>NC_064571.1:0-1407500 GCF_937001465.1 Orcinus orca
TAACCCGTACGCTGACACTCACCCGCGCCCTCACACGTACGCTCCCCCTAAAGCGTTGTCGTACCCTCACCTGGACCCTAAACCGTCCCCGTCCCCTAACCCTAACCCTAGCCCGAACCCTAACCCTAACCCTTCCCCGAAGCCTGACACTCACCCGTCCCCTAATCGTAACACGTACGCTGACACTCACCCGCGCCCTCACACGTACGCTCCCCCTAAAGCGCTGTCGTACCCTCACCTGGACCCTAAACCGTCCCCGTCCCCTAACCCTAACCCTAGCCCGAACCCTAACACTAACCATTCCCCGAAGCCTGACCCTCACCCGTCCCCTAATCCTAACCCGTACGCTGACACTCACCCGCGCCCTCAAACGTACGCTCCCCCTAAAGCGTTGTCGTACGCTCACCTGCACCCAAAACCGTCCCCGTCCCCTAACCCTAACCCTAACTCTAGCCCGAACCCTAACCCTAACCCTTCCCCGAAGCCTGACCCTCACCCGTCCCCTAATCCTAACACGTACGCTGACACTCACCCGCGCCCTCACACGTACGCTCCCCCTAAAGCGTCGTCGTACCCTCACCTGGACCCTAAACCGTCCCCGTCCCCTAACCCTAACCCTAGCCCGAGCCCTAACCCTAACCCTTCCCCGAAGCCTGACCCTCACCCGTCCCCTAATCCTAACCCATACGCTGACACTCACCCGCGCCCTCACACGTACGCTCCCCCTAAAGCGTCGTCGTACCCTCACCTGGACCCTAAACCGTCCCCGTCCCCTAACCCTAACCCTAGCCCGAGCCCTAACCCTAACCCTTCCCCGAAGCCTGACCCTCACCCGTCCCCTAATCCTAACCCGTATGCTGACACTCAACCGCGCCCTCACACGTACGCTCCACCTAAAGCGTCGTCGTACCCTCACCTGGACCCTAAACCGTCCCCGTCCCCTAACGCTAACCCTAGCCCGAGCCCTAAACCAAACCCTTCTCCGAAACCTGACCCTCACCCGTCCCCTAATCCTAACCCGTACGCTGACACTCACCCGCGCCCTCACACGTACGCTCCCCCTAAAGCGTCGTCGTACCCTCACCTGGACCCTAAACCGTCCCCGTCCCCTAACCCTAACTCTAGCCCGAGCCCTAACCCTAACCCTTCCCCGAAGCCTGACCCTCACCCGTCCCCTAATCCTAACCCGTACGCTGACACTCACCCGCGCCCTCACACGTACGCTCCCCCTAAAGCGTCGTCGTACCCTCACCTGGACCCTAAACCGTCCCCGTCCCCTAACCCTAACCCTAGCCCGAGCCCTAACCCTAACCCTTCCCCGAAGCCTGAACCTCACCCGTCCCCTAATCCTAAACCGTACGCTGACTCTCACCCGCGCCCTCACACGTACGCTCCCCCTAAAGCGTCGTCGTACCCTCACCTGGACCCTAAACCATCACCGTCCCCTAACCCTAACCCTAGCCCGAGCCCTAAACCTAACCCTTTTCCGAAACCTGACCCTCACCCGTCCCCTAATCCTAACCCGTACGCTGACACTCACCCGCGCCCTCACACGTACGCTCCCCCTAAAGCGTCGTCGTACCCTCACCTGGACCCTAAACCGTCCCCGTCCCCTAACCCTAACCCTAGCCCGAGCCCTAACCCTAACCCTTCCCCAAAGCCTGACCCTCACCCGTCCCCTAATCCTAACCCGTACGCTGACACTCACCCGCGCCCTCACACGTACGCTCCCCCTAAAGCGTCGTCGTACCCTCACCTGGACCCTAAACCGTCCCCGTCCCCTAACCCTAACCCTAGCCCGAACCCTAACCCTAACCCTTCCCCGAAGCCTGACCCTCACCCGTCCCCTAATCGTAACCCGTACGCTGACACTCACCCGCGCCCTCACACGTACGCTCCCCCTAAAGCGTCCTCGTACCCTCACCTGGACCCTAAACCGTCCCCGTCCCCTAACCCTAACCCTAGCCCGAACCCTGACCCTAACCCTTCCCTGAAGCCTGACCCTCACCCGTCCCCTAATCCTAACCCGTACGCTGACACTCACCCGCGCCCTCACACGTACGCTCCCCCTAAAGCGTTGTCGTACCCTCACCTGGACCCTAAACCGTCCCCGTCCCCTAACCCTAACCCTAGCCCGAACCCTAACACTAACCCTTCCCCGAAGCCTGACCCTCACCCGTCCCCTAATCCTAACCCGTACACTGACACTCACCCGCGCCCTCACACGTACGCTCCCCCTAAAGCGTTGTCGTACCCTCACCTGGACCCTAAACCGTCCCCGTCCCCTAACCCTAACCCTAGCTCGAACCCTAACCCTAACCATTCCCCGAAGCCTGACCCTCACCCGTCCCCTAATCCTAACCCGTACGCTGACACTCACCCGCGCCCTCACACGTACGCTCCCCCTAAAGCGTTGTTGTACCCTCACCTGGACCCTAAACCGTCCCCGTCCCCTAACCCTAACCCTAGCCCAAACCCTAACCCTAACACTTCCCCGAAGCCTGACCCTCACCCGTCCCCTAATCCTAACCCGTACGCTGACACTCACCAGCGCCCTCACACGTACGCTCCCCCCAAAGCGTTGTCGTACCCTCACCTGGACCCTAAACCGTCCCCGTCCCCTAACCCTAACCCTAGCCCGAACCCTAACCCTAACCCTTCCCCGAAGCCTGACCCTCACCCGTCCCCTAATCCTAACCCGTACGCTGACACTCACCCGCGCCCTCACACGTACGCTCCCCCTAAAGCGTTGTCGTACCCTCACCTGGACCCTAAACCGTCCCCGTCCCCTAACCCTAACCCTAGCCCGAACCCTAACCTTAACCCTTCCCCGAAGCCTGATCCTCACCAGTCCCGTAATCCTAACCCGTACGCTGACACTCACCCGCGCCCTCACACGTACGCTCCCCCTAAAGCGTTGTCGTACCCTCAACTGGACCCTAAACCGTCCCCGTCCCCTAACCCTAACCCTAGCCCGAACCCTAACCCTAACCCTTCCCCGAAGACTGACCCTCACCCGTCCCCTAATCCTAACCCGTACGCTGACACTCACCCGCGCCCTCACACGTACGCTCCCCCTAAAGCGTTGTCGTACCCTCACCTGGACCCTAAACCGTCCCCGTCCCCTAACCCTAAAACTAGCCGGAGCCCTAACCCTAACCCTTCCCCGAAGCCTGACCCTCACCCGTCCCCTAATCCTAACCCGTACACTGACACTCACCCGCGCCCTCAAAGGTACGCTCCCCCTAAAGCGTTGTCGTACCCTCACCTGGACCCTAAACCGTCCCCGTCCCCTAACCCTAACCCTAGCCCACACCCTAACCCTAACCCTTCCCAGAAGCCTGACCCTCACCCGTCCCCTACTCCTAACCCCTACGCTGACACTCACCAGCGCCCTCACACGTACGCTCCCCCTAAAGCGTTGTCGTACCCTCACCTGGACCCTAAACCGTCCCCGTCCCCTAACCCTAACCCTAGCCTACCCTAACCCTAACACTTCCCCGAAGCCTGACCCTAACCCGTCCCCTAATCCTAACCCGTACGCTGACACTCACCCGCGCCCTCACACGTACGCTCCCCCTAAAGCGTCCTCGTACCCTCACCTGGACCCTAAACCGTCCCCGTCCCCTAACCCTAACCCTAGCCCGAACCCTAACCCTAACACTTCCCCGAAGCCTGACCCTCACCCGTCCCCTAATCCTAACCCGTACGCTGACACTCACCCGCGCCCTCACACGTACGCTCCCCCTAAAGCGTTGTCGTACCCTCACCTGGACCCTAAACCGTCCCCGTCCCCTAACCCTAACCCTAGCCCGAACCCTAACCCTAACCCTTCCCCGAAGCCTGACCCTCACCCGTCCCCTAATCGTAACACGTACGCTGACACTCACCCGCGCCCTCACACGTACGCTCCCCCTAAAGCGCTGTCGTACCCTCACCTGGAC
This sequence comes from Orcinus orca, assembly GCF_937001465.1. Classification (NCBI taxonomy): domain Eukaryota; kingdom Metazoa; phylum Chordata; class Mammalia; order Artiodactyla; family Delphinidae; genus Orcinus; species Orcinus orca. Next base: position 3,945 of record NC_064571.1, read on the forward strand.
CCTAAACCGTCCCCGTCCCCTAACCCTAACCCTAGCCCGAACCCTAACACTAACCATTCCCCGAAGCCTGACCCTCACCCGTCCCCTAATCCTAACCCGTACGCTGACACTCACCCGCGCCCTCACACGTACGCTCCCCCTAAAGCGTTGTCGTACCCTCACCTGGACCCTAAACCGTCCCCGTCCCCTAACCCTAACCCTAGCCCGAACCCTAACCCTAAACCTTCCCCGAAGCCTGATCCTCACCAGTCCCGTATTCCTAACCCGTACGCTGACACTCATCCGCGCCCTCACACGTACGCTCCCCCTAAAGCGTTGTCGTACCCTCACCTGGACCCTAAACCGTCCCCGTCCCCTAACCGTAACCCTAGCCCGAACCCTAACCGTAACCCTTCCCCGAAGACTGACCCTCACCCGTCCCCTAATCCTAACCCGTACGCTGACACTCACCCGCGCCCTCACACGTACGCTCCCCCTAAAGCGTTGTCGTACCCTCACCTGGACCCTAAACCGTCCCCGTCCCCTAACCCTAACCCTAGCCCGAACCCTAACCCTAACCCTTCCCCGAAGCCTGACCCTCACCCTTCCCCTAATCCTAACCCGTACGCTGACACTCACCCGCGCCTTCACACGTACGCTCCCCCTAAAGCGTTGTCGTACCCTCACCTGGACCCTAAACCGTCCCCGTCCCCTAACCCTACCCCTAGCCCGAACCCTAACCCTAACACTTCCCCGAAGCCTGACCCTCACCCGTCCCCTAATCGTAACCCGTACGCTGACACTCACCCGCGCCCTCACACGTATGCTCCCCCTGAAGCGCTGTCGTACCCTCACCTGGACCCTAAACCGTCCCCGTCCCCTAACCCTAACCCTAGTCCGAACCCGAACACTAAACCTACCCCGAAGCCTGACACTCACCCGTCCCCTAATCCTAACCCGTACGCTGACACTCACCCGCGCCCTCACACATACGCTCCCCCTAAAGCGTTGTCGTACGCTCACCTGCACCCAAAACCGTCCCCGTCTCCTAACCCTAACCCTAGCCCGAACCCTAACCCTAACCCTTCCCCGAAGCCTGACCCTCACCCGTCCCGTAATCCTAACCCGTACGCTGACACTCACCCGCGCCCTCACACGTACGCTCCCCCTAAAGCGTTGTCGCACCCTCACCTGGACCCTAAACCGTCCCCGTCCCCTAACCCTAACCCTAGCCCGAACCCTAACCCTAACACTTCCCCGAAGCCTGACCCTCACCCGTCCCCTAATCCTAACCCGTACGCTGACACTCACCCGCGCCCTCACACGTACGCTCCCCCTAAAGCGTTGTCGTACCCTCACCTGGACCCTAAACCGTCCCCGTCCCCTAACCCTAACCCTAGCCCGCACCAAAACCCTAACCCTTCCCCGAAGCCTGACCCTCACCCGTCCCCGAATCCTAACCTGTACGCTGACACTCACCCGCGCCCTCACACATACGCTCCCCCTAAAGCGTTGTCGTACCCTCACCTGGAACCTAAACCGTCCCCGTCCCCTAACCCTAACCCTAACTCTAGCCCGAACCCTAACCCTAACCCTTCCCCGAAGCCTGACTCTCACCCGTCCCCTAATCTTAACACGTACGCTGACACTCACCCGCGCCCTCACACTTACACTCCCCCTAAAGCGTTGTCGTACCCTCACCTGGACCCAAATCGTCCCCGTCACCTAACCCTAACCCTAACCCGAACCCTAACCCTAACCCTTCCCCGAAGCCTGACCCTCACCCGTCCCCTAATCCTAACCCGTACGCTGACACTCACCCGCGCCCTCACACGTACGCTCCCCCTAAATCGTCGTCGTACCCTCACCTGGACCCTAAACCGTCCCCGTCCCCTAACCCTAACCCTAGCCCGATCCCTAACCCTAACCCTTTCCCGAAGCCTGACCCTCACCCGTCCCCTAATCCTAACCCGTACGCTGACACTCACCCGCGCCCTCACACGTACGCTCCCCCTAAAGCGTCGTCGTACCCTCACCTGGACCCTAAACCGTCCCCGTCCCCTAACCCTAACCCTAGCCCGAGCCCTAACCCTAACCCTTCCCCAAAGCCTGACCCTCACCCGTCCCCTAATCCTAACCCGTACGCTGACACTCACCCGCGCCCTCACACGTACGCTCCCCCTAAAGCGTTGTCGTACCCTCACCTGGACCCTAAACCATCACCGTCCCCTAACCCTAACCCTAGCCCGAACCCTAACCCTAAACCTTCCCCGAAGCCTGACCCTCACCCGTCCCCTAATCCTAACCCGTACGCTGACACTCACCCGCGCCCTCACACGTACGCTCCCCCTAAAGCGTCGTCGTACCCTCACCTGGACCCTAAACCGTCCCCGTCCCCTAACCCTAACCCTAGCCCGAGCCCTAACCCTAACCCTTCCCCGAAGCCTGACCCTCACCCGTCCCCTAATCCTAACCCGTACGCTGACACTCACCCGCTCCCTCACACTTACGCTCCACCTAAAGCGTCGTCGTACCCTCACCTGGACCCTAAACCGTCCCCGTCCCCTAACGCTAACCCTAGCCCGAGCCCTAAACCTAACCCTTCTCCGAAACCTGACCCTCACCCGTCCCCTAATCCTAACCCGTACGCTGACACTCACCCGCGCCCTCACACGTACGCTCCCCCTAAAGCGTCGTCGTACCCTCACCTGGACCCTAAACCGTCCCCGTCCCCTAACCCTAACTCTAGCCCGAGCCCTAACCCTAACCCTTCCCGAAGCCTGACCCTCACCCGTCCCCTAATCCTAACCCGTACCCTGACACTCACCCGCGCCCTCACACGTACGCTCCCCCTAAAGCGTCGTCGTACCCTCACCTGGACCCTAAACCGTCCCCGTCCCCTAACCCTAACTCTAGCCCGAGCCCTAACCCTAACCCTTCCCCGAAGCCTGAACCTCACCCGTCCAATAATCCTAACCCGTACGCTGACTCTCACCCGCGCCCTCACACGTACGCTCCCCCTAAAGCGTCGTCGTACCCTCACCTGGACCCTAAACCATCACCGTCCCCTAACCCTAACCCTAGCCCGAGCCCTAAACCTAACCCTTCTCCGAAACCTGACCCTCACCCGTCCCCTAATCCTAACCCGTACGCTGACACTCACCCGCGCCCTCACACGTACGCTCCCCCTAAAGCGTCGTCGTACCCTCACCTGGACCCTAAACCGTCCCCGTCCCCTAACCCTAACCCTAGCCCGAGCCCTAACCCTAACCCTTCCCCGAAGCCTGACCCTCACCCGTCCCCTAATCCTAACCCGTACGCTGACAGTCACCCGCGCCCTCACACGTACGCTCCCCCTAAAGCGTCGTCGTACCCTCACCTGGACCCTAAACCGTCCCCGTCCCCTAACCCTAACCCTAGCCCGAACACTAACCCTAACACTTCCCCGAAGCCTGACCCTCACCCGTCCCCTAATCGTAACCCGTACGCTGACACTCACCCGCGCCCTCACACGTACGCTCCCCCTAAAGCGTCCTCGTACCCTCACCTGGACCCTAAACCGTCCCCGTCCCCTAACCCTAACCCTAGCCCGAACCCTGACCCTAACCCTTCCCTGAAGCCTGACCCTCACCCGTCCCCTAATCCTAAGCCGTACGCTGACACTCACCCGCGCCCTCACACGTACGCTCCCCCTAAAGCGTTGTCGTACCCTCACCTGGACCCTAAACCGTCCCCGTCCCCTAACCCTAACCCTAGCCCGAACCCTAACACTAACCCTTCCCCGAAGCCTGACCCTCACCCGTCCCCTAATCCTAACCCGTACGCTGACACTCACCCGCGCCCTCACACGTACGCTCCCCCTAAAGCGTTGTTGTACCCTCACCTGGACCCTAAACCGTCCCCGTCCCCTAACCCTAACCCTAGCTCGAACCCTAACCCTAACCCTTCCCCAAAGCCTGACCCTCACCCGTCCCCTAATCCTAACCCGTACGCTGACACTCACCCGCGCCCTCACACATACGCTCCCCCTAAAGCGTTGTTGTACCCTCACCTGGACCCTAAACCGTCCCCGTCCCCTAACCCTAACCCTAGCCCGAACCCTAACCCTAACACTTCCCCGAAGCCTGACCCTCACCCGTACCCTAATCCTAACCCGTACGCTGACACTCACCCGCGCCCTCACACGTACGCTCCCCCTAAAGCGTTGTCGTACCCTCACCTGGACCCTAAACCGTCCCCGTCCAATAACCCTAACCCTAGCCCGAACCCTAACCTTAACCCTTCCCCGAAGCCTGATCCTCACCAGTCCCGTAATCCTAACCCGTACGCTGACACTCACCCGCGCCCTCACACGTACGCTCCCCCTAAAGCGTTGTCGTACCCTCAACTGGACCCTAAACCGTCCCCGTCCCCTAACCCTAACCCTAGCCCGAACCCTAACCCTAACACTTCCCCGAAGACTGACCCTCACCCGTCCCCTAATCCTATCCCGTACGCTGACACTCACCCGCGCCCTCACACGTACGCTCCCCCTAAAGCGTTGTCGTACCCTCACCTGGACCCTAAACCGTCCCCGTCTCCTAACCCTAACCCTAGCCCGAACCCTAACCCTAACCCTTCCCCGAAGCCTGACCCTCACCCGTCCCCTAATCCTAACCCGTACGCTGACACTCACCCGCGCCCTCACACGTATGCTCCCCCTAAAGCGTTGTCGTACCCTCACCTGGACCCTAAACCGTCCCCGTCCCCTAACACTAACCCTAGCCGAACCAAAACCCTAACCCTTCCCCGAAGCCTGACCCTCAACCGTCCCCTAATCCTAACCTGTACGCTGACACTCACCCGCGCCCTCACACATACGCTCCCCCTAAAGCGTTGTCGTACCCTCACCTGGAACCTAAACCGTCCCCGTCCCCTAACCCTAACCCTAACCCTAGCCCGAACCCTAACCCTAACACTTCCCCGAAGCCTGACCCTCACCCGTACCCTAATCCTAACACGTACGCTGACACTCACCCACGCCCTCACACGTACGCTCCCCCTTAAGCGTTGTCGTACCCTCACCTGGACCCTAAACCGTCCCCGTCCCCTAACCCTAACCCTAGCCCGAACCCTAACCCTAACCCTTCCCCAAAGCCTGACCCTCACCCGTCCCCTAATCCTAACCCGTATGCTGACACTCACCCGCGCCCTCACACGTACGCTCCCCCTAAAGGGTTGTCGTACCCTCACCTGGACCCAAAACCGTCCCCGTCCCCTAACCCTAACCCTAGCCCAAACACTAACCCTAACCCTTCCCCGAAGCCTGACCCTCACCCGTCCCCTAATCCTAACCCGTACGCTGACACTCACCCGCGCCCTCACATGTACGCTCCCCCTAAAGCGTTGTCGTACCCTCACCTGGACCCTAAACCGTCCCCGTCCCCTAACCCTAACCCTAGCCCGAACCCTAACCCTAACCCTTCCCCGAAGCCTTACCCTCACCCGTCCCCTAATCCTAACCCGTACGCTGACACTCACCCGCGCCCTCACACGTACGCTCCCCCTAAAGCCTTTTGGTACCCTCACCTGGACCCTAAACCGTCCCCGTCCCCTAACCCTTACCCTACCCCGAACCCTAACCCTAACCCTTCCCTGAAGCCTGACACTCACCCGTCCCCTAATCCTAACCCGTACGCTGACACTCACCCGCGCCCTCACACGTACGCTCCCCCTAAAGCCTTCTCATACCCTCACCTGGACCCTAAACCGTCCCCGTCCCCTAACCCTAACCCTAGCCCGAACCCTAAACCTAACCCTTCCCCGAAGCCTGACCCTCACCCGTCCCCTAATCCTAACCCGTACGCTGACACTCACCCGCTCCCTCACACGTAGGCTCCCCCCAAAGCGTTGTCGTACCCTCACCTGGACCCTAAACCGTCCCCGGCCCCTAACCCTAACCCTAGCCCGAACCCTAACCCTAACCCTTCCCCGAAGCCTGACCCTCACCCGTCCCCTAATCCTAACCCGTACGCTGACACTCACCCACGCCCTCACACGTACGCTCCCCCTAAAGCGTTGTCATACCCTCACCTGGACCCTAAACCGTCCCCCTCCCCTAACCCTAACCCTAGCCCGAACCCTAACCCTAACCCTTCTCCGAAGCCTGACCCTCACCCGTCCCATAATCCTAACCCGTACGCTGACACTCACCCGCGCCCTCACACGTACGCTCCCCCTAAAGCGTTGTCGTACCCTCACCTGGACCCTAAACCGTCCCCGTCCCCTAACCCTAACCCTATCCCGCACCCTAACCCTAACCCTTCCCCGAAGCCTGACCCTCACCCGTCCCCTAATCCTAACTCGTACGCTGACACTCACCCGCGCCCTCACACGTACGCTCCCCCTAAATCGTTGTCGTACCCTCACCTGGACCCTAAACCGTCCCCGTCCCCTAACCCTAACCCTAGCCCGAACCCTAACCCTAACACTTCCCCGAAACCTGACCCTCACCCGTCCCCTAATCCTAACCCGTACGCTGACACTCACGCGCGCCCTCACCCGTACGCTCCCCCTAAGGCGTTGTCGTACACTCACCTGGACCCTAAACCGTCCCCGTCCCTTAACCCTAACCCTAGCCCGCACCCTAAACCTAAATCTTCCCCGAAGCCTGACCCTCACCCGTCCCCTAATCCTAACCCGTACGCTGACACTCACCCGCGCCCTCACACGTACGCTCCCCCTAAAGCTTTGTCGTACCCTCACCTGGACCCTTAACCGTCCCCTAACCCTAACCCTAACCCTAGCCCGAACCCTAACACTAACCCTTCCCCGAAGCCTGACCCTCACCCATCCGCTAATCCTAACCCGTACGCTGACACTCACCTGCGCCCTCACACGTACGCTCCCCCTGAAGCGTTGTCGTATCCTCACCTGGACCCTAAACCATCCCCATCCCCTAACCCTAACCCTACCCCGAACCCTAACCCTAACCCTTCCCTGAAGCCTGACCCTCACCCGTCCTCTAATCCTAACCCGTACGCTGACACTCACCCGCGCCCTCACAAGTACGCTCCCCCTAAAGCGTTGTCGTACCCTCACCTGGACCCTAAACCGTCCCCATCCCCTAACCCTAACCCTAGCCCGAACCCTAACACTAACCCTTCCCCGAAGCCTGACCCTCACCCGTCCCCTAATCCTAACCCATACGCTGACACTCACCCGCGCCCTCACACGTACGCTCCCCCTAAAGCGTTGTCGTACCCTCACCTGGACCCTAAACCGTCCCCGTCCCCTAACCCTAGCCCTAGCCCGCACCCTAACCCTAGCCCTTCCCCGAAGCCTGACCCTCACCCGTCCCCTAATCCTAACCCGTACGCTGACACTCACCCGCGCCCTCACACGTACGCTCCACCTAAAGCGTTGTCGTACCCTCACCTGGACCCTAAACCGTCCCCGTCCCCTAACCCTAACCCTAGCCCGAACCCTAACCCTAACCCTTCCCCGAAGCCTGACCCTCACCCTTCCCCTAATCCTAACCCGTACGCTGACTCTCACCCGCGCCCTCACACGTACGCTCCCCCTAAAGCGTTGTCGTACCCTCACCTGGACCCTAAACCGTCCCCGTCCCCTAACCCTAACCCTAGCCCGAACCCTAACACTAACCCTTCCCCGAAGCCTGACCCTCACCCGTCCCATAATCCTAACCCGTACGATGACACTGACCCGCGCCCTCACACGTACGCTCCCCCTAAAGCGTTGTCGTACCCTCACCTGGACCCTAAACCGTGTCCTTCCCCTAACCCTAACCATAGCCCGCACCCTAACCTGAACCGTTCCCAGAAGCCTGACACTCACCCGTCCCCTAATCCTAACCCGTACGCTGACACTCACCCGCGCCCTTACACGTACGCTCCCCCTAAAGCGTCGTCGTACCCTCACCTGGACCCTAAACCGTCCCCGTCCCCTAACCCTAACCCTAGCCCGCACCCTAACCTTAACCCTTCCCCGAAGCCTGACCCTCACCCGTCCCCTAATCCTAACCCGTACGCTGACACTCACCCGCGCCCTCACACGTACGCTCCCCCTAAAGCCTTTTGGTACCCTCACCTGGACCCTAAACCGTCCCCGTCCCCTAACCCTTACCCTACCCCGAACCCTAACCCTAACCCTTCCCTGAAGCCTGACACTCACCCGTCCCCTAATCCTAACCCGTACGCTGACACTCACCCGCGCCCTCACACGTACGCTCCCCCTAAAGCCTTCTCATACCCTCACCTGGACCCTAAACCGTCCCCGTCCCCTAACCCTAACCCTAGCCCGAACCCTAAACCTAACCCTTCCCCGAAGCCTGACCCTCACCCGTCCCCTAATCCTAACCCGTACGCTGACACTCACCCGCTCCCTCACACGTAGGCTCCCCCCAAAGCGTTGTCGTACCCTCACCTGGACCCTAAACCGTCCCCGGCCCCTAACCCTAACCCTAGCCCGAACCCTAACCCTAACACTTCCCCGAAGCCTGACCCTCACCCGTCCGCTAATCCTAACCCGTACGCTGACACTCATCCGCGCCCTCACACGTACGCTCCCCCTAAAGCGTTGTCGTACCCTCACCTGGACCCTAAACCGTCCCCGTCCCCTAACCCTAACCCTAGCCCGAACCCTAACACTAACCCTTCCCCGAAGCCTGACCCTCACCCGTCCCATAATCCTAACCCGTACGATGACACTGACCCGCGCCCTCACACGTACGCTCCCCCTAAAGCGTTGTCGTACCCTCACCTGGACCCTAAACTGTCCCCGTCCCCTAACCCTAACCCTAGCCCGAACCCTAACCCTAACCCTTCCCCGAAGCCTGACCCTCACCCGTCCCCTAATCCTAACCCGTACCCTGACACTCTCCCGCGCCCTCACACGTACGCTCCACCTAAAGCGTTGTCGTACCCTCACCTGGACCCTAAACCGTCCCCGTCCCCTAACCCTAACCCTAGCCCCAACGGTAACCCTAACCCTTCCCCAAAGCCTGACCCTCACCCGTCCCCTAATCCTAACCTGTACGCTGACACTCACCCGCGCCCTCACACGTACGCTCCCCCTAAAGCGTCGTCGTACCCTCACCTGGACCCTAAACCGTCCCCGTCCCCTAACCCTAACCCTAGCCCGAGCCCTAACCCTAACCCTTCCCCGAAGCCTGACCCTCACCCGTCCCCTAATCCTAACCCGTACGCTGACACTCACCCGCGCCCTCACACGTACGCTCCCCCTAAAGCGTTGTCGTACCCTCACCTGGACCCTAAACCGTCCCTGTCCCCTAATCCTAACCCTAGCCCGAACCCTGACCCTAACCCTTCCCCGAAGCCTGACCCTCACCCGTCCCCTAATCCTAACCCGTACGCTGACACTCACCCGCGCCCTCACACGTACGCTCCCCCTAAAGCGTTGTCGTACCCTCACCTGGACCCTAGACCGTCCCCATCCCCTAACCCTAACCCTAGCCCGAACGCTAACCCTAACAATTCCCCGAAGCCTGACCCTCACCCGTCCCCTAATCCTAACCCGTACGCTGACACTCACCCGCGCCCTCACACATACGCTCCCCCTAAAGCGTTGTCGTACCCTCACCTGGACCCTAAACCGTCCCCGTCGCCGTCCCCTAACCCTAGCCCGAACCCTAACCCTAAACCTTCCCCGAAGCCTGACCCTCACCCGTCCCCTAATCCTAACCCGTATGCTGACACTCACCCGTGCCCTCACACGTACGCTCCCGCTAAAGCGTTGTCGTGCCCTCACCTGGACCCTAAACCGTCCCCGTCCCCTAATCCTAACCCTAGCCCGAACCCTAACCCTAACCCTTCCCCGAAGCCTGACCCTCACCCGTCCCCTAATCCTAACCCGTACCCTGACACTCACCCGCGCCCTCACACGTACGCTCCACCTAAAGCGTTGTCGTACCCTCACCTGGACCCTAAACCGTCTCCGTCCCCTAACCCTAACCCTAGCCCCAACGGTAAACCTAACCCTTCCCCAAAGCCTGACCCTCACCCGTCCCCTAATCCTAACCTGTACGCTGACACTAACCCGTGCCCTCACACGTACACTCCCCCTAAAGCGTTGTCGTACCCTCACCTGGACCCTAAACCGTCCCCATCCCCTAACCCTAACCCTAGCCCGAACCTGACCCTAACCCTTCCCCGAAGCCTGACCCTCACCCGTCCCCTAATCCTAACCCGTACGCTGACACTCACCCGCGCCCTCACACATACGCTCCCCCTAAAGCGTTGTCGTGCCCTCACCTGGACCCTAAACCGTCCCTGTCCCTCACCCTAACCCTAGCCCGAACCCTGACCCTAACCCTTCCCGGAAGCCTGACCCTCACCCGTCCCCTAATCCTAACCCGTACGCTGACACTCACCCGTGCCCTCACACGTACGCTCCCCCTAAAGCGTTGTCGTACCCTCACCTGGACCCTAAACCGTCCCCGTCCCCTAACCCTAACCCTAGCCCGAACCCTAACCCTAACCCTTCCCCGAAGCCTGACCCTCACCCGTCCCCTAATCCTAACCCGTACCCTGACACTCACCCGCGCCCTCACACGTACGCTCCACCTAAAGCGTTGTCGTACCCTCACCTGGACCCTAAACCGTCCCCGTCCCCTAACCCTAACCCTAGCCCCAACGGTAACCCTAACCCTTCCCCAAAGCCTGACCCTCACCCGTCCCCTAATCCTAACCTGTACGCTGACACTAACCCGCGCCCTCACACGTACACTCCCCCTAAAGCGTTGTCGTACCCTCACCTGGACCCTAAACCGTCCCCGTCCCCTAACCCTAACCCTAGCCCGAACCTGACCCTAACCCTTCCCCGAAGCCTGACCCTCACCCGTCCCCTAATCCTAACCCGTACACTGACACTCACCCGCGCCCTCATACGTACGCTCCCCCTAAAGCGTTGTCGTACCCTCACCTGGACCCTAAACCGTCCCCGTCCCCTAACCCTAACCCTAGCCCGAACCCTGACCCTAACCCTTCCCCGAAGCCTGACCCTCACCCGTCCCCTAATCCTAACCCGTACGCTGACACTCACCCGCGCCCTCACACGTACGCTCCCCCTAAAGCGTTGTCCTGCCCTCACCTGGACCCTAAACCGTCCCCGTCCCCTAATCCTAACCCTAGCCCGAACCCTAACCCTAACCCTTCCCCGAAGCCTGACCCTCACCCGTCCCCTAATCCTAACCCGTACGCTGACACTCACCTGCGCCCTCACACGTACGCTCCCCCTAAAGCGTTGTCGTACCCTCACCTGGACCCTAAACCGTCCCCGTCCCCTAACCCTAACCCTAGCCCGAACCCTAACCCTAACCCTTCCCCGAAGCCTGACCCTCACCCGTCCCCTAATCCTAACCCGTACCCTGACACTCACCCGCGCCCTCACACGTACGCTCCACCTAAAGAGTTGTCGTACCCTCACCTGGACCCTAAACCGTCCCCGTCCCCTAACCCTAACCCTAGCCCCAACGGTAACCCTAACCCTTCCCCAAAGCCTGACCCTCACCCGTCCCCTAATCCTAACCCGTACGCTGACACTCACCCGCGCCCTCACACGTACGCTCCCCCTAAAGCGTCGTCGTACCCTCACCTGGACCCTAAACCGTCCCCGTCCCCTAACCCTAACCCTAACCCGAGCCCTAACCCTAACCCTTCCCCGAAGCCTGACCCTCACCCGTCCCCTAATCCTAACCCGTATGCTGACACTCACCCGTGCCCTCACACGTACGCTCCCGCTAAAGCGTTTTCGTGCCCTCACCTGGACCCTAAACCGTCCCCGTCCCCTAATCCTAACCCTAGCCCGAACCCTAACCCTAACCCTTCCCCGAAGCCTGACCCTCACCCGTCCCCTAATCCTAACCCGTACGCTGACACTAACCCGCGCCCTCACACGTACACTCCCCCTAAAGCGTTGTCGTACCCTCACCTGGACCCTAAACCGTCCCCATCCCCTAACCCTAACCCTAGCCCGAACCTGACCCTAACCCTTCCCCGAAGCCTGACCCTCACCCGTCCCCTAATCCTAACCCGTACACTGACACTCACCCGCGCCCTCACACGTACGCTCCCCCTAAAGCGTTGTCGTACCCTCACCTGGACCCTAAACCGTCCCCGTCCCCTAACCCTAACCCTAGCCCGAACCCTGACCCTAACCCTTCCCCGAAGCCTGACCCTCACCCGTCCCCTAATCCTAACCCGTACGCTGACACTCACCCGCGCCCTCACACGTACGCTCCCCCTAAAGCGTTGTCGTGCCCTCACCTGGACCCTAAACCGTCCCCGTCCCTCACCCTAACCCTAGCCCGAACCCTGACCCTAACCCTTCCCCGAAGCCTGACCCTCACCCGTCCCCTAATCCTAACCCGTACGCTGACACTCACCCGTGCCCTCACACGTACGCTCCCCCTAAAGCGTTGTCGTACCCTCACCTGGACCCTAAACCGTCCCCGTCCCCTAACCCTAACCCTAGCCCGAACCCTAACCCTAACCCTTCCCCGAAGCCTGACCCTCACCCGTCCCCTAATCCTAACCCGTACCCTGACACTCACCCGCGCCCTCACACGTACGCTCCACCTAAAGCGTTGTCGTACCCTCACCTGGACCCTAAACCATCCCCGTCCCCTAACCCTAACCCTAGCCCCAACGGTAACCCTAACCCTTCCCCAAAGCCTGACCCTCACCCGTCCCCTAATCCTAACCTGTACGCTGACACTCACCCGCGCCCTCACACGTACACTCCCCCTAAAGCGTTGTCGTACCCTCACCTGGACCCTAAACCGTCCCCGTCCCCTAACCCTAACCCGAGCCCGAACCTGACCCTAACCCTTTCCCGAAGCCTGACCCTCACCCGTCCCCTAATCCTAACCCGTACACTGACACTCACCCGCGCCCTCATACGTACGCTCCCCCTAAAGCGTTGTCGTACCCTCACCTGGACCCTAAACCGTCCCCGTCCCCTAACCCTAACCCTAGCCCGAACCCTGACCCTAACCCTTCCCCGAAGCCTGACCCTCACCCGTCCCCTAATCCTAACCCGTACGCTGACACTCACCCGCGCCCTCACACGTACGCTCCCCCTAAAGCGTTGTCCTGCCCTCACCTGGACCCTAAACCGTCCCCGTCCCCTAATCCTAACCCTAGCCCGAACCCTAACCCTAACCCTTCCCCGAAGCCTGACCCTCACCCGTCCCCTAATCCTAACCCGTACGCTGACACTCACCCGCGCCCTCACACGTACGCTCCCCCTAAAGCGTTGTCGTACCCTCACCTGGACCCTAAACCGTCCCCGTCCCCTAACCCTAACCCTAGCCCGAACCCTAACCCTAACCCTTCCCCGAAGCCTGACCCTCACCCGTCCCCTAATCCTAACCCGTACGCTGACACTCACCCGCGCCCTCACACGTACGCTCCCCCTAAAGCGTCGTCGTACCCTCACCTGGACACTAAACCGTCCCCGTCCCCTAACCCTAACCCTAGCCCGAGCCCTAACCCTAACCCTTCCCCGAAGCCTGACCCTCACCCGTCCCCTAATCCTAACCCGTACGCTGACACTCACCCGCGCCCTCACACGTACGCTCCCCCTAAAGCGTTGTCGTACCCTCACCTGGACCCTAAACCGTCCCCGTCCCCTAACCCTAACCCTAGCCCGAACCCTGACCCTAACCCTTCCCCGAAGCCTGACCCTCACCCGTCCCCTAATCCTAACCCGTACGCTGACACTCACCCGCGCCCTCACACATACGCTCCCCCTAAAGCGTTGTCGTGCCCTCACCTGGACCCTAAACCGTCCCCGTCCCTCACCCTAACCCTAGCCCGAACCCTGACCCTAACCCTTCCCGGAAGCCTGACCCTCACCCGTCCCCTAATCCTAACCCGTACGCTGACACTCACCCGTGCCCTCACACGTACGCTCCCCCTAAAGCGTTGTCGTACCCTCACCTGGACCCTAAACCGTCCCCGTCCCCTAACCCTAACCCTAGCCCGAACCCTAACCCTAACCCTTCCCCGAAGCCTGACCCTCACCCGTCCCCTAATCCTAACCCGTACCCTGACACTCACCCGCGCCCTCACACGTACGCTCCACCTAAAGCGTTGTCGTACCCTCACCTGGACCCTAAACCGTCCCCGTCCCCTAACCCTAACCCTAGCCCCAACGGTAACCCTAACCCTTCCCCAAAGCCTGACCCTCACCCGTCCCCTAATCCTAACCTGTACGCTGACACTGACCCGCGCCCTCACACGTACACTCCCCCTAAAGCGTTGTCGTACCCTCACCTGGACCCTAAACCGTCCCCGTCCCCTAACCCTAACCCTAGCCCGAACCTGACCCTAACCCTTCCCCGAAGCCTGACCCTCACCCGTCCCCTAATCCTAACCCGTACACTGACACTCACCCGCGCCCTCATACGTACGCTCCCCCTAAAGCGTTGTCGTACCCTCACCTGGACCCTAAACCGTCCCCGTCCCCTAACCCTAACCCTAGCCCGAACCCTGACCCTAACCCTTCCCCGAAGCCTGACCCTCACCCGTCCCCTAATCCTAACCCGTACGCTGACACTCACCCGCGCCCTCACACGTACGCTCCCCCTAAAGCGTTGTCCTGCCCTCACCTGGACCCTAAACCGTCCCCGTCCCCTAATCCTAACCCTAGCCCGAACCCTAACCCTAACCCTTCCCCGAAGCCTGACCCTCACCCGTCCCCTAATCCTAAACCGTACGCTGACACTCACCCGCGCCCTCACACGTATGCTCCCCCTAAAGCGTTGTCGTACCCTCACCTGGACCCTAAACCGTCCCCGTCCCCTAACCCTAACCCTAGCCCGAACCCTAACCCTAACCCTTCCCCGAAGCCTGACCCTCACCCGTCCCCTAATCCTAACCCGTACCCTGACACTCACCCGCGCCCTCACACGTACGCTCCACCTAAAGAGTTGTCGTACCCTCACCTGGACCCTAAACCGTCCCCGTCCCCTAACCCTAACCCTAGCCCCAACGGTAACCCTAACCCTTCCCCAAAGCCTGACCCTCACCCGTCCCCTAATCCTAACCTGTACGCTGACACTCACCCGCGCCCTCACACGTACGCTCCCCCTAAAGCGTCGTCGTACCCTCACCTGGACCCTAAACCGTCCCCGTCCCCTAACCCTAACCCTAACCCGAGCCCTAACCCTAACCCTTCCCCGAAGCCTGACCCTCACCCGTCCCCTAATCCTAACCCGTATGCTGACACTCACCCGTGCCCTCACACGTACGCTCCCGCTAAAGCGTTGTCGTGCCCTCACCTGGACCCTAAACCGTCCCCGTCCCCTAATCCTAACCCTAGCCCGAACCCTAACCCTAACCCTTCCCCGAAGCCTGACACTCACCCGTCCCCTAATCCTAACCCGTACCCTGACACTCACCCGCGCCCTCACACGTACGCTCCACCTAAAGCGTTGTCGTACCCTCACCTGGACCCTAAACCGTCTCCGTCCCCTAACCCTAACCCTAGCCCCAACGGTAAACCTAACCCTTCCCCAAAGCCTGACCCTCACCCGTCCCCTAATCCTAACCCGTACGCTGACACTAACCCGCGCCCTCACACGTACACTCCCCCTAAAGCGTTGTCGTACCCTCACCTGGACCCTAAACCGTCCCCATCCCCTAACCCTAACCCTAGCCCGAACCTGACCCTAACCCTTCCCCGAAGCCTGACCCTCACCCGTCCCCTAATCCTAACCCGTACACTGACACTCAACCGCGCCCTCACACGTACGCTCCCCCTAAAGCGTTGTCGTACCCTCACCTGGACCCTAAACCGTCCCCGTCCCCTAACCCTAACCCTAGCCCGAACCCTGACCCTAACCCTTCCCCGAAGCCTGACCCTCACCCGTCCCCTAATCCTAACCCGTACGCTGACACTCACCCGCGCCCTCACACATACGCTCCCCCTAAAGCGTTGTCGTGCCCTCACCTGGACCCTAAACCGTCCCCGTCCCTCACCCTAACCCTAGCCCGAACCCTGACCCTAACCCTTCCCCGAAGCCTGACCCTCACCCGTCCCCTAATCCTAACCCGTACGCTGACACTCACCCGTGCCCTCACACGTACGCTCCCCCTAAAGCGTTGTCGTACCCTCACCTGGACCCTAAACCGTCCCCGTCCCCTAACCCTAACCCTAGCCCGAACCCTAACCCTAACCCTTCCCCGAAGCCTGACCCTCACCCGTCCCCTAATCCTAACCCGTACCCTGACACTCACCCGCGCCCTCACACGTACGCTCCACCTAAAGCGTTGTCGTACCCTCACCTGGACCCTAAACCGTCCCCGTCCCCTAACCCTAACCCTAGCCCCAACGGTAACCCTAACCCTTCCCCAAAGCCTGACCCTCACCCGTCCCCTAATCCTAACCTGTACGCTGACACTCACCCGCGCCCTCACACGTACACTCCCCCTAAAGCGTTGTCGTACCCTCACCTGGACCCTAAACCGTCCCCGTCCCCTAACCCTAACCCTAGCCCGAACCCTGACCCTAACCCTTCCCCGAAGCCTGACCCTCACCCGTCCCCTAATCCTAACCCGTACGCTGACACTCACCCGCGCCCTCACACGTACGCTCCCCCTAAAGCGTTGTCCTGCCCTCACCTGGACCCTAAACCGTCCCCGTCCCCTAATCCTAACCCTAGCCCGAACCCTAACCCTAACCCTTCCCCGAAGCCTGACCCTCACCCGTCCCCTAATCCTAACCCGTACGCTGACACTCACCCGCGCCCTCACACGTACGCTCCCCCTAAAGCGTCGTCGTACCCTCACCTGGACCCTAAACCGTCCCCGTCCCCTAACCCTAACCCTAGCCCGAACCCTAACCCTAACCCTTCCCCGAAGCCTGACCCTCACCCGTCCCCTAATCCTAACCCGTACGCTGACACTCACCCGCGCCCTCACACGTACGCTCCCCCTAAAGCGTCGTCGTACCCTCACCTGGACACTAAACCGTCCCCGTCCCCTAACCCTAACCCTAGCCCGAGCCCTAACCCTAACCCTTCCCCGAAGCCTGACCCTCACCCGTCCCCTAATCCTAACCCGTACGCTGACACTCACCCGCGCCCTCACACGTACGTTCCCCCTAAAGCGTTGTCGTACCCTCACCTAGACCCTAAACCGTCCCCGTCCCCTAACCCTAACCCTAGCCCGAACCCTGACCCTAACCCTTACCCGAAGCCTGACCCTCACCTGTCCCCTAATCCTAACCCGTACGCTGACACTCACCCGCGCCCTCACACGTACGCTCCCCCTAAAGCGTTGTCGTACCCTCACCTGGACCCTAAACCGTCCCCATCCCCTAACCCTAACCCTAGTCCGAACGCTAACCCTAACAATTCCCCGAAGCCTGACCCTCACCCGTCCCCTAATCCTAACCCGTACGCTGACACTCACCCGCGCCCTCACACGTACGCTCCCCCTAAAGCGTTGTCGTACCCTCACCTGGACCCTAAACCGTCCCCGTCCCCGTCCCCTAACCCTAGCCCGAACCCTAACCCTAACCCTTCCCCGAAGCCTGACCCTCACCCGTCCCCTAATTCTAACCCGTACCCTGACACTCACCCGCGCCCTCACACGTACGCTCCCCCTAAAGCGTTGTCCTGCCCTCACCTGGACCCTAAACCGTCCCCGTCCCCTAATCCTAACCCTAGCCCGAACCCTAACCCTAACCCTTCCCCGAAGCCTGACCCTCACCCGTCCCCTAATCCTAACCCGTACGCTGACACTCACCCGCGCCCTCACACGTACGCTCCCCCTAAAGCGTTGTCGTACCCTCACCTGGACCCTAAACCGTCCCCGTCCCCTAACCCTAACCCTAGCCCGAACCCTAACCCTAACCCTTCCCCGAAGCCTGACCCTCACCCGTCCCCTAATCCTAACCCGTACGCTGACACTCACCCGCGCCCTCACACGTACGCTCCCCCTAAAGCGTCGTCGTACCCTCACCTGGACACTAAACCGTCCCCGTCCCCTAACCCTAACCCTAGCCCGAGCCCTAACCCTAACCCTTCCCCGAAGCCTGACCCTCACCCGTCCCCTAATCCTAACCCGTACGCTGACACTCACCCGCGCCCTCACACGTACGCTCCCCCTAAAGCGTTGTCGTACCCTCACCTGGACCCTAAACCGTCCCCGTCCCCTAACCCTAACCCTAGCCCGAACCCTGACCCTAACCCTTCCCCGAAGCCTGACCCTCACCCGTCCCCTAATCCTAACCCGTACGCTGACACTCACCCGCGCCCTCACACATACGCTCCCCCTAAAGCGTTGTCGTGCCCTCACCTGGACCCTAAACCGTCCCCGTCCCTCACCCTAACCCTAGCCCGAACCCTGACCCTAACCCTTCCCGGAAGCCTGACCCTCACCCGTCCCCTAATCCTAACCCGTACGCTGACACTCACCCGTGCCCTCACACGTACGCTCCCCCTAAAGCGTTGTCGTACCCTCACCTGGACCCTAAACCGTCCCCGTCCCCTAACCCTAACCCTAGCCCGAACCCTAACCCTAACCCTTCCCCGAAGCCTGACCCTCACCCGTCCCCTAATCCTAACCCGTACCCTGACACTCACCCGCGCCCTCACACGTACGCTCCACCTAAAGCGTTGTCGTACCCTCACCTGGACCCTAAACCGTCCCCGTCCCCTAACCCTAACCCTAGCCCCAACGGTAACCCTAACCCTTCCCCAAAGCCTGACCCTCACCCGTCCCCTAATCCTAACCTGTACGCTGACACTGACCCGCGCCCTCACACGTACACTCCCCCTAAAGCGTTGTCGTACCCTCACCTGGACCCTAAACCGTCCCCGTCCCCTAACCCTAACCCTAGCCCGAACCTGACCCTAACCCTTCCCCGAAGCCTGACCCTCACCCGTCCCCTAATCCTAACCCGTACACTGACACTCACCCGCGCCCTCATACGTACGCTCCCCCTAAAGCGTTGTCGTACCCTCACCTGGACCCTAAACCGTCCCCGTCCCCTAA
Organism: Orcinus orca; assembly: GCF_937001465.1. NCBI lineage: Eukaryota > Metazoa > Chordata > Mammalia > Artiodactyla > Delphinidae > Orcinus > Orcinus orca. The sequence goes on from NC_064571.1 coordinate 22,949, forward strand.
CCCTAACCCTAGCCCGAACCCTGACCCTAACCCTTCCCCGAAGCCTGACCCTCACCCGTCCCCTAATCCTAACCCGTACGCTGACACTCACCCGCGCCCTCACACGTACGCTCCCCCTAAAGCGTTGTCCTGCCCTCACCTGGACCCTAAACCGTCCCCGTCCCCTAATCCTAACCCTAGCCCGAACCCTAACCCTAACCCTTCCCCGAAGCCTGACCCTCACCCGTCCCCTAATCCTAAACCGTACGCTGACACTCACCCGCGCCCTCACACGTATGCTCCCCCTAAAGCGTTGTCGTACCCTCACCTGGACCCTAAACCGTCCCCGTCCCCTAACCCTAACCCTAGCCCGAACCCTAACCCTAACCCTTCCCCGAAGCCTGACCCTCACCCGTCCCCTAATCCTAACCCGTACCCTGACACTCACCCGCGCCCTCACACGTACGCTCCACCTAAAGAGTTGTCGTACCCTCACCTGGACCCTAAACCGTCCCCGTCCCCTAACCCTAACCCTAGCCCCAACGGTAACCCTAACCCTTCCCCAAAGCCTGACCCTCACCCGTCCCCTAATCCTAACCTGTACGCTGACACTCACCCGCGCCCTCACACGTACGCTCCCCCTAAAGCGTCGTCGTACCCTCACCTGGACCCTAAACCGTCCCCGTCCCCTAACCCTAACCCTAACCCGAGCCCTAACCCTAACCCTTCCCCGAAGCCTGACCCTCACCCGTCCCCTAATCCTAACCCGTATGCTGACACTCACCCGTGCCCTCACACGTACGCTCCCGCTAAAGCGTTGTCGTGCCCTCACCTGGACCCTAAACCGTCCCCGTCCCCTAATCCTAACCCTAGCCCGAACCCTAACCCTAACCCTTCCCCGAAGCCTGACACTCACCCGTCCCCTAATCCTAACCCGTACCCTGACACTCACCCGCGCCCTCACACGTACGCTCCACCTAAAGCGTTGTCGTACCCTCACCTGGACCCTAAACCGTCTCCGTCCCCTAACCCTAACCCTAGCCCCAACGGTAAACCTAACCCTTCCCCAAAGCCTGACCCTCACCCGTCCCCTAATCCTAACCCGTACGCTGACACTAACCCGCGCCCTCACACGTACACTCCCCCTAAAGCGTTGTCGTACCCTCACCTGGACCCTAAACCGTCCCCATCCCCTAACCCTAACCCTAGCCCGAACCTGACCCTAACCCTTCCCCGAAGCCTGACCCTCACCCGTCCCCTAATCCTAACCCGTACACTGACACTCAACCGCGCCCTCACACGTACGCTCCCCCTAAAGCGTTGTCGTACCCTCACCTGGACCCTAAACCGTCCCCGTCCCCTAACCCTAACCCTAGCCCGAACCCTGACCCTAACCCTTCCCCGAAGCCTGACCCTCACCCGTCCCCTAATCCTAACCCGTACGCTGACACTCACCCGCGCCCTCACACATACGCTCCCCCTAAAGCGTTGTCGTGCCCTCACCTGGACCCTAAACCGTCCCCGTCCCTCACCCTAACCCTAGCCCGAACCCTGACCCTAACCCTTCCCCGAAGCCTGACCCTCACCCGTCCCCTAATCCTAACCCGTACGCTGACACTCACCCGTGCCCTCACACGTACGCTCCCCCTAAAGCGTTGTCGTACCCTCACCTGGACCCTAAACCGTCCCCGTCCCCTAACCCTAACCCTAGCCCGAACCCTAACCCTAACCCTTCCCCGAAGCCTGACCCTCACCCGTCCCCTAATCCTAACCCGTACCCTGACACTCACCCGCGCCCTCACACGTACGCTCCACCTAAAGCGTTGTCGTACCCTCACCTGGACCCTAAACCGTCCCCGTCCCCTAACCCTAACCCTAGCCCCAACGGTAACCCTAACCCTTCCCCAAAGCCTGACCCTCACCCGTCCCCTAATCCTAACCTGTACGCTGACACTCACCCGCGCCCTCACACGTACACTCCCCCTAAAGCGTTGTCGTACCCTCACCTGGACCCTAAACCGTCCCCGTCCCCTAACCCTAACCCTAGCCCGAACCCTGACCCTAACCCTTCCCCGAAGCCTGACCCTCACCCGTCCCCTAATCCTAACCCGTACGCTGACACTCACCCGCGCCCTCACACGTACGCTCCCCCTAAAGCGTTGTCCTGCCCTCACCTGGACCCTAAACCGTCCCCGTCCCCTAATCCTAACCCTAGCCCGAACCCTAACCCTAACCCTTCCCCGAAGCCTGACCCTCACCCGTCCCCTAATCCTAACCCGTACGCTGACACTCACCCGCGCCCTCACACGTACGCTCCCCCTAAAGCGTCGTCGTACCCTCACCTGGACCCTAAACCGTCCCCGTCCCCTAACCCTAACCCTAGCCCGAACCCTAACCCTAACCCTTCCCCGAAGCCTGACCCTCACCCGTCCCCTAATCCTAACCCGTACGCTGACACTCACCCGCGCCCTCACACGTACGCTCCCCCTAAAGCGTCGTCGTACCCTCACCTGGACACTAAACCGTCCCCGTCCCCTAACCCTAACCCTAGCCCGAGCCCTAACCCTAACCCTTCCCCGAAGCCTGACCCTCACCCGTCCCCTAATCCTAACCCGTACGCTGACACTCACCCGCGCCCTCACACGTACGTTCCCCCTAAAGCGTTGTCGTACCCTCACCTAGACCCTAAACCGTCCCCGTCCCCTAACCCTAACCCTAGCCCGAACCCTGACCCTAACCCTTACCCGAAGCCTGACCCTCACCTGTCCCCTAATCCTAACCCGTACGCTGACACTCACCCGCGCCCTCACACGTACGCTCCCCCTAAAGCGTTGTCGTACCCTCACCTGGACCCTAAACCGTCCCCATCCCCTAACCCTAACCCTAGTCCGAACGCTAACCCTAACAATTCCCCGAAGCCTGACCCTCACCCGTCCCCTAATCCTAACCCGTACGCTGACACTCACCCGCGCCCTCACACGTACGCTCCCCCTAAAGCGTTGTCGTACCCTCACCTGGACCCTAAACCGTCCCCGTCCCCGTCCCCTAACCCTAGCCCGAACCCTAACCCTAACCCTTCCCCGAAGCCTGACCCTCACCCGTCCCCTAATTCTAACCCGTACCCTGACACTCACCCGCGCCCTCACACGTACGCTCCACCTAAAGCGTTGTCGTACCCTCACCTGGACCCTAAACCGTCCCCGTCCCCTAACCCTAACCCTAGCCCCAACGGTAAACCTAACCCTTCCCCAAAGCCTGACCCTCACCCGTTCCCTAATCCTAACCTGTACGCTGACACTAACCCGCGCCCTCACACGTACACTCCCACTAAAGCGTTGTCGTACCCTCACCTGGACCCTAAACCGTCCCCATCCCCTAACCCTAACCCTAGCCCGAACCTGACCCTAACCCTTCCCCGAAGCCTGACCCTCACCCGTCCCGTAATCCTAACCCGTACACTGACACTCACCCGCGCCCTCACACGTACGCTCCCCCTAAAGCGTTGTCGTACCCTCACCTGGACCCTAAACCGTCCCCGTCCCCTAACCCTAACCCTAGCCCGAACCCTGACCCTAACCCTTCCCCGAAGCCTGACCCTCACCCGTCCCCTAATCCTAACCCGTACGCTGACACTCACCCGCGCCCTCACACGTACGCTCCCCCTAAAGCGTTGTCGTGCCCTCACCTGGACCCTAAACCGTCCCCGTCCCCTAATCCTAACCCTAGCCCGAACCCTAACCCTAACCCTTCCCCGAAGCCTGACCCTCACCCGTCCCCTAATCCTAAACCGTACGCTGACACTCACCCGCGCCCTCACACGTACGCTCCCCCTAAAGCGTTGTCGTACCCTCACCTGTACCCTAAACCGTCCCCGTCCCCTAACCCTAACCCTAGCCCGAACCCTAACCCTAACCCTTCCCCGAAGCCTGACCCTCACCCGTCCCCTAATCCTAACCCGTACGCTGACACTCACCCGCGCCCTCACACGTATGCTCCCCCTAAAGCGTTGTCGTACACTCATCTGGACCCTAAACCGTCCCCGTCCCCTAACCCTAACCCTAGCCCGAACCCTAACCCTAACCCTTCCCCGAAGCCTGATCCTCAACCGTCCCCTAATCCTAACCCGTACGGTGACACTCACCCACGCCCTCACACGTACGCTCCCCCTAAAGTGTTGTCGTACCCTCACCTGGACCCTAAACCGTCCCCGTCCCCTAACCCTAACCCTAGCCCGAACCCTAACCCTTACACTTCCCCGAAGCCTGCCCCTCACCCGTCCCCTAATCCTGACCCGTACGCTGACACTCACCCGCGCCCTCACACGTACGCTCCCCCTAAAGCGTTGTCGTACCATCACCTGGACCCTAAACCGTCCCCGTCCCCTAACCCTAACCCTAGCCCGAACCCTAACCCTAACCCTTCCCCGAAGCCTGACCCTCACCCGTCCCCTAATTCTAACCTGTACGCTGACACTAACCCGCGCCCTCACACGTACACTCCCACTAAAGCGTTGTCGTACCCTCACCTGGACCCTAAACCTTCCCCATCCCCTAACCCTAACCCTAGCCCGAACCTGACCCTAACCCTTCCCCGAAGCCTGACCCTCACCCGTCCCCTAATCCTAACCCGTACACTGACACTCACCCGCGCCCTCACACGTACGCTCCCCCTAAAGCGTTGTCGTACCCTCACCTGGACCCTAAACCGTCCCCGTCCCCTAACCCTAACCCTAGCCCGAACCCTGACCCTAACCCTTCCCCGAAGCCTGACCCTCACCCGTCCCCTAATCCTAACCCGTACGCTGACACTCACCCGCGCCCTCACACGTACACTCCCCCTAAAGCGTTGTCGTGCCCTCACCTGGACCCTAAACCGTCCCCGTCCCCTAAGCCTAACCCTAGCCCGAACCCTAACCCTAACCCTTCCCCGAAGCCTGACCCTCACCCGTCCCCTAATCCTAAACCGTACGCTGACACTCACCCGCGCCCTCACACGTACGCTCCCCCTAAAGCGTTGTCGTACCCTCACCTGGACCCTAAACCGTCCCCGTCCCCTAACCCTAACCCTAGCCCGAACCCTAACCCTAACCCTTCCCCGAAGCCTGACCCTCACCCGTCCCCTAATCCTAACCCGTACGCTGACACTCACCCGCGCCCTCACACGTACGCTCCCCCTAAAGCGTTGTACCCTCACCTGGACCCTAAACCATCCCCGTCCCCTAACCCTAACCCTAGCCCGAACCCTAACCCTAACCCTTCCCCGAAGCCTGATCCTCAACCGTCCCCTAATCCTAACCCGTACGCTGACACTCACCCGCGCCCTCACACGTACGCTCCCCCTAAAGCATTGTCGTACCCTCACCTGGACCCTAAACCGTCCCCGTCCCCTAACCCTAACCCTAGCCCGAACCCTAACCCTAACCCTTCCCCGAAGCCTGACCCTCACCCGTCCCCTAATCCTAACCCGTACGCTGACACTCACCCGCGCCCTCACACGTACGCTCCCCCTAAAGCGTCGTCGTACCCTCACCTGGACCCTAAACCGTCCCCGTCCCCTAACCCTAACCCTAGCCCGAACCCTAACCCTAACCCTTCCCCGAAGCCTGACCCTCACCCGTCCCCTAATCCTAACCCGTACGCTGACACTCACCCGCGCCCTCACACGTACGCTCCCCCTAAAGCGTTGTCGTACCCTCACCTGGAACCTAAACCGTCCCCGTCCCCTAACCCTAACCCTAGCCCCAACGGTAACCCTAACCCTTCCCCAAAGCCTGACCCTCACCCGTTCCCTAATCCTAACCTGTACGCTGACACTAACCCGCGCCCTCACACGTACACTCCCACTAAAGCGTTGTCGTACCCTCACCTGGACCCTAAACCGTCCCCATCCCCTAACCCTAACCCTAGCCCGAACCTGACCCTAACCCTTCCCCGAAGCCTGACCCTCACCCGTCCCGTAATCCTAACCCGTACAGTGACACTCACCCGCGCCCTCACACGTACGCTCCCCCTAAAGCGTTGTCGTACCCTCACCTGGACCCTAAACCGTCCCCGTCCCCTAACCCTAACCCTAGCCCGAACCCTGACCCTAACACTTCCCCGAAGCCTGACCCCCACCCGTCCCCTAATCCTAACCCGTACGCTGACACTCACCCGCGCCCTCACACGTACGCTCCCCCTAAAGCGTTGTTGTGCCCTCACCTGGACCCTAAACCGTCCCCGTCCCCTAACCCTAACCCTAGCCCGAACCCTAACCCTAACCCTTCCCCGAAGCCTGACCCTCACCCGTCCCCTAATCCTAAACCGTACGCTGACACTCACCCGCGCCCTCACACATACGCTCCCCCTAAAGCGTTGTCGTGCCCTCACCTGGACCCTAAACCGTCCCCGTCCCTCACCCTAACCCTAGCCCGAACCCTGACCCTAACCCTTCCCGGAAGCCTGACCCTCACCCGTCCCCTAATCCTAACCCGTACGCTGACACTCACCCGTGCCCTCACACGTACGCTCCCCCTAAAGCGTTGTCGTACCCTCACCTGGACCCTAAACCGTCCCCGTCCCCTAACCCTAACCCTAGCCCGAACCCTAACCCTAACCCTTCCCCGAAGCCTGACCCTCACCCGTCCCCTAATCCTAACCCGTACCCTGACACTCACCCGCGCCCTCACACGTACGCTCCACCTAAAGCGTTGTCGTACCCTCACCTGGACCCTAAACCGTCCCCGTCCCCTAACCCTAACCCTAGCCCCAACGGTAACCCTAACCCTTCCCCAAAGCCTGACCCTCACCCGTCCCCTAATCCTAACCTGTACGCTGACACTAACCCGCGCCCTCACACGTACACTCCCCCTAAAGCGTTGTCGTACCCTCACCTGGACCCTAAACCGTCCCCGTCCCCTAACCCTAACCCTAGCCCGAACCTGACCCTAACCCTTCCCCGAAGCCTGACCCTCACCCGTCCCCTAATCCTAACCCGTACACTGACACTCACCCGCGCCCTCATACGTACGCTCCCCCTAAAGCGTTGTCGTACCCTCACCTGGACCCTAAACCGTCCCCGTCCCCTAACCCTAACCCTAGCCCGAACCCTGACCCTAACCCTTCCCCGAAGCCTGACCCTCACCCGTCCCCTAATCCTAACCCGTACGCTGACACTCACCCGCGCCCTCACACGTACGCTCCCCCTAAAGCGTTGTCCTGCCCTCACCTGGACCCTAAACCGTCCCCGTCCCCTAATCCTAACCCTAGCCCGAACCCTAACCCTAACCCTTCCCCGAAGCCTGACCCTCACCCGTCCCCTAATCCTAACCCGTACACTGACACTCACCCGCGCCCTCATACGTACGCTCCCCCTAAAGCGTTGTCGTACCCTCACCTGGACCCTAAACCGTCCCCGTCCCCTAACCCTAACCCTAGCCCGAACCCTGACCCTAACCCTTCCCCGAAGCCTGACCCTCACCCGTCCCCTAATCCTAACCCGTACGCTGACACTCAGCCGCGCCCTCACACGTACGCTCCCCCTAAAGCGTTGTCCTGCCCTCACCTGGACCCTAAACCGTCCCCGTCCCCTAATCCTAACCCTAGCCCGAACCCTAACCCTAACCCTTCCCCGAAGCCTGACCCTCACCCGTCCCCTAATCCTAACCCGTACGCTGACACTCACCCGCGCCCTCACACGTACGCTCCCCCTAAAGCGTTGTCGTACCCTCACCTGGACCCTAAACCGTCCCCGTCCCCTAACCCTAACCCTAGCCCGAACCCTAAACCTAACCCTTCCCCGAAGCCTGACCCTCACCCGTATCCTAATCCTAACCCGTACGCTGACACTCACCCGCGCCCTCACACGTACGCTCCCCCTAAAGCGTCGTTGTACCCTCACCTGGACACTAAACCGTCCCCGTCCCCTAACCCTAACCCTAGCCCGAGCCCTAACCCTAACCCTTCCCCGAAGCCTGACCCTCACCCGTCCCCTAATCCTAACCCGTACGCTGACACTCACCCGCGCCCTCACACGTACGCTCCCCCTAAAGCGTTGTCGTACCCTCACCTGGACCCTAAACCGTCCCCGTCCCCTAACCCTAACCCTAGCCCGAACCCTGACCCTAACCCTTCCCCGAAGCCTGACCCTCACCCGTCCCCTAATCCTAACCCGTACGCTGACACTCACCCGCGCCCTCACACATACGCTCCCCCTAAAGCGTTGTCGTGCCCTCACCTGGACCCTAAACCGTCCCCGTCCCTCACCCTAACCCTAGCCCGAACCCTGACCCTAACCCTTCCCGGAAGCCTGACCCTCACCCGTCCCCTAATCCTAACCCGTACGCTGACACTCACCTGTGCCCTCACACGTACGCTCCCCCTAAAGCGTTGTCGTACCCTCACCTGGACCCTAAACCGTCCCCGTCCCCTAACCCTAACCCTAGCCCGAACCCTAACCCTAACCCTTCCCCGAAGCCTGACCCTCACCCGTCCCCTAATCCTAACCCATACCCTGACACTCACCCGCGCCCTCACACGTACGCTCCACCTAAAGCGTTGTCGTACCCTCACCTGGACCCTAAACCGTCTCCGTCCCCTAACCCTAACCCTAGCCCCAACGGTAAACCTAACCCTTCCCCAAAGCCTGACCCTCACCCGTCCCCTAATCCTAACCCGTACGCTGACACTAACCCGCGCCCTCACACGTACACTCCCCCTAAAGCGTTGTCGTACCCTCACCTGGACCCTAAACCGTCCCCATCCCCTAACCCTAACCCTAGCCCGAACCTGACCCTAACCCTTCCCCGAAGCCTGACCCTCACCCGTCCCCTAATCCTAACCCGTACACTGACACTCACCCGCGCCCTCACACGTACGCTCCCCCTAAAGCGTTGTCGTACCCTCACCTGGACCCTAAACCGTCCCCGTCCCCTAACCCTAACCCTAGCCCGAACCCTAACCCTAACCCTTCCCCGAAGCCTGACCCTCACCCGTCCCCTAATCCTAAACCGTACGCTGACACTCACCCGCGCCCTCACACGTACGCTCCCCCTAAAGCGTTGTCGTACCCTCACCTGGACCCTAAACCGTCCCCGTCCCCTAACCCTAACCCTAGCCCGAACCCTAACCCTAACCCTTCCCCGAAGCCTGACCCTCACCCGTCCCCTAATCCTAAACCGTACGCTGACACTCACCCGCGCCCTCACACGTACGCTCCCCCTAAAGCGTTGTCGTACCCTCACCTGGACCCTAAACCGTCCCCGTCCCCTAACCCTAACCCTAGCCCGAACCCTAACCCTAACCCTTCCCCGAAGCCTGACCCTCACCCGTCCCCTAATCCTAACCCGTACGCTGACACTCACCCGCGCCCTCACACGTACGCTCCCCCTAAAGCGTTGTCGTACCCTCACCTGGACCCTAAACCGTCCCCGTCCCCTAATCCTAACCCTAGCCCGAACCCTAACCCTAACCCTTCCCCGAAGCCTGATCCTCAACCGTCCCCTATTCCTAACCCGTACGCTGACACTCACCCGCGCCCTCACACGTATGCTCCCCCTAAAGCGTTGTCGTACCCTCACCTGGACCCTAAACCGTCCCCGTCCCCTAACCCTAACCCTAGCCCGAACCCTAAACCTAACCCTTCCCCGAATCCTGACCCTCACCCGTCCCCTAATCCTAACCCGTACGCTGACACTCACCCGCGCCCTCACACGTACGCTCCCCCTAAAGCATTGTCGTACCCTCACCTGGACCCTAAACCGTCCCCGTCCCCTAACCCTAACCCTAGCCCGAACCCTAACCCTAACCCTTCCCCGAAGCCTGATCCTCACCATTCCCCTAATCCAAACCCGTACGCTGACACTCACCCGCGCCCTCACACGTACGCTCCCCCTAAAGCGTCGTCGTACCCTCACCTGGACCCTAAACCGTCCCCGTCCCCTAACCCTAACCCTAGCCCGAACCCTAACCCTAACCCTTCCCCGAAGCCTGACCCTCACCCGTCCCCTAATCCTAACCCGTACGCTGACACTCACCCGCGCCCTCACACGTACGCTCCCCCTAAAGCGTTGTCGTACCCTCACCTGGAACCTAAACCGTCCCCGTCCCCTAACCCTAACCCTAGCCCCAACGGTAACCCTAACCCTTCCCCAAAGCCTGACCCTCACCCGTTCCCTAATCCTAACCTGTACGCTGAAACTAACCCGCGCCCTCACACGTACACTCCCACTAAAGCGTTGTCGTACCCTCACCTGGACCCTAAACCGTCCCCATCCCCTAACCCTAACCCTAGCCCGGACCTGACCCTAACCCTTCCCCGAAGCCTGACCCTCACCCGTCCCGTAATCCTAACCCGTACAGTGACACTCACCCGCGCCCTCACACGTACGCTCCCCCTAAAGCGTTGTCGTACCCTCACCTGGACCCTAAACCGTCCCCGTCCCCTAACCCTAACCCTAGCCCGAACCCTGACCCTAACACTTCCCCGAAGCCTGACCCCCACCCGTCCCCTAATCCTAACCCGTACGCTGACACTCACCCGCGCCCTCACACGTACGCTCCCCCTAAAGCGTTGTCGTGCCCTCACCTGGACCCTAAACCGTCCCCGTCCCCTAACCCTAACCCTAGCCCGAACCCTAACCCTAACCCTTCCCCGAAGCCTGACCCTCACCCGTCCCCTAATCCTAAACCGTACGCTGACACTCACCCGCGCCCTCACACGTACGCTCCCCCTAAAGCGTTGTCGTACCCTCACCTGGACCCTAAACCGTCCCCGTCCCCTAACCCTAACCCTAGCCCGAACCCTAACCCTAACCCTTCCCCGAAGCCTGACCCTCACCCGTCCCCTAATCCTAACCCGTACGCTGACACTCACCCGCGCCCTCACACGTACGCTCCCCCTAAAGCGTTGTCGTACCCTCACCTGGACCCTAAACCGTCCCCGTCCCCTAATCCTAACCCTAGCCCGAACCCTAACCCTAACCCTTCCCCGAAGCCTGATCCTCAACCGTCCCCTATTCCTAACCCGTACGCTGACACTCACCCGCGCCCTCACACGTATGCTCCCCCTAAAGCGTTGTCGTACCCTCACCTGGACCCTAAACCGTCCCCGTCCCCTAACCCTAACCCTAGCCCGAACCCTAAACCTAACCCTTCCCCGAATCCTGACCCTCACCCGTCCCGTAATCCTAACCCGTACGCTGACACTCACCCGCGCCCTCACACGTACGCTCCCCCTAAAGCGTCGTCGTACCCTCACCTGGACCCTAAACCGTCCCCGTCCCCTAACCCTAACCCTAGCCCGAACCCTAACCCTAACACTTCCCCGAAGCCTGACCCTCACCCGTCCCCTAATCCTAACCCGTACGCTGACACTCACCCGCGCCCTCACACGTACGCTCCCCCTAAAGCGTTGTCGTGCCCTCACCTGGACCCTAAACCGTCACCGTCCCCTAACCCTAACCCTAGCCCGAACCCTAACCCTAACCCTTCCCCGAAGCCTGACCCTCACCCGTCCCCTAATCCTAACCCGTACGCTGACACTCACCCGCGCCCTCACACGTACGCTCCACCTAAAGCGTTGTCGTACCCTCACCTGGACCCTAAACCGTCCCCGTCCCCTAACCCTAACCCTAGCCCGAACCCTAACCCTAACCCTTCCCCAAAGCCTGACCCTCACCCGTCCCCTAATCCTAACCCGTACGCTGACACTCACCCGCGCCCTCACAGGTACGCTCCCCCTAAAGCGTTGTCGTACCCTCACCTGGACCCTAAACCGTCCCCGTCCCCTAACCCTAACCCTAGCCCACACCCTAACCCTAACCCTTCCCCGAAGCCTGACACTCACCCGTCCCCTACTCCTAACCCCTACGCTGACACTCACCAGCGCCCTCACACGTACGCTCCCCCTAAAGCGTTGTTGTACCCTCACCTGGACCCTAAACCGTCCCCGTCCCCTAACCCTAACCCTAGCCCGAACCCTAACCCTAACTCTTCCCCGAAGCCTGACCCTCACCCGTACCCTAATCCTAACCCGTACGCTGACACTCACCCACGCCCTCACACGTACGCTCCCCCTAAAGCGTTGTCGTACCCTCACCTGAACCCTAAACCGTCCCCGTCCCCTAACCCTAACCCTAGCCCGAACCCTGACCCTAACCCTTCCCTGAAGCCTGACCCTCACCCGTCCCCTAATCCTAACCCGTACGCTGACACTCACCCGCGCCCTCACACGTACGCTCCCCCTAAAGCGTTGTCGTACCCTCACCTGGACCCTAAACCGTCCCCGTCCCCTAACCCTAACCCTAGCCCGAACCCTAACCCTAACCCTTCCCCGAAGCCTGACCCTCACCCGTCCCCTAATCCTAACCCGTACGCTGACACTCACCCGCGCCCTCACACGTACGCTCCCCCTAAAGCGTTGTCGTACCCTCACCTGGACCCTAAACCGTCCCCGTCCCCTAACCCTAACCCTAGCCCGAACCCTAACCCTAACCCTTCCCCGAAGCCTGACCCTCACCCGTCCCCTAATCGTAACACGTACGCTGACACCCGCGCCCTCACACGTACGTTCCCCCTAAAGCGCTGTCGTACCCTCACCTGGACCCTATACCGTCCCCGTCCCCTAACCCTAACCCTAGCCCGAACCCTAACACTAACCCTTCCCCGAAGCCTGACCCTCACCCGTCCCCTAATCCTAACCCGTACGCTGACACTCACCCGCGCCCTCACACGTACGCTCCCCCTAAAGCGTTGTCGTAAGCTCACCTGGACCCCAAACCGTCCCCGTCCCCTAACCCTAACCCTAACCCGAACCATAACCCTAACCCTTCCCTGAAGCCTCACCCTCACCCGTCCCCTAATCCTAACCCGTACGCTGACACTCACCCGCGCCCTCACACGTACGCTCCCCCTAAAGCGTTGTTGTACCCTCACCTGGACCCTAAACCGTCCCCGTCCCCTAACCCTAACCCTAGCCCGAACCCTAACCCTAACCCTTCCCCGAAGCCTGACCCTCACCCGTCCCCTAATCCTAACCCGTACGCTGACACTCACCCGCGCCCTCACACGTACGCTCCCCCCAAAGCGTTATCGTACCCTCACCTGGACCCTAAACCGTCCCCGTCCCCTAACCCTAACCCTAGCCCGAAACCTAACACTAAACCTTCCCCGAAGCCTGACCCTCACCCGTCCCCTAATCCTAACCCGTACGCTGACATCACCCGCGCCCTCACACGTACGCTCCCCCTAAAGCGTTGTCGTACGCTCACCTGGACCCTAAACCGTCCCCGTCCCCTAACCCTAACCCTAGCCCGAACCCTAACCCTAACCCTTCCCCGAAGCCTGACCCTCACCCGTCCCCTAATCCTAACCCGTACGCTGACACTCACCCGCGCCCTCACACGTACGCTCCCCCTAAAGCGTTGTCGTACCCTCACCTGGACCCTAAACCGTCCCCGTCCCCTAACCCTAACCCTAGCTCGAACCCTAACCCTAACCCTTCCCCGAAGCCTGACCCTCACCCGTCCCCTAATCCTAACCCGTACGCTGACACTCACCCGCGCCCTCACATGTACGCTCCCCCTAAAGCGTTGTCGTACCCTCACCTGGACCCTAAACCGTCCCCGTCCCCTAACCCTAACTCTAGCCCGAACCCTAACCCTAACCCTTCCCCGAAGCCTGACCCTCACCCGTCCCCTAATCGTAACACGTACGCTGACACTCACCCACGCCCTCACACGTACGCTCCCCCTAAAGCGCTGTCGTACCCTCACCAGGACCCTAAACCGTCCCCGTCCCCTAACCCTAACCCTAGCCCGAACCCTAACACTAACCCTTCCCCGAAGCCTGACCCTCACCCGTCCCCTAATCCTAACCCGTACGCTGACACGCACCCGCGCCCTCACACGTACGCTCCCCCTAAAGTGTTGTCGTAAGCTCACCTGGACCCAAAACCGTCCCCGTCCCCTAACACTAACCCTAACCCGAACCGTAACCCTAACCCTTCCCTGAAGCCTGACCCTCACCCGTCCCCTAATCCTAACCCGTACGCGGACACTCACCCGCGCCCTCACACGTACGCTCCCCCTAAAGCGTTGTCGTACCCTCACCTGGACCCTAAACCGTCCCCGTCCCCTAACCCTAACCCTAGCCCGAACCCTAACCCTAACCCTTCCCCGAAGCCTGACCCTCACCCGTCCCCTAATCCTAACCCGTACGTTGACACTCACCCGCGCCCTCACACGTACGCTCCCCCTAAAGCGTTGTCGTACCCTCACCTGCACCCTAAACCGTCCCCGTCCCCTAACCCTAACCCTAGCCCGAACCCTAACCCTAAAACTTCCCCGAAGCCTGACCCTCACCCGTCCCCTAATCCTAACCCGTACGCTGACACTCACCCGCGCCCTCACACGTACGCTCCCCCTAAAGCGTTGTCGTACCCTCACCTGGACCCTAAACCGTCCCCGTCCCCTAACCCTAACCCTAGCCAGCACCCTAACCCTAAAACTTCCCCGAAGCCTGACCCTCACCCGTCCCCTAATCCTAACCCGTACGCTGACACTCACCTGCGCCCTCACATGTACGCTCCCCGTAAAGCGTTTTCGTACCCTCACCTGGACCCTAAACCGTCCACGTTCCCTAACCCTAACCCTAGCCCGCACCCTAACCCTAACCCTTCCCCGAAGCCTGACCCTCACCCGTCCCCTAATCGTAACCTGTACGCTGACACTCACCTGCGCCCTCACACGTACGCTCCCCCTAAAGCGTTCTCGTACCCTCACCTGGACCCTAAACCGTCCCCGTTCCCTAACCCTAACCCTAGCCCGAACCCTAACCCTAACCCTTCCCCGAAGCCTGACCCTCACCCGTCCCCTAATCCTAACCCATACGCTGACAATCACCCGCGCCCTCACACGTACGCTCCCCCTAAAGCGTTGTCGTACCCTCACCTGCACCCTAAACCGTCCCCATCCCCTAACCCTAACCCTAGCCCGCACCCTAACCCTAGACCTTCCCCGAACCTGACCCTCACCCGTCCCCTAATCCTAACCCGTACGCTGACACTCACCCGCGCCCTCACACGTACGCTCCCCCTAAAGCGTTGTCGTACCCTCACCTGGACCCAAAACCGTCCCCGTCCCCTAACCCTAACCCTAGCCCGAACCATAACCCTAACCCTTCCCCAAAGCTTGACCCTCACCCGTCCCCTAATCCTAACCCGTACGCTGACACTCTCCCACGCCCTCACAAGTACGCTCCCCCAAAGCGTTGTCGTACCCTCACCTGGACCCTAAACCGTCCCCGTCCCCTAACCCTAACCCTAGCCCGAACCCTAACCCTAACACTTCCCCGAAGCCTGACCCTCACCCGTCCCCTAATCCTAACCCGTACGCTGACACTCACCCGCGCCCTCACACGTACGCTCCACGTAAAGCGTAGTCTTACCTTCACCTGGACCCTAAACCGTCCCCGTCCCCTAACCCTAACCCTAGCCCGAACCCTAACCCTAACCCTTCCCCGAAGCCTGACCCTCACCCGTCCCCTAATCCTAACCCGTACGCTGACACTCACCCATGCCCTCACACGTACGCTCCCCCTAAAGCGTTGTCGTACCCTCACCTGGACCCTAAACCGTCCCCGTCCCCTAACCCTAACCCTAGCCCGAACCCTAACCCTAACCCTTCCCCGAAGCCTGACCCTCACCCGTCCCCTAATCCTAACCCATTCGCTGACACTCACCCGCGCCCTCACACATACGCTTCCCCTAAAGCGTTGTCGTACCCTCACCTGGACCCTAAACCGTCCCCGTCCCCTAACCCTAACCCTAGCCCGAACCCTAACCCTAAAACTTCCCCGAAGCCTGACCCTCACCAATCCCCTAATCCTAACCCGTATGCTGACACTCACCCGCGCCCTCACACGTACGCTCCCCCTAAAGCTTTGTCGTACCCTCACCTGGACCCTAAACCGTCCCCGTCCCCTAACCCTAACCCTAGCCTGAACCCTAACCCTAACCCTTCCCCAAAGCCTGACCCTCACCCGTCCCCTAATCCTAACCCGTACGCTGACGCTAACCCACGCCCTCACATGTACGCTCCCACTAAAGCGTTGTTGTACCCTCACCTGGACCCTAAACCGACCCCATCCCCTAAACCTAACCCTAGCCCGAACCCTAACTCTAACACTTTCCCGAAGCCTGACCCTCACCCGTCCCCTAATCCTAACCCGTACGCTGACACTCACCCGCGCCCTCACACGTACGCTCCCCCTAAAGCGTTGTCGTACCCTCACCTGGACCCTAATCCGTCCCCGTCCCCTAACCCTAACCCTAGCCCGAACCCTAACCCTAACCCTTCCCCGAAGCCTGACCCTCACCCGTCCCCTAATCCTAACCCGTACGCTGACACTCACCCTTGCCCTCACACGTACGCTCGCCCTAAAGCGTTGTCGTACCCTCACGTGGACCCTAAACCGTCCCCGTCCCCTAACCCTAACCCTAGCCTGAACCCTTACCCTAACACTTCCCCGAAGCCTGACCCTCACCCGTCCCCTAATCCTAACCCGTACGCTGACACTCACCCACGCCCTCACACGTACGCTCCCCCTAAAGCGTCGTTGTACACTCTCCTGGACCCTTAACCGTCCCCGTCCCCTAATCCTAACCCTAGCCCGAACCGTAGCCCTAACCCTTCCCCGAAGCCTGACCCTCACCCGTCCCCTAATCCTAACCCGTACGCTGACACTCACCCGCGCCCTCACACGTACGCTCCCCTAAAGCGTTGTCGTACCCTCACCTGGACCCTAAACCGTCCCCGTCCCCTAACCCTAACCCTAGCCCGAACCCTAAACCTAACTCTTCCCCGAAGCCTGACCCTCACCCGTCCCCTAATCCTAAGCCGTACGCTGACACTCACCCGCGCCCTCACACGTACGCTCCCCATAAAGCGTTGTCGTACACTCACCTGAACCCTAAACCGTCCCCGTCCCCTAACCCTAACCCTAGCCCGAACCCTAACCCTTCCCCGAAGCCTGACCCTCACCCGTCCCCTAATCCTAACCCGTACGCTGACCCTCACACGCCCCCTCACACGTACGCTCCCCCTAAAGCCTTGTCGTACCCTCACCTGGACCCTAAACCGTCCCGTGCCCTAACCCTAACCCGAACCCGAACCCTAGCCCCAACCCTTCCCCGAATCCTGACCCTCACCCGTCCCCTAATCCTAACCCGTACGCTGACACCCGCGCCCTCACACGTACGCTCCCCCTAAAGCGTTGTCGTACCCTCACCTGGACCCTAAACCGTCCCCGTCCCCTAACCCTAACCCTAGCCCGAACCCTAACCCTAACCCTTCCCCGAAGCCTGACCCTCACCCGTCCCCTAATCCTTACTTGTACGCTGACACTCACCCGCGCCCTCACACGTACGCTCCCCCTAAAGCGTTGTCGTACCCTCACCTGGACCCTAATCCGTCCCCTTGCCCTAACCCTAACCCTAGCCCGAACCCTAACCCTAACCCTTCCCCGAAGCCTGATCATCACCTATCCCCTAATCCTAACCCGTACGCTGACACTCACCCGCGCCCTCACACGTACGCTCCCCCTAAAGCGTTGTCGTACCCTAACCTGGACCCTAAACCATCCCCGTCCCCTAACCCTAACCCTAGCCCGAAACCTAACACTAACCCTTCCCCAAAGCCTGACCCTCACCCGTCCCCTAATCCTAACCCGTACGCTGACACTCACCCGCGCCCTCACACGTACGCTCCCCCTAAAGCGTTGTCGTACCCTCACCTGGACCCTAAACCGTCCCCGTGCCCTAACTCTAACCCTAGCCCGAACCCTAACCCTAACCCTTCCCCGAAGCCTGTCCCTCACTCGTCCTCTAATCCTAACCCGTACGCTGACACTCACCCGTGCCCTCACACGTACGCTCCCCCTAAAACATTGTCGTACCCTCACCTGGACCCTAAACCGTCCCCGTCCCCTAATCCTAACCCTAGCCCGAACCCTAACCCTAACCCTTCCCCGAAGCCTGACCCTCACTTTTCCTCTAATCCTAACCCGTACGCTGACACTCACCCGCGCCCTCACACGTACGCTCCGCCTAAAACTTTGTCGTACCCTCACCTGGACCCTAAGCCGTCCCCGTCCCCTAACCCTAACCCTAGCCCGAACCCTAACCCTAACCCTTCCCCGAAGCCTGACCCTCACCCGTCACCTAATCCTAACCCGTACGCTGACACTCACCCGCGCCCTCACACGTACGCTCCCCCTAAAGCGTTGACGTACCCTCACCTGACCCTAAGCCGTCCCCGTCCCCTAACCCTAACCCTAGCCCGAACCCTAACCCTAACCCTTCCCCGAAGCCTGACCCTCACCCGTCCCCTAATCCTAACCCGTACGCTGACACTCACCCACGCCCTCACACGTACGCTCCCCCTAAAGCGTTGTCGTACCCTCACCTGGACCCTAAACCGTCCCCGTCCCCTAACCCTAACCCTAGCCCGAACCCTAACCCTAGCCCTTCCCCAAAGCCTGACCCTCACCCGTCCCCTAATCCTAACCCGTACGCTGACACTCACCCGCGCCCTCACACGTACGCTTCCCCTAAAGCGTTGTCGTACCCTCACCTGGACCCTAAACCGTCCCTGTCCCCTAACCCTAACCCTAGCCCGAACCCTAACCCTAACACTTCCCCGAAGCCTGACCCTCACCCGTCCCCTAATCCTAACCCGTACGCTGTCACTCACCCGCACC
Source organism: Orcinus orca (assembly GCF_937001465.1). Lineage (NCBI taxonomy): Eukaryota > Metazoa > Chordata > Mammalia > Artiodactyla > Delphinidae > Orcinus > Orcinus orca. Next base: position 41,662 of record NC_064571.1, read on the forward strand.
CTCACACGTACGCTCCTCCTAAAGCTTTGTCGTACTCTCACCTGGACCCTAAACCGTCCCCGTCCCCTAACCCTAACCCTAGCCCGAACCCTAACCATAAACCTTCCCCAAAGCCTGACCCTCACCCGTCCCCTAATCCTAACCCGTACGCTGACACTCACCCGCGCCCTCACACGTACGCTCCCCCTAAAGCGTTGTCGTACCCTCACCTGGACCCTAAACCTTCCCCGTCCCCTAACCCTAACCTTAGCCCAAACCCTAACACTAACGCTTCCCAGAAGCCTGACCCTCACCCGTCCCCTAATCCTAACCCGTACGCTGACACTCACCCGCGCCCTCACACGTACGTTCCCTCTAAAGCGTTGTCGTACCCTCACCTGAACCCTAAACCGTCCCCGTCCCCTAACCCTAACCCGAACCCTAACCCTAACCCTTCCCCGAAGCCTGACCCTCACCCGTCCCCTAATCCTAACCCGTACGCTGACACTCACCCGCACCCACACACGTACGCTCCCCCTAAAGCGTTGTCGTACCCTCACCTGGACCCTAAACCGTCCCCGTCCCCTAACCCTAACCCTAGCCCGAACCCTAACCCAAACACTTCCCCGAAGCCTGACCCTCACCCGTCCCCTAATCCTAACCCGTACGCTGACACTCACCCGCGCCCTCACACGTACGCTCCCCCTAAAGCGTTGTCTTACCCTCACCTGGACCCTAAACCGTCCCCGTCCCCTAACCCTAACCCTAGCCCGAACCCTAACCCTAACCCTTCCCCGAACCCTGACCCTCACCCGTCCCCTAATCCTAACCCGTACGCTGACACTCACCCGCGCCCTCACACGTACGCTCCCCCTAAAGCGTTGTCGTACCCTCACCTGCACCCTAAACCGTCCCCGTGCCCTAACCCTAACCCTAGCCCGAACCCTAATCCTAAACCTTCCCCGAAGCCTGACCCTCACCTGTCCCCTAATCCTAACCCGTACGCTGACACTCACCCGCGCCCTCACACGTACGCTGCGCCTAAAGCGTTGTCGTACCCTCACCTGGACCCTAAACCGTCCCCGTCCCCTAACCCTAACCCTAGCCCGAACCCTAACCCTAACACTTCCCCGAAGCCTGACCCTCACCCATCCCCTAATCCTAACCCGTACGCTGACACTCACCCGCGCCCTCACACGTACGCTACCCCTAAAACGTTGTCGTACCCTCACCTGGACCCTAAGCCGTGCCCGTCCCCTAACCCTAACCCTAGCCCGAACCCTAACCCTAACCCTTCCCCGAAGCCTGACCCTCACCCGTCCCCTAATCCTAACCCGTACGCTGAAACTCACCCGCGTCCTCACACGTACGCTCCCCCTAAAGCGTTGTCGTACCCTCACCTGGACCCTAAACCGTCCCCGTCCCCTAACCCTAACCCTAGCCCGAACGCTAACCCTAACCCTTCCCCGAAGCCTGACCCTCACCCGTCCCCTAATCCTAACCCGTACGCTGACACTCACCCGTGCCCTCACACGTACGCTCCCCCTAAAACATTGTCGTACCCTCACCTGGACCCTAAACCGTCCCCGTCCCCTAATCCTAACCCTAGCCCGAACCCTAACCCTAACCCTTCCCCGAAGCCTGACCCTCACTTTTCCTCTAATCCTAACCCGTACGCTGACACTCACCCGCGCCCTCACACGTACGTTCCGCCTAAAACTTTGTCGTACCCTCACCTGGACCCTAAGCCGTCCCCGTCCCCTAACCCTAACCCTAGCCCGAACCCTAACCCTAACCCTTCCCCGAAGCCTGACCCTCACCCGTCACCTAATCCTAACCCGTACGCTGACACTCACCCGCGCCCTCACACGTACGCTCCCCCTAAAGCGTTGACGTACCCTCACCTGACCCTAAGCCGTCCCCGTCCCCTAACCCTAACCCTAGCCCGAACCCTAACCCTAACCCTTCCCCGAAGCCTGACCCTCACCCGTCCCCTAATCCTAACCCGTACGCTGACACTCACCCACGCCCTCACACGTACGCTCCCCCTAAAGCGTTGTCGTACCCTCACCTGGACCCTAAACCGTCCCCGTCCCCTAACCCTAACCCTAGCCCGAACCCTAACCCTAGCCCTTCCCCAAAGCCTGACCCTCACCCGTCCCCTAATCCTAACCCGTACGCTGACACTCACCCGCGCCCTCACACGTACGCTTCCCCTAAAGCGTTGACGTACCCTCACCTGACCCTAAACCGTCCCTGTCCCCTAACCCTAACCCTAGCCCGAACCCTAACCCTAACACTTCCCCGAAGCCTGACCCTCACCCGTCCCCTAATCCTAACCCGTACGCTGTCACTCACCCGCACCCTCACACGTACGCTCCTCCTAAAGCTTTGTCGTACCCTCACCTGGACCCTAAACCGTCCCCGTCCCCTAACCCTAACCCTAGCCTGAACCCTAACCATAAACCTTCCCCAAAGCCTGACCCTCACCCGTCCCCTAATCCTAACCCGTACGCTGACACTCACCCGCGCCCTCACACGTACGCTCCCCCTAAAGTGTTCTCGTACCCTCACCTGGACCCTAAACCGTCCCCGTCCCCTAACCCTAACCCTAGCCCGAACCCTAACCCTAACCTTTCCCCGAAGCCTGACCCTCACCCGTCCCCTAATCCTAACCCGTACGCTGACACTCACCCGCGCCCTCACACGTACGCTCCCCCTAAAGCGTTGTCGTACCCTCACCTGGACCCTAATCCGTCCCCGTCCCCTAACCCTAACCCTAGCCCGAACCCTAAACCTAACCCTTCCCCGAAGCCTGACCCTCACCCGTCCCCTAATCCTAACCCGTACGCTGACACTCACCTGCGCCCTCACACGTACGTTCCCCTAAAGCGTTGTCGTACCCTCACCTGGAACCTAATCCGTCCCCGTCCCCTTACCCTAACCCTAGCCCGAACCCTAACCCTAACCCTTCCCCAAAGCTTGACCCTCACCCGTCCCCTAATCCTAACCCGTACGCTGACACTCTCCCACGCCCTCACAAGTACGCTCCCCCTAAAGCGTTGTCGTACCCTCACCTGGACCCTAAACCGTCCCCGTCCCCTAACCCTAACCCTAGCCCGAACGCTAACCCTAACCCTTCCCCGAAGCCTGACCCTCACCCGTCCCCTAATCCTAACCCGTACGCTGACACTCAGCCCCGCCCTCACACGTACGCTCCCCCTAAAGCGTTTTCGTACCCTCACCTGGACCCTAAACCGTCCCCGTCCCCTAACCCTAAACCTAGCCCGAACCCTAACCCTAACCCTTCCCCGAAGCCTGACCCTCACCCTTCCCCTAATCCTAACCCATACGCTGACACTCACCCGTGCCCTCACACCTACGCTCCCCCTAAAGCGTTGTCGTACCCTCACCTGGACCCTAAACGGTCCCCGTCCCCTAATCCTAACCCTAGCCCGAACCCTAACCCTAACACTTCCCCGAAGCCTGACCCTCACCCGTCCCCTAATCCTTACTTGTACGCTGACACTCACCCGCGCCCTCACACGTACGCTCCCCCTAAAGCGTTGTCGTACCCTCACCTGGACCCTAATCCGTCCCCTTGCCCTAACCCTAACCCTAGCCCGAACCCTAACCCTAACCCTTCCCCGAAGCCTGACCATCACCTGTCCCCTAATCCTAACCCGTACGCTGACACTCACCCGCGCCCTCACACGTACGCTCCCCCTAAAGCGTTGTCGTACCCTAACCTGGACCCTAAACCATCCCCGTCCCCTAACCCTAACCCTAGCCCGAACCCTAACACTAACCCTTCCCCGAAGCCTGACCCTCACCCGTTCCCTAATCCTAACCCGTACGCTGACACTCACCCGCGCCCTCACACGTACGCTCCCCCTGAAGCGTTGTCGTATCCTCACCTGGACCCTAAACCGTCCCCGTCCCCTAACTCTAACCCTAGCCCGAACCCTAACCCTAACCCTTCCCCGAAGCCTGACCCTCACCCGTCCCCTAATCCGAACCCGTACGCTGACACTCAACCGCGCCCTCACACGTACGCTCCACCTAAAGCGTTGTCGTACCCTCACCTGGACCCTAAACCGTCCCCGTCCCCTAACCCTAACCCTAGCCCGAACCCTAACCCTAACCCTTCCCCGAAACCTGACCCTCACCCATCCCCTAATCCTAACCCGTACGCTGACACTCACCCGCGCACTCACACGTACGCTCCCCCTAAAGCGTTGTCGTACCCTCACCTGAACCCTAAACCGTCCCCGTCCCCTAACCCTAACCCGAACCCTAACCCTAACCCTTCCCCGAAGCCTGACCCTCACCTGTCCCCTAATCCTAACCCGTACGCTGACACTCACCCGCACCCACACACGTACGCTCCCCCTAAAGCGTTGTCGTACCCTCACCTGGACCCTAAACCGTCCCCGTCCCCTAACCCTAACCCTAGCCCGAACCCTAACCCAAACACTTCCCCGAAGCCTGACCCTCACCCGTCCCCTAATCCTAACCCGTACGCTGACACTCACCCGCGCCCTCACACGTACGCTCCCCCTAAAGCGTTGTCTTACCCTCACCTGGACCCTAAACCGTCCCCGTCCCCTACCCCTAACCCTAGCCCGAACCCTAACCCTAACCCTTCCCTGAACCCTGACCCTCACCCGTCCCCTAATCCTAACCCGTACGCTGACACTCACCCGCGCCCTCACACGTACGCTCCCCCTAAAGCGTTGTCGTACCCTCACCTGCACCCTAAACCGTCCCCGTCCCCTAACCCTAACCCTAGCCCGAACCCTAACCCTAACCCTTCCCCGAAGCCTGACCCTCACCCGTCCCCTAATCCTAACCCGTACGCTGACACTCACCCGCGCCCTCACACGTACGCTCCCCCTAAAGCATTGTCATACCCTCACCTGGACCCTAAACCGTCCCCGTCCCCTAACCCTAACCCTAGCCCGAACCCTAACCCTAACCCTTCCCCGAAGCCTGACCCTCACCCATCCCCTAATCCTAACCCGTACGCTGACACTCACCCGCGCCCTCACACGTACGCTCCCCCTAAAGCGTTGTCGTACCCTCACCTGGACCCTAAACCGTCCCCATCCCCTAACCCTAACCCTAGCCCGAACCCTAACCCAAACCCTTCCCCGAAGCCTGACCCTCACCCGTCCCCTAATCCTAACCCGTACGCTGACACTCACCCGCGCCCTCACATGTACGCTCCCCCTAAAGCGTTGTCGTACACTCACCTGGACCCTAAACCGTCCCCGTCCACTAAACCTAACCCTAGCCCGAACCCTAACGCTAACCCTTCCCCGAAGCCTGACCCTCACCCGTCCCCTAATCCTAACCCGTACGCTGACACTCACCCGCGCACTCACACGTACGCTCCCCCTAAAGCGTTTTCGTACCCTCACCTGGACCCTAAACCTTCCCCGTCCCCTAACCCTAACCTTAGCCCGAACCCTAACCCTAACGCTTCCCGGAATCCTGACCCTCACCCGTCCCCTAATCCTAACCCTTACGCTGACACTAACCCGCGCCCTCACACGTACGCTCCCCCTAAAGCATTGTCGTACCCTCACCTGGACCCTAAACCGTCCCCGTCCCCTAAACCTAACCCTAGCCCGAACCCTAACCCTAACCCTTCCCCGAAGCCTGACCCTCACCCATCCCCTAATCCTAACCCGTACTTTGACCCTCACACGCGCCCTCACACGTACGCTCCCCCTAAAGCGTTGTCGTACGCTCACCTGGACCCTAAACCGTCCCCGTCCCCTAACCCTAACCCTAGCCCGAACCCTAACCCTAACCCTTTCCCGAAGCCTGACCCTCACCCGTCCCCTAATCCTAACCCTTACGCTGACACTCACCCGTGCCCTCACACGTACGCTCCACCTAAAGCGTTGTCGTACCATCACCTGGACCCTAAACCGTCCCCGTCCCCTAACACTAACACTAGCCCGAACCCTAACCCTAACCCTTCCCCGAAGCCTGACCCTCACCCATCCCCTAATCCTAACCCGTACGCTGACAGTAACCCGCGCCCTCACACGTACGATCCCCCTAAAGCGTTGTCGTACCCTCACCTGGACCCTAAAACGTCCCCATCCCCTAACCCTAACCCTAGCCCGAAACCTAACCCTAACTCTTCCCCGAAGCCTGACCCTCACCCTTCCCCTAATCCTAACCCGTACGCTGACACTAACCCGCGCCCTCACACGTACGCTCCCCCTAAAGCGTTGTCGTCCCCTCAACTGGACCCTAAACTGTCCCCGTCCCCTAAACCTAACCTTAGCCCGAACCCTAACCCTAACGCTTCCCCGAAGCCTGACCCTCACCGGTCCTCTAATCCTAACACGTACGCTGACACTCACCCGCGCCCTCACACGTACGCTCCACCTAAAGCGTTGTTGTACCCTCACCTGGACCCTAAACCGTCCCCGTCCCCTAACCCTAACCCTAATCTGAACCCTAACCCTAACCCTTCCCCGAAGCCTGACCCTCACCCGTCCCCTAATCCTAACCCGTACGCTGACACTCACCCGCGCCCTCACACGTACGCTCCCCCTAAAGCGTTGTCGTACCCTCACCTGGAGCTTAAACCGTCCCCGTCCCCTAACCCTAACCCTAGCCCGAACCCTAACCCTAACACTTCCCCGAAGCCTGACCCTCACCCGTCCCCTAATCCTAACCCGTACGCTGACACTCACCCACGCCCTCACACGTACGCTCCCACCAAAGCGTTTTCGTACCCTCACCTGGAACCTAAACCGTCCGCGTCCCCTAACCCTAACCCTAGCCCGAACCCTAACCCTAACCCTTCCCCGAAGCCTGACCCTCACCCGTCCCCTAATCCTAACCCGTACGCTGACACTCACCCGCGCCCTCACACGTACGCTCCCCCTAAAGCGTTGTCGTACCCTCACCTGGACCCTAAACCGTCCCCGTCCCCTAACCCTAACCCTAGCCCGAACCCTAACCCTAACCCTTCCCCGAAGCCTGACCCTCACCCGTCCCCTAATCCTAACCCGTACGCTGACACTCACCCGCGCCCTCACACGTACGCTCCCCCTAAAGCGTTGTCGTACCCTCACCTGGACCCTAAACCATCCCCGTCCCCTAACCCTAACCCTAGCCCGAACCCTAACCCTAACCCTTCCCCGAAGCCTGACCCTCACCCGTCCCCTAATCCTAACCCGTACTTTGACCCTCACACGCGCCCTCACACGTACGCTCCCCCTAAAGCGTTGTCGTACCCTCACGTGGACCCTAAACCGTCCCCGTCCCCTAACCCTAACCCTAGCCCGAACCCTGACCCTAAGCCTTCCCCGAAGCCTGACCCTCACCCGTCCCCTAATCCTAACCCGTACACTGACATTCACCCGCGCGCTCACACGTACGCTCCCCCTAAAGCGTTGTCGTACCCTCACCTGGACCCTAAACCGTCCCCGTCCCCTAACCCTAACCCTAGCCCGAACCCTAACCCTAACCCTTCCCCGAAGCCTGACCCTCACCCGTCCCCTAATCCTAACCCGTACGCTGACAGTAACCCGCGCCCTCACACGTACGCTACCACAAAAGCGTTGTCGTACCCTCACCTGGACCCTAAACCGTCCCCGTCCCCTAACCCTAACCCTAGCCCGAACCCTAACCCTAACCCTTCCCCGAAGCCTGACCCTCACCCGTCCCCTAATCCTAACCCGTACGCTGACACAAACCAGCGCCCTCACACGTACGCTCCCCCTAAAGCGTTGTCGTACCCTCACCTGGATCCTAAACCGTCCCCATCCCCTAACCCTAACCCTAGACCAAACCCTAACCCTAACCCTTCCCCGAAGCCTGACACTAACCCGTCCAATAATCCTAACCCGTACGCTGACACTCACACGCGCCCTCACACATACGCTCCCCCTAAAGCGTTGTCGTACCCTCACCTGGACCCTAAACCATCCCCGTCCCCTAACCCTAACCCTAGCCCGAACCCTAACCCTAACCCTTCCCCGAAGCCTGACCCTCACCCGTCCCCTAATCCTAACCCGTACTTTGACCCTCACACGCGCCCTCACACGTACGCTCCCCCTAAAGCGTTGCCGTACCCTCACCTGGACCCTAAACCGTCCCCGTCCCCTAACCCTAACCCTAGCCCGAACCCTGACCCTAACCCTTTCCCGAAGCCTGACCCTCACCCGTCCCCTAATCCTAACCCGTACGCTGACACTCACCCGCGCCCTCACACGTACGCTCCCCCTAAAGCGTTGTCGTACCCTCACCTGGACCCTAAACCGTCCCCGCCCCCTAACACTAACCCTATCCCGAACCCTAACCCAAACCCTTCCCCGAAGCCTGACCCTCACCCGTCCCCTAATCCTAACCCGTACGCTGACACTCACCCGCGCCCTCACACGTACGCTCCCCCTAAAGCGTTGTCGTACCCTCACCTGGACCCTAAACCGTCCCCATCCCCTAACCCTAACCCTAGACCAAACCGTAACCCTAACCCTTCCCCGAAGCCTGACACTAACCCGTCCAATAATCCTAACCCGTACGCTGACACTCACACGCGCCCTCACACATACGCTTCCCCTAAAGCGTTGTCGTACCCTCGCCTGGACCCTAAACCATCCCCGTCCCCTAACCCTAACCCTAGCCCGAACCCTAACCCTAACCCTTCCCCGAAGCCTGACCCTCACCCGTCCCCTAATCCTATCCCGTACTTTGACCCTCACACGCGCCCTCACACATACGCACCCCCTAAAGCGTTGCCGTACCCTCACCTGGACCCTAAACCGTCCCCGTCCCCTAACCCTAACCCTAGCCCGAACCCTGACCCTAACCCTTTCCCGAAGCCTGACCCTCACCCGTCCCCTAATCCTAACCCGTACGCTGACACTCACCCGCGCCCTCACACGTACGCTCCCCCTAAAGCGTTGTCGTACCCTCACCTGGACCCTAAACCGTCCCCGTCCCCTAACCCTAACCCTAGCCCGAACCCTAACCCTAACCCTTCCCCGCAGCCTGACCCTCACCCGTCCCCTAATCCTAACCCGTACGCAGACACTCACCCGCGCCCTCACACGTACGCTCCCCCTAAATCGTTGTCGCACCCTCACCTGGACCCTAAACCGTCACCGTCCCCTAACCCTAACCCTAGGCCGAACCCTAACCCTAACACTTCCCCGAAGCCTGACCCTCACCCGTCCCCTAATCCTAACCCGTACGCTGACACTCACCCGCGGCCTCACACGTATGCTCCCCCTAAAGCGTTGTCGTACCCTCACCTGGACCCTAAACCGTTCCCGTCCCCTAACCCTAACCCTAGCCCGAACCCTAACCCTAACCCTTCCCCGAAGCCTGACCCTCACCCGTCCCCTAATCCTAACCCGTACGCTGACACTCACCCGCGCCCTCACACGTACGCTCCCCCTAAAGCGTTGTCGTACCCTCACCTGGACCCTAAACCGTCCCCTAACCCTAAACCTAACCCTAGCCCGAACCCTAACCCTAACCCTTCCCCGAAGCCTGACCCTCACCCGTCCCCTAATCCTAACCCGTACGCTGACACTCACCTGCGCCCTCACACGTACGCTCCCCCTAAAGCGTTGTCGTGCCCTCACCTGGACCCTAAACCGTCCCCGTCCCCTTACCCTAACCCTAGCCCGAAACCTAACCCTAACCCTTACCCAAAGCCTGACCCTCACCCGTCCCCTAATCCTAAACCGTACGCTGACACTCACCCGCGCCCTCACATGTACGCTCCCCCTGAAGCGTTGTCGTACCCTCACCTGTACTCTAAACCGTCCCCGTCCCCTAACCCTAAACCTAGCCCGAACCCTAACCCTAACCCTTCCCCGCAGCCTGACCATCACCCGTCCCCTAATCCTAACCCGTACGCTGACACTCACCCGCGCCCTCACACGTACGCTCCCCCTACATCGTTGTCGCACCCTCACCTGGACCCTAAACCGTCACCGTCCCCTAACCCTAACCCTAGCCCGAACCCTAACCCTAACCCTTCCCCGAAGCCTGACCCTCACCCGTCCCCAATCCTAACACGTACGCTGACACTCACCCGCGGCCTCACACGTATGCTCCCCCTAAAGCGTTGTCGTACCCTCACCTGGACCCTAAACCGTCCCCGTCCCCTAACCCTAACCCTAGCCCGAAACCTAACCCTAACACTTCCCCGAAGCCTGACCCTCACCCGTCCCCTAATCCTAACCCGTACGCTGACACTCACCTGCGCCCTCACACGTACGCTCCCCCTAAAGCGTTGTCGTATCCTCACCTGGACCCTAAACCGTCCCCTAACCCTAACCCTAACCCTAGCCCGAACCCTAACCCTAACCCTTCCCCGAAGCCTGACCCTCACCCGTCCCCTAATCCTAACCCGTACTCTGACACTCACCCGCGCCCTCACACGTACGCTCCCCCTAAAGCATTGTCGTGCCCTCACCTGGACCCTAAACCGTCCCCGTCCCCTTACCCTAACCCTAGACCGAACCCTAACCCTAAACCTTCCCCGAAGCCTGACCCTCACCCGTCCCGTAATCCTAACCCGTACGCTGACACGCACCCGCGCCCTCACACGTACGCTCCCCCTAAAGCGTTGTCGTACCCTCACCTGGACCCTAAACCGTCCCCGTCCCCTAACCCTAACCCTAGCCCGAACCCTAACCCTAACCCTTCCCCAAAGCCTGACCCTCACCCGTCCCCTAATCCTAAACCGTACGCTGACACTCACCCGCGCCCTCACATGTACGCTCCCCCTGAAGCGTTGTCGTACCCTCACCTGTACTCTAAACCGTCCCCGTCCCCTAACCCTAACCCTAGCCCGAACCCTAACCCTAACCCTTCCCCGCAGCCTGACCCTCACCCGTCCCCTAATCCTAACCCGTACGCAGACACTCACCCGCGCCCTCACACGTACGCTCCCCCTAAATCGTTGTCGCACCCTCACCTGGACCCTAAACCGTCACCGTCCCCTAACCCTAACCCTAGACCGAACCCTAACCCTAACACTTCCCCGAAGCCTGACCCTCACCCGTCCCCTAATCCTAACCCGTACGCTGACACTCACCCGCGGCCTCACACGTATGCTCCCCCTAAAGCGTTGTCGTACCCTCACCTGGACCCTAAACCGTCCCCGTCCCCTAACCCTAACCCTAGCCCGAACCCTAACCCTAACCCTTCCCCGAAGCCTGACCCTCACCCGTCCCCTAATCCTAACCCGTACGCTGACACTCACCCTCGCCCTCACACGTACGCTCCCCCTAAAGCGTTGTCGTACCCTCACCTGGACCCTAAACCGTCCCCTAACCCTAAACCTAACCCTAGCCCGAACCCTAACCCTAACCCTTCCCCGAAGCCTGACCCTCACCCGTCCCCTAATCCTAACCCGTACGCTGACACTCACCCGCGCCCTCACACGTACGCTCCCCCTAAAGCGTTGTCGTGCCCTCACCTGGATCCTAAACCGTCCCCGTCCCCTTACCCTAACCCTAGCCCGAAACCTAACCCTAACCCTTCCCCGAAGCCTGACTCTCACCCGTCCCCTAATCCTAACCCGTACGCTGACACGCACCCGCGCCCTCACACGTACGCTCCCCCTAAAGCGTTGTCGTACCCTCACCTGGACCCTAAACCGTCCCCGTCCCCTAACCCTAACCCTAGCCCGAACCCTAACCCTAACCCTTCCCCGAAGCCTGACCCTCACCCGTCCCCTAATCCTAACCCATACGCTGACACTCACCCGCGCCCTCACATGTACGCTCCCCCTGAAGCGTTGTCGTACCCTCACCTGTACCCTAAACCGTCCCCGTCCCCTAACCCTAACCCTAGCCCGAACCCTAACCCTAACCCTTCCCCGCAGCCTGACCCTCACCCGTCCCCTAATCCTAACCCGTACGCTGACACTCACCCGCGCCCTCACACGTACGCTCCCCCCAAATCGTTGTCGCACCCTCACCTGGACCCTAAACCGTCACCGTCCCCTAACCCTAACCCTAGGCCGAACCCTAACCCTAACCCTTCCCCGAAGCCTGACCCTCACCCGTCCCCTAATCCTAACCCGTACGCTGACACTCACCCGCGGCCTCACACGTATGCTCCCCCTAAAGCGTTGTCGTACCCTCACCTGGACCCTAAACCGTCCCCGTCCCCTAACCCTAACCCTAGCCCGAACCCTAACCCTAACCCTTCCCCGAAGCCTGACCCTCACCCGTCCCCTAATCCTAACCCGTACGCTGACACTCACCCGCGCCCTCACACGTACGCTCCCCCTAAAGCGTTGTCGTGCCCTCACCTGGACCCTAAACTGTCCCCGTCCCCTAACCCTAACCCTAGCCCGAACCCTAACCCTAACCCTTCCCCGAAACCTGACCCTCACCCGTCCCCTAATCCTAACCCGTACGCTGACACGCACCCGCGCCCTCACACGTAGGCTCCCCCTAAAGCGTTGTCGTACCCTCACCTGGACCCTAAACCGTCCCCGTCCCTTAACCCTAACCCTTCCCCGAAGCCTGACCCTCACCCGTCCCCTAATCCTAACCCGTACGCTGACACTCACCCGCGCCCTCACACGTACGCTCCCCCTAAAGCGTTGTCGTACCCTCACCTAGACCCTAAACCGTCCCCGTACCCTAACCCTAACCCTAGCCCTAACCCTAACCCTAACCCTTCCCCGAAGCCTGACCCTCACCCGTCCCCTAATCCTAACCCGTACGCTGACACTCACCCGCGCCCTCACACGTACGCTCCCCCTAAAGCGTTGTCGTACTCTCACCTGGACCCTAAACCATCCCTGTCCCCTAACCCTAACCCTAGCCCGAACCCTAACCCTAACCCTTCCCCAAAGCCTGACCCTCACCCGTCCCCTAATCCTAACCCGTACGCTGACACTCACCTGCGCCCTCACATGTACGATCCCCCTGAAGCGTTGTCGTACCCTCACCTGTACCCTAAACCGTCCCCATCCCCTAACCCTAACCCTAGCCCGAACCCTAACCCTAACCCTTCCCCGAAGCCTGACCCTCACCCGTCCAATAATCCTAACCCGTACGCTGACACTCACCCGCGCCCTCACACGTACGCTCCCCCTTAAGCGTTGTCGTACCCTCACCTGGACCCTAAACCGTCCCCTAACCCTAACCCTAACCCTAGCCCGAACCCTAACCCTAACCCTTCCCCGAAGCCTGACCCTCACCCGTCCCCTAAATCTAACCCGTACGCTGACACTCACCCGCGCCCTCACACGTACGCTCCCCCTAAAGCGTTGTCGTGCCCTCACCTGGACCCTAAACCATCCCCATCCCCTAACCCTAACCCTAGCCCAAACCCTAACCCTAACCCTTCCCTGAACCCTGACCGTAACCCGTCCAATAATCCTAACCCGTACGCTGACACTCACCCGCGCCCTCAAACGTACGCTCCCCCTAAAGCGTTGTCGTACCTCACCTGGACCCTAAACCATCCCCGTCCCCTAACCCTAACCCTAGCCCGAACCCTAACCCTAACCCTTCCCCGAAGCCTGACCCTCACCCGTCCCCTATTCCTAACCCGTACGCTGACACGCACCCGCGCCCTCACACGTACGCTCCCCCTAAAGCGTTGTCGTACCCTCACCTGGACCCTAAACCGTCCCCTAACCCTAACCCTAACCCTAGCCCGAACCCTAGCCCTAACCCTTCCCCGAAGCCTGACCCTCACCCGTCCCCTAATCCTAACCCGTACGCTGACACTAACCCGCGCCCTCACACGTACGCTCCCCCTAAAGCGTTGTCGTGCCCTCACCTGGACGCTAAACCGTCCCCGTCCCCTAACCCTAACCCTAGCCCGAACCCTGAACCTAACCCTTCCCCGCAGCCTGACCCTCACCCGTCCCCTAATCCTAACCCGTACGCTGACATTCACCAGCGCCCTCACACGTACGCTCCCCCTAAAGCGTTGTCGTGCCCTCACCTGGACCCTAAACCGTCCCCGTCCCCTAACCCTAACCCTAGGCCGAACCCTAACCCTAACCCTTCCCCGAAGCCTGACCCTCACCCGTCCCCTAATCCTAACCCGTACGCTGACACTCACCCGCGGCCTCACACGTATGCTCCCCCTAAAGCGTTGTCGTACCCTCACCTGGACCCTAAACCGTCTCCGTCCCCTAACCCTAACCCTAGCCCGAACCCTAACCCTAACCCTTCCCCGAAGCCTGACCCTCTCCCGTCCCCTAATCCTAACCCGTACGCTGACACTCACCCGCGCCCTCACACGTACGCTCCCCCTAAAGCGTTGTCGTACCCTCACCTGGACCCTAAACCGTCCCCTAACCCTAACCCTAACCCTAGCCCGAACCCTAACCCTAACCCTTCCCCGAAGCCTGACCCTCACCCGTCCCCTAATCCTAAACCGTACGCTGACACTCACCCGCGCCCTCACACGTACGCTCCCCCTAAAGCGTTGTCGTGCCCTCACCTGGACCCTAAACCGTCCCCGTCCCCTAACCCTAACCTTAGCCCGAGCCCTAACCCTAACCCTTCCCCGAAACCTGACCCTCACCCGTCCCCTAATCCTAACCCGTACGCTGACAGGCACCCGCGCCCTCACACGTACGCTCCCCCTAAAGCGTTGTCGTACCCTCACCTGGACCCTAAACCGTCCCCGTCCCTTAACCCTAACCCTAGCCCGAACCCTAACCCTAACCCTTCCCCGAAGCCTGACTCTCACCCGTCCCCTAATCCTAACCCGTACGCTGACACTCACCCGCGCCCTCACACGTACGCTCCCCCTAAAGCGTTGTCGTACCCTCACCTAGACCCTAAACCGTCCCCGTACCCTAACCCTAACCCTAGCCCTAACCCTAACCCTAACCCTTCCCCGAAGCCTGACCCTCACCCGTCCCCTAATCCTAACCCGTACGCTGACACTCACCCGCGCCCTCACACGTACGCTCCCCCTAAAGCGTTGTCGTACTCTCACCTGGACCCTAAACCATCCCTGTCCCCTAACCCTAACCCTAGCCCGAACCCTAACCCTAACCCTTCCCCAAAGCCTGACCCTCACCCGTCCCCTAATCCTAACCCGTACGCTGACACTCACCTGCGCCCTCACATGTACGATCCCCCTGAAGCGTTGTCGCACCCTCACCTGTACCCTAAACCGTCCCCATCCCCTAACCCTAACCCTAGCCCGAACCCTAACCCTAACCCTTCCCCGAAGCCTGACCCTCACCCGTCCAATAATCCTAACCCGTACGCTGACACTCACCCGCGCCCTCACACGTACGCTCCCCCTTAAGCGTTGTCGTACCCTCACCTGGACCCTAAACCGTCCCCGTCCCCTAACCCTAACCCTAGCCCGAACCCTAACCCTAACCCTTCCCCGAAGCCTGACCCTCACCCGTCCCCTAAACCTAACCCGTACGCTGACACTCACCCGCGCCCTCACACGTACGCTCCCCCTAAAGCGTTGTCGTGCCCTCACCTGGACCCTAAACCATCCCCATCCCCTAACCCTAACCCTAGCCCAAACCCTAACCCTAACCCTTCCCCGAACCCTGACCCTAACCCGTCCAATAATCCTAACCCGTACGCTGACACTCACCCGCGCCCTCACACGTACGATCCCCCTAAAGCGTTGTCGTACCTCACCTGGACCCTAAACCATCCCCGTCCCCTAACCCTAACCCTAGCCCGAACCCTAACCCTAACCCTTCCCCGAAGCCTGACCCTCACCCGTCCCCTATTCCTAACCCGTACGCTGATACGCACCCGCGCCCTCACACGTACGCTCCCCCTAA
Source organism: Orcinus orca (assembly GCF_937001465.1). Lineage (NCBI taxonomy): Eukaryota > Metazoa > Chordata > Mammalia > Artiodactyla > Delphinidae > Orcinus > Orcinus orca. Next base: position 57,434 of record NC_064571.1, read on the forward strand.
AGCGTTGTCGTACCCTCACCTGGACCCTAAACCGTCCCCTAACCCTAACCCTAACCCTAGCCCGAACCCTAGCCCTAACCCTTCCCCGAAGCCTGACCCTCACCCGTCCCCTAATCCTAACCCGTACGCTGACACTCACCCGCGCCCTCACACGTACGCTCCACCTAAAGCGTTGTCGTGCCCTCACCTGGACGCTAAACCGTCCCCGTCCCCTAACCCTAACCCTAGCCCGAACCCTGAACCTAACCCTTCCCCGCAGCCTGACCCTCACCCGTCCCCTAATCCTAACCCGTACGCTGACATTCACCAGCGCCCTCACACGTACGCTCCCCCTAAAGCGTTGTCGTGCCCTCACCTGGACCCTAAACCGTCCCCTAACCCTAACCCTAACCCTAGGCCGAACCCTAACCCTAACCCTTCCCCGAAGCCTGACCCTCACCCGTCCCCTAATCCTAACCCGTACGCTGACACTCACCCGCGGCCTCACACGTATGCTCCCCCTAAAGCGTTGTCGTACCCTCACCTGGACCCTAAACCGTCTCCGTCCCCTAACCCTAACCCTAGCCCGAACCCTAACCCTAACCCTTCCCCGAAGCCTGACCCTCTCCCGTCCCCTAATCCTAACCCGTACGCTGACACTCACCCGCGCCCTCACACGTACGCTCCCCCTAAAGCGTTGTCGTACCCTCACCTGGACCCTAAACCGTCCCCTAAGCCTAACCCTAACCCTAGCCCGACCCTAACCCTAACCCTTCCCCGAAGCCTGACCCTCACCCGTCCCCTAATCCTAAACCGTACGCTGACACTCACCCGCGCCCTCACACGTACGCTCCCCCTAAAGCGTTGTCGTGCCCTCACCTGGACCCTAAACCGTCCCCGTCCCCTAACCCTAACCTTAGCCCGAGCCCTAACCCTAACCCTTCCCCGAAACCTGACCCTCACCCGTCCCCTAATCCTAACCCGTACGCTGACACGCACCCGCGCCCTCACACGTACGCTCCCCCTAAAGCGTTGTCGTACCCTCACCTGGACCCTAAACCGTCCCCGTGCCTTAACCCTAACCCTAGCCCGAACCCTAACCCTAACCCTTCCCCGAAGCCTGACTCTCACCCGTCCCCTAATCCTAACCCGTACGCTGACACTCACCCGCGCCCTCACACGTACGCTCCCCCTAAAGCGTTGTCGTACCCTCACCTAGACCCTAAACCGTCCCCGTACCCTAACCCTAACCCTAGCCCGAACCCTAACCCTAACCCTTCCCCGAAGCCTGACCCTCACCCTTCCCCTAATCCTAACCCGTACGCTGACACTCACCCGCGCCCTCACACGTACGCTCCCCCTGAAGCGTTTTCGTACCCTCACCTGTACCCTAAACCGTCCCCGTCCCCTAACCCTAACCCTAGCCCGAACCCTGACCCTAACCCTTCCCCGAAGCCTGACCCTCACCCGACCCCTAATCCTAACCCGTACGCTGACACTCACCCGCGCCCTCACACGTACGCTCCCCCTAAAGCGTTGTCGTACCCTCACCTGGACCCTAAACCGTCCCCGTCCCCTAACCCTAATCCTAGCCCGAACCCTAACCCTAACCCTTCCCCGAAGCCTGACCCTCACCCGTCCCATATTCCTAACCCGTACGCTGACACTCACCCACGCCCTCACACGTACGCTCTCCCTGAAGCGTTGTCGTACCCTCATCTGGACCCTAAACCATCCCCGTCCCCTAACCCTTACCCTAGGCCGAACCCTAACCCTAACCCTTCCCCAAAGCCTGACCCTCACCCGTCCCCTAATCCTAACCCGTACGCTGACACTCACCCGCGCCCTCACACGTACGCTCCCCCTTAAGCATTGTCGTACCCTCACCTGTACCCTAAACCGTCCCCGTCCCCTAACCCTAACCCTAGCCCGAACCCTAACCCTAACCCTTCCCCGAAGCGTGACCCTCACCCGTCCCCTAATCCTAACCCGTACGCTGACACTCACCCGCGGCCTCACACGTATGCTCCCCCTAAAGCGTTGTCGTACCCTCACCTGGACCCTAAACCGTCCCCTAACCCTAACCCTAACCCTAGCCCGAACCCTAACCCTAACCCTTCCCCGAAGCCTGATCCTCACCCGTCCCCTAATCCTAACCCGTACGCTGACACTCACCCGCGCCCTCACACGTACGCTCCCCCTAAAGCATTCTCGTGCCCTAACCTGGACCCTAAACCGTCCCCGTCCCCTTACACTAACCCTAGCCCGAACCCTAACCCTAACCCTTCCCCGAAGCCTGACCCTCACCCGTCCCCTAATCCTAACCCGTACGCTGACACGCACCCGCGCCCTCACACGTACGCTCCCCCTGAAGCGTTGTCGTACCCTCACCTGGACCCTAAACCGTCCCCGTCCCCTAACCCTAACCCTAGCCCGAACCCTAACCCTAACCCTTCCCCGCAGCCTGACCCTCACCCGTCCCCTAATCCTAACCCGTACGCTGACACTCACCCGCGCCCTCACACGTACGCTTCCCCTAAATCGTTGTCGCACCCTCACCTGGACCCTAAACCGTCACCGTCCCCTAACCCTAACCCTAGCCCGAACCCTAACCCTAACCCTTCCCCGAAGCCTGACCCTCACCCATCCCCTAATCCTAACCCGTACGCTGACACTCACCCGCGGCCTCACACGTATGCTCCCCCTAAAGCGTTGTCGTACCCTCACCTGGACCCTAAACCGTCCCCGTCCCCTAACCCTAACCCTAGCCCGAACCCTAACCCTAACACTTCCCCGAAGCCTGACCCTCACCCGTCCCCTAATCCTAACCCGTACGCTGACACTCACCTGCGCCCTCACACGTACGCTCCCCCTAAAGCGTTGTCATACCCTCACCTGGACCCTAAACCGTCCCCTAACCCTAAACCTAACCCTAGCCCGAACCCTAACCCTAACCCTTCCCCGAAGCCTGATCCTCACCCGTCCCCTAATCCTAACCCGTACGCTGACACTCACCCGCGCCCTCACACGTACGCTCCCCCTAAAGCATTCTCGTGCCCTCACCTGGACCCTAAACCGTCCCCGTCCCCTTACCCTAACCCTAGCCCGAACCCTAACCCTAACCCTTCCCCGAAGCCTGACCCTCACCCGTCCCCGAATCCTAACCCGTACACTGACACGCACCCGCGCCCTCACACGTACGCTCCCCCTAAAGCGTTGTCGTACCCTCACCTGGACCCTAAACCGTCCCCGTCCCCTAACCCTAACCCTAGCCCGAACCCTAACCCTAACCCTTCCCCGAAGCCTGACCCTCACCCGTCCCCTAATCCTAACCCGTACGCTGACACTCACCCGCGCCCTCACATGTACGCTCCCCCTGAAGCGTTGTCGTACCCTCACGTGTACCCTAAACCGTCCCCGTCCCCTAACCCTAACCCTAGCCCGAACCCTAACCCTAACCCTTCCCCGCAGCCTGACCCTCACCCGTCCCCTAATCCTAACCCGTACGCTGACACTCACCCGCGCCCTCACACGTACGCTCCCCCTAAATCGTTGTCGCACCATCACCTGGACCCTAAACCGTCACTGTCACCTAACCCTAACCCTAGGCCGAACCCTAACCCTAACCCTTCCCCGAAGCCTGACCCTCACCCGTCCCCTAATCCTAACCCGTACGCTGACACTCACCCGCGGCCTCACACGTATGCTCCCCCTAAAGCGTTGTCGTACCCTCACCTGGACCCTAAACCGTCTCCGTCCCCTAACCCTAACCCTAGCCCGAACCCTAACCCTAACTCTTCCCCGAAGCCTGACCCTCACCCGTCCCCTAATCCTAACCCGTACGCTGACACTCACACGCGCCCTCACACGTACGCTCCCCCTAAAGCGTTGTCGTACCCTCACCTGGACCCTAAACCGTCCCCGTCCCCTAACCCTAACCCTAGCCCGAACCCTAACCCTAACCCTTCCCCGAAGCCTGACCCTCACCCGTCCCCTATTCCTAACCCGTACGCTGACACTCACCCACGCCCTCACACGTACGCTCTCCCTGAAGCGTTGTCGTACCCTCATCTGGACCCTAAACCATCCCCGTCCCCTAACCCTTACCCTAGGCCGAACCCTAACCCTAACCATTCCCCAAAGCCTGACCCTCACCCGTCCCCTAATCCTAACCCGTACGCTGACACTCACCCGCGCCGTCACACGTACGCTCCCCCTTAAGCATTGTCGTACCCTCACCTGTACCCTAAACCGTCCCCGTCCCCTAACCCTAACCCTAGCCCGAACCCTAACCCTAACCCTTCCCCGAAGCCTGACCCTCACCCGTCCCCTATTCCTAACCCGTACGCTGACACTCACCCGCGCCCTCACACGTACGCTCCCCCTAAAGCGTTGTCGTACCCTCACCTGGACCCTAAACCATCCCCGTCCCCTAACCCTAACCCTAGCCCGAACCCTAACCCTAACCCTTCCCCGAAGCCTGACCCTCACCCGTCCCCTAATCCTAACCCGTACTTTGACCCTCACACGCGCCCTCACACGTACGCTCCCCCTAAAGCGTTGTCGTACACTCACCTGGACCCTAAACCGTCTCCGTCCCCTAAACCTAACCCTAGCCCGAACCCTGACCCTAAAACTTCCCCGAAGCCTGACCCTCACCCGTCCCCTAATCCTAACCCGTACGCTGACATTCACCCGCGCCCTCACACGTACGCTCCCCCTAAAGCGTTGTCGTACCCTCACCTGGACCCTAAACCGTCCCCGTCCCCTAACACTAACCCTAGCCCGAACCCTAACCCTAACCCTTCCCCGAAGCCTGACCCTCACCCGTCCCCATTCCTAACCCGTACGCTGACACTCACCCGCGCCCTCACACGTACGCTCCCCCTAAAGCGTTGTCGTACCCTCATCTGGACCCTAAACCATCCCCGTCCCCTAACCCTAACCCTAGCCCGAACCCTAACCCTAACCCTTCCCCAAAGCCTGACCCTCACCCGTCCCCTAATCCTAACCCGTACGCTGACACTCACCCGCGCCCTCACATGTACGCTCCCCCTGAAGGGTTGTCGTACCCTCACCTGTACCCTAAACAGTCCCCGTCCCCTAACCCTAACCCTAGCCCGAACCCTAACCCTAACCCTTCCCCGCAGCCTGACCCTCACCCGTCCCCTAATCCTAACCCGTACGCTGACACTCACCCGCGCCCTCACACGTACGCTTCCCCTAAATCGTTGTCGCACCCTCACCTGGACCCTAAACCGTCACCGTCCCCTAACCCTAACCCTAGCCCGAACCCTAACCCTAACCCTTCCCCGAAGCCTGACCCTCACCCGTCCCCTAATCCTAACCCGTACGCTGACACTCACCCGCGGCCTCACACGTATGCTCCCCCTAAAGCGTTGTCGTACCCTCACCTGGACCCTAAACCGTCCCCGTCCCCTAACCCTAACCCTAGCCCGAACCGTAACCCTAACACTTCCCCGAAGCCTGACCCTCACCCGTCCCCTAATCCTAACCCGTACGCTGACACTCACCTGCGCCCTCACACGTAGGCTCCCCCCAAAGCGTTGTCATACCCTCACCTGGACCCTAAACCGTCCCCTAACCCTAACCCTAACCCTAGCCCGAACCCTAACCCTAACCCTTCCCCGAAGCCTGATCCTCACCCGTCCCCTAATCCTAACCCGTACGCTGACACTCACCCGCGCCCTCACACGTACGCTCCCCCTAAAGCATTCTCGTGCCCTCACCTGGACCCTAAACCGTCCCCGTCCCCTTACCCTAACCCTAGCCCGAACCCTAACCCTAACCCTTCCCCGAAGCCTGACCCTCACCCATCCCCTAATCCTAACCCGTACGCTGACACGCACCCGCGCCCTCACACGTACGCTCCCCCTAAAGCGTTGTCATCCCCTCACCTGGACCCTAAACCGTCCCCGTCCCCTAACCCTAACCCTAGCCCGAACCCTAACACTAACCCTTCCCCGAAGCCTGACCCTCACCCGTCCCCTAATCCTAACCCGTACGCTGACACTCACCCGCGCCCTCACATGTACGCTCCCCCTGAAGCGTTGTCGTACCCTCACCTGTACCCTAAACCGTCCCCGTCCCCTAACCCTAACCCTAGCCCGAATCCTAACCCTAACCCTTCCCCGCAGTCTGACCCTCACCCGTCCCCTAATCCTAACCCGTACGCTGACACTCACCCGCGCCCTCACACGTACGCTCCCCCTAAATCGTTGTCGCACCCTCACCTGGACCCTAAACCGTCACCGTCCCCTAACCCTAACCCTAGGCCGAACCCTAACCCTAACCCTTCCCCGAAGCCTGACCCTCACCCGTCCCCTAATCCTAACCCGTACGCTGACACTCACCCGCGGCCTCACACGTATGCTCCCCCTAAAGCGTTGTCGTACCCTCACCTGGACCCTAAACCGTCTCCGTCCCCTAACCCTAACCCTAGCCCGAACCCTAACCCTAACTCTTCCCCGAAGCCTGACCCTCACCCGTCCCCTAATCCTAACCCGTACGCTGACACTCACCCGCGCCCTCACACGTACGCTCCCCCTAAAGCGTTGTCGTACCCTCACCTGGACCCTAAACCGTCTCCGTCCCCTAACCCTAACCCTAGCCCGAACCCTAACCCTAACCCTTCCCCGAAGCCTGACCCTCACCCGTCCCCTAATCCTAACCCGTACGCTGACACTCACCCGCGCCCTCACACGTACGCTCCCCCTAAAGCGTTGTCGTACCCTCACCTGGACCCTAAACCATCCCCGTCCCCTAACCCTAACCCTAGCCCGAACCCTAACCCTAACCCTTCCCCGAAGCCTGACCCTCACCCGTCCCCATTCCTAACCCGTACGCTGACACTCACCCGCGCCCTCACACGTACGCTCCCCCTAAAGCGTTGTCGTACCCTCATCTGGACCCTAAACCATCCCCGTCCCCTAACCCTAACCCTAGCCCGAACCCTAACCCTAACCCTTCCCCAAAGCCTGACCCTCACCCGTCCCCTAATCCTAACCCGTACGCTGACACTCACCCGCGCCCTCACATGTACGCTCCCCCTAAAGGGTTGTCGTACCCTCACCTGTACCCTAAACCGTCCCCGTCCCCTAACCCTAACCCTAGCCCGAACCCTAACCCTAACCCTTCCCCGCAGCCTGACCCTCACCCGTCCGCTAATCCTAACCCGTACGCTGACACTCACCCGCGCCCTCACACGTACGCTTCCCCTAAATCGTTGTCGCACCCTCACCTGGACCCTAAACCGTCACCGTCCCCTAACCCTAACCCTAGGCCGAACCCTAACCCTAACCCTTCCCCGAAGCCTGACCCTCACCCGTCCCCTAATCCTAACCCGTACGCTGACACTCACCCGCGGCCTCACACGTATGCTCCCCCTAAAGCGTTGTCGTACCCTCACCTGGACCCTAAACCGTCCCCGTCCCCTAACCCTAACCCTAGCCCGAACCCTATCCCTAACACTTCCCCGAAGCCTGACCCTCACCCGTCCCCTAATCCTAACCCGTACGCTGACACTCACCTGCGCCCTCACACGTACGCTCCCCCTAAAGCGTTGTCATACCCTCACCTGGACCCTAAACCGTCCCCTAACCCTAACCCTAACCCTAGCCCGAACCCTAACACTAACCCTTCCCCGAAGCCTGACCCTCACCCGTCCCCTAATCCTAACCCGTACGCTGACACTCACCCGCGCCCTCACACGTACGCTCCCCCTAAAGCGTTGTCGTGCCCTCACCTGGACCCTAAACCGTCCCCGTCCCCTTACCCTAACCCTAGCCCGAACCCTAAACCTAACCCTTCCCCGAAGCCTGACCCTCACCCATCCCCTAATCCTAACCCGTACGCTGACACGCACCCGCGCCCTCACACGTACGCTCCCCCTAAAGCGTTGTCGTACCCTCACCTGGACCCTAAACCGTCCCCGTCCCCTAACCCTAACCCTAGCCCGAACCCTAACCCTAACCCTTCCCCGCAGCCTGACACTCACCCGTCCCCTAATCCTACCCCGTACGCTGACACTCACCCGCGCCCTCACACGTACGCTCCCCCTAAATCGTTGTCGCACCCTCACCTGGACCCTAAACCGTCACCGTCCCCTAACCCTAACCCTAGGCCGAACCCTAACCCTAACCCTTCCCCGAAGCCTGAGCCTCACCCGTCCCCTAATCCTAACCCGTACGCTGACACTCACCCGCGGCCTCACACGTATGCTCCCCCTAAAGCGTTGTCGTACCCTCACCTGGACCCTAAACCGTCTCCGTCCCCTAACCCTAACCCTAGCCCGAACCCTAACCCTAACCCTTCCCCGAAGCCTGACCCTCACCCGTCCCCTAATCCTAACCCGTACGCTGACACTCACCCGCGCCCTCACACGTACGCTCCCCCTAAAGCGTTGTCGTGCCCTCACCTGGACCCTAAACCGTCCCCGTCCCCTACCCCTAACCCTAGCCCGAACCCTAACCCTAACCCTTCCCCGAAACCTGACCCTCACCCGTCCCCTAATCCTAACCCGTACGCTGACACGCACCCGCGCCCTCACACGTACGCTCCCCCTAAAGCGTTGTCGTACCCTCACCTGGACCCTAAACCGTCCCCGTCCCCTAACCCTAACCCTAGCCCGAACCCTAACCCTAACCCTTCCCCGAAGCCTGACCCTCACCCTTCCCCTAATCCTAACCCGTACGCTGACACTCACCCGCGCCCTCACACGTACGCTCCCCCTAAAGCGTTGTCGTATCCTCACCTAGACCCTAAACCGTCCCCGTCCCCTAACCCTAACCCTAGCCCGAACCCTAACCCTAACACTTCCCCGAAGCCTGACCCTCACCCGTCCCCTAATCCTAACCCGTACTTTGACCCTCACCCGCGCCCTCACACGTACGCTCCCCCTAAAGCGTTGTCGTACCCTCACCTGGACCCTAAACCGTCCCCGTCCCCTAACCCTAACCCTAGCCCGAAGCCTGACCCTAACCCTTCCCCGAAGCCTGACCCTCACCCGTCCCCTAATCCTAACCCGTACGCTGACATTCACCAGCGCCCTCACACGTACACTCCCCCTAAAGCGTTGTCGTACCCTCACCTGGACGCTAAACCGTCCCCGTCCCCTAACCCTAACCCTAGCCCGAACCCTAACCCTAACCCTTCCCCGATGCCTGACCCTAACCTGTCCAATAATCCTAACCCGTACGTTGACCCTCACACGCGCCCTCACACGTACGCTCCCCCTAAAGCGTTGTCGTACCCTCACCTGGACCCTAAACCGTCCCCGTCCCCTAACCCTAACCCTAGCCCGAACCCTAACCCTAACCCTTCCCCGAAGCCTGACCCTCACCCGACCCCTAATCCTAACCCGTAAGCTGACACTCACCTGCGCCCTCACACGTACGCTCCCCCTAAAGCGTTGTCGTACCCTCACCTGGACCCTAAACCGTCCCCGTCCCCTAACCCTAACCCTAGCCCGAACCCTAAGCCTAAACCTTCCCTGAAGCCTGACCGTCACCCGTCCCCTATTCCTAACCCGTACGCTGACACTCACCCACGCCCTCACACGTACGCTCTCCCTGAAGCGTTGTCGTACCCTCACCTGGACCCTAAACCATCCCCGTCCCCTAACCCTAACCCTAGCCCGAACCCTAACCCTAACCCTTCCCCGCAGCCTGACCCTCGCCCGTCCCCTAATCCTAACCTGTACGCTGACACTCACCCGCGCCCTCACACGTACGCTCCCCCTAAATCGTTGTCGCACCCTCACCTGGACCCTAAACCGTCACCGTCCCCTAACCCTAACCCTAGCCCGAACCCTAACCCTAACCCTTCCCCGAAGCCTGACCCTCACCCGTCCCCTAATACTAACCCGTACGCTGACACTCACCCGCGCCCTCACACGTACGCTCCCCCTAAAGCGTTGTCGTACCCTCACCTGGACCCTAAACCGTCCCCGTCCCCTAACCCTAACCCTAGCCCGAACCCTAACCCTAACCCTTCCCCGAAGCCTGACCCTCACCCGTCCCCTAATCCTAACCCGTACGCTGACACTCACCTGCGCCCTCACACGTACGCTCCCCTTAAAGCGTTGTCGTACCCTCACCTGGACCCTAAACCGTCCCCATCCCCTAACCCTAACCCTAGCCCGAACCCTAACCCTAACCATAACCCTTCCCCGAAGCCTGACCCTCACCCGTCCCCTAATCCTAACCCGTACGCTGATACTCACCCGCGCCCTCATACGTACGCTCCCCCTAAAGCGTTGTCGTGCCCTCACCTGGACCCTAAACCGTCCCCGTCCCCTAACCCTAACCCTAGCCCGAACCCTAACCCTAACCCTTCCCCGAAGCCTGACCCTCACCCGTCCCCTAATCCTAACCCGTACGCTGACACGCACCCGCGCCCTCACACGTACGCTCCCCCTAAAGCGTTGTCGTACCCTCACCTGGACCCTAAACCGTCCCCGTCCCCTAACCCTAACCCTAGCCCGAACCCTAACCCTAACCCTTCCCCGAAGCCTGACCCTCACTCGTCCCCTAATCCTAACCCGTACGCTGACACTCACCCGCGCCCTCACACGTACGCTCCCCCTAAAGCGTTGTCGTACTCTCACCTGGACCCTAAACCATCCCTGTACCCTAACCCTAACCCTAGCCCGAACCATAACCCTAACCCTTCCCCAAAGCCTGACCCTCACCCGTCCCCTAATCCTAACCCGTACGCTGACACTCACCCGCGGCCTCACACGTACGCTCCCCCTAAAGCGTCGTCGTACCCTCACCTGGACCCTAAACCGTCCCCGTCCCCTAACCCTAACCCTAGCCCGAGCCCTAAGCTTAACCCTTCCCCGAAGCCTGACCCTCACCCGTCCCCTAATCCTAACCCGTACGCTGACACTCACCCGCGCCCTCACACGTACGCTCCCCCTAAAGCGTCGTCGTACCCTCACCTGGACGCTAAACCGTCCCCGTCCCCTAACCCTAACCCTAGCCCGAGCCCTAACCCTAACCCTTCCCCGAAGCCTGACACTCACCCGTCCCCTAATCCTAACCCGTACGCTGACACTCACCCGCGCCCTCACACGTACGCTCCCCCTAAAGTGTCGTCGTACCCTCACCTGGACCCTAAACCGTCCCCTAACCCTAACCCTAACCCTAGCCCGAGCCATAACCCTAACCCTTCCCCGAAGCCTGACCCTCACCCGTCCCCTAATCCTAACCCGTACGCTGACACTCACCCGCGCCCTCACACGTACGCTCCCCCTAAAGCGTCGTCGTACCCTCACCTGGACCCTAAACCGTCCCCGTCCCCTAACCCTAACCCTAGCCCGAGCCCTAACCCTAACCCTTCCCCGAAGCCTGACCCTCACCCGTCCCCTAATCCTAACCTGTACGCTGACACTCACCCGCGCCCTCACACGTACGCTCCCCCTAAAGCGTCGTCGTACCCTCACCTGGACCCTAAACCGTCCCCGTCCCCTAACCCTAACCCTAGCCCGAGCCCTAACCCTAACCCTTCCCCGAAGCCTGACCCTCACCCGTCCCCTAATCCTAACCCGTACGCTGACACTCACATGCGCCCTCACACGTACGCTCTCCCTAAAGCGTTGTCGTACCCTCACCTGGACCCTAAACCGTACCCCTAACCCTAACCCTAACCCTAGCCCGAACCCTAACCCTAACCCTTCCCCGATGCCTGACCCTAACCCGTCCAATAATCCTAACCCGTACGTTGACCCTCACACGCGCCCTCACACGTACGCTCCCCCTAAAGCGTTGTCGTACCCTCACCTGGACCCTAAACCGTCCCCGTCGCCTAACCCTAACCCTAGCCCGAACCCTGACCCTAACCCTTCCCCGAAGCCTGACCCTCACCCGACCCCTAATCCTAACCCGTAAGCTGACACTCACCTGCGCCCTCACACGTACGCTCCCCCTAAAGCGTTGTCGTACCCTCACCTGGACCCTAAACCGTCCCCGTCCCCTAACCCTAACCCTAGCCCGAACCCTAAGCCTAACCCTTCCCCGAAGCCTGACCGTCACCCGTCCCCTATTCCTAACCCGTACGCTGACACTCACCCACGCCCTCACACGTACGCTCTCCCTGAAGCGTTGTCGTACCCTCACCTGGACCCTAAACCATCCCCGTCCCCTAAACCTAACCCTAGCCCGAAACCTAACCCTAACCCTTCCCCGCAGCCTGACCCTCGCCCGTCCCCTAATCCTAACCTGTACGCTGACACTCACCCGCGCCCTCACACGTACGCTCCCCCTAAATCGTTGTCGCACCCTCACCTGGACCCTAAACCGTCACCGTCCCCTAACCCTAACCCCAGCCCGAAACCTAACCCTAACCCTTCCCCGAAGCCTGACCCTCACCCGTCCCCTAATACTAACCCGTACGCTGACACTCACCCGCGCCCTCACACGTATGCTCCCCCTAAAGCGTCGTCGTACCCTCACCTGGACCCTAAACCGTCCCCGTCCCCAACCCTAACCCTAGCCCGAACCCTAACCCTAACCCTTCCCCGAAGCCTGACCCTCACCCGTCCCCTAATCCTAACCCGTACGCTGACACTCACATGCGCCCTCACACGTACGCTCCCCCTAAAGCGTTGTCGTACCCTCACCTGGACCCTAAACCGTCCCCTAACCCTAACCCTAACACTAGCCCGAACCCTAACCCTAACCCTAACCCTTCCCCGAAGCCTGACCCTCACCCGTCCCCTAATCCTAACCCGTACGCTGATACTCACCCGCGCCCTCACACGTACGCTCCCCCTAAAGCGTTGTCGTGCCCTCACCTGGACCCTAAACCGTCCCCGTCCCCTAACCCTAACCCTAGCCCGAACCCTAACCCTAACCCTTCCCCGAAGCCTGACCCTCACCCGTCCCCTAATCCTAACCCGTACGCTGACACTCACCCGCGCCCTCACACGTACGCTCCCCCTAAAGCGTCGTCGTACCCTCACCTGGACCCTAAACCGTCCCCGTCCCCTAACCCTAACCCTAGCCCGCACCCTAACCCTAACCCTTCCCCGACGCCTGACCCTCACCCGTCCCCTAATCCTAACCCCTACGCTGACACTCACCAGCGCCCTCACACGTACGCTCCCCCTAAGGCGTTGTCGTACCCTCACCTGGACCCTAAACCGTCCCCGTCCCCTAACCCTAACCCTAGCCCGAACCCTAACCCTAACTCTTCCCCGAAGCCTGACCCTCACCCGTCCCCTAATCCTAACCCGTACGCTGACACTCACCCGCGCCCTCACACGTACGCTCCCCCTTAAGCATTGTCGTACCCTCACCTGTACCCTAAACCGTCCCCGTCCCCTAACCCTAACCCTAGCCCGAACCCTAACCCTAACCCTTCCCCGCAGCCTGACCCTCACCCGTCCCCAATTCCTAACCCGTACGCTGACACTCACCCGCGCCCTCACACGTACGCTCCCCCTAAAGCGTTGTCGTACCCTCATCTGGACCCTAAACCATCCCCGTCCCCTAACCCTAACCCTAGCCCGAACCCTAACCCTAACCCTTCCCCAAAGCCTGACCCTCACCCGTCCCCTAATCCTAACGCGTACGCTGACACTCACCCGCGCCCTCACATGTACGCTCCCCCTGAAGCGTTGTCATACCCTCACCTGGACCCTAAACCGTCCCCTAACCCTAACCCTAACCCTAGCCCGAACCCTATCCCTAACGCTTCCCCGATGCCTGACCCTAACCTGTCCAATAATCCTAACCCGTACGTTGACCCTCACACGCGCCCTCACACGTACGCTCCCCCTAAAGCGTTGTCGTACCCTCACCTGGACCCTAAACCGTCCCCGTCCCCTAACCCTAACCCTAGCCCGAACCCTGACCCTAACCCTTCCCCGAAGCCTGACCCTCACCCGACCCCTAATCCTAACCCGTAAGCTGACACTCACCTGCGCCCTCACACGTACGCTCCCCCTAAAGCGTTGTCGTACCCTCACCTGGACCCTAAACCGTCCCCGTCCCCTAACCCTAACCCTAGCCCGAACCCTAACCCTAACCCTTCCCCGAAGCCTGACCCTCACCCGTCCCCTAATCCTAACCCGTACGCTGACACTCACCTGCGCCCTCACACGTACGCTCCCCCTAAAGCGTTGTCGTACCCTCACCTGGACCCTAAACCGTCCCCGTCCCCTAACCCTAACCCTAGCCCGAACCCTAAGCCTAACCCTTCCCCGAAGCCTGACCGTCACCCGTCCCCTATTCCTAACCCGTACGCTGACACTCACCCACGCCCTCACACGTACGCTCTCCCTGAAGCATTGTCGTACCCTCACCTGGACCCTAAACCATCCCCGTCCCCTAACCCTAACCCTAGCCCGAACCCTAACCCTAACCCTTCCCCGCAGCCTGACCCTCGCCCGTCCCCTAATCCTAACCTGTACGCTGACACTCACCCGCGCCCTCACACGTACGCTCCCCCTAAAGCGTCGTCGTACCCTCACCTGGACCCTAAACCGTCCCCGTCCCCTAACCCTAACCCTAGCCCGAGCCCTAACCCTAACCCTTCCCCGAAGCCTGACCCTCACCCGTCCCCTAATCCTAACCTGTACGCTGACACTCACCCGCGCCCTCACACGTACGCTCCCCCTAAAGCGTCGTCGTACCCTCACCTGGACCCTAAACCGTCCCCGTCCCCTAACCCTAACCCTAGCCCGAGCCCTAACCCTAACCCTTCCCCGAAGCCTGACCCTCACCCGTCCCCTAATCCTAACCCGTACGCTGACACTCACATGCGCCCTCACACGTACGCTCTCCCTAAAGCGTTGTTGTACCCTCACCTGGACCCTAAACCGTACCCCTAACCCTAACCCTAACCCTAGCCCGAACCCTAACCCTAACCCTTCCCCGATGCCTGACCCTAACCCGTCCAATAATCCTAACCCGTACGTTGACCCTCACACGCGCCCTCACACGTACGCTCCCCCTAAAGCGTTGTCGTACCCTCACCTGGACCCTAAAACGTCCCCGTCACCTAACCCTAACCCTAGCCCGAACCCTGACCCTAACCCTTCCCCGAAGCCTGACCCTCACCCGACCCCTAATCCTAACCCGTAATCTGACACTCACCTGCGCCCTCACACGTACGCTCCCCCTAAAGCGTTGTCGTACCCTCACCTGGACCCTAAACCGTCCCCGTCCCCTAACCCTAACCCTAGCCCGAACCCTAAGCCTAACCCTTCCCCGAAGCCTGACCGTCACCCGTCCCCTATTCCTAACCCGTACGCTGACACTCACCCACGCCCTCACACGTACGCTCTCCCTGAAGCGTTGTCGTACCCTCACCTGGACCCTAAACCATCCCCGTCCCCTAAACCTAACCCTAGCCCGAAACCTAACCCTAACCCTTCCCCGCAGCCTGACCCTCGCCCGTCCCCTAATCCTAACCTGTACGCTGACACTCACCCGCGCCCTCACACGTACGCTCCCCCTAAATCGTTGTCGCACCCTCACCTGGACCCTAAACCGTCACCGTCCCCTAACCCTAACCCTAGCCCGAACCCTAACCCTAACCCTTCCCCGAAGCCTGACCCTCACCCGTCCCCTAATACTAACCCGTACGCTGACACTCACCCGCGCCCTCACACGTATGCTCCCCCTAAAGCGTCGTCGTACCCTCACCTGGACCCTAAACCGTCCCCGTCCCCTAACCCTAACCCTAGCCCGAACCCTAACCCTAACCCTTCCCCGAAGCCTGACCCTCACCCGTCCCCTAATCCTAACCCGTACGCTGACACTCACATGCGCCCTCACACGTACGCTCCCCCTAAAGCGTTGTCGTACCCTCACCTGGACCCTAAACCGTCCCCTAACCCTAACCCTAACACTAGCCCGAACCCTAACCCTAACCCTAACCCTTCCCCGAAGCCTGACCCTCACCCGTCCCCTAATCCTAACCCGTACGCTGATACTCACCCGCGCCCTCACACGTACGCTCCCCCTAAAGCGTTGTCGTGCCCTCACCTGGACCCTAAACCGTCCCCGTCCCCTAACCCTAACCCTAGCCCGAACCCTAACCCTAACCCTTCCCCGAAGCCTGACCCTCACCCGTCCCCTAATCCTAACCCGTACGCTGACACTCACCCGCGCCCTCACACGTACGCTCCCCCTAAAGCGTCGTCGTACCCTCACCTGGACCCTAAACCGTCCCCGTCCCCTAACCCTAACCCTAGCCCGCACCCTAACCCTAACCCTTCCCCGACGCCTGACCCTCACCCGTCCCCTAATCCTAACCCCTACGCTGACACTCACCAGCGCCCTCACACGTACGCTCCCCCTAAGGCGTTGTCGTACCCTCACCTGGACCCTAAACCGTCCCCGTCCCCTAACCCTAACCCTAGCCCGAACCCTAACCCTAACTCTTCCCCGAAGCCTGACCCTCACCCGTCCCCTAATCCTAACCCGTACGCTGACACTCACCCGCGCCCTCACACGTACGCTCCCCCTTAAGCATTGTCGTACCCTCACCTGTACCCTAAACCGTCCCCGTCCCCTAACCCTAACCCTAGCCCGAACCCTAACCCTAACCCTTCCCCGCAGCCTGACCCTCACCCGTCCCCAATTCCTAACCCGTACGCTGACACTCACCCGCGCCCTCACACGTACGCTCCCCCTAAAGCGTTGTCGTACCCTCATCTGGACCCTAAACCATCCCCGTCCCCTAACCCTAACCCTAGCCCGAACCCTAACCCTAACCCTTCCCCAAAGCCTGACCCTCACCCGTCCCCTAATCCTAACGCGTACGCTGACACTCACCCGCGCCCTCACATGTACGCTCCCCCTGAAGCGTTGTCATACCCTCACCTGGACCCTAAACCGTCCCCTAACCCTAACCCTAACCCTAGCCCGAACCCTATCCCTAACGCTTCCCCGATGCCTGACCCTAACCTGTCCAATAATCCTAACCCGTACGTTGACCCTCACACGCGCCCTCACACGTACGCTCCCCCTAAAGCGTTGTCGTACCCTCACCTGGACCCTAAACCATCCCCGTCCCCTAACCCTAACCCTAGCCCGAACCCTGACCCTAACCCTTCCCCGAAGCCTGACCCTCACCCGACCCCTAATCCTAACCCGTAAGCTGACACTCACCTGCGCCCTCACACGTACGCTCCCCCTAAAGCGTTGTCGTACCCTCACCTGGACCCTAAACCGTCCCCGTCCCCTAACCCTAACCCTAGCCCGAACCCTAACCCTAACCCTTCCCCGAAGCCTGACCCTCACCCGTCCCCTAATCCTAACCCGTACGCTGACACTCACCTGCGCCCTCACACGTACGCTCCCCCTAAAGCGTTGTCGTACCCTCACCTGGACCCTAAACCGTCCCCGTCCCCTAACCCTAACCCTAGCCCGAACCCTAAGCCTAACCCATCCCCGAAGCCTGACCGTCACCCGTCCCCTATTCCTAACCCGTACGCTGACACTCACCCACGCCCTCACACGTACGCTCTCCCTGAAGCGTTGTCGTACCCTCACCTGGACCCTAAACCATCCCCGTCCCCTAACCCTAACCCTAGCCCGAACCCTAACCCTAACCCTTCCCCGCAGCCTGACCCTCGCCCGTCCCCTAATCCTAACCTGTACGCTGACACTCACCCGCGCCCTCACACGTACGCTCCCCCTAAATCGTTGTCGCACCCTCACCTGGACCCTAAACCGTCACCGTCCCCTAACCCTAACCCTAGCCCGAACCCTAACCCTAACCCTTCCCCGAAGCCTGACCCTCACCCGTCCCCTAATACTAACCCGTACGCTGACACTCACCCGCGCCCTCACACGTATGCTCCCCCTAAAGCGTCGTCGTACCCTCACCTGGACCCTAAACCGTCCCCGTCCCCTAACCCTAACCCTAGCCCGAACCCTAACCCTAACCCTTCCCCGAAGCCTGACCCTCACCCGTCCCCTAATCCTAACCCGTACGCTGACACTCACCTGCGCCCTCACACGTACGCTCCCCCTAAAGCGTTGTCGTACCCTCACCTGGACCCTAAACCGTCCCCTAACCCTAACCCTAACACTAGCCCGAACCCTAACCCTAACCCTAACCCTTCCCCGAAGCCTGACCCTCACCCGTCCCCTAATCCTAACCCGTACGCTGATACTCACCCGCGCCCTCACACGTACGCTCCCCCTAAAGCGTTGTCGTGCCCTCACCTGGACCCTAAACCGTCCCCGTCCCCTAACCCTAACCCTAGCCCGAACCCTAACCCTAACCCTTCCCCGAAGCCTGACCCTCACCCGTCCCCTAATCCTAACCCGTACGCTGACACTCACCCGCGCCCTCACACGTACGCTCCCCCTAAAGCGTCGTCGTACCCTCACCTGGACCCTAAACCGTCCCCGTCCCCTAACCCTAACCCTAGCCCGCACCCTAACCCTAACCCTTCCCCGACGCCTGACCCTCACCCGTCCCCTAATCCTAACCCCTACGCTGACACTCACCAGCGCCCTCACACGTACGCTCCCCCTAAGGCGTTGTCGTACCCTCACCTGGACCCTAAACCGTCCCCGTCCCCTAACCCTAACCCTAGCCCGAACCCTAACCCTAACTCTTCCCCGAAGCCTGACCCTCACCCGTCCCCTAATCCTAACCCGTACGCTGACACTCACCCGCGCCCTCACACATACGCTCCCCCTTAAGCATTGTCGTACCCTCACCTGTACCCTAAACCGTCCCCGTCCCCTAACCCTAACCCTAGCCCGAACCCTAACCCTAACCCTTCCCCGCAGCCTGACCCTCACCCGTCCCCAATTCCTAACCCGTACGCTGACACTCACCCGCGCCCTCACACGTACGCTCCCCCTAAAGCGTTGTCGTACCCTCATCTGGACCCTAAACCATCCCCGTCCCCTAACCCTAACCCTAGCCCGAACCCTAACCCTAACCCTTCCCCAAAGCCTGACCCTCACCCGTCCCCTAATCCTAACGCGTACGCTGACACTCACCCGCGCCCTCACATGTACGCTCCCCCTGAAGCGTTGTCATACCCTCACCTGGACCCTAAACCGTCCCCTAACCCTAACCCTAACCCTAGCCCGAACCCTATCCCTAACGCTTCCCCGATGCCTGACCCTAACCTGTCCAATAATCCTAACCCGTACGTTGACCCTCACACGCGCCCTCACACGTACGCTCCCCCTAAAGCGTTGTCGTACCCTCACCTGGACCCTAAACCGTCCCCGTCCCCTAACCCTAACCCTAGCCCTAACCCTGACCCTAACCCTTCCCCGAAGCCTGACCCTCACCCGACCCCTAATCCTAACCCGTAAGCTGACACTCACCTGCGCCCTCACACGTACGCTCCCCCTAAAGCGTTGTCGTACCCTCACCTGGACCCTAAACCGTCCCCGTCCCCTAACCCTAACCCTAGCCCGAACCCTAAGCCTAACCCTTCCCCGAAGCCTGACCGTCACCCGTCCCCTATTCCTAACCCGTACGCTGACACTCACCCACGCCCTCACACGTACGCTCTCCCTGAAGCGTTGTCGTACCCTCACCTGGACCCTAAACCATCCCCGTCCCCTAAACCTAACCCTAGCCCGAAACCTAACCCTAACCCTTCCCCGCAGCCTGACCCTCGCCCGTCCCCTAATCCTAACCTGTACGCTGACACTCACCCGCGCCCTCACACGTACGCTCCCCCTAAATCGTTGTCGCACCCTCACCTGGACCCTAAACCGTCACCGTCCCCTAACCCTAACCCTAGCCCGAACCCTAACCCTAACCCTTCCCCGAAGCCTGACCCTCACCCGTCCCCTAATACTAACCCGTACGCTGACACTCACCCACGCCCTCACACGTATGCTCCCCCTAAAGCGTCGTCGTACCCTCACCTGGACCCTAAACCGTCCCCGTCCCCTAACCCTAACCCTAGCCCGAACCCTAACCCTAACTCTTCCCCGAAGCCTGACCCTCACCCGTCCCCTAATCCTAACCCGTACGCTGACACTCACCCGCGCCCTCACACGTACGCTCCCCCTTAAGCATTGTCGTACCCTCACCTGTACCCTAAACCGTCCCCGTCCCCTAACCCTAACCCTAGCCCGAACCCTAACCCTAACCCTTCCCCGCAGCCTGACCCTCACCCGTCCCCAATTCCTAACCCGTACGCTGACACTCACCCGCGCCCTCACACGTACGCTCCCCCTAAAGCGTTGTCGTACCCTCATCTGGACCCTAAACCATCCCCGTCCCCTAACCCTAACCCTAGCCCGAACCCTAACCCTAACCCTTCCCCAAAGCCTGACCCTCACCCGTCCCCTAATCCTAACGCGTACGCTGACACTCACCCGCGCCCTCACATGTACGCTCCCCCTGAAGCGTTGTCATACCCTCACCTGGACCCTAAACCGTCCCCTAACCCTAACCCTAACCCTAGCCCGAACCCTATCCCTAACGCTTCCCCGATGCCTGACCCTAACCTGTCCAATAATCCTAACCCGTACGTTGACCCTCACACGCGCCCTCACACGTACGCTCCCCCTAAAGCGTTGTCGTACCCTCACCTGGACCCTAAACCGTCCCCGTCCCCTAACCCTAACCCTAGCCCGAACCCTGACCCTAACCCTTCCCCGAAGCCTGACCCTCACCCGACCCCTAATCCTAACCCGTAAGCTGACACTCACCTGCGCCCTCACACGTACGCTCCCCCTAAAGCGTTGTCGTACCCTCACCTGGACCCTAAACCGTCCCCGTCCCCTAACCCTAACCCTAGCCCGAACCCTAACCCTAACACTTCCCCGAAGCCTGACCCTCACCCGTCCCCTAATCCTAACCCGTACGCTGACACTCACCTGCGCCCTCACACGTACGCTCCCCCTAAAGCGTTGTCGTACCCTCACCTGGACCCTAAACCGTCCCCGTCCCCTAACCCTAACCCTAGCCCGAACCCTAAGCCTAACCCTTCCCCGAAGCCTGACCGTCACCCGTCCCCTATTCCTAACCCGTACGCTGACACTCACCCACGCCCTCACACGTACCCTCTCCCTGAAGCGTTGTCGTACCCTCACCTGGACCCTAAACCATCCCCGTCCCCTAACCCTAACCCTAGCCCGAACCCTAACCCTAACCCTTCCCCGCAGCCTGACCCTCGCCCGTCCCCTAATCCTAACCTGTACGCTGACACTCACCCGCGCCCTCACACGTACGCTCCCCCTAAAGCGTCGTCGTACCCTCACCTGGACCCTAAACCGTCCCCGTCCCCTAACCCTAACCCTAGCCCGAGCCCTAACCCTAACCCTTCCCCGAAGCCTGACCCTCACCCGTCCCCTAATCCTAACCCGTACGCTGACACTCACATGCGCCCTCACACGTACGCTCTCCCTAAAGCGTTGTCGTACCCTCACCTGGACCCTAAACCGTACCCCTAACCCTAACCCTAACCCTAGCCCGAACCCTAACCCTAACCCTTCCCCGATGCCTGACCCTAACCCGTCCAATAATCCTAACCCGTACGTTGACCCTCACACGCGCCCTCACACGTACGCTCCCCCTAAAGCGTTGTCGTACCCTCACCTGGACCCTAAACCGTCCCCGTCACCTAACCCTAACCCTAGCCCGAACCCTGACCCTAACCCTTCCCCGAAGCCTGACCCTCACCCGACCCCTAATCCTAACCCGTAAGCTGACAATCACCTGCGCCCTCACACGTACGCTCCCCCTAAAGCGTTGTCGTACCCTCACCTGGACCCTAAACCGTCCCCGTCCCCTAACCCTAACCCTAGCCCGAACCCTAAGCCTAACCCTTCCCCGAAGCCTGACCGTCACCCGTCCCCTATTCCTAACCCGTACGCTGACACTCACCCACGCCCTCACACGTACGCTCTCCCTGAAGCGTTGTCGTACCCTCACCTGGACCCTAAACCATCCCCGTCCCCTAAACCTAACCCTAGCCCGAAACCTAACCCTAACCCTTCCCCGCAGCCTGACCCTCGCCCGTCCCCTAATCCTAACCTGTACGCTGACACTCACCCGCGCCCTCACACGTACGCTCCCCCTAAATCGTTGTCGCACCCTCACCTGGACCCTAAACCGTCCCCTAACCCTAGCCCGAACCCTAACCCTAACCCTTCCCCGAAGCCTGACCCTCACCCGTCCCCTAATACTAACCCGTACGCTGACACTCACCCGCGCCCTCACACGTATGCTCCCCCTAAAGCGTCGTCGTACCCTCACCTGGACCCTAAACCGTCCCCGTCCCCTAACCCTAACCCTAGCCCGAACCCTAACCCTAACCCTTCCCCGAAGCCTGACCCTCACCCGTCCCCTAATCCTAACCCGTACGCTGACACTCACATGCGCCCTCACACGTACGCTCCCCCTAAAGCGTTGTCGTACCCTCACCTGGACCCTAAACCGTCCCCTAACCCTAACCCTAACACTAGCCCGAACCCTAACCCTAACCCTAACCCTTCCCCGAAGCCTGACCCTCACCCGTCCCCTAATCCTAACCCGTACGCTGATACTCACCCGCGCCCTCACACGTACGCTCCCCCTAAAGCGTTGTCGTGCCCTCACCTGGACCCTAAACCGTCCCCGTCCCCTTACCCTAACCCTAGCCCGAACCCTAACCCTAACCCTTCCCCGAAGCCTGACCCTCACCCGTCCCCTAATCCTAACCCGTACGCTGACACTCACCCGCGCCCTCACACGTACGCTCCCCCTAAAGCATTGTCGTACCCTCACCTGGACCCTAAACCGTCCCCGTCCCCTAACCCTAACCCTAGCCCGCACCCTAACCCTAACCCTTCCCCGACGCCTGACCCTCACCCGTCCCCTAATCCTAACCCCTACGCTGACACTCACCAGCGCCCTCACACGTACGCTCCCCCTAAGGCGTTGTCGTACCCTCACCTGGACCCTAAACCGTCCCCGTCCCCTAACCCTAACCCTAGCCCGAACCCTAACCCTAACTCTTCCCCGAAGCCTGACCCTCACCCGTCCCCTAATCCTAACCCGTACGCTGACACTCACCCGCGCCCTCACACGTACGCTCCCCCTTAAGCATTGTCGTACCCTCACCTGTACCCTAAACCGTCCCCGTCCCCTAACCCTAACCCTAGCCCGAACCCTAACCCTAACCCTTCCCCGCAGCCTGACCCTCACCCGTCCCCAATTCCTAACCCGTACGCTGACACTCACCCGCGCCCTCACACGTACGCTCCCCCTAAAGCGTTGTCGTACCCTCATCTGGACCCTAAACCATCCCCGTCCCCTAACCCTAACCCTAGCCCGAACCCTAACCCTAACCCTTCCCCAAAGCCTGACCCTCACCCGTCCCCTAATCCTAACGCGTACGCTGACACTCACCCGCGCCCTCACATGTACGCTCCCCCTGAAGCGTTGTCATACCCTCACCTGGACCCTAAACCGTCCCCTAACCCTAACCCTAACCCTAGCCCGAACCCTATCCCTAACGCTTCCCCGATGCCTGACCCTAACCTGTCCAATAATCCTAACCCGTACGTTGACCCTCACACGCGCCCTCACACGTACGCTCCCCCTAAAGCGTTGTCGTACCCTCACCTGGACCCTAAACCGTCCCCGTCCCCTAACCCTAACCCTAGCCCGAACCCTGACCCTAACCCTTCCCCGAAGCCTGACCCTCACCCGACCCCTAATCCTAACCCGTAAGCTGACACTCACCTGCGCCCTCACACGTACGCTCCCCCTAAAGCGTTGTCGTACCCTCACCTGGACCCTAAACCGTCCCCGTCCCCTAACCCTAACCCTAGCCCGAACCCTAACCCTAACCCTTCCCCGAAGCCTGACCCTCACCCGTCCCCTAATCCTAACCCGTACGCTGACACTCACCTGCGCCCTCACACGTACGCTCCCCCTAAAGCGTTGTCGTACCCTCACCTGGACCCTAAACCGTCCCCGTCCCCTAACCCTAACCCTAGCCCGAACCCTAAGCCTAACCCTTCCCCGAAGCCTGACCGTCACCCGTCCCCTATTCCTAACCCGTACGCTGACACTCACCCACGCCCTCACACGTACGCTCTCCCTGAAGCGTTGTCGTACCCTCACCTGGACCCTAAACCATCCCCGTCCCCTAACCCTAACCCTAGCCCGAACCCTAACCCTAACCCTTCCCCGCAGCCTGACCCTCGCCCGTCCCCTAATCCTAACCTGTACGCTGACACTCACCCGCGCCCTCACACGTACGCTCCCCCTAAATCGTTGTCGCACCCTCACCTGGACCCTAAACCGTCACCGTCCCCTAACCCTAACCCTAGCCCGAACCCTAACCCTAACCCTTCCCCGAAGCCTGACCCTCACCCGTCCCCTAATACTAACCCGTACGCTGACACTCACCCGCGCCCTCACACGTATGCTCCCCCTAAAGCGTTGTCGTACCCTCACCTGGACCCTAAACCGTCCCCGTCCCCTAACCCTAACCCTAGCCAGAACCCTAACCCTAACCCTTCCCCGAAGCCTGACCCTCACCCGTCCCCTAATCCTAACCCGTACGCTGACACTCACCTGCGCCCTCACACGTCCGCTCCCCCTAAAGCGTTGTCGTACCCTCACCTGGACCCTAAACCGTCCCCTAACCCTAACCCTAACACTAGCCCGAACCCTAACCCTAACCCTAACCCTTCCCCGAAGCCTGACCCTCACCCGTCCCCTAATCCTAACCCGTACGCTGATACTCACCCGCGCCCTCACACGTACGCTCCCCCTAAAGCGTTGTCGTGCACTCACCTGGACCCTAAACCGTCCCCGTCCCCTAACCCTAACCCTAGCCCGAACCCTAACCCTAACCCTTCCCCGAAGCCTGACCCTCACCCGTCCCCTAATCCTAACCCGTACGCTGACACTCACCCGCGCCCTCACACGTACGCTCCCCCTAAAGCGTCGTCGTACCCTCACCTGGACCCTAAACCGTCCCCGTCCCCTAACCCTAACCCTAGCCCGCACCCTAACCCTAACCCTTCCCCGACGCCTGACCCTCACCCGTCCCCTAATCCTAACCCCTACGCTGACACTCACCAGCGCCCTCACACGTACGCTCCCCCTAAGGCGTTGTCGTACCCTCACCTGGACCCTAAACCGTCCCCGTCCCCTAACCCTAACCCTAGCCCGAACCCTAACCCTAACTCTTCCCCGAAGCCTGACCCTCACCCGTCCCCTAATCCTAACCCGTACGCTGACACTCACCCGCGCCCTCACACATACGCTCCCCCTTAAGCATTGTCGTACCCTCACCTGTACCCTAAACCGTCCCCGTCCCCTAACCCTAACCCTAGCCCGAACCCTAACCCTAACCCTTCCCCGCAGCCTGACCCTCACCCGTCCCCAATTCCTAACCCGTACGCTGACACTCACCCGCGCCCTCACACGTACGCTCCCCCTAAAGCGTTGTCGTACCCTCATCTGGACCCTAAACCATCCCCGTCCCCTAACCCTAACCCTAGCCCGAACCCTAACCCTAACCCTTCCCCAAAGCCTGACCCTCACCCGTCCCCTAATCCTAACGCGTACGCTGACACTCACCCGCGCCCTCACATGTACGCTCCCCCTGAAGCGTTGTCATACCCTCACCTGGACCCTAAACCGTCCCCTAACCCTAACCCTAACCCTAGCCCGAACCCTATCCCTAACGCTTCCCCGATGCCTGACCCTAACCTGTCCAATAATCCTAACCCGTACGTTGACCCTCACACGCGCCCTCACACGTACGCTCCCCCTAAAGCGTTGTCGTACCCTCACCTGGACCCTAAACCGTCCCCGTCCCCTAACCCTAACCCTAGCCCGAACCCTGACCCTAACCCTTCCCCGAAGCCAGACCCTCACCCGACCCCTAATCCTAACCCGTAAGCTGACACTCACCTGCGCCCTCACACGTACGCTCCCCCTAAAGCGTTGTGGTACCCTCACCTGGACCCTAAACCGTCCCCGTCCCCTAACCCTAACCCTAGCCCGAACCCTAACCCTAACCCTTCCCCGAAGCCTGACCCTCACCCGTCCCCTAATCCTAACCCGTACGCTGACACTCACCTGCGCCCTCACACGTACGCTCCCCCTAAAGCGTCGTCGTACCCTCACCTGGACCCTAAACCGTCCCCGTCCCCTAACCCTAACCCTAGCCCGAGCCCTAACCCTAACCCTTCCCCGAAGCCTGACACTCACCCGTCCCCTAATCCTAACCCGTACGCTGACACTCACCCACGCCCTCACACGTACGCTCCCCCTAAAGTGTCGTCGTACCCTCACCTGGACCCTAAACCGTCCCCTAACCCTAACCCTAACCCTAGCCCGAGCCATAACCCTAACCCTTCCCCGAAGCGTGACCCTCACCCGTCCCCTAATCCTAACCCGTACGCTGACACTCACCCGCGCCCTCACACGTACGCTCCCCCTAAAGCGTCGTCGTACCCTCACCTGGACCCTAAACCGTCCCCGTCCCCTAACCCTAACCCTAGCCCGAGCCCTAACCCTAACCCTTCCCCGAAGCCTGACCCTCACCCGTCCCCTAATCCTAACCCGTACGCTGACACTCACCCGCGCCCTCACACGTACGCTCCCCCTAAAGCGTCGTCGTACCCTCACCTGGACCCTAAACCGTCCCCGTCCCCTAACCCTAACCCTAGCCCGAGCCCTAACCCTAACCCTTCCCGAAGCCTGACCCTCACCCGTCCCCTAATCCTAACCCTTACGCTGACACTCCACATGCGCCCTCACAAGTACGCTCTCCCTAAAGCGTTGTCGTACCCTCACCTGGACCCGAAACCGTACCCCTAACCCTAACCCTAACCCTAGCCCGAACCCTAACCCTAACCCTTCCCCGATGCCTGACCCTAACCCGTCCAATAATCCTAACCCGTACGTTGACCCTCACACGCGCCCTCACACGTACGCTCCCCCTAAAGTGTTGTCGTACCCTCACCTGGACCCTAAACCGTCCCCGTCCCCTAACCCTAACCCTAGCCCGAACCCTGACCCTAACCCTTCCCCGAAGCCTGACCCTCACCCGACCCCTAATCCTAACCCGTAAGCTGACACTCACCTGCGCCCTCACACGTACGCTCCACCTAAAGCGTTGTCGTACCCTCACCTGGACCCTAAACCGTCCCCGTCCCCTAACCCTAACCCTAGCCCGAACCCTAAGCCTAACCCTTCCCCGAAGCCTGACCGTCACCCGTCCCCTATTCCTAACCCGTACGCTGACACTCACCCACGCCCTCACACGTACGCTCTCCCTGAAGCGTTGTCGTACCCTCACCTGGACCCTAAACCATCCCCGTCCCCTAACCCTAACCCTAGCCCGAACCCTAACCCTAACCCTTCCCAGCAGCCTGACCCTCGCCCGTCCCCTAATCCTAACCTGTACGCTGACACTCACCCGCGCCCTCACACGTACGCTCCCCCTAAATCGTTGTCGCACCCTCACCTGGACCCTAAACCGTCACCGTCCCCTAACCCTAACCCTAGCCCGAACCCTAACCCTAACCCTTCCCCGAAGCCTGACCCTCACCCGTCCCCTAATACTAACCCGTACGCTGACACTCACCCGCGCCCTCACACGTACGCTCCCCCTAAAGCGTTGTCGTACCCTCACCTGGACCCTAAACCGTCCCCGTCCCCTAACCCTAACCCTAGCCCGAACCCTAACCCTAACCCTTCCCCGAAGCCTGACCCTCACCCGTCCCCTAATCCTAACCCGTACGCTGACACTCACCTGCGCCCTCACACGTACGCTCCCCCTAAAGCGTTGTCGTACCCTCACCTGGACCCTAAACCGTCCCCTAACCCTAACCCTAACCCTAGCCCGAACCCTAACCCTAACCCTAACCCTTCCCCGAAGCCTGACCCTCACCCGTCCCCTAATCCTAACCCGTATGCTGATACTCAACCGCGCCCTCACACGTACACTCCCCCTAAAGCGTTGTCGTGCCCTCACCTGGACCCTAAACCGTCCCCGTCTCCTAACCCTAACCCTAGCCCGAACCCTAACCCTAACCCTTCCCCGAAGCCTGACCCTCACCCGTCCCCTAATCCTAACCCGTACGCTGACACTCACCCGCGCCCTCACACGTACGCTCCCCCTAAAGCGTCGTCGTACCCTCACCTGGACCCGAAACCGTCCCGGTCCCCTAACCCTAACCCTAGCCCGAGCCCTAACCCTAACCCTTCCCCGAAGCCTGACCCTCACCCGTCCCCTAATCCTAACCCGTACGCTGACACTCACCCGCGCCCTCACACGTACGCTCCCCCTAAAGCGTCGTCGTACCCTCACCTGGACCCTAAACCGTCCCCGTCCCCTAACCCTAAACCTAGCCCGAGCCCTAACCCTAACCCTTCCCCGAAGCCTGACCCTCACCCGTCCCCTAATCCTAACCCGTACGCTGACACTCACCCGCGCCCTCACACGTACGCTCCCCCTAAAGCGTCGTCGTACCCTCACCTGGACCCTAAACCGTCCCCGTCCCCTAACCCTAAAACTAGCCCGAGCCCTAACCCTAACCCTTCCCCGAAGCCTGACCCTCACCCGTCCCCTAATCCTAACCCGTACGCTGACACTCACCCGCGCCCTCACACGTACGCTCCCCCTAAAGCGTCGTCGTACCCTCACCTGGACCCTAAACCGTCCCCGTCCCCTAACCCTAACCCTAGCCCGAGCCCTAACCCTAACCCTTCCCCGACGCCTGACCCTCACCCGTCCCCTAATCCTAACCCCTACGCTGACACTCACCAGCGCCCTCACATGTACGCTCCCCCTAAGGCGTTGTCGTACCCTCACCTGGACCCTAAACCTTCCCCGTCCCCTAACCCTAACCCTAGCCCGAACCCTAACCCTAACTCTTCCCCGAAGCCTGACCCTCACCCGTCCCCTAATCCTAACCCGTACGCTGACACTCACCCGCGCCCTCACACGTACGCTCCCCCTTAAGCATTGTCGTACCCTCACCTGTACCCTAAACCGTCCCCGTCCCCTAACCCTAACCCTAAACCTAGCCCGAACCCTAACCCTAACCCTTCCCCGCAGCCTGACCCTCACCCGTCCCCTATTCCTAACCCGTACGCTGACACTCACCCGCGCCCTCACACGTACGCTCCCCCTAAAGTGTCGTCGTACCCTCACCTGGACCCTAAACCGTCCCCTAACCCTAACCCTAACCCTAGCCCGAGCCATAACCCTAACCCTTCCCCGAAGCGTGACCCTCACCCGTCCCCTAATCCTAACCCGTACGCTGACACTCACCCGCGCCCTCACACGTACGCTCCCCCTAAAGCGTCGTCGTACCCTCACCTGGACCCTAAACCGTCCCCGTCCCCTAACCCTAACCCTAGCCCGAGCCCTAACCCTAACCCTTCCCCGAAGCCTGACCCTCACCCGTCCCCTAATCCTAACCTGTACGCTGACACTCACCCGCGCCCTCACACGTACGCTCCCCCTAAAGCGTCGTCGTACCCTCACCTGGACCCTAAACCGTCCCCGTCCCCTAACCCTAACCCTAGCCCGAGCCCTAACCCTAACCCTTACCCGAAGCCTGACCCTCACCCGTCCCCTAATCCTAACCCGTACGCTGACACTCACATGCGCCCTCACAAGTACGCTCTCCCTAAAGCGTTGTCGTACCCTCACCTGGACCCTAAACCGTACCCCTAACCCTAACCCTAACCCTAGCCCGAACCCTAACCCTAACCCTTCCCCGATGCCTGACCCTAACCCGTCCAATAATCCTAACCCGTACGTTGACCCTCACACGCGCCCTCACACGTACGCTCCCCCTAAAGCGTTGTCGTACCCTCACCTGGACCCTAAACCGTCCCCGTCCCCTAACCCTAACCCTAGCCCGAACCCTGACCCTAACCCTTCCCCGAAGCCTGACCCTCACCCGACCCCTAATCCTAACCCGTAAGCTGACACTCACCTGCGCCCTCACACGTACGCTCCACCTAAAGCGTTGTCGTACCCTCACCTGGACCCTAAACCGTCCCCGTCCCCTAACCCTAACCCTAGCCCGAACCCTAAGCCTAACCCTTCCCCGAAGCCTGACCGTCACCCGTCCCCTATTCCTAACCCGTACGCTGACACTCACCCACGCCCTCACACGTACGCTCTCCCTGAAGCGTTGTCGTACCCTCACCTGGACCCTAAACCATCCCCGTCCCCTAACCCTAACCCTAGCCCGAACCCTAACCCTAACCCTTCCCAGCAGCCTGACCCTCGCCCGTCCCCTAATCCTAACCTGTACGCTGACACTCACCCGCGCCCTCACACGTACGCTCCCCCTAAATCGTTGTCGCACCCTCACCTGGACCCTAAACCGTCACCGTCCCCTAACCCTAACCCTAGCCCGAACCCTAACCCTAACCCTTCCCCGAAGCCTGACCCTCACCCGTCCCCTAATACTAACCCGTACGCTGACACTCACCCGCGCCCTCACACGTACGCTCCCCCTAAAGCGTTGTCGTACCCTCACCTGGACCCTAAACCGTCCCCGTCCCCTAACCCTAACCCTAGCCCGAACCCTAACCCTAACCCTTCCCCGAAGCCTGACCCTCACCCGTCCCCTAATCCTAACCCGTACGCTGACACTCACCTGCGCCCTCACACGTACGCTCCCCCTAAAGCGTTGTCGTACCCTCACCTGGACCCTAAACCGTCCCCTAACCCTAACCCTAACCCTAGCCCGAACCCTAACCCTAACCCTAACCCTTCCCCGAAGCCTGACCCTCACCCGTCCCCTAATCCTAACCCGTATGCTGATACTCAACCGCGCCCTCACACGTACACTCCCCCTAAAGCGTTGTCGTGCCCTCACCTGGACCCTAAACCGTCCCCGTCTCCTAACCCTAACCCTAGCCCGAACCCTAACCCTAACCCTTCCCCGAAGCCTGACCCTCACCCGTCCCCTAATCCTAACCCGTACGCTGACACTCACCCGCGCCCTCACACGTACGCTCCCCCTAAAGCGTCGTCGTACCCTCACCTGGACCCGAAACCGTCCCGGTCCCCTAACCCTAACCCTAGCCCGAGCCCTAACCCTAACCCTTCCCCGAAGCCTGACCCTCACCCGTCCCCTAATCCTAACCCGTACGCTGACACTCACCCGCGCCCTCACACGTACGCTCCCCCTAAAGCGTCGTCGTACCCTCACCTGGACCCTAAACCGTCCCCGTCCCCTAACCCTAAACCTAGCCCGAGCCCTAACCCTAACCCTTCCCCGAAGCCTGACCCTCACCCGTCCCTTAATCCTAACCCGTACGCTGACACTCACCCGCGCCCTCACACGTACGCTCCCCCTAAAGCGTCGTCGTACCCTCACCTGGACCCTAAACCGTCCCCGTCCCCTAACCCTAAAACTAGCCCGAGCCCTAACCCTAACCCTTCCCCGAAGCCTGACCCTCACCCGTCCCCTAATCCTAACCCGTACGCTGACACTCACCCGCGCCCTCACACGTACGCTCCCCCTAAAGCGTCGTCGTACCCTCACCTGGACCCTAAACCGTCCCCGTCCCCTAACCCTAACCCTAGCCCGAGCCCTAACCCTAACCCTTCCCCGACGCCTGACCCTCACCCGTCCCCTAATCCTAACCCCTACGCTGACACTCACCAGCGCCCTCACATGTACGCTCCCCCTAAGGCGTTGTCGTACCCTCACCTGGACCCTAAACCTTCCCCGTCCCCTAACCCTAACCCTAGCCCGAACCCTAACCCTAACTCTTCCCCGAAGCCTGACCCTCACCCGTCCCCTAATCCTAACCCGTACGCTGACACTCACCCGCGCCCTCACACGTACGCTCCCCCTTAAGCATTGTCGTACCCTCACCTGTACCCTAAACCGTCCCCGTCCCCTAACCCTAACCCTAAACCTAGCCCGAACCCTAACCCTAACCCTTCCCCGCAGCCTGACCCTCACCCGTCCCCTATTCCTAACCCGTACGCTGACACTCACCCGCGCCCTCACACGTACGCTCCCCCTAAAGCGTTGTCGTACCCTCATCTGGACCCTAAACCATCCCCGTCCCCTAACCCTAACCCTAGCCCGAACCCTAACCCTAACCCTTCCCCAAAGCCTGACCCTCACCCGTCCCCTAATACTAACGCGTACGCTGACACTCACCCGCGCCCTCACATGTACGCTCTCCCTAAAGCGTTGTCATACCCTCACCTGGACCCTAAACCGTCCCCTAACCCTAACCCTAACCCTAGCCCGAACCCTATCCCTAACGCTTCCCCGATGCCTGACCCTAACCTGTCCAATAATCCTAACCCGTACGTTGACCCTCACACGCGCCCTCACACGTACGCTCCCCCTAAAGCGTTCTCGTACCCTCACCTGGACCCTAAACCGTCCCCGTCCCCTAACCCTAACCCTAGCCCGAACCCTGACCCTAACCCTTCCCCGAAGCCTGACCCTCACCCGACCCCTAATCCTAACCCGTAAGCTGACACTCACCTGCGCCCTCACACGTACGCTCCCCCTAAAGCGTTGTCGTACCCTCACCTGGACCCTAAACCGTCCCCGTCCCCTAACCCTAACCCTAGCCCGAACCCTAAGCCTAACCCTTCCCCGAAGCCTGACAGTCACCCGTCCCCTATTCCTAACCCGTACGCTGACACTCACCCACGCCCTCACACGTACGCTCTCCCTGAAGCGTTGTCGTACCCTCACCTGGACCCTAAACCATCCCCGTCCCCTAACCCTAACCCTAGCCCGAACCCTAACCCTAACCCTTCCCCGCAGCCTGACCCTCGCCCGTCCCCTAATCCCAACCTGTACGCTGACACTCAGCCACGCCCTCACACGTACGCTCCCCCTAAATCGTTGTCGCACCCTCACCTGGACCCTAAACCGTCACCGTCCCCTAACCCTAACCCTAGCCCGAACCCTAATCCTAACCCTTCCCCGAAGCCTGACCCTCACCCGTCCCCTAATACTAACCCGTACGCTGACACTCACCCGCGCCCTCACACGTACGCTCCCCCTAAAGCGTTGTCGTACCCTCACCTGGACCCTAAACCGTCCCCGTCCCCTAACCCTAACCCTAGCTCGAACCATAACCCTAACCCTTCCCCGAAGCCTGACCCTCACCCGTCCCCTAATCCTAACCCGTACGCTGACACTCACCTGCGCCCTCACACGTACGCTCCCCCTAAAGCGTTGTCGTACCCTCACCTGGACCCTAAACCATCCCCTAACCCTAACCCTAACCCTAGCCCAAACCCTAACCCTAACCCTAACCCTTCCCCGAAGCCTGACCCTCACCCGTCCCCTAATCCTAACCCGTACGCTGATACTCACCCGCGCCCTCACACGTACGCTCCCCCTAAAGCGTTGTCGTGCCCTCACCTGGACCCTAAACCGTCCCCGTCCCCTAACCCTAACCCTAGCCCGAACCCTAACCCTAACACTTCCCCGAAGCCTGACCCTCACCCGTCCCCTAATCCTAACCCGTACGCTGACACGCACCCGCGCCCTCACACGTACGCTCACCCTAAAGCGTTGTCGTTCCCTCACCTGGACCCTAAACCGTCCCCGTCCCCTAACCCTAACCCTAGCCCGAACCCTAACCCTAACCCTTCCCCGAAGCCTGACCCTCACTCGTCCCCTAATCCTAACCCTTACGCTGACACTCACCCGCGCCCTCACACGTACGCTCCCCCTAAAGCGTTGTCGTACTCTCACCTGGACCCTAAACCATCCCTGTACCCTAACCCTAACCCTAGCCCGAGCCCTAACCCTAACCCTTCCCCGAAGCCTGACCCTCACCCGTCCCCTAATCCTAACCCGTACGCTGACACTCACCCGCGGCCTCACACGTACGCTCCCCCTAAAGCGTCGTCGTACCCTCACCTGGACCCTAAACCGTCCCCGTCCCCTAACCCTAACCCTAGCCCGAGCCCTAACCCTAACCCTTCCCCGAAGCCTGACCCTCACCCGTCCGCTAATCCTAACCCGTACGCTGACACTCACCCGCGCCCTCACACGTACGCTCCCCCTAAAGCGTCGTAGTACCCTCACCTGGACCCTAAACCGTCCCCGTCCCCTAATCCTAACCCTAGCCCGAGCCCTAAGCCTAACCCTTCCCCGAAGCCTGACCCTCAACCGTCCCCTAATCCTAACCCGTACGCTGACACTCACCCGCGCCCTCACACGTACGCTCCCCCTAGAGCGTCGTCGTACCCTCACCTGGACCCTAAACCGTCCCCGTCCCCTAACCCTAACCCTAGCCCGAACCCTAACCCTAACCCTTCCCCGAAGCCTGACCCTCACCCGTCCCCTAATCCTAACCCGTACGCTGACACTCACCCGCGCCCTCACACGTACGCTCCCCCTAAAGCGTCGTCGTACCCTCACCTGGACCCTAAACCGTCCCCGTCCCCTAACCCTAACCCTAGCCCGAGCCCTAACCCTAACCCTTCCCCGAAGCCTGACCCTCACCCGTCCCCTAATCCTAACCCGTACGCTGACACTCACCCGCGCCCTCACACGTACGCTCCCCCTAAAGCGTCGTCGTACCCTCACCTGGACCCTAAACCGTCCCCTAACCCTAACCCTAACCCTAGCCCGAGCCCTAACCCTAACCCTTCCCCGAAGCCTGACCCTCACCCGTCCCCTAATCCTAACCCGTACGCTGACACTCACCCGCGCCCTCACACGTACGCTCCCCCTAAAGCGTCGTCGTACCCTCACCTGGACCCTAAACCGTCCCCGTCCCCTAACCCTAACCCTAGCCCGAGCCCTAACCCTAACCCTTCCCCGAAGCCTGACCCTCACCCGTCCCCTAATCCTAACCCGTACGCTGACACTCACCCGCGCCCTCACACGTACGCTCCCCCTAAAGTGTCGTCGTACCCTCACCTGGACCCTAAACCGTCCCCTAACCCTAACCCTAACCCTAGCCCGAGCCCTAACCCTAACCCTTCCCCGAAGCCTGACCCTCACCCGTCCCCTAATCCTAACCCGTACGCTGACACTCACCCGCGCCCTCACACGTACGCTCCCCCTAAAGCGTCGTCGTACCCTCACCTGGACCCTAAACCGTCCCCGTCCCCTAACCCTAAACCTAGCCCGAGCCCTAACCCTAACCCTTCCCCGAAGCCTGACCCTCACCCGTCCCCTAATCCTAACCCGTACGCTGACACTCACCCGCGCCCTCACACGTACGCTCCCCCTAAAGCGTCGTCGTACCCTCACCTGGACCCGAAAACGTCCCCGTCCCCTAACCCTAACCCTAGCCCGAGCCCTAACCCTAACCCTTCCCCGAAGCCTGACCCTCACCCGTCCCCTAATCCTAACCCGTACGCTGACACTCACCCGCGCCCTCACACGTACGCTCCCCCTAAAGCGTCGTCGTACCCTCACCTGGACCCTAAACCGTCCCGGTCCCCTAACCCTAACCCTAGCCCGAGCCCTAACCCTAACCCTTCCCCGAAGCCTGACCCTCACCCGTCCCCTAATCCTAACCCGTACGCTGACACTCACCCGCGCCCTCACACGTACGCTCCCCCTAAAGCGTCGTCGTACCCTCACCTGGACCCTAAACCGTCCCCGTCCCCTAACCCTAAACCTAGCCCGAGCCCTAACCCTAACCCTTCCCCGAAGCCTGACCCTCACCCGTCCCTTAATCCTAACCCGTACGCTGACACTCACCCGCGCCCTCACACGTACGCTCCCCCTAAAGCGTCGTCGTACCCTCACCTGGACCCTAAACAGTCCCCGTCCCCTAACCCTAAAACTAGCCCGAGCCCTAACCCTAACCCTTCCCAGAAGCCTGACCCTCACCCGTCCCCTAATCCTAACCCGTACGCTGACACTCACCCTCGCCCTCACACGTACGCTCCCCCTAAAGCGTCGTCGTACCCTCACCTGGACCCTAAACCGTCCCCGTCCCCTAACCCTAACCCTAGCCCGAGCCCTAACCCTAACCCTTCCCCGAAGCCTGACCCTCACCCGTCCCCTAATCCTAACCCGTACGCTGACACTCACCCGCGCCCTCACAGGTACGCTCCCCCTAAAGCATTGTCGTACACTCACCTGGACCCTAAACCGTCCCCGTCCCCTAACCCTAACCCTAGCCCGCACCCTAACCCTAACCCTTCCCCGAAGCCTGACCCTCACCCGTCCCCTACTCCTAACCCCTACGCTGACACTCACCAGCGCCCTCACACGTACGCTCCCCCTAAAGCGTTGTCGTACCCTCACCTGGACCCTAAACCGTCCCCGTCCCCTAACCCTAACCCTAGCCCGAACCCTAACCCTAACTCTTCCCCGAAGCCTGACCCTCACCCGTCCCCTAATCCTAACCCGTACGCTGACACTCACCCACGCCCTCACACGTACGCTCCCCCTAAAGCGTTGTCGTACCCTCACCTGAACCCTAAACCGTCCCCGTCCCCTAACCCTAACCCTAGCCCGAACCCTGACCCTAACCCTTCCCCGAAGCCTGACCCTCACCCGTCCCCTAATCCTAACCTGTACGCTGACACTCACCCGCGCCCTCACACGTACGCTCCCCCTGAAGCGTTGTCGTACCCTCACCTGGACCCTAAACCGTCCCCATCCCCTAACCCTAACCCTAGTCCGAACGCTAACCCTAACAATTCTCCGAAGCCTGACCCTCACCCGTCCCCTAATCCTAACCCGAACGCTGACACTCACCCGCGCCCTCACACGTACGCTCCCCCTAAAGCGTTGTCGTACCCTCACCTGGACCCTAAACCGTCCCCGTCCCCGTCCCCTAACCCTAGCCCGAACCCTAACCCTAAACCTTTCCCGAAGCCTGACCCTCACCCGTCCCCTAATCCTAACCCGTATGCTGACACTCACCCGTGCCCTCACACGTACGCTCCCCCTGAAGCGTTGTCGTACCCTCACCTGGACCCTAAACCGTCCCCGTCCCCTAACCCTAACCCTAGCCCGAACCCTAACCCTAACCCATCCCCGAAGCCTGACCCTCACCCGTCCCCTAATCCTAACCCGTACGCTGACACTCACCCGCGCCCTCACACGTACGCTCCCCCTAAAGCGTCGTCGTACCCTCACCTGGACCCTAAACCGTCCCCGTCCCCTAACACTAACCCTAGCCCGAGCCCTAACCGTAACCCTTCCCCGAAGCCTGACCCTCACCCGTCCCCTAATCCTAACCCGTACGCTGACACTCACCCGCGCCCTCACACGTATGCTCCCCCTAAAGTGTCGTCGTACCCTCACCTGGACCCTAAACCGTCCCCTAACCCTAACCCTAACCCTAGCCCGAGCCCTAACCCTAACCCTTCCCCGAAGCCTGACCCTCACCCGTCCCATAATCCTAACCCGTACGCTGACACTCACCCACGCCCTCACACGTACGCTCCCCCTAAAGCGTCGTCGTACCCTCACCTGGACCCTAAACTGTCCCCGTCCCCTAACCCTAACCCTAGCCCGAGCCCTAACCCTAACCCTTCCCCGAAGCCTGACCCTCACCCGTCCCCTAATCCTAACCCGTACGCTGACACTCACCCGCGCCCTCACACGTACGCTCCCCCTAAAGCGTCGTCGTACCCTCACCTGGACCCTAAACCGTCCCCGTCCCCTAACCCTAACCCTAGCCCGCACCCTAACCCTAACCCTTCCCCGACGCCTGACCCTCACCCGTCCCCTAATCCTAACCCCTACGCTGACACTCACCAGCGCCCTCACACGTACGCTCCCCCTAAGGCGTTGTCGTACCCTCACCTGGACCCTAAACCGTCCCCGTCCCCTAACCCTAACCCTAGCCCGAACCCTAACCCTAACTCTTCCCCGAAGCCTGACCCTCACCTGTCCCCTAATCCTAACCCGTACGCTGACACTCACCCGCGCCCTCACACGTACGCTCCCCCTTAAGCATTGTCGTACCCTCACCTGTACCCTAAACCGTCCCCGTCCCCTAACCCTAACCCTAGCCCGAACCCTAACCCTAACCCTTCCCCGCAGCCTGACCCTCACCCGTCCCCTATTCCTAACCCGTACGCTGACACTCACCCGCGCCCTCACACGTACGCTCCCCCTAAAGCGTTGTCGTACCCTCATCTGGACCCTAAACCATCCCCGTCCCCTAACCCTAACCCTAGCCCGAACCCTAACCCTAACCCTTCCCCAAAGCCTGACCCTCACCCGTCCCCTAATACTAACGCGTACGCTGACACTCACCCGCGCCCTCACATGTACGCTCCCCCTGAAGCGTTGTCATACCCTCACCTGTACCCTAAACCGTCCCCGTCCCCTAACCCTAACCCTAGGCCGTACTCTAACCCTGACCCTTCCCCGAAGCCTGACCCTCACCCGTCCCCTAATCCTAACCCGTACGCTGACACTCACCCGCGGCCTCACACGTACGCTCCCCCTAAAGCGTTGTCGTACCCTCACCTGGACCCTAAACCGTCCCCGTCCCCTAACCCTAACCCTAGCCCGAACCCTAACCCTAACCCTTCCCCGAAGCCTGACCCTCACCCGTCCCCTAATCCTAACCCGTACGCTGACACTCACCTGCGCCCTCACACGTACGCTCTCCCTAAAGCGTTGTCATACCCTCACCTGGACCCTAAACCGTCCCCTAACCCTAACCCTAACCCTAGCCCGAACCCTATCCCTAACGCTTCCCCGATGCCTGACCCTAACCTGTCCAATAATCCTAACCCGTACGTTGACCCTCACACGCGCCCTCACACGTACGCTCCCCCTAAAGCGTTCTCGTACCCTCACCTGGACCCTAAACCGTCCCCGTCCCCTAACCCTAACCCTAGCCCGAACCCTGACCCTAACCCTTCCCCGAAGCCTGACCCTCACCCGACCCCTAATCCTAACCCGTAAGCTGACACTCACCTGCGCCCTCACACGTACGCTCCCCCTAAAGCGTTGTCGTACCCTCACCTGGACCCTAAACCGTCCCCGTCCCCTAACCCTAACCCTAGCCCGAACCCTAAGCCTAACCCTTCCCCGAAGCCTGACCGTCACCCGTCCCCTATTCCTAACCCGTACGCTGACACT
Organism: Orcinus orca; assembly: GCF_937001465.1. NCBI lineage: Eukaryota > Metazoa > Chordata > Mammalia > Artiodactyla > Delphinidae > Orcinus > Orcinus orca. Next base: position 96,433 of record NC_064571.1, read on the forward strand.
CACCCACGCCCTCACACGTACGCTCTCCCTGAAGCGTTGTCGTACCCTCACCTGGACCCTAAACCATCCCCGTCCCCTAACCCTAACCCTAGCCCGAACCCTAACCCTAACCCTTCCCCGCAGCCTGACCCTCGCCCGTCCCCTAATCCTAACCTGTACGCTGACACTCAGCCGCGCCCTCACACGTACGCTCCCCCTAAATCGTTGTCGCACCCTCACCTGGACCCTAAACCGTCACCGTCCCCTAACCCTAACCCTAGCCCGAACCCTAACCCTAACCCTTCCCCGAAGCCTGACCCTCACCCGTCCCCTAATACTAACCCGTACGCTGACACTCACTTGCGCCCTCACACGTACGCTCCCCCTAAAGCGTTGTCGTACCCTCACCTGGACCCTAAACCGTCCCCGTCCCCTAACCCTAACCCTAGCTCGAACCATAACCCTAACCCTTCCCCGAAGCCTGACCCTCACCCGTCCCCTAATCCTAACCCGTACGCTGACACTCACCTGCGCCCTCACACGTACGCTCCCCCTAAAGCGTTGTCGTACCCTCACCTGGACTCTAAACCATCCCCTAACCCTAACCCTAACCCTAGCCCAAACCCTAACCCTAACCCTAACCCTTCCCCGAAGCCTGACCCTCACCCGTCCCCTAATCCTAACCCGTACGCTGATACTCACCCGCGCCCTCACACGTACGCTCCCCCTAAAGCGTTGTCGTGCCCTCACCTGGACCCTAAACCGTCCCCGTCCCCTAACCCTAACCCTAGCCCGAACCCTAACCCTAACACTTCCCCGAAGCCTGACCCTCACCCGTCCCCTAATCCTAACCCGTACGCTGACACGGCACCCGCGCCCTCACACGTACGCTCACCCTAAAGCGTTGTCGTACCCTCACCCTGGACCCTAAACCGTCCCCGTCCCCTAACCCTAACCCTAGCCCGAACCCTAACCCTAACCCTTCCCCGAAGCCTGACCCTCACTCGTCCCCTAATCCTAACCCTTACGCTGACACTCACCCGCGCCCTCACACGTACGCTCCCCCTAAAGCGTTGTCGTACTCTCACCTGGACCCTAAATCATCCCTGTACCCTAACCCTAACCCTAGCCCGAACCATAACCCTAACCCTTCCCCAAAGCCTGACCCTCACCCGTCCCCTAATCCTAACCCGTACGCTGACACTCACCCGCGGCCTCACACGTACGCTCCCCCTAAAGCGTCGTCGTACCCTCACCTGGACCCTAAACCGTCCCCGTCCCCTAACCCTAACCCTAGCCCGAGCCCTAACCCTAACCCTTCCCCGAAGCCTGACCCTCACCCGTCCGCTAATCCTAACCCGTACGCTGACACTCACCCGCGCCCTCACACGTACGCTCCCCCTAAAGCGTCGTAGTACCCTCACCTGGACCCTAAACCGTCCCCGTCCCCTAACCCTAACCCTAGCCCGAGCCCTAAGCCTAACCCTTCCCCGAAGCCTGACCCTCACCCGTCCCCTAATCCTAACCCGTACGCTGACACTCACCCGCGCCCTCACACGTACGCTCCCCCTAGAGCGTCGTCGTACCTTCACCTGGACCCTAAACCGTCCCCGTCCCCTAACCCTAACCCTAGCCCGAACCCTAACCCTAACCCTTGCCCGAAGCCTGACCCTCACCCGTCCCCTAATCCTAACCCGTACGCTGACACTCACCCGCGCCCTCACACGTACGCTCCCCCTAAAGCGTCGTCGTACCCTCACCTGGACCCGAAAACGTCCCCGTCCCCTAACCCTAACCCTAGCCCGAGCCCTAACCCTAACCCTTCCCCGAAGCCTGACCCTCACCCGTCCCCTAATCCTAACCCGTACGCTGACACTCACCCGCGCCCTCACACGTACGCTCCCCCTAAAGCGTCGTCGTACCCTCACCTGGACCCTAAACCGTCCCGGTCCCCTAACCCTAACCCTAGCCCGAGCCCTAACCCTAACCCTTCCCCGAAGCCTGACCCTCACCCGTCCCCTAATCCTAACCCGTACGCTGACACTCACCCGCGCCCTCACACGTACGCTCCCCCTAAAGCGTCGTCGTACCCTCACCTGGACCCTAAACCGTCCCCGTCCCCTAAGCCTAAACCTAGCCCGAGCCCTAACCCTAACCCTTCCCCGAAGCCTGACCCTCACCCGTCCCTTAATCCTAACCCGTACGCTGACACTCACCCGCGCCCTCACACGTACGCTCCCCCTAAAGCGTCGTCGTACCCTCACCTGGACCCTAAACAGTCCCCGTCCCCTAACCCTAAAACTAGCCCGAGCCCTAACCCTAACCCTTCCCCGAAGCCTGACCCTCACCCGTCCCCTAATCCTAACCCGTACGCTGACACTCACCCTCGCCCTCACACGTACGCTCCCCCTAAAGCGTCGTCGTACCCTCACCTGGACCCTAAACCGTCCCCGTCCCCTAACCCTAACCCTAGCCCGAGCCCTAACCCTAACCCTTCCCCGAAGCCTGACCCTCACCCGTCCCCTAATCCTAACCCGTACGCTGACACTCCCCCGCGCCCTCACAGGTACGCTCCCCCTAAAGCATTGTCGTACCCTCACCTGGACCCTAAACCGTCCCCGTCCCCTAACCCTAACCCTAGCCCGCACCCTAACCCTAACCCTTCCCCGAAGCCTGACCCTCACCCGTCCCCTACTCCTAACCCCTACGCTGACACTCACCAGCGCCCTCACACGTACGCTCCCCCTAAAGCGTTGTCGTACCCTCACCTGGACCCTAAACCGTCCCCGTCCCCTAACCCTAACCCTAGCCCGAACCCTAACCCTAACTCTTCCCCGAAGCCTGACCCTCACCCGTCCCCTAATCCTAACCCGTACGCTGACACTCACCCACGCCCTCACACGTACGCTCCCCCTAAAGCGTTGTCGTACCCTCACCTGAACCCTAAACCGTCCCCGTCCCCTAACCCTAACCCTAGCCCGAACCCTGACCCTAACCCTTCCCCGAAGCCTGACCCTCACCCGTCCCCTAATCCTAACCTGTACGCTGACACTCACCCGCGCCCTCACACGTACGCTCCCCCTGAAGCGTTGTCGTACCCTCACCTGGACCCTAAACCGTCCCCATCCCCTAACCCTAACCCTAGTCCGAACGCTAACCCTAACAATTCTCCGAAGCCTGACCCTCACCCGTCCCCTAATCCTAACCCGAACGCTGACACTCACCCGCGCCCTCACACGTACGCTCCCCCTAAAGCGTTGTCGTACCCTCACCTGGACCCTAAACCGTCCCCGTCCCCGTCCCCTAACCCTAGCCCGAACCCTAACCCTAAACCTTCCCCGAAGCCTGACCCTCACCCGTCCCCTAATCCTAACCCGTATGCTGACACTCACCCGTGCCCTCACACGTACGCTCCCCCTGAAGCGTTGTCGTACCCTCACCTGGACCCTAAACCGTCCCCGTCCCCTAACCCTAACCCTAGCCCGAACCCTAACCCTAACCCTTCCCCGAAGCCTGACCATCACCCGTCCCCTAATCCTAACCCGTACCCTGACACTCACCCGCGCCCTCACACGTACGCTCCACCTAAAGCGTTGTCGTACCCTCACCTGGACCCTAAACCGTCCCCGTCCCCTAACCCTAACCCTAGCCCCAATGGTAACCCTAACCCTTCCCCAAAGCCTGACACTCACCCGTCCCCTAATCCTAACCTGTACGTTGACACTAACCCGCGCCCTCACACGTACACTCCCCCTAAAGCTTTGTCGTACCCTCACCTGGACCCTAAACCGTCCCCATCCCCTAACCCTAACCCTAGCCCGAACCTGACCCTAACCCTTCCCCGAAGCCTGACCCTCACCCGTCCCCTAATCCTAACCCGTACGCTGACACTCACCCGCGCCCTCACACGTACGCTCCCCCTAAAGCGTCGTCGTACCCTCACCTGGACCCTAAACCGTCCCCGTCCCCTAACCCTAACCCTAGCCCGAGCCCTAACCCTAACCCTTCCCCGAAGCCTGACCCTCACCCGTCCCCTAATCCTAACCCGTACGCTGACACTCACCCGCGCCCTCACACGTACGCTCCCCCTAAAGCGTCGTCGTACCCTCACCTGGACCCTAAACCGTCCCCGTCCCCTAACCCTAACCCTAGCCCGAGCCCTAAGCCTAACCCTTCCCCGAAGCCTGACCCTCACCCGTTCCCTAATCCTAACCCGTACGCTGACACTCACCCGCGCCCTCACACGTACGCTCCCCCTACAGCGTCGTCGTACCCTCACCTGGACCCTAAACCGTCCCCGTCCCCTAAACCTAACCCTAGCCCGAGCCCTAACCCTAACCCATCCCCGAAGCCTGACCCTCACCCGTCCCCTAATCCTAACCCGTACGCTGACACTCACCCGCGCCCTCACACGTACGCTCCCCCTAAAGCGTCGTCGTACCCTCACCTGGACCCTAAACCGTCCCCGTCCCCTAACCCTAACCCTAGCCCGAGACCTAACCCTAACCCTTCCCCGAAGCCTGACCCTCACCCGTCCCCTAATCCTAACCCGTACGCTGACACTCACCCACGCCCTCACACGTACGCTCCCCCTAAAGCGTCGTCGTACCCTCACCTGGACCCGAAACCGTCCCCGTCCCCTAACCCTAACTCTAGCCCGAGCCCTAACCGTAACCCTTCCCCGAAGCCTGACCCTCACCCGTCCCCTAATCCTAACCCGTACGCTGACACTCACCCGCGCCCTCACACGTACGCTCCCCCTAAAGCGTCGTCGTACCCTCACCTGGACCCGAAACCGTCCCGGTCCCCTAACCCTAACCCTAGCCCGAGCCCTAACCCTAACCCTTCCCCGAAGCCTGACCCTCACCCGTCCCCTAATCCTAACCCGTACGCTGACACTCACCCGCGCCCTCACACGTACGCTCCCCCTAAAGCGTCGTCGTACCCTCACCTGGACCCTAAACCGTCCCCGTCCCGTAACCCTAAACCTAGCCCGAGCCCTAACCCTAACACTTCCCCGAAGCCTGACCCTCACCCGTCCCCTAATCCTAACCCGTACGCTGACACTCACCCGCGCCCTCACACGTACGCTCCCCCTAAAGCGTCGTCGTACCCTCACCTGGACCCTAAACCGTCCCCGTCCCTTAACCCTAACCCTAGCCCGAGCCCTAACCCTAACCCTTCCCCGAAGCCTGACCCTCACCCGTCCCCTAATCCTAACCCGTACGCTGACACTCACCCGCGCCCTCACACGTACGCTCCCCCTAAAGCGTCGTCGTACCCTCACCTGGACCCTAAACCTTCCCCGTCCCCTAACCCTAACCCTAGCCCGAGCCCTAACCCTAACCCTTCCCCGAAGCCTGACCCTCACCCGTCCCCTAATCCTAACCTGTACGCTGACACTCACCCGCGCCCTCACACGTACGCTCCCCCTAAAGCGTCGTCGTACCCTCACCTGGACCCTAAACCGTCCCCGTACCCTAACCCTAACCCTAGCCCGAGCCCTAACCCTAACCCTTCCCCGAAGCCTGACCCTCACCCGTCCCCTAATCCTAACCCGTACGCTGACACTCACCCGCGCCCTCACAGGTACGCTCCCCCTAAAGCATTGTCGTACCCTCACCTGGACCCTAAACCGTCCCCGTCCCCTAACCCTAACCCTAGCCCGCACCTTAACCCTAACCCTTCCCCGAAGCCTGACCCTCACCCGTCCCCTACTCCTAACCCCTACGCTGACACTCACCAGCGCCCTCACATGTACGCTCCCCCTAAAGCGTTGTCGTACCCTCACCTGGACCCTAAACCGTCCCCGTTCCCTAACCCTAACCCTAACCCGAACCCTAACCCTAACTCTTCCCCGAAGCCTGACCCTCACCCGTCCCCTAATCCTAACCCGTACGCTGACACTCACCCACGCCCTCACACGTACGCTCCCCCTAAAGTGTTGTCGTACCCTCACCTGAACCCTAAACCTTCCCCGTCCCCTAACCCTAACCCTAGCCCGAACCCTGACCCTAACCCTTCCCCGAAGCCTGACCCTCACCCGTCCCCTAATCCTAACCTGTACGCTGACACTCACCCGCGCCCTCACACGTACGCTCCCCCTGAAGCGTTGTCGTACCCTCACCTGGACCCTAAACCGTCCCCATCCCCTAACCCTAACCCTAGTCCGAACGCTAACCCTAACAATTCCCCGAAGCCTGACCCTCACCCGTCCCCTAATCCTAACCCGTACGCTGACACTCACCCGTGCCCTCACACGTACGCTCCCCCTAAAGCGTTGTCGTACCCTCACCTGGACCCTAAACCGTCCCCGTCCCCGTCCCCTAACCCTAGCCCGAACCCTAACCCTAAACCTTCCCCGAAGCCTGACCCTCACCCGTCCCCTAATCCTAACCCGTATGCTGACACTCACCCGTGCCCTCACACGTACGCTCCCCCTAAAGCGTTGTCGTACCCTCACCTGGACCCTAAACCGTCCCCGTCCCCTAACCCTAACCCTAGCCCGAACCCTAACCCTAACCCTTCCCCGAAGCCTGATCCTCACCCGTCCCCTAATCCTAACCCGTACCCTGACACTCACCCGCGCCCTCACACGTACGCTCCACCTAAAGCGTTGTCGTACCCTCACCTGGACCCTAAACCGTCCCCGTCCCCTAACCCTAAACCTAGCCCGAGCCCTAACCCTAACCCTTCCCCGAAGCCTGACCCTCACACGTCCCCTAATCCTAACCCGTACGCTGACACTCACCCGCGCCCTCACACGTACGCTCCCCCTAAAGCGTCGTCGTACCCTCACCTGGACCCTAAACCGTCCCCGTCCCCTAACCCTAACCCTAGCCCGAGCCCTAACCCTAACCCTTCCCCGAAGCCTGACCCTCACCCGTCCCCTAATCCTAACCCGTACGCTGACACTCACCCGCGCCCTCACACGTACGCTCCCCCTAAAGCGTCGTCGTACCCTCACCTGGACCCTAAACCGTCCCCGTCCCCTAACCCTAACCCTAGCCCGAGCCCTAACCCTAACCCTTCCCCGAAGCCTGACCCTCACCCGTCCCCTAATCCTAACCCGTACGCTGACACTCACCCTCGCCCTCACACGTACGCTCCCCCTAAAGCGTCGTCGTACCCTCACCTGGACCCTAAACCGTCCCCGTCCCCTAACCCTAACCCTAGCCCGAGCCCTAACCCTAACCCTTCCCCGAAGCCTGACCCTCACCCGTCCCCTAATCCTAACCCGTACGCTGACACTCACCCGCGCCCTCACAGGTACGCTCCCCCTAAAGCATTGTCGTACCCTCACCTGGACCCTAAACCGTCCCCGTCCCCTAACCCTAACCCTAGCCCGCACCCTAACCCTAACCCTTCCCCGAAGCCTGACCCTCACCCGTCCCCTACTCCTAACCCCTACGCTGACACTCACCAGCGCCCTCACACGTACGCTCCCCCTAAAGCGTTGTCGTACCCTCACCTGGACCCTAAACCGTCCCCGTCCCCTAACCCTAACCCTAGCCCGAACCCTAACCCTAACTCTTCCCCGAAGCCTGACCCTCACCCGTCCCCTAATCCTAACCCGTACGCTGACACTCACCCACGCCCTCACACGTACGCTCCCCCTAAAGCGTTGTCGTACCCTCACCTGAACCCTAAACCGTCCCCGTCACCTAACCCTAACCCTAGCCCGAACCCTGACCCTAACCCTTCCCCGAAGCCTGACCCTCACCCGTCCCCTAATCCTAACCTGTACGCTGACACTCACCCGCGCCCTCACACGTACGCTCCCCCTGAAGCGTTGTCGTACCCTCACCTGGACCCTAAACCGTCCCCATCCCCTAACCCTAACCCTAGTCCGAACGCTAACCCTAACAATTCTCCGAAGCCTGACCCTCACCCGTCCCCTAATCCTAATCCGAACGCTGACACTCACCCGCGCCCTCACACGTACGCTCCCCCTAAAGCGTTGTCGTACCCTCACCTGGACCCTAAACCGTCCCCGTCCCCGTCCCCTAACCCTAGCCCGAACCCTAACCCTAAACCTTCCCCGAAGCCTGACCCTCACCCGTCCCCTAATCCTAACCCGTATGCTGACACTCACCCGTGCCCTCACACGTACGCTCCCCCTGAAGCGTTGTCGTACCCTCACCTGGACCCTAAACCGTCCCCGTCCCCTAACCCTAACCCTAGCCCGAACCCTAACCCTAACCCTTCCCCGAAGCCTGACCCTCACCCGTCCCCTAATCCTAACCCGTACGCTGACACTCACCCGCGCCCTCACACGTACGCTCCACCTAAAGCGTTGTCGTACCCTCACCTGGACCCTAAACCGTCCCCGTCCCCTAACCCTAACCCTAGCCCCAATGGTAACCCTAACCCTTCCCCAAAGCCTGACACTCACCCGTCCCCTAATCCTAACCTGTACGTTGACACTAACCCGCGCCCTCACACGTACACTCCCCCTAAAGCTTTGTCGTACCCTCACCTGGACCCTAAACCGTCCCCATCCCCTAACCCTAACCCTAGCCCGAACCTGACCCTAACCCTTCCCCGAAGCCTGACCCTCACCCGTCCCCTAATCCTAACCCGTACGCTGACACTCACCCGCGCCCTCACACGTACGCTCCCCCTAAAGCGTCGTCGTACCCTCACCTGGACCCTAAACCGTCCCCGTCCCCTAACCCTAACCCTAGCCCGAGCCCTAACCGTAACCCTTCCCCGAAGCCTGACCCTCACCCGTCCCCTAATCCTAACCCGTACGCTGACACTCACCCGCGCCCTGACACGTATGCTCCCCCTAAAGTGTCGTCGTACCCTCACCTGGACCCTAAACCGTCCCCTAACCCTAACCCTAACCCTAGCCCGAGCCCTAACCCTAACCCTTCCCCGAAGCCTGACCCTCACCCGTCCCCTAATCCTAACCCGTACGCTGACACTCACCCGCGCCCTCACACGTACGCTCCCCCTAAAGCGTCGTCGTACCCTCACCTGGACCCTAAACTGTCCCCGTCCCCTAACCCTAACCCTAGCCCGAGCCCTAACCCTAACCCTTCCCCGAAGCCTGACCCTCACCCGTCCCCTAATCCTAACCCGTACGCTGACACTCACCCGCGCCCTCACACGTACGCTCCCCCTAAAGCATCGTCGTACCCTCACCTGGACCCTAAACCGTCCCCGTCCCCTAACCCTAACCCTAGCCCGAGCCCTAACCCTAACCCTTCCCCGAAGCCTGACCCTCACCCGTCGCCTAATCCTAACCCGTACGCTGACACTCACCCGCGCCCTCACACGTACGCTCCCCCTAAAGCGTCGTCGTACCCTCACCTGGACCCTAAACCGTCCCCGTCCCCTAACCCTAACCCTAGCCCGAGACCTAACCCTAACCCTTCCCCGAAGCCTGACCCTCACCCGTCCCCTAATCCTAACCCGTACGCTGACACTCACCCACGCCCTCACACGTACGCTCCCCCTAAAGCGTCGTCGTACCCTCACCTGGACCCGAAACCGTCCCCGTCCCCTAACCCTAACTCTAGCCCGAGCCCTAACCGTAACCCTTCCCCGAAGCCTGACCCTCACCCGTCCCCTAATCCTAACCCGTACGCTGACACTCACCCGCGCCCTCACACGTACGCTCCCCCTAAAGCGTCGTCGTACCCTCACCTGGACCCGAAACCGTCCCGGTCCCCTAACCCTAACCCTAGCCCGAGCCCTAACCCTAACCCTTCCCCGAAGCCTGACCCTCACCCGTCCCCTAATCCTAACCCGTACGCTGACACTCACCCGCGCCCTCACACGTACGCTCCCCCTAAAGCGTCGTCGTACCCTCACCTGGACCCTAAACCGTCCCCGTCCCGTAACCCTAAACCTAGCCCGAGCCCTAACCCTAACACTTCCCCGAAGCCTGACCCTCACCCGTCCCCTAATCCTAACCCGTACGCTGACACTCACCCGCGCCCTCACACGTACGCTCCCCCTAAAGCGTCGTCGTACCCTCACCTGGACCCTAAACCGTCCCCGTCCCCTAACCCTAACCCTAGCCCGAGCCCTAACCCTAACCCTTCCCCGAAGCCTGACCCTCACCCGTCCCCTAATCCTAACCCGTACGCTGACACTCACCCGCGCCCTCACACGTACGCTCCCCCTAAAGCGTCGTCGTACCCTCACCTGGACCCTAAACCGTCCCCGTCCCCTAACCCTAACCCTAGCCCGAGCCCTAACCCTAACCCTTCCCCAAAGCCTGACCCTCACCCGTCCCCTAATCCTAACCTGTACGCTGACACTCACCCGCGCCCTCACACGTACGCTCCCCCTAAAGCGTCGTCGTACCCTCACCTGGACCCTAAACCGTCCCCGTACCCTAACCCTAACCCTAGCCCGAGCCCTAACCCTAACCCTTCCCCGAAGCCTGACCCTCACCCGTCCCCTAATCCTAACCCGTACGCTGACACTCACCCGCGCCCTCACAGGTACGCTCCCCCTAAAGCATTGTCGTACCCTCACCTGGACCCTAAACCGTCCCCGTCCCCTAACCCTAACCCTAGCCCGCACCTTAACCCTAACCCTTCCCCGAAGCCTGACCCTCACCCGTCCCCTACTCCTAACCCCTACGCTGACACTCACCAGCGCCCTCACATGTACGCTCCCCCTAAAGCGTTGTCGTACCCTCACCTGGACCCTAAACCGTCCCCGTCCCCTAACCCTAACCCTAGCCCGAACCCTAACCCTAACTCTTCCCCGAAGCCTGACCCTCACCCGTCCCCTAATCCTAACCCGTACGCTGACACTCACCCACGCCCTCACACGTACGCTCCCCCTAAAGTGTTGTCGTACCCTCACCTGAACCCTAAACCTTCCCCGTCCCCTAACCCTAACCCTAGCCCGAACCCTGACCCTAACACTTCCCCGAAGCCTGACCCTCACCCGTCCCCTAATCCTAACCTGTACGCTGACACTCACCCGCGCCCTCACACGTACGCTCCCCCTGAAGCGTTGTCGTACCCTCACCTGGACCCTAAACCGTCCCCATCCCCTAACCCTAACCCTAGTCCGAACGCTAACCCTAACAATTCCCCGAAGCCTGACCCTCACCCGTCCCCTAATCCTAACCCGTACGCTGACACTCACCCGTGCCCTCACACGTACGCTCCCCCTAAAGCGTTGTCGTACCCTCACCTGGACCCTAAACCGTCCCCGTCCCCGTCCCCTAACCCTAGCCCGAAACCTAACCCTAAACCTTCCCCGAAGCCTGACCCTCACCCGTCCCCTAATCCTAACCCGTATGCTGACACTCACCCGTGCCCTCACACGTACGCTCCCCCTAAAGCGTTGTCGTACCCTCACCTGGACCCTAAACCGTCCCCGTCCCCTAACCCTAACCCTAGCCCGAACCCTAACCCTAACCCTTCCCCGAAGCCTGATCCTCACCCGTCCCCTAATCCTAACCCGTACCCTGACACTCACCCGCGCCCTCACACGTACGCTCCACCTAAAGCGTTGTCGTACCCTCACCTGGACCCTAAACCGTCCCCGTCCCCTAACCCTAAACCTAGCCCGAGCCCTAACCCTAACCCTTCCCCGAAGCCTGACCCTCACACGTCCCCTAATCCTAACCCGTACGCTGACACTCACCCGCGCCCTCACACGTACGCTCCCCCTAAAGCGTCGTCGTACCCTCACCTGGACCCTAAACCGTCCCCGTCCCCTAACCCTAACCCTAGCCCGAGCCCTAACCCTAACCCTTCCCCGAAGCCTGACCCTCACCCGTCCCCTAATCCTAACCCGTACGCTGACACTCACCCGCGCCCTCACACGTACGCTCCCCCTAAAGCGTCGTCGTGCCCTCACCTGGACCCTAAACCGTCCCCGTCCCCTAACCCTAACCCTAGCCCGAGCCCTAACCCTAACCCTTCCCCGAAGCCTGACCCTCACCCGTCCCCTAATCCTAACCTGTACGCTGACACTCACCCGCGCCCTCACACGTACGCTCCCCCTAAAGCGTCGTCGTACCCTCACCTGGACCCTAAACCGTCCCCGTCACCTAACCCTAAACCTAGCCCGAGCCCTAACCCTAACCCTTCCCCGAAGCCTGACCCTCACCCGTCCCCTAATCCTAACCTGTACGCTGACACTCACCCGCGCCCTCACAGGTACGCTCCCCCTAAAGCATTGTCCTACCCTCACCTGGACCCTAAACCGTCCCCGTCCCCTAACCCTAACCCTAGCCCGCACCCTAACCCTAACCCTTCCCCGAAGCCTGACCCTCACCCGTAGCCTACTCCTAACCCCTACGCTGACACTCACCAGCGCCCTCACACATACGCTCCCCCTAAAGCGTTGTCGTACCCTCACCTGGACCCTAAACCGTCCCCGTCCCCTAACCCTAACCCTAGCCCGAACCCTAACCCTAACTCTTCCCCGAAGCCTGACCCTCACCCGTCCCCTAATCCTAACCCGTACGCTGACACTCACCCACACCCTCACACGTACGCGCCCCCTAAAGCGTTGTCGTACCCTCACCTGAACCCTAAACCGTCCCCGTCCCCTAACCCTAACCCTAGCCCGAACCCTAACCCTAAACCTTCCCCGAAGCCTGACCCTCACCCGTCCCCTAATCCTACCCTGTACGCTGACACTCACCCGCGCCCTCACACGTACGCTCCCCCTGAAGCGTTGTCGTACCCTCACCTGGACCCTAAACCGTCCCCATCCCCTAACCCTAACCCTAGTCCGAACGCTAACCCTAACAATTCCCCGAAGCCTGACCCTCACCCGTCCCCTAATACTAACCCGTACGCTGACACTCACCCGCGCCCTCACACGTACGCTCCCCCTAAAGCGTTGTCGTACCCTCACCTGGACCCTAAACCGTCCCCGTCCCCGTCCCCTAACCCTAGCCCGAACCCTAACCCTAAACCTTCCCCGAAGCCTGACCCTCACCCGTCCCCTAATCCTAACCCGTATGCTGACACTCACGCGTGCCCTCACACGTACGCTCCCCCTAAAGCGTTGTCGTACCCTCACCTGGACCCTAAACCGTCCCCGTCCCCTAACGCTAACCCTAGCCCGAACCCTAACCCTAACCCTTCCCCGAAGCCTGACCCTCACCCGTCCCCTAATCCTAACCCGTACACTGACACTCACCCGCGCCCTCACACGTACGCTCCACCTAAAGCGCTGTCGTACCCTCACCTGGACCCTAAACCGTCCCCGTCCCCTAACCCTAGCCCCAATGGTAACCCTAACCCTTCCCAAAAGCCTGACCCTCACCCGTCCCCTAATCCTAACCTGTACGCTGAGACTAACCCGCGCCCTCACACGTACACTCCCCCTAAAGCGTTGTCGTACCCTCACCTGGACCCTAAACCGTCCCCATCCCCTAACCCTAACCCTAGCCCGAACCTGACCCTAACCCTTCCCCGAAGCCTGACCCTCACCCGTCCCCTAATCCTAACCCGTACGCTGACACTCACCCGCGCCCTCACACGTACGCTCCCCCTAAAGCGTTGTCGTGCCCTCACCTGGACCCTAAACCGTCCCCGTCCCCTAATCCTAACCCTAGCCCGAACCCTAACCCTAACGCTTCCCCGAAGCCTGACCCTCACCCGTCCCCTAATCCTAAACCGTACGCTGACCCTCACACGCGCCCTCACACGTACGCTCCCCCTAAAGCGTTGTCGTACCCTCACGTGGACCCTAAACCGTCCCCGTCCCCTAACCCTAACCCTAGCCCGAACCCTGACCCTAACCCTTCCCCGAAGCCTGACCCTCACCCGTCCCCTAATCCTAACCCGTACGCTGACATTCACCCGCGCGCTCACACATACGCTCCCCCTAAAGCGTTGTCGTACCCTCACCTGGACCCTAAACCGTCCCCGTCCCCTAACCCTAACCCTAGCCCGAACCCTAACCCTAACCCTTCCCCGAAGCCTGATCCTCAACCGTCCCCTAATCCTAACCCGTAAGCTGACACTGACCCGCGCCCTCACACGTACGCCCCCCTAAAGCTTTGTCGTACCCTCACCTGGACCCTAAACCGTCCCCGTCCCCTAACCCTAACCCTAGCCCGAACCCTAACCCTAACCCTTCCCCGAAGCCTGACCCTCACCCGTCCCCTAATCCTAACCCGTACGCTGACACTCACCCGCGCCCTCACACGTACGCTCCCACTGAAGCGTTGTCGTACCCTCACCTGGACCCTAAACCGTCCCCATCCCCTAACCCTAACCCTAGTCCGAACGCTAACACTAACAATTCCCCGAAGCCTGACCCTCACCCGTCCCCTAATCCTAACCCGTACGCTGACACTCACCCGCGCCCTCACACGTACGCTCCCCCTAAAGCGTTGTCGTACCCTCACCTGGACCCTAAACCGTCCCCGTCCCCTAACCCTAACCCTAGCCCGAACCCTAACCCTAAAACTTCCCCGAAGCCTGACCCTCACCCGTCCCCTAATCCTAACCCGTATGCTGACACTCACCCGTGCCCTCACACGTACGCTCCCCCTAAAGCGTTGTCGTACCCTCACCTGGACCCTAAACCGTCCCCGTCCCCTAACCCTAACCCTAGCCCGAACCCTAACCCTAACCCTTCCCCGAAGCCTGACCCTCACCCGTCCCCTAATCCTAACCCGTACCCTGACACTCACCCGCGCCCTCACACGTACGCTCCACCTAAAGCGTTGTCGTACCCTCACCTGGACCCTAAACTGTCTCCGTCCCCTAACACTAACCCTAGCCCCAATGGTAACCCTAACCCTTCCCCAAAGCCTAACCCTCACCCGTCCCCTAATCCTAACCTGTACGCTGACACTAACCCGCGCCCTCACACGTACACTCCCCCTAAAGCGTTGTCGTACCCTCACCTGGACCCTAAACCGTCCCCATCCGCTAACCCTAACCATAGCCCGAACCTGACCCTAACCCTTCCCCGAAGCCTGACCCTCACCCGTCCCCTAATCCTAACCCGTACGCTGACACTCACCCGCGCCCTCACACGTACGCTCCCCCTAAAGCGTTGTCGTACCCTCACCTGGACCCTAAACCGTCCCCGTCCCCTAACCCTAACCCTAGCCCGAACCCTGACCCTAACCCTTCCCCGAAGCCTGACCCTCACCCGTCCCCTAATCCTAACCCGTACGCTGACACTCACCCGCGCCCTCACACGTACGCTCCCCCTAAAGCGTTGTCGTGCCCTCACCTGGACCCTAAACCGTCCCCGTCCCCTAATCCTAACCCTAGTCCGAACCCTAACCCTAACACTTCCCCGAAGCCTGACCCTCACCCGTCCCCTAATCCTAACCTGTACGCTGACACTCACCCGCGCCCTCACACGTACGCTGCCCCTAAAGCGTTGTCGTACCCTCACCTGGACCCTAAACCGTCCCCGTCCCCTAACCCTAACCCTAGCCCGAACCCTGACCCTAACCCTTCCCCGAAGCCTGACCCTCACCCGTCCCCTAATCCTAACCCGTACGCTGACACTCACCCGCGCCCTCACACGTACGCTCCCCCTAAAGCGTTGTCGTGCCCTCACCTGGACCCTAAACCGTCCCCGTCCCCTAAGCCTAACCCTAGCCCGAACCCTAACCCTAACCCTTCCCCGAAGCCTGACCCTCACCCGTCCCCTAATCCTAAACCGTACGCTGACACTCACCTGCGCCCTCACACGTACGCTCCCCCTAAAGCGTTGTCGTACCCTCACCTGGACCCTAAACCGTCCCCGTCCCCTAACCCTAACCCTAGCCCGAACCCTAACCCTAACCCTTCCCCGAAGCCTGACCCTCACCCGTCCCCTAATACTAACCCGTACGCTGACACTCACCCGCGCCCTCACACGTACGCTCCCCCTAAAGCGTTTTCGTACCCTCACCTGGACCCTAAACCGTCCCCGTCCCCTAACCCTAACCCTAGCCCGAACCCTAACCCTAACCCTTCCCCGAAGCCTGATCCTCAACCGTCCCCTAATCCTAACCCGTACGCTGACACTCACCCGCGCCCTCACACGTACGCTCCCCCTAAAGCGTTGTCGTACCCTCACCTGGACCCTAAACCGTCCCCGTCCCCTAACCCTAACCCTAGCCCGAACCCTAACCCTAACCCTTCCCCGAAGCCTGACCCTCACCCGTCCCCTAATCCTAACCCGTACCCTGACACTCACCCGCGCCCTCACACGTACGCTCCACCTAAAGCGTTGTCGTACCCTCACCTGGACCCTAAACCGTCCCCGTCCCCTAACCCTAACCCTAGTCCGAACGCTAACCCTAACAATTCCCCGAAGCCTGACCCTCACCCGTCCCCTAATCCTAACCCGTACGCTGACACTCACCCGCGCCCTCACACGTACGCTCCCCCTAAAGCGTTGTCGTAACCTCACCTGGACCCTAAACCGTCCCCGTCCCCGTCCCTTAACCCTAGCGCGAACCCTAACCCTAAACCTTCCCCGAAGCCTGACCCTCACCCGTCCCCTAATCCTAACCCGTATGCTGACACTCACCCGTGCCCTCACACCTACGCTCCCCCTAAAGCGTTGTCGTACCCTCACCTGGACCCTAAACCGTCCCCGTCCCCTAACCCTAACCCTAGCCCGAACCCTAACCCTAACCCTTCCCCGAAGCCTGAACCTCACCCGTCCCCTAATCCTAACCCGTACGCTGACACTCACCCGCGCCCTCACACGTACGCTCCCCCTAAAGCGTTGTCGTACCCTCACCTGGACCCTAAACCGTCCCCGTCCCCTAACCCTAACCCTAGCCCGAACCCTAACCCTAACCCTTCCCCGAAGCCTGATCCTCAACCGTCCCCTAATCCTAACCCGTACGCTGACACTCACCCGCGCCCTCACACGTACGCTCCCCCTAAAGCGTTGTCGTACCCTCACCTGGACCCTAAACCGTCCCCGTCCCCTAACCCTAACCCTAGCCCGAACCCTAACCCTAACCCTTCCCCGAAGCCTGACCCTCACCCGTCCCCTAATCCTAACCCGTACGCTGACACTCACCCGCGCCCTCACACGTACGCTCCCCCTAAAGCGTTGTCGTACCCTCACCTGGACCCTAAACCGTCCCCGTCCCCTAACCCTAACCCTAGCCCGAACCCTAACCCTAACCCTTCCCCGAAGCCTGACCCTCACCCGTCCCCAATCCTAACCCGTACGCTGACACTCACCCGCGCCCTCAAACGTACGCTCCCCCTAAAGCGTTGTCGTACCCTCACCTGGACCCTAAACCGTCCCCGTCCCCTAACCCTTACCCTAGCCCGAAACCTAACCCTAACCCTTCCCCGAAGCCTGACCCTCACCCGTCCCCTAATCGTAACCCGTACTCTGACACTCACCCGCGACCTCACACGTACGCTCCCCCTAAAGCGCTGTCGTACCCTCACCTGGACCCTAAACCGTCCCCGTCCCCTAACCCTAACCCTAGCCCGAGCCCTAACCCTAACCCTTCCCCGAAGCCTGACCCTCACCCGTCCCCTAATCCTAACCCGTACGCTGACACTCACCCGCACCCTCACACGTACGCTCCCCCTAAAGCGTTGTCGTACCCTCACCTGCACCCTAAACCGTCCCCGTCCCCTAACCCTAACCCTAGCCCGAACCCTAACCCTAACCCTTCCCCGAAGCCTGACCCTCACCCGTCCCCTAATCCTAACCCGTACGCTGACACTCACCCGCGCCCTCACACGTACGCTCCCCCTAAAGCGTTGTCGTACCCTCACCTGGACCCTAAACCGTCCCCTTCCCCTAACCCTAACCCTAGCCCGAACCCTAACCCTAACCCTTCCCCGAAGCCTGACCCTCACCCGTCCCCTAATCCTAACCCGTACGCTGACACTCACCCGCGCCCGCACAGGTACGCTCCCCCTAAAGCGTTGTCGTACCCTCACCTGGACCCTAAACCGTCCCCGTCCCCTAACCCTAACCCTAGCCCGAGCCCTAACCCTAACCCTTCCCCGAAGCCTGACCCTCACCCGTCCCCTACTACTAACCCCTACGCTGACACTCACCAGCGCCCTCACACGTACGCTCCCCCTAAAGCGTTGTCGTACCCTCACCTGGACCCTAAACCGTCCCCGTCCCCTAACCCTAACCCTAGCCCGAACCCTAACCCTAACTCTTCCCCGAAGCCTGACCCTCACCCGTCCCCTAATCCTAACCCGTACGCTGACACTCACCCACGCCCTCACACGTACGCTCCCCCTAAAGCGTTGTCCTAAGCTCACCTGGACCCAAAACCGTCCCCGTCCCCTAACCCTAACCCTAACCCGAACCGTAACGCTAACCCTTCCCTGAAGCCTGACCCTCACCCGTCCCCTAATCCTAACCCGTACGCTGACACTCACCCGCGCCCTCACACGTACGCTCCCCCTAAAGCGTTGTTGTACCCTCACCTGGACCCTAAACCGTCCCCGTCCCCTAA
Source organism: Orcinus orca (assembly GCF_937001465.1). Classification (NCBI taxonomy): domain Eukaryota; kingdom Metazoa; phylum Chordata; class Mammalia; order Artiodactyla; family Delphinidae; genus Orcinus; species Orcinus orca. The sequence goes on from NC_064571.1 coordinate 114,821, forward strand.
CCCTAACCCTAGCCCGAACCATAACCCTAAACCTTCCCCGAAGCCTGACCCTCACCCGTCCCCTAATCCTAACCCGTACGCTGACACTCACCTGCGCCGGCACACGTACGCTCCCCCGAAAGCGTTGTCGTACCCTCACCTGGACCCTAAAACGTCCCCGTCCCCTAACCCTAACCCTAGCCCGAACCCTAACCCTAACCCTTCCCCGAAGCCTGACGCTCACCCGTCCCCTAATCCTAACCCGTACGCTGACACTCACCCGCGCCCTCACACGTACGCTCCCCCTAAAGCGTTGTCGTACCCTCACCTGGACCCTAAACCGTCCCCATCCCCTAACCCTAACCCTAGCCCGAACCCTAACCCTAACCCTTCCCCGAAGCCTGATTCTCACCAGTCCCGTAATCCTAACCCGTACGCTGACACTCACCCGCGCCCTCACACGTACGCTCCCCCTAAAGCGTTGTCGTACCCTCACCTGGACCCTAAACCGTCCCCGTCCCCTAACCCTAACACTAGCTCGAACCCTAACCCTAACCCTTCCCCGAAGACTGACCCTCACCCGTCCACTAATCCTAACCCGTACGCTGACACTCACCCGCGCCCTCACACGTACGCTCCCCCTAAAGCGTTGTCGTACCCTCACCTGGACCCTAAACCGTCCCCGTCCCCTAACCCTAACCCTAGCCCGAACCCTAACCCTAACCCTTCCCCGAAGACTGACCCTCACCCGTCCCCTAAACCTAACCCGTACGCTGACACTCACCCGCGCCCTCACACGTACACTCCCCCTAAAGCGTTGTCGTACCCTCACATGGACCCTAAACCGTCCCCGTCCCCTAACCCTAACCCTAGCCCGAACCCTAACCCTAACCCTTCCCCGAAGCCTGACCCTCACCCGTCCCCTAATCCTAACCCGTACGCTGACACTCACCCGCGCCCTCACACGTACGCTCCCCCTAAAGCGTTGTCGTACCCTCACCTGGACCCAAATCGTCCCCGTCACCTAACCCTAACCCTAAACCGAACCCTAACCCTAACACTTCCCCGAAGCCTGACCCTCACCCGTACCCTAATCCTAACCCGTACGCTGACACTAACCCGCGCCCTCACATGTACGCTCTCCCTAAAGCGTTGTCGTACACTCACCTGGACCCTAAACCGTCACCGTCCCCTAACCCTAACCCTAGCCCGAACCCTAACCCTAACACTTCCCCGAAGCCTGACCCTCACCCGTCCCCTAATCCTAACCCGTACGCTGACACTCACCCGCGCCCTCACACGTACGCTCCCCCTAAAGCGTCGTCGTACCCTCACCTGGACCCTAAACCGTCCCCGTCCCCTAACCCTAACCCTAGCCCGAGCCCTAACCCTAACCCTTCCCCGAAGCCTGACCCTCACCCGTCCCCTAATCCTAACCCGTACGCTGACACTCACCCGCGCCCTCACACGTACGCTCCCCCTAAAGCGTCGTCGTACCCTCACCTGGACCCTAAACCATCACCGTCCCCTAACCCTAACCCTAGCCCGAACCCTAACCCTAAACCTTCCCCGAAGCCTGACCCTCACACGTCCCCTAATCCTAACCCGTACGCTGACACTCACCCGCGCCCTCACACGTACGCTCCCCCTAAAGCGTCGTCGTACCCTCACCTGGACGCTAAACCGTCCCCGTCCCCTAACCCTAACCCTAGCCCGAGCCCTAAACCTAACCCTTCTCCGAAACCTGACCCTCAACCGTCCCCTAATCCTAACCCGTACGCTGACAGTCACCCGCGCCCTCACACGTAAGCTCCCCCTAAAGCGTCGTCGTACCCTCACCTGGACCCTAAACCGTCCCCGTCCCCTAACCCTAACCCTAGCCCGAGCCCTAACCCTAACCCTTCCCCGAAGCCTGACCCTCACCCGTCCCCTAACCCTAACCCATACGCTGACACTCACCCGCGCCCTCACACGTACGCTCCCCCTAAAGCGTCGTCGTACCCTCACCTGGACCCTAAACCGTCCCCGTCCCCTAACCCTAACCCTAGCCCGAGCCCTAACCCTAACCCTTCCCCGAAGCCTGACCCTCACCCGTCCCCTAATCCTAACCCGTACGCTGACACTCACCCGCGCCCTCACACGTACGCTCCCCCTAAAGCGTTGTCGTACCCTCACCTGGACCCTAAACCGTCCCCGTCCCCTAATCCTAACCCTAGCCCGAACCCTAACCCTAACCCTTCCCCGAAGCCTGACCCTCACCCGTCCCCTAATCATAACACGTACGCTGACACTCACCCGCGCCCTCACACGTAAGCTCCCCCTAAAGCGCTGTCGTACCCTCACCTGGACCCTAAACCGTCCCCGTCCCCTAACCCTAACCCTAGCCCGAACCCTAACACTAACCCTTCCCCGAAGCCTGACCCTCACCCGTCCCCTAATCCTAACCCTTACGCTGACACTCACCCGCGCCCTCACATGTACGCTCCCCCTAAAGCGTTGTCGTAAGCTCACCTGGACCCAAAACCGTCTCCGTCCCCTAAGCCTAACCCTAGCCCGAGCACTAAACCTAACCCTTCTCCGAAACCTGACCCACACCCGTCCCCTAATCCTAACCCGTACGCTGACACTCACCAGCGCCCTCACACGTACGCTCCCCCTAAAGCGTCGTCGTACCCTCACCTGGACCCTAAACCGTCCCCGTCCCCTAACCCTAACCCTAGCCCGAGCCCTAACCCTAACCCTTCCCCGAAGCCTGACCCTCACCCGTCCCCTAATCCTAACCCATACGCTGACACTCACCCGCGCCCTCACACGTACGCTCCCCCTAAAGCGTCGTCGTACCCTCACCTGGACCCTAAACCGTCCCCGTCCCCTAACCCTAACCCTAGCCCGAGCCCTAACCCTAACCCTTCCCCGAAGCCTGACCCTCACCCGTCCCCTAATCCTAAACCGTACGCTGACACTCACCCGCTCCCTCACACGTATGCTCCCCCTAAAGCGTCGTCGTACCCTCGCCTGGACCCTAAACCGTCCCCGTCCCCTAACCCTAACCCTAGCCCGAGCCCTAACCCTAACCCTTCCCCGAAGCCTGACCCTCACCCGTCCCCTAATCCTAACCCGTACGCTGACACTCACCCGCGCCCTCACACGTACGCTCCCCCTAAAGCGCTGTCGTTCCCTCACCTGGACCCTAAACCGTCCCCGTCCCCTAACCCTAACCCTAGCCCGAACCCTAACACTAACCCTTCCCCGAAGCCTGACCCTCACCCGTCCCCTAATCCTAACCCGTACGCTGACACTCACCCGCGCCCTCACACGTACGCTCCCCCTAAAGCGTTGTCGTAAGCTCACCTGGACCCAAAACCGTCTCCGTCCCCTAACCCTAACCCTAACCCGAACCGTAACCCTAACCCTTCCCTGAAGCCTGACCCTCACCCGTCCCCTAATCCTAACCCGTACGCTGACACTCACCCGCGCCCTCACACGTACGCTCCCCCTAAAGCGTTGTTGTACCCTCACCTGGACCCTAAACCGTCCCCGTCCCCTAACCCTAAACTTAGACCGAACCCTAACCCTAACCCTTCCCCGAAGCCTGACCCTCACCCGTCCCCTAATCCTAACCCGTACGCTGACACTCACCCGCGCCCTCACACGTACGCTCCCCCCAAAGCGTTGTCGTACCCTCACCTGGACCCTAAACCGTCCCCATCCCCTAACCCTAACCCTAGCCCGAACCCTAACCCTAACACTTCCCCGAAGCCTGATCCTCACCAGTCCCGTAATCCTAACCCGTACGCTGACACTCACCCGCGCCCTCACACGTACGCTCCCCCTAAAGCGTTGTCGTACCCTCACCTGGACCCTAAACCGTCCCCGTCTCCTAACCCTAACCCTAGCCCGAACCCTAACCCTAACCCTTCCCCGAAGCCTGACCCTCACCCGTCCCCTAATCCTAACCCGTACGCTGACACTCACCCACGCCCTCACACGTACGCTCCCCCTAAAGCGTTGTCGTACCCTCACCTGGACCCTAAACCGTCCCCGTCCCCTAACCCTAACCCTAGCCCGAACCAAAACCCTAACCCTTCCCCGAAGCCTGACCCTCACCCGTCCCCTAATCCTAACCCGTACGCTGACACTCACCCGCGCCCTCACACATACGCTCCCCCTAAAGCGTTGTCGTACCCTCACCTGGAACCTAAACCGTCCCCGTCCCCTAACCCTAACCCTAAACCTAGCCCGAACCCTAACCCTAACCCTTCCCCGAAGCCTGACCCTCACCCGTCCCCTAATCCTAACACGTACGCTGACTCTCACCCTCGCCCTCACACTTACGCTCCCCCTAAAGCGTTGTCGTACCCTCACCTGGACCCAAATCGTCCCCGTCACCTAACCCTAACCCTAACCCGAACCCTAACCCTAACCCTTCCCCGAAGCCTGACCCTCACCCGTCCCCTAATCCTAACCCGTACGCTGACACTAACCCGCGCCCTCACATGTACGCTCCCCCTAAAGCGTTGTCGTACACTCACCTGGACCCTAAACCGTCGCCGTCCCCTAACCCTAACCCTAGCCAGAACCCTAACCCTAACCCTTCCCCGAAGCCTGACCCTCACCCGTCCCCTAATCCTAACCCGTACGCTGACACTCTCCCGCGCCCTCACACGTACGCTCCCCCTAAAGCGTTGTCGTACCCTCACCTGAACCCTAAACCGTCCCCGTCCCCTAACCCTAACCCCAGCCCCAACCCTGACCCTAACCCTTCCCTGAAGCCTGACCCTCACCCGTCCCCTAATCCTAACCCGTACGCTGACACTCACCCGCGCCCTCACACGTACGCTCCCCCTAAAGCGTTGTCGTACCCTCACCTGGACCCTAAACCGTCCCCGTCCCGTAACCCTAACCCTAGCCCGAACCCTAACCCTAACCCTTCCCCGAAGCCTGACCCTCACCCGTCCCCTAATCCTAACCTGTACGCTGACACTCACCCGCGCCCTCACACATACGCTCCCCCTAAAGCGTTGTCGTACCCTCACCTGGAACCTAAACCGTCCCCGTCCACTAACCCTAACCCTAACCCTAGCCCGAACCCTAACCCTAACCCTTCCCCGAAGCCTGACCCTCACCCGTCGCCTAATCCTAACACGTACGCTGACACTCACCCGCGCCCTCACACTTACGCTCCCCCTAAAGCGTTGTCGTACCCTCACCTGGACCCAAATCGTCCCCGTCACCTAACCCTAACCCTAACCCGAACCTTAACCCTAACCCTTCCCCGAAGCCTGACCCTCACCCGTCCCCTAATCCTAACCCGTACGCTGACACTAACCCGCGCCCTCACATGTACGCTCCCCCTAAAGCGTTGTCGTACACTCACCTGGACCCTAAACCGTCGCCGTCCCCTATCCCTAACCCTAGCTCGAACCCTAACCCTAACCCTTCCCCAAAGCCTGACCCTCACCCGTCCCCTAATCCTAACCCGTATGCTGACACTCACCCGCGCCCTCACACGTACGCTCCCCCTAAAGCGTTGTCGTACCCTCACCTGGACCCTGAACCGTCCCCGTCCCCTAACCCTAACCCTAGACCGAACCCTAAACCTAACCCTTCCCCGAAGCCTGACACTCACCCGTCCCCTAATCGTAACCCGTACGCTGACACTCACCTGCGCCCTCACACGTACGCTCCCCCTAAAGCGTTGTCGTACCCTCACCTGGACCCTAAACCGTCCCCGTCCCCTAACCCTAACCCTAGCCCGAACCCTAACCCTAACCCTTCCCCGAAGCCTGACCCTCACCCGTCCGCTAATCCTAACCCGTACGCTGACACTCACCTGCGCCCTCACACGTACGCTCCCCCTAAAGCGTTGTCGTACCCTCACCTGGACCCTAAACCGTCCCCGTCCCCTAACCCTAACCCTACACCGAACCCTAACCCTAACCCTTCCCCGAAGCCTGACCCTCACCCTTCCACTAATCCTAACCCGTACGCTGACTCTCACCCGCGCCCTCACACGTACGCTCCCACTAAAGCGTTGTCGTACCCTCACCTGGACCCTAAACCGTCCCTGTCCCCTAACCCTAACCCTACACCGAACCCTAACCCTAACCCTTCTCCGAAGCCTGACCCTCACCCGTCCCCTAATCCTAACCCGTACGATGACACTGACCCGCGCCCTCACACGTACGCTCCCCCTAAAGCGTTGTCGTACCCTCACCTGGACCCTAAACCGTTTCCGTCCCCTAACCCTAACCATAGCCCTCACCCTAACCCGAACCCTTCCCAGAAGCCTGACCTTCACCCGTCCCCTAATCCTAACCCGTACGATGACACTCACCCGCGCCCTCACATGTACGCTCCCCCTAAAGCGTTGTTGTACCCTCACCTGGACCCTAAACCGTCCCCGTCCCCTAACCCTAACCCTAGCCCGCACCCTAACCCTAACCCTTCCCCGAAACCTTACCCTCACCCGTCCCCTAATCCTAACCCGTAGTCTGACACTCACCCGCGCCCTCACATGTACGCTCCCCCTAAAGCGTTGTAGTACCCTCACCTGGACCCTAAACCGTCCCCGTCCCCTAACCCTAACCCTAGCCCGAACCCTAACCCTAACCCTTCCCCGAAGACTGACACTCACCCGTCCCCTAATCCTAACCCGTACGCTGACACTCACCCGCGCCCTCACACGTACGCTCCCCCTAAAGCGTTGTCGTACCCTCACCTGGACCCTAAACCGTCCCCGTCCCCTAACCCTAACCCTAGCCCGAACCCTAACCCTAACCCTTCCCCGAAGCCTGACACCTCACCCGTCCCCTAATCCTAACCCGTACGCTGACACTCACCCGCGCCCTCACACGTACGCTCCCCCTAAAGCGTTGTCGTACCCTCACCTGGACCTTAAACCGTCCCCGTCCCCTAACCCTAACCCCAGCCCCAACCCTGACCCTAACCCTTCCCTGAAGCCTGACCCTCACCCGTCCCCTAATCCTAACCCGTACGCTGACACTCACCCGCGCCCTCACACGTACGCTCCCCCTAAAGCGCTGTCGTACCCTCACCTGGACCCTAAACCGTCCCCGTCCCCTAACCCTAACCCTAGCCCGAATCCTAACACTATCCCTTCCCCGAAGCCTGACCCTCACCCGTCCCCTAATCCTAACCCGTACACTGACATTCACCCGCGCCCTCACACGTACGCTCCCCCTAAAGCGTTGTCGCACCCTCACCTGGACCCTAAACCGTCCCCGTCCCCTAACCCTAACCCTAGCCCGAACCCTAACCCTAACCCTTCCCCGAAGCCTGACCCTCACCCGTCCCCTAATCCTAACCCGTACGCTGACACTCACCCGCGCCCTCACACGTACGCTCCCCCTAAAGCGTTGACGTACACTCACCTGGACCCTAAACCGTCCCCGTCCCCTATCCCTAACCCTAGCCCGAACCCTAACCCTAACCCTTCCCCGAAGCCTGACCCTCACCCGTCCCCTAATCCTAACCCGTATGCTGACACTCACCCGCGCCCTCACACGTACTCTCCCCCTAAAGCGTCGTCGTACCCTCACCTGGACCCTAAACCGTCCCCGTCCCCTAACCCTAACCCTAGACCGAACCCTAAACCTAACCCTTCCCCGAAGCCTGACCCTCACCCGTCCCCTAATCCTAACCCGTACACTGACACTCACCCGCGCCCTCACACGTACACTCCCCCTAAAGCGTCGTCGTACCCTCACCTGGACACTATACCGTCCCCGTACCCTAACCCTAACCCTAGCCCGAACCCTAACCCTAACCCTTCCCCGAAGCCTGACCCTCACCCGTCCCCTAATCCTAACCCGTACGCTGACACTCACCCGCGCCCTCACACGTACACTCCCCCTAAAGCGTCGTCGTACCCTCACCTGGACACTATACCGTCCCCGTACCCTAACCCTAACCCTAGCCCGAACCCTAACCCTAACCCTTCCCCGAAGCCTGACCCTCACCCGTCCCCTAATCCTAACCCGTACGCTGACACTCACCCGCGCCCTCACACGTACGCTCCCCCTAAAGCGTTGTCTTACCCTCACCTGGACCCTAAACCGTCCCCATCCCCTAACCCTAACCCTAGGCCGAACCCAAACCCTAACCCTTCCCCGAAGCCTGACCCTCACCCGTCCCCTAATCCTAACCCGTACGCTGACACTCACCCGCGCCCTCACACGTACGCTCCCCCTAAAGAGTTGTCGTACCCTCACCTGCACCCTAAACCGTCCCCTTCCCCTAACCCTAACCCTAGCCCGAACCCTAACCCTAACCCTTCCCCGAAGCCTGACCCTCACCCGTCCCCTAATCCTAACCCGTACGCTGACACTCACCCGCGCCCTCACACGTACGCTCCCCCTAAAGCGTTGTCGTACCCTCACCTGGACCCAAAACCGTCCCCGTCCCCAAACCCTAACCCTAGTCCGAACACTAACCCAAACACTTCGCCGAAGCCTGACCCTCACCCGTCCCCTAATCCTAACCCGTTCGCTGACATTCACCGGCACCCTCACATGTACGCTCCCCCTAAAGCGTTGTCGTACCCTCACCTGGACCCTAAACCGTCCCCGTCCCCTAACCCTAATCCTAGCCCGAACGCTAACCCTAACCCTTCCCCGAAGCCTGACCCTCACCCGTCCCCTAATCCTAACCCGTACGCTGACACTCACCCGCGCCCTCACACGTACGCTCCCCCTAAAGCGTTGTCGTACCCTCACCTGGACCCTAAACCGTCCCCGTCCCCTAACCCTAACCCTAGCCCGAACCCTAACCCTAACCCTTCCCCGAAGCCTGACCCTCACCCGTCCCCTAATCCTAACCCGTACGCTGACACTCACCCGCGCCCTCACACGTACGCTCCCCCTAAAGCGTTGTCGTACCCTCACCTGCACCCTAAACCGTCCCCGTCCCCTAACCCTAACCCTAGCCTGAACCCTAACCCTAACCCTTCCCCGAAGACTGACCCTCACCCGTCCCCTAATCCTAACCCGTACGTTGACACTCACCCGCGCCCTCACACGTACGCTCCCCCTAAAGCGTTGTCGTACACTCACCTGGACCCTAAACCGTCCCCTAACCCTAACCCTAACCCTAGCCCGAACCCTAACCCTAACACTTCCCCGAAGCCTGACTCTCACCCGTCCCCTAATCCTAACCTGTACGCTGACACTCACCCACGCCCTCACACGTACGCTCCCCCTAAAGCGTTGTCGTACCCTCACCTGGACCCTAAACCGTCCCCGTCCCCTAACCCTAACCCTAGCCCGAAACCTAACCCTAACACTTCCCCGAAGCCTGACTCTCACACGTCCCCTAATCCTAACCCGTACGCTGACACTCATCCGTGCCCTCACACGTACGCTCCCCGTAAAGCGTTGTTGTACCCTCACCTGGACCCTAAACCGTCCCCGTCCCCTAACCCTAACCCTAGCCCGAACCCTAACCCTAACCCTTCCCCGAATCCTGACCCTCACCCGTCCTCTAATCCTAACCCGTACGCTGACACTCACCCGCGGCCTCACACGTACGCTCCCCCTAAATCGTTGTCGTACCCTCACCTGGACCCTAAACCGTCCCCATCCCCTAACCCTAACCCTAGCCCGAACCCTAACACTAACCCTTCCCCGAAGCCTGACCCTCACCCTTCCCCTAATCCTAACCCATACGCTGACACTCACCCGCGCCCTCACACGTACGCTCCCCCTAAAGCGTTGTCGTACCCTCACCTGGACCCTAAACCGTCCCCGTCCCCTAACCCTAACCCTAGCCCGCACCCTAAACCTAGCCCTTCCCCGAAGCCTGACCCTCACCCGTCCCCTAATCCTAACCCGTACGCTGACACTCACCCGCGCCCTCACACGTACGCTCCCCCTAAAGCGTTGTCGTACCCTCACCTGGAACCTAAACCGTCCCCGTCCCCTAACCCTAACCCTAGCCCGAACCCTAACCCTAACCCTTCCCCGAAGCCTGACCCTCACCCGTCCGCTAATCCTAACCCGTACGCTGACACTCACCCGCGCCCTCACACGTACGCTCCCCCTAAAGCGTTGTCGTACCCTCACCTGGACCCAAAACCGTCCCCGTCCCCAAACCCTAACCCTAGTCCGAACACTAACCCAAACACTTCCCCGAAGCCTGACCCTCACCCGTCCCCTAATCCTAACCCGTTCGCTGACATTCACCAGCGCCCTCACATGTACGCTCCCCCTAAAGCGTTGTCGTACCCTCACCTGGACCCTAAACCGTCCCCGTCCCCTAACCCTAATCCTAGCCCGAACGCTAACCCTAACCCTTCCCCGAAGCCTGACCCTCACCCGTTCCCTAATCCTAACCCGTACGCTGACACTCACCCGCGCCCTCACACGTACGCTCCCCCTAAAGCGTTGTCGTACCCTCACCTGGACCCTAAACCGTCCCCGTCCCCTAACCCTAACCCTAGCCCGAACCCTAACCCTAACCCTTCCCCGAAGCCTGACCCTCACCCGTCCCCTAATCCTAACCCGTACGCTGACACTCACCCGCGCCCTCACACGTACGCTCCCCCTAAAGCGTTGTCGTACCCTCACCTGCACCCTAAACCGTCCCCGTCCCCTAACCCTAACCCTAGCCTGAACCCTAACCCTAACCCTTCCCCGAAGATTGACCCTCACCCGTCCCCTAATCCTAACCCGTACGTTGACACTCACCCGCGCCCTCACACGTACGCTCCCCCTAAAGCGTTGTCGTACACTCACCTGGACCCTAAACCGTCCCCTAACCCTAACCCTAACCCTAGCCCGAACCCTAACCCTAACACTTCCCCGAAGCCTGACTCTCACCCGTCCCCTAATCCTAACCTGTACGCTGACACTCACCCACGCCCTCACACGTACGCTCCCCCTAAAGCGTTGTCGTACCCTCACCTGGACCCTAAACCGTCCCCGTCCCCTAACCCTAACCCTAGCCCGAAACCTAACCCTAACCCTTCCCCGAAGCCTGATTCTCACACGTCCCCTAATCCTAACCCGTACGCTGACACTCATCCGTGCCCTCACACGTACGCTCCCCGTAAAGCGTTGTTGTACCCTCACCTGGACCCTAAACCGTCCCCGTCCCCTAACCCTAACCCTAGCCCGAACCCTAACCCTAACCCTTCCCCGAAGCCTGACCCTCACCCGTCCTCTAATCCTAACCCGTACGCTGACACTCACCCGCGGCCTCACACGTACGCTCCCCCTAAATCGTTGTCGTACCCTCACCTGGACCCTAAACCGTCCCCATCCCCTAACCCTAACCCTAGCCCGAACCCTAACACTAACCCTTCCCCGAAGCCTGACCCTCACCCTTCCCCTAATCCTAACCCATACGCTGACACTCACCCGCGCCCTCACACGTACGCTCCCCCTAAAGCGTTGTCGTACCCTCACCTGGACCCTAAACCGTCCCCGTCCCCTAACCCTAACCCTAGCCCGCACCCTAAACCTAGCCCTTCCCCGAAGCCTGACCCTCACCCGTCCCCTAATCCTAACCCGTACGCTGACACTCACCCGCGCCCTCACACGTACGCTCCCCCTAAAGCGTTGTCGTACCCTCACCTGGAACCTAAACCGTCCCCGTCCCCTAACCCTAACCCTAGCCCGAACCCTAACCCTAACCCTTCCCCGAAGCCTGACCCTCACCCGTCCGCTAAACCTAACCCGTACGCTGACACTCACCCGCGCCCTCACACGTACGCTCCCCTAAAGCGTTGTCGTACCCTCACCTGGACCCTAAACCGTGTCCATCCCCTAACCCTAACCCTAGCCCGAACCCTAACCCTAACACTTTTCCGAAGCCTGACTCTCACCCGTCCCCTAATCCTAACCCGTACGCTGACACTCACCCGCACCCTCACACGTACGCTCCCCCTAAAGCGTTGTCGTACCCTCACCTGGACCCTAAACCGTCCCCGTCTCCTAACCCTAACCCTAGCCCGAACCCTAACCCTAACCCTTCCCCGAAGCCTGACCCTCACCCGTCCCCTAATCCTAACCCGTACGCTGACACTCACCCACGCCCTCACACGTACGCTCCCCCTAAAGCGTTGTCGTACCCTCACCTGGACCCTAAACCGTCCCCGTCCCCTAACCCTAACCCTAAACCTAGCCCGAACCCTAACCCTAACCCTTCCCCGAAGCCTGACCCTCACCCGTCCCCTAATCCTAACACGTACGCTGACTCTCACCCTCGCCCTCACACTTACGCTCCCCCTAAAGCGTTGTCGTACCCTCACCTGGACCCAAATCGTCCCCGTCACCTAACCCTAACCCTAACCCGAACCCTAACCCTAACCCTTCCCCGAAGCCTGACCCTCACCCGTCCCCTAATCCTAACCCGTACGCTGACACTAACCCGCGCCCTCACATGTACGCTCCCCCTAAAGCGTTGTCGTACACTCACCTGGACCCTAAACCGTCGCCGTCCCCTAACCCTAACCCTAGCCAGAACCCTAACCCTAACCCTTCCCCGAAGCCTGACCCTCACCCGTCCCCTAATCCTAACCCGTACGCTGACACTCTCCCGCGCCCTCACACGTACGCTCCCCCTAAAGCGTTGTCGTACCCTCACCTGAACCCTAAACCGTCCCCGTCCCCTAACCCTAACCCCAGCCCCAACCCTGACCCTAACCCTTCCCTGAAGCCTGACCCTCACCCGTCCCCTAATCCTAACCCGTACGCTGACACTCACCCGCGCCCTCACACGTACGCTCCCCCTAAAGCGTTGTCGTACCCTCACCTGGACCCTAAACCGTCCCCGTCCCGTAACCCTAACCCTAGCCGAACCCTAACCCTAACCCTTCCCCGAAGCCTGACCCTCACCCGTCCCCTAATCCTAACCTGTACGCTGACACTCACCCGCGCCCTCACACATACGCTCCCCCTAAAGCGTTGTCGTACCCTCACCTGGAACCTAAACCGTCCCCGTCCACTAACCCTAACCCTAACCCTAGCCCGAACCCTAACCCTAACCCTTCCCCGAAGCCTGACCCTCACCCGTCGCCTAATCCTAACACGTACGCTGACACTCACCCGCGCCCTCACACTTACGCTCCCCCTAAAGCGTTGTTGTACCCTCACCTGGACCCAAATCGTCCCCGTCACCTAACCCTAACCCTAACCCGAACCTTAACCCTAACCCTTCCCCGAAGCCTGACCCTCACCCGTCCCCTAATCCTAACCCGTACGCTGACACTAACCCGCGCCCTCACATGTACGCTCCCCCTAAAGCGTTGTCGTACACTCACCTGGACCCTAAACCGTCGCCGTCCCCTATCCCTAACCCTAGCTCGAACCCTAACCCTAACCCTTCCCCAAAGCCTGACCCTCACCCGTCCCCTAATCCTAACCCGTATGCTGACACTCACCCGCGCCCTCACACGTACGCTCCCCCTAAAGCGTTGTCGTACCCTCACCTGGACCCTAAACCGTCCCCGTCCCCTAACCCTAACCCTAGACCGAACCCTAAACCTAACCCTTCCCCGAAGCCTGACCCTCACCCGTCCCCTAATCGTAACCCGTACGCTGACACTCACCTGCGCCCTCACACGTACGCTCCCCCTAAAGCGTTGTCGTACCCTCACCTGGACCCTAAACCGTCCCCGTCCCCTAACCCTAACCCTAGCCCGAACCCTAACCCTAACCCTTCCCCGAAGCCTGACCCTCACCCGTCCGCTAATCCTAACCCGTACGCTGACACTCACCTGCGCCCTCACACGTACGCTTCCCCTAAAGCGTTGTCGTACCCTCACCTGGACCCTAAACCGTCCCCGTCCCCTAACCCTAACCCTACACCGAACCCTAACCCTAACCCTTCCCCGAAGCCTGACCCTCACCCTTCCACTAATCCTAACCCGTACGCTGACTCTCACCCGCGCCCTCACACGTACGCTCCCACTAAAGCGTTGTCGTACCCTCACCTGGACCCTAAACCGTCCCTGTCCCCTAACCCTAACCCTACACCGAACCCTAACCCTAACCCTTCTCCGAAGCCTGACCCTCACCCGTCCCCTAATCCTAACCCGTACGATGACACTGACCCGCGCCCTCACACGTACGCTCCCCCTAAAGCGTTGTCGTACCCTCACCTGGACCCTAAACCGTTTCCGTCCCCTAACCCTAACCATAGCCCTCACCCTAACCCGAACCCTTCCCAGAAGCCTGACCTTCACCCGTCCCCTAATCCTAACCCGTACGATGACACTCACCCGCGCCCTCACATGTACGCTCCCCCTAAAGCGTTGTTGTACCCTCACCTGGACCCTAAACCGTCCCCGTCCCCTAACCCTAACCCTAGCCCGCACCCTAACCCTAACCCTTCCCCGAAACCTTACCCTCACCCGTCCCCTAATCCTAACCCGTAGTCTGACACTCACCCGCGCCCTCACATGTACGCTCCCCCTAAAGCGTTGTAGTACCCTCACCTGGACCCTAAACCGTCCCCGTCCCCTAACCCTAACCCTAGCCCGAACCCTAACCCTAACCCTTCCCCGAAGACTGACACTCACCCGTCCCCTAATCCTAACCCGTACGCTGACACTCACCCGCGCCCTCACACGTACGCTCCCCCTAAAGCGTTGTCGTACCCTCACCTGGACCCTAAACCGTCCCCGTCCCCTAACCCTAACCCTAGCCCGAACCCTAACCCTAACCCTTCCCCGAAGCCTGACACCTCACCCGTCCCCTAATCCTAACCCGTACGCTGACACTCACCCGCGCCCTCACACGTACGCTCCCCCTAAAGCGTTGTCGTACCCTCACCTGGACCTTAAACCGTCCCCGTCCCCTAACCCTAACCCCAGCCCCAACCCTGACCCTAACCCTTCCCTGAAGCCTGACCCTCACCCGTCCCCTAATCCTAACCCGTACGCTGACACTCACCCGCGCCCTCACACGTACGCTCCCCCTAAAGCGCTGTCGTACCCTCACCTGGACCCTAAACCGTCCCCGTCCCCTAACCCTAACCCTAGCCCGAATCCTAACACTATCCCTTCCCCGAAGCCTGACCCTCACCCGTCCCCTAATCCTAACCCGTACACTGACATTCACCCGCGCCCTCACACGTACGCTCCCCCTAAAGCGTTGTCGCACCCTCACCTGGACCCTAAACCGTCCCCGTCCCCTAACCCTAACCCTAGCCCGAACCCTAACCCTAACCCTTCCCCGAAGCCTGACCCTCACCCGTCCCCTAATCCTAACCCGTACGCTGACACTCACCCGCGCCCTCACACGTACGCTCCCCCTAAAGCGTTGACGTACCCTCACCTGGACCCTAAACCGTCCCCGTCCCCTATCCCTAACCCTAGCCCGAACCCTAACCCTAACCCTTCCCCGAAGCCTGACCCTCACCCGTCCCCTAATCCTAACCCGTATGCTGACACTCACCCGCGCCCTCACACGTACTCTCCCCCTAAAGCGTCGTCGTACCCTCACCTGGACCCTAAACCGTCCCCGTCCCCTAACCCTAACCCTAGACCGAACCCTAAACCTAACCCTTCCCCGAAGCCTGACCCTCACCCGTCCCCTAATCCTAACCCGTACACTGACACTCACCCGCGCCCTCACACGTACACTCCCCCTAAAGCGTCGTCGTACCCTCACCTGGACACTATACCGTCCCCGTACCCTAACCCTAACCCTAGCCCGAACCCTAACCCTAACCCTTCCCCGAAGCCTGACCCTCACCCGTCCCCTAATCCTAACCCGTACGCTGACACTCACCCGCGCCCTCACACGTACGCTCCCCCTAAAGCGTTGTCTTACCCTCACCTGGACCCTAAACCGTCCCCATCCCCTAACCCTAACCCTAGGCCGAACCCAAACCCTAACCCTTCCCCGAAGCCTGACCCTCACCCGTCCCCTAATCCTAACCCGTACGCTGACACTCACCCGCGCCCTCACACGTACGCTCCCCCTAAAGAGTTGTCGTACCCTCACCTGCACCCTAAACCGTCCCCTTCCCCTAACCCTAACCCTAGCCCGAACCCTAACCCTAACCCTTCCCCGAAGCCTGACCCTCACCCGTCCCCTAATCCTAACCCGTACGCTGACACTCACCCGCGCCCTCACACGTACGCTCCCCCTAAAGCGTTGTCGTACCCTCACCTGGACCCAAAACCGTCCCCGTCCCCAAACCCTAACCCTAGTCCGAACACTAACCCAAACACTTCGCCGAAGCCTGACCCTCACCCGTCCCCTAATCCTAACCCGTTCGCTGACATTCACCGGCACCCTCACATGTACGCTCCCCCTAAAGCGTTGTCGTACCCTCACCTGGACCCTAAACCGTCCCCGTCCCCTAACCCTAATCCTAGCCCGAACGCTAACCCTAACCCTTCCCCGAAGCCTGACCCTCACCCGTCCCCTAATCCTAACCCGTACGCTGACACTCACCCGCGCCCTCACACGTACGCTCCCCCTAAAGCGTTGTCGTACCCTCACCTGGACCCTAAACCGTCCCCGTCCCCTAACCCTAACCCTAGCCCGAACCCTAACCCTAACCCTTCCCCGAAGCCTGACCCTCACCCGTCCCCTAATCCTAACCCGTACGCTGACACTCACCCGCGCCCTCACACGTACGCTCCCCCTAAAGCGTTGTCGTACCCTCACCTGCACCCTAAACCGTCCCCGTCCCCTAACCCTAACCCTAGCCTGAACCCTAACCCTAACCCTTCCCCGAAGACTGACCCTCACCCGTCCCCTAATCCTAACCCGTACGTTGACACTCACCCGCGCCCTCACACGTACGCTCCCCCTAAAGCGTTGTCGTACACTCACCTGGACCCTAAACCGTCCCCTAACCCTAACCCTAACCCTAGCCCGAACCCTAACCCTAACACTTCCCCGAAGCCTGACTCTCACCCGTCCCCTAATCCTAACCTGTACGCTGACACTCACCCACGCCCTCACACGTACGCTCCCCCTAAAGCGTTGTCGTACCCTCACCTGGACCCTAAACCGTCCCCGTCCCCTAACCCTAACCCTAGCCCGAAACCTAACCCTAACACTTCCCCGAAGCCTGACTCTCACACGTCCCCTAATCCTAACCCGTACGCTGACACTCATCCGTGCCCTCACACGTACGCTCCCCGTAAAGCGTTGTTGTACCCTCACCTGGACCCTAAACCGTCCCCTAACCCTAACCCTAACCCTAGCCCGAACCCTAACCCTAACCCTTCCCCGAATCCTGACCCTCACCCGTCCTCTAATCCTAACCCGTACGCTGACACTCACCCGCGGCCTCACACGTACGCTCCCCCTAAATCGTTGTCGTACCCTCACCTGGACCCTAAACCGTCCCCATCCCCTAACCCTAACCCTAGCCCGAACCCTAACACTAACCCTTCCCCGAAGCCTGACCCTCACCCTTCCCCTAATCCTAACCCATACGCTGACACTCACCCGCGCCCTCACACGTACGCTCCCCCTAAAGCGTTGTCGTACCCTCACCTGGACCCTAAACCGTCCCCGTCCCCTAACCCTAACCCTAGCCCGCACCCTAAACCTAGCCCTTCCCCGAAGCCTGACCCTCACCCGTCCCCTAATCCTAACCCGTACGCTGACACTCACCCGCGCCCTCACACGTACGCTCCCCCTAAAGCGTTGTCGTACCCTCACCTGGAACCTAAACCGTCCCCGTCCCCTAACCCTAACCCTAGCCCGAACCCTAACCCTAACCCTTCCCCGAAGCCTGACCCTCACCCGTCCGCTAATCCTAACCCGTACGCTGACACTCACCCGCGCCCTCACACGTACGCTCCCCCTAAAGCGTTGTCGTACCCTCACCTGGACCCAAAACCGTCCCCGTCCCCAAACCCTAACCCTAGTCCGAACACTAACCCAAACACTTCCCCGAAGCCTGACCCTCACCCGTCCCCTAATCCTAACCCGTTCGCTGACATTCACCAGCGCCCTCACATGTACGCTCCCCCTAAAGCGTTGTCGTACCCTCACCTGGACCCTAAACCGTCCCCGTCCCCTAACCCTAATCCTAGCCCGAACGCTAACCCTAACCCTTCCCCGAAGCCTGACCCTCACCCGTCCCCTAATCCTAACCCGTACGCTGACACTCACCCGCGCCCTCACACGTACGCTCCCCCTAAAGCGTTGTCGTACCCTCACCTGGACCCTAAACCGTCCCCGTCCCCTAACCCTAACCCTAGCCCGAACCCTAACCCTAACCCTTCCCCGAAGCCTGACCCTCACCCGTCCCCTAATCCTAACCCGTACGCTGACACTCACCCGCGCCCTCACACGTACGCTCCCCCTAAAGCGTTGTCGTACCCTCACCTGCACCCTAAACCGTCCCCGTCCCCTAACCCTAACCCTAGCCTGAACCCTAACCCTAACCCTTCCCCGAAGATTGACCCTCACCCGTCCCCTAATCCTAACCCGTACGTTGACACTCACCCGCGCCCTCACACGTACGCTCCCCCTAAAGCGTTGTCGTACACTCACCTGGACCCTAAACCGTCCCCTAACCCTAACCCTAACCCTAGCCCGAACCCTAACCCTAACACTTCCCCGAAGCCTGACTCTCACCCGTCCCCTAATCCTAACCTGTACGCTGACACTCACCCACGCCCTCACACGTACGCTCCCCCTAAAGCGTTGTCGTACCCTCACCTGGACCCTAAACCGTCCCCGTCCCCTAACCCTAACCCTAGCCCGAAACCTAACCCTAACCCTTCCCCGAAGCCTGATTCTCACACGTCCCCTAATCCTAACCCGTACGCTGACACTCATCCGTGCCCTCACACGTACGCTCCCCGTAAAGCGTTGTTGTACCCTCACCTGGACCCTAAACCGTCCCCGTCCCCTAACCCTAACCCTAGCCCGAACCCTAACCCTAACCCTTCCCCGAAGCCTGACCCTCACCCGTCCTCTAATCCTAACCCGTACGCTGACACTCACCCGCGGCCTCACACGTACGCTCCCCCTAAATCGTTGTCGTACCCTCACCTGGACCCTAAACCGTCCCCATCCCCTAACCCTAACCCTAGCCCGAACCCTAACACTAACCCTTCCACGAAGCCTGACCCTCACCCTTCCCCTAATCCTAACCCATACGCTGACACTCACCCGCGCCCTCACACGTACGCTCCCCCTAAAGCGTTGTCGTACCCTCACCTGGACCCTAAACCGTCCCCGTCCCCTAACCCTAACCCTAGCCCGCACCCTAAACCTAGCCCTTCCCCGAAGCCTGACCCTCACCCGTCCCCTAATCCTAACCCGTACGCTGACACTCACCCGCGCCCTCACACGTACGCTCCCCCTAAAGCGTTGTCGTACCCTCACCTGGAACCTAAACCGTCCCCGTCCCCTAACCCTAACCCTAGCCCGAACCCTAACCCTAACCCTTCCCCGAAGCCTGACCCTCACCCGTCCGCTAAACCTAACCCGTACGCTGACACTCACCCGCGCCCTCACACGTACGCTCCCCTAAAGCGTTGTCGTACCCTCACCTGGACCCTAAACCGTGTCCATCCCCTAACCCTAACCCTAGCCCGAACCCTAACCCTAACACTTTTCCGAAGCCTGACTCTCACCCGTCCCCTAATCCTAACCTGTACGCTGACACTCACCCGCGCCCTCACACGTACGCTCCCCCAAAAGCGTTGTCGTACCCTCACCTGGACCCTAAACCGTCCCCGTCCCCTAACCCTAACCCTAGCCCGAACCCTAACCCTAACACTTCCCCGAAGCCTGACCCTCACCCGTCCCCTAATCCTAACCCGTACGCTGACACTCACCCATGCCCTCACACGTACGCTCCCCGTAAAGCGTTGTCGTACCCTCACCTGGACCCTAAACCGTCCTCGTCCCCTAACCCTAACCCTAGTCAGAACCCTAACCCTAACCCTTCCCCGAAGCCTGACCCTCACCCGTCCCCTAATCCTAACCCGTACGCTGACACTCACCGGCCCCCTCACACTTACGCTCCCCCTAAAGCGTTGTCGTACCCTCACCTGGACCCTAAACCGTCCCCATCCCCTAACCATAACTCTAGCCCGAACCCTAACCCTAACCCTTCCCCGAAGCCTGACCCTCACCCGTCCCCTAATCCTAACCCATACGCTGACACTCACCCGCGCCCTCACACGTACGCTCCCCCTAAAGCGTTGTCGTACCCTCACCTGGACCCTAAACCGTCCCCGTCCCCTAACCCTAACCCTAGCCCGCACGCTAATTCTAGCCCTTCCCCGAAGCCTGACCCTCACCCGTCCCCTAATCCTAACCCGTACGCTGACACTCACCCGCGCCCTCACACGTACGCTCCCCCTAAAGCGTTGTCGTACCCACACCTGGACCCTAAACCGTCCCCGTCCCCTAACCCTAACCCTAGCCCAAACCCTAACCCTAACCCTTCCCCGAAGCCTGACCCTCACCCGTCCCCTAATCCTAACCCGTACGCTGACACTCACCCGCGCCCTCACACGTACGCTCCCCCTAAAGCGTTGTTGTACCCTCACCTGGACCCTAAACCGTCCCCGTCCCCTAACCCTAACCCTAGCCCGCACCCTAACCCTAAACCTTCCCCGAAGCCTGCCCCTCACCCGTCCCCTAATCCTAAACCGTACGCTGACACTCACCCGGGCCCTCACATGTACGCTCCCCCTAAAGCGTTGTTGTACCCTCACCTGGACCCTAAACCGTCCCCGTCCCCTAACCCTAACCCTAGCCCGCACCCTAACCCTAACCCTTCCCCGAAGCCTGACCCTCACCCGTCCCCTAATCCTAACCCGTACGCTGACACTCACCCGCGCCCTCACATGTACGCTCCCCCTAAAGCGTTGTCGTACCCTCACCTGGACCCTAAACCGTCCCCGTCCCCTAACACTAACCCTAGCCCGCACCCTAACCCTAACCCTTTCCCGAAGCCTGACCATCACCCGTCCCCTAATCCTAACCCGTACCCTGACACTCACCCGCGCCCTCACATTTACGCTCCCTCTAAAGCGTTGTCGTACCCTCACCTGGACCCTAAACCGTCCGCGACCCCTAACTCTAACCCTAGCCCGAACCCTAACCCTAACCCTTCCCCGAAGCCTGACTCTCACCCGTCCCCTAATCCTAACCTGTACGCTGACACTCACCCGTGCCCTCACACGTACGCTCCCCCTAAAGCGTTGTCGTACCCTCACCTGGACCCTAAACCGTCCCCGTCCCCTAACCCTAACCCTAGCCCGAATCCTAACCCTAACCCCTCCCCAAAGCCTGACCCTCACCCGTCCCCTAATCCTAACCCGTACGCTGACACTCACCCGTGCCCTCACACGTACGCTCCCCGTAAAGCGTTGTCGTACCCTCACCTGGACCCTAAACCGTCCCCGTCCCCTAACCCTAACCCTAGCCCGAACCCTAACCCTAACCCTTCCCCGAAGCCTGACCCTCACCCGTCCCCTAATCCTAACCCGTACGCTGACACTCACCCACGCCCTCACACGTACGCTCCCCCTAAAGAGTTGTCGTACCCTCAGCTGGACCCTAAACCGTCCCCGTCCCCTAACCCTAACCTTAGCCCGAACCCTAACCCTAACACTTCCCCGAAGCCTGACCCTCACCCGTCCCCTAATCCTAACCCGTACGCTGACACTCACCCGCGCCCTCACACGTACGCTCCCCCTAAAGCATTGTCGTACCCTCACCTGGACCCTAAACCGTCCCCGTCCCCTAAACCTAATCCTAGTCCGAACCCTAACCCTAACACTTCCCCGAAGCCTCAGCCTCACCCATCCCCTAAACCTAACCCGTACGCTGACACTCACCCGCGTCCTCACACGTACGCTCCCCCTAAAGCGTTGTCATACCCTCACCTGGAACCTAAACCGTCCCCGTCCCCTAACCCTAACCCTAGCCCGAACCCTAACCCTAACACTTCCCCGAAGCCTGACCCTCACCCATCCTCTAATCCTAACCCGTACGCTGACACTCACCCGCGCCCTCACACGTATGCTCCCCCCAAAGCGTTGTCGTACCCTCACCTGGACCCTAAACCGTCCCCGTCCCCTAACCCTAACCCGAGCTTGAACCCTAACCCTAACCCTTCCCCGAAGCCTGACCCTCACCCGTCCCCTAATCCTAACCCGTACGCTGACACTCACCCGTACCCTCACACGTACCCTCCCCCTAAAGCGTTGTCATACCCTCACCTGGACCCTAAACCGTCCCCGTCCCCTAACCCTAACCCTAGCCCGAACCCTAACCCTAACCCTTCCCCGAAGCCTGACCCTCACCCGTCCCCTAATCCTAACCCGTACGCTGACACTCACCCACGCCCTCACACGTACGCTCCCCCTAAAGCGTTGTCGTACCCTCACCTGGACCCTAAACCGTCCCCGTCCCCTAACCCTAACCCTAGACCGAACCCTAATACTAACCCTTCCCCGAAGCCTGACCCTCACCCGTCCCCTAAATCTAACCCGTACGCTGACACTCACCCACGCCCTCACACATATGCTCCCCCCAAAGCGTTGTCGTACCCTCACCTGGACCCTAAACCGTCCCCGTCCCCTAACCCTAACCCTAGCCCGAACCCTAACCCTAACCCTTCCCCAAAGCCTGACCCTCACCCGTCCCCTAATCCTAACCCATACGCTGACACTCACCCGCGCCCTCACACGTACGCTGCCCCTAAAGCGTTGTCGTACCCTCACCTGGACCCTAAACCGTCCCCGTCCCCTAACCCTAACCCTAGCCCGAACCCTAACCCTAACACTTCCCCGAAGCCTGACCCTCACCCATCCCCTAATCCTAACCCGTACGCTGACACTCACCCGCGCCCTCACACGTACGCTCCCCCTAAAACGTTGTCGTACCCTCACCTGGACCCTAAGCCGTGCCCGTCCCCTAACCCTAACCCTAGCCCGAACCCTAACCCTAACCCTTCCCCGAAGCCTGAACCTCACCCGTCCCCTAATCCTAACCCGTACGCTGACACTCACCCGCGTCCTCACACGTACGCTCCCCCTAAAGCGTTGTCGTACCCTCACCTGGACCCTAAACCGTCCCCGTCCCCTAACCCTAACCCTAGCCCGAACGCTAACCCTAACCCTTCCCCGAAGCCTGACCCTCACCCGTCCCCTAATCCTAACCCGTACGCTGACACTCACCCGCGCCCTCACACATACGCTCCCCCTAAAACATTGTCGTACCCTCACCTGGACCCTAAACCGTCCCCGTCCCCTAATCCTAACCCTAGCCCGAACCCTAACCCTAACCCTTCCCCGAAGCCTGACCCTCACTTTTCCCCTAATCCTAACCCGTACGCTGACACTCACCCGCGCCCTCACACGTACGCTCCCCCTAAAACGTTGTCGTACCCTCACCTGGACCCTAAGCCGTCCCCGTCCCCTAACCCTAACCCTAGCCCGAACCCTAACCCTAACCCTTCCCCGAAGCCTGACCCTCACCCGTCCCCTAATCCTAACCTGTACGCTGACTCTCACCCGCGCCCTCACACGTATGCTCCCCCCAAAGCGTTGTCGTACCCTCATCTGGTCCCTAAACCGTCCCCGTCCCCTAACCCTAACCCTAGCCCGAACCCTAACCCTTCCCCTTCCCCTAAGCCTGACAATCACCCGTCCCCTAATCCTAACCCTTACGCTGACACTCACTCGTGCCCTCATACGTACGCTCCCTCCAAAGCGTTGTCGTACGCTCACCTGGACCCTAAACCATCCCTGGCCCCTAACCCTAACCCTAGCCCGAACCCTAACCCTTACCCGAAGCCTGACCCTCACCCGTCCCCTAATCCTAACCCGTACGCTGACACTCACCGGCTCCCTCACACGTACCCTCCCCCTAAAGCGTTGTGGTACCCTCACCTGGACCCTAAACCGTCCCCGTCCCCTAACCCTAACCCTAGCCCGAACCCTAATCCTAACTCTTCCCCGAAGCCTGACCCTCACCCGTCCCCTAATCCTAACCCGTACGCTAACACTCACCCGCGCCCTCACACGGATGCTCCCACCAAAGCGTTGTCGTACCCTCACCTGGACCCTAAACCGTCCCCGTCCCCTAACCCTAACCCTAGCCCAAACCCTAACCCTAACCCTTCCCCGAAGCCTGACCCTCACCCGTCCCCTAATCCTAACCCGTACGCTGACACTCACCCACGCCCTCACACGTACGCTCCCCCTAAAGCGTTGTCGTACCCTCACCTGGACCCTAAACCGTCTCCGTCCCCTAACCCTAACCCTAGCCCGAGCCCTAACCCTAACCCTTCCCCGAAGCCTGACCCTCACCCGTCCCCTAATCCTAACCCGTACGCTGACACTCACCCGCGCGCTCACACGTACGCTCCCCCTAAAGCGTTGTCGTACCCTCACCTGGACCCTAAACCGTCCCCGTCCCCTAACCCTAACCCTAGCCCGACCCTAACCTTAACCCTTCCCCGAAGCCTGACACTCACCCGTCCCCTTATCCTAACCCGTATGCTGAACTCACCCGCGCCCTCACACGTACGCTACCCCTAAAGCATTGTCGTACCCTCACCTGGACCCTAAACCGTCCCTGTCCCCTAACCCTAAACCTAGGCCGAACCCTAAACCTAACCCTTCCCCGAAGCCTGACCCTCACACGTCCCCTAATCCTAACCCATACACTGACACTCACCCGCACCCTCACACGTGCGCTCCCCCTAAAGCGTTGTCGTACCCTCACCTGGACCCTAAACCGTCCCCGTCCCCTAACCCTAACCCTAGCCCTAACCCTAACCCTAACACTTCCCCGAAGCCTGACCCTCACCCGTCCCCTAATCCTAACCCGTACGCTGACACTCACCCGCGCCCTCACACGTACGCTCCACGTAAAGCGTAGTCTTACCTTCACCTGGACCCTAAACCGTCCCCGTCCCCTAACCCTAACCCTAGCCCGAACCCTAACCCAAACCCTTCCCCGCAGCCTGACCCTCACCCGTCCCCTAATCCTAACCCGTACGCTGACACTCACCCATGCCCTCACATGTACGCTCCCCCTAAAGCGTTGTCGTACCCTCACCTGGACCCTAAACCGTCCCCGTCCCCTAACCCTAACCCTAGCCCGAACCCTAACCCTAACCCTTCCCCGAAGCCTGACCCTCACCCGTCCCCTAATCCTAACCCATACGCTGACACTCACCCACGCCCTCACACGTACGCTCCCCTAAAGCGTTGTCATACCCTCACCTGGACCCTAAACCGTCCCCGTCTCCTAACCCTAACCCTAGCCCGAACCCTAACCCTAAAACTTCCCCGAAGCCTGACCCTCACCAATCCCCTAATCCTAACCCGTACGCTGACACTCACCCGCGCCCTCACACGTACGCTCCCCCTAAAGCTTTGTCGTACCCTCACCTGGACCCTAAACCGTCCCCGTCCCCTAACCCTAACCCTAGCCTGAACCCTAACCCTAACACTTCCCCAAAGCCTGACCCTCACCCGTCCCCTAATCCTAACCCGTACGCTGACGCTAACCCGCGCCCTCACACGTGCGCTCCCCCTAAAGCGTTGTCGTACCCTCACCTGGACCCTAAACCGTCCCCGTCCCCTAACCCTAACCCTAGCCCGAACCCTAACCCTAACCCTTCCCCGAAGCCTGACCCTCAACCGTCCCCTAATCCTAACCCGTACGCTGACACTCAGCCGCGCCCTCACACGTACGCTCCCCCTAAAGCGTTGATGTTCCCTCACCTGACCCTAAGCCGTCCCCGTCCCCTAACCCTAACCCTAGCCCGAACCCTAACCCTAACCCTTCCCCGAAGCCAGACCCTCACCCATCCCCTAATCCTAACCCGTACGCTGAGACTCACCCACGCCCTCAAACGTACGCTCCCCCTAAAGCGTTGTCGTACCCTCACCTGGACCCTAAACCGTCCCCGTCCCCTAACCCTAACCCTAGCCCGAACCCTAACCCTAGCCCTTCCCCAAAGCCTGACCCTCACCCGTCCCCTAATCCTAACCCGTACGCTGACACTCACCCGTGTCCTCACATATACGCTCCCCCTAAAGCGTTGTCGTACCCTCACCTGGACCCTAAACCGTCCCCGTCCCCTAACCCTAACCGTAACCCGAACCCTAACCCTAACCCTTCCCCGAAGCCTGACCCTCACCCGTCCCCTAATCCTAACCCGTACGCTGACACTCACACGCGCCCTCACACGTACGCTTCCCCTAAAGCGTTGTCGTACCCTCACCTGGACCCTAAACCGTCCCTGTCCCCTAACCCTAACCCTAGCCCGAACACTAACCCTAACACTTCCCCGAAGCCTGACCCTCACCCGTCCCCTAATCCTAACCCGTACGCTGTCACTCACGCGCGCCCTCACACGTACGCTCCTCTTAAAGCTTTGTCGTACCCTCACCTGGACCCTAAACCGTCCCCGTCCCCTAACCCTAACCCTAGCCCGAACCCTAACCATAACCCTTCCCCAAAGCCTGACCCTCACCCGTCCCCTAATCCTAACCCGTACGCTGACGCTAACCCGCGCCCTCACATGTACGCTCCCCCTAAAGCGCTGTCGTACCCTCACCTGGACCCTAAACCGTCCCCATCCCCTAAACCTAACCCTAGCCCAAACCCTAAACCTAACCCTTTCCCGAAGCCTGACCCTCACCCGTCCCCTAATCCTAACCCATACGCTGACACTCACCTGCGCCCTCCCACGTACGCTCCCCCTAAAGCGTTGTCGTACCCTCACCTGGACCCTAATCCGTCCCCGTCCCCTAACCCTAACCCTAGCCCGAACCCTAACCCTAACACTTCCCCGAAGCCTGACCCTCAACCGTCCCCTAATCCTAACCCGTACGCTGACACTCACCCACGCCGTCACACGTACGCTCCCCCTAAAGCGTCGTTGTACACTCTCCTGGACCCTTAACCGTCCCCGTCCCCTAATCCTAACCCTAGCCCGAACCCTAGCCCTAACCCTTCCCCGAAGCCTGACCTTCACTCGTCCCCTAATCCTAACACGTACGCTGACACCCGCGCCCTCACACGTACGCTCCCCCTAAAGCGTTGTCCTACCCTCACCTGGACCATAAACCGTCCCCGTCCCCAACCCTAACCCTAGCCCGAACCCTAACCCTAACCCTTCCCCGAAGCCTGACCCTCACCCGTCCCCTAATCCTTACCCGTACGCTGAAACTCACCCGCGCCCTCACACGTACGCTCCCCCTAAAGCGTTGTCGTACCCTCACCTGGACCCTAAACCGTCCCCGTCCCCTAACCCTAACCCTAGCCCGAACCCTAACCCTAACACTTCCCCGAAGCCTGACCCTCACCCGTCCCCAAATCCTAACCCGTACGCTGACACTCACCCGCGCCCTCACACGTACGCTCCCCCTAAAGCGTTGTCGTACCCTCACCTGGACCATAAACCATCCCCGTCCCCTAACCCTAACCCTAGCCCGAACCCTAACCCTAACCCTTCCCCGAAGCCTGACCCTCACCCGTCCCCTAATCCTAACCCGTACGCTGACACTCACCCGCGCCCTCACACGTACGCTCCACGTAAAGCGTAGTCTTACCTTCACCTGGACCCTAAACCGTCCCCGTCCCCTAACCCTAACCCTAGCCCGAACCCTAACCCAAAACCTTCCCCGAAGCCTGACCCTCACCCGTCCCCTAATCCTAACCCGTACGCTGACACTCACCCATGCCCTCACACGTACGCTCCCCCTAAAGCGTTGTCGTACCCTCACCTGGACCCTAAACCGTCCCCGTCCCCTAACCCTAACCCTAGCCCGAACCCTAACCCTAAAACTTCCCCGAAGCCTGACCCTCACCAATCTCCTAATCCTAACCCGTACGCTGACACTCACCCGCGCCCTCACACGTACGCTCCCCCTAAAGCTTTGTCGTACCCTCACCTGGACCCTAAACCGTCCCCGTCCCCTAAACCTAACCCTAGCCTGAACCCTAACCCTAACCCTTCCCCAAAGCCTGACCCTCACCCGTCCCCTAATCCTAACCCGTACGCTGACGCTAACCCGCGCCCTCACATGTACGCTCCCCCTAAAGCGTTGTCGTACCCTCACCTGGACCCTAAACCGTCCCCATCCCCTAAACCTAACCCTAGCCCGAACCCTAACTCTAACCCTTTCCCGAAGCCTGACCCTCACCCGTCCCCTAATCCTAACCCGTACGCTGACACTCACCCACGCCCTCACACGTACGCTCCCCCTAAAGCGTCGTTGTACACTCTCCTGGACCCTTAACCGTCCCCGTCCCCTAATCCTAACCCTAGCCCGAACCCTAGCCCTAACCCTTCCCCGAAGCCTGACCCTCACATGTCCCCTAATCCTAACCCGTAAGCTGACACCCGCGCCCTCACACGTACGCTCCCCCTAAAGCGTTGTCGTACCCTCACCTGGACCCTAAACCGTCCCCGTCCCCTAACCCTAACCCTAGCCCGAACCCTAACACTTCCCCGAAGCCTGACCCTCACCCGTCCCCTAATCCTAACCCGTACGCTGACACTCACCGGCTCCCTCACACGTACCCTCCCCCTAAAGCGTTGTGGTACCCTCACCTGGACCCTAAACCGTCCCCGTCCCCTAACCCTAACCCTAGCCCGAACCCTAATCCTAACTCTTCCCCGAAGCCTGACCCTCACCCGTCCCCTAATCCTAACCCGTACGCTAACACTCACCCACGCCCTCACACGGATGCTCCCACCAAAGCGTTGTCGTACCCTCACCTGGACCGTAAACCGTCCCCGTCCCCTAACCCTAACCCTAGCCCAAACCCTAACCCTAACCCTTCCCCGAAGCCTGACCCTCACCCGTCCCCTAATCCTAACCCGTACGCTGACACTCACCCCCGCCCTCACACGTACGCTCCCCCTAAAGCGTTGTCGTACCCTCACCTGGACCCTAAACCGTCTCCGTCCCCTAACCCTAACCCTAGCCCGAGCCCTAACCCTAACCCTTCCCCGAAGCCTGACCC
Organism: Orcinus orca; assembly: GCF_937001465.1. Lineage (NCBI taxonomy): Eukaryota > Metazoa > Chordata > Mammalia > Artiodactyla > Delphinidae > Orcinus > Orcinus orca. The sequence goes on from NC_064571.1 coordinate 143,761, forward strand.
TCACCCGTCCCCTAATCCTAACCCGTACGCTGACACTGACCCGCGCGCTCACACGTACGCTCCCCCTAAAGCGTTGTCGTACCCTCACCTGGACCCTAAACCGTCCCCGTCCCCTAACCCTAACCCTAGCCCGACCCTAACCTTAACCCTTCCCCGAAGCCTGACACTCACCCGTCCCCTTATCCTAACCCGTATGCTGAACTCACCCGCGCCCTCACACGTACGCTACCCCTAAAGCATTGTCGTACCCTCACCTGGACCCTAAACCGTCCCTGTCCCCTAACCCTAAACCTAGGCCGAAACCTAAACCTAACCCTTCCCCGAAGCCTGACCCTCACACGTCCCCTAATCCTAACCCATACACTGACACTCACCCGCACCCTCACACGTGCGCTCCCCCTAAAGCGTTGTCGTACCCTCACCTGGACCCTAAACCGTCCCCGTCCCCTAACCCTAACCCTAGCCCTAACCCTAACCCTAACACTTCCCCGAAGCCTGACCCTCACCCGTCCCCTAATCCTAACCCGTACGCTGACACTCACCCGCGCCCTCACACGTACGCTCCACGTAAAGCGTAGTCTTACCTTCACCTGGACCCTAAACCGTCCCCGTCCCCTAACCCTAACCCTAGCCCGAACCCTAACCCAAACCCTTCCCCGCAGCCTGACCCTCACCCGTCCCCTAATCCTAACCCGTACGCTGACACTCACCCATGCCCTCACATGTACGCTCCCCCTAAAGCGTTGTCGTACCCTCACCTGGACCCTAAACCGTCCCCGTCCCCTAACCCTAACCCTAGCCCGAACCCTAACCCTAACCCTTCCCCGAAGCCTGACCCTCACCCGTCCCCTAATCCTAACCCATACGCTGACACTCACCCACGCCCTCACACGTACGCTCCCCTAAAGCGTTGTCATACCCTCACCTGGACCCTAAACCGTCCCCGTCTCCTAACCCTAACCCTAGCCCGAACCCTAACCCTAAAACTTCCCCGAAGCCTGACCCTCACCAATCCCCTAATCCTAACCCGTACGCTGACACTCACCCGCGCCCTCACACGTACGCTCCCCCTAAAGCTTTGTCGTACCCTCACCTGGACCCTAAACCGTCCCCGTCCCCTAACCCTAACCCTAGCCTGAACCCTAACCCTAACACTTCCCCAAAGCCTGACCCTCACCCGTCCCCTAATCCTAACCCGTACGCTGACGCTAACCCGCGCCCTCACACGTGCGCTCCCCCTAAAGCGTTGTCGTACCCTCACCTGGACCCTAAACCGTCCCCGTCCCCTAACCCTAACCCTAGCCCGAACCCTAACCCTAACCCTTCCCCGAAGCCTGACCCTCAACCGTCCCCTAATCCTAACCCGTACGCTGACACTCAGCCGCGCCCTCACACGTACGCTCCCCCTAAAGCGTTGATGTTCCCTCACCTGACCCTAAGCCGTCCCCGTCCCCTAACCCTAACCCTAGCCCGAACCCTAACCCTAACCCTTCCCCGAAGCCAGACCCTCACCCGTCCCCTAATCCTAACCCGTACGCTGAGACTCACCCACGCCCTCAAACGTACGCTCCCCCTAAAGCGTTGTCGTACCCTCACCTGGACCCTAAACCGTCCCCGTCCCCTAACCCTAACCCTAGCCCGAACCCTAACCCTAGCCCTTCCCCAAAGCCTGACCCTCACCCGTCCCCTAATCCTAACCCGTACGCTGACACTCACCCGTGTCCTCACATATACGCTCCCCCTAAAGCGTTGTCGTACCCTCACCTGGACCCTAAACCGTCCCCGTCCCCTAACCCTAACCGTAGCCCGAACCCTAACCCTAACCCTTCCCCGAAGCCTGACCCTCACCCGTCCCCTAATCCTAACCCGTACGCTGACACTCACACGCGCCCTCACACGTACGCTTCCCCTAAAGCGTTGTCGTACCCTCACCTGGACCCTAAACCGTCCCTGTCCCCTAACCCTAACCCTAGCCCGAACACTAACCCTAACACTTCCCCGAAGCCTGACCCTCACCCGTCCCCTAATCCTAACCCGTACGCTGTCACTCACCCGCGCCCTCACACGTACGCTCCTCTTAAAGCTTTCTCGTACCCTCACCTGGACCCTAAACCGTCCCCGTCCCCTAACCCTAACCCTAGCCCGAACCCTAACCATAACCCTTCCCCAAAGCCTGACCCTCACCCGTCCCCTAATCCTAACCCGTACGCTGACGCTAACCCGCGCCCTCACATGTACGCTCCCCCTAAAGCGTTGTCGTACCCTCACCTGGACCCTAAACCGTCCCCATCCCCTAAACCTAACCCTAGCCCAAACCCTAAACCTAACCCTTTCCCGAAGCCTGACCCTCACCCGTCCCCTAATCCTAACCCATACGCTGACACTCACCTGCGCCCTCCCACGTACGCTCCCCCTAAAGCGTTGTCGTACCCTCACCTGGACCCTAATCCGTCCCCGTCCCCTAACCCTAACCCTAGCCCGAACCCTAACCCTAACACTTCCCCGAAGCCTGACCCTCAACCGTCCCCTAATCCTAACCCGTACGCTGACACTCACCCACGCCGTCACACGTACGCTCCCCCTAAAGCGTCGTTGTACACTCTCCTGGACCCTTAACCGTCCCCGTCCCCTAATCCTAACCCTAGCCCGAACCCTAGCCCTAACCCTTCCCCGAAGCCTGACCTTCACTCGTCCCCTAATCCTAACACGTACGCTGACACCCGCGCCCTCACACGTACGCTCCCCCTAAAGCGTTGTCCTACCCTCACCTGGACCCTAAACCGTCCCCGTCCCCAACCCTAACCCTAGCCCGAACCCTAACCCTAACCCTTCCCCGAAGCCTGACCCTCACCCGTCCCCTAATCCTTACCCGTACGCTGAAACTCACCCGCGCCCTCACACGTACGCTCCCCCTAAAGCGTTGTCGTACCCTCACCTGGACCCTAAACCGTCCCCGTCCCCTAACCCTAACCCTAGCCCGAACCCTAACCCTAACACTTCCCCGAAGCCTGACACTCACCCGTCCCCAAATCCTAACCCGTACGCTGACACTCAACCGCGCCCTCACACGTACGCTCCCCCTAAAGCGTTGTCGTACCCTCAGCTGGACCCTAAACTGTCCCCGTCCCCTAACCCTAACCCTAGCCCGAACCCTAACCCTAACCCTTCCCCGAACCCTGACCCTCACCCGTCCCCTAATCCTAACCCGTACGCTGACACTCACCCGCGCCCTCACACGTACGCTCCCCCTAAAGCGTTGTCGTACCCTCACCTGGACCATAAACCATCCCCGTCCCCTAACCCTAACCCTAGCCCGAACCCTAACCCTAACCCTTCCCCGAAGCCTGACCCTCACCCGTCCCCTAATCCTAACCCGTACGCTGACACTCACCCGCGCCCTCACACGTACGCTCCACGTAAAGCGTAGTCTTACCTTCACCTGGACCCTAAACCGTCCCCGTCCCCTAACCCTAACCCTAGCCCGAACCCTAACCCAAAACCTTCCCCGAAGCCTGACCCTCACCCGTCCCCTAATCCTAACCCGTACGCTGACACTCACCCATGCCCTCACACGTACGCTCCCCCTAAAGCGTTGTCGTACCCTCACCTGGACCCTAAACCGTCCCCGTCCCCTAACCCTAACCCTAGCCCGAACCCTAACCCTAAAACTTCCCCGAAGCCTGACCCTCACCAATCTCCTAATCCTAACCCGTACGCTGACACTCACCCGCGCCCTCACACGTACGCTCCCCCTAAAGCTTTGTCGTACCCTCACCTGGACCCTAAACCGTCCCCATCCCCTAAACCTAACCCTAGCCCGAACCCTAACTGTAACCCTTTCCCGAAGCCTGACCCTCACCCGTCCCCTAATCCTAACCCGTACGCTGACACTCACCCACGCCCTCACACGTACGCTCCCCCTAAAGCGTCGTTGTACACTCTCCTGGACCCTTAACCGTCCCCGTCCCCTAATCCTAACCCTAGCCCGAACCCTAGCCCTAACCCTTCCCCGAAGCCTGACCCTCACATGTCCCCTAATCCTAACCCGTAAGCTGACACCCGCGCCCTCACACGTACGCTCCCCCTAAAGCGTTGTCGTACCCTCACCTGGACCCTAAACCGTCCCCGTCCCCTAACCCTAACCCTAGCCCGAACCCTAACCCTAACACTTCCCCGAAGCCTGACCCTCACCCGTCCCCTAATCCTAACCCGTACGCTGACACTCACCCGCGCCCTCACACGTACGCTCCCCCTAAAGCGTTGTCGTACCCTCACCTGGAACCTAATCCGTCCCCGTCCCCTTACCCTAACCCTAGCCCGAACCCTAACCCTAACCCTTCCCCAAAGGTTGACCCTCACACGTCCCCTAATCCTAACCCGTACGATGACACTCTCCCACGCCCTCACAAGTACGCTCCCCCTAAAGCGTTGTGGTACCCTCACCTGGACCCTAAACCGTCCCCGTCCCCTAACCCTAACCCTAGCCCGAACGCTAACCCTAACCCTTCCCCGAAGCCTGACCCTCACCCGTCCCCTAATCCTAACCCGTACGCTGACACTCAGCCGCGCCCTCACACGTACGCTCCCCCTAAAGCGTTTTCGTACCCTCACCTGGACCCTAAACCGTCCCCGTCCCCTAACCCTAAACCTAGCCCGAACCCTAACCCTAACCGTTCCCCGAAGCCTGACCCTCACCCGTCCCCTAATCCTAACCCGTACGCTGACACTCACCCGTGCCCTCACACGTACGCTCCCCCTAAAGCGTTGTCGTACCCTCACCTGGACCCTAAACCGTCCCCGTCCCCTAACCCTAACCCTAGCCCGAACCCTAAACCTAACTCTTCCCCGAAGCCTGACCCTCACCCGTCCCCTAATCCTAACCCGTACGCTGACACTCAACCGCGCCCTCACAAGTACGCTCCCCCTAAAGCGTTGTCGTACCCTCACCTGGACCCTAAACCGTCCCCGTCCCCTAACCCTAACCCTAGCCCGAACCCTAACCCTAACACTTCCCCGAAACCTGACCCTCACCCGTCCCCTAATCCTAACCCGTACGCTGACACTCACCCACGCCCTCACACGTACGCTCCCCCTAAAGCGTTGTCTTACCCTCACCTGGACCCGAAACCGTCCCCGTCCCCTAAACCTAACCCTAGCCCGAACCCTAGCCCTAACCCGTCCCCGAAGCCTGACCCTCACCCGTCCCCTAATCCTAACCCGTACGCTGACACTCACCCGCGCCCTCACACGTACGATCCCCCTAAAGCGTTGTCGTACCCTCACCTGAACCCTAAACCGTCCCCGTCCCCTAACCCTAACCCGAACCCTAACCCTAACCCTTCCCCGAAGCCTGACCCTCACCCGTCCCCTAATCCTAACCCGTACGCTGACACTCACCCGCACCCTCACACGTACGCTCCCCCTAAAGCGTTGTCGTACCCTCACCTGGACCCTAAACCGTCCCCGTCCCCTAAACCTAACCCTAGCCCGAACCCTAACCCAAACACTTCCCCGAAGCCTGACACTCACCCGTCCCCTAATCCTAACCCGTACGCTGACACTCACCCGCGCCCTCACAAGTACGCTCCCCCTAAAGCGTTGTCTTACCCTCACCTGGACCCTAAACCGTCCCCGTCCCCTAACCCTAACCCTAGCCCGAACCCTAACCCTAACCCTTCCCCGAAGCCTGACCCTCACCCGTCCCCTAATCCTAACCCGTACGCTGACACTCACCCGCGCCCTCACACGTACGCTCCCCCTAAAGCGTTGTCGTACCCTCACCTGGACCCTAAACCGTCCCCGTCCCCTAACCCTAACCCTAGCCCGAACCCTAACCCTAACCCTTCCCCGAAGCCTGACCCTCACCCATCCCCTAATCCTAACCCGTACGCTGACACTAACCCGCGCCCTCACACGTACGATCCCCCTAAAGCGTTGTCGTACCCTCACCTGGACCCTAAACCGTCCCCGTCCCCTAACCGTAACCCTAGCCCGAAACCTAACCCTAACTCTTCCCCGAAGCCTGACCCTCACCCGTCCCCTAATCCTAACCCGTACGCTGACACTCACCCGCGCCCTCACACGTACGCTCCCCCTAAAGCGTTGTCGTCCCCTCACCTGGACCCTAAACTGTCCCCGTCCCCTAAACCTAACCTTAGCCCGAACCCTAACCCTAACGCTTCCCCGAAGCCTGACCCTCACCGCTCCTCTAATCCTAACACGTACGCTGACACTCACCCGCGCCCTCACACGTACGCTCCACCTAAAGCGTTGTCGTACCCTCACCTGGAGCTTAAACCGTCCCCATCCCCTAACCCTAACCCTACCCGAACCCTAACCCTAACACTTCCCCGAAGCCTGACCCTCACCCGTCCCCTAATCCTAACCCGTACGCTGACACTCACCCGCGCCCTCACACGTACGCTCCCACCAAAGCGTTTTCGTACCCTCACCTGGAACCTAAACCGTCCGCGTCCCCTAACCCTAACCCTAGCCCGAACCCTAACACTAACCCTTCCCCGAAGCCTGACCCTCACCCGTCCCCTAATCCTAACCCGTACGCTGACACTCACCCGCGCCCTCACACGTACGCTCCCCCTAAAGCGTTGTCGTACCCTCACCTGGACCCTAAACCATCCCCGTCCCCTATCCCTAACCCTAGCCCGAACCCTAACCCTAAACCTTCCCCGAAGCCTGACCCTCACCCGTCCCCTAATCCTAACCCGTACATTGACCCTCACACGCGCCCTCACACGTACGCTCCCCCTAAAGCGTTGTTGTACCCTCACGTGGACCCTAAACCGTCCCCGTCCCCTAACCCTAACCCTAGCCGGAAGCCTGACCCTAACCCTTCCCCGAAGCCTGACCCTCACCCGTCCCCTAATCCTAACCCGTACACTGACATTCACCCGCGCGCTCACACGTACGCTCCCCCTAAAGCGTTGTCCTACCCTCACCTGGACCCTAAACCGTCCCCGTCCCCTAACCCTAACCCTAGCCCGAACCCTAACCCTAACCCTTCCCCGAAGCCTGACCCTCACCCGTCCCCTAATCCTAACCCGTACGCTGACATTAACCCGCGCCCTCACACGTACGCTACCCCAAAAGGGTTGTGGTACCCTCACCTGGACCCTAAACCGTCCCCGTCCCCTAACCCTAACCCTAGCCCGAACCCTAACCCTAACCCTTCCCCGAAGCCTGACCCTCACCCGTCCCCTAATCCTAACCCGTACGCTGACACTCACCCGCGCCCTCACACGTACGCTCCCCCTAAAGCGTTGTCGTACCCTCACCTGGACCCTAAACCATCCCCGTCCCCTATCCCTAACCCTAGCCCGAACCCTAACCCTAAACCTTCCCCGAAGCCTGACCCTCACCCGTCCCCTAATCCTAACCCGTACATTGACCCTCACACGCGCCCTCACACGTACGCTCCCCCTAAAGCGTTGTTGTACCCTCACGTGGACCCTAAACCGTCCCCGTCCCCTAACCCTAACCCTAGCCGGAAGCCTGACCCTAACCCTTCCCCGAAGCCTGACCCTCACCCGTCCCCTAATCCTAACCCGTACACTGACATTCACCCGCGCGCTCACACGTACGCTCCCCCTAAAGCGTTGTCCTACCCTCACCTGGACCCTAAACCGTCCCCGTCCCCTAACCCTAACCCTAGCCCGAACCCTAACCCTAACCCTTCCCCGAAGCCTGACCCTCACCCGTCCCCTAATCCTAACCCGTACGCTGACATTAACCCGCGCCCTCACACGTACGCTACCCCAAAAGGGTTGTGGTACCCTCACCTGGACCCTAAACCGTCCCCGTCCCCTAACCCTAACCCTAGCCCGAACCCTAACCCTAACCCTTCCCCGAAGCCTGACCCTCACCCGTCCCCTAATCCTAACCCGTACGCTGACACTAACCAGCTCCCTCACACGTACGCTCCCCCTAAAGCGTTGTCGTACCCTCACCTGGACCCTAAACCGTCCCCATCCCCTAACCCTAACCCTAGCCCAAACCCTAACCCTAACCCTTCCCCGAAGCCTGACACTAACCCGTCCAATAATCCTAACCCGTACGCTGACACTCACATGCGCCCTCACACGTACGCTCCCCCTAAAGCGTTGTCGTCCCCTCACCTGGACCCTAAACTGTCCCCGTCCCCTAAACCTAACCTTAGCCCGAACCCTAACCCTAACGCTTCCCCGAAGCCTGACCCTCACCGCTCCTCTAATCCTAACACGTACGCTGACACTCACCCGCGCCCTCACACGTACGCTCCACCTAAAGCGTTGTCGTACCCTCACCTGGAGCTTAAACCGTCCCCATCCCCTAACCCTAACCCTACCCGAACCCTAACCCTAACACTTCCCCGAAGCCTGACCCTCACCCGTCCCCTAATCCTAACCCGTACGCTGACACTCACCCGCGCCCTCACACGTACGCTCCCACCAAAGCGTTTTCGTACCCTCACCTGGAACCTAAACCGTCCGCGTCCCCTAACCCTAACCCTAGCCCGAACCCTAACACTAACCCTTCCCCGAAGCCTGACCCTCACCCGTCCCCTAATCCTAACCCGTACGCTGACACTCACCCGCGCCCTCACACGTACGCTCCCCCTAAAGCGTTGTCGTACCCTCACCTGGACCCTAAACCATCCCCGTCCCCTATCCCTAACCCTAGCCCGAACCCTAACCCTAAACCTTCCCCGAAGCCTGACCCTCACCCGTCCCCTAATCCTAACCCGTACATTGACCCTCACACGCGCCCTCACACGTACGCTCCCCCTAAAGCGTTGTTGTACCCTCACGTGGACCCTAAACCGTCCCCGTCCCCTAACCCTAACCCTAGCCGGAAGCCTGACCCTAACCCTTCCCCGAAGCCTGACCCTCACCCGTCCCCTAATCCTAACCCGTACACTGACATTCACCCGCGCGCTCACACGTACGCTCCCCCTAAAGCGTTGTCCTACCCTCACCTGGACCCTAAACCGTCCCCGTCCCCTAACCCTAACCCTAGCCCGAACCCTAACCCTAACCCTTCCCCGAAGCCTGACCCTCACCCGTCCCCTAATCCTAACCCGTACGCTGACATTAACCCGCGCCCTCACACGTACGCTACCCCAAAAGGGTTGTGGTACCCTCACCTGGACCCTAAACCGTCCCCGTCCCCTAACCCTAACCCTAGCCCGAACCCTAACCCTAACCCTTCCCCGAAGCCTGACCCTCACCCGTCCCCTAATCCTAACCCGTACGCTGACACTCACCCGCGCCCTCACACGTACGCTCCCCCTAAAGCGTTGTCGTACCCTCACCTGGACCCTAAACCATCCCCGTCCCCTATCCCTAACCCTAGCCCGAACCCTAACCCTAAACCTTCCCCGAAGCCTGACCCTCACCCGTCCCCTAATCCTAACCCGTACATTGACCCTCACACGCGCCCTCACACGTACGCTCCCCCTAAAGCGTTGTTGTACCCTCACGTGGACCCTAAACCGTCCCCGTCCCCTAACCCTAACCCTAGCCGGAAGCCTGACCCTAACCCTTCCCCGAAGCCTGACCCTCACCCGTCCCCTAATCCTAACCCGTACACTGACATTCACCCGCGCGCTCACACGTACGCTCCCCCTAAAGCGTTGTCCTACCCTCACCTGGACCCTAAACCGTCCCCGTCCCCTAACCCTAACCCTAGCCCGAACCCTAACCCTAACCCTTCCCCGAAGCCTGACCCTCACCCGTCCCCTAATCCTAACCCGTACGCTGACATTAACCCGCGCCCTCACACGTACGCTACCCCAAAAGGGTTGTGGTACCCTCACCTGGACCCTAAACCGTCCCCGTCCCCTAACCCTAACCCTAGCCCGAACCCTAACCCTAACCCTTCCCCGAAGCCTGACCCTCACCCGTCCCCTAATCCTAACCCGTACGCTGACACTAACCAGCTCCCTCACACGTACGCTCCCCCTAAAGCGTTGTCGTACCCTCACCTGGACCCTAAACCGTCCCCATCCCCTAACCCTAACCCTAGCCCAAACCCTAACCCTAACCCTTCCCCGAAGCCTGACACTAACCCGTCCAATAATCCTAACCCGTACGCTGACACTCACATGCGCCCTCACACGTACGCTCCCCCTAAAGCGTTGTCGTACCCTCACCTGGACCCTAAACCGTCCCCGTCCCCTAACCCTAACCCTAGCCCGAACCCTGACCCTAAACCTTCCCCGAAGCCTGACCCTCACCCGTCCCCTAATCCTAACCCGTACGCTGACATTCACCCGCGCCCTCACACGTACGCTCCCCCTAAAGCGTTGTCGTACCTTCACCTGGACCCTAAACCGTCCCCGTCCCCTAACCCTAACACTAGCCCGAACCCTAACCCTAACCCTTCCCCGAAGCCTGACCCTCACCCGTCCCCTATTCCTAACCCGTACGCTGACACTCACCCGCGCCCTCACACGTACGCTCCCCCTAAAGCGTTGTCGTACCCTCACCTGGACCCTAAACCATCCCCGTCCCCTAACCCTAACCCTAGCCCGAACCCTAACCCTAACCCTTCCCCGAAGCCTGACCCTCACCCGTCCCCTAATCCTAACCCGTACTTTGACCCTCACACGCGCCCTCACACGTACGCTCCCCCTAAAGCGTTGTCGTACACTCACCTGGACCCTAAACCGTCGCCGTCCCCTAACCCTAACCCTAGCCCGAACCCTGACCCTAACCCTTCCCCGAAGCCTGACCCTCACCCGTCCCCTAATCCTAACCCGTACGCTGACATTCACCAGCGCCCTCACACGTACGCTCCCCCTAAAGCGTTGTCGTACCCTCACCTGGACCCTAAACCGTCCCCGTCCCCTAACCCTAACACTAGCCCGAACCCTAACCCTAATCCTTCCCCGAAGCCTGACCCTCACCCGTCCCCATTCCTAACCCGTACGCTGACACTCACCCGCGCCCTCACACGTACGCTCCCCCTAAAGCGTTGTCGTATCCTCATCTGGACCCTAAACCATCCCCGTCCCCTAACCCTAACCCTAGCCCGAACCCTAACCCTAACCCTTCCCCAAAGCCTGACCCTCACCCGTCCCCTAATCCTAAACCGTACGCTGACACTCACCCGCGCCCTCACATGTACGCTCCCCCTGAAGCGTTGTCGTACCCTCACCTGTACTCTAAACCGTCCCCGTACCCTAACCCTAACCCTAGCCCGAAACCTAACCCTAACCCTTCCCCGCAGCCTGACCCTCACCCGTCCCCTACTCCTAACCCGTACGCTGACACTCACCCGCGCCCTCACACGTACGCTCCCCCTAAATCTTTGTCGCACCCTCACCTGGACCCTAAACCGTCACCGTCCCCTAACCCTAACCCTAGGCCGAACCCTAACCCTAACCCTTCCCCGAAGCCTGACCCTCACCCGTCCCCTATTCCTAACCCGTACGCTGACACTCACCCGCGGCCTCACAAGTATGCTCCCCCTAAAGCGTTGTCGTACCCTCACCTGGATCCTAAACCGTCCCCGTCCCCTAACCCTAACCCTAGCCCGAACCCTAACCCTAACACTTCCCTGAAGCCTGACCCTCACCCGTCCCCTAATCCTAACCCGTACGCTGACACTCACCTGCGCCCTCACACGTACGCTCCCCCTAAAGCGTTGTCATACCTCACCTGGACCCTAAACCGTCCCCTAACCCTAACCCTAACCCTAGCCCGAACCCTAACCCTAACGCATCCCCGAAGCCTGACCCTCACCCGTCCCCTAATCCTAACCCGTACGCTGACACTCACCCGCGCCCTCACACGTACGCTCCCCCTAAAGCATTGTCGTGCCCTCACCTGGACCCTAAACCGTCCCCGTCCCCTTACCCTAACACTAGACCGAACCCTAACCCTAACCCTTCCCCGAAGCCTGACCCTCACCCGTCCCCTAATCCTAACCCGTACGCTGACACGTACCCGCGCCCTCACACGTACGCTCCCCCTAAAGCGTTGTCGTACCCTCACCTGGACCCTAAACCGTCCCCGTCCCCTAACCCTAACCCTAGCCCGAACCCTAACCCTAACCCTTCCCCGAAGCCTGACCCTCACCCGTCCCCTAATCCTAACCCGTACGCTGACACTCACCCGCGCCCTCACACGTACGCTCCCCCTAAAGCGTTGTCGTACCCTCACCTGGACCCTAAACCATCCCCGTCCCCTATCCCTAACCCTAGCCCGAACCCTAACCCTAACCCTTCCCCGAAGCCTGACCCTCACCCGTCCCCTAATCCTAACCCGTACATTGACCCTCACACGCGCCCTCACACGTACGCTCCCCCTAAAGCGTTGTTGTACCCTCACGTGGACCCTAAACCGTCCCCGTCCCCTAACCCTAACACTAGCCGGAAGCCTGACCCTAACCCTTCCCCGAAGCCTGACCCTCACCCGTCCCCTAATCCTAACCCGTACACTGACATTCACCCGCGCGCTCACACGTACGCTCCCCCTAAAGCGTTGTCCTACCCTCAGCTGGACCCTAAACCGTCCCCGTCCCCTAACCCTAACCCTAGCCCGAACCCTAACCCTAACCCTTCCCCGAAGCCTGACCCTCACCCGTCCCCTAATCCTAACCCGTACGCTGACATTAACCCGCGCCCTCACACGTACGCTACCCCAAAAGGGTTGTCGTACCCTCACCTGGACCCTAAACCGTCCCCGTCCCCTAACCCTAACCCTAGCCCGAACCCTAACCCTAACCCTTCCCCGAAGCCTGACCCTCACCCGTCCCCTAATCCTAACCCGTACGCTGACACTAACCAGCGCCCTCACACGTACGCTCCCCCTAAAGCGTTGTCGTACCCTCACCTGGACCCTAAACCGTCCCCATCCCCTAACCCTAACCCTAGCCCAAACCCTAACCCTAACCCTTCCCCGAAGCCTGACACTAACCCGTCCAATAATCCTAACCCGTACGCTGACACTCACACGCGCCCTCACACGTACGCTCCCCCTAAAGCGTTGTCGTACCCTCACCTGGACCCTAAACCGTCCCCGTCCCCTAACCCTAACCCTAGCCCGAACCCTGACCCTAAACCTTCCCCGAAGCCTGACCCTCACCCGTCCCCTAATCCTAACCCGTACGCTGACATTCACCCGCGCCCTCACACGTACGCTCCCCCTAAAGCGTTGTCGTACCCTCACCTGGACCCTAAACCGTCCCCGTCCCCTAACCCTAACACTAGCCCGAACCCTAACCCTAACCCTTCCCCGAAGCCTGACCCTCACCCGTCCCCTATTCCTAACCCGTACGCTGACACTCACCCGCGCCCTCACATGTACGCTCCCCCTGAAGCGTTGTCGTACCCTCACCTGTACTCTAAACCGTCCCCGTCCCCTAACCCTAACCCTAGCCCGAAACCTAACCCTAACCCTTCCCCGCAGCCTGACCCTCACCCGTCCCCTACTCCTAACCCGTACGCTGACACTCACCCGCGCCCTCACACATACGCTCCCCCTAAATCGTTGTCGCACACTCACCTGGACCCTAAACCGTCACCGTCCCCTAACCCTAACCCTAGGCCGAACCCTAACCCTAACCCTTCCCCGAAGCCTGACCCTCACCCGTCCCCTAATCCTAACCCGTACGCTGACACTCACCCGCGGCCTCACACGTATGCTCCCCCTAAAGCGTTGTCGTACCCTCACCTGGACCCTAAACCGTCCCCTAACCCTAACCCTAACCCTAGCCCGAACCCTAACCCTAACCCTTCCCCGAAGCCTGACCCTCACCCGTCCCCTAATCCTAACCCGTACGCTGACACTCACCCGCGCCCTCACACGTACGCTCCCCCTAAAGCGTTGTCGTACCCTCACCTGGACCCTAAACCGTCCCCTAACCCTAACCCTAACCCTAGCCCGAACCCTAACCCTAACCCTTCCCCGAAGCCTGACCCTCACCCGTCCCCTAATCCTAACCCGTACGCTGACACTCACCCGCGCCCTCACACGTACGCTCCCCCTAAATCGTTGTCGTGCCGTCACCTGGACCCTAAACCGTCCCCGTCCCCTAACCCTAACCCTAGCCCGAACCCTGACCCTAAACCTTCCCCGAAGCCTGACCCTCACCCGTCCCCTAATCCTAACCCGTACGCTGACATTCACCCGCGCCCTCACACGTACGCTCCCCCTAAAGCGTTGTCGTACCCTCACCTGGACACTAAACCGTCCCCGTCCCCTAACCCTAACACTAGCCCGAACCCTAACCCTAAACCTTCCCCGAAGCCTGACCCTCACCCGTCCCCTATTCCTAACCCGTACGCTGACACTCACCCGCGCCCTCACACGTACGCTCCCCCTAAAGCGTTGTCGTACCCTCACCTGGACCCTAAACCATCCCCGTCCCCTAACCCTAACCCTAGCCCGAACCCTAACCCTAACCCTTCCCCGAAGCCTGACCCTCACCCGTCCCCATTCCTAACCCGTACGCTGACACTCACCCGCGCCCTCACACGTACGCTCCCCCTAAAGCGTTGTCGTATCCTCATCTGGACCCTAAACCATCCCCGTCCCCTAACCCTAACCCTAGCCCGAACCCTAACCCTAACCCTTCCCCAAAGCCTGACCCTCACCCGTCCCCTAATCCTAAACCGTACGCTGACACTCACCCCCGCCCTCACATGTACGCTCCCCCTGAAGCGTTGTCGTACCCTCACCTGTACTCTAAACCGTCCCCGTCCCCTAACCCTAACCCTAGCCCGAAACCTAACCCTAACCCTTCCCCGCAGCCTGACCCTCACCCGTCCCCTACTCCTAACCCGTACGCTGACACTCACCCGCGCCCTCACACGTACGCTCCCCCTAAATCTTTGTCGCACCCTCACCTGGACCCTAAACCGTCACCGTCCCGTAACCCTAACCCTAGGCCGAACCCTAACCCTAACCCTTCCCCGAAGCCTGACCCTCACCCGTCCCCTAATCCTAACCCGTACGCTGACACTCACCCGCGGCCTCACACGTATGCTCCCCCTAAAGCGTTGTCGTACCCTCACCTGGACCCTAAACCGTCCCCGTCCCCTAACCCTAACCCTAGCCCGAACCCTAACCCTAACACTTCCCCGAAGCCTGACCCTCACCCGTCCCCTAATCCTAACCCGTACGCTGACACTCACCTGCGCCCTCACACGTACACTCCCCCTAAAGCGTTGTCATACCCTCACCTGGACCCTAAACCGTCCCCTAACCCTAACCCTAACCCTAGCCCGAACCCTAACCCTAACGCTTCCCCGAAGCCTGTCCCTCACCCGTCCCCTAATCCTAACCCGTACGCTGACACTCACCCGCGCCCTCACACGTACGCTCCCCCTAAAGCGTTGTCTTGCCCTCACCTGGACCCTAAACCGTCCCCGTCCCCTTACCCTAACACTAGACCGAACCCTAACCCTAACCCTTCCCCGAAGCCTGACCCTCACCCGTCCCCTAATCCTAACCCGTACGCTGACACGCACCCGCGCCCTCACACGTACGCTCCCCCTAAAGCGTTGTCGTACCCTCACCTGGACCCTAAACCGTCCCCGTCACCTAACCCTAACCCTAGCCCGAACCCTAACCCTAACCCTTCCCCGAAGCCTGACCCTCACCCGTCCCCTAATCCTAACCCGTACGCTGACACTCACACGCGCCCTCACATGTACGCTCCCCCTGAAGCGTTGTCGTACCCTCACCTGTACCCTAAACCGTCCCCGTCCCCTAACCCTAACCCTAGCCCGAACCCTAACCCTAACCCTTCCCCGCAGCCTGACCCTCACCCGTCCCCTAATCCTAACCCGTACGCTGACACTCACCCGCGCCCTCACACATACGCTCCCCCTAAATCGTTGTTGCACCCTCACCTGGACCCTAAACCGTCACCGTCCCCTAACCCTAACCCTAGGCCGAACCCTAACCCTAACCCTTCCCCGAAGCCTGACCCTCACCCGTCCCCTAATCCTAACCCGTACGCTGACACTCACCCGCGGCCTCACACGTATGCTCCCCCTAAAGCGTTGTCGTACCCTCACCTGGACCCTAAACCGTCCCCTAACCCTAACCCTAACCCTAGCCCGAACCCTAACCCTAACCCTTCCCCGAAGCCTGACCCTCACCCGTCCCCTAATCCTAACCCGTACGCTGACACTCACCCGCGCCCTCACACGTACGCTCCCCCTAAAGCGTTGTCGTACCCTCACCTGGACCCTAAACCGTCCCCTAACCCTAACCCTAACCCTAGCCCGAACCCTAACCCTAACCCTTCCCCGAAGCCTGACCCTCACCTGTCCCCTAATCCTAACCCGTACGCTGACACGCACCCGCGCCCTCACACGTACGCTCCCCCTAAAGCGTTGTCGTACCCTCACCTGGACCCTAAACCGTCCCCGTCCCCTAACCCTAACCCTAGCCCGAACCCTAACCCTAACCCTTCCCCGAAGCCTGACCCTCACCCGTCCCCTAATCCTAACCCGTACGCTGACACTCACCCGCGCCCTCACACGTACGCTCCCCCTAAAGCGTTGTCGTACCCTCACCTGGACCCTAAACCATCCCCGTCCCCTAACCCTAACCCTAGCCCGAACCCTAACCCTAACGCTTCCCCGAAGCCTGACCCTCACCCGTCCCCTAATCCTAACCCGTACATTGACCCTCACACGCGCCCTCACACGTACGCTCCCCCTAAAGCGTTGTCGTACCCTCACGTGGACCCTAAACCGTCCCCGTCCCCTAACCCTAACCCTAGCCCGAACCCTGACCCTAACCCTTCCCCGAAGCCTGACCCTCACCCGTCCCCTAATCCTAACCCGTACACTGACATTCACCCGCGCGCTCACACGTACGCTCCCCCTAAAGCGTTGTCGTACCCTCACCTGGACCCTAAACCGTCCCCGTCCCCTAACCCTAACCCTAGCCCGAACTCTAACCCTAACCCTTCCCCGAAGCCTGACCCTCACCCGTCCCCTAATCCTAACCAGTACGCTGACATTAAACCGCGCTCTCACACGTACGCTACCCCAAAAGCGTTGTCGTACCCTCACCTGGACCCTAAACCGTCCCCGTCCCCTAACCCTAACCCTAGCCCGAACCCTAACCCTAACCCTTCCCCGAAGCCTGACCCTCACCCGTCCCCTAATCCTAACCCGTACGCTGACACGCACCCGCGCCCTCACACGTACGCTCCCCCTAAAGCGTTGTCGTACCCTCACCTGGACCCTAAACCGTCCCCGTCCCCTAACCCTAACCCTAGCCCGAACCCTAACCCTAACCCTTCCCCGAAGCCTGACCCTCACCCGTCCCCTAATCCTAACCCGTACGCTGACACTCACCCGCGCCCTCACATGTACGCTCCCCCTGAAGCGTTGTCGTACCCTCACCTGTACCCTAAACCGTCCCCGTCCCCTAACCCTAACCCTAGCCCGAACCCTAACCCTAACCCTTCCCCGCAGCCTGACCCTCACCCGTCCCCTAATCCTAACCCGTACGCTGACACTCACCCGCGCCCTCACACATACGCTCCCCCTAAATCGTTGTCGCACCCTCACCTGGACCCAAAACCGTCACCGTCCCCTAACCCTAACCCTAGGCCGAACCCTAACCCTAACCCTTCCCCGAAGCCTGACCCTCACCCGTCCCCTAATCCTAACCCGTACGCTGACACTCACCCGCGGCCTCACACGTATGCTCCCCCTAAAGCGTTGTCGTACCCTCACCTGGACCCTAAACCGTCCCCTAACCCTAACCCTAACCCTAGCCCGAACCCTAACCCTAACCCTTCCCCGAAGCCTGACCCTCACCCGTCCCCTAATCCTAACCCGTACGCTGACACTCACCCGCGCCCTCACACGTACGCTCCCCCTAAAGCGTTGTCGTACCCTCACCTGGACCCTAAACCGTCCCCTAACCCTAACCCTAACCCTAGCCCGAACCCTAACCCTAACCCTTCCCCGAAGCCTGACCCTCACCCGTCCCCTAATCCTAACCCGTACGCTGACACTCACCCGCGCCCTCACAAGTACGCTCCCCCTAAAGCATTGTCGTGCCCTCACCTGGACCCTAAACCGTCCCCGTCCCCTAACCATAACCCTAGCCCGAACCCTAACCCTAACCCTTCCCCGACACCTGACCCTCACCCGTCCCCTAATCCTAACCCGTACGCTGACACGCACCCGCGCCCTCACACGTACGCTCCCCCTAAAGCGTTGTCGTACCCTCACCTGGACCCTAAACCGTCCCCGTCCCCTAACCCTAACCCTAGCCCGAACCCTAACCCTAACCCTTCCCCGAAGCCTGACCCTCACCCGTCCCCTAATCCTAACCCGTACGCTGACACTCACCCGCGCCCTCACACGTACGCTCCCCCTAAAGCGTTGTCGTACCCTCACCTGGACCCTAAACCATCCCCGTCCCCTAACCCTAACCCTAGCCCGAACCCTAACCCTAACGCTTCCCCGAAGCCTGACCCTCACCCGTCCCCTAATCCTAACCCGTACTTTGACCCTCACACGCGCCCTCACACGTACGCTCCCCCTAAAGCGTTGTCGTACCCTCACGTGGACCCTAAACCGTCCCCGTCCCCTAACCCTAACCCTAGCCCGAACCCTGACCCTAACCCTTCCCCGAAGCCTGACCCTCACCCGTCCCCTAATCCTAACCCGTACACTGACATTCACCCGCGCGCTCACACGTACGCTCCCCCTAAAGCGTTGTCGTACCCTCACCTGGACCCTAAACCGTCCCCGTCCCCTAACCCTAACCCTAGCCCGAACCCTAACCCTAACCCTTCCCCGAAGCCTGACCCTCACCCGTCCCCTAATCCTAACCCGTACGCTGACATTAACCCGCGCCCTCACACGTACGCTACCCCAAAAGCGTTGTCGTACCCTCACCTGGACCCTAAACCGTCCCCGTCCCCTAACCCTAACCCTAGCCCGAACCCTAACCCTAACCCTTCCCCGAAGCCTGACCCTCACCCGTCCCCTAATCCTAACCCGTACGCTGACACTAACCAGCGCCCTCACACGTACGCTCCCCCTAAAGCGTTGTCGTACCCTCACCTGGACCCTAAACCGTCCCCATCCCCTAACCCTAACCCTAGCCCAAACCCTAACCCTAACCCTTCCCCGAAGCCTGACACTAACCCGTCCAATAATCCTAACCCGTACGCTGACACTCACACGCGCCCTCACACGTACGCTCCCCCTAAAGCGTTGTCGTACCCTCACCTGGACCCTAAACCGTCCCCGTCCCCTAACCCTAACCCTAGCCCGAACCCTGACCCTAAACCTTCCCCGAAGCCTGACCCTCACCCGTCCCCTAATCCTAACCCGTACGCTGACATTCACCCGCGCCCTCACACGTACGCTCCCCCTAAAGCGTTGTCGTACCCTCACCTGGACCCTAAACCGTCCCCGTCCCCTAACCCTAACCCTAGCCCGAACCCTAACCCTAACCCTTCCCCGAAGCCTGACCCTCACCCGTCCCCTAATCCTAACCCGTACGCTGACATTAACCCGCGCCCTCACACGTACGCTACCCCAAAAGCGTTGTCGTACCCTCACCTGGACCCTAAACCGTCCCCGTCCCCTAACCCTAACCCTAGCCCGAACCCTAACCCTAACCCTTCCCCGAAGCCTGACCCTCACCCGTCCCCTAATCCTAACCCGTACGCTGACACTCACACGCGCCCTCACACGTACGCTCCCCCTAAAGCGTTGTCGTACCCTCACCTGGACCCTAAACCGTCCCCATCCCCTAACCCTAACCCTAGCCCAAACCCTAACCCTAACCCTTCCCCGAAGCCTGACACTAACCCGTCCAATAATCCTAACCCGTACGCTGACACTCACACGCGCCCTCACACGTACGCTCCCCCTAAAGCGTTGTCGTACCCTCACCTGGACCCTAAACCGTCCCCGTCCCCTAACCCTAACCCTAGCCCGAACCCTGACCCTAAACCTTCCCCGAAGCCTGACCCTCACCCGTCCCCTAATCCTAACCCGTACGCTGACATTCACCCGCGCCCTCACACGTACGCTCCCCCTAAAGCGTTGTCGTACCCTCACCTGAACCCTAAACCGTCCCCGTCCCCTAACCCTAACACTAGCCCGAACCCTAACCCTAAACCTTCCCCGAAGCCTGACCCTCACCCGTCCCCTATTCCTAACCCGTACGCTGACACTCACCCGCGCCCTCACACGTACGCTCCCCCTAAAGCGTTGTCGTACCCTCACCTGGACCCTAAACCATCCCAGTACCCTAACCCTAACCCTAGCCCGAACCCTAACCCTAACCCTTCCCCGAAGCCTGACCCTCACCCGTCCCCTAATCCTAACCCGTACTTTGACCCTCACACGCGCCCTCACACGTACGCTCCCCCTAAAGCGTTGTCGTACCCTCACCTGGACCCTAAACCGTCCCCGTCCCCTAACCCTAACCCTAGCCCGAGCCCTGACCCTAACACTTCCCCGAAGCCTGACCCTCACCCGTCCCCTAATCCTAACCCGTACGCTGACATTCACCAGCGCCCTCACACGTACGCTCCCCCTAAAGCGTTGTCGTACCCTCACCTGGACCCTAAACCGTCCCCGTCCCCTAAGCCTAACCCTAGCCCGAACCCTAACCCTAACCCTTCCCCGAAGCCTGACCCTCACCCGTCCCCATTCCTAACCCGTACGCTGACACTCACCCGCGCCCTCACACGTACGCTCCCCCTAAACCGTTGTCGTATCCTCATCTGGACCCTAAACCATCCCCGTCCCCTAACCCTAACCCTAGCCCGAACCCTAACCCTAACCCTTCCCCAAAGCCTGACCCTCACCCGTCCCCTAATCCTAAACCGTACGCTGACACTCACCCGCGCCCTCACATGTACGCTCCCCCTGAAGCGTTGTCGTACCCTCACCTGTACTCTAAACCGTCCCCGTCCCCTAACCCTAACCCTAGCCCGAAACCTAACCCTAACCCTTCCCCGCAGCCTGACCCTCACCCGTCCCCTACTCCTAACCCGTACGCTGACACTCACCCGCGCCCTCACACGTACGCTCCCCCTAAATCTTTGTCGCACCCTCACCTGGACCCTAAACCGTCACCGTCCCGTAACCCTAACCCTAGGCCGAACCCTAACCCTAACCCTTCCCCGAAGCCTGACCCTCACCCGTCCCCTAATCCTAACCCGTACGCTGACACTCACCCGCGGCCTCACACGTATGCTCCCCCTAAAGCGTTGTCGTACCCTCACCTGGACCCTAAACCGTCCCCGTCCCCTAACCCTAACCCTAGCCCGAACCCTAACCCTAACACTTCCCCGAAGCCTGACCCTCACCCGTCCCCTAATCCTAACCCGTACGCTGACACTCACCTGCGCCCTCACACGTACGCTCCCCCTAAAGCGTTGTCATACCCTCACCTGGACCCTAAACCGTCCCCTAACCCTAACCCTAACCCTAGCCCGAACCCTAACCCTAACGCTTCCCCGAAGCCTGACCCTCACCCGTCCCCTAATCCTAACCTGTACGCTGACACTCACCCGCGCCCTCACACGTACGCTCCCCCTAAAGCGTTGTCGTGCCCTCACCTGGACCCTAAACCGTCCCCGTCCCCTTACCCTAACACTAGACCGAACCCTAACCCTAACCCTTTCCCGAAACCTGACCCTCACCCGTCCCCTAATCCTAACCCGTACGCTGACACGCACCCGCGCCCTCACACGTACGCTCCCCCTAAAGCGTTGTCGTACCCTCACCTGGACCCTAAACCGTCCCCGTCCCCTAACCCTAACCCTAGCCCGAACCCTAACCCTAACCCTTCCCCGAAGCCTGACCCTCACCCGTCCCCTAATCCTAACCCGTACGCTGACACTCACCCGCGCCCTCACATGTACGCTCCCCCTGAAGCGTTGTCGTACCCTCACCTGTACCCTAAACCGTCCCCGTCCCCTAACCCTAACCCTAGCCCGAACCCTAACCCTAACCCTTCCCCGCAGCCTGACCCTCACCCGTCCCCTAATCCTAACCCGTACGCTGACACTCACCCGCGCCCTCACACATACGCTCCCCCTAAATCGTTGTCGCACCCTCACCTGGACCCTAAACCGTCACCGTCCCCTAACCCTAACCCTAGGCCGAACCCTAACCCTAACACTTCCCCGAAGCCTGACCCTCACCCGTCCCCTAATCCTAACCCGTACGCTGACACTCACCCGCGGCCTCACACGTATGCTCCCCCTAAAGCGTTGTCGTACCCTCACCTGGACCCTAAACCGTCCCCTAACCCTAACCCTAGCCCGAACCCTAACCCTAACCCTTCCCCGAAGCCTGACCCTCACCCGTCCCCTAATCCTAACCCGTACGCTGACACTCACCCGCGCCCTCACACGTACGCTCCCCCTAAAGCGTTGTCGTACCCTCACCTGGACCCTAAACCGTCCCCTAACCCTAACCCTAACCCTAGCCCGAACCCTAACCCTAACCCTTCCCCGAAGCCTGACCCTCACCCGTCCCCTAATCCTAACCCGTACGCTGACACTCACCCGCGCCCTCACACGTACGCTCCCCCTAAAGCATTGTCGTGCCCTCACCTGGACCCTAAACCGTCCCCGTCCCCTAACCATAACCCTAGCCCGAACCCTAACCCTAACCCTTCCCCAAAACCTGACCCTCACCCGTCCCCTAATCCTAACCCGTACGCTGACACGCACCCGCGCCCTCACACGTACGCTCCCCCTAAAGCGTTGTCGTACCCTCACCTGGACCCTAAACCGTCCCCGTCCCCTAACCCTAACCCTAGCCCGAACCCTAACCCTAACCCTTCCCCGAAGCCTGACCCTCACCCGTCCCCTAATCCTAACCCGTACGCTGACACTCACCCGCGCCCTCACACGTACGCTCCCCCTAAAGCGTTGTCGTACCCTCACCTGGACCCTAAACCATCCCCGTCCCCTAACCCTAACCCTAGCCCGAACCCTAACCCTAACGCTTCCCCGAAGCCTGACCCTCACCCGTCCCCTAATCCTAACCCGTACATTGACCCTCACACGCGCCCTCACACGTACGCTCCCCCTAAAGCGTTGACGTACCCTCACGTGGACCCTAAACCGTCCCCGTCCCCTAACCCTAACCCTAGCCCGAACCCTGACCCTAACCCTTCCCCGAAGCCTGACCCTCACCCGTCCCCTAATCCTAACCCGTACACTGACATTCACCAGCGCCCTCACACGTACGCTCCCCCTAAAGCGTTGTCGTACCCTCACCTGGACCCTAAACCGTCCCCGTCCCCTAACCCTAACCCTAGCCCGAACCCTAACCCTAACCCTTCCCCGAAGCCTGACCCTCACCCGTCCCCATTCCTAACCCGTACGCTGACACTCACCCGCGCCCTCACACGTACGCTCCCCCTAAACCGTTGTCGTATCCTCATCTGGACCCTAAACCATCCCCGTCCCCTAACCCTAACCCTAGCCCGAACCCTAACCCTAACCCTTCCCCAAAGCCTGACCCTCACCCGTCCCCTAATCCTAAACCGTACGCTGACACTCACCCGCGCCCTCACATGTACGCTCCCCCTGAAGCGTTGTCGTACCCTCACCTGTACTCTAAACCGTCCCCGTCCCCTAACCCTAACCCTAGCCCGAAACCTAACCCTAACCCTTCCCCGCAGCCTGACCCTCACCCGTCCCCTACTCCTAACCCGTACGCTGACACTCACCCGCGCCCTCACACGTACGCTCCCCCTAAATCTTTGTCGCACCCTCACCTGGACCCTAAACCGTCACCGTCCCGTAACCCTAACCCTAGGCCGAACCCTAACCCTAACCCTTCCCCGAAGCCTGACCCTCACCCGTCCCCTAATCCTAACCCGTACGCTGACACTCACCCGCGGCCTCACACGTATGCTCCCCCTAAAGCGTTGTCGTACCCTCACCTGGACCCTAAACCGTCCCCGTCCCCTAACCCTAACCCTAGCCCGAACCCTAACCCTAACACTTCCCCGAAGCCTGACCCTCACCCGTCCCCTAATCCTAACCCGTACGCTGACACTCACCTGCGCCCTCACACGTACGCTCCCCCTAAAGCGTTGTCATACCCTCACCTGGACCCTAAACCGTCCCCTAACCCTAACCCTAACCCTAGCCCGAACCCTAACCCTAACGCTTCCCCGAAGCCTGACCCTCACCCGTCCCCTAATCCTAACCTGTACGCTGACACTCACCCGCGCCCTCACACGTACGCTCCCCCTAAAGCGTTGTCGTGCCCTCACCTGGACCCTAAACCGTCCCCGTCCCCTTACCCTAACACTAGACCGAACCCTAACCCTAACCCTTTCCCGAAGCCTGACCCTCACCCGTCCCCTAATCCTAACCCGTACGCTGACACGCACCCGCGCCCTCACACGTACGCTCCCCCTAAAGCGTTGTCGTACCCTCACCTGGACCCTAAACCGTCCCCGTCCCCTAACCCTAACCCTAGCCCGAACCCTAACCCTAACCCTTCCCCGAAGCCTGACCCTCACCCGTCCCCTAATCCTAACCCGTACGCTGACACTCACCCGCGCCCTCACATGTACGCTCCCCCTGAAGCGTTGTCGTACCCTCACCTGTACCCTAAACCGTCCCCGTCCCCTAACCCTAACCCTAGCCCGAACCCTAACCCTAACCCTTCCCCGCAGCCTGACCCTCACCCGTCCCCTAATCCTAACCCGTACGCTGACACTCACCCGCGCCCTCACACATACGCTCCCCCTAAATCGTTGTCGCACCCTCACCTGGACCCTAAACCGTCACCGTCCCCTAACCCTAACCCTAGGCCGAACCCTAACCCTAACACTTCCCCGAAGCCTGACCCTCACCCGTCCCCTAATCCTAACCCGTACGCTGACACTCACCCGCGGCCTCACACGTATGCTCCCCCTAAAGCGTTGTCGTACCCTCACCTGGACCCTAAACCGTCCCCTAACCCTAACCCTAGCCCAAACCCTAACCCTAACCCTTCCCCGAAGCCTGACCCTCACCCGTCCCCTAATCCTAACCCGTACGCTGACACTCACCCGCGCCCTCACACGTACGCTCCCCCTAAAGCGTTGTCGTACCCTCACCTGGACCCTAAACCGTCCCCTAACCCTAACCCTAACCCTAGCCCGAACCCTAACCCTAACCCTTCCCCGAAGCCTGACCCTCACCCGTCCCCTAATCCTAACCCGTACGCTGACACTCACCCGCGCCCTCACACGTACGCTCCCCCTAAAGCATTGTCGTGCCCTCACCTGGACCCTAAACCGTCCCCGTCCCCTAACCATAACCCTAGCCCGAACCCTAACCCTAACCCTTCCCCAAAACCTGACCCTCACCCGTCCCCTAATCCTAACCCGTACGCTGACACGCACCCGCGCCCTCACACGTACGCTCCCCCTAAAGCGTTGTCGTACCCTCACCTGGACCCTAAACCGTCCCCGTCCCCTAACCCTAACCCTAGCCCGAACCCTAACCCTAACCCTTCCCCGAAGCCTGACCCTCACCCGTCCCCTAATCCTAACCCGTACGCTGACACTCACCCGCGCCCTCACACGTACGCTCCCCCTAAAGCGTTGTCGTACCCTCACCTGGACCCTAAACCATCCCCGTCCCCTAACCCTAACCCTAGCCCGAACCCTAACCCTAACGCTTCCCCGAAGCCTGACCCTCACCCGTCCCCTAATCCTAACCCGTACATTGACCCTCACACGCGCCCTCACACGTACGCTCCCCCTAAAGCGTTGACGTACCCTCACGTGGACCCTAAACCGTCCCCGTCCCCTAACCCTAACCCTAGCCCGAACCCTGACCCTAACCCTTCCCCGAAGCCTGACCCTCACCCGTCCCCTAATCCTAACCCGTACACTGACATTCACCCGCGCGCTCACACGTACGCTCCCCCTAAAGCGTTGTCGTACCCTCACCTGGACCCTAAACCGTCCCCTAACCCTAACCCTAACCCTAGCCCGAACCCTAACCCTAACCCTTCCCCGAAGCCTGACCCTCACCCGTCCCCTAATCCTAACCCGTACGCTGACACTCACCCGCGCCCTCACACGTACGCTCCCCCTAAAGCATTGTCGTGCCCTCACCTGGACCCTAAACCGTCCCCGTCCCCTAACCATAACCCTAGCCCGAACCCTAACCCTAACCCTTCCCCAAAACCTGACCCTCACCCGTCCCCTAATCCTAACCCGTACGCTGACACGCACCCGCGCCCTCACACGTACGCTCCCCCTAAAGCGTTGTCGTACCCTCACCTGGACCCTAAACCGTCCCCGTCCCCTAACCCTAACCCTAGCCCGAACCCTAACCCTAACCCTTCCCCGAAGCCTGACCCTCACCCGTCCCCTAATCCTAACCCGTACGCTGACACTCACCCGCGCCCTCACACGTACGCTCCCCCTAAAGCGTTGTCGTACCCTCACCTGGACCCTAAACCATCCCCGTCCCCTAACCCTAACCCTAGCCCGAACCCTAACCCTAACGCTTCCCCGAAGCCTGACCCTCACCCGTCCCCTAATCCTAACCCGTACATTGACCCTCACACGCGCCCTCACACGTACGCTCCCCCTAAAGCGTTGACGTACCCTCACGTGGACCCTAAACCGTCCCCGTCCCCTAACCCTAACCCTAGCCCGAACCCTGACCCTAACCCTTCCCCGAAGCCTGACCCTCACCCGTCCCCTAATCCTAACCCGTACACTGACATTCACCAGCGCCCTCACACGTACGCTCCCCCTAAAGCGTTGTCGTACCCTCACCTGGACCCTAAACCGTCCCCGTCCCCTAACCCTAACCCTAGCCCGAACCCTAACCCTAACCCTTCCCCGAAGCCTGACCCTCACCCGTCCCCATTCCTAACCCGTACGCTGACACTCACCCGCGCCCTCACACGTACGCTCCCCCTAAACCGTTGTCGTATCCTCATCTGGACCCTAAACCATCCCCGTCCCCTAACCCTAACCCTAGCCCGAACCCTAACCCTAACCCTTCCCCAAAGCCTGACCCTCACCCGTCCCCTAATCCTAAACCGTACGCTGACACTCACCCGCGCCCTCACATGTACGCTCCCCCTGAAGCGTTGTCGTACCCTCACCTGTACTCTAAACCGTCCCCGTCCCCTAACCCTAACCCTAGCCCGAAACCTAACCCTAACCCTTCCCCGCAGCCTGACCCTCACCCGTCCCCTACTCCTAACCCGTACGCTGACACTCACCCGCGCCCTCACACGTACGCTCCCCCTAAATCTTTGTCGCACCCTCACCTGGACCCTAAACCGTCACCGTCCCGTAACCCTAACCCTAGGCCGAACCCTAACCCTAACCCTTCCCCGAAGCCTGACCCTCACCCGTCCCCTAATCCTAACCCGTACGCTGACACTCACCCGCGGCCTCACACGTATGCTCCCCCTAAAGCGTTGTCGTACCCTCACCTGGACCCTAAACCGTCCCCGTCCCCTAACCCTAACCCTAGCCCGAACCCTAACCCTAACACTTCCCCGAAGCCTGACCCTCACCCGTCCCCTAATCCTAACCCGTACGCTGACACTCACCTGCGCCGTCACACGTACGCTCCCCCTAAAGCGTTGTCATACCCTCACCTGGACCCTAAACCGTCCCCTAACCCTAACCCTAACCCTAGCCCGAACCCTAACCCTAACGCTTCCCCGAAGCCTGACCCTCACCCGTCCCCTAATCCTAACCTGTACGCTGACACTCACCCGCGCCCTCACACGTACGCTCCCCCTAAAGCGTTGTCGTGCCCTCACCTGGACCCTAAACCGTCCCCGTCCCCTTACCCTAACACTAGACCGAACCCTAACCCTAACCCTTTCCCGAAGCCTGACCCTCACCCGTCCCCTAATCCTAACCCGTACGCTGACACGCACCCGCGCCCTCACACGTACGCTCCCCCTAAAGCGTTGTCGTACCCTCACCTGGACCCTAAACCGTCCCCGTCCCCTAACCCTAACCCTAGCCCGAACCCTAACCCTAACCCTTCCCCGAAGCCTGACCCTCACCCGTCCCCTAATCCTAACCCGTACGCTGACACTCACCCGCGCCCTCACATGTACGCTCCCCCTGAAGCGTTGTCGTACCCTCACCTGTACCCTAAACCGTCCCCGTCCCCTAACCCTAACCCTAGCCCGAACCCTAACCCTAACCCTTCCCCGCAGCCTGACCCTCACCCGTCCCCTAATCCTAACCCGTACGCTGACACTCACCCGCGCCCTCACACATACGCTCCCCCTAAATCGTTGTCGCACCCTCACCTGGACCCTAAACCGTCACCGTCCCCTAACCCTAACCCTAGGCCGAACCCTAACCCTAACACTTCCCCGAAGCCTGACCCTCACCCGTCCCCTAATCCTAACCCGTACGCTGACACTCACCCGCGGCCTCACACGTATGCTCCCCCTAAAGCGTTGTCGTACCCTCACCTGGACCCTAAACCGTCCCCTAACCCTAACCCTAGCCCAAACCCTAACCCTAACCCTTCCCCGAAGCCTGACCCTCACCCGTCCCCTAATCCTAACCCGTACGCTGACACTCACCCGCGCCCTCACACGTACGCTCCCCCTAAAGCGTTGTCGTACCCTCACCTGGACCCTAAACCGTCCCCTAACCCTAACCCTAACCCTAGCCCGAACCCTAACCCTAACCCTTCCCCGAAGCCTGACCCTCACCCGTCCCCTAATCCTAACCCGTACGCTGACACTCACCCGCGCCCTCACACGTACGCTCCCCCTAAAGCATTGTCGTGCCCTCACCTGGACCCTAAACCGTCCCCGTCCCCTAACCATAACCCTAGCCCGAACCCTAACCCTAACCCTTCCCCAAAACCTGACCCTCACCCGTCCCCTAATCCTAACCCGTACGCTGACACGCACCCGCGCCCTCACACGTACGCTCCCCCTAAAGCGTTGTCGTACCCTCACCTGGACCCTAAACCGTCCCCGTCCCCTAACCCTAACCCTAGCCCGAACCCTAACCCTAACCCTTCCCCGAAGCCTGACCCTCACCCGTCCCCTAATCCTAACCCGTACGCTGACACTCACCCGCGCCCTCACACGTACGCTCCCCCTAAAGCGTTGTCGTACCCTCACCTGGACCCTAAACCATCCCCGTCCCCTAACCCTAACCCTAGCCCGAACCCTAACCCTAACGCTTCCCCGAAGCCTGACCCTCACCCGTCCCCTAATCCTAACCCGTACATTGACCCTCACACGCGCCCTCACACGTACGCTCCCCCTAAAGCGTTGACGTACCCTCACGTGGACCCTAAACCGTCCCCGTCCCCTAACCCTAAACCTAGCCCGAACCCTGACCCTAACCCTTCCCCGAAGCCTGACCCTCACCCGTCCCCTAATCCTAACCCGTACACTGACATTCACCCGCGCGCTCACACGTACGCTCCCCCTAAAGCGTTGTCGTACCCTCACCTGGACCCTAAACCGTCCCCGTCCCCTAACCCTAACCCTAGCCCGAACCCTAACCCTAACCCTTCCCCGAAGCCTGACCCTCACCCGTCCCCTAATCCTAACCCGTACGCTGACATTAACCCGCGCCCTCACACGTACGCTACCCCAAAAGCGTTGTCGTACCCTCACCTGGACCCTAAACCGTCCCCGTCCCCTAACCCTAACCCTAGCCCGAACCCTAACCCTAACCCTTCCCCGAAGCCTGACCCTCACCCGTCCCCTAATCCTAACCCGTACGCTGACACTAACCAGCGCCCTCACACGTACGCTCCCCCTAAAGCGTTGTCGTACCCTCACCTGGACCCTAAACCGTCCCCATCCCCTAACCCTAACCCTAGCCCAAACCCTAACCCTAACCCTTCCCCGAAGCCTGACACTAACCCGTCCAATAATCCTAACCCGTACGCTGACACTCACACGCGCCCTCACACGTACGCTCCCCCTAAAGCGTTGTCGTACCCTCACCTGGACCCTAAACCGTCCCCGTCCCCTAACCCTAACCCTAGCCCGAACCCTGTCCCTAAACCTTCCCCGAAGCCTGACCCTCACCCGTCCCCTAATCCTAACCCGTACGCTGACATTCACCCGCGCCCTCACACGTACGCTCCCCCTAAAGCGTTGTCGTACCCTCACCTGGACCCTAAACCGTCCCCGTCCCCTAACCCTAACCCTAGCCCGAACCCTAACCCTAACCCTTCCCCGAAGCCTGACCCTCACCCGTCCCCATTCCTAACCCGTACGCTGACACTCACCCGCGCCCTCACACGTACGCTCCCCCTAAAGCGTTGTCGTATCCTCATCTGGACCCTAAACCATCCCCGTCCCCTAACCCTAACCCTAGCCCGAACCCTAACCCTAACCCTTCCCCAAAGCCTGACCCTCACCCGTCCCCTAATCCTAAACCGTACGCTGACACTCACCCGCGCCCTCACATGTACACTCCCCCTGAAGCGTTGTCGTACCCTCACCTGTACTCTAAACCGTCCCCGTCCCCTAACCCTAACCCTAGCCCGAAACCTAACCCTAACCCTTCCCCGCAGCCTGACCCTCACCCGTCCCCTACTCCTAACCCGTACGCTGACACTCACCCGCGCCCTCACACGTACGCTCCCCCTAAATCTTTGTGGCACCCTCACCTGGACCCTAAACCGTCACCGTCCCCTAACCCTAACCCTAGGCCGAACCCTAACCCTAACCCTTCCCCGAAGCCTGACCCTCACCCGTCCCCTAATCCTAACCCATACGCTGACACTCACCCGCGCCCTCACACGTACGCTCCCCCTAAAGTGTTGTCGTACCCTCACCTGGACCCTAAACCGTCCCCGTCCCCTAACCCTAACCCTAGCCCGAACCCTAACCCTAACACTTCCCCGAAGCCTGACCCTCACCCGTCCCCTAATCCTAACCCGTACGCTGACACTCACCTGCGCCCTCACACGTACGCTCCCCCTAAAGCGTTGTCATACCCTCACCTGGACCCTAAACCGTCCCCTAACCCTAACCCTAACCCTAGCCTGAACCCTAACCCTAACGCTTCCCCGAAGCCTGACCCTCACCCGTCCCCTAATCCTAACCCGTAGGCTGACACTCACCCGCGCCCTCACACGTACGCTCCCCCTAAAGCGTTGTCATACCCTCACCTGGACCCTAAACCGTCCCCTAACCCTAACCCTAACCCTAGCCTGAACCCTAACCCTAACGCTTCCCCGAAGCCTGACCCTCACCCGTCCCCTAATCCTAACCCGTAGGATGACACTCACCCGCGCCCTCACACGTACGCTCCCCCTAAAGCGTTGTCGTACCCTCACCTGGACCCTAAACCATCCCCGTCCCCTAACCCTAACCCTAGCCCGAACCCTAACCGTAACGCTTCCCCGAAGCCTGACCCTCACCCGTCCCCTAATCCTAACCCGTACATTGACCCTCACACACGCCCTCACACGTACACACCCCCTAAAGCATTGTCGTACCCTCACGTGGACCCTAAACCGTCCCCGTCCCCTAACCCTAACCCTAGCCCGAACCCTGACCCTAACCCTTCCCCGAAGCCTGACCCTCACCCGTCCCCTAATCCTAACCCGTACACTGACATTCACCCGCGCGCTCACACGTACGCTCCCCCTAAAGCGTTGTCGTACCCTCACCTGGACCCTAAACCGTCCCCGTCCCCTAACCCTAACCCTAGACCGAACCCTAACCCTAACCCTTCCCCGAAGCCTGACCCTCACCCGTCCCCTAATCCTAACCCGTACGCTGACATTAACCCGCGCCCTCACACGTACGCTACCCCAAAAGCGTTGTCGTACCCTCACCTGGACCCTAAACCGTCCCCGTCCCCTAACCCTAACCCTAGCCCGAACCCTAACCCTAACCCTTCCCCGAAGCCTGACCCTCACCCGTCCCCTAATCCTAACCCGTACGCTGACACTAACCAGCGCCCTCACACGTACGCTCCCCCTAAAGCGTTGTCGTACCCTCACCTGGACCCTAAACCGTCCCCATCCCCTAACCCTAACCCTAGCCCAAACCCTAACCCTAACCCTTCCGCGAAGCCTGACACTAACCCGTCCAATAATCCTAACCCGTACGCTGACACTCACACGCGCCCTCACACGTACGCTCCCCCTAAAGCGTTGTCGTACCCTCACCTGGACCCTAAACCGTCCCCGTCCCCTAACCCTAACCCTAGCCCGAACCCTGTCCCTAAACCTTCCCCGAAGCCTGACCCTCACCCGTCCCCTAATCCTAACCCGTACGCTGACATTCACCCGCGCCCTCACACGTACGCTCCCCCTAAAGCGTTGTCGTACCCTCACCTGGACCCTAAACCGTCCCCGTCCCCTAACCCTAACACTAGCCCGAACCCTAACCCTAAACCTTCCCCAAAGCCTGACCCTCACCCGTCCCCTAATCCTAACCCGTACTTTGACCCTCACACGCGCCCTCACACGTACGCTCCCCCTAAAGCGTTGTCGTACCCTCACCTGGACCCTAAACCGTCCCCGTCCCCTAACCATAACCCTAGCCCGAACCCTGACCCTAACCCTTCCCCGAAGCCTGACCCTCACCCGTCCCCTAATCCTAACCCGTACGCTGACATTCACCAGCGCCCTCACACGTACGCTCCCCCTAAAGCGTTGTCGTACCCTCACCTGGACCCTAAACCGTCCCCGTCCCCTAACCCTAACCCTAGCCCGAACCCTAACCCTAACCCTTCCCCGAAGACTGACCCTCACCCGTCCCCATTCCTAACCCGTACGCTGACACTCACCCGCGCCCTCACACGTACGCTCCCCCTAAAGCGTTGTCGTATCTTCATCTGGACCCTAAACCATCCCCGTCCCCTAACCCTAACCCTAGCCCGAACCCTAACCCTAACCCTTCCCCAAAGCCTGACCCTCACCCGTCCCCTAATCCTAAACCGTACGCTGACACTCACCCGCGCCCTCACATGTACGCTCCCCCTGAAGCGTTGTCGTACCCTCACCTGTACTCTAAACCGTCCCCGTCCCCTAACCCTAACCCTAGCCCGAGCCCTAACCCTAACCCTTCCCCGCAGCCTGACCCTCACCCGTCCCCTAATCCTAACCCGTACGCTGACACTCACCCGCGGCCTCACACTTATGCTCCCCCTAAAGCGTTGTCGTACCCTCACCTGGACCCTAAACCGTCCCCGTCCCCTAACCCTAACCCTAGCCCGAACCCTAACCCTAACACTTCCCCGAAGCCTGACCCTCACCCGTCCCCTAATCCTAACCCGTACGCTGACACTCACCTGCGCCCTCACACGTACGCTCCCCCTAAAGCGTTGTCATACCCTCACCTGGACCCTAAACCGTCCCCTAACCCTAACCCTAACCCTAGCCTGAACCCTAACCCTAACGCTTCCCCGAAGCCTGACCCTCACCCGTCCCCTAATCCTAACCCGTAGGCTGACACTCACCCGCGCCCTCACACGTACGCTCCCCCTAAAGCGTTGTCGTGCCCTCACCTGGACCCTAAACCGTCCCCGTCCCCTTACCCTAACACTAGACCGAACCCTAACCCTAACCCTTCCCCGAAGCCTGACCCTCACCCGTCCCCTAATCCTAACCCGTACGCTGACACGCACCCGCGCCCTCACACGTACGCTCCCCCTAAAGCGTTGTCGTACCCTCACCTGGACCCTAAACCGTCCCCGTCCCCTAACCCTAACCCTAGCCCGAACCCTAACCCTAACCCTTCCCCGAAGCCTGACCCTCACCCGTCCCCTAATCCTAACCCGTACGCTGACACTCACCCGCGCCCTCACATGTACGCTCCCCCTGAAGCGTTGTCGTACCCTCACCTGTACCCTAAACCGTCCCCGTCCCCTAACCCTAACCCTTCCCCGCAGCCTGACCCTCACCCGTCCCCTAATCCTAACCCGTACGCTGACACTCACCCGCGCCCTCACACATACGCTCCCACTAAATCGTTGTCGCACCCTCACCTGGACCCTAAACCGTCACCGTCCCCTAACCCTAACCCTAGGCCGAACCCTAACCCTAACCCTTCCCCGAAGCCTGACCCTCACCCGTCCCCTAATCCTAACCCGTACGCTGACACTCACCCGCGCCCTCACACGTACGCTCCCCCTAAAGCGTTGTCGTACCCTCACCTGGACCCTAAACCGTCCACTAACCCTAACCCTAACCCTAGCCCGAACCCTAACCCTAACCCTTCCCCAAAGCCTGACCCTCACCCGTCCCCTAATCCTAACCCGTACGCTGACACTCACCCGCGCCCTCACACGTACGCTCCCCCTAAAGCGTTGTCGTACCCTCACCTGGACCCTAAACCGTCCACTAACCCTAACCCTAACCCTAGCCCGAACCCTAACCCTAACCCTTCCCCAAAGCCTGACCCTCACCCGTCCCCTAATCCTAACCCGTACGCTGACACTCACCCGCGCCCTCACACGTACGCTCCCCCTAAAGCGTTGTCGTGCCCTCACCTGGACCCTAAACCGTCCCCGTCCCCTAACCATAACCCTAGCCCGAACCCTAACCCTAACCCTTCCCCGAAACCTGACCCTCACCCGTCCCCTAATCCTAACCCGTACGCTGACACGCACCCGCGCCCTCACACGTACGCTCCCCCTAAAGCGTCGTCGTACCCTCACCTGGACCCTAAACCGTCCCCGTCCCCTAACCCTAACCCTAGCCCGAACCCTAACCCTAACCCTTCCCCGAAGCCTGACCCTCACCCGTCCCCTAATCCTAACCCGTACGCTGACACTCACCCGCGCCCTCACACGTACGCTCCCCCTAAAGCGTTGTCGTACCCTCACCTGGACCCTAAACCATCCCCGTCCCCTAACCCTAACCCTAGCCCGAACCCTAACCCTAACCCTTCCCCGAAGCCTGACACTAACCCGTCCAATAATCCTAACCCGTACGCTGACACTCACACGCGCCCTCACACGTACGCTCCCCCTAAAGCGTTGTCGTACCCTCACCTGGACCCTAAACCGTCCCCGTCCCCTAACCCTAACCCTAGCCCGAACCCTGTCCCTAAACCTTCCCCGAAGCCTGACCCTCACCCGTCCCCTAATCCTAACCCGTACGCTGACATTCACCCGCGCCCTCACACGTACGCTCCCCCTAAAGCGTTGTCGTACCCTCACCTGGACCCTAAACCGTCCCCGTCCCCTAACCCTAACACTAGCCCGAACCCTAACCCTAAACCTTCCCCAAAGCCTGACCCTCACCCGTCCCCTAATCCTAACCCGTACTTTGACCCTCACACGCGCCCTCACACGTACGCTCCCCCTAAAGCGTTGTCGTACCCTCACCTGGACCCTAAACCGTCCCCGTCCCCTAACCCTAACCCTAGCCCGAACCCTGACCCTAACCCTTCCCCAAAGCCTGACCCTCACCCGTCCCCTAATCCTAACCCGTACGCTGACATTCACCAGCGCCCTCACACGTACGCTCCCCCTAAAGCGTTGTCGTACCCTCACCTGGACCCTAAACCGTCCCCGTCCCCTAACCCTAACCCTAGCCTGAACCCTAACCCTAACGCTTCCCCGAAGCCTGACCCTCACCCGTCCCCTAATCCTAACCCGTAGGCTGACACTCACCCGCGCCCTCACACGTACGCTCCCCCTAAAGCGTTGTCGTGCCCTCACCTGGACCCTAAACCGTCCCCGTCCCCTTACCCTAACACTAGACCGAACCCTAACCCTAACCCTTCCCCGAAGCCTGACCCTCACCCGTGCCCTAATCCTAACCCGTACGCTGACACGCACCCGCGCCCTCACACGTACGCTCCCCCTAAAGCGTTGTCGTACCCTCACCTGGACCCTAAACCGTCCCCGTCCCCTAACCCTAACCCTAGCCCGAACCCTAACCCTAACCCTTCCCCGAAGCCTGACCCTCACCCGTCCCCTAATCCTAACCCGTACGCTGACACTCACCCGCGCCCTCACATGTACGCTCCCCCTGAAGCGTTGTCGTACCCTCACCTGTACCCTAAACCGTCCCCGTCCCCTAACCCTAACCCTAGCCCGAACCCTAACCCTAACCCTTCCCCGCAGCCTGACCCTCACCCGTCCCCTAATCCTAACCCGTACGCTGACACTCACCCGCGCCCTCACACATACGCTCCCACTAAATCGTTGTCGCACCCTCACCTGGACCCTAAACCGTCACCGTCCCCTAACCCTAACCCTAGGCCGAACCCTAACCCTAACCCTTCCCCGAAGCCTGACCCTCACCCGTCCCCTAATCCTAACCCGTACGCTGACACTCACCCGCGGCCTCACACGTATGCTCCCCCTAAAGCGTTGTCGTACCCTCACCTGGACCCTAAACCGTCCCCTAACCCTAACCCTAACCCTAGCCCGAACCCTAACCCTAACCCTTCCCCGAAGCCTGACCCTCACCCGTCCCCTAATCCTAACCCGTACGCTGACACTCACCCGCGCCCTCACACGTACACTCCCCCTAAAGCGTTGTCGTACCCTCACCTGGACCCTAAACCGTCCCCTAACCCTAACCCTAACCCTAGCCCGAACCCTAACCCTAACCCTTCCCCAAAGCCTGACCCTCACCCGTCCCCTAATCCTAACCCGTACGCTGACACTCACCCGCGCCCTCACACGTACGCTCCCCCTAAAGCGTTGTCGTGCCCTCACCTGGACCCTAAACCGTCCCCGTCCCCTAACCATAACCCTAGCCCGAACCCTAACCCTAACCCTTCCCCGAAACCTGACCCTCACCCATCCCCTAATCCTAACCCGTACGCTGACACGCACCCGCGCCCTCACACGTACGCTCCCCCTAAAGCGTCGTCGTACCCTCACCTGGACCCTAAACCGTCCCCGTCCCCTAACCCTAACCCTAGCCCGAACCCTAACCCTAACCCTTCCCCGAAGCCTGACCCTCACCCGTCCCCTAATCCTAACCCGTACGCTGACACTCACCCGCGCCCTCACACGTACGCTCCCCCTAAAGCGTTGTCGTACCCTCACCTGGACCCTAAACCATCCCCGTCCCCTAACCCTAACCCTAGCCCGAACCCTAACCCTAACCCTTCCCCGAAGCCTGACCCTCACCCGTCCCCTAATCCTAACCCGTACATTGACCCTCACACGCGCCCTCACACGCACGCTCCCCCTAAAGCGTTGTCGTACCCTCACGTGGACCCTAAACCGTCCCCGTCCCCTAACCCTAACCCTAGCCCGAACCCTGACCCTAACCCTTCCCCGAAGCCTGACCCTCACCCGTCCCCTAATCCTAACCCGTACACTGACATTCACCCGTGCGCTCACACGTACGCTCCCCCTAAAGCGTTGTCGTACCCTCACCTGGACCCTAAACCGTCCCCGTCCCCTAACCCTAACCCTAGCCCGAACCCTAACCCTAACCCTTCCCCGAAGCCTGACCCTCACCCGTCCCCTAATCCTAACCCGTACGCTGACACTCACCCACGCCCTCACACGTACGCTCCCCCTGAAGCGTTGTCGTACCCTCACCTGGACCCTAAACCGTCCCCTAAGCCTAACCCTAACCCTAGCCCGAACCCTAACCCTAACCGTTCCCCGAAGCGTGACCCTCACCCGTCCCCTAATCCTAACCCGTACGCTGACACTCACCCGCGCCCTCATACGTACGCTCCCCCTAAAGCGTTGTCGTACCCTCACCTGGACCCTAAACCGTCCCCTAACCCTAACCCTAACCCTAGCCCGAACCCTAACCCTAACCCTTCCCCGAAGCCTGACCCTCACCCGTCCCCTAATCCTAACCCGTACGCTGAAACTCACCCGCGCCCTCACACGTACGCTCCCCCTAAAGCGTTGTCGTGCCCTCACCTGGACCCTAAACCGTCCCCGTCCCCTAACCCTAACCCTAGCCCGAACCCTAACCCTAACCCTTCCCCGAAACCTGACCCTCACCCGTCCCCTAATCCTAACCCGTACGCTGACACGCACCCACGCCCTCACACGTACGCTCCCCCTAAAGCGTTGTCGTACCCTCACCTGGACCCTAAACCATCCCCGTCCCCTAACCCTAACCCTAGCCCGAACCCTAACCCTAACCCTTCCCCGAAGCCTGACCCTCACCCGTCCCCTAATCCTAACCCGTACGCTGACACTCACCCGCGCCCTCACACGTACGCTCCCCCTAAAGCGTTGTCGTACCCTCACCTGGACCCTAAACCATCCCCGTCCCCTAACCCTAACCCTAGCCCGAACCCTAACCCTAACCCTTCCCCGAAGCCTGACCCTCACCCGTCCCCTAATCCTAACCCGTACATTGACCCTCACACGCGCCCTCACACGTACGCTCCCCCTAAAGCGTTGTCGTACCCTCACGTGGACCCTAAACCGTCCCCGTCCCCTAACCCTAACCCTAGCCCGAACCCTGACCCTAACCCTTCCCCGAACCCTGACCCTCACCCGTCCCCTAATCCTAACCCGTACACTGACATTCACCCGCGCGCTCACACGTACGCTCCCCCTAAAGCGTTCTCGTACCCTCACCTGGACCCTAAACCGTCCCCGTCCCCTAACCCTAACCCTAGCCCGAACCCTAACCCTAACACTTCCCCGAAGCCTGACCCTCACCCGTCCCCTAATCCTAACCCGTACGCTGACATTAACCTGCGCCCTCACATGTACGCTACCCCAAAAGCGTTGTCGTTACCTCACCTGGACCCTAAACCGTCCCCGTCCCCTAACCCTAACCCTAGCCCGAACCCTAACCCTAACCCTTCCCCGAAGCCTGACCCTCACCCGTCCCCTAATCCTAACCCGTACGCTGACACTAACCAGCGCCCTCACACGTACGCTCCCCCTAAAGCGTTGTCGTACCCTCACCTGGACCCTAAACCGTCCCCATCCCCTAACCCTAACCCTAGCCCAAACCCTAACCCTAACCCTTCCCCGAAGCCTGACACTAACCCGTCCAATAATCCTAACCCGTACGCTGACACTCACACGCGCCCTCACACGTACGCTCCCCCTAAAGCGTTGTCGTACCCTCACCTGGACCCTAAACCGTCCCCGTCCCATAACCCTAACCCTAGCCCGAACCCTGACCCTAAACCTTCCCCGAAGCCTGACCCTCACCCGTCCCCTAATCCTAACCCGTACGCTGACATTCACCCGCGCCCTCACACGTACGCTCCCCCTAAAGCGTTGTCGTACCCTCACCTGGACCCTAAACCGTCCCCGTCCCCTAACCCTAACACTAGCCCGAACCCTAACCCTAACCCTTCCCCGAAGCCTGACCCTCACCCGTCCCCTATTCCTAACCCGTACGCTGACACTCACCCGCGCCCTCACACGTACGCTCCCCCTAAAGCGTTGTCGTACCCTCACCTGGACCCTAAACCATCCCCGTCCCCTAACCCTAACCCTAGCCCGAACCCTAACCCTAACCCTTCCCCGAAGCCTGACCCTCACCCGTCCCCTAATCCTAACCCGTACTTTGACCCTCACACGCGCCCTCACATGTACGCTCCCCCTAAAGCGTTGTCGTACCCTCACCTGGACCCTAAACCGTCCCCGTCCCCTAACCCTAACCCTAGCCCGAACCCTGACCCTAACCCTTCCCCGAAGCCTGACCCTCACCCGTCCCCTAATCCTAACCCGTACGCTGACATTCACCAGCGCCCTCACACGTACGCTCCCCCTAAAGCGTTGTCGTACCCTCACCTGGACCCTAAACCGTCCCCATCCCCTAACCCTAACCCTAGCCCGAACCCTAACCCTAACCCTTCCCCGAAGCCTGACCCTCACCCGTCCCCATTCCTAACCCGTACGCTGACACTCACCCGCGCCCTCACACGTACGCTCCCCCTAAAGCGTTGTCGTATCCTCATCTGGACCCTAAACCATCCCCGTCCCCTAACTCTAACCCTAGCCCGAACCCTAACCCTAACCCTTCCCCGAAGCCTGCCCTCACCCGTCCCCTAATCCTAACCCGTACGCTGACACTCACCTGCGCCCTCACACGTACGCTCCCCCTAAAGCGTTGTCGTACCCTCACCTGGACCCTAAACCGTCCCCTAACCCTAACCCTAACCCTAGCCCGAACCCTAACCCTAACCCTAACCCTTCCCCGAAGCCTGACCCTCACCCGTCCCCTAATCCTAACCCGTACGCTGATACTCACCCGCGCCCTCACACGTACGCTCCCCCTAAAGCGTTGTCGTACTCTCACATGGACCCTAAACCATCCCTGTACCCTAACCCTAACCCTAGCCCGAACCATAACCCTAACCCTTCCCCAAAGCCTGACACTCACCCGTCCCCTAATCCTAACCCGTATGCTGACACTCACCCGCGCCCTCACATGTACGCTCCCCCTAAAGCGTTGTCGTACCCTCACCTGTACCCTAAACCGTCCCCGTCCCCTAACCCTAACCCTAGCCCGAACCCTAACCCTATCCCTTCCCCGAAGCCTGACCCTCACCCGTCCCCTAATCCTAACCCGTACGCTTACACTCACCCGCGCCCTCACACGTACACTCCCCCTAAAGCGATGTCGTACCCTCACCTGGACCATAAACCGTCCCAGTGCCCTAACCCTAACCCTAGCCCGAACCCTAACCCTAACCCTTCCCCGAAGACTGACCCTCACCCGTCCCATAATCCTAACCCGTACGCTGACACTCACCCGCGCCCTCACACGTACGCTCCCCCTAAAGCGTTGTCGTACCCTCACCTGGACCCTAAACCGTCCCCGTCCCCTAACCCTAACCCTAGCCTGAACCCTAACCCTAACCCTTCCCCGAAGCCTGACCCTCATTCGTCCCCTAATCCTAACCCGTATGCTGACACTCACCCACGCCCTCACACGTACGCTCCCCCTAAAGCGTTGTCGTACCCTCACCTGGACCCTAAACCGTCCCCGTCCCCTAACGCTAACCCTAGCCCGAACCCTAACCCTAACCCTTCCCCGAAGCCTGACCCTCACCCGTCCCCTAATCCTAACCCGTACGCTGACACTCACCCGTGCCCTCACATGTACGCTCCCCCTAAAGCGTTGTCGTACCCTCACCTGGACCCTAAACCGTCCAAGGCCCCTAACCCTAACCCTAGCCCGAACCCTAACCCTAACCCTTCCCCGAATCCTGACCCTCACACGTCCCCTAATCCTAACCTGTACGTTGACACTAACCCGCGCCATCACACGTACGCTCACTCTAAAGCGTTGTCGTACCCTCACCTGGACCCTAAACCGTCCCCGTCCCCTACCCCTAACCCTAGCCCGAACCCTAACCCTAACCCTTCCCCAAAGCCTGACCCTCACCCGTCCCCTAATCCTAACCCGTACGCTGACAGTAACCCGCGCCCTCACACGTACGCTCCCCCTAAAGCGTTGTCGTACCCTCACCTGGACCCTAAACTGTCGCGTCCCCTACCCCTAACCCTAGCCCGAACCCTAACCCTAACCCTTCCCCGAAGCCTGACCCTCACCCGTCCCCTAATCCTAACCCGTACGCTGACACAAACCCGCGCCATCACACGTA
This sequence comes from Orcinus orca, assembly GCF_937001465.1. Taxonomy (NCBI): domain Eukaryota; kingdom Metazoa; phylum Chordata; class Mammalia; order Artiodactyla; family Delphinidae; genus Orcinus; species Orcinus orca. The sequence goes on from NC_064571.1 coordinate 185,246, forward strand.
CGCTCCCCCTAAAGCGTTGTCACACCCTCACCGGGACCCTAAACCGTCCCCGTCCCCTAACCCTAACCCTAGCCCGAACCCCTACCCTAACCCTTCCCCGTAGCCTGACACTCACCCGTCCCCAAATCCTAACCCGTACACTGACACTCACCCGCGCCCTCACACGTACGCTCCCCCTAAAGCGTTGTCGTACCCTCACCTGGACCCTAAACCATCCCCGTCCCCTAACCCTAACCCTAGCCCGAACCCTAACCCTAACCCTTCCCCAAAGCCTGACCCTCACCCGTCCCCGAATCCTAACCCGTACGCTGACACTCACCCGCGCCCTCACACGTTCACTCCCCCTAAAGCGTTGTCGTACCCTCACCTGGACCCTAAACCGTCCCCGTCCCCTAACCCTAACCCTAGCCCGAACCCTAACCCTAACCCTTCCCCGAAGCCTGACCCTCACCCGTCCCCTAATCCTAACCCGTACGCTGACACTCACCTGCGCCCTCACACGTACGCTCCCCCTAAAGCGATATCGTACCCTCACCAGGACCCTAAACCGTCCCAGTGCCCTAACCCTAACCCTAGCCCGAACCCTAACCCTAACCCTTCCCTGAAGCCTGACCCTCACCCGTCCCCTAATCCTAACCTGTACGCTGACACTAATCCGCGCCATCACACATACGCTCACTCTAAAGCGTTGTCGTACCCTCACCTGGACCCTAAACCGTCCCCGTCCCCTACCCCTAACCCTAGCCCGAACCCTAACCCTAACACTTCCCCAAAGCCTGACCCTCAACCGTCCCGTAATCCTAACCCGTACGCTGACAGTAACCCGCGCCCTCACACGTACGCTCCCCCTAAAGCGTTGTCGTACCCTCACCTGGACCCTAAACTGTCCCCGTCCCCTACCCCTAACCCTAGCCCGAACCCTAACCCTAACCCTTCCCTGAAGCCTGACCCTCACCCGTCCCCTAATCCTAACCCGTACGCTGACACAAACCCGCGCCCTCACACATACGCTCCCCCTAAAGCGTTGTCGTACCCTCACCTGGACCCTAAACCGTCCCTGTCCCCTGACCCTAACCCTAGCCCGAACCCTAACCCTAACCCTTCCCCGAAGCCTGACCCTCACCCGTCCCCTAATCCTAACCCGTACGCTGACACTCACCCGCGCCCTCACACGTTCGCTCCCCCTAAAGCGTTTTCGTACCCTCACCTGGACCCTAAACCGTCCCCGTTCCCTAACCCTAAACCTAGCCCGAACCCTAACCCTAACACTTCCCCGAAGCCTGACCCTCACCCGTCCCCTAATCCTAACCCGTATGCTGACACTAACCCGTGCCCTCACACGTACGCTCCCCCTAAAACGTTGTCGTACCCTCACCTGGACCCTAAACCGTCCCCGTCCCCTAACCCTAACCCTAGCCCGAACCCTAACCCTAACCCTTCCCCGAAGCCTGACCCTCACCCGTCCCCTAATCCTAACCTGTACGCTGACACTAATCCGCGCCATCACACGTACGCTCACTCTAAAGCGTTGTCGTACCCTCACCTGGACCCTAAACCGTCCCCGTCCCCTACCCCTAACCCTAGCCCGAACCCTAACCCTAACCCTTCCCCAAAGCCTGACCCTCACCCGTCCCCTAATCCTAACCCGTACGCTGACAGTAACCCGCGCCCTCACACGTACGCTCCCCCTAAAGCGTTGTCGTACCCTCACCTGGACCCTAAACTGTCCCCGTCCCCTACCCCTAACCCTAGCCCGAACCCTAACCCTAACCCTTCCCCGAAGCCTGACCCTCACCCGTCCCCTAATCCTAAACCGTACGCTGAAACAAACCCGCGCCCTCACACGTACGCTCCCCCTAAAGCGTTGTCGTACCCTCACCGGGACCCTAAACCGTCCCCGTCCCCTAACCCTAACCCTAGCCCGAACCCCTACCCTAAAACTTCCCCGTAGCCTGACACTCACCCGTCCCCAAATCCTAACCCGTACACTGACACTCACCCGCGCCCTCACACGTACGCTCCCCCTAAAGCGTTGTCGTACCCTCACCAGAACCCTAAACCATCCCCGTCCCCTAACCCTAACCCTAGCCCGAACCCTAACCCTAACCCTTCCCCAAAGCCTGACCCTCACCCGTCCCCGAATCCTAACCCGTACGCTGACACTCACCCGCGCCCTCACACGTTCGCTCCCCCTAAAGCGTTGTCGTACCCTCACCTGGACCCTAAACCGTCCCCATCCCCTAACCCTAACCCTAGCCCGAACCCTAACCCTAACCCTTCCCCGAAGCCTGACCCTCACCCGTCCCCTAATCCTAACCCGTACGCTGACCCTCACCCGCGCCCTCACACGTATGCTCCCCCTAAAGCGTTGTCATACCCTCACCTGGACCCTAAACCGTCCCCGTCCCCTAACCCTAACCCTACCCCGAACCCTACCCCTAACCCTTCCCCGAAGCCTGACCCTCACCCGTCCCCTAATCCTAACCCGTACGCTGACCCTCACCCACGCCCTCACACGTACGCTCCCCCTAAAGCGTTGTCGTACCCTCACCTGGACCCTAAACCGTCCCCGTCCCCTAACCCTAACCCTAGCCCGAACCCTAACCCTAGCCCAAACCCTAACCCTAACCCTTCCCCGAAGCCTGACCCTCACCCGTCCCCTAATCCTAACCCGTACGCTGACACTCACCCGCGCCCTCACACGTACGCTCCCCCTAAAGCGTTGTCGTACCCTCACCTGGACGCTAAACCGTCCCCTAACCCTAACCCTAAACCTAGCCCGAACCCTAACCCTAACCCTTCCCCGAAGCCTGACCCTCACCCGTTCCCTTATCCTAACCCATACGCTGACACTAACCCGCGTCCTCACACATACGCTCCCCCTAAAACGTTGTCGTACCCTCACCTGGACCCTAAACCGTCCCCGTCCCCTAACCCTAACCCTAGCCCGAACCCTAACACTAACCCTTCCCCGAAGCCTGACCCTTACCCGTCCCCTTATCCTACCCAGTACGCTGACACTCACCCACGCCCTCACACGTACGCTCCCCCTAAAGCGTTGTCGAACCCTCACCTGGACCGTAAACCGTCCCCGTCCCCTAACCCTAACCCTACCCCGAACTCTATCCCTAAACCTTCCCCGAAGCCTGACCCTCACCCGTCCCCTAATCCTAACCCGTACGCTGACACTAATCCACGCTCTCACACGTAGGCTCCCCCTAAGGTGTTGTCGTACCCTCACCTGGACCCTAAACCGTCCCCGTCCCCTAACCCTAACCCTATCCCGAACCCTAACCCTAACCCTTCCCCGAAGCCTGACCCTCACCCGTCCCCTAATCCTAACCCGTACGCTGACACACACCCGCGCCCTCACACGTACGCTCCCCCTAAAGCGTTGTCGTATCCTCGCCTGGACCCTAAACCGTCCCCGAACCCTAACCCTAACCCTTCCCCGAAGCCTGACGCTCACCTGTCCCCTAATCCTAACCCGTACGCTGACACTAACCCACGCCCTCACACGTACGCTCCCCCTAAAGCGTTGTCGTACCCTCACCTGGACCCTAAACCGTCCCCGTCCCCTAACCCTATCCCTAGCCCGAACCCTAACCCTAACCCTTCCCCGAAGCCTGACCCTCACCCGTCCCCTAATCCTAACCCGTAGGCTGACACTCACCCGCGCCCTCACACGTACGCTCCCCCTAAAGCGTTGTCGTACCCTCACCTGGACCCTAAACCGTTCCCGTCCCCTAACCCTAACCCTAGCCCGAACCCTAACCCTAACCCTTCCCCGAAGCCTGACCCTCACCCGTACCCTAATCCTAACCCGTACGCTGACACTAACCCGCGACCTCACACGTACGCTCCCCCTAAAGCGTTGTCGTACCCTCACCTGGACCCTAAACCGTCCCCGTCCCCTAACCCTAACCCTAGTCCGTAATCTAACCCTAACCCTTCCCCGAAGCCTGACCCTCACCCGTCCCCTAATCCTAACCCGTACGCTGACACTAACCCGCGCCCTCACACGTACGATCCCCCTAAAGCGTTGTCATACCCTCACCTGGACCCTAAACCGTCCCCGTCCCCTAACCGTAAACCTAGCCCGAACCCTAACCCTAACCCTTCCCCGAAGCCTGACCCTCACCCGTCCCCTAATCCTAACCGGTACGCTGACACTCATCTGCGCCCTCACACGTACGCTCCCCCTAAAGCGTTGTCGTACCCTCACCTGGACCCTAAACCGTCCCCGTCCCCTGACACTAACCCTAGCCCGAACCCTAACCCTTCCCCGAAGCCTGACCCTCACCGTCCCCTAATCCTAACCGGTACGCTGACACTCACCCGCGCCCTCACACGTACGCCCCCCCTAAAGCATTGTCGTACCCTCACCTGGACCCTAAACCGTCCCCGTCCCCTAACCCTAACCCTAGTCCGAAATCTAACCCTAAAGCTTCCCCGAAGCCTGACCCTCACCCGTCCCCTAATCCTAACACGTACGCTGACACTAACCCGCGCCCTCACACGTACGATCCCCCTAAAGTGTTGTGATACCCTCACCTGGACCCTAAACCGTCCCCGTCCCGTAACCCTAACCCTAGCCCGAACCCTAACCCTAACCCTTCCCCGAAGCCTGACCCTCACCCGTCCCCTATTCCTAACCCGTACGCTGACACTCACCCACGCCCTCACACGTCCGCTCCCCCTAAAGCGTTGTCGTACCCTCACCTGGACCCTAAACCGTCCCCGTCCCCTAACCCTAACCCTAGCCCGAACCCTAACCCTAACCTTTCCCCGAAGCCTGACCCTCACCCGTCCCCTAATCCTAACCCATACGCTGACACTCACCCGCGCCCTCACACGTACGCTCCCCCTAAAGCGTTGTCGTACCCTCACCTGGACCCTAAACCGTCCCCGTCCCCTAACCCTAACCCTAGCCCGAACTCTAACATAACCCTTCCCCGAAGCCTGACCCTCACCCGTCCCCTAATCCTAACCCGTACGTTGACACTAACACGCGCCCTCACACGTACGCTCCCCCTAAAGCGTTGTCGTACCCTCACCTGGACCCTAAACCGTCCCCGTCCCCTAACCCTAACCGTAGCCCTAACCCTAACCCTAGCCCTTCCCCGAAGCCTGACCCTCACCCGTACCCTAATCCTAACCCGTACGCTGACACTCACCCGCGCCCTCACACGTACGCTCCCACTAAAGCGTTGTCGTACCCTCACATGGACCCTAAACCGTCCCCGTCCCCTAACCCTAATCCTAGCCCGAACCCTAACCCTAACCCTTCCCTGAAGCCTGACTCTCACCCGTTCCCCAATCCTAACCCGTACGCTGACACTCACCCGCGCCCTCACACGTACGCTCCCCCTAAAGCGTGGTCGTACCCTCAACTGGACCCTAAACCGTCCCCGTCCGCTAACCCTAACCATAGCACGAACCCTAACCCTAACCCTTCCCCGAAGCCTGACCCTCACCCGTCCCCTAATCCTAACCCGTACGCTGACACTCACCAACGCCCTCACACGTACGCTCCCCCTAAAGCGTTGTCGTGCCCTCACCTGGACCCTAAACCGTCCCGTCCCCTAACCCTAACCCTAGCCCGAACCCTAACCCTAACCCTTCCCCGAAGCCTGACCCTCACCCGTCCCCTAATCCTAACCCGTACGCTGACACTAACCCGCGCCCTCACACGTACGCTCCCCCTAAAGCGTTGTCGTACCCTCACCTGGACCCTAAAGCGTCCCCGTCACCTAACCCTAACCCTAGCCCGAACCCTAACCCTAACACTTCCGCGAAGCCTGACCCTCACCCGTCCCCTAATCCTAACCCGTACGCTGACACTAACCCACGCCCTCACACGTACGCTCCCCCTAAAGCGTTGTCGTACCCTCACCTGGACCCTAAACCGTCCCCGTCCCCTAACCCTAACCCTAGCCCGAACCCTAACACTAACACTTCCCCGAAGCCTGACCCTTACCCGTCCCCTTATCCTACCCAGTACGCTGACACTCACCCGCGCCCTCACACGTACGCTCCCCCTAAAGCGTTGTCGTACCCTCACCCGCACCGTATACCGTCCCCGTCCCCTAACCCTAACCCTACCCCGAACTCTAACCCTAAACCTTCCCCGAAGCCTGACCCTCACCCGTCCCCTAATCCTAACCCGTACGCTGACACTAATCCACGCTCTCACACGTAGGCTCCCCCTAAAGTGTTGTCGTACCCTCACCTGGACCCTAAACCGTCCCCGTCCCCTAACCCTAACCCTATCCCGAACCCTAACCCTAACCCTTCCCCGAAGCCTGACCCTCACACGTCCCCTAATCCTAACCCGTACGCTGACACTCGCCCGCGCTCTCACACGTACGCTCCACCTAAGGCGTTGTCGTACCCTCACCTGGACCCTAAACCGTCCCCGTCCCCTAACCCTAAACCTAGCCCGAACCGTAACCCTAACCCTTCCCCGAAGCCTGACCCTCACCCGTCCCCTAATCCTAACCCGTACGCTGATACTCAGCCGCGCCCTCACACGTACGCTCCCCCTAAAGCGTTGTCGTACCCTCACCTGGACCCTAAACCTTCCCCGTCCCCTAACCCTAACCCTAGCCCGAACCCTAACCCTAACCCTTCCCCGAAGCCTGACCCTCACCCGTCCCCTAATCCTAACCCATACGCTGACACTAACCCGCGCTCTCACACGAACGCTCCACCTAAAGCGTTGTCGTACCCTCACCTGGAACCTAAACCGTCCCCGTCCCCTAACCCTAACCCTAGCCTTCACCCTAACCCTAACCCTTCCCCGAAGCCTGACCCTCACCCGTCCCCTAATCCTAACCGGTAGGCTAACACTCACCCGCGCCCTCACACGTACGCTCCCCCTAAAGCGTTGTCGTATCCTCGCCTGGACCCTAAACCGTCGCCGTCCCCTAACCCTAACCCTAGCCCGAACCCTAACCCTAACCCTTCCCCGAAGCCTGACCCTCACCCGTCCCCTAATCCTAACCCGTACGCTGACACTAACCCACGCACTCACACGTACGCTCCCCCTAAAGCGTTGTCGTACCCTCACCTGGACCCTAAACCGTCCCCGTCCCCTAACCCTATCCCTAGCCCGAACCCTAACCCTAACCCTTCCCCGAAGCCTGACCCTCACCCGTCCCCTAATCCTAAGCCGTACGCTGACACTCACCCGCGCCCTCACACGTACGCTCCCCCTAAAGCGTTGTCGTACCCTCACCTGGACCCTAAACCGTCCCCGTCCCCTAGCCCTAACCCTAGCCCGAACCCTAACCCTAACCCTTCCCCGAAGCCTGACCCTCACCCGTCCCCTAATCCTAACCCGTACGCTGACACTAACCCGCGACCTCACACGTACCCTCCCCCTAAATCGTTGTCGTACCCTCACCTGGACCCTAAACCGTCCCTGTCCCCTAACCCTAACCCTAGCCCGAACCCTAACTCTAACACTTCCCCGAAGCCTGACCCTCACCCGTCCCCTAATCCTAACCAGTACGCTGACACTAACCCGCGCCCTCACTCGTACGCTCCCCCTAAAGCGTTGTCGTACCCTCACCTGGACCCAAACCGTCCCCGTCCCCTAACCCTAACCCTAGTCCGAAATCTAACCCTAACCCTTCCCCGAAGCCTGACCCTCACCCGTCCCCTAATCCTAACCCGTACGCTGACACTATCCCGCGCCCTCACACGTACGATCCCCCTAAAGCGTTGTCGTACCCTCACCTGGACCCTAAACCCTCCCCGTCCCCTAACCGTAACCCTAGACCGAACCCTAACCCTAACCCTTCCCCGAAGCCTGACCCTCACCCGTCCCCTAATCCTAACCGGTACGCTGACACTCATCCGCGCCCTCACACGTACACTCCCCCTAAAGCGTTGTCGTACCCTCACCTGGACCCTAAACCGTCCGCGTCCCCTAACCCTAACCCTAGCCCGAACCCTAACCCTAACCCTTCCCCGAAGCCTGACCCTCACCCGTACCCTAATCCTAACCCGTATGCTGACACTCACCCGCGCCCTCACACGTACGCTCCCCCTAAAGCGTTGTCGTACCCTCACCTGGACCCTAAACCGTCCCCGTCCCCTAACCCTAACCCTAGCCCGAACCCTAACCCTTCCCCGAAGCCTGGCCCTCACCGTCCCCTAATCCTAACCGGTACGCTGACACTCACCCGCGCCCTCACAGGTACGCTCCCCCTAAAGCATTGTCGTACCCTCACCTGGACCCTAAACCGTCCCCGTCCCCTAACCCTAACCCTAGTCCGAAATCTAACCCTAACCCTTCCCCGAAGCCTGACCCTCACCCGTCCCCTAATCCTAACACGTACGCTGACACTAACCCGCGCCCTCACACGTACGATCCCCCTAAAGTGTTGTCGTACCCTCACCTGGACCCTAAACCGTCCCCGTCCCGTAACCCTAACCCTAGCCCGAACCCTAAACCTAACCCTTCCCCGAAGAATGACCCTCACCCGTCCCCTAATCCTAACCCGTATGCTGACACTAAACGGCGCCCTCACACGTACGCTCCCCCTAAAGCGTTGTCGTACCCTCACCTGGACCCGAAACCGTCCCCGTCCCCTAACCCTAACCCTAGCCCGAACCCTAACCCTAACCCTTCCCCGAAGCCTGACCCTCACCCGTCCGCTAATCCTCACCCGTACGCTGACACTCACCCACGCCCTCACACGTCTGCTCCCCCTAAAGCGTTGTCGTACCCTCACCTGGACCCTAAACCGTCCCCGTCCCCTAATCCTAACCCTAGCCCGAACCCTAACCCTAACCTTTCCCCGAAGCCTGACCCTCACCCGTCCCCTAATCCTAACCCATACGCTGACACTCACCCGCGCCCTCACACGTACACTCCCCCTAAAGCGTTGTCGTACCCTCACCTGGACCCTAAACCGTCCCCGTCCCCTAACCATAACCCTAGCCCGAACTCTAACATAACCCTTCCCCGAAGCCTGACCCTCACCCGTCCCCTAATCCCAACCCGTACGTTGAAACTAACACGCGCCCTCAAACGTACGCTCCCCCTAAAGCGTTGTCGTACCCTCACCTGGACCCTAAACCGTCCCCGTCCCCTAACCCTAACCGTAGCCCTAACCCTAACCCTAGCCCTTCCCCGAAGCCTGACCCTCACCCGTCCCCTAATCCTAACCCGTACGCTGACACTCACCCGCGCCTTCACACGTACGCTCCCCCTAAAGCGTTGTCGTACCCTCACATGGACCCTAAACCGTCCCCGTCCCCTAACCCTAACCCTGGCCCGAACCCTAACCCTAACCCTTCCCTGAAGCCTGACTCTCACCCGTTCCCCAATCCTAACCCGTACGCTGACACTCTCCCGCGCCCTCACACGTACGCTCACCCTAAGCGTTGGCGTACCCTCACCTGGACCCTAAACCGTCCCCGTCCCCTAACACTAACCCTAGCCCGAACCCTAACCCTAACACTTCCCCGAAGCCTGACCCTCACCCGTCCCCTAATCCTAACCCGTACGCTGACACTCACCCGCGCCCTCACACGTACGCTCCCCCTAAAGCGTGGTCGTACCCTCAACTGGACCCTAAACCGCCCCCGTCCGCTAACCCTAACGATAGCCCGAACCCTAACCCTAACCCTTCCCCAAAGCCTGACCCTCACCCGTCCCCTAATCCTAACCCGTACGCTGACACTCACCCGCGCCCTCACACGTACGCTCCCCCTAAAGCATTGTCGTACCCTCACCTGGAACCTAAACCGTCCCCGTCCCCTAATTCTAACCCTAGCACGAACCCTAACCCTAACCTTTCACCGAAGCCTGACACTCACCCGTCCCCTAATCCTAACCCGTACGCTGACACTAACCCGCGCCCTCACACGTACGCTCCCCCTAAAGCGTTGTCGTACCCTCACCTGGACGCTAAACCGTCCCCGTCCCCTAACCCTAACCCTAGCCCGAACCCTAACCCTAACCCTTACCCGAAGCCTGACCCTCACCCGTCCCCTAATCCTAACCCATACGCTGACACTAACCCACGCTCTGACACGAACGCTCCCCCTAAAGCGTTGTCGTACCCTCACCTGGACCCTAAACCATCCCCGTCCCCTAACCCTAACCCTAGCCCGCACCCTAACCCTAACCCTTCCCCGAAGCCTGACCCTCACCCGTCCCCTAATCCTAACCGGTAGGCTGACACTAACCCGTGCCCTCACACGTACGCTCCCACTAAGGCGTTGTGGTACCCTCACCTGGACCCTAAACCGTCCCCGTCCCCTAACCCTAACCCTAGCCCGAACCCTAACCCTAACCCTTCCCCGAATCCTAACCCTCACCCGTCCCCTATTCCTAACCCGTACGCTGACACTCACCCGCACCCTCACACGTCCGCTCCCCCTAAAGCTTGTCGTACCCTCACCTGGACCCTAAACCGTCCCCGTCCCCTAACCCTAACCCTAGCCCGAACCCTAACCCTAACCTTTCCCCGAAGCCTGACCCTCACCCGTCCCCTAATCCTAACCCATACGCTGACACTCACCCACGCCCTCACACGTACGCTCCCCCTAAAGCGTTGTCGTACCCTCACCTGGACCCTAAACCGTCCCCGTCCCCTAACCCTAACCCTAGCCCGAACCCTAACCCTAACCTTCCAGGAAGCCTGACCCTCACCCGTCCCCTAATCCTAACCCGTACGCTGACACTCACCCGCGCCCTCACACGTACGCTCCCCCTAAAGCGTTGTCGTACCCTGAACTGGACCCTTAACCGTCCCCTAACCCTAACCCTAACACTAACCCAAACCCTAACCCTAACCCTTCCCCGAAGCCTGACCCTCACCCGTCCGCTAATCCTAACCCGTACGCTGACACTCACCTGCGCTCTCACACGTACGCTCCCCCTAAAGCGTTGTCGTACCCTCACCTGGACCCTAAACCGTCCCCGTCCCCTAACCCTAACCCTAGCCCAAACCCTAACCCTAACACTTCCCTGAAGCCTGACTCTCACCCGTTCCCCAATCCTAACCCGTACGCTGACACTCCACCGCGCCCTCACACGTACGCTCCCCCTAAGCGTTGTCGTACTCTCACCTGGACCCTAAACCGTCCCGGTCCCCTAACACTAACCCTAGCCCGAACCCTAACCCTAACACTTCCCCGAAGCCTGACCCTCACCCGTCCCCTAATCCTAACCCGTACGCTGACACTCACCCGCGCCCTCACACGTACGCTCCCCCTAAAGCGTGGTCGTACCCTCAACTGGACCCTAAACCGTCCCCGTCCGCTAACCCTAACCATAGCCCGAACACTAACCCTAACCCTTCCCCGAAGCCTGACCCTCACCCGTCCCCTAATCCTAACCCGTACGCTGACACTCACCCGCGCCCTCACACGTACGCTCCCCCTAAAGCGTTGTCGTACCCTCACCTGGACCCTTAACCGTCCCCTAACCCTAACCCTAACGCTAGCCCGCACCCTAACCCTAACCCTTCCCCGAAGCCTGACCCTCACCCGTCCCCTAATCCTAACCCGTACGCTGACACTCACCCGCGCCCTCACACGTACGCTCCCCGTAAAGCGTTGTCGTACCCTCACCTGGACCCTAAACCGTCCCCGTCCCCTAACCCTAACCCTAGCCCGAACCCTAACCCTAACCCTTCCCCAAAGCCTGACCCTCACCCGTCCCCTAATCCTAACCCGTATGCTGACACTCACCCGCGCCCTCACACGTACGCTCCCCCTAAAGCGTTGTCGTACCCTCACCTGGACCCTAAACCGTCCCCGTCCCCTAACCCTAACACTAGCCCGAACCCTAACCCTAACCCTTCCCCGAAGCCTGACCCTCACCCGTCCCCTAATCCTAACCCATACGCTGACACTCACCCACGCCCTCACACGTACGCTCTCCCTGAAGCGTTGTCGTACCCTCACCTGGACCCTAAACCGTCCCCGTCCCCTAACCCTAACCCTAGCCCGCACCCTAACCCTAACCCTTCCCCGAAGCCTGACCCTCACCCGTCCCCTAATCCTAACCCGTACGCTGACACTCACCCGCGCCCTCACACGTACGCTCCCCCTAAAGCGTTGTCGTACCCTCACCTGGACCCTTAACCGTTCCCTAACCCTAACCCTAACCCTAGCCCGAACCCTAACCCTAACCCTTCCCCGAAGCCTGACCCTCACCCGTCCGCTAATCCTAACCCGTACGCTGACACTCACCTGCGCTCTCACACGTACGCTCCCCCTAAAGTGTTGTCGTACCCTCACCTGGACCCTAAACCGTCCCCGTCCCCTAACCCTAATCCTAGCCCGAACCCTAACCCTAAACCTTCCCCGAAGCCTGACCCTCACCCATCCCCTAATCCTAACCCGTACGCTGACACTCACCCGTGGCCTCACACGTACGCTCTCCCTAAAGTGTTGTCATACCCTCACCTGGACCCTAAAGCGTCCCCTAACCCTAACCCTACCCCTAGCCCGAACCCTAACCCTAACCCTTCCCGGAAGCCTGACCCTCACCCGTCCCCTAATCCTAACCCGTACGCTGACACTCACCCACGCCCTCACACGTACGCTCCCCCAAAGCGTTGTCGTACCCTCACCTGAACCCTAAACCGTCCCCGTACCCTAACCCTAACCCTAGACCGAACCCTAACCCTAACCCTTCCCCGAAGCCTGACCCTCACCCGTCCCCTAATCCTAACCCGTACGCTGACAATCAACCGCGCCCTCACACGTATGCTCACCCTAAGCGTTGTCGTACCCTCACCTGGACCCTAAACCGTCCCCGTCCCCTAACCCTAACCCTAGCCCGAACCCTAACCCTAACCCTTCCCCGAAGCCTGACACTCACCCGTCCCCTAATCCTAACCCGTACGCTGACACTCACTCGCGCCCTCACACGTACGCTCCCCCTAAAGCGTTGTCGTACCCTCACCTGGACCCTAAACCATCCCCGTCCGCTAACCCTAACCGTAGCCCGAACGCTAACCCTAACCCTTCCCTGAAGCCTGACTCTCACCCGTTCCCTAATCCTAACCCGTATGCTGACACTCCCCCGCGCCCTCACACGTACGCTCCCCCTAAAGCGTTGTCGTACCCTCATCTGGACCCTAAACCGTCCCCGTCCCCTAACCCTAACCCTAGCCCGAACCCTAACCCTAACCCTTCCCCGAAGCCTGACCCTCACCCGTCCCCTAATCCTAACCTGTACGCTGACACTAACCCGAGCCCTCACACGTACGCTTCCCCTAAAGCGTTGTCGTACGCTCACCTGGACCCTAAACCGTCCCCGTCCCCTAACCCTAATCCTAGCCCGAACCCTAACCCTAACCCTTCCCCGAAGCCTGACCCTCACCCGTCCCCTAATCCTAACCGGTACGCTGACACTCACCCGCGCCCTCACACGTACGCTCCCCCTAAAGCGTTGTCGTACCCTCATCTGGACCAGAAACCGTCCCCATCCCCTAACCCTAACCCTAGTCCGAACTCTAACCCTAAACTTTCCCCGAAGCCTGACCCTCACCCGTCCCCTAATCCTAACCCGTACGCTGACACTAACCCGCGCCCTCACACGTATGCTCCCCCTAAGCGTTGTCGTACCCTACCTGGACCCTAAACCGACTCCGTCCCCTAACCCTAACCCTAGCCCGAACACTAACCCTAACCCTTCCCCGAAGCCTGACCCTCACCCGTCCCCTAATCCTAACCCGTACGCTGACACTAACCCGCGCCCTCACACGTACGCTCCCCCTAAACCGTTGTCGTACACTCACCTGGACCCTAAACCGTCCCCGTCCCCTAACCCTAACCCTAGCCCGAACCCTAACCCTAACCCTTCCCCGAAGCCTGACCCTCACCCGTCCCCTAATCCTAACCCGTACGCTGACACTCACCCGCGCCCTCACACGTACGCTCCCCCTAAAGCGTTCTCGTACCCTCACCTGGACCCAAAACCGTCCCCGTCCCCTAACCCTAACCGTAGCCCGAACGCTAACCCTAACGCTTCCCCGAAGCCTGACTCTCACCCGTTCCCTAATCCTAACCCGTACGCTGACACTCCCCCGTGCCCTCACACGTACGCTCCCCCTAAAGCGTTGACGTACCATCACCTGGACCCTAAACCGTCCCCGTCCCCTAACCCTAACCCTAGCCCGAACCCTAACCCTAACCCTTCCCCAAACCCTGACCCTCACCCGTCCCCCAATCCTAACCCGTACGCTGACACTAACCCGCGCCCTCACACGTACCCTCCCCCTAAAGCGTTGTCGTACCCTCACCTGGACCCTAAACCGTCCCCGTCCACTAACCCTAACCCTAGCCTGAACTCTAACCCTAACTCTTCCCCGAAGCCTGACCCTCACCCGTCCCCTAATCCTAACCTGTACGCTGACACTAACCCACGCCCTCACACGTACGCTCCCTGTAAAGCGTTGTCGTACCCTCACCTGGACCCTAAACCGTCCCGTTCCCCTAACCCTAACCCTAGCCCATACCCTAACCCTAACCCTTCCCCGAAGCCGGACCCTCAACCGTCCCCTAATCCTAACCCGTACGCTGACACTCACCAGCGCCCTCACACGTACGCTCCCCCTAAAGCGTTGTCGTACCCTCACCTGGACCCTAAACCGTCCCCTTCCCCTAACCCTAACCCTAGCCCAAACCCTAACCCTAACCCTTCCCCGAAGCCGGACCCTCAACCGTCCCCTAATCCTAACCCGTACGCTGACACTCACCAGCGCCCTCACACGTACGCTCCCCCTAAAGCGTTGTCGTACCCTCACCTGAACCCTAAACCGTCCCCGTACCCTAACCCTAACCCTAGACCGAACCCTAACCCTAACCCTTCCCCGAAGCCTGACCCTCACCCGTCCCCTAATCCTAACCCGTACGCTGACAATCAACCGCGCCCTCACACGTATGCTCACCCTAAGCGTTGTCGTACCCTCACCTGGACCCTAAACCGTCCCCGTCCCCTAACCCTAACCCTAGCCCGAACCCTAACCCTAACCCTTCCCCGAAGCCTGACACTCACCCGTCCCCTAATCCTAACCCGTACGCTGACACTCACTCGCGCCCTCACACGTACGCTCCCCCTAAAGCGTTGTCGTACCCTCACCTGGACCCTAAACCATCCCCGTCCGCTAACCCTAACCGTAGCCCGAACGCTAACCCTAACCATACCCTGAAGCCTGACTCTCACCCGTTCCCTAATCCTAACCCGTATGCTGACACTCCCCCGCGCCCTCACACGTACGCTCCCCCTAAAGCGTTGTCGTACCCTCATCTGGACCCTAAACCGTCCCCGTCCCCTAACCCTAACCCTAGACCGAACCCTAACCCTAACCCTTCCCCGAAGCCTGACCCTCACCCGTCCCCTAATCCTAACCTGTACGCTGACACTAACCCGAGCCCTCACACGTACGCTTCCCCTAAAGCGTTGTCGTACGCTCACCTGGACCCTAAACCGTCCCCGTCCCCTAACCCTAATCCTAGCCCGAACCCTAACCCTAACCCTTCCCCGAAGCCTGACCCTCACCTGTCCCCTAATCCTAACCGGTACGCTGACACTCACCCGCGCCCTCACACGTACGCTCCCCCTAAAGCGTTGTCGTACCCTCATCTGGACCAGAAACCGTCCCCATCCCCTAACCCTAACCCTAGTCCGAACTCTAACCCTAAACTTTCCCCGAAGCCTGACCCTCACCCGTCCCCTAATCCTAACCCGTACGCTGACACTAACCCGCGCCCTCACACGTATGCTCCCCCTAAGCGTTGTCGTACCCTACCTGGACCCTAAACCGACTCCGTCCCCTAACCCTAACCCTAGCCCGAACACTAACCCTAACCCTTCCCCGAAGCCTGACCCTCACCCGTCCCCTAATCCTAACCCGTACGCTGACACTAACCCGCGCCCTCACACGTACGCTCCCCCTAAACCGTTGTCGTACACTCACGTGGACCCTAAACCGTCCCCGTCCCCTAACCCTAACCCTAGCCCGAACCCTAACCCTAACCCTTCCCCGAAGCCTGACCCTCACCCGTCCCCTAATCCTAACCCGTACGCTGACACTCACCCGCGCCCTCACACGTACGCTCCCCCTAAAGCGTTCTCGTACCCTCACCTGGACCCAAAACCGTCCCCGTCCCCTAACCCTAACCGTAGCCCGAACGCTAACCCTAACGCTTCCCCGAAGCCTGACTCTCACCCGTTCCCTAATCCTAACCCATACGCTGACACTCCCCCGTGCCCTCACACGTACGCTCCCCCTAAAGCGTTGACGTACCATCACCTGGACCCTAAACCGTCCCCGTCCCCTAACCCTAACCCTAGCCCGAACCCTAACCCTAACCCTTCCCCAAACCCTGACCCTCACCCGTCCCCCAATCCTAACCCGTACGCTGACACTAACCCGCGCCCTCACACGTACCCTCCCCCTAAAGCGTTGTCGTACCCTCACCTGGACCCTAAACCGTCCCCGTCCACTAACCCTAACCCTAGCCTGAACTCTAACCCTAACTCTTCCCCGAAGCCTGACCCTCACCCGTCCCCTAATCCTAACCTGTACGCTGACACTAACCCACGCCCTCACACGTACGCTCCCTGTAAAGCGTTGTCGTACCCTCACCTGGACCCTAAACCGTCCCGTTCCCCTAACCCTAACCCTAGCCCAAACCCTAACCCTAACCCTTCCCCGAAGCCGGACCCTCAACCGTCCCCTAATCCTAACCCGTACGCTGACACTCACCAGCGCCCTCACACGTACGCTCCCCCTAAAGCGTTGTCGTACCCTCACCTGGACCCTAAACCGTCCCCTTCCCCTAACCCTAACCCTAGCCCAAACCCTAACCCTAACCCTTCCCCGAAGCCGGACCCTCAACCGTCCCCTAATCCTAACCCGTACGCTGACACTCACCAGCGCCCTCACACGTACGCTCCCCCTAAAGCGTTGTCGTACCCTCACCTGGACCCTAAACCTTCCCCATCCCCTAAACCTAACCCTAGCCCGAACTCTAACATAACCCTTCCCCGAAGCCTGACCCTCACCCGTCCCCTAATCCTAACCCGTACGCTGACACTAACACGCGCCCTCACACGTACCCTCCCCCTAAAGCGTTGTCGTACCCTCACCTGGACCCTAAACCGTCCCCGTCCCCTAACCCTAACCCTAAACCTAGCCTGAACCCTAACCCTAACCCTTCCCCGAAGCCTGACACTCACCTGTCCCCTAATCCTAACCCGTACGCTGACACTCACCCGCGCCCTCACACGTACGCTCCCCCTAAAGCGTTGTCGTACCCTCACCTGGACCCTAAACCGTTCCCGTCCCCTAACCCTAACCCTAGCCCAAACCCTAACCCTAACCCTACCCCGAAGCCTGACCCTCACCCGTCCCCTAATCCTAAACCGTACGCTGACACTCACCCACAGCCTAACACGTACACTCTCCCTAAAGCGTTGTCGTACCCTCACCTGGACCCTAAACCGTCCCCGTCCCCTAACCCTAACCCTAGCCCGAACCCTAACCCTAACCCTTCCCCGAAGCCTGACCCTCACCCGTCGCCTAATCCTAACCCGTACGCTGACACTCATACGCGCCCTCACACGTACGCTCCCCCTAAAGCGTTGTCGTACCCTCACCTGGACCCTAAACCGTCCCCGTCCCCTAACCCTAACCCTAGCCTGAACCCTAACCCTAACCCTTCCCCGAAGCCTGACCCTCACCCGTCCCCTAATCCTAACCCGTACGCTGACACTCACCCGCGCCCTCACACGTACGCTCCCCCTAAAGCGTTGTCGTACCCTCACCTGGACCCTAAACCGTCCCCGTCCCGTAACCCTAAACCTAGCCCGAACCCTAACACTAACCCTTCCCCGAAGCCTGACCCTCACCCGTCCCCTAATCCTAACCCGTACGCTGACACTCACCCGCGCCCTCACATGTACGCTCCCCCTAAAGCGTTGTCGTACCCTCACCTGGACCCTAAACCGTCCCCGTCCCCTTACCTTACTCCTAGCTCGAACCCTAACCCTAACCGTTCCCCGAAGCCTGACCCTCACCTGTCGCCTAATCCTAACCCATACACTGACACTAACTTGCGCCCTCACACGTACGCTCCCCCTGAAGCGTTGTCGTACCCTCACCTGGACCCTAAACCGTCCCCGTCCCCTAACCCTAACCCTAGCCTGAACTCTAACCCTAACCCTTAACCGAAGCCTGACCCCCACCCGTCCCCTAATCCTAACCCGTACGCTGACAATAACCCACGCCCTCACACGTACGCTACCCCTAAAGTGTTGTCATACCCTCACCTGGACCCTAAACCGTCCCTGTCCCCTAACCCTAACCCTAGCCCGAACCCTAACCCTAACCCTTCACCGAAGCCTGACCCTCACCCGTCCCCTAATCCTAAACCATACGCTGACACTCACCCGCGCCCTCACACGTACGCTCCCCATAAAGCGTTGTCGTACCCTCACCTGGAGCCTAAACCGTCCCCGTCCCCTAACCCTAACCCAGGCCCGAACCCTAACCCTAACCCTTCCCAGAAGCCTGACCCTCACCCGTCCCCTAATCGTAACAGGTACGCTGACACTCACCTGCGCCCTCACACGTACGCTCCCCCTAAAGCGTTGTCGTACCCTCACCTGGACCCTAAACCGTCCCCGTCCCCTAAACCTAACCCTAGCCCGAACCCTAACCCTAAACCTTCCCCGAAGCCTGACCCTCACCCGTCCCCTAATCCTAAACCGTACGCTGACACTCACCCGCGCCCTCACACGTACGCTCCCCCTAAAGCGTTGTTGTACCCTCACCTGGACCCTAAACCGTCCCCGTCACCTAACCCTAACCCTAGCCCGAACCCTAACCCTAACCCTTCCCCGAAGCCTGACCCTCACCCATCCCCTAATCCTAACCCGTACGCTGACACTCACCCGCGCCCTCACATGTACGCTACCCCTAAAGCGTTGTCGTACCCTCACCTGGACCCTAAACCGTCCCCGTCCCCTAACCCTAACCCTAACCCTAGCCCGAACCCTAACCCTAACCCTTCCTCGAAGCCTGACCCTCACCAGTCCCCTAATCCTAACCCGTACGCTGACACTGACCCGCGCCCTCACACGTATGCTCCACCTAAATCGTTGTCGTACCCTCACCTGGACCCTAAACCGTCCCCGTCCACTAACCCTAACCCTAGCCCGAACCCTAACCCTAACCCTTCCCCGAAGCCTGACCCTCACCCGTCCCCTAATCCTAACCCATACTCTGACACTAACTCGCGCCCTCACAGGTACGCTCCCCCTAAAACGTTGTCGTACCCTCACCTGGACCCTAAACCGTCCCCGTCCCGTAACCCTATCCCTAGCCCGAACCCTAAACCTAACCCTTCCCCGAAACCTGACCCTCACCCGTCCCCTATTCCTAACACGTACGCTGACACTAACCCACGCCCTCACACGTACGCTCCCCCTAAAGCGTTGTCGTACCCTCACCTGGACCCTACACCGTCCCCGTCCCCTAACCCTAATCCTAGCCCGAACCCTAACCCTAACCCTTCCCCGAAGCCTGACCCTCACCCGTCCCCTAATCCTAACCCGTACGGTGACACTCAGCCGCGCCCTCACACGTACGCTCCCCCTAAAGCGTTGTCGTACCCTCACCTGGACCCTATACCGTCCCCATCCCCTAACCCTAACCCTAGCCCGAACCCTAACCCTAACCCTTCCCCGAAGCCTGACCCTCACCCGTCCCCTAATCCTAACCCGTACGCTGACACTCACCCACGCCCTCACACGTACGCTCCCACTAAAGAGTTGTCGTACCCTCACCTGGACCCTAAACCGTCCCCGTCCCCTAACCCTAAACCTAGCCCGAACCCTAACCCTAACCCTTCCCCGAAGCCTGACCCTCACCCGTCCCCTAATCCTAACCCGTACGCTGACACGCACCCGCGCCCTCACACGTACGCTCCCCCTAAAGCGTTGTCGTACCTTCACCTGGACCCTAAACCGTCCCCGTCCCCTAACCCTAACCCTAGCCCGAACGCTAAACCTAACCCTTCCCGGAAGCCCGACCCTCACCCGTCCCTTAATCCTAACCCGTACTCTGACACTAACACGCGCCCTCACACGTACGCTCCCCCTAAATCGTTGTCGTACCCTCACCTGGACCCTAAACCTTCCCCGTCCCCTAACCCTAACCCTAGCCCGAACCCTAACCCTAACCCTTCCCCGAAGCCTGACCCTCACCCGTCCCCTAATCCTAACCCGTACGCTGACACTAACCTGCGCCCTCACACGTACGCTCCCCCTGAAGCGTTCTCGTACCCTCACCTGGACCCTAAACCGTCCCCTTCCCCTAACCCTAACCCTAGCCAAAACCCTAACCCTAAACCTTCCCCGAAGCCTGACCCTCACCCGTCCCCTAATGCTAACACGTATGCTGACACTCACCCGCGCCCTCACACGTACGCTCCCCCTAAAGCGTTGTCGTACCCTCACCTGGACCCTAAACCGTCCCCGTCCCCTAACCCTAAACCTAGCCCGAACCCTAACCCTAACCCTTCCCCGAAGCCTGACCCTCACCCGTCCCCTAATCCTAACCCGTACGCTGACACTAACCCGCGCCCTCACACGTACGCTCCCCCTAAAGTGTTGTCGTACCCTCACCTGAACCCTAAACCGTCCCTGTCCCCTAACCCTAACCCTAGCCCGAACCCTAACCCTAACCCTTCCCCGAAGCCTGACCCTCACCCGTCCCCTAATCCTAAACCATACGCTGACACTCACCCGCGCCCTCACACGTACGCTCCCCCTAAAGCGTCGTCGTACCCTCACCTGGACCCTAAACCGTCCCCGTCCCCTAACCCTAACCCTAGCCCAAACCCTAATCCGAACCCTTCCCCGAAGCCTGACCCTCACCCGTCCCCTAATCCTAACCGGTACGCTGACACTCACCCGCTCCCTCAGACGTACGCTCCCCCTAAAGCGTTTTCGTACCCTCACCTGGACCCTAAACCGTCCCCGTCCCCTAACCCTAAACCTAGCCCGAACCCTAACCCTAATCCTTCCCCGAAGCCTGACCCTCACCCGTCCCCTAATCCTAACCCGTACGCTGACACTCACCCGCGCCCTTACACGTACGCTCCCCCTAAAGCGTTGTCGTACCCTCACCTGGACCCTAAACCGTCCCCATCCCCTAACCCTAACCCTAGCCCGAACCCTAACCCTAACCCTTCCCCGAAGCCTGACCCTCACCCGTCCCCTAATCCTATCCCGTACGCTGACACTCACCCGCGCCCTCACACGTACGCTCCCCCTAAAGCGTTGTCGTACCCTCACCTGGACCCTAAACCGTCCCCGTCCCCTAACCCTAACCCTAGCCCGAACCCTAACCCTAACCCTTCCCCGAAGCCTGACCCTCACCCATCCCCTAATCCTAACCCGTACGCTGACACTCCCCCGCGCCCTCACACGTATGCTCCCCCTAAAGCGTTTTCGTACCCTCACCTGGACCCTAAACCGTCCCCATCCCCTAACCCTAACCCTAGCCCGAACCCTAACCCTAACCCTTCCCCGAAGCCTGACCCTCACCCGTCCCCTAATCCTAACCCGTACGCTGACACTCACCCGCGCCCTCACACGTACGCTCCCCCTAAAGCATTGTCGTACCCTCACATGGACCCTAAACCGTCCCCATCCCCTAACCCTAACCCTAGCCCGAACCCTAACCCTAACCCTTCCCCGAAGCCTGACCCTCACCCGTACCCTAATCCTAACCCGTACGCTGACACTAACCCGCGACCTCACACGTACGCTCCCCCTAAAGCGTTGTCGTACCCTCACCTGGACCCTAAACCGTCCCCGTCCCCTAACCCTAACCCTAGTCCGTAATCTAACCCTAACCCTTCCCCGAAGCCTGACCCTCACCCGTCCCCTAATCCTAACCCGTACGCTGACACTAACCCGCGCCCTCACACGTACGATCCCCCTAAAGCGTTGTCATACCCTCACCTGGACCCTAAACCGTCCCCGTCCCCTAACCGTAAACCTAGCCCGAACCCTAACCCTAACCCTTCCCCGAAGCCTGACCCTCACCCGTCCCCTAATCCTAACCGGTACGCTGACACTCATCAGCGCCCTCACACGTACGCTCCCCCTAAAGCGTTGTCGTACCCTCACCTGGACCCTAAACCGTCCCCGTCCCCTGACACTAACCCTAGCCCGAACCCTAACCCTTCCCCGAAGCCTGACCCTCACCGTCCCCTAATCCTAACCGGTACGCTGACACTCACCCGCGCCCTCACACGTACGCCCCCCCTAAAGCATTGTCGTACCCTCACCTGGACCCTAAACCGTCCCCGTCCCCTAACCCTAACCCTAGTCCGAAATCTAACCCTAAAGCTTCCCCGAAGCCTGACCCTCACCCGTCCCCTAATCCTAACACGTACGCTGACACTAACCCGCGCCCTCACACGTACGATCCCCCTAAAGTGTTGTGATACCCTCACCTGGACCCTAAACCGTCCCCGTCCCGTAACCCTAACCCTAGCCTGAACCCTAAACCTAACCCTTCCCCGAAGAATGACCCTCACCCGTCCCCTAATCCTAACCCGTATGCTGACACTAAACCGCGCCCTCACACGTACGCTCCCCCTAAAGCGTTGTCGTACCCTCACCTGGACCCTAAACCGTCCCCGTCCCCTAACCCTAACCCTAGCCCGAACCCTAACCCTAACCCTTCCCCGAAGCCTGACCCTCACCCGTCCCCTATTCCTAACCCGTACGCTGACACTCACCCACGCCCTCACACGTCCGCTCCCCCTAAAGCGTTGTCGTACCCTCACCTGGACCCTAAACCATCCCCGTCCCCTAACCCTAACCCTAGCCCGAACCCTAACCCTAACCTTTCCCCGAAGCCTGACCCTCACCCGTCCCCTAATCCTAACCCATACGCTGACACTCACCCGCGCCCTCACACGTACGCTCCCCCTAAAGCGTTGTCGTACCCTCACCTGGACCCTAAACCGTCCCCGTCCCCTAACCCTAACCCTAGCCCGAACTCTAACATAACCCTTCCCCGAAGCCTGACCCTCACCCGTCCCCTAATCCTAACCCGTACGTTGACACTAACACGCGCCCTCACACGTACGCTCCCCCTAAAGCGTTGTCGTACCCTCACCTGGACCCTAAACCGTCCCCGTCCCCTAACCCTAACCGTAGCCCTAACCCTAACCCTAGCCCTTCCCCGAAGCCTGACCCTCACCCGTACCCTAATCCTAACCCGTACGCTGACACTCACCCGCGCCCTCACACGTACGCTCCCACTAAAGCGTTGTCGTACCCTCACATGGACCCTAAACCGTCCCCGTCCCCTAACCCTAATCCTAGCCCGAACCCTAACCCTAACCCTTCCCTGAAGCCTGACTCTCACCCGTTCCCCAATCCTAACCCGTACGCTGACACTCACCCGGGCCCTCACACGTACGCTCCCCCTAAAGCGTGGTCGTACCCTCAACTGGACCCTAAACCGTCCCCGTCCGCTAACCCTAACCATAGCACGAACCCTAACCCTAACCCTTCCCCGAAGCCTGACCCTCACCCGTCCCCTAATCCTAACCCGTACGCTGACACTCACCAACGCCCTCACACGTACGCTCCCCCTAAAGCGTTGTCGTGCCCTCACCTGGACCCTAAACCGTCCCGTCCCCTAACCCTAACCCTAGCCCGAACCCTAACCCTAACCCTTCCCCGAAGCCTGACCCTCACCCGTCCCCTAATCCTAACCCGTACGCTGACACTAACCCGCGCCCTCACACGTACGCTCCCCCTAAAGCGTTGTCGTACCCTCACCTGGACCCTAAAGCGTCCCCGTCACCTAACCCTAACCCTAGCCCGAACCCTAACCCTAACACTTCCGCGAAGCCTGACCCTCACCCGTCCCCTAATCCTAACCCGTACGCTGACACTAACCCACGCCCTCACACGTACGCTCCCCCTAAAGCGTTGTCGTACCCTCACCTGGACCCTAAACCGTCCCCGTCCCCTAACCCTAACCCTAGCCCGAACCCTAACACTAACACTTCCCCGAAGCCTGACCCTTACCCGTCCCCTTATCCTACCCAGTACGCTGACACTCACCCGCGCCCTCACACGTACGCTCCCCCTAAAGCGTTGTCGTACCCTCACCCGCACCATATACCGTCCCCGTCCCCTAACCCTAACCCTACCCCGAACTCTAACCCTAAACCTTCCCCGAAGCCTGACCCTCACCCGTCCCCTAATCCTAACCCGTACGCTGACACTAATCCACGCTCTCACACGTAGGCTCCCCCTAAAGTGTTGTCGTACCCTCACCTGGACCCTAAACCGTCCCCGTCCCCTAACCCTAACCCTATCCCGAACCCTAACCCTAACCCTTCCCCGAAGCCTGACCCTCACCCGTCCCCTAATCCTAACCCGTACGCTGACACTCGCCCGCGCTCTCACACGTACGCTCCCCCTAAGGCGTTGTCGTACCCTCACCTGGACCCTAAACCGTCCCCGTCCCCTAACCCTAAACCTAGCCCGAACCGTAACCCTAACCCTTCCCCGAAGCCTGACCCTCACCCGTCCCCTAATCCTAACCCGTACGCTGATACTCAGCCGCGCCCTCACACGTACGCTCCCCCTAAAGCGTTGTCGTACCCTCACCTGGACCCTAAACCTTCCCCGTCCCCTAACCCTAACCCTAGCCCGAACCCTAACCCTAACCCTTCCCCGAAGCCTGACCCTCACCCGTCCCCTAATCCTAACCCATACGCTGACACTAACCCGCGCTCTCACACGAACGCTCCACCTAAAGCGTTGTCGTACCCTCACCTGGAACCTAAACCGTCCCCGTCCCCTAACCCTAACCCTAGCCTTCACCCTAACCCTAACCCTTCCCCGAAGCCTGACCCTCACCCGTCCCCTAATCCTAACCGGTAGGCTAACACTCACCCGCGCCCTCACACGTACGCTCCCCCTAAAGCGTTGTCGTATCCTCGCCTGGACCCTAAACCGTCGCCGTCCCCTAACCCTAACCCTAGCCCGAACCCTAACCCTAACCCTTCCCCGAAGCCTGACCCTCACCCGTCCCCTAATCCTAACCCGTACGCTGACACTAACCCACGCACTCACACGTACGCTCCCCCTAAAGCGTTGTCGTACCCTCACCTGGACCCTAAACCGTCCCCGTCCCCTAACCCTATCCCTAGCCCGAACCCTAACCCTAACCCTTCCCCGAAGCCTGACCCTCACCCGTCCCCTAATCCTAAGCCGTACGCTGACACTCACCCGCGCCCTCACACGTACGCTCCCCCTAAAGCGTTGTCGTACCCTCACCTGGACCCTAAACCGTCCCCGTCCCCTAACCCTAACCCTAGCCCGAACCCTAACCCTAACCCTTCCCCGAAGCCTGACCCTCACCCGTCCCCTAATCCTAACCCGTACGCTGACACTAACCCGCGACCTCACACGTACCCTCCCCCTAAATCGTTGTCGTACCCTCACCTGGACCCTAAACCGTCCCTGTCCCCTAACCGTAACCCTAGCCCGAACCCTAACTCTAACACTTCCCCGAAGCCTGACCCTCACCCGTCCCCTAATCCTAACCAGTACGCTGACACTAACCCGCGCCCTCACTCGTACGCTCCCCCTAAAGCGTTGTCGTACCCTCACCTGGACCCTAAACCGTCCCCGTCCCCTAACCCTAACCCTAGTCCGAAATCTAACCCTAACCCTTCCCTGAAGCCTGACCCTCACCCGTCCCCTAATCCTAACCCGTACGCTGACACTATCCCTCGCCCTCACACGTACGATCCCCCTAAAGCGTTGTCGTACCCTCACCTGGACCCTAAACCCTCCCCGTCCCCTAACCGTAACCCTAGACCGAACCCTAACCCTAACCCTTCCCCGAAGCCTGACCCTCACCCGTCCCCTAATCCTAACCGGTACGCTGACACTCATCCGCGCCCTCACACGTACACTCCCCCTAAAGCGTTGTCGTACCCTCACCTGGACCCTAAACCGTCCGCGTCCCCTAACCCTAACCCTAGCCCGAACCCTAACCCTAACCCTTCCCCGAAGCCTGACCCTCACCCGTACCCTAATCCTAACCCGTATGCTGACACTCACCCGCGCCCTCACACGTACGCTCCCCCTAAAGCGTTGTCGTACCCTCACCTGGACCCTAAACCGTCCCCGTCCCCTAACCCTAACCCTAGCCCGAACCCTAACCCTTCCCCGAAGCCTGGCCCTCACCGTCCCCTAATCCTAACCGGTACGCTGACACTCACCCGCGCCCTCACAGGTACGCTCCCCCTAAAGCATTGTCGTACCCTCACCTGGACCCTAAACCGTCCCCGTCCCCTAACCCTAACCCTAGTCCGAAATCTAACCCTAACCCTTCCCCGAAGCCTGACCCTCACCCGTCCCCTAATCCTAACACGTACGCTGACACTAACCCGCGCCCTCACACGTACGATCCCCCTAAAGTGTTGTCGTACCCTCACCTGGACCCTAAACC
Source organism: Orcinus orca (assembly GCF_937001465.1). NCBI lineage: Eukaryota > Metazoa > Chordata > Mammalia > Artiodactyla > Delphinidae > Orcinus > Orcinus orca. The sequence goes on from NC_064571.1 coordinate 211,795, forward strand.
GTCCCCGTCCCGTAACCCTAACCCTAGCCCGAACCCTAAACCTAACCCTTCCCCGAAGAATGACCCTCACCCGTCCCCTAATCCTAACCCGTATGCTGACACTAAACGGCGCCCTCACACGTACGCTCCCCCTAAAGCGTTGTCGTACCCTCACCTGGACCCGAAACCGTCCCCGTCCCCTAACCCTAACCCTAGCCCGAACCCTAACCCTAACCCTTCCCCGAAGCCTGACCCTCACCCGTCCGCTAATCCTCACCCGTACGCTGACACTCACCCACGCCCTCACACGTCTGCTCCCCCTAAAGCGTTGTCGTACCCTCACCTGGACCCTAAACCGTCCCCGTCCCCTAACCCTAACCCTAGCCCGAACCCTAACCCTAACCTTTCCCCGAAGCCTGACCCTCACCCGTCCCCTAATCCTAAACCATACGCTGACACTCACCCGCGCCCTCACACGTACGCTCCCCCTAAAGCGTTGTCGTACCCTCACCTGGACCCTAAACCGTCCCCGTCCCCTAACCATAACCCTAGCCCGAACTCTAACATAACCCTTCCCCGAAGCCTGACCCTCACCCGTCCCCTAATCCCAACCCGTACGTTGAAACTAACACGCGCCCTCAAACGTACGCTCCCCCTAAAGCGTTGTCGTACCCTCACCTGGACCCTAAACCGTCCCCGTCCCCTAACCCTAACCGTAGCCCTAACCCTAACCCTAGCCCTTCCCCGAAGCCTGACCCTCACCCGTCCCCTAATCCTAACCCGTACGCTGACACTCACCCGCGCCTTCACACGTACGCTCCCCCTAAAGCGTTGTCGTACCCTCACATGGACCCTAAACCGTCCCCGTCCCCTAACCCTAACCCTGGCCCGAACCCTAACCCTAACCCTTCCCTGAAGCCTGACTCTCACCCGTTCCCCAATCCTAACCCGTACGCTGACACTCTCCCGCGCCCTCACACGTATGCTCACCCTAAGCGTTGGCGTACCCTCACCTGGACCCTAAACCGTCCCCGTCCCCTAACACTAACCCTAGCCCGAACCCTAACCCTAACACTTCCCCGAAGCCTGACCCTCACCCGTCCCCTAATCCTAACCCGTACGCTGACACTCACCCGCGCCCTCACACGTACGCTCCCCCTAAAGCGTGGTCGTACCCTCAACTGGACCCTAAACCGCCCCCGTCCGCTAACCCTAACGATAGCCCGAACCCTAACCCTAACCCTTCCCCAAAGCCTGACCCTCACCCGTCCCCTAATCCTAACCCGTACGCTGACACTCACCCGCGCCCTCACACGTACGCTCCCCCTAAAGCATTGTCGTACCCTCACCTGGAACCTAAACCGTCCCCGTCCCCTAATTCTAACCCTAGCACGAACCCTAACCCTAACCTTTCACCGAAGCCTGACACTCACCCGTCCCCTAATCCTAACCCGTACGCTGACACTAACCCGCGCCCTCACACGTACGCTCCCCCTAAAGCGTTGTCGTACCCTCACCTGGACGCTAAACCGTCCCCGTCCCCTAACCCTAACCCTAGCCCGAACCCTAACCCTAACCCTTACCCGAAGCCTGACCCTCACCCGTCCCCTAATCCTAACCTATACGCTGACACTAACCCACGCTCTGACACGAACGCTCCCCCTAAAGCGTTGTCGTACCCTCACCTGGACCCTAAACCATCCCCGTCCCCTAACCCTAACCCTAGCCCGCACCCTAACCCTAACCCTTCCCCGAAGCCTGACCCTCACCCGTCCCCTAATCCTAACCGGTAGGCTGACACTAACCCGTGCCCTCACACGTACGCTCCCACTAAGGCGTTGTGGTACCCTCACCTGGACCCTAAACCGTCCCCGTCCCCTAACCCTAACCCTAGCCCGAACCCTAACCCTAACCCTTCCCCGAATCCTGACCCTCACCCGTCCCCTATTCCTAACCCGTACGCTGACACTCACCCGCGCCCTCACACGTCCGCTCCCCCTAAAGCTTGTCGTACCCTCACCTGGACCCTAAACCGTCCCCGTCCCCTAACCCTAACCCTAGCCCGAACCCTAACCCTAACCTTTCCCCGAAGCCTGACCCTCACCCGTCCCCTAATCCTAACCCATACGCTGACACTCACCCACGCCCTCACACGTACGCTCCCCCTAAAGCGTTGTCGTACCCTCACCTGGACCCTAAACCGTCCCCGTCCCCTAACCCTAACCCTAGCCCGAACCCTAACCCTAACCTTCCAGGAAGCCTGACCCTCACCCGTCCCCTAATCCTAACCCGTACGCTGACACTCACCCGCGCCCTCACACGTACGCTCCCCCTAAAGCGTTGTCGTACCCTGAACTGGACCCTTAACCGTCCCCTAACCCTAACCCTAACACTAACCCAAACCCTAACCCTAACCCTTCCCCGAAGCCTGACCCTCACCCGTCCGCTAATCCTAACCCGTACGCTGACACTCACCTGCGCTCTCACACGTACGCTCCCCCTAAAGCGTTGTCGTACCCTCACCTGGACCCTAAACCGTCCCCGTCCCCTAACCCTAACCCTAGCCCAAACCCTAACCCTAACACTTCCCTGAAGCCTGACTCTCACCCGTTCCCCAATCCTAACCCGTACGCTGACACTCACCCGCGCCCTCACACGTACGCTCCCCCTAAGCGTTGTCGTACTCTCACCTGGACCCTAAACCGTCCCGGTCCCCTAACACTAACCCTAGCCCGAACCCTAACCCTAACACTTCCCCGAAGCCTGACCCTCACCCGTCCCCTAATCCTAACCCGTACGCTGACACTCACCCGCGCCCTCACACGTACGCTCCCCCTAAAGCGTGGTCGTACCCTCAACTGGACCCTAAACCGTCCCCGTCCGCTAACCCTAACCATAGCCCGAACACTAACCCTAACCCTTCCCCGAAGCCTGACCCTCACCCGTCCCCTAATCCTAACCCGTACGCTGACACTCACCCGCGCCCTCACACGTACGCTCCCCCTAAAGCATTGTCGTACCCTCACCTGGAACCTAAACCGTCCCCGTCCCCTAATTCTAACCCTAGCACGAACCCTAACCCTAACCTTTCAACGAAGCCTGACACTCACCCGTCCCCTAATCCTAACCCGTACGCTGACACTAACCCGCGCCCTCACACGTACGCTCCCCCTAAAGCATTGTCGTACCCTCACCTGGACGCTAAACCGTCCCCGTCCCCTAACCCTAACCCTAGCCGGAACCCTAACCCTAACCCTTCCCCGAAGCCTGACCCTCACCCGTTCCCTAATCCTAACCCGTACGCTGACACTCACCCGCGCCCTCACACGTACGCTCCCGCTAAAGCGTTGTCGTACCCTCACCTGGACCCTAAACCGTCCCCGTCCCCTAACCCTAACCCTAGCCCGAACCCTAACCCTAACCTTCCAGGAAGCCTGACCCTCACCCGTCCCCTAATCCTAACCCGTACGCTGACACTCACCCGCGCCCTCACACGTACGCTCCCCCTAAAGCGTTGTCGTACCCTCACCTGGACCCTAAACCGTCCCCGTCCCCTAACCCTAACCCTAGCCCGAACCCTAACCCTAACCCTTCCCCGAAGCCTGACCCTCACCCGTCCCCTAATCCTAACCCGTACGCTGACACTCCCCCGCGCCCTCACACGTACGCTCCCCCTAAAGCGTTGTCGTACCCTCACCTAGACCCTAAAACGTCCCCGTCCCCTAACCCTAACCCTAGCCCGAACCCTAACCCTAGCCCTTCCCCGAAGCCTGACCCTCACCCGTCCCCTAATCCTAACCCGTACGCTGACACTCACCCGCGCCCTCACACGTACGCTCCCCCTAAAGCGTTGTCGTACACTCACCTGGACCCTAAACCGTCCCCGTCCCCTAACCCTAACTCTAGCCCGAACCCTAACCCTAACCCTTCCCCGAAGCCTGACCCTCACCCGTCCCCTAATCCTAACCCGTACGCTGAAACTCACCCACGCCCTAACACGTACGCTCCCCCTAAAGCGTTGTCGTACCCTCACCTGGACCAGAAACCGTCCCCATCCCCTAACCCTAACCCTAGTCCGAACTCTAACCCTAAACTTTCCCCGAAGCCTGACCCTCACCCGTCCCCTAATCCTAACCCGTACGCTGACACTCACCCGCGCACTCACACGTACGCTCCCCGCTAAAGCGTTGTCGTACCCTCACCTGGACCCTAAACCATCCCCGTCCCCTAACCCTAACCCTAGCCCGAACCCTAACCCTAACCCTTCCCCGAAGCCTGACTCTCACCCGTTCCCTAATCCTAACCCGTACGCTGACACTCACCCGCGCCCTCACACGTACGCTCCCCCTAAAGCGTTGTCGTACCCTCACCTAGACCCTAAAACGTCCCCGTCCCCTAACCCTAACCCTAGCCCGAACCCTAACCCTAGCCCTTCCCCGAAGCCTGACCCTCACCCGTCCCCTAATCCTAACCCGTACGCTGACACTCACCCGCGCCCTCACACGTACGCTCCCCCTAAAGCGTTGTCGTACCCTCACCTGGACCCTTAACCGTCCCCTAACCCTAACCCTAACGCTAGCCCGCACCCTAACCCTAACCCTTCCCCGAAGCCTGACCCTCACCCGTCCCCTAATCCTAACCCGTACGCTGACACTCACCCGCGCCCTCACACGTACGCTCCCCGTAAAGCGTTGTCGTACCCTCACCTGGACCCTAAACCGTCCCCGTCCCCTAACCCTAACCCTAGCCCGAACCCTAACCCTAACCCTTCCCCAAAGCCTGACCCTCACCCGTCCCCTAATCCTAACCCGTATGCTGACACTCACCCGCGCCCTCACACGTACGCTCCCCCTAAAGCGTTGTCGTACCACCTGGACCCTAAACCGTCCCCGTCCCCTAACCCTAACACTAGCCCGAACCCTAACCCTAACCCTTCCCCGAAGCCTGACCCTCACCCGTCCCCTAATCCTAACCCATACGCTGACACTCACCCACGCCCTCACACGTACGCTCCCCCTAAAGCGTTGTCGTACCCTCACCTGGACCCTAAACCGTCCCCGTCCCCTAACCCTAACCCTAGCCCGCACCCTAACCCTAACCCTTCCCCGAAGCCTGACCCTCACCCGTCCCCTAATCCTAACCCGTACGCTGACACTCACCCGCGCCCTCACACGTACGCTCCCCCTAAAGCGTTGTCGTACCCTCACCTGGACCCTTAACCGTTCCCTAACCCTAACCCTAACCCTAGCCCGAACCCTAACCCTAACCCTTCCCCGAAGCCTGACCCTCACCCGTCCGCTAATCCTAACCCGTACGCTGACACTCACCTGCGCTCTCACACGTACGCTCCCCCTAAAGTGTTGTCGTACCCTCACCTGGACCCTAAACCGTCCCCGTCCCCTAACCCTAATCCTAGCCCGAACCCTAACCCTAAACCTTCCCCGAAGCCTGACCCTCACCCATCCCCTAATCCTAACCCGTACGCTGACACTCACCCGTGGCCTCACACGTACGCTCTCCCTAAAGTGTTGTCATACCCTCACCTGGACCCTAAAGCGTCCCCTAACCCTAACCCTACCCCTAGCCCGAACCCTAACCCTAACCCTTCCCGGAAGCCTGACACTCACCCGTCCCCTAATCCTAACACGTACGCTGACACTCACCCGCGCCCTCACACGTACGCTCCCCCTAAAGCGTTGTCGTACCCTCACCTGGACCCTTAACCGTACCCTAACCCTAACCCTAACCCTAGCCCGAAACCTAACCCTAACACTTCCCCGAAGCCTGACCCTCACCCGTCCCCTAATCCTAACCCGTACGCTGACACTCACCCACGCCCTCACACGTACGCTCCCCCAAAGCGTTGTCGTACCCTCACCTGAACCCTAAACCGTCCCCGTACCCTAACCCTAACCCTAGACCGAACCCTAACCCTAACCCTTCCCCGAAGCCTGACCCTCACCCGTCCCCTAATCCTAACCCGTACGCTGACAATCAACCGCGCCCTCACACGTATGCTCACCCTAAGCGTTGTCGTACCCTCACCTGGACCCTAAACCGTCCCCGTCCCCTAACCCTAACCCTAGCCCGAACCCTAACCCTAACCCTTCCCCGAAGCCTGACACTCACCCGTCCCCTAATCCTAACCCGTACGCTGACACTCACTCGCGCCCTCACACGTACGCTCCCCCTAAAGCGTTGTCGTACCCTCACCTGGACCCTAAACCATCCCCGTCCGCTAACCCTAACCGTAGCCCGAACGCTAACCCTAACCCTTCCCTGAAGCCTGACTCTCACCCGTTCCCTAATCCTAACCCGTATGCTGACACTCCCCCGCGCCCTCACACGTACGCTCCCCCTAAAGCGTTGTCGTACCCTCATCTGGACCCTAAACCGTCCCCGTCCCCTAACCCTAACCCTAGCCCGAACCCTAACCCTAACCCTTCCCCGAAGCCTGACCCTCACCCGTCCCCTAATCCTAACCTGTACGCTGACACTAACCCGAGCCCTCACATGTACGCTTCCCCTAAAGCGTTGTCGTACGCTCACCTGGACCCTAAACCGTCCCCGTCCCCTAACCCTAATCCTAGCCCGAACCCTAACCCTAACCCTTCCCCGAAGCCTGACCCTCACCCGTCCCCTAATCCTAACCGGTACGCTGACACTCACCCGCGCCCTCACACGTACGCTCCCCCTAAAGCGTTGTCGTACCCTCATCTGGACCAGAAACCGTCCCCATCCCCTAACCCTAACCCTAGTCCGAACTCTAACCCTAAACTTTCCCGAAGCCTGACCCTCACCCGTCCCCTAATCCTAACCCGTACGCTGACACTAACCCGCGCCCTCACACGTATGCTCCCCCTAAGCGTTGTCGTACCCTACCTGGACCCTAAACCGTCTCCGTCCCCTAACCCTAACCCTAGCCCGAACACTAACCCTAACCCTTCCCCGAAGCCTGACCCTCACCCGTCCCCTAATCCTAACCCGTACGCTGACACTAACCCGCGCCCTCACACGTACGCTCCCCCTAAACCGTTGTCGTACACTCACCTGGACCCTAAACCGTCCCCGTCCCCTAACCCTAACCCTAGCCCGAACCCTAACCCTAACCCTTCCCCGAAGCCTGACCCTCACCCGTCCCCTAATCCTAACCCGTACGCTGACACTCACCCGCGCCCTCACACGTACGCTCCCCCTAAAGCGTTCTCGTACCCTCACCTGGACCCAAAACCGTCCCCGTCCCCTAACCCTAACCGTAGCCCGAACGCTAACCCTAACGCTTCCCCGAAGCCTGACTCTCACCCGTTCCCTAATCCTAACCCGTACGCTGACACTCCCCCGTGCCCTCACACGTACGCTCCCCCTAAAGCGTTGACGTACCATCACCTGGACCCTAAACCGTCCCCGTCCCCTAACCCTAACCCTAGCCCGAACCCTAACCCTAACCCTTCCCCAAACCCTGACCCTCACCCGTCCCCCAATCCTAACCCGTACGCTGACACTAACCCGCGCCCTCACACGTACCCTCCCCCTAAAGCGTTGTCGTACCCTCACCTGGACCCTAAACCGTCCCCGTCCACTAACCCTAACCCTAGCCTGAACTCTAACCCTAACTCTTCCCCGAAGCCTGACCCTCACCCGTCCCCTAATCCTAACCTGTACGCTGACACTAACCCACGCCCTCACACGTACGCTCCCTGTAAAGCGTTGTCGTACCCTCACCTGGACCCTAAACCGTCCCGTTCCCCTAACCCTAACCCTAGCCCAAACCCTAACCCTAACCCTTCCCCGAAGCCGGACCCTCAACCGTCCCCTAATCCTAACCCGTACGCTGACACTCACCAGCGCCCTCACACGTACGCTCCCCCTAAAGCGTTGTCGTACCCTCACCTGGACCCTAAACCGTCCCCTTCCCCTAACCCTAACCCTAGCCCAAACCCTAACCCTAACCCTTCCCCGAAGCCGGACCCTCAACCGTCCCCTAATCCTAACCCGTACGCTGACACTCACCAGCGCCCTCACACGTACGCTCCCCCTAAAGCGTTGTCGTACCCTCACCTGGACCCTAAACCTTCCCCATCCCCTAAACCTAACCCTAGCCCGAACTCTAACATAACCCTTCCCCGAAGCCTGACCCTCACCCGTCCCCTAATCCTAACCCGTACGCTGACACTAACACGCGCCCTCACACGTACCCTCCCCCTAAAGCGTTGTCGTACCCTCACCTGGACCCTAAACCGTCCCCGTCCCCTAACCCTAACCCTAAACCTAGCCTGAACCCTAACCCTAACCCTTCCCCGAAGCCTGACACTCACCTGTCCCCTAATCCTAACCCGTACGCTGACACTCACCCGCGCCCTCACACGTACGCTCCCCCTAAAGCGTTGTCGTACCCTCACCTGGACCCTAAACCGTTCCCGTCCCCTAACCCTAACCCTAGCCCAAACCCTAACCCTAACCCTACCCCGAAGCCTGACCCTCACCCGTCCCCTAATCCTAAACCGTACGCTGACACTCACCCACGGCCTAACACGTACACTCTCCCTAAAGCGTTGTCGTACCCTCACCTGGACCCTAAACCGTCCCCGTCCCCTAACCCTAACCCTAGCCCGAACCCTAACCCTAACCCTTCCCCGAAGCCTGACCCTCACCCGTCGCCTAATCCTAACCCGTACGCTGACACTCATACGCGCCCTCACACGTACGCTCCCCCTAAAGCGTTGTCGTACCCTCACCTGGACCCTAAACCGTCCCCGTCCCCTAACCCTAACCCTAGCCTGAACCCTAACCCTAACCCTTCCCCGAAGCCTGACCCTCACCCGTCCCCTAATCCTAACCCGTACGCTGACACTCACCCGCGCCCTCACACGTACGCTCCCCCTAAAGCGTTGTCGTACCCTCACCTGGACCCTAAACCGTCCCCGTCCCGTAACCCTAAACCTAGCCCGAACCCTAACACTAACCCTTCCCCGAAGCCTGACCCTCACCCGTCCCCTAATCCTAACCCGTACGCTGACACTCACCCGCGCCCTCACATGTACGCTCCCCCTAAAGCGTTGTCGTACCCTCACCTGGACCCTAAACCGTCCCCGTCCCCTTACCTTACTCCTAGCTCGAACCCTACCCCTAACCGTTCCCCGAAGCCTGACCCTCACCTGTCGCCTAATCCTAACCCATACACTGACACTAACTTGCGCCCTCACACGTACGCTCCCCCTGAAGCGTTGTCGTACCCTCACCTGGACCCTAAACCGTCCCCGTCCCCTAACCCTAACCCTAGCCCGAACCCTAAACCTAACCCTTCCCCGAAACCTGACCCTCACCCGTCCCCTATTCCTAACACGTACGCTGACACTAACCCACGCCCTCACACGTACGCTCCCCCTAAAGCGTTGTCGTACCCTCACCTGGACCCTACACCGTCCCCGTCCCCTAACCCTAATCCTAGCCCGAACCCTAACCCTAACCCTTCCCCGAAGCCTGACCCTCACCCGTCCCCTAATCCTAACCCGTACGGTGACACTCAGCCGCGCCCTCACACGTACGCTCCCCCTAAAGCGTTGTCGTACCCTCACCTGGACCCTATACCGTCCCCGTCCCCTAACCCTAACCCTAGCCCGAACCCTAACCCTAACCCTTCCCCGAAGCCTGACCCTCACCCGTCCCCTAATCCTAACCCGTACGCTGACACTCACCCACGCCCTCACACGTACGCTCCCACTAAAGAGTTGTCGTACCCTCACCTGGACCCTAAACCGTCCCCGTCCCCTAACCCTAAACCTAGCCCGAACCCTAACCCTAACCCTTCCCCGAAGCCTGACCCTCACCCGTCCCCTAATCCTAACCCGTACGCTGACACGCACCCGCGCCCTCACACGTACGCTCCCCCTAAAGCGTTGTCGTACCCTCACCTGGACCCTAAACCGTCCCCGTCCCCTAACCCTAACCCTAGCCCGAACGCTAAACCTAACCCTTCCCGGAAGCCTGACCCTCACCCGTCCCTTAATCCTAACCCGTACTCTGACACTAACACGCGCCCTCACACGTACGCTCCCCCTAAATCGTTGTCGTACCCTCACCTGGACCCTAAACCTTCCCCGTCCCCTAACCCTAACCCTAGCCCGAACCCTAACCCTAACCCTTCCCCGAAGCCTGACCCTCACCCGTCCCCTAACCCTAACCCGTACGCTGACACTAACCTGCGCCCTCACACGTACGCTCCCCCTGAAGCGTTCTCGTACCCTCACCTGGACCCTAAACCGTCCCCTTCCCCTAACCCTAACCCTAGCCAAAACCCTAACCCTAAACCTTCCCCGAAGCCTGACCCTCACCCGTCCCCTAATGCTAACACGTATGCTGACACTCACCCGCGCCCTCACACGTACGCTCCCCCTAAAGCGTTGTCGTACCCTCACCTGGACCCTAAACCGTCCCCGTCCCCTAACCCTAAACCTAGCCCGAACCCTAACCCTAACCCTTCCCCGAAGCCTGACCCTCACCCGTCCCCTAATCCTAACCCGTACGCTGACACTAACCCGCGCCCTCACACGTACGCTCCCCCTAAAGTGTTGTCGTACCCTCACCTGAACCCTAAACCGTCCCTGTCCCCTAACCCTAACCCTAGCCCGAACCCTAACCCTAACCCTTCCCCGAAGCCTGACCCTCACCCGTCCCCTAATCCTAAACCATACGCTGACACTCACCCGCGCCCTCACACGTACGCTCCCCCTAAAGCGTCGTCGTACCCTCACCTGGACCCTAAACCGTCCCCGTCCCCTAACCCTAACCCTAGCCCAAACCCTAACCCGAACCCTTCCCCGAAGCCTGACCCTCACCCGTCCCCTAATCCTAACCGGTACGCTGACACTCACCCGCTCCCTCAGACGTACGCTCCCCCTAAAGCGTTTTCGTACCCTCACCTGGACCCTAAACCGTCCCCGTCCCCTAACCCTAAACCTAGCCCGAACCCTAACCCTAATCCTTCCCCGAAGCCTGACCCTCACCCGTCCCCTAATCCTAACCCGTACGCTGACACTCACCCGCGCCCTTACACGTACGCTCCCCCTAAAGCGTTGTCGTACCCTCACCTGGACCCTAAACCGTCCCCGTCCCCTAACCCTAACCCTAGCCCGAACCCTAACCCTAACCCTTCCCCGAAGCCTGACCCTCACCCGTCCCCTAATCCTAACCTGTACGCTGACACTCACCCGCGCCCTCACACGTACGCTCCCCCTAAAGCGTTGTCGTACCCTCACCTGGACCCTAAACCGTCCCCGTCCCCTAACCCTAACCCTAGCCCGAACCCTAACCCTAACCCTTCCCCGAAGCCTGACCCTCACCCATCCCCTAATCCTAACCCGTACGCTGACACTCCCCCGCGCCCTCACACGTATGCTCCCCCTAAAGCGTTTTCGTACCCTCACCTGGACCCTAAACCGTCCCCATCCCCTAACCCTAACCCTAGCCCGAACCCTAACCCTAACCCTTCCCCGAAGCCTGACCCTCACCCGTCCCCTAATCCTAACCCGTACGCTGACACTCACCCGCGCCCTCACACGTACGCTCCCCCTAAAGCATTGTCGTACCCTCACATGGACCCTAAACCGTCCCCATCCCCTAACCCTAACCCTAGCCCGAACCCTAACCCTAACCCTTCCCCGAAGCCTGACCCTCACCCGTCCCCTAATCCTAACCCGTACACTGACACTCACCCGCGCCCTCACACGTACGCTATCCCTAAAGCGTTGTCGTACCCTCACCTGGACCCTAAACCGTCCCCGTCCCCTAACCCTAACCCTAGCCCGAACCCTAACCCTAACCCTTCCCCGAAGCCTAACCCTCACCCGTCCCCTAATCCTAACCCGTACGCTGACACTAACCCGCGCCCTGACACGTATGCTCCCCCTAAAGTGTTGTCGTACCCTCACCTGGACCCTAAACCGTCCGCGTCCCCTAACCCTAACCCTAGCCCGAACCCTAACCCTAACCCTGCCCCGAAGCCTGACCCTCACCCGTCCCCTAATCCTAACCCGTACTCTGACACTAACCCGCGCCCTCACACGTACGCTCCCCCTAAAACGTTGTCGTACCCTCACCTGGACCCTAAACCGTCCCCGTCCCGTAACCCTATCCCTAGCCCGAACCCTAACCCAAACCCTTCCCTGAACCCTGACCCTCACCCGTCCCCTATTCCTAACCCGTACGCTGACACTAACCCACGCCCTCACACGTACGCTCCCCCTAAAGCGTTGTCATACCCTCACCTGGACCCTAAACCGTCCCCGTCCCCTAACCCTAACCCTAGCCCGAACCCTAACCCTAACCCTTCCCCGAAGCCTGACCCTCACCCGTCCCCTAATCCTAACCCGTACGCTGACACTCACCCGCGCCCTCACACGTACGCTCCCCCTAAAGCGTTGTCGTACCCTCACCTGGACCCTATACCGTCCCCGTCCCCTAACCCTAACCCTAGCCCGAACCCTAACCCTAACCCTTCCCCGAAGCCTGACCCTCACACGTCCCCTAATCCTAACCCGTACGCTGACACTCACCCACGCCCTCACACGTACGCTCCCACTAAAGAGTTGTCGTACCCTCACCTGGACCCTAAACCATCCCCGTCCCCTAACCCTATACCTAGCCCGAACCCTAACCCTAACCCTTCCCCGAAGCCTGACCCTCACCCGTCCCCTAATCCTAACCCGTACGCTGACACTCACCCGCGCCCTCACATGTACCCTCCCCCTAAAGCGTTGTCGTACCCTCACCTGGACCCTAAACCGTCCCCGTCCCCTAACCCTAACCCTAGCCCGAACCCTAACCCTAACCCTTCCCCGAAGTCTGACCCTCACCCGTCCCCTAATCCTAACCCGTACGCTGACACGCACCCGCGCCCTCACACGTACGCTCCCCCTAAAGAGTTGTCGTACCCTCACCTGGACCCTAAACCGTCCCCGTCCCCTAACCCTAACCCTAGCCCGAACGCTAAACCTAACCCTTCCCCGAAGCCCGACCCTCACCCGTCCCCTAATCATAACCCGTACGCTGACACTGATACGCGCCCTCACACGTACGCTCCCCCTAAATCGTTGTCGAACACTCACCTGGACCCTAAACCGTCCCCGTCCCCTAACCCTAACCCTGGCCCGAACCCTAACCCTAACCCTTCCCCGAAGCCTGACCCTCACCCGTCCCCTAATCCTAACCCGTACGCCGACAGTCACCCGCGCCCTCACACGTACGCTCCCACTAAAGCGTTGTCGTACCCTCACCTGGACCCTAAACCTTCCCCGTCCACTAACCCTAACCCTAGCCCGAACCCTAACCCTAACACTTCCCCGAAGCCTGACCCTCACCCGTACCCTAATCGTAACCCGTACGCTGACACTAACCCAAGCCCTCACACGTACCCACCACCTAAAGCGTTGTCGTACCCTCACCTGGACCCTAAACCGTCCCTGTCCCCTAACCCTAACCCTAGCCCGAACCCTAACCCTAACCCTTCCCCGAAGCCTGACCCTCACCCGTCCCCTAATCCTAACCCGTACGCTGACACTCACCCGCGCCGTCACACGTACGCTCCCCCTAAAGCGTTGTCGTACCCTCAACTGGACCCGAAACCGTCCCCGTCCCCTAACCCTAACCCTAGCCCGAACCCTAACCCTAACCCTTCCCCGAAGCCTGACCCTCACTCGTCCCCTAATCCTAACCCGTACGCTAACACTAACCCACGCCCTCACACATACGCTCCCCCTAAAGCGTTGTCGTACCCTCACCTGGACCCTAAACCGTCCCCGTCCCCTAACCCTAACCCTAGCCCGAACTCTAACCCTAACCCTTCCCCGAAGCCTGACCCTCACCCTCCCCTAATCCTAACCCGTACGCTGACACTAACCCGCGCCCTCACACGTACGCTCCCCCTAAAGTGTTGTCGTACCCTCACCTGGACCCTAAACCGTCCCTGTCCCCTAACCCTAACCCTAGCCCGAACCCTAACCCTAACCCTTCCCCGAAGCCTGACCCTCACACGTCCCCTAATCCTAACCCGTACGCTGACACTCACCCACGCCCTCACACGTACGCTCCCACTAAAGAGTTGTCGTACCCTCACCTGGACCCTAAACCATCCCTGTCCCCTAACCCTATACCTAGCCCGAACCCTAACCCTAACCCTTCCCCGAAGCCTGATCCTCACCCGTCCCCTAATCCTAACCCGTACGCTGACACTCACCCGCGCCCTCACATGTACCCTCACCCTAAAGCGTTGTCGTACCCTCACCTGGACCCTAAACCGTCCCCGTCCCCTAACCCTAACCCTAGCCCGAACCCTAACCCTAACCCTTCCCCGAAGCCTGACCCTCACCCGTCCCCTAATCCTAACCCGTATGCTGACACGCACCCGCGCCCTCACACGTACGCTCCCCCTAAAGAGTTGTCGTACCCTCACCTGGACCCTAAACCGTCCCCGTCCCCTAACCCTAATCCTAGCCCGACGCTAAACCTAACCCTTCCCCGAAGCCCGACCCTCACCCGTCCCCTAATCATAACCCGTACGCTGACACTGACACGCGCCCTCACACGTACGCTCCCCCTAAATCGTTGTCGTACCCTCACCTGGACCCTAAACCGTCCCCGTCCCCTAACCCTAACCCTAGCCCGAACCCTAACCCTAAACCTTCCCCGAAGCCTGAACCTCACCCGTCCCCTAATCCTAACCCGTACGCTGACAGTCACCCGCGCCCTCACACGTACGGTCCCCCTAAAGCGTTGTCGTACCCTCACCTGGACCCTAAACCTTCCCCATCCACTAACCCTAACCCTAGCCCGAACCCTAACCCTAACCCTTCCCCGAAGCCTGACCCTCACCCGTACCCTAATCGTAACCCGTACGCTGACACTAACCCAAGCCCTCACACGTACCCACCCCCTAAAGCGTTGTCGTACCCTCACCTGGATCCTAAACCGTCCCTGTCCCCTAACCCTAACCCTAGCCCGAACCCTAAACCTAACCCTTCCCCGAAGCCTGACCCTCACCCGTCCCCTAATCCTAACCCGTACGCTGACACTCACCCACGCCCTCACACGTACGCTCCCCCTAAAGCGTTGTCGTACCCTCACCTGGACCCTAAACCGTCCCCGTCCCCTAACCCTAACCCTAGCCCGAACCCTAACCCTAACCCTTCCCCGAAGCCTGACCCTCACTCGTCCCCTAATCCTAACCCGTACGCTAACACTAACCCGCGCCCTCACACATACGCTCCCCCTAAAGCGTTGTCGTACCCTCACCTGGACCCTAAACCGTCCCCGTCCCCTAACCCTAACCCTAGCCCGAACCCTAACCCTAACCCTTCCCCGAAGCCTGACCCTCACCCGTCCCCTAATCCTAACCGGTACGCTGACACTCACCCGCTCCCTCAGACGTACGCTCCCCCTAAAGCGTTTTCGTACCCTCACCTGTACCCTAAACCGCCCCGTCCCCTAACCCTAAACCTAGCCCGAACCCTAACCCTAATCCTTCCCCGAAGCCTGACCCTCACCCGTCCCCTAATCCTAACCCGTACGCTGACACCCGCGCCCTCACACGTACGCTCCCCCTAAAGCGTTGTCGTACCCTCACCTGGACCCTAAACCGTCCCCGTCCCCTAACCCTAACCCTAGCCCGAACCCTAACCCTAACCCTTCCCCGAAGCCTGACCCTCACCCATCCCCTAATCCTAACCCGTACGCTGACAGTCACGCACGCCCTCAAACGTACGCTCCCCCTAAAGCGTTGTCGTACCCTCACCTGGACCCTAAACCTTCCCCGTCCACTAACCCTAACCCTAGCCCGAACCCTAACCCTAACACTTCCCCGAAGCCTGACTCTCACCCGTACCCTAATCGTAACCCGTACGCTGACACTAACCCAAGCCCTCACACGTACCCACCCCCTAAAGCGTTGTCGTACCCTCACCTGGACCCTAAACCGTCCCTGTCCCCTAACCCTAACCCTAGCCCGAACCCTAACCCTAACCCTTCCCCGAAGCCTGACCCTCACCCGTCCCCTAATCCTAACCCGTACGCTGACACTCACCCGCGCCCTCACACGTACGCTCCCCCTAAAGCATTGTCGTACCCTCACCTGGACCCTTAACCGTCCCCGTCCCCTAACCCTAACCCTAGCCCGAACCCTAACCCTAACCCTTCCCCGAAGCCTGACCCTCACCCGTCCCCTAATCCTAACCCGTACGCTGACACTCACCCGCACCCTCACACGTACGCTCCCCCTAAAGCGTTGTCGTACCCTCACCTGGACCCTAAACGGTCCCGTCCCCTAACCCTAACCCTAGCCCGAACCCTAACCCTAACCCTTCCCCGAAGCCTGACCCTCACCCGTCCCCTAATCCTAACCCGTACGCTGACACTAACCCGCGCCCTCTCACGTACGCTACCCCTAAAGTGTTGTCGTACCCTCACCTGGACCCTAAACCGTCCCTGTCCCCTAACCCTAAACCTAGCCCGATCCCTAAACCTAACCCTTCCCCGAAGCCTGACCATCACCCGGCCCCTAATCCTAACCCGTACGCTGACACTCACCCGCGCCATCATACGTACGCTCCCCCTAAAACGTTGTCGTACACTCACCTGGACCCTATACCGTCCCCGTGCCCTAACCCTAACCCTAGCCCGAACCCTAACCCTAACCCTTCCCCGAAGCCTGACCCTCACACGTCCCCTAATCCTAACCCGTACGCTGACACTCACCCACGCCCTCACACGTACGCTCCCACTAAAGAGTTGTCGTACCCTCACCTGGACCCTAAACCGTCCCCGTCCCCTAACCCTAAACCTACCCCGAACCCTAACCCTAACCCTTCCCCGAAGCCTGACCCTCACCCGTCCCCTAATCCTAACCGGTACGCTGACACTCACCCGCGCTCTCACACGTACGCTCCCCCTAAAGCGTTGTCGTACACTCACCTGGACCCTAAACCGTCCCCGTCCCCTAACCCTAACCCTAGCCCGAACGCTAAACCTAACCCTTCCCCGAAGCCCGACCCTCTCCCGTCCCCTAATCATAACCCGTACGCTGACACTGACACGCGCCCTCACACGTACGCTCCCCCTAAATCGTTGTCGTACCCTCACCTGGACCCTAAACCGTCCCCGTCCCCTAACCCTAACCCTAGCCCGAACCCTAACCCTAACCCTTCCCCGAAGCCTGACCCTCACCCGTCCCCTAATGCTAACCCGTACGCTGACAGTCACCCGCGCCCTCACACGTACGCTCCCCCTAAAGCGTTGTCGTACCCTCACCTGGACCCTAAACCTTCCCCGTCCACTAACCCTAACCCTAGCCCGAACCCTAACCCTAACCCTTCCCCGAAGCCTGACCCTCACCCGTCCCCTAATCGTAACCCGTACGCTGACACTAACCCAAGCCCTCACACGTACCCTCCCCCTAAAGCGTTGTCGTACCCTCACCTGGACCCTAAACCGTCCCCGTCCCCTAACCCTAACCCTAGCCCGAACCCTAACCCTAACCCTTCCCCGAAGCCTGACCCTCACCCGTCCCCTAATCCTAACCCGTACGCTGACACTAACCCGCGACCTCACACGTACGCTCCCCCTAAAGCGTTGTCGTACCCTCACCTGGACCCTAAACCGTCCCGGTCCCCTAACCCTAACCCTAGCCCGAACCCTAACCCTAACCCTTCTCCGAAGCCTGACCCTCACCCATCCCCTAATCCTAACCCGTACGCTGACAGTCACCCGCGCCCTCTCACGTACGCTCCCCCTAAAGCGTTGTCGTACCCTCACCTTGACCCTAAACCTTCCCCGTCCCCTAACCCTAACCCTAGCCCGAACCATAACCCTAACTCTTCCCCGAAGCCTGATCCTCACCCGTCCCCTAATCTTAAACCGTACGCTGACACTAACCTGCGCCCTCACACGTACGCTCCCCCTAAAGCGTTGTCGTACCCTCACCTGGACCCTAAACCGTCCCGGTCCCCTAACCCTAACCCTAGCCCGAACCCTAACCCTAACCCTTCTCCGAAGCCTGACCCTCACCCATCCCCTAATCCTAACCCGTACGCTGACAGTCACCCGCGCCCTCTCACGTACGCTCCCCCTAAAGCGTTGTCGTAACCTCACCTTGACCCTAAACCTTCCCCGTCCCCTAACCCTAACCCTAGCCCGAACCATAACCCTAACTCTTCCCCGAAGCCTGATCCTCACCCGTCCCCTAATCTTAAACCGTACGCTGACACTAACCTGCGCCCTCACACGTACGCTCCCCCTAAAGCGTTGTCGTACCCTCACCTGGACCCTAAACCGTCCCCATCCCCTAACCCTAACCCTAGCCCGAACCCTAACCCTAACCCTTCCCCGAAGCCTGACCCTCACCTGTCCCCTAATCCTAACCCATACGCTGACACTAACCTGCGCCCTCACATGTAAGCTCCCCCTAAAGCGTTGTCGTACCCTCACCTGGACCCTAAACCGTCCCCGTCCCCTAACCCTAACCCTAGCCCGAACCCTAACCCTAACCCTGCCCCGAAGCCTGACCCTCACCCGTCCCCTAATCCTAACCCGTACTCTGACACTAACCCGCGCCCTCACACGTACGCTCCCCCTAAAACGTTGTCGTACCCTCACCTGGACCCTAAACCGTCCCCGTCCCGTAACCCTATCCCTAGCCCGATCCCTAACCCTAACCCTTCCCCGAACCCTGACCCTCACCCGTCCCCTATTCCTAACCCGTACGCTGACACTAACCCATGCCCTCACACGTACGCTCCCCCTAAATCGTTGTCATACCCTCACCTGGACCCTGAACCGTCCCCGTCCCCTAACCCTAACCCTAGCCCGAACCCTAACCCTAACCCTTCCCCGAAGCCTGACCCTCACCCGTCCCCTAATCCTAACCCGTACGCTGACACTCACCCGCGCCCTCACACGTACGCTCCCCCTAAAGTGTTGTCGTACCCTCACCTGGACCCTAAACCGTCCCCGTCCCCTAACCCTAACCCTAGCCCGAACCCTAACCCTAACCCTTCCCCGAAGCCTGACCCTCACCCGTCCCCTAATCCTAACCCGTACGCTGACAGTCACCCGCGCCCTCACACGTACGCTCCCCCTAAAGCGTTGTCGTACCCTCACCTGGACCCTAAACCGTCCCCGTCCCCTAACCCTAGACCGAACCCTAACCCTAACCCTACCCCGAAGCCTGACCCTCACCCGTCCCCTAATCCTAACCCGTACGCTGACACTCACCCGCGCCCTCACACGTACGCTCCCCCTAAAGCGTTGTCGTACCCTCACCTGGACCCTAAACCGTCCCCGTCCCCTAACCCTAACCCTAGCCCGAACCCTAACCCTAACCCTACCCCGAAGCCTGACCCTCACCCGTCCCCTAATCCTAACCCGTACACTGACACTCACCCGCGCCCTCACACGTACGCTATCCCTAAAGCGTTGTCGTACCCTCACCTGGACCCTAAACCGTCCCCGTCCCCTAACCCTAACCCTAGCCCGAACCCTAACCCTAACCCTTCCCCGAAGCCTAACCCTCACCCGTCCCCTAATCCTAACCCGTACGCTGACACTAACCCGCGCCCTGACACGTATGCTCCCCCTAAAGTGTTGTCGTACCCTCACCTGGACCCTAAACCGTCCGCGTCCCCTAACCCTAACCCTAGCCCGAACCCTAACCCTAACCCTGCCCCGAAGCCTGACCCTCACCCGTCCCCTAATCCTAACCCGTACTCTGACACTAACCCGCGCCCTCACACGTACGCTCCCCCTAAAACGTTGTCGTACCCTCACCTGGACCCTAAACCGTCCCCGTCCCGTAACCCTATCCCTAGCCCGAACCCTAACCCAAACCCTTCCCTGAACCCTGACCCTCACCCGTCCCCTATTCCTAACCCGTACGCTGACACTAACCCACGCCCTCACACGTACGCTCCCCCTAAAGCGTTGTCATACCCTCACCTGGACCCTAAACCGTCCCCGTCCCCTAACCCTAACCCTAGCCCGAACCCTAACCCTAACCCTTCCCCGAAGCCTGACCCTCACCCGTCCCCTAATCCTAACCCGTACGCTGACACTCACCCGCGCCCTCACACGTACGCTCCCCCTAAAGCGTTGTCGTACCCTCACCTGGACCCTATACCGTCCCCGTCCCCTAACCCTAACCCTAGCCCGAACCCTAACCCTAACCCTTCCCCGAAGCCTGACCCTCACACGTCCCCTAATCCTAACCCGTACGCTGACACTCACCCACGCCCTCACACGTACGCTCCCACTAAAGAGTTGTCGTACCCTCACCTGGACCCTAAACCATCCCCGTCCCCTAACCCTATACCTAGCCCGAACCCTAACCCTAACCCTTCCCCGAAGCCTGACCCTCACCCGTCCCCTAATCCTAACCCGTACGCTGACACTCACCCGCGCCCTCACATGTACCCTCCCCCTAAAGCGTTGTCGTACCCTCACCTGGACCCTAAACCGTCCCCGTCCCCTAACCCTAACCCTAGCCCGAACCCTAACCCTAACCCTTCCCCGAAGCCTGACCCTCACCCGTCCCCTAATCCTAACCCGTATGCTGACACGCACCCGCGCCCTCACACGTACGCTCCCCCTAAAGAGTTGTCGTACCCTCACCTGGACCCTAAACCGTCCCCGTCCCCTAACCCTAATCCTAGCCCGACGCTAAACCTAACCCTTCCCCGAAGCCCGACCCTCACCCGTCCCCTAATCATAACCCGTACGCTGACACTGACACGCGCCCTCACACGTACGCTCCCCCTAAATCGTTGTCGTACCCTCACCTGGACCCTAAACCGTCCCCGTCCCCTAACCCTAACCCTAGCCCGAACCCTAACCCTAAACCTTCCCCGAAGCCTGAACCTCACCCGTCCCCTAATCCTAACCCGTACGCTGACAGTCACCCGCGCCCTCACACGTACGGTCCCCCTAAAGCGTTGTCGTACCCTCACCTGGACCCTAAACCTTCCCCATCCACTAACCCTAACCCTAGCCCGAACCCTAACCCTAACCCTTCCCCGAAGCCTGACCCTCACCCGTACCCTAATCGTAACCCGTACGCTGACACTAACCCAAGCCCTCACACGTACCCACCCCCTAAAGCGTTGTCGTACCCTCACCTGGATCCTAAACCGTCCCTGTCCCCTAACCCTAACCCTAGCCCGAACCCTAAACCTAACCCTTCCCCGAAGCCTGACCCTCACCCGTCCCCTAATCCTAACCCGTACGCTGACACTCACCCACGCCCTCACACGTACGCTCCCCCTAAAGCGTTGTCGTACCCTCACCTGGACCCTAAACCGTCCCCGTCCCCTAACCCTAACCCTAGCCCGAACCCTAACCCTAACCCTTCCCCGAAGCCTGACCCTCACTCGTCCCCTAATCCTAACCCGTACGCTAACACTAACCCGCGCCCTCACACATACGCTCCCCCTAAAGCGTTGTCGTACCCTCACCTGGACCCTAAACCGTCCCCGTCCCCTAACCCTAACCCTAGCCCGAACCCTAACCCTAACCCTTCCCCGAAGCCTGACCCTCACCCGTCCCCTAATCCTAACCGGTACGCTGACACTCACCCGCTCCCTCAGACGTACGCTCCCCCTAAAGCGTTTTCGTACCCTCACCTGTACCCTAAACCGCCCCGTCCCCTAACCCTAAACCTAGCCCGAACCCTAACCCTAATCCTTCCCCGAAGCCTGACCCTCACCCGTCCCCTAATCCTAACCCGTACGCTGACACCCGCGCCCTCACACGTACGCTCCCCCTAAAGCGTTGTCGTACCCTCACCTGGACCCTAAACCGTCCCCGTCCCCTAACCCTAACCCTAGCCCGAACCCTAACCCTAACCCTTCCCCGAAGCCTGACCCTCACCCATCCCCTAATCCTAACCCGTACGCTGACAGTCACGCACGCCCTCAAACGTACGCTCCCCCTAAAGCGTTGTCGTACCCTCACCTGGACCCTAAACCTTCCCCGTCCACTAACCCTAACCCTAGCCCGAACCCTAACCCTAACACTTCCCCGAAGCCTGACTCTCACCCGTACCCTAATCGTAACCCGTACGCTGACACTAACCCAAGCCCTCACACGTACCCACCCCCTAAAGCGTTGTCGTACCCTCACCTGGACCCTAAACCGTCCCTGTCCCCTAACCCTAACCCTAGCCCGAACCCTAACCCTAACCCTTCCCCGAAGCCTGACCCTCACCCGTCCCCTAATCCTAACCCGTACGCTGACACTCACCCGCGCCCTCACACGTACGCTCCCCCTAAAGCATTGTCGTACCCTCACCTGGACCCTTAACCGTCCCCGTCCCCTAACCCTAACCCTAGCCCGAACCCTAACCCTAACCCTTCCCCGAAGCCTGACCCTCACCCGTCCCCTAATCCTAACCCGTACGCTGACACTCACCCGCACCCTCACACGTACGCTCCCCCTAAAGCGTTGTCGTACCCTCACCTGGACCCTAAACGGTCCCGTCCCCTAACCCTAACCCTAGCCCGAACCCTAACCCTAACCCTTCCCCGAAGCCTGACCCTCACCCGTCCCCTAATCCTAACCCGTACGCTGACACTAACCCGCGCCCTCTCACGTACGCTACCCCTAAAGTGTTGTCGTACCCTCACCTGGACCCTAAACCGTCCCTGTCCCCTAACCCTAAACCTAGCCCGATCCCTAAACCTAACCCTTCCCCGAAGCCTGACCATCACCCGGCCCCTAATCCTAACCCGTACGCTGACACTCACCCGCGCCATCATACGTACGCTCCCCCTAAAACGTTGTCGTACACTCACCTGGACCCTATACCGTCCCCGTGCCCTAACCCTAACCCTAGCCCGAACCCTAACCCTAACCCTTCCCCGAAGCCTGACCCTCACACGTCCCCTAATCCTAACCCGTACGCTGACACTCACCCACGCCCTCACACGTACGCTCCCACTAAAGAGTTGTCGTACCCTCACCTGGACCCTAAACCGTCCCCGTCCCCTAACCCTAAACCTACCCCGAACCCTAACCCTAACCCTTCCCCGAAGCCTGACCCTCACCCGTCCCCTAATCCTAACCGGTACGCTGACACTCACCCGCGCTCTCACACGTACGCTCCCCCTAAAGCGTTGTCGTACACTCACCTGGACCCTAAACCGTCCCCGTCCCCTAACCCTAACCCTAGCCCGAACGCTAAACCTAACCCTTCCCCGAAGCCCGACCCTCTCCCGTCCCCTAATCATAACCCGTACGCTGACACTGACACGCGCCCTCACACGTACGCTCCCCCTAAATCGTTGTCGTACCCTCACCTGGACCCTAAACCGTCCCCGTCCCCTAACCCTAACCCTAGCCCGAACCCTAACCCTAACCCTTCCCCGAAGCCTGACCCTCACCCGTCCCCTAATGCTAACCCGTACGCTGACAGTCACCCGCGCCCTCACACGTACGCTCCCCCTAAAGCGTTGTCGTACCCTCACCTGGACCCTAAACCTTCCCCGTCCACTAACCCTAACCCTAGCCCGAACCCTAACCCTAACCCTTCCCCGAAGCCTGACCCTCACCCGTCCCCTAATCGTAACCCGTACGCTGACACTAACCCAAGCCCTCACACGTACCCTCCCCCTAAAGCGTTGTCGTACCCTCACCTGGACCCTAAACCGTCCCCGTCCCCTAACCCTAACCCTAGCCCGAACCCTAACCCTAACCCTTCCCCGAAGCCTGACCCTCACCCGTCCCCTAATCCTAACCCGTACGCTGACACTAACCCGCGACCTCACACGTACGCTCCCCCTAAAGCGTTGTCGTACCCTCACCTGGACCCTAAACCGTCCCGGTCCCCTAACCCTAACCCTAGCCCGAACCCTAACCCTAACCCTTCTCCGAAGCCTGACCCTCACCCATCCCCTAATCCTAACCCGTACGCTGACAGTCACCCGCGCCCTCTCACGTACGCTCCCCCTAAAGCGTTGTCGTAACCTCACCTTGACCCTAAACCTTCCCCGTCCCCTAACCCTAACCCTAGCCCGAACCATAACCCTAACTCTTCCCCGAAGCCTGATCCTCACCCGTCCCCTAATCTTAAACCGTACGCTGACACTAACCTGCGCCCTCACACGTACGCTCCCCCTAAAGCGTTGTCGTACCCTCACCTGGACCCTAAACCGTCCCCATCCCCTAACCCTAACCCTAGCCCGAACCCTAACCCTAACCCTTCCCCGAAGCCTGACCCTCACCTGTCCCCTAATCCTAACCCATACGCTGACACTAACCTGCGCCCTCACATGTAAGCTCCCCCTAAAGCGTTGTCGTACCCTCACCTGGACCCTAAACCGTCCCCGTCCCCTAACCCTAACCCTAGCCCGAACCCTAACCCTAACCCTGCCCCGAAGCCTGACCCTCACCCGTCCCCTAATCCTAACCCGTACTCTGACACTAACCCGCGCCCTCACACGTACGCTCCCCCTAAAACGTTGTCGTACCCTCACCTGGACCCTAAACCGTCCCCGTCCCGTAACCCTATCCCTAGCCCGATCCCTAACCCTAACCCTTCCCCGAACCCTGACCCTCACCCGTCCCCTATTCCTAACCCGTACGCTGACACTAACCCATGCCCTCACACGTACGCTCCCCCTAAATCGTTGTCATACCCTCACCTGGACCCTGAACCGTCCCCGTCCCCTAACCCTAACCCTAGCCCGAACCCTAACCCTAACCCTTCCCCGAAGCCTGACCCTCACCCGTCCCCTAATCCTAACCCGTACGCTGACACTCACCCGCGCCCTCACACGTACGCTCCCCCTAAAGCGTTGTCGTACCCTCACCTGGACCCTAAACCGTCCCCATCCCCTAACCCTAAACCTAGCCCGAACCCTAACCCTAACCCTTCCCCGAAGCCTGACCCTCACCCGTCCCCTAATCCTAACCCATACGCTGACACTAACCCGCGCCCTCACATGTAAGCTCCCCCTAAAGCGTTGTCGTACCCTCACCTGGACCCTAAACCGTCCCCGTCCCCTAACCCTAACCCTAGCCCGAACCCTAACCCTAACCCTGCCCCGAAGCCTGACCCTCACCCGTCCCCTAATCCTAACCCGTACTCTGACACTAACCCGCGCCCTCACACGTACGCTCCCCCTAAAGCGTTGTCGTACCCTCACCTGGACCCTAAACCGTCCCCGTCCCGTAACCCTATCCCTAGCCCGATCCCTAACCCTAACCCTTCCCCGAACCCTGACCCTCACCCGTCCCCTATTCCTAACCCGTACGCTGACACTAACCCATGCCCTCACACGTACGCTCCCCCTAAAGCGTTGTCGTACCCTCACCTGGACCCTAAACCTTCCCCGTCCACTAAGCCTAACCCTAGCCCGAACCCTAACCCTAACCCTTCCCCGAAACCTGACCCTCACCCGTACCCTAATCGTAAACCGTACGCTGACACTAACCCAAGCCCTCACACGTACCCACCCCCTAAAGCGTTGTCGTACCCTCACCTGGACCCTAAACCGTCCCTGTCCCCTAACCCTAACCCTAGCCCGAAACCTAACCCTAACCCTTCCCCGAAGCCTGACCCTCACCCGTCCCCTAATCCTAACCCGTACGCTGACACTCACCCGCGCCCTCACACGTACGCTCCCCCTAAAGCGTTGTCGTACACTCACCTGGACCCTAAACCGTCCCCGTCCCCTAACCCTAACCCTAGCCCGAACCCTAACCCTAACCCTTCCCCGAAGCCTGACCCTCACCCGTCCCCTAATCCTAACCCGTACGCTGACACTCACCCGCGCCCTCACACGTACGCTCCCCCTAAAGCGTTGTCGTACCCTCACCTGGACCCTAAACCGTCCCCGTCCCCTAACCCTAACCCTAGCCCGAACCCTAACCCTAACCCTTCCCCGAAGCCTGACCCTCACCCGTCCCCTAATCCTAACCCGTACGCTGACAGTCACCCGCGCCCTCACACGTACGCTCCCCCTAAAGCGTTGTCGTACCCTCACCTGGACCCTAAACCGTCCCCGTCCCCTAACCCTAACCCTAGCCCGAACCCTAACCCTAACCCTTCCCCGAAGCCTGACCCTCACCCGTCCCCTAATCCTAACCCGTACGCTGACACTCACCCGCGCCCTCACACGTACCCACCCCCTAAAGCGTTGTCGTACCCTCACCTGGACCCTAAACCGTCCCGTCCCCTAACCCTAACCCTAGCCCGAACCCTAACCCTAACACTTCCCCGAAGCCTGACCCTCACCCATCCCCTAATCCTAACCCGTACGCTGACACTAACCCGCGCCCTCACATGTACGCTCCCCCTAAAGCGTTGTCGTACCCTCACCTGGACCCTAAACCGTCCCCATCCCCTAACCCTAACCCTAGCCCGAACCCTAACCCTAACCCTTCCCCGAAGCCTGACCCTCACCCGTCCCCTAATCCTAACCCGTACGCTGACACTAACCCGCGCCCTCTCACGTACGCTACCCCTAAAGTGTTGTCGTACCCTCACCTGGACCCTAAACCGTCCCTGTCCCCTAACCCTAAACCTAGCCCGATCCCTAAACCTAACCCTTCCCCGAAGCCTGACCATCACCCGGCCCCTAATCCTAACCCGTACGCTGACACTCACCCGCGCCCTCATACGTACGCTCCCCCTAAAGCGTTGTCGTACCCTCACCTGGACCCTATACCGTCCCCGTCCCCTAACCCTAACCCTAGCCCGAACCCTAACCCTAACCCTTCCCCGAAGCCTGACCCTCACCCGTCCCCTAATCCTAACCCGTACGCTGACACTAACCCGCGCCCTCACACGTACGCTCCCCCTAAAGCGTTGTCGTACCCTCACCTGGACCCTAAACCGTCCCCGTCCCCTAACCCTAACCCTAGCCCGAACCCTAACCCTAACCCTTCCCCGAAGCCTGACCCTCACCCGTCCCCTAATCCTAACCCGTACGCTGACACTAACCCGCGACCTCACACGTACGCTCCCCCTAAAGCGTTGTCGTACCCTCACCTGGACCCTAAACCGTCCCCGTCCCCTAACCCTAACCCTAGCCCGAACCCTAACCCTAACCCTTCCTCGAAGCCTGACCCTCACCCATCCCCTAATCCTAACCCGTACGCTGACAGTCACCCGCGCCCTCACACGTACGCTCCCGCTAAAGCGTTGTCGTACCCTCACCTGGACCCTAAACCTTCCCCGTCCCCTAACCCTAACCCTAGCCCGAACCCTAACCCTAACGCTTCCCCGAAGCCTGACCCTCACCCGTCCCCTAATCCTAACCCGTACGCTGACACTAACCTGCGCCCTCACACGTACGCTCCCCCTAAAGCGTTGTCATACCCTCACCTGGACCCTAAACCGTCCCCATCCCCTAACCCTAACCCTAGCCCGAACCCTAACCCTAACCCTTCCCCGAAGCCTGACCCTCACCCGTCCCCTAATCCTAACCCATACGCTGACACTAACCCGCGCCCTCACATGTAAGCTCCCCCTAACGCGTTGTCGTACCCTCACCTGGACCCTAAACCGTCCCCGTCCCCTAACCCTAACCCTAGCCCCAACCCTAACCCTAACCCTTCCCCGAAGCCTGACCCTCACCCGTCCCCTAATCCTAACCCGTACGCCGACACTTACCCGCGCCCTCACACGTACGCTACCCCTAAAGTGTTGTCGTACCCTCACCTGGACCCTAAACCGTCCCTGTCCCCTAACCCTAAACCTAGCCCGATCCCTAAACCTAACCCTTCGCCGAAGCCTGACCATCACCCGGCCCCTAATCCTAACCCGTACGCTGACACTCACCCGCGCCCTCACACGTACGCTCCCCCTAAAGCGTTGTCGTACCCTCACCTGGACCCTATACCGTCCCCATCTCCTAACCCTAACCCTAGCCCGAACCCTAACCCTAACACTTCCCCGAAGCCTGACCCTCACACGTCCTCTAATCCTAACCCGTACGCTGACACTCACCCATGCCCTCACACGTACGCTCCCACTAAAGAGTTGTCGTACCCTCACCTGGACCCTAAACCGTCCCCGTCCCCTAACCCTAACCCTAGCCCGAACCCTAAACCTAACCCTTCCCCGCAGCCTGACCCTCACCCGTCCCCTAATCCTAACCGGTACGCTGACACTCACCCGCGCTCTCACACGTACGCTCCCCCTAAAGCGTTGTCGTACCCTCACCTGGACCCTAAACCGTCCCCGTCCCCTAACCCTAACCCTAGCCCGAACGCTAAACCTAACACTTCCCCGAAGCCCGACCCTCACCCGTCCCCTAATCATAACCCGTACGCTGACACTAACACGCGCCCTCACACGTATACTTCCCCTAAATCGTTGTCGTACCCTCACCTGGACCCTAAACCGTCCCCGTCCCTTAACCCTAGCCTAGCCCGAACCCTAACCCTAACCCTTCCCCGAAGCCTGACCCTCACCCGTCCCCTAATGCTAACCCGTACGCTGACAGTCACCCGCGCCCTCACACGTACGCTCCCCCTAAAGCGTTGTCGTACCCTCACCTGGACCCTAAACCGTCCCCGTCCCCTAACCCTAACCCTAGCCCGAACCCTAACCCTAACCCTTCCCCGAAGCCTGACCCTCACCCGTCCCCTAACCCTAACCCGTACGCTGACACTAACCCGCGCCCTCACACGTACGCTCCTCCTAAACCGTTGTCGTACCCTCACCTGGACCCTAAACCGTCCCGTCCCCTAACCCTAACCCTAGCCCGAACCCTAACCCTAACCCTTCCCCGAAGCCTGACCCTCACCCATCCCCTAATCCTAACCCGTACGCTGACACTAACCCGCGCCCTCACACGTACGCTCCCCCTAAAGCGTTGTCGTACCCTCACCTGGACCCTAAACCGTCCCCGTCCCCTAACCCTAACCCTAGCCCGAACCCTAACCCTAACACTTCCGCGAAGCCTGACCCTCACCCTTCACCTAATCCTAACCCGTACGCTGACACTCACCCGCGCCCTCACACGTACGCTCCCCTTAAAGCGTTGTCGTGCCCTCACCTGGACCCTAAACCGTTCCCGTCCCGTAACCCTAACCCTAGCCCCAACACTAACCCTAACCCTTCCCCGAAGCCTGACCCTCACCCGTCCCCTAATCCTAACCCGTACGCTGACACTCACCCGCGCCCTCACACGTACGCTCCCCCTAAAGCGTTGTCGTACCCTCACCTGGACCCTAAACCGTCCCTGTCCCCTAACCCTAACCCTAGCCCGAACCCTAACCCTAACCCTTCCCCAAAGCCTGACCCTCACCCGTCCCCTAATCCTAACCCGTACGCTGACACTCACCCGCGCCCTCACACGTACGCTCCCCCTAAAGCGTTGTCGTACCCTCACCTGGACCCTAAACCGTCCCCGTCCCCTAACCCTAACCCTAGCCCGAGCCCTAAACCCAACCCTTCCCCAAAGACTGACCCGCACCCGTCCCCTAATCCTAACCCGTACGCTGACACTCACCCGCGCCCTCACACGTACGCTCCCCCTAAAGCGTTGTCGTACCCTCATCTGGACCCTAAACCGTCCCCGTCCCCTAACCCTAACCCTAGCCCGAACCCTAACCCTAACCCTTCCCCGAAGCCTGACCCTCACCCGTCCCCTAATCCTAACCTGTACGCTGACACTCACCCGCGCCCTCACACGTACGCTCCCCCTAAACCGTTGTCGTACCCTCACATGGACCCTAAACCGTCCCCGCCCCCTAACCCTAACCCTAGCCCGAACCCTAACCCTAACCCTTCCCCGAAGCCTGACCCTCACCCGTCCCCTAATCCTAACCAGTACGCTGACACTAACCCGCGCCCTCACTCGTACTCTCCCCCTAAAGCGCTGTCGTACCCTCACCTGGACCCTAAACCGTCCCGTACCCTAACCCTAACCCTAGCCCAAACCCTAACCCTAACCCTTCCCCAAAGCCTGACCCTCACCCATCCCCTAATCATAACCCGTACGCTGACACTCACCCGCGCCCTCACACGTACGCTCCCCCTAAAGCGTTGTCGTACCCTCATCTGGACCCTAAGCCGTCCCCGTCCCCGTCCCCTAACCCTAACCCTAGCCCGAACCCTAACCCTAACCCTTTCCCGAAGCCTGACCCTCACCCGTCCCCTAATCCTAACCCGTACGCTGACACTCACCCGCGCCCTAACATGTACGCTCCCCCTAAATCGTTGTCGTACCCTCACCTGGACCCTAAACCGTCCCCGTCCCCTAACCCTAACCCTAGCCCGAACCCTAACCCTAACACTTCCCCGAAGCCTGACCCTCACCCGTCCCCTAATCCTAACCCATACGCTGACACACACCCGCGCCCTCACACGTACGCTCCCACTAAAGCGTTGTCGTACCCTCACCTGGACCCTAAACCGTCCCCGTCCCCTAACCCTAACCCTAGCCCGAACCCTAACCCTAACCCTTCCCCGAAGCCTGACCCTCACCCGTCCCCTAATCCTAACCTGTACGGTGACACTCACCCGCGCCCTCACACGTACGCTCCCCCTAAACCGTTGTCGTACCCTCACATGGACCCTAAACCGTCCCCGCCCCCTAACCCTAACCCTAGCCCGAACCCTAACCCTCACCCTTCCCCAAAGCCTGACCCTCACCCGTCCCCTAATCCTAACCAGTACGCTGACACTAACCCGCGCCCTCACTCGTACTCTCCCCCTAAAGCGCTGTCGTACCCTCACCTGGACCCTAAACCGTCCCGTACCCTAACCCTAACCCTAGCCCAAACCCTAACCCTAACCCTTCCCCGAAGCCTGACCCTCACCCATCCCCTAATCATAACCCGTACGCTGACACTCACCCGCGCCCTCACACGTACGCTCCCCCTAAAGCGTTGTCGTACCCTCATCTGGACCCTAAGCCGTCCCCGTCCCCTAACCCTAACCCTAGCGCGAACCCTAACCCTAACCCTTCCCCGAAGCCTGACCCTCACCCGTCCCCTAATCCTAACCCGTACGCTGACACTCACCCGCGCCCTCACACTTACCCTCCCCCTAAATCGTTGTCATACCCTCACCTGGACACTAAACCGTCCCCGTCCCCTAACCCTAACCCTAGCCCGAAACCTAACCCTAACCCTTCCCCGAACCCTGACCCTCACCCATCCCCTAATCCTAACCCGTACGCTGACACTAACCCGCGCCCTCACACGTACGCTCCCCCTAAAGCGTTGTCGTACCCTCACCTGGACCCTAAACCGTCCCCGTCCCCTAACCCTAACCCTAGCCCGAACCCTAACCCTAACACTTCCGCGAAGCCTGACCCTCACCCTTCACCTAATCCTAACCCGTACGCTGACACTCACCCGCGCCCTCACACGTACGCTCCCCTTAAAGCGTTATCGTGCCCTCACCTGGACCCTAAACCGTTCCCGTCCCCTAACCCTAACCCTAGCCCCAACAGTAACCCTAACCCTTCCCCGAAGCCTGACCCTCACTCGTCCCCTAATCCTAACCCGTACGCTGACACTCACCCGCGCCCTCACACGTACGCTCCCCCTAAAGCGTTGTCGTACCCTCACCTGGACCCTAAACCGTCCCTGTCCCCTAACCCTAACCCTAGCCCGAACCCTAACCCTAACCCTTCCCCAAAGCCTGACCCTCACCCGTCCCCTAATCCTAACCCGTACGCTGACACTCACCCGCGCCCTCACACGTACGCTCCCCCTAAAGCGTTGTCGTACCCTCACCTGGACCCTAAACCGTCCCCGTCCCCTAACCCTAACCCTAGCCCGAGCCCTAAACCCAACCCTTCCCCAAAGACTGACCCGCACCCGTCCCCTAATCCTAACCCGTACGCTGACACTCACCCGCGCCCTCACACGTACGCTCCCCCTAAAGCGTTGTCGTACCCTCATCTGGACCCTAAACCGTCCCCGTCCCCTAACCCTAACCCTAGCCCGTACCCTAACCCTAACCCTTCCCCGAAGCCTGACCCTCACCCGTCCCCTAATCCTAACCTGTACGCTGACACTCACCCGCGCCCTCACACGTACGCTCCCCCTAAACCGTTGTCGTACCCTCACATGGACCCTAAACCGTCCCCGCCCCCTAACCCTAACCCTAGCCCGAACCCTAACCCTAACCCTTTCCCGAAGCCTGACCCTCACCCGTCCCCTAATCCTAACCCGTACGCTGACACTCACCCGCGCCCTAACACGTACGCTCCCCCTAAATCGTTGTCGTACCCTCACCTGGACCCTAAACCGTCCCCGTCCCCTAACCCTAACCCTAGCCCGAACCCTAACCCTAACACTTCCCCGAAGCCTGACCCTCACCCGTCCCCTAATCCTAACCCATACGCTGACACACACCCGCGCCCTCACACGTACGCTCCCACTAAAGCGTTGTCGTACCCTCACCTGGACCCTAAACCGTCCCCGTCCCCTAACGCTAACCCTAGCCCGAACCCTAACCCTAACCCTTCCCCGAAGCCTGACCCTCACCCGTCCCCTAATCCTAACCTGTACGCTGACACTCACCCGCGCCCTCACACGTACGCTCCCCCTAAACCGTTGTCGTACCCTCACATGGACCCTAAACCGTCCCCGCCCCCTAACCCTAACCCTAGCCCGAACCCTAACCCTAACACTTCCCCAAAGCCTGACCCTCACCCGTCCCCTAATCCTAACCAGTACGCTGACACTAACCCGCGCCCTCACTCGTACTCTCCCCCTAAAGCGCTGTCGTACCCTCACCTGGACCCTAAACCGTCCCGTACCCTAACCCTAACCCTAGCCCAAACCCTAACACTAACCCTTCCCCGAAGCCTGACCCTCACCCATCCCCTAATCATAACCCGTACGCTGACACTCACCCGCGCCCTCACACGTACGCTCCCCCTAAAGCGTTGTCGTACCCTCATCTGGACCCTAAGCCGTCCCCGTCCCCTAACCCTAACCCTAGCCCGAACCCTAACCCTAACCCTTTCCCGAAGCCTGACCCTCACCCGTCCCCTAATCCTAACCCGTACGCTGACACTCACCCGCGCCCTAACACGTACGCTCCCCCTAAATCGTTGTCGTACCCTCACCTGGACCCTAAACCGTCCCCGTCCCCTAACCCTAACCCTAGCCCGAACCCTAACCCTAACACTTCCCTGAAGCCTGATCCTCACCCGTCCCCTAATCCTAACCCATACGCTGACACACACCCGCGCCCTCACACGTACGCTCCCACTAAAGCGTTGTCGTACCCTCACCTGGACCCTAAACCGTCCCCGTCCCCTAACCCGAACCCTAGCGCGAACCCTAACCCTAACCCTTCCCCGAAGCCTGACCCTCACCCGTCCCCTAATCCTAACCCGTACGCTGACACTCACCCGCGCCCTCACACTTACGCTCCCCCTAAATCGTTGTCATACCCTCACCTGGACACTAAACCGTCCCCGTCCCCTAACCCTAACCCTAGCCCGAAACCTAACCCTAACCCTTCCCCGAACCCTGACCCTCACCCGTCCCCTAATCCTAACCCGTACGCTGACACTAACACGCGACCTCACACGTACGCTCCCCCTAAAGCGTTGTCGTACCCTCACCTGGACCCTAAACCGTCCCCGTCCCCTAACCCTAACCCTAGCCAGAACACTAACCCTAACCCTTCCCCGAAGCCTGACCCTCACCCGTCCCCTAATCCTAACCCGTACGCTCACACTAACCCGCGCCCTCACACGTACGCTCCCCCTAAAGCGTTGTCATACCCTCACCTGGACCCTAAACCGTCCCCATACCCTAACCCTAACCCTAGCCAGAACCGTAACCCTAAAACTTCCACGAAGCATGACCCTCACCCGTCCCCAAATCCTAACCCGTACGCTCACACTAACCCGCGCCCTCACACGTACGCTCCCCATAAAGCGTTGTCGTACCCTCACCTGGACCCTAAACCGTCCCTGTCCCCTAACCCTAACCCTAGCCGGATCCGTAACCCTAACACTTCCCCGAAGCCTGACCCTCACCCATCCCCTAATGCTAATCCGTACGCTGACACCCACCCGCGCCCTCACACGTATGTTCCCCCTAAAGCGTTGTCGTACCCTCACCTGGACCCTAAACCGTCCCCGTCCCCTAACCCTAACCGTAGCCCGAACCCTAACCCTAACCCTTCCCCGAAGCCTGACCCTCACCCGTCCCCTAATCCTAACCCGTACGCTGACACTAACCCACGCCGTCACACGTACGCTCCCCCTAAAGCGTTGTCGTACCCTCACCTGGACCCTAAACCGTCCCCGTCCCCTAACCCTAACCCTAGCCCGAACCCTAACCCTACCCTTCCCCGAAGCCTGACCCTCACCCGTCCCCTAATCCTAACCCGTACGCTGAAACTAACCCGCGCCCTCACACGTACGCTCCCCCTAAAGCGTTGTCGTACCCTCACCTGGACCCTAAACCGTCCCCGTCCCCTAACCCTAACCCTAGCCCGAACCTTAACCCTTCCCCGAAGCCTGACCCTCACCTGTCCACTAATCCTGACCCGTACGCTGACACTAACCCACGCCCTCACACGTACGCTCCCCCTAAACCGTTGTCGTACCCTCACATGGACCCTAAACCGTCCCCGCCCCCTAACCCTAACCCTAGCCCGAACCCTAACCCTAACCCTTTCCCGAAGCCTGACCCTCACCCGTCCCCTAATCCTAACCCGTACGCTGACACTCACCCGCGCCCTAACACGTACGCTCCCCCTAAATCGTTGTCGTACCCTCACCTGGACCCTAAACCGTCCCCGTCCCCTAACCCTAACCCTAGCCCGAACCCTAACCCTAACACTTCCCCGAAGCCTGACCCTCACCCGTCCCCTAATCCTAACCCATACGCTGACACACACCCGCGCCCTCACACGTACGCTCCCACTAAAGCGTTGTCGTACCCTCACCTGGACCCTAAACCGTCCCCGTCCCCTAACGCTAACCCTAGCCCGAACCCTAACCCTAACCCTTCCCCGAAGCCTGACCCTCACCCGTCCCCTAATCCTAACCTGTACGCTGACACTCACCCGCGCCCTCACACGTACGCTCCCCCTAAACCGTTGTCGTACCCTCACATGGACCCTAAACCGTCCCCGCCCCCTAACCCTAACCCTAGCCCGAACCCTAACCCTAACACTTCCCCAAAGCCTGACCCTCACCCTTCCCCTAATCCTAACCAGTACGCTGACACTAACCCGCGCCCTCACTCGTACTCTCCCCCTAAAGCGCTGTCGTACCCTCACCTGGACCCTAAACCGTCCCGTACCCTAACCCTAACCCTAGCCCAAACCCTAACACTAACCCTTCCCCGAAGCCTGACCCTCACCCATCCCCTAATCATAACCCGTACGCTGACACTCACCCGCGCCCTCACACGTACGCTCCCCCTAAAGCGTTGTCGTACCCTCATCTGGACCCTAAGCCGTCCCCGTCCCCTAACCCTAACCCTAGCCCGAACCCTAACCCTAACCCTTTCCCGAAGCCTGACCCTCACCCGTCCCCTAATCCTAACCCGTACGCTGACACTCACCCGCGCCCTAACACGTACGCTCCCCCTAAATCGTTGTCGTACCCTCACCTGGACCCTAAACCGTCCCCGTCCCCTAACCCTAACCCTAGCCCGAACCCTAACCCTAACACTTCCCCGAAGCCTGATCCTCACCCGTCCCCTAATCCTAACCCATACGCTGACACACACCCGCGCCCTCACACGTACGCTCCCACTAAAGCGTTGTCGTACCCTCACCTGGACCCTAAACCGTCCCCGTCCCCTAACCCGAACCCTAGCGCGAACCCTAACCCTAACCCTTCCCCGAAGCCTGACCCTCACCCGTCCCCTAATCCTAACCCGTACGCTGACACTCACCTGCGCCCTCACACTTACGCTCCCCCTAAATCGTTGTCATACCCTCACCTGGACACTAAACCGTCCCCGTCCCCTAACCCTAACCCTAGCCCGAAACCTAACCCTAACCCTTCCCCGAACCCTGACCCTCACCCGTCCCCTAATCCTAACCCGTACGCTGACACTAACACGCGACCTCACACGTACGCTCCCCCTAAAGCGTTGTCGTACCCTCACCTGGACCCTAAACCGTCCCCGTCCCCTAACCCTAACCCTAGCCAGAACACTAACCCTAACCCTTCCCCGAAGCCTGACCCTCACCCGTCCCCTAATCCTAACCCGTACGCTCACACTAACCCGCGCCCTCACACGTACGCTCCCCCTAAAGCGTTGTCATACCCTCACCTGGACCCTAAACCGTCCCCATACCCTAACCCTAACCCTAGCCAGAACCGTAACCCTAAAACTTCCACGAAGCATGACCCTCACCCGTCCCCAAATCCTAACCCGTACGCTCACACTAACCCGCGCCCTCACACGTACGCTCCCCATAAAGCGTTGTCGTACCCTCACCTGGACCCTAAACCGTCCCTGTCCCCTAACCCTAACCCTAGCCGGATCCGTAACCCTAACACTTCCCCGAAGCCTGACCCTCACCCATCCCCTAATGCTAATCCGTACGCTGACACCCACCCGCGCCCTCACACGTATGTTCCCCCTAAAGCGTTGTCGTACCCTCACCTGGACCCTAAACCGTCCCCGTCCCCTAACCCTAACCGTAGCCCGAACCCTAACCCTAACCCTTCCCCGAAGCCTGACCCTCACCTGTCCCCTAATCCTAACCCGTACGCTGACACTAACCCACGCCGTCACACGTACGCTCCCCCTAAAGCGTTGTCGTACCCTCACCTGGACCCTAAACCGTCCCCGTCCCCTAACCCTAACCCTAGCCCTAACCCTAACCCTACCCTTCCCCGAAGCCTGACCCTCACCCGTCCCCTAATCCTAACCCGTACGCTGAAACTAACCCGCGCCCTCACACGTACGCTCCCCCTAAAGCGTTGTCGTACCCTCACCTGGACCCTAAACCGTCCCCGTCCCCTAACCCTAACCCTAGCCCGAACCTTAACCCTTCCCCGAAGCCTGACCCTCACCTGTCCACTAATCCTGACCCGTACGCTGACACTAACCCACGCCCTCACACGTACGCTCCCCTTAAAGCGTTGTCGTACACTCACCTGGACCCTAAACCGTCCCCGTCCCCTAACCCTAACCCTAGCCCGAACCCTAACCCTAACCCTTCCCCGAAGCCTGACCCTCACCCGTCCCCTAATCCTAACCCGTACGCTGACACTCACCCACGCCCTCACACGTACACTCCCCCTAAAGCGTTGTCGTACCCTCACCTGGACCCTAAACCGTCCCCGTCCCCTAACCCTAACCCTAGCCCGAACCATAACCCTAACACTTCCCCGAAGCCTGACCCTCACCCGTCCCCTAATCCTAACCCGTACGCTGACACTAACCCGCGCCCTCACACGTACGCTCCCCCTAAAGCGTTGTCGTACCCTCACCTGGACCCTAAACCATCCCCATCCCCTAACCCTAACCCTAGCCCGAACCCTAGCCCTAACCCTTCCCCGAAGCCTGACCCACACCCGTCCCCTAATCCTAACCCGTACGCTGACACTCACCCCCGCCCTCAAACGTACAATCCCCCTAAAGCGTTGTCGTACCCTCACCTGGACCCTAAACCGTCCCCTAACCCTAACCCAAGCCCGAACCCTAACCCTAACACTTCCCCGAAGCCTGACACTCACCCGTCCCCTAATTATAACCCATACGCTGACACTAACCCACGCCCTCACACGTACGCTCACCCTAAAACGTTGTCATACCCTCACCTGGACCCTAAACCGTCCCCATCCCCTAACCCTAACCCTAGCCCGAACCCTAACCCTAACCCTTCCCCGAAGCCTGACACTCACCCGTCCCCTAATCCTAACCCGTACGCTGACACTAACCCGCGCCCTCACACGTACGCTCCCCCTTAAGCGTTGTCGTACCCTCACCTGGACCCTAAACCGTCCCCGTCCCCTAACCCTAACCCTAGCCCGAACCCTAACCCTAACCCTTCCCCGAAGCCTGACCCTCAACCGTCCCCTAATCCTAACCCGTACAGTGACACTCAACCGCGGCCTCACACGTATGCTCCCCCTAAAGCGTTGTCGTACCCTCACCTGTACCCTAAACCGTCCCTGACCCCTAACCCTAACCCTAGTCCAAACCCTAACCCTAACCCTTCCCCGAAACCTGACCCTCACCCGTCCCCTAATCCTAACCCGTACGCTGACACTAACCCGCGCCCTCACACGTACGCTCCCCCTAAAGCGTTGTCGTACCCTCACCTAGACCCTAAACCGTCCCTGTCCCCTAACCCTAACCCTAGCCCGAACCCTAACCCTAACCCTTCCCCAAAGCCTGACCCTCACCCGTCCCCTAATCCTAACCCGTACACTGACACTAACCCGCGCCCTCACACGTACGCTCCCCCTAAATCGTTGTCGTACCCTCACCTGGACCCTAAACCGTCTCGGTCCCCTAACCCTAACCCTAGCCCGAACCCAGACCTAACGCTTCCCCGAAGCCTGACCCTCACCCGTCCCCTAATCCTAAACCGTACGCTGACACTCACCCGCGCCCTCACACGTATGCTCCCCCTAAAGCGTTGTCTTACCCTCACCTGGACCCTAAAGCGTTCCCGTCCCCTAACCCTAACCCTAGCCTGAACCCTAACCCTAACCCTACCCCGAAGCCTGACCCTCACCCGTCCCCTAATCCTAACCCGTACGCTGACACTCACCCGCGCCCTCACACGTACGCTCCCCCTAAAGCGTTGTCGTACCCTCACCTGGACCTTAAACCGTCCCCGTCCCTTAACCCTAACACTAGCCCGAACCCTAACCCTACACTTCCCCGAAGCGTGACACTCACCCATCCCCTAATCCTAACCCGTACGCTGACAGTAACCCGCGCCCTCACACGTACGCTCCCCCTAAAGCGTTGTCGTGCCCTCACCTGGACCCTAAACCGTCCCCATCCCCTAACCCTAACCCTAGCCCGAACCCTAACCCTAACCCTTCCCCGAAGCCTGACCCTCACCCGTCCCCTAATCCTAACCCGTACGCTGACACTAACCCGCGCCCTCACATGTACGCTCCCCCTAAAGCATTGTCGTACCCTCACCTGGACCCTAAACCGTCCCCGTCCCCTAACCCTAACCCTAGCCCCAACCCTAACCCTAAACCTTCCCCGAAGCCTGACCCTCACCCGTCCCCTAATCCTAACCCGTACGCCGACACTTACCCGCGCCCTCACACGTACGCTACCCCTAAAGTGTTGTCGTACCCTCACCTGGACCCTAAACCGTCCCTGTCCCCTAACCCTAAACCTAGCCCGATCCCTAAACCTAACCCTTCGCCGAAGCCTGACCATCACCCGGCCCCTAATCCTAACCCGTACGCTGACACTCACCCGCGCCCTCACACGTACGCTCCCCCTAAAGCGTTCTCGTACCCTCACCTGGACCCTATACCGTCGCCATCTCCTAACCCTAACCCTAGCCCGAACCCTAACCCTAACACTTCCCCGAAGCCTGACCCTCACACGTCCTCTAATCCTAACCCGTACGCTGACACTCACCCATGCCCTCACACGTACGCTCCCACTAAAGAGTTGTCGTACCCTCACCTGGACCCTAAACCGTCCCCGTCCCCTAACCCTAACCCTAGCCCGAACCCTAAACCTAACCCTTCCCCGCAGCCTGACCCTCACCCGTCCCCTAATCCTAACCGGTACGCTGACACTCACCCGCGCTCTCACACGTACGCTCCCCCTAAAGCGTTGTCGTACCCTCACCTGGACCCTAAACCGTCCCCGTCCCCTAACCCTAACCCTAGCCCGAACGCTAAACCTAACACTTCCCCGAAGCCCGACCCTCACCCGTCCCCTAATCATAACCCGTACGCTGACACTAACACGCGCC
This sequence comes from Orcinus orca, assembly GCF_937001465.1. Classification (NCBI taxonomy): domain Eukaryota; kingdom Metazoa; phylum Chordata; class Mammalia; order Artiodactyla; family Delphinidae; genus Orcinus; species Orcinus orca. Next base: position 251,672 of record NC_064571.1, read on the forward strand.
CTCACACGTATACTTCCCCTAAATCGTTGTCGTACCCTCACCTGGACCCTAAACTGTCCCCGTCCCTTAACCCTAGCCTAGCCCGAACCCTAACCCTAACCCTTCCCCGAAGCCTGACCCTCACCCGTCCCCTAATCCTAACCCGTACGCTGACACTCACCCGCGCCCTCACACGTACGCTCCCCCTAAAGCGTTGTCGTACCCTCACCTGGACCCTAAACCGTCCCCGTCCCCTAACCCTAACCCTAGCCCGAACCCTAACCCTAACCCTTCCCCGAAGCCTGACCCTCACCCGTCCCCTAATCCTAACCCGTACGCTGACACTAACCCGCGCCCTCACACGTACGCTCCTCCTAAACCGTTGTCGTACCCTCACCTGGACCCTAAACCGTCCCGTCCCCTAACCCTAACCCTAGCCCGAACCCTAACCCTAACCCTTCCCCGAAGCCTGACCCTCACCCATCCCCTAATCCTAACCCGTACGCTGACACTAACCCGCGCCCTCACACGTACGCTCCCCCTAAAGCGTTGTCGTACCCTCACCTGGACACTAAACCGTCCCCGTCCCCTAACCCTAACCCTAGCCCGAACCCTAACCCTAACACTTCCGCGAAGCCTGACCCTCACCCTTCACCTAATCCTAACCCGTACGCTGACACTCACCCGCGCCCTCACACGTACGCTCCCCTTAAAGCGTTGTCGTGCCCTCACCTGGACCCTAAACCGTTCCCGTCCCGTAACCCTAACCCTAGCCCCAACACTAACCCTAACCCTTCCCCGAAGCCTGACCCTCACCCGTCCCCTAATCCTAACCCGTACGCTGAAACTCACCCGCGCCCTCACACGTACGCTCCCCCTAAAGCGTTGTCGTACCCTCACCTGGACCCTAAACCGTCCCTGTCCCCTAACCCTAACCCTAGCCCGAACCCTAACCCTAACCCTTCCCCAAAGCCTGACCCTCACCCGTCCCCTAATCCTAACCCGTACGCTGACACTCACCCGCGCCCTCACACGTACGCTCCCCCTAAAGCGTTGTCGTACCCTCACCTGGACCCTAAACCGTCCCCGTCCCCTAACCCTAACCCTAGCCCGAGCCCTAAACCCAACCCTTCCCCAAAGACTGACCCGCACCCGTCCCCTAATCCTAACCCGTACGCTGACACTCACCCGCGCCCTCACACGTACGCTCCCCCTAAAGCGTTGTCGTACCCTCATCTGGACCCTAAACCGTCCCCGTCCCCTAACCCTAACCCTAGCCCGAACCCTAACCCTAACCCTTCCCCGAAGCCTGACCCTCACCCGTCCCCTAATCCTAACCTGTACGCTGACACTCACCCGCGCCCTCACACGTACGCTCCCCCTAAACCGTTGTCGTACCCTCACATGGACCCTAAACCGTCCCCGCCCCCTAACCCTAACCCTAGCCCGAACCCTAACCCTAACCCTTCCCCGAAGCCTGACCCTCACCCGTCCCCTAATCCTAACGAGTACGCTGACACTAACCCGCGCCCTCACTCGTACTCTCCCCCTAAAGCGCTGTCGTACCCTCACCTGGACCCTAAACCGTCCCGTACCCTAACCCTAACCCTAGCCCAAACCCTAACCCTAACCCTTCCCCGAAGCCTGACCCTCACCCATCCCCTAATCATAACCCGTACGCTGACACTCACCCGCGCCCTCACACGTACGCTCCCCCTAAAGCGTTGTCGTACCCTCATCTGGACCCTAAGCCGTCCCCGTCCCCTAACCCTAACCCTAGCCCGAACCCTAACCCTAACCCTTTCCCGAAGCCTGACCCTCACCCGTCCCCTAATCCTAACCCGTACGCTGACACTCACCCGCGCCCTAACACGTACGCTCCCCCTAAATCGTTGTCGTACCCTCACCTGGACCCTAAACCGTCCCCGTCCCCTAACCCTAACCCTAGCCCGAACCCTAACCCTAACACTTCCCCGAAGCCTGACCCTCACCCGTCCCCTAATCCTAACCCATACGCTGACACACACCCGCGCCCTCACACGTACGCTCCCACTAAAGCGTTGTCGTACCCTCACCTGGACCCTAAACCGTCCCCGTCCCCTAACCCTAACCCTAGCCCGAACCCTAACCCTAACCCTTCCCCGAAGCCTGACCCTCACCCGTCCCCTAATCCTAACCTGTACGGTGACACTCACCCGCGCCCTCACACGTACGCTCCCCCTAAACCGTTGTCGTACCCTCACATGGACCCTAAACCGTCCCCGCCCCCTAACCCTAACCCTAGCCCGAACCCTAACCCTAACCCTTCCCCAAAGCCTGACCCTCACCCGTCCCCTAATCCTAACCAGTACGCTGACACTAACCCGCGCCCTCACTCGTACTCTCCCCCTAAAGCGCTGTCGTACCCTCACCTGGACCCTAAACCGTCCCGTACCCTAACCCTAACCCTAGCCCAAACCCTAACCCTAACCCTTCCCCGAAGCCTGACCCTCACCCATCCCCTAATCATAACCCGTACGCTGACACTCACCCGCGCCCTCACACGTACGCTCCCCCTAAAGCGTTGTCGTACCCTCATCTGGACCCTAAGCCGTCCCCGTCCCCTAACCCTAACCCTAGCCCGAACCCTAACCCTAACCCTTTCCCGAAGCCTGACCCTCACCCGTCCCCTAATCCTAACCCGTACGCTGACACTCACCCGCACCCTAACACGTACGCTCCCCCTAAATCGTTGTCGTACCCTCACCTGGACCCTAAACCGTCCCCGTCCCCTAACCCTAACCCTAGCCCGAACCCTAACCCTAACACTTCCCCGAAGCCTGATCCTCACCCGTCCCCTAATCCTAACCCATACGCTGACACACACCCGCGCCCTCACACGTACGCTCCCACTAAAGCGTTGTCGTACCCTCACCTGGACCCTAAACCGTCCCCGTCCCCTAACCCGAACCCTAGCGCGAACCCTAACCCTAACCCTTCCCCGAAGCCTGACCCTCACCCGTCCCCTAATCCTAACCCGTACGCTGACACTCACCCGCGCCCTCACACTTACGCTCCCCCTAAATCGTTGTCATACCCTCACCTGGACACTAAACCGTCCCCGTCCCCTAACCCTAACCCTAGCCCGAAACCTAACCCTAACCCTTCCCCGAACCCTGACCCTCACCCATCCCCTAATCCTAACCCGTACGCTGACACTAACCCGCGCCCTCACACGTACGCTCCCCCTAAAGCGTTGTCGTACCCTCACCTGGACCCTAAACCGTCCCCGTCCCCTAACCCTAACCCTAGCCCGAACCCTAACCCTAACACTTCCGCGAAGCCTGACCCTCACCCTTCACCTAATCCTAACCCGTACGCTGACACTCACCCGCGCCCTCACACGTACGCTCCCCTTAAAGCGTTGTCGTGCCCTCACCTGGACCCTAAACCGTTCCCGTCCCCTAACCCTAACCCTAGCCCCAACAGTAACCCTAACCCTTCCCCGAAGCCTGACCCTCACCCGTCCCCTAATCCTAACCCGTACGCTGACACTCACCCGCGCCCTCACACGTACGCTCCCCCTAAAGCGTTGTCGTACCCTCACCTGGACCCTAAACTGTCCCTGTCCCCTAACCCTAACCCTAGCCCGAACCCTAACCCTAACCCTTCCCCAAAGCCTGACCCTCACCCGTCCCCTAATCCTAACCCGTACGCTGACACTCACCCGCGCCCTCACACGTACGCTCCCCCTAAAGCGTTGTCGTACCCTCACCTGGACCCTAAACCGTCCCCGTCCCCTAACCCTAACCCTAGCCCGAGCCCTAAACCCAACCCTTCCCCAAAGACTGACCCGCACCCGTCCCCTAATCCTAACCCGTACGCTGACACTCACCCGCGCCCTCACACGTACGCTCCCCCTAAAGCGTTGTCGTACCCTCACCTGGACCCTAAACCGTCCCCGTCCCCTAACCCTAACCCTAGCCCGAACCCTAACCCTAACCCTTCCCCGAAGCCTGACCCTCACCCGTCCCCTAATCCTAACCCGTACGCTGACACTAACCCGCGCCCTCACACGTACGCTCCTCCTAAACCGTTGTCGTACCCTCACCTGGACCCTAAACCGTCCCGTCCCCTAACCCTAACCCTAGCCCGAACCCTAACCCTAACCCTTCCCCGAAGCCTGACCCTCACCCATCCCCTAATCCTAACCCGTACGCTGACACTAACCCGCGCCCTCACACGTACGCTCCCCCTAAAGCGTTGTCGTACCCTCACCTGGACACTAAACCGTCCCCGTCCCCTAACCCTAACCCTAGCCCGAACCCTAACCCTAACACTTCCGCGAAGCCTGACCCTCACCCTTCACCTAATCCTAACCCGTACGCTGACACTCACCCGCGCCCTCACACGTACGCTCCCCTTAAAGCGTTGTCGTGCCCTCACCTGGACCCTAAACCGTTCCCGTCCCGTAACCCTAACCCTAGCCCCAACACTAACCCTAACCCTTCCCCGAAGCCTGACCCTCACCCGTCCCCTAATCCTAACCCGTACGCTGAAACTCACCCGCGCCCTCACACGTACGCTCCCCCTAAAGCGTTGTCGTACCCTCACCTGGACCCTAAACCGTCCCTGTCCCCTAACCCTAACCCTAGCCCGAACCCTAACCCTAACCCTTCCCCAAAGCCTGACCCTCACCCGTCCCCTAATCCTAACCCGTACGCTGACACTCACCCGCGCCCTCACACGTACGCTCCCCCTAAAGCGTTGTCGTACCCTCACCTGGACCCTAAACCGTCCCCGTCCCCTAACCCTAACCCTAGCCCGAGCCCTAAACCCAACCCTTCCCCAAAGACTGACCCGCACCCGTCCCCTAATCCTAACCCGTACGCTGACACTCACCCGCGCCCTCACACGTACGCTCCCCCTAAAGCGTTGTCGTACCCTCATCTGGACCCTAAACCGTCCCCGTCCCCTAACCCTAACCCTAGCCCGAACCCTAACCCTAACCCTTCCCCGAAGCCTGACCCTCACCCGTCCCCTAATCCTAACCTGTACGCTGACACTCACCCGCGCCCTCACACGTACGCTCCCCCTAAACCGTTGTCGTACCCTCACATGGACCCTAAACCGTCCCCGCCCCCTAACCCTAACCCTAGCCCGAACCCTAACCCTAACCCTTCCCCGAAGCCTGACCCTCACCCGTCCCCTAATCCTAACGAGTACGCTGACACTAACCCGCGCCCTCACTCGTACTCTCCCCCTAAAGCGCTGTCGTACCCTCACCTGGACCCTAAACCGTCCCGTACCCTAACCCTAACCCTAGCCCAAACCCTAACCCTAACCCTTCCCCGAAGCCTGACCCTCACCCATCCCCTAATCATAACCCGTACGCTGACACTCACCCGCGCCCTCACACGTACGCTCCCCCTAAAGCGTTGTCGTACCCTCATCTGGACCCTAAGCCGTCCCCGTCCCCTAACCCTAACCCTAGCCCGAACCCTAACCCTAACCCTTTCCCGAAGCCTGACCCTCACCCGTCCCCTAATCCTAACCCGTACGCTGACACTCACCCGCGCCCTAACACGTACGCTCCCCCTAAATCGTTGTCGTACCCTCACCTGGACCCTAAACCGTCCCCGTCCCCTAACCCTAACCCTAGTCCGAACCCTAACCCTAACACTTCCCCGAAGCCTGACCCTCACCCGTCCCCTAATCCTAACCCATACGCTGACACACACCCGCGCCCTCACACGTACGCTCCCACTAAAGCGTTGTCGTACCCTCACCTGGACCCTAAACCGTCCCCGTCCCCTAACCCTAACCCTAGCCCGAACCCTAACCCTAACCCTTCCCCGAAGCCTGACCCTCACCCGTCCCCTAATCCTAACCTGTACGGTGACACTCACCCGCGCCCTCACACGTACGCTCACCCTAAACCGTTGTCGTACCCTCACATGGACCCTAAACCGTCCCCGCCCCCTAACCCTAACCCTAGCCCGAACCCTAACCCTAACCCTTCCCCAAAGCCTGACCCTCACCCGTCCCCTAATCCTAACCAGTACGCTGACACTAACCCGCGCCCTCACTCGTACTCTCCCCCTAAAGCGCTGTCGTACCCTCACCTGGACCCTAAACCGTCCCGTACCCTAACCCTAACCCTAGCCCAAACCCTAACCCTAACCCTTCCCCGAAGCCTGACCCTCACCCATCCCCTAATCATAACCCGTACGCTGACACTCACCCGCGCCCTCACACGTACGCTCCCCCTAAAGCGTTGTCGTACCCTCATCTGGACCCTAAGCCGTCCCCGTCCCCTAACCCTAACCCTAGCCCGAACCCTAACCCTAACCCTTTCCCGAAGCCTGACCCTCACCCGTCCCCTAATCCTAACCCGTACGCTGACACTCACCCGCACCCTAACACGTACGCTCCCCCTAAATCGTTGTCGTACCCTCACCTGGACCCTAAACCGTCCCCGTCCCCTAACCCTAACCCTAGCCCGAACCCTAACCCTAACACTTCCCCGAAGCCTGATCCTCACCCGTCCCCTAATCCTAACCCATACGCTGACACACACCCGCGCCCTCACACGTACGCTCCCACTAAAGCGTTGTCGTACCCTCACCTGGACCCTAAACCGTCCCCGTCCCCTAACCCGAACCCTAGCGCGAACCCTAACCCTAACCCTTCCCCGAAGCCTGACCCTCACCCGTCCCCTAATCCTAACCCGTACGCTGACACTCACCCGCGCCCTCACACTTACGCTCCCCCTAAATCGTTGTCATACCCTCACCTGGACACTAAACCGTCCCCGTCCCCTAACCCTAACCCTAGCCCGAAACCTAACCCTAACCCTTCCCCGAACCCTGACCCTCACCCATCCCCTAATCCTAACCCGTACGCTGACACTAACCCGCGCCCTCACACGTACGCTCCCCCTAAAGCGTTGTCGTACCCTCACCTGGACCCTAAACCGTCCCCGTCCCCTAACCCTAACCCTAGCCCGAACCCTAACCCTAACACTTCCGCGAAGCCTGACCCTCACCCTTCACCTAATCCTAACCCGTACGCTGACACTCACCCGCGCCCTCACACGTACGCTCCCCTTAAAGCGTTGTCGTGCCCTCACCTGGACCCTAAACCGTTCCCGTCCCCTAACCCTAACCCTAGCCCCAACAGTAACCCTAACCCTTCCCCGAAGCCTGACCCTCACCCGTCCCCTAATCCTAACCCGTACGCTGACACTCACCCGCGCCCTCACACGTACGCTCCCCCTAAAGCGTTGTCGTACCCTCACCTGGACCCTAAACTGTCCCTGTCCCCTAACCCTAACCCTAGCCCGAACCCTAACCCTAACCCTTCCCCAAAGCCTGACCCTCACCCGTCCCCTAATCCTAACCCGTACGCTGACACTCACCCGCGCCCTCACACGTACGCTCCCCCTAAAGCGTTGTCGTACCCTCACCTGGACCCTAAACCGTCCCCGTCCCCTAACCCTAACCCTAGCCCGAGCCCTAAACCCAACCCTTCCCCAAAGACTGACCCGCACCCGTCCCCTAATCCTAACCCGTACGCTGACACTCACCCGCGCCCTCACACGTACGCTCCCCCTAAAGCGTTGTCGTACCCTCATCTGGACCCTAAACCGTCCCCGTCCCCTAACCCTAACCCTAGCCCGAACCCTAACCCTAACCCTTCCCCGAAGCCTGACCCTCACCCGTCCCCTAATCCTAACCTGTACGCTGACACTCACCCGCGCCCTCACACGTACGCTCCCCCTAAACCGTTGTCGTACCCTCACATGGACCCTAAACCGTCCCCGCCCCCTAACCCTAACCCTAGCCCGAACCCTAACCCTAACCCTTCCCCGAAGCCTGACCCTCACCCGTCCCCTAATCCTAACCAGTACGCTGACACTAACCCGCGCCCTCACTCGTACTCTCCCCCTAAAGCGCTGTCGTACCCTCACCTGGACCCTAAACCGTCCCGTACCCTAACCCTAACCCAGCCCAAACCCTAACCCTAACCCTTCCCCGAAGCCTGACCCTCACCCATCCCCTAATCATAACCCGTACGCTGACACTCACCCGCGCCCTCACACGTACGCTCCCCCTAAAGCGTTGTCGTACCCTCATCTGGACCCTAAGCCGTCCCCGTCCCCTAACCCTAACCCTAGCCCGAACCCTAACCCTAACCCTTTCCCGAAGCCTGACCCTCACCCGTCCCCTAATCCTAACCTGTACGCTGACACTCACCCGCGCCCTAACACGTACGCTCCCCCTAAATCGTTGTCGTACCCTCACCTGGACCCTAAACCGTCCCCGTCCCCTAACCCTAACCCTAGCCCGAACCCTAACCCTAACACTTCCCCGAAGCCTGACCCTCACCCGTCCCCTAATCCTAACCCATACGCTGACACACACCCGCGCCCTCACACGTACGCTCCCACTAACGCGTTGTCGTACCCTCACCTGGACCCTAAACCGTCCCCGTCCCCTAACCCTAACCCTAGCCCGAACCCTAACCCTAACCCTTCCCCGAAGCCTGACCCTCACCCGTCCCCTAATCCTAACCTGTACGCTGACACTCACCCGCGCCCTCACACGTACGCTCCCCCTAAACCGTTGTCGTACCCTCACATGGACCCTAAACCGTCCCCGCCCCCTAACCCTAACCCTAGCCCGAACCCTAACCCTAACCCTTCCCCAAAGCCTGACCCTCACCCGTCCCCTAATCCTAACCAGTACGCTGACACTAACCCGCGCCCTCACTCGTACTCTCCCCCTAAAGCGCTGTCGTACCCTCACCTGGACCCTAAACCGTCCCGTACCCTAACCCTAACCCTAGCCCAAACCCTAACCCTAACCCTTCCCCGAAGCCTGACCCTCACCCATCCCCTAATCATAACCCGTACGCTGACACTCACCCGCGCCCTCACACGTACGCTCCCCCTAAAGCGTTGTCGTACTCTCATCTGGACCCTAAGCCGTCCCCGTCCCCTAACCCTAACCCTAGCCCGAACCCTAACCCTAACCCTTTCCCGAAGCCTGACCCTCACCCGTCCCCTAATCCTAACCCGTACGCTGACACTCACCCGCGCCCTAACACGTACGCTCCCCCTAAATCGTTGTCGTACCCTCACCTGGACCCTAAACCGTCCCCGTCCCCTAACCCTAACCCTAGCCCGAACCCTAACCCTAACACTTCCCCGAAGCCTGATACTCACCCGTCCCCTAATCCTAACCCATACGCTGACACACACCCGCGCCCTCACACGTACGCTCCCACTAAAGCGTTGTCGTACCCTCACCTGGACCCTAAACCGTCCCCGTCCCCTAACCCGAACCCTAGCGCGAACCCTAACCCTAACCCTTCCCCGAAGCCTGACCCTCACCCGTCCCCTAATCCTAACCCGTACGCTGACACTCACCCGCGCCCTCACACTTACGCTCCCCCTAAATCGTTGTCATACCCTCACCTGGACACTAAACCGTCCCCGTCCCCTAACCCTAACCCTAGCCCGAAACCTAACCCTAACCCTTCCCCGAACCCTGACCCTCACCCGTCCCCTAATCCTAACCCGTACGCTGACACTAACACGCGACCTCACACGTACGCTCCCCCTAAAGCGTTGTCGTACCCTCACCTGGACCCTAAACCGTCCCCGTCCCCTAACCCTAACCCTAGCCAGAACCCTAACCCTAACCCTTCCCCGAAGCCTGACCCTCACCCGTCCCCTAATCCTAACCCGTACGCTCACACTAACCCGCGCCCTCACACGTACGCTCCCCCTAAAGCGTTGTCGTACCCTCACCTGGACCCTAAACCGTCCCCATACCCTAACCCTAACCCTAGCCAGAACCGTAACCCTAAAACTTCCACGAAGCCTGACCCTCACCCGTCCCCAAATCCTAACCCGTACGCTCACACTAACCCGCGCCCTCACACGTACGCTCCCCATAAAGCGTTGTCGTACCCTCACCTGGACCCTAAACCGTCCCTGTCCCCTAACCCTAACCCTAGCCGGATCCGTAACCCTAACACTTCCCCGAAGCCTGACCCTCACCCATCCCCTAATGCTAATCCGTACGCTGACACCCACCCGCGCCCTCACACGTATGTTCCCCCTAAAGCGTTGTCGTACCCTCACCTGGACCCTAAACCGTCCCCGTCCCCTAACCCTAACCGTAGTCCGAACCCTAACCCTAACCCTTCCCCGAAGCCTGACCCTCACCCAGCCCCTAATCCTAACCCGTACGCTGACACTAACCCACGCCGTCACACGTACGCTCCCCCTAAAGCGTTGTCGTACCCTCACCTGGACCCTAAACCGTCCCCGTCCCCTAACCCTAACCCTAGCCCGAACCCTAACCCTACCCTTCCCCGAAGCCTGACCCTCACCCATCCCCTAATCCTAACCCGTACGCTGAAACTAACCCGCGCCCTCACACGTACGCTCCCCCTAAAGCGTTGTCGTACCCTCACCTGGACCCTAAACCGTCCCCGTCCCCTAACCCTAACCCTAGCCCGAACCTTAACCCTTCCCCGAAGCCTGACCCTCACCTGTCCACTAATCCTGACCCGTACGCTGACACTAACCCACGCCCTCACACGTACGCTCCCCTTAAAGCGTTGTCGTACACTCACCTGGACCCTAAACCGTCCCCGTCCCCTAACCCTAACCCTAGCCCGAACCCTAACCCTAACCCTTCCCCGAAGCCTGACCCTCACCCGTCCCCTAATCCTAACCCGTACGCTGACACTCACCCACGCCCTCACACGTACACTCCCCCTAAAGCGTTGTCGTACCCTCACCTGGACCCTAAACCGTCCCCGTCCCCTAACCCTAACCCTAGCCCGAACCCTAACCCTAACACTTCCGCGAAGCCTGACCCTCACCCGTCCCCTAATCCTAACCCGTACGCTGACACTCACCCGCGCCCTCACACGTACGCTCCCCCTAAAGCGTTGTCGTACCCTCACCTGGACCCTAAACCATCCCCATCCCCTAACCCTAACCCTAGCCCGAACCCTAACCCTAACCCTTCCCCGAAGCCTGACCCTCACCCGTCCCCTAATCCTAACCCGTACGCTGACACTCACCCCCGCCCTCAAACGTACAATCCCCCTAAAGCGTTGTCGTACCCTCACCTGGACCCTAAACCGTCCCCTAACCCTAACCCAAGCCCGAACCCTAACCCTAACACTTCCCCGAAGCCTGACACTCACCCGTCCCCTAATTATAACCCATACGCTGACACTAACCCACGCCCTCACACGTACGCTCACCCTAAAACGTTGTCATACCCTCACCTGGACCCTAAACCGTCCCCATCCCCTAACCCTAACCCTAGCCCGAACCCTAACCCTAACCCTTCCCCGAAGCCTGACACTCACCCGTCCCCTAATCCTAACCCGTACGCTGACACTAACCCGCGCCCTCACACGTACGCTCCCCCTTAAGCGTCGTCGTACCCTCACCTGGACCCTAAACCGTCCCCGTCCCCTAACCCTAACCCTAGCCCGAACCCTAACCCTAACCCTTCCCCGAAGCCTGACCCTCAACCGTCCCCTAATCCTAACCCGTACAGTGACACTCAACCGCGGCCTCACACGTATGCTCCCCCTAAAGCGTTGTCGTACCCTCACCTGTACCCTAAACCGTCCCTGACCCCTAACCCTAACCCTAGTCCAAACCCTAACCCTAACCCTTCCCCGAAACCTGACCCTCACCCGTCCCCTAATCCTAACCCGTACGCTGACACTAACCCGCGCCCTCACACGTACGCTCCCCCTAAAGCGTTGTCGTACCCTCACCTAGACCCTAAACCGTCCCTGTCCCCTAACCCTAACCCTAGCCCGAACCCTAACCCTAACCCTTCCCCAAAGCCTGACCCTCACCCGTCCCCTAATCCTAACCCGTACACTGACACTAACCCGCGCCCTCACACGTACGCTCCCCCTAAATCGTTGTCGTACCCTCACCTGGACCCTAAACCGTCTCGGTCCCCTAACCCTAACCCTAGCCCGAACCCAGACCTAACGCTTCCCCGAAGCCTGACCCTCACCCGTCCCCTAATCCTAAACCGTACGCTGACACTCACCCGCGCCCTCACACGTATGCTCCCCCTAAAGCGTTGTCTTACCCTCACCTGGACCCTAAAGCGTTCCCGTCCCCTAACCCTAACCCTAGCCTGAACCCTAACCCTAACCCTACCCCGAAGCCTGACCCTCACCCGTCCCCTAATCCTAACCCGTACGCTGACACTCACCCGCGCCCTCACACGTACGCTCCCCCTAAAGCGTTGTCGTACCCTCACCTGGACCTTAAACCGTCCCCGTCCCTTAACCCTAACCCTAGCCCGAACCCTAACCCTACACTTCCCCGAAGCGTGACACTCACCCATCCCCTAATCCTAACCCGTACGCTGACAGTAACCCGCGCCCTCACACGTACGCTCCCCCTAAAGCGTTGTCGTGCCCTCACCTGGACCCTAAACCGTCCCCGTCCCCCAACCCTAACCCTAGCCCGAACCCTAACCCTAACCCTTCCCCGAAGCCTGACCCTCACCCGTCCCCTAATCCTAACCCGTACGCTGACACTAACCCGCGCCCTCACATGTACGCTCCCCCTAAAACGTTGTCGTACACTCACCTGGACCCTAAACCGTCCCCGTCCCCTAACCTTAACCCTAGCCCGAACCCTAACCCTAACCCTTCCCCGAAGCCTGACCCTCACCCGTCACCTAATCCTAACCCGTACGCTGACACTAACCCGAACTCTCACACGTACGCTCCCCCTAAAGCGTTGTCGTACCCTCACCTGGACCCTAAACCGTCCCCGTCCCCTAACCCTAACCCTAGCGCGAACCCTAACCCTAACCCTTCCCCGAAGCCTGACCCTCACCCGTCCCCTAATCCTAACCCGTACGCTGACACTAACCTGCGCCCTCACACATACGCCCCCCTAAAGCGTTGTCGTACCCTCACCTAGACCCTAAACCGTCCCCGTCCCCTAACCCTAACCCTAGCCCGAACCCTAACCCTAACCCTTCCCCGAAGCCTGACCCTCACCTGTCCCCTAATCCTAACCCGTACGCTGACACTCACCCGCGCCCTCACACGTATGCTCCCCCTAAAGCGTTGTCGTACCCTCACCTGGACCCTAAACCGTCCCTGACCCCTAACCCGAACCCTAGTCCGAACCCTAACACTAACCCTTCCCCGAAACCTGACCCTCACCCGTCCCCTAATCCTAACCCGTACGCTGACACTTACCCACGCCCTCACACGTACGCTCCCCCTAAAGCGTTGTCGTACCCTCACCTGGACCCTAAACCGTCCCCGTCCCCTAACCCTAACCCTAGCCCGAACCCTAACCCTAACCCTTCCCCGAAGCCTGACCCTCACCCGTCCCCTAATCCTAACCCGTACGCTGACACTAACCCGCGCCCTCACACGTACGCTCCCCCAAAGCGTTGTCGTACCCTCACCTGGACCCTAAACCGTCCCCGTCCCCTAACCCTAACCCTAGCCCGAACCCTAACCCTAACCCTTCCCCGAAGCCTGACCCTCACCCGTCCCCTAATCCTAACCCGTACGCTGACACTAACCCGCGCCCTCACACGTACGCTCCCCCTTAAGCGTTGTCGTACCCTCACCTGGACCCTAAACCGTCCCCGTCCCCTAACCCTAACCCTTGCCCGAACCCTAACCCTAACCCTTCCCCGAAGCCTGACCCTCACCCGTCCCCTAATCCTAACCCGTACGCTAACACTTACCCGCGTCCTCACACGTACGCTCCCCCTAAAGCGTTGTCGTACCTTCACCTGGACCCTATACAGTGTCAGACCCCTAACCCTAACCCTAGCCCGAAGCCTAACCCTAACCCTTCCCCGAAGCCTGACCCTCACCCGTCCCCTAATCCAAACCCGTACGCAAACTCTAACCCGCGCCCTCACACGTACGCTCCCCCTAAAGCGTTGTCGTACCCTCACCTGGACCCTAAACCGTCCCCGACACCTAACCCTAACCCTAGCCCGAACCCTAACCCTAACCCATCCCCGAAGCCTGACCCTCACCCGTCCCCTAATCCTAACCCGTACCCTAACACTAAACGCGCCCTCACACGTTCGCTCCCCCTAAAGCGTTGTCGTACTCTCACCTGGACCCTAAGCCTTCCCCGTCCCCTAACCCTAACCCTAGCCTGAACCCTAACCCTAACCCTTCCCCGAAGCCTTACCCTCACACTTCCCGTAATCCTAACCCGTACGTTAACACTAACCTGTGCCCTCCCACGTACGCTCACCCTGAAGCTTTCTCGTACCCTCACCTGGACCCTAAATCGTCCCAGTCCCCTAACCCTAACCCTAGCCCGAACCCTAACCCTAACCCTTCCCTGAAGCCTGACCGTCACCCGTCCCCTAATCCTAACCCGTACGCTAACACTAACCCGTGCCCTCACACGTACGCTCCCCCTAAAGCGTTGTCGTACCCTCACCTGGACCCTAAAACGTCCCAGTCCCCTAACCCTAACCCTAGCCCGAACCCTAACCCTAACCCTTCCCCGAAGCCTGAACATCACCCGTCCCCTAACCCTAACCCTAGCCCGAACCCTAACCCTAACACTTCCCCAAAGCCTGACCCTCATCCGTCCCCTAATCCTAACCCATACGCTAACACTAACCCGCGACCTCACACGTACGCTCCCCCTAAAGCGTTGTCGTACCCTCACCTGGACCCTAAACCGTCCCCGTCCCCTAACCCTAACCCTAGCCCGAATCCTAACCCTAACCCTAACCCTTCCCCGAAGCCTGAACATCACCCGTCCCCTAACCTTAACCCTAGCCCGAACCCTAATCCTAACCCTTCCCCGAAGCCTGACCCTCACCCGTCCCCTAATCCTAACCCGTACGCTAACACTAACCTGCGCCCTCACACGTACGCTCCCCCTAAAGCGTTGTCGTACCCTCACCTGGACCCTAAACTGTCACCTTCCCCTAACCCTAACCCTAGCCCGAACCCTAACCCTAACCCTTCCCCGAAGCCTGACCCTCACACATCCCCTAATCCTAACCCGTACGCTAACACTAACCCGCGCCCTCACACGTACGCTCCCTATAAAGCGTTGTCGTACTCTTACCTGGACCCTGAACCGTTCCCGTACCCTAACCCTAACCCTAGCCCGAACCCTAACCCTAACCCTTCCCCGAAGCCTGACCCTCACCCGTCCCCTAATCCTAACCCGTACGCTGACACTAACCCGCGCCCTCACACGTACGCTCCCCCTTAAGCGTTGTCGTACCCTCACCTGGACCCTAAACCGTCCCCGTCCCCTAACCCTAACCCTAGCCCGAACCCTAACCCTAACCCTTCCCCGAAGCCTGACCCTCACCCGTCCCCTAATCCTAACCCGTACGCTAACACTTACCCGCGTCCTCACACGTACGCTCCCCCTAAAGCGTTGTCGTACCTTCACCTGGACCCTATACCGTGTCAGACCCCTAACCCTAACCCTAGCCCGAAGCCTAACCCTAACCCTTCCCCGAAGCCTGACCCTCACCCGTCCCCTAATCCAAACCCGTACGCTAACACTAACCCGCGCCCTCACACGTACGCTCCCCCTAAAGCGTTGTCGTACCCTCACCTGGACCCTAAACCGTCCCCGACACCTAACCCTAACCCTAGCCCGAACCCTAACCCTAACCCATCCCCGAAGCCTGACCCTCACCCGTCCCCTAATCCTAACCCGTACCCTAACACTAAACGCGCCCTCACACGTTCGCTCCCCCTAAAGCGTTGTCGTACTCTCACCTGGACCCTAAGCCTTCCCCGTCCCCTAACCCTAACCCTAGCCTGAACCCTAACCCTAACCCTTCCCCGAAGCCTTACCCTCACACTTCCCGTAATCCTAACCCGTACGTTAACACTAACCTGTGCCCTCCCACGTACGCTCACCCTGAAGCTTTCTCGTACCCTCACCTGGACCCTAAATCGTCCCAGTCCCCTAACCCTAACCATAGCCCGAACCCTAACCCTAACCTTTCCCCGAAGCCTGACCGTCACCCGTCCCCTAATCCTAACCCGTACGCTAACACTAACCCGTGCCCTCACACGTACGCTCCCCCTAAAGCGTTGTCGTACCCTCACCTGGACCCTAAAACGTCCCAGTCCCCTAACCCTAACCCTAGCCCGAACCCTAACCCTAACCCTTCCCAGAAGCCTGAACATCACCCGTCCCCTAACCCTAACCCTAGCCCGAACCCTAACCCTAACACTTCCCCAAAGCCTGACCCTCATCCGTCCCCTAATCCTAACCCGTACGCTAACACTAACCCGCGCCCTCACACGTACGCTCCCCCTAAAGCGTTGTCGTACCCTCACCTGGACCCTAAACCGTCCCCGTCCCCTAACCCTAACCCTAGCCCGAATCCTAACCCTAACCCTAACCCTTCCCCGAAGCCTGAACATCACCCGTCCCCTAACCCTAACCCTAGCCCGAACCCTAATCCTAACCCTTCCCCGAAGCCTGACCCTCACCCGTCCCCTAATCCTAACCCGTACGCTAACACTAACCTGCGCCCTCACACGTACGCTCCCCCTAAAGCGTTGTCGTACCCTCACCTGGACCCTAAACTGTCACCTTCCCCTAACCCTAACCCTAGCCCGAACCCTAACCCTAACCCTTCCCCGAAGCCTGACCCTCACCCATCCCCTAATCCTAACCCGTACGCTAACACTAACCCGCGCCCTCACACGTACGCTCCCTCTAAAGCGTTGTCGTACCCTTACCTGGACCCTGAACCGTTCCCGTACCCTAACCCTAACCCTAGCCCGAACCCTAACCCTAACCCTTCCCCGAAGCCTGACCCTCATTCGTCCCCTAATCCTAACCCGTACGCTAACACTAACCCGCGCCCTCACACGTACGCTCCCCCTAAAGAGTTGTCGTACCCTCACCTGGACCCTAAACCGTCTCAGTCCCCTAACCCTAACCGTAGCCCGAACCCTAACCCTAACACTTCCCCGAAGCCTGACACTCACCCGTCCCCTAATCCTAACCCGTACGCTAACACTAACCCGCGCCCTCACACGTACGCTCCCCCTAAAGCGTCGTCGTACCCTCACCTGGACCCTAAACCGTCCCCGACCCCTAACCCTAACCCTAGCCCGAACCCTAACCCTAACCCTTCCCCGAAGCCTGACCCTCACCCGTCCCCTAATCGTAACCCGTACGCTAACACTAACCCGCGCCCTCACACGTATGCTCCCCCTAAAGCGTTGTAGTACCCTCACCTGGACCCTAAACCGTCCCCGTCCCCTAACCCTAACCCTACCCCGAACCCTAACCCTAACCCTTCCCCGAAGCCTGACCCTCACCAGTCCCCTAATCCTAACCCGTACGCTAACACTAACCCGCGCCCTCACACGTACGCTCCCCCTAAAGTGTTGTCGTACCCTCACCTGTACCCTAAACCGTCCCCGTCCCCTAACCCTAACCCTAGCCCGAACCCTAACTCTAACCCTTCCCCGAAGCCTGACCCTCACCCGTCCCCTAATCCTAACCCGTACGCTAACACTAACCCGCGCCCTCACACGAACGCTCCCCCTAAAGCGTTGTCGTACCCTCATCTGGACCCTAAACCGTCCCCGTCCCCTAACCCTAACCCTAGCCCGAACCCTAACCCTAACGCTTCCCCGAAGCCTGACCCTCACCCGTCTCCTAATCCTAACCCGTACGCTAACACTAACCCACGCCCTCACACGTACGCTCCCCCTAAAGCGTTTTCGAACCCTCACCTGGACCCTAAACCGTCCCCGTCCCCTAACCCTAACCCTAGCCCGAACCCTAACCCTAATCCTTCCCCAAAGCCTGACCCTCACCCGTCCCCTAATCCTAACCCGTATGCTGACACTAACCCGCGCCCTCACACGTACGCTCCCCCTAAAGCGTTGTGGTACCCTCACCTGGACCCTAAACCTTCCCCGTCCCCTAATCCTAACCCTAGACCGAACCCTAACCTAACCCTTCCCCGAAGCCTGACCCTCACCCGTCCCCAATCCTAACCCGTACGCTAACACTAACCCGCGCCCTCACACGTACACTCCCCCTAAAGCGTTGTCGTACCCTCACCTGGACCCTAAACCGTCCCCGTCCCCGTCCCCTAACCCTAGCCTGAACCCTAACCCTAACCCTTCCCCGAAGCCTTACCCTCACACTTCCCGTAATCCTAACCCGTACGTTAACACTAACCTGTGCCCTCCCACGTACGCTCACCCTGAAGCTTTCTCGTACCCTCACCTGGACCCTAAATCGTCCCCGTCCCCTAACCCTAACCCTAGCCCACACCCTAAACCTAACCCTTCCCCGAAGCCTTACCGTCACACGTCCCCAATCCTAACCCTTATGCTAACACTAACCCGTGCCCTCACACGTACGCTCACCCTAAAACGTTGTCGTACACTCACCTGGACCCTAAACCGTCCCCGTCCCCTAACACTAACCCTAGCCCGAACCCTAACCCTAACCCTTCCCCGAAGACTGACCCTCACCCGTCCCCTAATCCTAACCCGTACGCTAACACTAACCTGCGCCCTCACACGTACGCTCCCCCTAAAGCGTTGTCGTACCCTCACCTGGACCCTAAACTGTCACCTTCCCCTAACCCTAACCCTAGCCCGAACCCTAACCCTAACCCTTCCCCGAAGCCTGACCCTCACCCGTCCCCTAATCCTAACCCGTACGCTAACACTAACCCGTGCCCTCACACGTTCGCTCCCCCTAAAGCGTTGTCGTACCCTCACCTGGACCCTAAACCGTCCCCGTCCCCTAACCCTAACCCTAGCCCGAACCCTAACCCTAACCCTTCTCCGAAGCCTTACCCTCACCCGTCCCCTAATCCTAACCCGTACGCTAACACTAACCCATGCCCTCACACGTACGCTCACCCTAAAGTGTTGTCGTACCCTCACCTGGACCGTTAACCATCTCCGTCCCCTAACCCTAGCCCGAACCCTAACCCTAACCCTTCCCCGAAGCCTGACCCTCACCCGTCCCCTAATCCTAACCCGTACGCTAAACCTAACCCGTGCCCTCACACGTACGCTCACCCTAAAGCAATGTCGTACCCTCACCTGGACCCTAAACCGTCCCCGTCACCTAACCCTAACCCTATCCCGAACCCTAACCCTAACCCTTCCCTGAAGCCTTACCCTCACCCGTTCCCTAATCCTAACCCGTACGCTAACACTAACCCGTGCTCTCACACATACGCTCACCCTAAAGCGTTGTCATACTGTCACCTGGACCCTAAACCGTCCCCGTCCCCTAACCCTACCCCTAGCCCGAACCCTAACCCTAACCCTTCCCCGAAGCCTTACCCTCACCCGTCCCCTAATCCTAACCCGTACACTAACACTAACCCGTGCCCTCACACGTACACTCACCCTAAGGCGTTGTCGTACCCTCACCTCGATCCTAAACCGTCCCCGTCCCCTAACCCTAACCCTAGCCCGAACCCTAACCCTAAACCTTCCCCGAAGCCTTACACTCACCCGTCCCCTAATCCTAACCCGTACGCTAACACTAACCCGTGCCCTCACACTTACGTCACCCTAAACCTTTGTCGTACCCTAACCTGTCCCCTAAACCGTCCCCATCACCTAACCCTTACCCTAACCCTAACCTGTCCCCTAAACCGTCCCCATCCCCTAACCCTAACCCTAACCCTAACCCTTCCACTAACCCGTCCCCTAACCCGTCCCCTAATCCTAACCCGTACGCTAACACTAACCCGTGCCCTCACACGTACGCTCACCTTAAACCGTTGTCTTACCCTAACCTGTACCCTAAACCGTCCCCGTCCCCTAACCCTAACCCTAACCCTATCCCTTACCCAAAGCCTTACCCTAACCCGTCCCCAATCCTAACCCGTACGCTAACACTAACCCGTGCCCTCACACGTACGCTCACACTATACCATTGTCGTACCCTATCCTGTACCCTAAATCGTCCCCTAACCCTAACCCTAACCCTAACCCTTACCCGAAGCCTTACCCTAACCCCTCTCCTAATCCTAACCCATACGCTAACACTAACGCGTGCCCTCACACGTATGCTCACCCTAAACCGTTGTCGTACCCTAACCTGTACCCTAAACCATCTCCGTCCCTTAACCCTAACCCTAACCCTTACCCGAAACCTTACCCTAACCCGTCACCTAATCCTAGCCCGTACACTAACTGTAACCCATACCCTAACACGTACG
The DNA here is from genome assembly GCF_937001465.1 of Orcinus orca. Lineage (NCBI taxonomy): Eukaryota > Metazoa > Chordata > Mammalia > Artiodactyla > Delphinidae > Orcinus > Orcinus orca. The sequence goes on from NC_064571.1 coordinate 271,900, forward strand.
CTCATCCTAAACCATTGTCGCACCCTAACCTGTACCCTAAACTGTTCCTCTCCCCTAACTCTAACCCTAACCCTTACCTGAAGCCTTACCCTAACCCGTCCCCTAATCCTAACCCCTACGCTAACACTAAAACTTACCCTTACATGTACGCTATCCCTAAACCGTTGTCGTACCCTAACCTGTACCCTAAACCGTCCCCGTTCCCTAACCGTAACCCTAACCTGAAGCATTACCCTAACACTTACCTTAATCCTAAACAGTACACTAACACTGACCTGTACCCTAACACTTTCGCTCACCCTAAACCATTGTCGCATCCTAAACCATACCCGTTCCCTAACCCTAACGTTAACCCTAACCCTAAACCCACTTATAGCACTATAGCTCAGGAAAATTAAAATAACAAGAAACAACCACCGCAAAGTTTAGGGCTACTCCGTTTACAAGAGCCTCAACTACGTTACAAATTAAATATCCTTGAAAGAGAGAAATGGATAAAGAAGTTTTCGTACTTACGTTCAATGGAATATCACTCAACAATGAAATCAATGTCGTCAGGCCCGTACAAGCATAATGAATGGATTTAGGTACGATGATTCAAAGGAAATAAGTCACACAGAAAAAGAAACTTATCATAAGATATCACTTATAGAGGGAATGTAAACTTGGCTACACATGAACTGAATTACAAAACAGAACAGAGTCTCACATTTAGAAAACAAACTTATGCTTTCTTAAGGGGAATGGTGAGTTGGGGTGCTGCGTAAAACCAGAGATTGAAATTAGCACAGATACTATTCCATAAGTCAAATATGTAATAGACAAGATATACTCCTTGCTCAACGAATTAGACTCAACACCACCTATTCACCGCAGAGGAATATATCTGACAATAAGAATATTAAAACATATGTATTTATATGTCTCCGTAAGAGAATCAAGTGTGTGTAGAGCAGTATACACAGCCGTGAAAATCAACTAAACCCCATTATTAAAATAAATTTCAAAAACAAAGACAGTGAAGGAGAGAAAGTTCTTAAATAATTCGTTCAGGGCTTGTGATGAAACTTGGATTTACCACATCTACACCCACAGCTGGGTGAGACATAAGGCACGACATTTGGGGCTGAGAGGATTGGTGAGGTTCGGTGAGCAAATGCAGACCCTTTGAAGTAATACTGTATGCTACCCATTCCATGGGTCCCAACTCTCCTGGTTTAAGGGATTCTTCCTACAGCTAAAACATGCATGGGAAACCCAGAGGATTGTACACCATGTGATCGGGCAACGTTTCTAAAACCCATCTCATTTTTTGTCCCCTGGTACACGGGTTCGCCATTCCAGACGCTTTACTAAAAATCTCCCCACGTGGAGAGTCAGTGCCTTAAAACTCCTGTTTGGCACAGTTAGCAATTTCTGCGGAGGTTGAACGGGAATAGGGAGAACCAATGAGAGACTAGCTGTAGGTGTTTGGACGGTCACATTTCACTCTAATTTCCCACCAGGAAGAGGAATTAACAAAAGGCTCAGCGTGCCGTGATGAAACAAGATTAGGGCCTGAAGCAATCCTGCAGTTCTGCGGCCAGCCCACAAGAAAGCGAGTTGAAGAAAGGACCTCAGGGGCACTGTAATTCATAAACCTGCAGAGTTATAAATGACAGCTATCGTCCAAAAATATATTGAGGTAAGGCTGCGAAGAGGACTTGAAAGCATGGCACAATTGCAGGAAATATATTTCAGGAGGTAGATGGAAACTGCATTTAAAGCATATGAAAAGCGGCAGAACTTCGACAATGATGCACTTGGCCAAAAAGGGCGTATGCGTTTTTTTCCTGAATACATGCAGGAAAAAACGCATACGCTCTTTTTGTCCAAATGAGCAAGCCTGCAACGGAAATCTGCACTACAATGAAGTCTCACTTCCCACCGGTCAAATGGGCCATCTGAAAAAAGTGTAAAAACCAGAAAGGCAGGACAGGCCATGGAGAACAGGGAGCCTTGTTATGCTGATGGGCGGGATGTAAATGGCCAACAGCCACTCTGGAGAAGTGTATGGTGTTTCCTGAAACCTCTAAAAAACAAAGCTACAGAGCCTAGGTTGCTTCCACTTATGGCCCTATAGCTTAGGAAAATTAAAATCAACAAGACACAGCCACCCCAAAGTTTAGGGCTGCTGTGTTTACAAGAACCTCGACTACAGTACAATTTAAATATCCCAGAAAGAGGAAAATGGATAAAGAAGTTGTGGTACTTATGTACAATGGAATATCACTCAGCAATGAAATCAATATCATCAGGCCCGTAGGAGCATAATGAGTGGATTTAGGTACGATGATTCTAAGGAAATAAGTCACACAGATAAAGAAACTTATCATAAGATATCACTTATAGAGGGAATGTAAACTTGGCTACACATGAACTGAATTACAAAACAGAACAGAGTCTCACATTTAGAAAACAAACATGTTTGCTTAAGGGGAAAGGTGAGTTGGGGTGCTGCATAAATCCAGAGATTGAAATGAGCACAGATACCGTTCCATAAGCCAAATATGTAATAGACAAGACCTACTCCTTGCTCAACGAAGTGGACTCAACACCCCCTATTCACCGCAGAGGAATATATCTGACTAGTAAGAATCTTAAAATCTATGAATTTATATGTCTCCGTAAGAGAATCAAGTGTGTGTACAGACGCATAAACACAGCAGTGAAAATCAGCTCAACCCCATTATAAAAATAAACTTCAAAAACAAAACAGAAAGACAGTGAAAGAGAGAGAAATTCTAAAATAATTCGTTCAGGCTTGTGATGAAACCTGGATTTACCACATCTACACCCACAGCTGGGTGAGACATAAGGCTGGACACTTGGGGCTGAGAGAATTGGTGAGGTTCGGTGAGCAAATGCAGACCCTTTGAAGTAATCCTGCATGTTACCCATTCCATGGGCCCCAACTCTCCAGGTTTAAGGGATTCTTCCTACAGCTAAAACATGTGTGGGAAACCCAGAGGATGGTCCACAGTGTGATCGGGCAAGGTTTCTAAAACGCATCTCATTATTCGTCCTCTGGTACTCGGGTTCGCCATTCCAGACGCTTTACTAACAATCTCCCCACTTGGAGAGTCAGTGCTTGTAACCTCCTGTTTGGCACACTCTGCAATTTCTGCGGAGGATGAACGGGAATAGGGAGAACCAATGAGAGACTAGCTGTAGTTGTTTGGACGGGCACATTTCACTCTAATTTCCCACCAAGAAGAAGAATTAACCAAAGACTCAGCGTGCCACGCCGGAACCAGATTAGGGCCTGAAGCAATCCTGCCGTTTTGCGTCCAGCTCACTAAAAAGCGAGTTGAAAAAAGGAGCTCAGGGTCACTGCAATTCACAAACCTGCAGAGTTATAAAGGACAACTATCGTCCAAAAATATATTGAGGTAAGGCTGCGAAGAGGACTTGAAAGCAAGGCACAATTGCAGGAAACAGATTTCAGGAGGTAGATTGGAATTGCATTTAAAGCATATGAAAAGCGGCAGAACTTCGACAATGATGCACTTGGCCAAAAAATGCATATGCGTTTTTTCCTGAATATATCCAGGAAAAAACGCATACGGACTTTTTTGCCAACCAAGGAAGCGTGCAATGGAAATCCGCACTACAATGAAGTCTCACTTCCCACCGGTCAAATGGGCCATCTGAAAAAAGTGTAAAATCCAGAAAGGCAGGACAGGCCATGGAGAACAGGGAGCCTTGTTATGCTGATGGGCGGGATGTAAATGGCCAACAGCCACTCTGGAGAAGTGTATGGTGTTTCCTGAAACCTCTAAAAAACAAAGCTACAGAGACTCGGGCACTTCCACCTATAGCCCTATAGCTTAGGAAAATTAAAATCAACAAGACACAGCCACCCCAAAGTTTAGGGCTGCTGTGTTTACAAGAACCTCGACAATGGAACAACTTAAATATCCCAGAAAGAGAAAAATGGATAAAGAAGTTGTGGTACTTACATACAATGGAATATCACTCCGCAATGAAATCAATGTCATCAGGCCCGTAGGAGCATAATGAGTGGATTCAGGTATGATGATTCTAACTGAAATAAGTCACACAGAAAAAGAAACTAGTCATAAGATATCACTTATAGAGGGAATGTAAACTTGGCTACACATGAACTGAATTACAAAACAGAACAGAGCCTCACATTTAGAAAACAAACTTTTGCTTGCTTAAGGGGAAAGGTGAGTTGGGGTGCTGCATAAATCCAGAGATTGAAATTAGCACAGATTCCGTTCCATAAGCCAGTAATAGACAAGATATACTCCTTGTTCAACGAAGTGGACTCAACACCCCCTATTCACCGCAGAGGAATATATCTGACTAGTAAGAATCTTAAAACCTATGTATTTATAGGTCTCCATAAGAGGATCAAGTGTGCATCGAGCGGCATAAACACAGCAGTGCAAATCAGCTAAACCCCATTATAAAAATAAATTTCAAAATCAAAACACAAAGACAGTGAAAGAGAGAGAAATTCTAAAATAATTCGTTCAGGCTTGTGATGAAACCTGGATTTACCACATCTACACCCACAGCTGGGTGAGACATAAGGCTGGACACTTGGGGCTGAGAGAATTGGTGAGGTTCGGTGAGCAAATGCAGACCCTTTGAAGTAGTACTGCGTGCTACCCATTCCGTGGGTCCCAACTCTCCAGGTTTAAGGGATTCTTCCTACAGCTAAAACATGTGTGGGAAACCCAGAGGATGGTCCACAGTGTGATCGGGCAAGGTTTCTAAAACGCATCTCATTATTCGTCCTCTGGTACTCGGGTTCGCCATTCCAGACGCTTTACTAACAATCTCCCCACTTGGAGAGTCAGTGCTTGTAACCTCCTGTTTGGCACACTCTGCAATTTCTGCGGAGGATGAACGGGAATAGGGAGAACCAATGAGAGACTAGCTGTAGGTGTTTGGACGGGCACATTTCACTCTCATTTCCCACCAGGATGTAGAATTAACCGAAGACTCAGCGTGCCGTGCCGGAACCAGAATAGGGCCTGAAGCAATCCTGTTGATTTGCGGCCAGCTCACAGAAAGCGAGTTGGAAAAAAGAGCTCAGGGGCACTGCAATTCACAAACCTGCAGAGTTATAAAGGACAACTATCGTCCAAAAATATATTGAGGTAAGGCTGTGAAGAGGACTTGAAAGCAAGGCACAATTGCAGGAAACAGATTTCAGGAGGTAGATTGGAATTGCATTTAAAGCATATGAAAAGCGGCAGATCTTCGGCAACGATGCACTTGGCCAAAAAGGGCGTATGCGTTTTTTCCTGAATATATTCAGGATAAAACACATACGCCCTTTTTGGCCAACGAAGCAAGCGGGAAATTCAAATCTGCACTACAAAGAAGTCTCATCCTAACACGTACCCTAACCCTATCCCGCTACCGTACCCTAACCTGTACCTGAGACCGTACCTGTTCCCTAACCCTAACCCTTACCCTAAGCTGTACACGAACACTAACCCGTACGCTAACATGTACCCTAACAGTAACACATAGCCATACACTAAACTTTATCCTAACCCTACCCCGTATCCTAACCCTTTCCCTAAACCGTACCATAACCCGTACCCTAATCCTAACCCATCCCCTAACACTAACCCATAACCTAACCCGTACCCTAATCCTAACCCTTACACTAACACGTATCCTAACCCTAACCCGTTGTCATACCCTAACCTGTAACCTAATCCGTACTCATTCCCTAACCCTAACCCTAACCCTTACACTATCCCGTACCATAATCCTAACCTGTACACTAACACTAAACCGTACCCTAACACTTACCCTACTCCTAACCCGTGGTCATACCCTAAACTGTACCCCAAACCATACCCGTTCCCTAACCATAACCCTAAACCTTACCCTAAACCATACCTTAATCCTAACCCATACACTAACACTAAACTGTACCCTAACACGTACCCTAACCCTAACCCTTTGTTGTTCCCTATACTGTACCCTAAACTGTACCCCTTCCTTAACACTAAACCTAACCCTAACCCTTACCCTAACCCGTACCTAACACTAACCCATACACTAAACCTAACCATAACCCTGAACGTAAACCGTACCCTAATCCTAACCCATACCCTAACACTAACCCATACCTTAACCCGTACCCTAACACTAAACCATAGCCATACCCTAAACTGTACCCTAACACTAACCCGTACCATAACCCTAACCCTAAACCATACTCTAAGCCGTACAATAATCCTAACCCGTATCCTAACCCTAAACCTTACCCTAAACCCTAATCCTTACCCCTAGCTTAATTTTGTTTTTTTGTATTTAAAAAAATATTTTCTTGGGTTAAAACAAACTAGCAGAACAACAAAATAGGAGGCTTCGCTGGTGGTGCGGTGGTTAGAATCTGCCTGCTAATGCAGGGGACACAGGTTCGAGCCCTGGTCTGGGAGGATCCCACATGCCATGGAGCAACTAGGCCCATAAGCCACAACCAGTGAGCCCTCGCATCTGGAGCCTGTGCTCTGCAACAAGAGAGGCCGCAATAGTGAGAGGCCCGCGCACCGAGATGAAGAGTGGCCCCCCACTTGCCACAACTAGAGAAAGCCCTCACACGGAAACTCAGACCCAACACAACAAAAATAAATAAATAAATAATAAACTCCTACCCCCCCCAAAAAAAAAGAACAACAAAATAAAACAGAAAGTAACCTGAGTGTCCCTCAAAAAGCTAAGTCTGAAATAGTTGGTACTTCTGTTCTATGGACTGTTATGTAGCCTATAAAAAGTGTGAGAGCTAAATCTGTTTTTCTACAGTGAGAAGCATGATATTCCAGATGTATAGAACACCTGGATAAAATGAGAAATTTACACATTATGCTGGTCGTTTCAGTAAATGGGAAAGGATGGCAAGTGGTAAAATATTATCTTTTCCTTTAATTTTTTAAATTTCACTTGTTACAAAGAACTTCAATTATAATTGTACTTTAAAAAAGTAACAATGGAAATTTAAAAGAAAAAATATATATTGTGTGTTCAGTTACGTTTCATAGAATTATGAAATGCTCCACCCTCTGGCCATTACCTGAAAAAGCAGCTTTAAAACTTATGCTAATTGTCACTTCATATGAACAAGTCCTGCAGGGCTGTAAAGGAAACCTGCCTTCATCATGTCTTGCGGGAGGTAAAGGCCAAAGTATTTCAAAATGTGGCACATATTTCAAGAAAACCATTTGAAGAACTAAGCTGTAATAACCGTTTGAAAAATAAAAGGACATGCCTGAAAGCTCAATTTCAAAGGATTATGAGACACATGCAAATCCAACCACATAGAGGTATCAGCTCACACCATTCAGAATAACCATCAGGAAAGAAACTACAAACGATCAATGCTGAAGAGGTTGTGGAGAAATGCATACCCTTAATTTGAAGTGGGACGTAACCTGGTAAGAGCCACTAATGGGAACAGGGTGGAGGTGCCTTTAAAAGGTCAACATTGAGCTACTGTATGATCCAGCAGGCCCACTCCTGGGCCTATAACATAAGAAGACAGAATTGGAAAGACACAGGCAGGCAAATCTGCACTGCAGCAGTATTACAATAGCCAAGACATGGAAGCAACCAAAAGTCCATCAACAGATGAGTGGACAAAGAGGAACTGTTACATGTAGAGATGGAATATTAGCTCGGGAAAAAAATGAAACAATGCCATTTGCAGCACCATAGATGAGTCTAGAGGTAACCATGCAACTTGTAGTAAGTGAGAAAGCGAAAGACGCCTAACGTATATCACTTATAGGTGTTACCTGAAAATTGATAACAATGAAGATATTTCCACAGAGAAAGGCAATCACAGATTCATTGAACAAACTTATGGTTCCCCAAATCGAAAGGTGTGAGGATTGGATACATTACGATATTGGGGTTAACATAGATATAGAAACACATGTGAAATATATAATCACCAAAGACCTACGGAATACCAAGAGAAGACCACTCAACATTGTGTCATAACCTACCTGGGAAAAGGTTCCAAAGAAGAATAGATATATGTATGTGTGTGAAAGAACCACATCTTGCACACCTAGAACAACAAAAAAAAAAACATTGTAATCAAATTTGCTGCGATAAAAAATAAAAATTAAATTAAAAATATGAACAAGAAATAATGAGACATAAACTGAAAGGAATTTTTCCTGGCACATCCCATTCTAATTTTCAACCTAGAACAGGACTTCCATTAAGGCTCTGTTGCCCTGGTAACCAGATTTGGTAAAGGAGAAATGCTGCCGCCTTGTGGCTGTTTCACACAACAGCAGCTTTAAACCAAGAGGTAATGGTCACTTAATATTCAAAATATGTGCAGCACTGTAAAGGACATCGGGCCTCAAAAAATGTCCTGGGGTCGTAATCGACCAGAAAATTCAAAAGACGTCAACATTTCAAGAAGACAATGTCAAGAGGCATATTTTACGCACATTTTGTCTTTTCTTTTTTTTCTCTTTAAAATAAAAGGGAATTGAAAAATGCGCAACATCAGCAATGAATAAAGCCATGCAAATCCAATTACAGAAATGTTCACCTCACAGCCGTCAGAATGTTCTTCAGCAAAAAGTCTACAAAGAATAAATGCTGAAGGAGTTTCAGAGAACTGTGTACCCTCCAGCTGCTGGGGGGATGTAAACTGGTAACAGCCAGTAGTGAGAACATAATGGAGGTGTGTTTAAGGGTAAAAATTGAGCTACCATGTGATCTGGTAGGTCCTTTGATGTGCCTATCACCTGAGCAGAGCAGAATGGAAAAGACACATGCTAGAAATCCTGCACTGCAGGAATATTTAACATAGCCAAGATTTGGAAGAAACCAAAATGTCCATCAACAGAAAAATGCACAAAGAGGAAGTGGTCCATGTAAACAATGGAATATTAGCCACGGAAAACAATGAAACAGTGCCGTTTGCACCACCATATAAGGACCTAGAGATAATCACTCAAATTAAAGAAAGAAAGTGAAAGACAGATATCCTATGACATCACTTCTAGGCGTTACCTAAAAGTTGATACTCATGAACTTATTTCCAAGAGAAGGAAAAGCATGGATTAAGAAAAAAAATTATGTTTAACCAAATGGAAAAGTGTAAGGAATGTGTGAATTAGGATATGGGGGTTAACAGACGTGTACTAATACATATGAAATATATAATCACAAAATACCTATGGAATACCAAGAGAGGTCTAGGCAACACTCTGTAATAACCTATATGGTAAAGAATGCAAAGATAAATGACAGATACATTGATATAATGAACCAGATTCTGTATACCTAGGAGAAACAAAATTTTTTTATCAAGTTTGCTCTGATAATTAATAAAAATTAAATTTATAAAACAAACAAGAAGTAAGGAGATATAAGCTCTTGGGGATGTGCTCTGGCACATTCCACTCTAATTTGCAGCCTACTAACACGATTTCCAGGAAGGCTCTGCTGCCCAAAAACCCAGAGTTGGAAATGTAGAAATTCTGCTGCCTTGTGGCCGTTTTCCGCAAGAGCGGCGTTAAGCCCACAGCTAATGTTCTCTTAAGATTCACAAGGACTCAGGGCTGCAAAGGACATCTGCCTTAAACAACTGTGCTGAGGTAGGGAATGGACAATAAAATTCAAAACTGGCAAATTTTTCAAGACGATAGTATGAAGAGGTAAGTTTGACTCACTCTCTTGTTTAAAAAAAGGAAAATGGGTGAAAGCTCAACCTCAGGAATTATTAGACTCATGCAAATCTAATGTACAAAAAGGTTTCAACTCACACCAGTCGACTGACCATCAGCAAAAGGTCTACAAACAATAAATTCTGAAGGGGTTTTAGAGAACTGTGTACCCTCTAGCTGCTGGTGAGATGTAAAGTGGTAACCACCAATAATGAGAACAGAAAGGAGCTACGATTAAAAGTAAAAATTGAGGTACCATTCAATCCAGCAGTCACACCACTGGGCCTCTCACCTGAGAAGACCAGAATCGAGAAGACCCAGGCTGCAAAAGCTGCACTGCAGCCTTATTCACAATAGCTAAGACGGTGAAGCTACCAAAATGTCCATCAACAGATGTATGGATGAAGAAGAAGTGGTCCACGTTCACAATAGAATATTAGCCATGGAAAACAATGAAACACTGCTACTGAGGTGCCATAGATGAGCTTGGAGATAATCACAGAATATGAGGTGAGTCAGAAAGCAAAAGACCTATATCCTATGATATCACTTATAGGCGTTATCTAATAACTAACACAAATGAACATATTTCCACAGAGAATATATTTCCAAAGAGAACATATTTCCACTCACAGACTTAGAAATTAAGTATGCTTATCTAAAAGGAAAGGTGGGCAGAATGGATAAATTAAGATTAGCGTTACCATACGTATACAAATACATATTATAAACATATATCAAAAAGACGGACCATATAGCAAGGGAGGTCTACGGAACACTCTGTAATATTTTACATGGGAAGAGGATCTGAACATGAATAGACATATATATTGTACAAATGAACTAGATTGTGTACATCCGGACAAACAATATCTAATCATTACCCCGATTAAATAAATTTTAAAAACCAAGAAGAAGTAATGAGACATAAACTTATGGGCATTCCTCCTGGCACATTCCATTCTAACTTACAACCTAGGACCACGACTTCCAGAAAGGCTCTGCTGCCCTAGTACCCAGATTTGAGAAAGGACAAATGCTGCCTCCTTGTGGCCGTTTCCCACAACAGCAGCTTTAAACCCAGTGCTAATGGTCACTAAATATTCACCAAACTTGCAGTTCTGTAATGACATCTGCCCTCCAAAAAAACCCTGGGGTCGAATATCCACCAAAAATTCAAAAGAGGGCAACCTTCCAAGAAGACAGCTTCAAGAGATATATTGTACTCACACTTTATTTTTAACAGAAAGGAAAAAGGCGTGGAAAATGATGAATTTTAGGAATTTTTAAAGTCATGCAAACCCAAATTACAAAAACCTATCAGGTCACAGCAGTCAGATTGGCCATTAGCAAAAATGCTGCAAACTATAAATGCTGCAGGGATTGTGGAGAAGTTCGTACCCTCGGATCTAAGGGAGACATGGTAAGAGCCACTAATGAAAACACAATGGAGGTGCTTTGAAAAGGTAAACATTGAGCTACTAGTCAATCAGTCACACCCACTGCTGGACCTATCACCTGAGAAAATGAGAATCAAAAAGTCACAGGCTGGCAATCTTGCACTCCAGCAATATTTAATATAGCCAACACTTGGAAGCAACGAAAATGTCCCTCAACAGAGGAATGCACCAAGAAGTGGTCCATATACACAATGGAATATTATTCCGATAAAAATATAAATTAAATTTAAAAAACAAACAAAAGTAAGGAGACATCAGCCTTTGGGGGTTTATCCGGGCACATTCCACTCTAATTTATAACCGAGGAAGACCACTGGCCGGAAGCTCTGTTTCCCTAGTACCAGCATGGGGAACAAAGAAAGGCTGCCGCAATCTGGCCGTTACCTGCAAAAGCAGCTTTAAAGCCTGTGCTAATGGTCACTTCATGTGAACAAGTACTGCAGGGCTGTAAATGAAACCTGCCCACAAAATGTTTTGAGGGAGGTAATGGCCAATAAATTTCAAAATGTAACACATACTTTAGAAAACACTTTGAAGAGCTTAGCTGTAATCACAGTTTGAAAAATAAAAAGGACATGCCTTAAAGCTCAATTTCAAAGGATTATGAGTCATATGCAAATTCAACCACAAAGAGGTATCAGCTCACACCAGTCAGAATATCCATCAGCAAGAAAACTACAAACAATAAATGCTGAAGCCATAAAAGGAAACGAAATTGAGCTATTTGTAATGAGGTGGATAGACCTAGAGTCTGTCATACAGAGTGAAGTAAGTCAGAAAGAGAGAGACAAATATTGTATGCTAACACATATACATGGAGTTTAAGAAAAAAAAATGTCATGAAGAACCTAGGGGTAAAACAGGAATAAAGACACAGACCTACTAGAGAATGGACTTGAGGATAAGGGGAGGGGGAAGGGTAAGCTGTGACAAAGGGGGAGAGAGGCATGGACATATATACACTACCAAACGTAAGGTAGATAGCTAGTGGGAAGCAGCCGCACAGCACAGGGAGATCAGCTCGGTGCTTTGTGACCACCTGGAGGGGTGGGATAGGGAGGGTGGGAGGGAGGAAGACACAAGAGGGAAGTGATATGGGAACATATGTATATGTATAACTGATTCATTTTGTTGTAAAGCACAAGCTAGCACACCATTGTAAAGCAATTATACTCCAATAAAGAGGTTAAAATAAATAAATAAATAAATAAATGCTGAAGGTGTTGTGCAGAAATGCATACCCTCAACTTTAAGTGGGATGTAACCTGGAAAGAGCCACTAATGAGCACAGAATCGTGGTGCATTTAAACGGTAAACCCCGAGATACCATATGATACAGGAGGCCCACTCCTGGGCCTATAACATAAGAAGACAGAATTGTAAAGACACAGGCAGGCAAATGTGCAGTGCAGCAGTATGACAATAGCCAAGACATGGAGGCAACCAAAAAGTCCATCAAGAGGTGAGTGGACAAAGAAGAACTGGTACATGTACAGATGGAATATTAGCTAGGGAAAAAAATGAAACAATGCCATTTGCAGCACCGTAGATGATTCTAGAGGTAATCAGGCAAATTGTACTAAGTCAGACAGCAAAAGACACATATCCTATAATATCACTTATAGGTGTTAGCTAAAAATTGATACCAATGAAGATATTTCCACAGAGAAAGGCAATCACAGATTCATTAAACAAACTTATGGTTCACCAAATGGAAAGGTGTGAGGACTGGATACATTAGGATATTGGGGTTAACATAGATATAGAAACACATGTGAAATATATAATCACCAAAGACCTACAGAATACCAAGAGAAGACTACTCAACATTGTGTCATAACTTACATGAGAAAACGACCTGAAGAAGTATAGATACATGTATATGTGTAAAAGAACCACATCTTACACACCTAGAACAAACAAAACATTTTAATCAAATTTGCTCTGATAAAAAATAAAAATTAAAAAAAGAACAAGAAAAAAAAGAGAAAAAAGGGAAAAAAAGAACAAGAACTAATGAGACATACACTTAAGGGTCTTTTTGCTGGCACATTGCATTCTAATTTACAACCAGAACACGACTTCCATTAAAGCTCTGTCATCACTAATAAAGCAGCTTTATAAGCAATGTTGAAGGTAGCTTAAAAGAATTCTCACTAATTATTGACAGTAACAAGAAAACAAACAAAAGTAAAAACCTCACGGCAAAAAGTATACATAGAGTAAGGGTAGTAGATCAAACACTTATTAAACTTCTGTAAAGAATAAAAGACAACAGTAGTATTTTTTTAAAAAAGAGAGGGCCCAAATAAATCAGAAATGAAAGAGATGATGTTACAAGAGCCACCACAGAAATACAAAGTATCCTAAGATACACACAAGGTAACTCAGGGCTCAGACTGGACAGAGCCCAATCTCCATTCCCCTGTACATGACTTACAGGAGGCTCAGGAACTGAGGAGAGGGTCCCTGAGGAGAGGCACAAGATAGAAGATGTTAGGCATTAACATGACTGCATTCATCTTAAACGTGCCTGAACTACATTCACACGAGATGATTTTGTCCTGTATGTACATCAGCACCTCTAGTCGGAACTGCAGATCTTTGGCTTCACCACCTCGATAACAGCATTAGCTTCACCTGCTGTGGACCGTCTCCTATAGGATTTCTAGAACCACAAAGCATCGAAGCTTCACAGGACCCAGAGTCTGTGCGACTCCACTCCGAGGCTCAGAGTCTCAACTGCACTCAGAGACTCAGAGTCTCAACAGAGACTCCACTCTTGGAGGACACACACAAAGTAGTGTGTACATCAGGACCCAGGGGAAGGAGCAGTCACCCCGTAGGTGAATGATCATACCTAGCTGCTAGTTTTAGAGGGTCTCCTGCAGAGGCGGGGTGTGGCTGCGGCTAACCATGGGGACAACGACACTGGCAGCAGAAGTTCTGGGAAATACTCCTTGGCGTGAACTCTCCCAGAGTCCACGATTAGCCCCACCAAGAGCAAGCTAGGCTTCAGTGCTGGGTCACCTCAGTCCAAACAACCAACAGGGAGGGAGCCCAGCCCCATGCATCAGCAGACAAGCGGATTAAACTTTTTATTAAACTTTTATTTAATCCACAGACAAGCAGATTAAAGCTCTGCCCACCAGAGCAACACCCAGCTCTACCTACCACAAGTCCCTCCCATAAGGAAGCTTGCACAAGCCTCTCAGATAGACTCAATCACTGGAGAGCAGACAGCAGAAGCAAGAAGAACTACAATTCTGCAGCCTGTGGAAGGAAAACCACATTCACAGAAAGATAGAGAAAATGAAAAGGCAGAGGACTTTATACCAGATCAAGGAACAAGATAAATCCTCAGAAAAACAACGAAATGAGGTGGGGATAGGTAACCTTCCAGTAAAAGAATTCGGAATAATGATAGTGAAGATGATCCAAGACCTTAGAAAAATAATGGAGGCAAAGATCGAGAAGATGCAAGAAATGCTTAACAAAGACCTAGAAGAATTAAGGAACAAACACCTAGAAGAATTAAAGAACAAACAAACAGAGATGAACAGTACAATAACTGAAATGAAAAATACACTAGAAGGAATCAGTAGCAGAATAACTGTGGCAGAAGAACGGATAAGTGACCTGGAAGACAGAAAGGTGGAAATCACTGCCATGGAACAGAATAAAGAAAAAGAATGAAAATAAATGAAGACACCCTAAGAGACTTCTGGGACAACATTAAATGCGACAACATTCACATTATAGGGGTCCCAGATGGAGAACAGAGAGAGAAAGGACTCGAGAAAATATTTGAAGAGATTATAGTTGAAAACTTCCCTAGCATGGGAAAAGAAATAGCCGCCGAAGTCCACGAAGTGCAGAGAGTCCCAGGCAGGATAAACCAAAGGAGAAAAATGCCGAGGCACACAGTAATCAAATTGAAAAAATTAAAGACAAAGAAAAATTATTGAAAGCAACAAGGGAAAAATGACAAATAACATACAATGGAACTCCCATAAGGTTAACAGCTGATTTCTCAGCAGAAAATCTACAAGCCAGAAGGGAGTGGCATGATAAATTTAACGTGATGAAAGGGAAGAACCTACCACCAAGAGTACTCCACCCAGCAAGTATCTCATTCAGATTTGATGGAGAAATCAAAAGCTTTACAGACAAGCAAAAGCTAAGAGAATTCAGCACTACGAAACCAGCTCTACAACAAATGCTAAAGGAACTTCTCTAAGTGGGAAACACAAGAGAAGAAAAGGACCCACCAAGACAAACCCATAACAATTAAGAAAATAATAATAGGAACATACATATCGATAATTACCTTAAACGTGAATGGATTAAATGCTCCAACCAAATGACACAGGCTCACTGAATGGTTACAAAAACAAGACCCATATATATGCTGTCTACAAGAGACCCATTTCAGACCTAGGGACACATACAGACTGAAAGTGAGGGGATGGAAAAATATATTCCATGCAAATGAAAAATCAAAAGAAAGCTGGAGCAGCAATACTCATATCAGATAAAATAGATTTTAAAACAAAGAATGTTACAAGAGACAAGGAAGGACACTACATAATGATCAAGGGATCAATCCAAGAAGATATAACAATTATAAATATATATGTACCCAACATAGGAACACCTCAATATATAAGGCAACTGCTAACAGCTATAAAAGAGGAAATCAACAGTAACACAATAATAGCAAGGGATTTTAACACCTCACTTACACCAATGGAGATCATCCAGACAGAAAATTAATAAGGAAACACGAGCTTTAAATGACACAATAGACCAGATAGATTTAATGGATATTTATAGGACATTCCATCCGAAAACAGCAGATTACACGTTCTTCTCAATGGCACACGGAACATTCTCCAGGATAGATCACATCTTGGGTCACAAATAAAGCCTCAGTAAATTTAAGAAAACTGAATCATATCAAGCAGCTGTTCCGACCACAATGCTATGAGATTAGAAATCAATTACAGGGAAAATAACGTAAAAAACACAAACACAGGGAGGCTAAACAATACGTTTCTAAATAACCAAGAGATCACTAAAGGAATAAAAGAGGAAATCAAAAACTACCTAGAGACAAATGACATGATGATCCAAAATCTATGGGATGCAGCAAAAACAGTTCTAAGAGGGAAGTTTATAGCAATAAAAGCCTACCTCAAGAAACCAGAAAAATCTCAAATAAACAATCTAACCTTACACCTAAAGGAACTAGAGAACGAAGAACAAAATCCAAAGTTAATAGAAGGAAAGAAATCATAAAGATCAGAGCAGAAATAAATGAAATAAAAACAATAGCAAAGATCAATAAAACTAAAAGCTGGTTCTTTGAGAAGATAAACAAAAATGATAAACCTTTAGCCAGACTCAAGTAAAAGAGGGAGAGGACTCAAACCAATAAAATTAGAAATGAAAAAGGAGAAGTTGTAACAGACACCACAGAAATACAAAGCATCCTAAGAGACCTCTACAAGCAACTCTATGCCAATAAAATGGACAACCTGGAAGAAATGGACAAATTCTTAGAAAGGTATAACCTTCCAAGACTGAACCAGGAAGAAATAGAAAATATGAACAGACCAATCACAAGTAATGAAATTGAAACTGTGATTAAAAATCTTCCAACAAACAAAAGTCCAGAACTAGATGGCATCAGAGGTGAATTCTGTCAAACATTTAGACAAGAGCTAACACCCAATCTTCTCAAACTCTTCAGAAATTTTCAGGGAACACTCCCAAACTCATTATATGAGGCCACCATCAACCTGATACCAAAACCAGACAAAGATACTACAGAAGAAGAAAATTAGAGACCAATATCACTGATTAATATAGATGTAAAAATCCTCAACAAAATACTAGGAAACAGAATTGAACAACACATTAAAAGGATCATGGACCATGATCAGGTGGGGTTTATCCCAGGGATGCAAGAATTCTTCAATATACACAAATCAATCAATGTGATACACTATATTAACAAATTGTAGAATAAAAATATGATCATCCCAATAGATGCAGGAAAAGCTTTTGACAAAATTCAACACCCATTTATGATTAAAAGTCTCCAAAGAGTGGGCATAGAGGGAATCTACCTCAACATAATAAAGGCAGTATATGACAAACCCACAGCAAACATCATTCTCAATAGTGAAAAACTAAAAGCATTTCCTCTAAGATCAGGAACAGGACAAGGATGTCCACTCTCACCACTATTACTCAACATAGTTTTGGAAGTCCTAGACACAGCAATCAGAGAAGAAAAAGAAATAAAAGGAATACAAATTGGAAAAGAAGAAGTAAAATTTCACTGTTTGCAAATGACACAATACTACACATACTGAATCCTAAAGATGCCACCAGAAAACTACTAGAGCTAATCAATGAATTTGGTAAAGTTGCAGGATACAAAACTAATGCACAGAAATCTCTTGCATTCCTATACACTAACAATGAAAGATCAGAAAGAGAAATTAAGGAAACAATCCCATTCACCATTGCAACAAAAAGAATAAAATACGTAGGAATGAACCTACCTAAGGAGGTAAAAGACCTGTACTTAGAAAACTATAAGACACTGCTGAAAGAAATCAAAGATGATATAAACAGATGGAGGTATAAACCATGTTCTTGGATTAGAAGAATCAATAATGTGAAAATGACTATAGTACCCAAAGCAAGCTACAGATTCAATGCAATCCCTATCAAATTACCAGTGGCTTTTTCTACAGAACTAAAACAAAAAAATCTTAAAATTTGTATGGAGACACAAAAGACCCCAAATAGCCAAAACAGTCTTGAGGGAAATTAAAAGAGCTGGAGGAATCAGACTTCCTGACTTCAGACTATACTACAAAGCTACAGTAATCAAGACTATATGGTACTGGCACAAAAACAGAAATATAGATCAACTGAACAAGATAGAAAGCCCAGAGATAAACCTACGTACCTATGGCTAACTCATCTATGACAAAGGAGGCAAAGATATACAATGGAGAAAAGACAGTCTCTTCAGTAAGTGGTGTTGGGAAAACTGGACAACTACACGTAAAAGAATGAAATTAGAACACTCCATAACACCATACACAAAAATAAACTCAAAATGGATTAGAGATCTAAATGTTAGACCAGACACTATAAAACTCTTAGAGGAAAACATAGGCAGAACACTCTATGACATAAATCACAGCAAGATCCTTTTTGACCCACCTCATAGAGAAATAGAAATAAAAATAAACAAATGGGACCTAATGAAACTTCAAAGCTTTTGCACAGCAAAGGAAACTATAAACAAGACCAAAAGACAACCCTCAGAATGGGAGAAAATATTGGCAAATGAAGCAACTGACAAAGGATTAATTTCCAAAATTTACAAGCAGCTCATGCAGCTCAATAACAAAAAAACAAACAACCCAATCCAAAAATGGGCAGAAGACCTAAATAGACATCTCTCCATAGAAGACATACAGATTGCCAACAAACACATGAAAGGATGCTGAACATCACTAATCATTAGAGAAATGCAAATCAAAACTACATTGAGGTATCACCTCCCAGCAGTCAGAATGGCAATCATCAAAACATCTACAAACAATAAATGCTGGAGAGGCATTTACTGGAGAAAAGGGAACGCTCTTTTTTGCAGGGAATATAAATTGATATAGCCACTAGGGATAACAGTATAGAGCTTCCTTAACAAACTAAAAATAGAAGTACCATACGACCCAGCAATCCAACTACTGGGCATTTGCCCTGAGAAAACCATAATTCAAAAAGAGTTATATACAACAATGTTCATTGCAGTTCTACTTACAATAGCCAGGACATGGAAGCAACCTAAGTGTCCATCGACAGATGAATGAATAAAGAAGATCTGGCACATATATACAATGGAATATTACTCAGCCATAAAAAGAAACAAAACTGAGTTATTTGTAGTGAGGTGGATGGGCTTAGAGTCTGTCCTACACAGTGAAGTAAGTCAGAAAGAGAAAAATAAATACCATATGCTAACAGAGGTATATGGAATCTAAAGAAAAAAAAGTTTATGAAGAACCTAGGGGCAGGACAGGATTAAGGACACAGACGTAGAGAAAGGACTTGAGGACACGGGGAGGGGGAAGGGTAATCTGGGACGAAGTGAGAGAGTGCCATGGACATATATACACTACCAAATGTAACATCGATAGCTACTGGGAAGCAGCCACATAGCACAGGGAGATCAGCTCGGTGCTTTGTGACCACCTAGAGGGGTGGGATATGGAGGGTGGGAGGGAGATGCAAGAGGGAGGGGATATGGTGATATATGTATATGTATAATTGATTCACTTTGTTATACAGCAGAAACTAACACTCCATTGTAAAGCAATTATACTCCAATAAAGGTGTAAAAGGAAAAAAAAAAAGAAAGAAAGCCCAGAGATAAAGCTACACACCTATGGTCAACTAATCTATGACAAAGTAGGCAAGACAATACAATGGAGAAAAGACAGTGTCTTCAATCAGTGGTGCTGGGAAAAATGGACAGCTACATGTAAAAGAATGAAATTAGAACACCCCCTAACACCATACACAAAAATAAATTCAAAATGGATTAGAGACCTTAATGTAAGACCGGACAGTATAAAACTCTTAGAGGAAAACATAGGAAGAATACTCTAACATAAATCACAGCAAGATCTTTTTTGATCCACCTCCTAGAGTAATGCCATAAAAAAGAAAACTAAACAAATGGGACCTAATGAAACGTAAAAGCTTTTGCAAAGCAAAGGAAACTACAAACAAGACGAAAAGACAACCCTCAGAATGGGAGAAAATATTTGCAAACGAATCAATGGACAAAGGATTAATCTCCAATATATATAAACAGCTCATGCAGCTCAATATTAAAAAAACAAACAACCCAATACAAAAATAGGCAGAAGACCTAAATAGACATTTCTTCCAATAAGACATAGAGATGGCCAAGAAGCACATGAAAAGCTGCTCAACATCACTAATTATTAGAGAAATGCAAATCAAGACTACAATGAGGTATCACCTCACACCAGTTAGAATGGGCATCATCAGAGAATCTACAAACAACAAATGCTGGAGAGGATGTGGAGAAAAGGAACCCTCTTCCACTATTGGTGGGAATGTAAATTGATACAGTCACTATGGAGAACAGTATGGAGGTTCCTTAAAAAACTAAAAATAGAATTACCATATGATCCAGCAATCCACTACTGGGCATATATCCAGAGAAAACCATAAATCAAAAAGACACATTCACCACAATGTTCATTGCAGCACTATTTAAAATAGCCAGGTAATGGAAGCAACCTAAATGCCCACAGACAGAAGAATGGATAAAGATGTGGTACATATATAAAATGGAATATTACTCAGCCATAAAAAGGAATGAAATTGGGTCATTTGTAGAGACATCGATGGATCTAGAGACTGTCATACAGAGTGAAGTCAGAAAGAGAAAAACAAATATTGTATATTAATGCACATATGTGGAACCTAGAAAAATGGTACAGATGAACCGGTTTGCAGAGCAGAAATAGAGACACAGATGTAGAGAACAAATGTATGGACACCAAGAGGGGAAAGCCGTGGGGGGCGGCGGTGGGAGGAGTTGGGAGATCGGGATTGACATGTATACATTTATATGTATAAAATAAATAACCAATAAGAACCTGCTGTATAAAAAATAAATAAAATGAAAAATAAAATTTTTTAAAAAATGGAAAAAAGTTATTCCCTTCACATACATGTATTTATATGAATGAATTATTTCCATGCTTATATCTATAAGTACAAAAAAGAGGAATAAAACCTACCTTGAACCAAAAAAGAAAAAAAAAACAGAACCCACCAGTTATACAGATGAAAACCCTATCAGGGCACTTGCTCCAGTGGTAGACAATTCTGAAGTTGGTCAGAGGTGGGGAATCGTCTCGCATGCAGCCAGCAGCCCCCCACCCCGCAAGGAGCGTCCTCATTGCAAGCCTGGGGGACCGTGCCGAGGCGTCTGTGAGTAAACGTGAGCTGAGCCCCAGGCCAGCTGCTGCTGAACTGTTCCCACCCTTCCCAGGTAAAACACCTGAATATGTACAAGGACTTGAGAGCCTACAGGAAGGACCGTGGAGCCACACCAGCGACAGCACACCGGCCGACTTGGTGCCTGCAGGCCAGCCAGGATGGTCCTGGCCCCGGGCACTCTTCTGGAAGCTTTCCATTTCCCTGCCTGAGATACGCCTCTTGTCCAGGCCCGCACTGCTTTTTTCCTTCCTCACCTCTGCCCGCAGAGAAATTCCAGCGGCAGTTACGGGTGACACATCCTCTTCTTTAGCAGGTGGCAGCTTGGCAACTCCTGCAGAAAGTCCAGCAGAGCCCCACTCACACCGGGCCACCCACAAAGCCGTGGCCCCTCACCCCCACCCACCAGCCCAGCCCCGAGACTGCTGACGGGGCAGAGAATATGGCGTCAGGCACAGTTGCAGGGGCTCTTGCTGCCTGGAGCGGTGTTTATATTGACCTCAACCCAGGCACACCTGGGGAGGGCTGGCCCGCACGGTCAGGCTGCCCAGGTCAGCCAATCCTCACCCCTCAGGGGCTCACAGTTGCAGCAGATGGACCTTGCTGAACCAGCCAGGTCCAAGGAACAGGTGTGGGCTCCTGAGAGTCAGGATAGACAAGGGGCTGCAGCTCTAGCTTGTTTTCTAATCATTTTATCTGGCCCATGAGTGGGAGACAACTTCAAGAAGACCCTCTCCTAATGAGAGGAGCCCAGGAGTCAGGGAGAGGAGGGGTGGTGGGTGGAGACAGAGGCCTTGTGCCCCGGCTGCAGTGGAAGTCTCTGGAAGACCACGTGGAGGGAAGCCACACAGAGTGATGCCCAGGGTCACAGACCTGTCAGAGCTGCTGTTTGTTAGTTCAGTTCCTGCTCTGAGGTGCTCTGTGTCAGCTCTGAGCGACAGGTGAGCTGGGGGTGCTCTGCAATGAGGGCTATGTGCACGGTTCCTGTGTGCCCAGCCCTGCCGGGGTACCTGCCCAGGGGAGCTCTGTATCCTGGGAGGGGCCTGACCACGAGAGCTCCGTGGGCTGCTGGGGACCTGGTAAAGGATGTCAGGACAGTCAGTGAAGCCACCGAGGATATACATCCAGTAGTTCCTAATTCCTACACCCTACTGGTCATTCTACCATCCACCAGGACATGGTATTCTGTATTAGGCTTCAATGATGCCTTCTTCTGTATTCCATTAGTCCCAGAGTCACAAGAAATTTTGGCTTGTGAGTGGCAGGACTCAACATACAACAAAAACAATACTGTTGGGCCATCCTGCCCCAAGGGTTCAAAAATTCCCACACCATCTTTGGGGAAACGTTAGCTAAACACCTAAAAGTTCTACCTCTGCAAAAGGGAACCCTCCTTCAATATGCAGACGACATTCTGATCGCCAGCCCTACTAAGGAGGCCTCTGAACTACCTAGCCAATAAAGGATAGAAGGTGTCGAAGAAAAAGGCTCAAATCTCACAGACTAAGGTGACCTGCCTGGGCTTCATTCTCACAGAAGGTCGGAGAAGCCCATCCCAGGAAAGGGAAGAAGCCATTTGCAGTCTGACCCCTTCTAAAACTTGAAGACAGCTTAGGGGTTCCTGGGGAGGCCGGGGATTGCTGCATCTGGATCCCTAACTACAGTCTAATAGCTGGGCCTCTATATGAAACACTGAAAGGAAAAGATGATGATCCTTTCGAATAGAATCCAGAAGTGGCCTTTCAAGAATGCAAAGAGCAGTCAATTCAGACCCTTGCCCTGGAACTCCCTAATTTAGCTAAACCCTTTGAACTTTACATCCCCATAGAATGTGAATCGCCCTTGGAGTGTTAGTGCAAAAACTGGGACCACTTGAAATGGAACAACGCAAGAATGCCCTCCAGGTAGGATAAACTACGGTCACCAATGGCTTGGCCCGCCGCCCCATCCAGCCAGGATACTGGCAGTATCTAAAAACCTGGAAATCAGCAGCCCGCGAATCCAGCTCCCTCCTAAGGGAAAAGGACCCCACGTGGTGATCCTAACCACCAACCATGCCCTGAAGTTGCAGGGGTCGCTCCGTGGGCACACTGACCTCGCGTGAGGAGGCCCTCCAACTCCAACCTCCAGAGAGACAACCGGGGGCAACGGGCCCCCATGACGGCTCGTGTGACCATCACTTGACCTGGAGTTTCTCTCAGAAAACAACAAGAGTGTGCCCCAAAAGAGCAGACTACTGCAGGACTTACGGCACCCAGAGGGGAGCTAATAAGCTTGGCGGGGGAACCATATATCACGCTGTCACCATAGGAAAGCCTACAGACACCGCGGTGACGGCGGCCAATGAGACCGGCTGGACTCCTGGCTACTTCAAAAGGCCGTTGACTCAGTGACCGTCATGGTCCTGGATCACCACCGGCCCTGGAGTGCCTGGGAGATGAGCGGGCAGGACTCTGACACCTGGTGCTGTTTGCACGTTGATTCAGGGGCCTAATTGAAGAAAGCGCAGACTACTGTTCAGAGCATCTAGGCTGGCAGAAACCGTCAGCCTAAGGTGGCCGAACAAATGTGGGGCGGGGTAAAACCGCCCCCCGCCCCAGCGTCTCTGCGCATCTCTTTCCTGGACCCTTAAAGGTCGTTAGAATCTATAACACTTCCAATGCCGGTGCTCAGGCGGACGAGCAGTGCGGCAGGAGGCCTGGGGACAATCAACCTCACCTGGAGGCTGCTGGGGAGAAGTTCTGCCCCTCCCCCCGCGTATGAGGACTCCCAACTCAGCACAAAGTAGTTACAGAAGAGGGGTCTGCACCCACAGCGCCCCAAGGATGAGGAACGGGACAAAAGGCAGAGGAGGGGTTTGTCACCGGCAAAGCCCATGAAAAATTCCTGGGAGATAAAAATAGAATCTGGGCAATAAAATAAAGTCTAACATTTTTTTCCTCTGTGCTTTGTCTAATTTCACGTGCTCCTAGGGTTCCGCACGCAGAGGTCCCACACCCGGCACTTCAGACCCGATTTCCTAATGCAGAATGGCTGCGTCGACACTTCAGCTCCCGGGGCCCCATGCACACTCCGCGACATAGAGCTGCAGCCAACCCGGCCCTCGAGAGCTCCGCCCCCTCCCTCCCGCTGAGGCTGCCAGGGATCCCTACACAGCAGCCCCGCCCACAGCCCGCGGGGGAGCGCACGCTCTCATCTCTCCATTCTCTGGTCAAAATATAAAGTTTCCGGGCTTCCCTGGTGGCGCAGTGGTTGAGAGTCCGCCTGCCGATGCAGGGGACACGGGTTCGTGCCCCGGTCCGGGAAGATCCCACATGCCGCGGAGCGGCTGGGCCCGTGAGCCATGGCCGCTGAGCCTGCGCGTCCAGAGCCTGTGCTCCGCAACGGGAGAGGCCGCAACAGTGAGGGGCCCGCGTACAGAAAAAAATAAAAAAATAATAATAAAAAATAAAAAAATATATAAAGTTTCCTTTGCTTCTGAACCAAACTCAGTCTCGATCTGTTGGCCCCAATGACACTGGGCAGGGGGACCCTTGTTGGGGCCCACTCTGGAGGATCAGTAACAGAAATTGAGACTATTGTAACCTCAATGAACAGATGTGTGAGCCAATCTGTAGTTAACATAGAACAGTGTATAAGGCTCGGGTAAAATAAGATGTTTCTAACACTTCCATTTGATATTTCCATCACTTTATTATAAGCAAGTTCAGTGAAAAGGTTTGTCTTATTTGTCAGGTCAATATTAGAGAAACGAAGTGATTTCTTTCCAAGGATGTACATCTAATAATCTTGGTTAAAGCTTCAATCTTATTTTACATGCTTTTCCATTGAAAATGATACCTCTCTTTCAGCTCCCCCATTTCTGAGAAGTATAAAATCTTATAATTTATTATTACCAAAGGGGAAAGGTGGGAGGAGGGATAAATTAACACTTTGGGATTAACACATACACACTGCTATGTATAAAATAGATCATCAACAAGGAACTACTGTATAGCACAGGGAACTTACACTCAATATTTTGCAATAACCTATAAGGGGAAATAATCTGAAAAAGAATAGATATTTTTATCAACATCATCTATCGACGACAGATAAAATGTAACCTAAGGGAGGCCGAAGGTGAGTTCTTCTGACCCTGAAAACTTCAATCATCTAAAGTTCAGACTCTGCCTACTGCCCAAGGCCCTTAGTGAATACACGTGTAGCCGTAGCTTAAAAATTACCTAGTTTGGGGTTCGGGAAGACACTGATTTGTAAAAATCCCTGGTGTTCTCCTTACATGCACTGGACCCTTCCTACTGCTAAAACATGCCTGTCACACCCAGAGGATGGTACACCATTTGATCGGGAAGAGTTTGGAAAAGGCACCACATCTCCTCATCTCCTGGTGCTCGGGTTCACCTCTCCAGCGTCTTTACTAACAGTCTCCCCACTTGGAGATGTCAGCACTGTCAACATCCTGTTGTGTACAGTTTGGAATTTGTCCAGAGGATGAAGCGGAAGGATGAGGAACAATGAGAGACAAGTCCTAGGTGTTCGGACAGGCACATGTCACTCTAATTTCCAATCAGGAAGACGAACTGACCAAAGGCTAGGATTGCCCACGGAAACAGTATAGGGCTTGAGGAAATCCCGCTGTTTTGTGGCCAGTTCCCAAAAACACAAGTTGAAAAATGGAACTCAGGGGCACTAAAATTCACGAAACTGCAGAGTTGAAAATATCTATCGTCGAAAAATGTCTTGAGGTAAGTCACCTAAAAGGATTTGTAAGCAAGGGAGAATGGCAGGAAAGGGATTTGAAGAGGTAGACAGGACTCGCCATTAAGCACAAGAAAAGGGGCTGAACATCGCCAACGATGCAGTTGGCCACAAAGGGCGTATGCGTTTTTTCTGAATATATTCAAGAAAAGGGCATACACCCTTTTTAGCCAACCGAACAGGTGGGCACTGGAAATCAATACTACAAAAGGTATCACTTCGCATCAGTCAGAAGAGCCATCCTCATAAAGTGTAAACACCAGAAATGCAGGACAGGGCGAGGAGAAAAGGGAGCCCTGTGAGGCTAATAGTGGAAATGTAAATTGCCAACGGCCATTCTGGAGAAGTGTATTGTGTTTACTAAAACATCTAAAAAATGAGCTACAGAGCATAGGGCACTTGCACTCATGGGCGTATATCTTGGGAAAAACAAAAATCGACAGGACACAGACACCCCAATGTTTACCGCCTCTCTGGTTAAAAGATCCTCGACTAGGATATAACTTAAATGTCTCTGGAGGGAAAAAATGGATAGAGATGTGGTACTTATGTAGAGTGGAATATTACTCAGCCTGGAAATCAATGAAATATGGCCAGTTGTAACGACTCCGGAGGAGTTACGTATGATCATTCTAAGTGACATAAGTCAAAAAGAAAAAGACATATCATAAGATATCACTTAAAGATGGAATCAAAAATGGCTACACATGAAATAAATTACAAAACAGAAACATAGTCAAATATGTAGAAAACACACATAAGGCTGCTAAAGGGGAAAGGTGAGGAGGGGTGAGGCATTATCCAGGAGGTTGAAATTAGCAAAGATACCGTTCCAAATACCAAATTGATAATCGACAAGGCCTACACGGTACCTCAAAGAACTGCACTCAGCACACTCAAGTCAGCGGAAAAGAATATATACGACTGGTACGAATCTGAAAAACAATTTATTGATGTCTCTCTGTACGTGAATCAAGTGGATGTACAGCAGCAAGAAACAGCATTGAAAAGCAGCTGTAACCAATATAATAATAAATAAAAAAAATAAAAGACAGTGAGACAGAGAAAAATTCTTACAACCTTTGCTCAGGGGCTGTGATGCAACATGGATTGAACACATCTAGACCCACAGCAGGATGAGACATAAGGCTGGAAATTGTTCACGCTAAGAGAATTAGTGAGGTTGGGTGAGGAAATGCAGACCCTTTAAAGTAATACTGCCTGGTACCCATTCCATGGGTCCCAAATCTGCAGGTTCAAGGGAATCTTCCTACAGCTAAAACATGCATGGGAAACCCAGAGGATGGTACACCGTGTGATCGCAAAAGGTTTCTAAAACGCACCTCATTTTTCCTCTCCTGGTGCTCGGGTTCGCCATTCCAGCCGCTTTACTAACAATCTCCCCACTTGGAGAATCAGCACCTTTAACCTCCTGTTTCGCACAGTTTGCAATTTGTCCGGAGGATGAACGGGAAGAGGGGGAACCAATGAGAGACTAGCTGTAGGTGTTTCGACAGGCACATTTCACTCTAATTTCCCATCAGGAAGAAGAATTAACCAAAGGCTCAGCCTGCCGCCCCGGAACCAGAATAGGGCCTGAAGCAGTCCTGCGGTTTTGGGCTCAGGGTACTAGTAACAGTGTTTGTTTACATAGGCTCTACACCTTTCACATGGGAGATTTATTTCCTGCTTTTTGGGAGATAGAGAGGAGGGTCCCTCTTGCTCTGTGCATTTCTTAAGTAACTTTAATTCCAAACAATCTGTCATACAGAGTGAAGTAAGTCAGAAAGAGAAAAACAAATGTCGGATATTAATGCATATATGTGGAATCTAGAAAAATGGTACAGATGAACCTATTTGCAGGGCAGGAATAGAAATGCAGATGTAAAGAGCAGACATGTGGACATGGCGGGGAAGGGGAAGGTGGGATGAATTGGGAGATTAGGTTTGACATAAATACACTACCATGTGTAAAACAGATAGCTAGTGGGAACCAGCTGCATAGCACAGGGAGCTTAGCTCAGTGCTCTGTGATGACCTAGATGGGTGGGATGGTGGGGTGGGAGGGAGGTCCAAGAGGGAGGAGATATATGTATACCTATAGCTGATTCACTTCATTGTACAGCAGAAACTGTAAAGCAGAAATGCTTTACAACATTGTAAAGCAATTATACTCCAGTAAAAAAACAATCACTATGCCATTGTGGCATATTTTGGAGTGGCACTCCCTGAGCGACAACCATGCACATAGGTTGGAACACATGCATAAATTTCCTTGCACTGTCAGCTGAGCACATTTAGCTCCCAAATGTAAGTTCTTAACACCATCCTCTAATAAAAGGAATCAGAGCTCTTTGAAGAAATGGCTGATGCTAAGACTGAGATGGTAGATATACATGCCAAGATAATCTTGAATCTTTTATCAGAAAGTAAGGAAGTACCAAGAAAAAAAAAAACCATAGATGGAGTGAGGAGTGATGTCAAAGGAGACAGGAGCCAATGAGAAGAGGTGTCAACAACCAAATACCCGTAGTGCTGAATTATAACCAAAACCTTAAAGTAACTATCCAGGTGTCCATGCTGGTAAAAATAAACGATGGCATAGGTTTTTTATAAATGGGATTGAACATAAATCCCCTATGCAAGAGAATTCCCAATAATTGGTAGAGACACTTGGCTGTCCACCAGGGAGTGGAGCTAAGCCCGCTCTCCTGAGGTGTGGGCTCCGCAGAGTGACTTCCTCCTGGAAGGTCACTGAAACAAAAGAAGTCTGAGAAACTGTCAGGGCCAAGAAGAGCCGCAGGGGTCATGATGAATAAATGTTATATAATACCCTGGATAGAACCCTGGAACAGAAAAGGGTAGAATGAAGGGAACCCGAATGAAATATGGACTTCAGTTAATAGTAAGGTATCGATATTTATTTATTCATTAATGTCACCATTGTGTAGAAAACTAGGGAGGAGAAAATAAAAGGCAAATAAGAGAAACTATTGCATCAAACTGGAAACCAAGAGGAAATGGGCGATTTCCTAGTGAAAACACACATTAACCAGATGGACCCTAAAATAAATACACACAAACCAATTAGCCATCCAGGGACCTCTCTCCTCTGCTGGTTCTCCTCTCATTACTCTGGGGTTTTCATTCCTGGGACAGGGAAAGAAGAGGGACAGAGCTGTTTGGAAGCTCCCCTAAGATCTGAGCCCACCCAGTGTCTTCACCTCCCCAGCCAGGCCCCACCCAGTGAGGGGACCATATGGAGAAAGTCTCAAGAGTATTGATTCTGATGTGGCACCTAAGACTTTTTGATTCCAAGGAAATGGACACACTTACTGAAGCAAAATAATATTATATTTTTTAAATTTTAGAAACAAATTAATACTTGCAAGTGGCAAGTTTAAGAGTGAGTTTGGACCTGGCAGGTCGAGGGGCTCGTACCCTCTCAGTGTGACCTGATCCCTCTCCAACCCTATGTACTGCTAAGTGACTGTGGGGTCCCATGCACAGGCACAGTCTCTCTCACTGCATACGGGGCCTCCAGCAACTCTAGGCTGACACCAACTCAAATCCATTTTACCAGACAGGGTTTCTCCTTCTTTGGGTTCCATGAAAATCACAGCTTTAAATGCCTTTGGTCCAGCTTGGGTCACATTCTCATCCTGGAACCCAACACAGGAACCAGAGGATGGAACTCTGGATTGGCTAGATTTAGATCATCAACCCGTCTTCAAGGTGGGTGAAATGTTGGGTCGGCCTTTTGGAGCTGTTTGGACAGAAGGCAGGTAAAAGGGTGTTCCCAAAGGAAAGTGGCAGTGCTGGGCTTGGCCATGAGAACAGATGCTGGGTGGAGGAAAGCAGCAGATTCCCTATCACTGACAGCCCACTGCACAGCTGTTGGATCTGAAGGCCAAGGAAGGAAGGAATCCACTTAGGGTCAGGGCTGCGGCCACCCATCCAGGGCCCTTGCTGTCCTCCCAGGATGACAAGAAGCTCTTCCATTTGCTGTAAAGCAAGGTTGCTGACGGTGGTAAACTCAAGGCTCCTGCTTTGGGAATCAGGTCCCTGAATCTCAGATACAGGCCCAGAATAGCCCGTGTGTCCTCAGAAGAAAGAAAGACCTCATTCCTGCCCCTGGAGGGTGGGAGCCCGGGAATCACACCTGCCCCCTGGCCACATCAATCACCCATCTCCAAAGAACAAGTCTGCTCATTTTCCAGTCTCTTCTCTCTCCTTTACAAAGAGCAGAGACCAAATGCTAGGGTGGTAAGGAAACTCTTGCTCAGTGAAGCATGGGGAGGCTCAAGGATTACTTCATACCATGGAATGCAGAGTTGGCTGCCTTTCCAGAGATTCGGGGACCGGGCCCTGGACACACATGACTCGCCAAGACGATGTGTCCTCAGTGTGAAACTGTCAAGTGGGAGGCCCAGCTCCTCCCATATCTTTGATTCTTAATGAGTATGAATGTGAAAACCTAGTTACAACTGGAAGGCCAAAGAATTGCAGGATCACGGTCTGCAGTCTCGTTGCTGTGGCCAGGGTCACAGCAAGTGTTTAGAGGGTACTACGGCTCTCGACAGGCTAAGAGGCTGCGAGGGAGGAGGTCCTCTTCTCAACTGCAGGGATGTAGGGAATTGAAACATCCCAAGAGTGGCTGTTCAGTTGCCCAGCAGCACAGTCAGCTCAGTAGTTGGCCAAGGGGGCTTGACAGGGCCCAGGCTGGCCTGAGCTGGAGAACCACAGATGCCTTCCTGGATGGTTAGAGTCAAGGGCTGCCCTGGCTGAGACGTGATTGTCTATTGATGTCCACCCAGGTGGGACAAATGTTCCACCAGTGCCCAGGAGGGCCCCACCAGCCTTCAAGAAGGCAGCATCGGGGGGCTGGTAGGTCACTCCACCCTGTCCTGTATAAATCCACACGTGTCCACTGAGTGTCCTACGTGTGAGGGCTATGCTGAAACATGGGCTGCCCAGAGAGAGTGGGGTCAGCTCCACCCTTCTCAGATGAGAGGGTGGAGGAAAACTCTGCCTGACCTCTGAGGCCTCACAACCCTTGACTAAGGTTGAGTTGGATTTGAAACAGTCAGTGACCAGAACAGACATTTCATTCTTCTACAGAGCCCGGGACTGAGAGACAGAAAAACAGACATCCAGCTGAACTCTCTGACTCATGTGTGACCCTGGGCAAATCATGTCCATCCAGGAGGCTTCAGGGAAAAGGAGAGGAAAGAGGAGGAAGTGACCAGTGATGCTTAAAGCTCACTCTAACCCTAACACTCAAAACCTAACACCCTCACCTAGAACCCTAATTCCCAACCTCTAACTCTATACCCTAACTACCCTAATCCCAGACCCTGAGACTCTCAACTCTGACCTGTAAAGTCTAAACCCTGACCCTTAGCCTCACCCTAACCCCGTCACCCTGACTCTACAGCTCTGACAGTAACCCTAAACCCTCACCCCAACCCCAGACCTAAACACTAGCCTCAGTCTAGCCCAGACCCATACCCTAGCTCATGCCCTAAGCCGTACCATAACCCAAACTAATATCCTATCCCTAACCCTAACCCTTAACCCTTAACTCTAACCCTGCAAGAGAACTTGTAATGGAACCCAAACCCACACACTAAAGTCCAAACCTGAACCCTGAATCCAAACCTTGAACTCTGAAGCCCCTAACTTATAAACCTAACCCTGAACCACAAACCCCTATACCCAACAAGAGTCCTAAGACTAATGCCCAAACCCTATTCTGAGCCCAAGCCCAAGCCCAAGCCCAAGCTCTGAGCTGAGCCCTGACCCTAGCCACTAGCCTTTAGCCCTTAGCCCTTAACCCCAAGCCCTTCCCCAATCCTGAGACCTGAAACTGAACCAGAACCAGAACATGGAAGCAAAACTAGAAATTAGAAACTAGAAACCAGAAACAGAATCTACGACCATAACCAGATACCAGAAAGTAGAAATCATAACCAAAACTATTAACAATAAATCCTGACCATAACCCTTAACACCAGCCTCAGCCCTAGCCCTAACCTCTAAGCCACTAACACCAACACCAATCTAATCAAATCACACAAATACATCTTAGAAAATGAAAACTACAGACCAGGAATCCCTTCTGAATATAGATGTAAGAATCCTCGACAAAATAATAGCAATATGAGGCCAACAGCACATCCAAAGGATTATGCACCATAAGCAAGTGTCTCTACACCAGAATTCCAGGTTGTTCAACATATCAAAGCCAAGCAATGTAATAGACCACAATAATCATGTGAAGTAAAAACACATGTCATATCAGTTGATGCAGAAAAAGCTGTAAACAAAATCCAATACTAATAGAAACACTCAAGAAAGTAAGAGTAAAAGGAAATTTGTTCAATATGGTAAAGAACATTATACAAAACCCACAGCAAACGTCATGCTTGACGTTGAAGAACTAAAGGTTTACTCTTGAAATCAAGAATAAAGCCCTGATGCTGGCTTTCATCACTGTTACTCAATAATGTACTGGCACCTCTATGCAGAGCAATGAGGAAAGATGGAAAACCAGCCTTCCTTGTTGTGGGTTCCACATCAGCAGATTCAGCCAACTCTGGATAGAAAACAAAACAAAACACAAGTCCAGAAAGTTCCATTAAAAAAACTTGAATTTGCCCCATGCCAGCAATTATTTCCATAGTATTTTTATTTCCTTCACAACTATTTACATGTCTTTTACATTGTAATACGTTTATTATACATAATCTAGAGATGATTTAAACAGTACAGGAAGATGTGCTTAGACTATATGCAAATACTACACCATTTTATATAAAGGACTTAAGCATCCACAGATTTTGGTGTCCACAGGGTGTTCTGGAACCAATCCTCCACAGATACCAAAGAATGATTGTATAAACTCTTAAAACAACCATGGGGATAAATAATCATGACCTTGGATTTAGCAATTTTCTTAGATCTGACCCCAAAACACAAGCAATAAAAAAAAAAATAGATAAATCGGATTTCCTCAAAATTACAAACAGTTGTGTTGGGCTTCCCTGGTGGTGCAGTGGTTGAGAATCTGCCTGCTAATGCAGGGGACACGGGTTCGAGTCCTGGTCTGGGAAGATCCCACATGCCTCGGAGCAACTAGGCCCGTGTGCCACAACCACTGAGCCTGTGCGTCTGGAGCCTGTGCTCCTCAACAAGAGAGGCCGCGACAGTGAGAGGCCCGCACACTGCGATGAAGAGTGGCCCCTGCTTACCACAACTAGAGAAAGTCCTTGCACAGAAATGAAGACCCAACACAGCCATAAATAAATAAATAAACAAATGTGGGGTTTAAAAAAAAAAGAAAAAAGAATATTATAAAAACAGTTGCGCACCAAAGATGCTATCCAGAGAGTAAAAAGACAGCCCACAGAATGGAAGAAAATATTTCCACGTCATATATCTGATGGGAGTCTTTCCCCATAATATATCAAGCACTTTTACAGTTCATCAACAAAAAGACAAACAGCCCAATTTTTAAAATGCAAAAAGGACTTGAATAGACACTTCTCCAGATAAAACAAACAGTCAACAACACATGAAAAGGTATCAAACATCATTAGTCATGAGGGAAATGCAAATTAATACCATAATGCCATACTCCTTCAAACACACTAGAATGCCTATAATAAAGAAAACTAGAAATAACAAATGTTGGCAACAATGTAGAGAAATTGGAACCCTTACACATTGCTTCTGGAAATGTAAAATGGTACAGCCTATGGGTACAATAGCTTGTGATTTCCTCAAAACAATAAAAATACAATTACCATATGGCTGAACAACTCCACTCTTAGATATATACCACAAAGAATTGAAAACATGTGTCCAAACAAAAAATTGCACACTAATATTCATAGCAATACTGTTCACAATAGCCAAAAGTTAGAAACAATTCAAATATCCATCAGTGGGTGAAAAGATAAACCCAATGGGGTGTATCCAAAATCTGCCATGTCTTTCTGCCATACAAAATAATAAAGTAAAAAGCTGCAGCCACTGCGGAAAACAACAGGGCAGTTGCGTCTAAAGGGTCACTCTGTGAGCTGTCTGTCTGCACAAGATTCTTGAGTTTGAATGGGTTGCACGGTGAGACTGGCCCTGGGAGAAAGGCTGAGTTTGGGATAAGCTGGGGGCGGTCCTCCCTGGCAGGAACCGGGGGGCCGGCTGGCTGCCAAGGAGACTCTCAGTTATGATGGTGGCCCATGTCTTCTGCGTCCGCGAGACTGGGGGATGCCAGTGGGTGCCCAGAACATGTTACTGTGGGGAACATATTTTATATACGAAGTAAAGTACATACTGAAAAAATGGAGAATAAAATAAAGGTGGTTGATAGTTGCGGGAGAAGCACTGGTAGTGAGATCCATCCAGGGTCTATAGCTCTAGCTTGTCAACACTGCTCTTATCTCTGGGACTAAGTGGACTAGAAAAGGTGCCCGCTGGGCAGTCATTCTGTGATGGGTCTTTGCTGAGGTCAGCTACTCTTACCAGTGTGTCCCTGCACAATCTTTTGCTTTTATGAGTCTGTGCTTTGGAAACAAGTTGCACGTTTCATGTTCCATAAGCCTCAGGGGTGGAATTTCTGGTATGACAGCTTGTAGCTGCTGAAGAAACATGTTCGCTTGTGCCTCTTTCAAAGGAAGCAGCAAAAGGAAAAAGCTGAAGTGAGGAAAAAGAAAAAGAAAGTTCCCATTTCCACAGCAGGACTTAAATATCCTTTCAAGTGTCATCCAACATCCACTCAAAAGTCTTTGTGAAGAAGTACTAGTAATGAAATTATTAATATTTCAGGCATTTATTCCCCCATTTTGTTTTAGGGCAGCCAGCATTTTGATCAGGTGGCAAATTCTGTGCAATGTCACTGCATCTGCATTAGCCCTCCTGGGCCCGTGTGTGTAACCTGACGGGTGTTTATCAAATGTGAGCGAGGTATCAGGGTCAGGGGAGGAGAGGAAAAGGCAGCACATTCCTGACCTGTCCTGGAACAGCCGCCTCTTTGGCGGCTGGTCTAGTGACAGTCAAGGGGAGGGAACACAGTCTGCTGGCACAGGGTCCCAGACTAAGGAATCTCCCCAGTCATCTGGGCACAAGAGCAAAATCAGGCAACCTTGGTAAGAAGGTAACAGCTTTGGGGTTAGGTACACTGCTGAAAACTAGAGAGACTGGATTAGATGATGGATTACATCCCATCAGAACTCTACACCACGACCGCATCAGTTAGTGTCTGGATCCCTGGGATGCCAGATTCTCACAGAACTTGAGTTTAGTGGGGGAACTGCATCATCTCGCTACCTAGAGAGTGACTCTCAGCCCTCGTGGTGCTACAATCACCTATGGGACTCAGATACCCAGGTCTTACCCCCCAGAGAGATTTGGCTTCCATTTGCTTGGAGCCCAGGCATCATCAGTTTTTAAAAGCTCCTCAGGGCTTCCCTGGTGGCGCAGTTGTTGGGAGTCCGCCTGCCGATGCAGGGGGCGCGGATTTGTGCCCCAGTCCGGGAGGGTCCCACGTGCCGCGGAGCGGCTGGACCCGTGAGCCATGGCCGCTGGGCCTGCGCGTCCGGAGCCTGTGCTCCGCAACGGGAGAGGTCGCAGCGGTGAGAGGTCCGCGTACAGCAAAAAAAAAAAAAAAAAAAAAAAAGCTCCTCAAATGATGTGACCAACAAGGGCTTAATTTCCAAAATATACAAACAGCTCATACAACTCAACAACAACAACAAACAACCCAATCAAACATGGGCAGAAGACCTAAATAGACATTTCTCCAAAGAAGACATAGAGATGGGCAACAGGCACATGAAAAGATGCTCAACATTGCTAATTATTAGAGAAATGCAAATCCAAACTATAGTGAGCTACCACCTCACACCAGTCAGAATGGCCATCATCAAAAAATCTACGAACAGTAAATTCTGGAGAGGGTGTGGAGAAAAGGGAACTGTTGGTTGCACTGTTGGTGGGAATGTAAATTGATACAGTCACTATGGAGAACAGTATGGACGTTCCTTAAAAAACTAAAAATAGAGCTACCATATGACCCAGCAACCCCACTCCTGGGAACATATATGGAGAAAAACATGGTTCAAAAGGATACATGCACCCCGATGTTCATTGCAGCTCTATTTACAACAGCCAGGA
Organism: Orcinus orca; assembly: GCF_937001465.1. Taxonomy (NCBI): domain Eukaryota; kingdom Metazoa; phylum Chordata; class Mammalia; order Artiodactyla; family Delphinidae; genus Orcinus; species Orcinus orca. Next base: position 308,093 of record NC_064571.1, read on the forward strand.
CATGGAAGCAACCTAAATGTCCATCGACAAAGAATGGATAAAGAAGATGTGGTGCATATATACAATGGAATATTATTCAGCCATTAAAAAGAATGAAATAACGCCATTTGCAGCAACATGGTTGGACCTGGAGATTCTCATACTAAGTGAAGTAAGTCAGACAGAGAAAGACAAATATCATACGCTATCATTTATATGTGGAATCTAAAAAAAATGATACAAATGAACTTATTTACAAAACAGAAACAGACTCAGACTGAGAGAAAGAATTTATGGTTACCAGGGGGAAGAGAGGAGAGGGATAGATTGGGAGTTTGGGATTGACTTATACACACTACTATACTTAAAACAGATAACAAACAAGGGTCTACTGTATGGCACAGGGAACTCTGCTCAATATTCTGTAATAACCTAAATGGGAAAAGAATTTGAAAAAGAATAGATACATGTATATGTAGAACTGAATCACTTTGCTGTACACCTGACACTAACACAACACTGTTAATCAACTATGCTCTAATATATTATAAAATAAAAATTTTTAAAATAAAAATTTAAAAAATATTGTATGTAGATATTCCACCCTCAAGGAGGTGAAGCTTAACTCCCCACTCCTTAAGGATGGACTGCAGAGAGACTTCCTTCCAGTGAAGACAGTGTGGAAAGTGTAGGGGATGGGAGGGTAACTTCACAGTGGAGGAACCTGACAAACACTCTCTTTGGCCAGGTGGTTGAGGTCGATATCAACAGTGATAAGTCATGTTGATAGAATGTACACTTGATATGATATGATGTGATGAAAATGGCACTTTACCTCTGTGGTCTTCCTCCTCAAAACTCAAAATCCACCTTTAATAAAGAGAGAAACATCAGGACTTCCCTGGTGGCGCAGTGGTTAAGAATCTGCCTGCCAATGCAGGGTTCGAGCCCTGGTCCAGGAAGATCCCACATGCCGCAGAGCAGCTAAGCCCGTGCACCACAACTACTGAGCCTGTGCTTTACAGCCTGTGAGCCACAACTACTGAGCCCACGAGCCACAACTACTGAGCCACGTGCCACAACTACTGAAGCCCGTGCGCCTAGAGCCCGTGCTCCACAACAAGAGAAGCGACCGCAATCAGAAGCCCGCGCACCACAACCAAGAGTAGCCCCAGCTCACCACAACTAGAGAAAGCCCGCACACAGCAACGAAGACCAAACACAGCCAAAAATAAATAAATAAAATAAATAAATTTATTTTTTAAAAAAGAGAGAAACATCAGATAAATCTCAACTGAGAAACAGTCTCCAAAATACCTGACCAGTATCCTCAAAAGTGTCACCAAGAAGAAGAAATGACTGAGAGAAATTGTCACAGCTCAGAGCAGACTTGGAGTCCTGCCAACTATACAGGAAATTAGGGAGAAGGTAGAGAAATCAAAAAAAAATTATGGACATAGTTAATAATAATATGTCAATATTAGTTCATAAATCATAACAAATATTAATAATGTAAGATGTTAATAATAGAGGAAACTGAGTGTGGGGTGTATGGGAAATCTCTGTACAATCTTCCTAATTTAACTTTAAATCTAAACTGCTCTGGAAAAAAAAAAAAAAGAAACTGTGTATTGATAAAGGCAACTCTACCATGGGTTTAGAAAGGACAGTGGCCACCTGCATTCTGTCAAGTACATACCATAAACAAAACCAAACAAAGATTTATGTGAAGTTGTTTATAATGAGTTATTTATTAGTGTGGGAGCCAACTTAATCAGAAAATGGTCGAGTAGATTATGACATAATCACATGGCAGAATATTAGGCAGCATTGAGTTATGTTTTCTACAGATACTTAGTGGCAGAAAATGCTTACAATAAAGAGTCAGAATAAGAGATTGCAAAATTCTGTGTTACTCAATTTTATTTTTTTAATTATTTAAAAATAAAATGTAGACATTGCTCTAGAGAGGTTACCAAATTATGTACATGCAACTGAATTTTACTTAAAACGTATATCTGTGATATATGTAAATATATAAAACAGTGGCTACCTTTCAGTGGAATGGTTATGGGTAGACATAGCTCTGGCTTTTTATTTTGAGATTTTTCAAATGAGGAAGAAAGTTTAAAAGAACAGTATAATGAATACCTATATGGACTTTAACCAGATTCACCACAAGTTAACATTTTGCCATATTTGTGTGCACATGTGTGTATGTGTGCATGTGTGTGCACACATTTTTGTTCCATTATCACATCTAAGAATGTTTAAAATAACCCCATAATAGTGGTTACCTATCCATATTCGAAATGCCCCCCCAAACCAACTGCAATTGGTTACTAGGTAATCTTTAATCTTTTTCAATCTAGAAACAATCACTCCACTTTTTCCCCATGACAGTGAAACATTGTCATGGAACAATGACATGACATTTGGAACATTCCAGCCCAGCTGTCTTATAGAATGTAGATTATGGGTGATTACTAACATATTGTTTTCTTTTCATCTCTTTTATAATTTTTTGCCATGAGCACTTTTTTTTCAGAAAATAACAAAAGGTTTAAAAAACTACCTTTTTTTTTGGAATTCGTTAGGTGACACTTAACAGGAGTTGGGTTTGTTACCAAACTTGGGTCTGTTCATCCGTGTGCAGGAAAGCCAGTCTACGGACACTGGGTCGTGATGAAGGAAAGTACAGAGTTTATTGCAGAAGCCAAGCAAGGAGAATGGGCAGGTAATGCTCCAAAGACCCGAACCCCCTGATGGCTTTCAGGGAAGGTTTTTTAAAGACAGTGTGTGATCTCAGGGCATGTGATCAGCTCGTGCACAATTTTCTGATTGGTGGCTTGTGAGGTAACCAGGTGAGGTCACAGGGGTTAGTGTTAGCAATCCTTAAGCTCCAGCTGGTCTGGGGTCTCCGTGCTGGTGGGTTAACTTCCTCCACCTGGTAGGGGTTTTAGTATCGGCAAAACAGCTCAAGGACATTACTATCTACAGCCCCTGAGGAGGAACTAAAGGTCCTTGACTTTGTTTTATGGCTAAACTATTATTATTTTGTCTTGCTTGACTGCTTTCCTTTGTTTCTGTATTTTTTTTTCACTTCTCTGGTTAAATTTGCTCTTTGAAACTTGGGGAAGGTCTAGATGGCTAAAGCTTTTCTATAAACAAGAGGCAGGTGACACTGGGGGAAGGCCCTGCAGGACCCCTACAGGGTCTTGCTTGGTTTTAGGTTGGGGAGGGACTGGTGGCAACGGTGGGCAAACAGCTAGGGGTCCACAGATTTCTCTCTGACAGTGAGAATGGATGGTCACAAATCTCCCAACCCAGCTTCAACGGTCCTGTGATCCTGCAGGAGGCTTGGCAAATGGCCTGGAGATCCTGCACGTGTTCTCAAGGTCAACGTGTGGAACCAAGGGTTTGTAATAAATTCTCTCTTCACCATCAGTGGACTTAAGCACGTCAGCAGTGACCACCTCCTCCAGACCCAGGGACGCAGTGAGAAATAATTGTGGTGACTGTAAAATGTTCTTCTGAACTGGGGTCCTTCTTAGACTGAGAGGGCTGCTATTAATAACTGAGCCGAGAGGACAGGTATAAACTGAGGGTGTCTGCAGGAATCAGAGGGGTTGAGGTCCTGCTTTGGAGACACAAAGAAGGGCTTCTCAGAACTGATGCCAAGGAGGTTTTTCTAAGCCCAGACCTAAGTGCCTTCACACAAGGGTGTTCACAGCACTGGTGCCTGGTATGAGATGCCCAGGGCTGTCCTGAGCTACTCTCGATGGGACACCCCAGCTCGGCTTTGCCCCTGCACAGAGATATGGAGAGCCTGGCTTGTCTGAGAGGCTCAAACCAAGAAGTTTTTGTTTGCTTTATTTACACGTGAACATTTAAATATTTTTTTGAACACTTCAAAACCATGAGACCAGAGAGCTTTGCATTTTAGGAGAAAAGGATGATTAAATGGGCAGGGCGGGGAGGGACTTCCCTGGTGGTGCAGTGGTTACGAATCCGCCTGCCAATGCAGGGGATGCGGGTTCGAGCCCTGGTCCGGGAAGATCCCACATGCTGCGGTGCAACTAAGCCCGTGCGCCACAACTACTGAGCCTGTGCTCTAGAGCCCGTGAGCCACAACTGCTGAGCCCGTGTGCCACAACTACTGAAGCCCGCGTGCCTCGAGCCCATGCTCCACAACAAGAGAAGCCACTGCAGTGAGAAGCCCGTGCACTGCAACAAAGGGTAGCTCCCGCTCGCCGCAACTAGAGAAAAGCTCACGCGCAGCAACGAAGACCCAAAGCAGCCAGAAATAAAAAATAAATAATAAACATAAATATTTAAAAAAGAAAGAAAAGAAAAAGAAAGACCTGGTTCAGATAAACCTTTAAAAAAAATGGGCAGGGGGACATTCAAATTATTTAACAACCATCATGGCATGGGCGCTGACTGGATGGATACTGGCCAGATGTCCCCCCCTTAGTGGGTGGGCCGTGGGGAGAAGTGGTGTGGGGAGGGTGCTGGAGGGCTCAGGAGCTGCAGCAAGACACCTACCACTATGGATCGTGTCCACATTTCACAATCCATTTGGCCGAGTGGCTGAATGTCAGCCTGGCAAAGGGGCCTGTTCAGGGTAGGTTGCTTTCAAACAGACCCGTGATCTTAGCACTGCTTCTCCTAGGGTCTGTTCAGGAAAAATACTTGAAGGGATAGCGCTGTGTCACATCTAAATGGGAGCAGACACAAGTCATGGAGGAGAGAAGGGCAGGGAGACCTACCTAGTGGAAGAAAAAGAACAAAGAAAAGAACCATTTGGGTTTTTCCATAAGCAGCTGTGCTACAGCCTCTCAGTGGCTTTAATATATGAATTTAACTTTAAGTCAGCCCTCCAAAACATGTCAACGGTAAGGAAAAACACCAATTTCCTGCACGGGGGTTACTAGGCAATAGATCTAAGGTTAGAAGTGTGCACAGAAATAGATTGCGGGCACTTCCCTGGCGGGCCAGTGGTTAAGACTTCGCCTTCCAATGCAGGGGGTGCGGGTTCGATCCCTGGTCAGGGAGCTAAGATCCCACATGCCTTGGGGCCAAAACACCAAAACATAAAATGGAAGCAATGTTGTAACGAATTCAATAAAGACTTTAAAAATGGTCCACCTAAAAAAAGAAAAGAAAAGAAAGAAAGAAATTGTGATTATGCCACCAAACATGTAGGAGGACCCTGAGGGCACTCTGCTGGGTCGGGGAGGCCACGGGCTCACGGGGCAAATCATGGGGGTCCCTGCCCTTCTTGCCTCACTGGCGATCGCGGGGAGGTGAGAACGGGGCGGGGGGGGGGATCTTCCGGCACCTCCCTGTCCTTCACAGGCCACGTCCAGTCTGCGAACTACTCCAAATCTGTCTTGCACTGTATTCTCCAATACTCGGTGACAACCCTCTTCAGGTGGCCATGCGGCAGGCGTCCCTACCCCACTGGACGAGGTGGCCTCACTCTGCGCCCCAGTCCTCCCGGGCTCCCTCCGCCGCGGGGCCCCCTCTTGACATGCATCCCCATCCCAACCGCAGACTCCCAGGGGCAGGTCTTGACAGAGTGGGCCAAGAGCAGGTGGGGCAAATGGTGTAGAACAGGCCCGACGGGAGCCGAAGTCAGGGCCCAGGGCTGGTCAGGGCAGCGAGGGACTGCTTTGCGGAGGGCATCCTGGAAACGTGGGGCTGAGGAACCGGCAGTGAGCGGGACTCTGCAGGAAGACAAGACTAGGAAGGTGGAAGCTGGGGGCAGGGACGTGTGTCGAGGCAATGGCCTGAAACAAGGCCCAGGTGTGCTCCTGACCTGTCTGGGAGCGGTCGGTGGGGGGCATGGATGGATGCAGGTAGGGGCCTGGATGCCAAGGCCTTCACTCCCCACTTGGTGACTTGGAAGGGGTCGAGGAACTGCAAGTATCTGCCTGAGAGGCCCACACATCCCCCCCCACCTCATCTCCATCCACACCCTCACTCTGAGCCCTTCCCTGGTTCTGCCCTTCTCTTTCCTGCTTAAGCTAAAGCCGGCCTGGCCATGGCTCGGGAGCACCCCTTCCCGTCCCCCGGTCCAGCACAGACGGCCCTGCCACGGCCCTCAGAGAAGGCCCACCACGTCCAGTCACCCGGCACACACCCCCTCCCCTCCCCAGAGCTGTTTCGGAAAGTTCCCGTGGAGACAGCTGACTTCCTTGGCAAGCTACGAAACATCGAAGGTTACCCTAAAACCACCAACATTTGTTCCTGCCTTAGGCAGGGATGGTTTGATTCTCATAACAGAAAACTGTGCGTCACGGATATCTTTTGGGAGTTTTCGGCGATCTGGCTTCTGAACCCCTTTTTGTGTTTGGAGTATCCCCACCACGGGAGCCGAACAAAATCAGATACCACCTTCCCCCTTCCCTTGCCACCAGAGGACGGGCGGCTGAGCTGGGCCAGTCAGATGCTCCCAGCCCAGGTTCTGCATCAAGAGCCAGTGAGGCGAGGAACCAGAATGGGAGGATCCTCTCTGGCGATGGTGCTGACAAAGCAGCAACCCCAGTTCCTGTGGTGGAAGCAGCAGCTGGGGAGGCCCAGCGCCCGCTGCGGGTCACTGGGCCTTTGCTGCTTAAGTCAGCCAGTCTGTTCCTGTTGCTCTCATCCAGGAGCATTCCCTGGAGCATATCACCGGACATGGGAGGAAACGCAGCCTGACGCGAAGGAGCTGGAAGGGTATCTGGGAGCCTCCAGGGCTGCGTGCCTCTGCAGGACTCACAGTCCCTGAATCTGCTTCTCTCTGCACATAGACTTTATTCCCTAAAAAATGAAGTTATCTAATCGTAACAACCACATTGGTTAAGCATAAAAAATCCCAGCCATTCAGAGCTATATTGAGTCAACAGTACAGTCCCCAGCATCCTTCCAGCTCCCTCTCCCCAGAGGTGGTGCTGTGAACACTTTGGGGGGAGCTTCTAGCTCTTAGTCAGGTCTTTGGAGCAACACACCCCTGTATGTGCACATGCCCATCAGGGCGGAGCTTAAGCTGGGCATCCTTCAGGGCAGTCCTGCCCTGCAGCGCCGGGCCAGTCCCTGCTGGGAGAGAAGATGGTGGACAGCGTTCCCTGTGCAGCACCTGTGTCTGTGACCACCTTAGTTACTGGGTGCTCCATCTTCCTCACCCCAGGTGCTCCATCATAAAAACAGGATTATAGGCCACATCAGGTGGGAACACGTGCCACGGGGGAGAGCAGAGAAGGGCAGAGGGGGAGTAGCGGTGCTGGAGTGTCAGGGAGGGCGGGTGGTCAGGGCAAGCCTAGTGGAAGACAAGACGGGAACCAAGTCCTAAGGGAGGGAAGCGTCAGCCACGTGGTTTCTGAGCAAGGGCATTCCCAGCAGAGGAACAGCCAGTGCAAAAGCCCCGAGGCAAGGCTGGCGTCTCCAAGGACCAGCAGGGGCCAGTCTATGGAGTGGAAGCCACACTAGAGAAGCCAGAGGGACCTTCCGTCCAGGTAAGACTTGGGCTCCCCATCTGAGGGAATGGGCACCAATACCAGGCATGAGCAGGGGCAGCCTGGCCTAACCTATGTCTGCTGTTCTGAGAACAGACTCTGGGCAGGGACAGGAGGGGCAGCCAAGAGGCCAAAGCGCAGCCCAGGCGAGTGGTGGCAGCAGGTCCCCAGCGAGATGAGCTGGGATATCGGATACGTTCTGAGGAATAGTCTGATAGGCTGGGCGTGAGTCCGAGAAGCAGGCTCCTTGTTGGCGTGTGTATGCGAGCAGCTGGCATTCCCTTTATCCGAGAAGGGGCAGGTGGTCAAGTGGTTTTTCACAGGGGACTGACAGGATTTCTGTTTTAGAAGTTTGAATTTGACGTGGCCATTAGGTAATTACTCCTAAAACCTTGGTCGGCAGAGCTGCAGGGCTGGTGGCTCTCTTTGCACAGTTCCTAGACCTCCTTGGGGACTGAGACTTCAATTCCTGCCCCCAAATTAAAATTTGGAAAAGCCTGCTGGTTTGGACCAGACTGGCACTGCCTACATCCCAGGGAAAGTCAGGCACAGAAACGTCCCACCCGGTGCCCTGAAGAGCCACCCTGATGAGGTCCGTGCTTCAGAGAATGATGGCCGAGCACAGATGTGAACTGCAGGGGCTGTCACTTCAGAGTCTGAGCCTGGAACGGGGACCTGGAACCACACCCTTGCAGGCAGGTGCACAGGTCTGAGCAGGAACAAGCTCCACAGTGACACCGGGGCAGCAGCTGTGGGTCAAACCCTGCTGTCTCGGTGTCTGTCTGGTTACTTTTCTTCCTTCTTATCTGTGGTCCTCACCGCATACACTCCACTTTGCTTTTATCTGCTAATCTGATTGGCAGAAAATGAATGTTGTTTCATTTTGCATTTTCGTAATTCCTAGAGGGGTTTGAACATCTTATATGAGTAATGAATTATACCAAATTGTTGTTATTTCTTACTGATGTTTTGATGCCCGCTGTATTCTTTTCTCTCTGGAGGACAGTTCTCTGTGCTGTGTAATGCATGGCGTGCAAACGGGCACAACAGCTCAGTTCAATATGGATTGGGTGGCCTTTCTGGGCCCACTTCCAAACGTGTCAGAGAGGCCATCCAGCTCACCTGACAGATCTACTTTCTACCCTGGGGCCAATAACTGCTGGTGAGCAGGGTCAGTCCCTGTGACCCACTGCCCTCAGCTGAGGCAGGTCCCTGATAAAGAGGGATGGTGGGAGAAACGACTGGCAGCTCCATCACACAAGGATGTGCCCTCCAGATAATCCCAGTGATGGATGGTGCTCACCATCCTTACCCCAGAGCGGCCAGTAGGGACTTCACTGCTGGTCCAGTGGTAAAAATCCACCTTCCAATGCAGGGGACGCGGGTTCAATCCCTGGTCGGGGAACTAAGATCCCACATGCCATGGGGCACAAAGAGGGAGACTGCGTGCCACAAACTACAGAGCCCATGCGCTGGGGAGCCTGCGCGCCACAACTACAGAGAAGCCCGTGCACCGCAACGAAGATCCTGCATGCCACAACTAAGACCCGACACAGCCAAAAAAAAAATTTTTTAAGAAAAAAAAAAATATATATATATATATATACACACATATATATATATATACATACACACACACACACACACACACACACAAGTGGCCAGTTATGTGGCTTGGACTTAACCAACAGGTCATTAGGAACCTTTATGTGTTTTTGAGTGGGGGGAAGAATTTTCAAGGTGGGGTTTTAAGCATTTTACTCTGACAGTGTGTTAGATGGAGGGTGGAAGGTTCAGCTGGAAATACGCTCTAACAGCAAACCAGGAGGCAAAGGACAAGTGCCTTTTAGGAAGGAAAACAGACCCCCATCAGATACTGTAAGGCAGAGTCTGCACGAGTTGGACACATCTTGTTAGGTAACGGATGGGAATCAGAAGACACGGTGTTGTTTTATCCACGTTCACACCGAGGCTCAGGGTGCAAGAAGAAATGCTAACACCCAAGCCCCAGCATCGCCCCCCCTCACTGACTGTCTCCACCCTGGGGACTCAGCAGGTCCATGTCCAGCCAACCACGCTGAACACCGGGTCCTAGCTAGTCGCTATTTGATTAATATGTAGCCACTTTCGCATCATTTTGGCTCTCAAGTTGTTATTTTTCCACAGCCCCAAAAGCCCTCTCTTCAGAATGACAGATCTTCTGCCCAATCCACTCCTAGCCCTGGCCCCAAACCTCGTCAATGTCGTTGCTGTTTTCTGGCTACAATGATCCTGCTGTTCTGTGGGAGCCTGGGGCGGGGGAGATTGGTAAACATGCTCCCGGGGGGCAGTGGGCTCCTGAAAGAGCCACACCTCTGCTGTCACACCACAACAGGAGGAGGCGCCTTGCCCAGGACGCAGCTATGATAAAAAGCGACTGATGCAGAAGCCAGAGTACGTAGGGCTGACTTAAGGAAAGGTCGAGGGAAACAAACTGGCCATGCACCTCAGCCTAGCACTTTCTGAAACCACGGAGCTGTAAAGCCCTCTGAGATAGGATTGAGAGGAAGTCTCACAGGACATTCAGTGTCAGGGGAAGGGAAGGTCAAAGCAGGAGGGAGGGAAGCTCTGAAATGAACTGCCTCTTAGAGCTAAGTTAGGGGCTCATCTTACTGCGCTGCTGGAGGTCTGTTATCTCTGTGTGGATGGGGAGAGTCAGGGTTGTGCCGAGGCGGTGTTTGTGCAACCAGGTGGCACGGGACACCTTGGCGTACTGCGTGCACCTTTGGCCAGGACACCAGGTGGGTCAGAGGCAGTTCGGCCCCTGGATACAGACGAGGCCCTGGACCGGCACCCACTCCCAGCAGGCGCACAGGTGGAGACTGTTGCCTCTCTCACCTCTCCTTTCCTGTCTCCAGCTTTAACTCCTCCTACCCTGAGTTTTCAAAGCCTCCACGCTTGTCCCGAGTTGCACTCCTTTCAACCTCCCACCCAACGGGTATTTCTCCACAGCCTGGTCCGAGGCATCTGTCGTGGGGAAAGCAGCTGACGTCACGTCCAGTAGAGCGTGACCTCTGAGCAGTGGTCCTCCTTCTGGAAGGCACTGTGACAGATGCACAGAAGTCACCTCACAGGACCCTCAGATTAAGCCCTTTAGGTGATTATTTCCTTTACTCCATGGAAGCCACTCAAAGGTGTGACATGAAGTAGCACAGATCACAGCCTTTAGTGAAACAAAAGAATCAGAAGATGCTCAGGGAACAATTGGCCTTGTGACTTCCCAAATGGAGAAGGTCATGCATCTTGGTCAGCACGAGTCAAGCCTCAGAGTTAAGACACTTGTTCTGGCCCCAAAGGCAAACTCCCTGGGAGAGAATCATTTGTTTCACTAATTTGCTTCCAATGAGAAGCTGCAGGGACTTCCCTGGCAGTCCAGTGGTTAAGACTCCACGCTCCCAGTGCAGGGGGCCTGGATTTGATCCCTGGTCAGGGAACTAAGATCCCACATGCATGCCACAACTAAGCTCGCATGCTCTAGAGTCTGCATGCCGCACCTAGAGAAATGCGCACGTCGCAACGAAGAGCCTATGTGGCCTAAATAAATAAATAAAAATACATTTTAAATGAGAAGCTGCATCAATGGCATGCGGAGTCCACGGGATCAGGCTGTATGTCCTGGCTGCAGAAGGTGACGGATTTTCCTGGTTTAGCTTCTTCCTGTAGAGCAGGCAGCCATGCTAACCCTGGACCTGGGCCCCTGAGAACTCACCTCCTGCATACGGCTTCCACAGCCTTCCCTCAGCCCCAAAGGCTGGGATCTAAGCTCATCCCCCTGGTTGGTTGCAAAGTTTCTGTTATACATACACAAAACTCTTCAGCCCGGAGCCTCTCCCTAGACTCCCAGCTTTCCTCCTGCGTCACCTTCTGATTTGTTCTCTGCCACTTCTGTAAAGGAGAGGAGTCCTCCAACATCTGCCCTCCAACTGCACCCACCCCCCTTTGGCTCTGATGGGCCTTTCTTTAACTTTCTACTTACTGTGTCCTTATTAGTCATGACTACCTTTCAGTATAGAAGGGTTTTATTTTCATGGGATGTACAAACAACAGTTAATCCCTCCAACATCCCCTCTGGATTGTCAAGTACTCACACTAGGTTGCAAGTAAGATAATTATTGTTTTTACTTTGAACTTGAACTTATTACAAAATAGTCTGGACACTGAATGCTATTAAACTTTAAATGCACTTGATATTTTCTTTTGGTGAGAGCTTTTTAAAACAATATAATAGTAACAATTAAAAAAAGTATCCAGAACATCTACCTCCATCCATGAAAGAAATTCCTACTACAGGAATTATCTTCCTGCCATAAAAACTAGAAAACAAACAAAATAAATGAAAGGCTACTTTTAGAGACTGAACAACAGGTGATGCATGAAAGCAATCTCTGAGCAAAGATAAGCCCCACAATTTTCTCAGCTCATTTCCTGGAGGCTGTGTCCAGGCTGCAGCACAGGAAAGGGAACCTAAAGCAATCCCAGAGGACTCGCTGACTTGAAAGAAGAAGATTAGTTTGAGAAGGCCAAGGCAGCTGGACTCGGGCAGAGCACTAAAATGAAAGGACCTGCAAAGAAAGAGTGCTTCCGAGATCCGCAGGAGCCCCCTTGAGTCTTTGACTAACTAGTGCATGCATAGAATGAAATCCCATAAGGCATACAAAGAACCACCAGAAGGTAGTAGATGAACACAACTGCTAGAACTCACCCAGGCAGATAGAGAGACTTAATAGTACACAGGACACTGGGCCGAGTCCTCAGAAGAGTCACACCTTAGTAGTGCAGTTAAAGTAGAAAAGCTACCTCACATCCATGTAAACAAAGCTTTAAAACCAACCCATAAAATCATCTGCAGGAAATTTAACTTCTTGCCAAAACAAGATGCAACACTTTTTAAAGGAAAAAAAACAAAATCCAGCATCCAACAATGTAAAATTGGCAATTAATACAAACGGGCAATTAATACAAGCAAATCTCAATCAACACACACAAACCCAGAACCGAAACAGATGGTAGAATTAGCACACAAGAACCTTAAAACAGCTAATACAATTATTGTAAATATTGTCAATGATCTAAAAGAAGACATTATGAGGAGAGAAATGAATATTTAAAAGACATAATGGAATATTTAGAGATGGAAAAGAAAATGTCTAGAATGAATAAGTATATTTTGGGTGAGATTAACAGCAGATTAAACATAGCCAAAAATTTGGTAGAGACATAGCATAGATCCAAAGCAAAGCACAAAGAAAAAAAATGACTGAAAGAGTCAAAGGACCATCAATGACCTATTGGACAATGACAAGTGGTCTAACATATGCACAATTGGAGTCCCAGAAGGAGAGAAGTTGGGGGAAGACTAAAAAATATTTGAAGAAATAATGGCCACATTTTTTTCAAATCTGATGGAAACCACAAATCTAGAGATGTGAACTTCAATGAAACCCAAGCAAAAGAAACATAAAGAAAATCAAGGTATGTAAGGTTCTTATACATAAAGCAATATAATATTTGAAGGTTGACTGTGATGAGTTAAAAATGTATATCATAAACTCTAAAACAACCATTATAAAAAAGGTATTGTAAGGTCGGATCTTAACAAACGGCACCACGAAACAGAGGAAAGCTTCAAGTGAGCTTTATTAGGGAGCGCTCCCGGGCGAGGTTCACTGGTCCGAGAGAAAGGGGGCCAGAGAAGTCGCGCCCGGGCAAGGGTTGGGCAAGATTTTATAGGGGAAGAAGGGAAAGGGGTGTGGTGAATCTGGGAGGGCGCAAGGTATTCCTTATTTGGTGGTCTTTTCGGGTATCCTGAGGGACCGTTATTCCCGCCCCTCGAAAGGCGGGAAGGCTGGGCTGAGTTCAAAGTCCCCAGGTCAGTTTCTGGAACTGGGTGGTCCGGAATGTCTCCAGGGCAGTTTCTGCAACTGGGTGGTCCGGAGAATTTCGTTCTGATGCAACCTGTGAATCTGATTGTGTTCCCCTGCCTCGGACCAGTTGGCCTTACATCCCGACATCTTTGGTGTAATGGGGCGGCGTTCTGATCTCTGGCTACTTCATGCTGAATGGGGGCGTCGAAAGGGGAGTCGAGCGACCAGAGGTCCGAGGCTTAGGGGAGACCAGTGGGGGGTTCTGTAGGAAGCAAGGTGTAAGGACCGAGGAGCATTTGGTTTGTGGCCACCCGAGAGACTTCCTCCATGCGCCTGAGAAGGAACCTAAGAAAACAGGGAGCAAGCATGCTACGAAGAGGGTGCGGTCCGGTTTTGAAAGAGGCGTGTCAAAGAGTCCCTCTCTCGGCGGGCTGAGGGCCTCTACGACTTGGGGGCAGGACTGGGAAGGGGAGGTCCCGGTATCGGAGATAAGCAAGAGGGAGGCTGGGTTTAGGCAGGGGAAGAGGTTGAGGGAGATAGCAGGGTTTTCAATGAACAGTAGGTGGAACTCCTGGATGCGGGAGGGGCCCAGGAGGGAGAGACTTGTGGCCTAGGAGGTCGACCAGCCGGTGGGAGGAAAACACGGTTAGTGGGTGGGCCAGAGTCAGTTTGAGTGTTTGTTTGGTCAGTTCGGCGGCTGCTAGGGCCCGAAGGCATGGTTGCCATCCCCGAATGGTTGGGTCTAGCTGTTTGGAGAGGTAAGCCACGGGGCGGTAGGAGGCCCCTACAGGCTGGGCAAGGAGTCCAGTGGCTATTCCGGGAGATATCAGAGCGTTACGGAGGGTGAGAAAGTCCTGTCGAACGGCAGAAGGAGAGGTGAGGGGTCCTTGAGGGGTTTCTTTAGCGGCTAGATATGAGGGTTTAGCGAGGAGAGCAAAGTTAGGGATCCAGTGTCGGAAAAATCCTATAAGGCCCAAAAAGGAGAGAATTTGTTCCGCTGTTTCCGGAGGCTGGAGTTCACGGATAATCCAGGTGCAGTCGGCTGTTAGACCTTTTGTGGTAGGGGTAAGGTGGAGCCCCAGGTAGGTTACAGAAGATACAGATAACTGAGCCTTGGCTGGGGAGACCCAATAACCTCGAGAGCCAAGGTAATTGAGGAGATCTGCAGTATGTTGTCTTGAGAGGCTGAGAGACGGGCTACAAAGGAGGAGGTCATCTACATATTGAAGGAGTGTGCTGGGGGTAAGGGAGCAGGAAGTGAGGTCCCGTGCCAGCGCCTGACCAAAGAGGTGAGGACTGTCGCGGAAGCCCTGGGGAAGAACTGTCCAGGTGAGCTGACTGGAAGTATGTGTATCTGGATCCGTCCAGGTAAAGGCGAAGAGGAAATAGGAGTCGGGATGTAGGGGGAGTGAAAAAGGCATCTTTGAGATCCAGAACCATAAAGTGGGTAGTGGATGGGGCGATATGGGAGAGCAAGGTGTATGGGTTTGGTACTATTGTGTGGAGAGGAATTATGGCCTCATTGATTATTCGGAGGTCCTGGACCAGGCGATAATCCCCAGAGGCCTTGCGGACAGGCAGGATGGGGGTGTTGCAGGGAGAGTCAGTGGGGATAAGGAGTCCCTGGTTTAGGAGTCTGGTGATAATAGGTTGTAGGCCCCTAAGGTGAGTCTCAGAGATAGGAAACTGGGTGCTTGATGGAAATTTGGAGGGGTCCTTTAGGCGGATGAGAACGGGGGAATGGTGTGTTGCTATTATGGGCTTAGAAGTACCCAGACTTGGGCATTGATTGGGTTTGGTGTGATTGGAAGAGGGGGATAGGAGGGGGAGGGTTCTAGAGACAGGCCGAGAAGAGGAAGCAGGAGTTGGGAGGAGGGGACCTTAGGGTCAAGTCTAACCAGCTGGAGGGAGGCCCCTAAGTGGAAAAGGACATCTCGGCCTAGCAAGGGAACTGGGCAGGATGGTATGACTAAGAAGAAATGAGTAAAAGGGAGTCCTTCGATATGACATGGGAGTGGACCGGTCTGGAGTGGGAAGGATGGTTTGCCATCAATACCCATGACCGAGATCTGGGAAGGAGAAACTGGCCCGGAATAAGTAGGCAGGACCGAGTAGGTAGCCCCCGTGTCCACCAGAAATGAGATGGACTTACCCGCTACCTGTAGCGTTACCCTGGGCTCGGCGAGGGTGATGGGGGTCTTCGAGTCCGGGCGCCGTCAGTCGTCAGCCAATCCCAGCAGTTCGAGTGGTAATGCCGTTGGGTCGGCCTGCCCCGCGCGTGGAGACGCTGAGGGAGGGCCAGTCGTAGGGCAGTCACTCTTCCAGTGGCCCGTTAGCCCGCAGCTGGGACAGGGCTTAGACGGAGGTCGGGGATTGGGACATTGCCGAGCCCAGTGGCCTTCTTTTCCGCATTTGAAGCAGCCCCCGGCGGGGTTGCCTTTTGCGGACCCCGTGGATGCTGTGATCCATGGGAGATGGCCGGCCTCAGGGCGGCTACAAGAGCTTGGGTTTGGAGGGCCACCTTCTGGTGCATCCGAGCCTGTCGGCTGGATTCTGCCAAATTCTCACGGCCATTATAGACTTTAAAGGCCATTTTTACCAGATCTCGAATAGGGGTTTGAGGGCCGTCTTCTGCCCGTTTTAATTTCCTTCGGATGTCCGGGGCTGATTGGGTGATAAAATGGGTGGCTAGGACCGCTGCCCCTGCCGGGGTGTCGGGATCCAGCCGGATGTAGAGAGTTAAGGCCTCTGTAAGGCGATTGAGAAAGATAGCTGGATCTTCGTTAGGTTCTTGGGTTATCTCTTTTAGTTTTTCAAAATTGACTACCTTATGAGCGGCGGCCTGCATGCCAGCCAGCAGGCATTGGATCATGAGGTCGCGTTTACGACGGCCATCGTGGCCATCCTGATAAGTCCAGCCTGGATCGGTGCCAGGTACGGCAGTCGCTTCGACAGGCATGGAGTTGTCGGTAAGGTGAACCTGATCTGCATGGTTTCGGGCAGCAGTTTGAATTCTTTCCCTCTCGTCAGGGGTCAGAGTAGAAGATAGGATCACAAAGATATCGTGCCAGGTTAGATCGTAAGCTTGAGAGAGGTAGCGAAATTCTTTGATGTAGAGGGAGGAGTCTGCAGAAAAGGAGCCTAATCGCTTTTCTATTTGAGAGAGATCTTGGAAAGAAAAGGGAACATGAACTCTAACTAATCCTTCCGCTCCTGGTACCTCCCTCAGAGGGCAGAGGAGATTTGAATCTTGGGAGTCGTGAGAGCGTGTATGTGCACTAATTGGCGAAGCAAGGGGCGTGGGAGGAGAAACCATCGAGGGAGGCGGGGGAATGGTTGGAGGGGCCGGAGCGGGTTGGGGAGGAGGAGGGACCGCCTCAGCGTAGGGTGGAGGTTGGAGAGGAGCTCTGGAGGGGGGAGAGGCGAGAGATTCGGGTGGGTCGGCTAGTGGAGAGGGGTCATCGTCAAAGGAAATTAGGGGCTTGGATGTAGGAGATGTCTGTTTGGCAAGAAGGATCTGGGAAGTGGAACAATCGACGCAGAGGGAAGGGCGGGAGCGTAAACACCAGAAGGCCTGGACGTAGGGGACCTCGGACCATTTGCCCGTCCTGCGGCAGTAATTATCTAGATCACGGAGGATGTTAAAATCGAAAGTCCCTTCAGGAGGCCATTTGGATTGTCTAGAGGATATTGTGGCCAGGCCACCGTGGAATAGAAAATCAGCCGTCGGCGACGGAGATCTTGGGAGAAACCGAGGGCCGTAAAATTGGCTAGGAGACACCCCAGGGGCGTCTTAGGATCTGGTTTCGATTGTGAGGTTCCCATGACCCCCAGTCTGTCCCTGAGTGAATGGAGAGGGAGAGAGGCGTCCCTGGTCTCAGTCTCCAATTCACGGCAGGTCGGAGGGCGGTCAGGCGATTGGGACGTCTCCACAATCACCCGAGGCCCGGCGGGTCACAGAGCGGTCAGGCGATTGGGACGTCTCCACAGTTGCCTGAGGCCCGGAGAGAGGACGGAGGAATCCCCGACGCGGCCGCGATTAAGGACAGGGAGTCTGGTGGGCAGGAACTCTGAGGGTCGGAGGGAACAAGGGAGGGGGACTTACCCCGTTTTCTGCCGGATCGGGTGGGTGAGTAGAGGTTCCCTGGTTGTCTCCTGGGGGAGGGGAGGAGCGGCCCGCGTGGTAACCCGCGGGGCTTGGTACCCCTCCCGGGTTTCGGCACCAAATGTAAGGTCGGATCTTAACAAACGGCACCACGAAACAGAGGAAAGCTTCAAGTGAGCTTTATTAGGGAGCGCTCCCGGGCGAGATTCACTGGTCCGAGAGAAAGGGGGCCAGAGAAGTCGCGCCCGGGCGAGGGTCGGGCAAGATTTTATAGGGGAAGAAGGGAAAGGGGTGTGGTGAATCTGGGAGGGCGCAAGGTATTCCTTATTTGGTGGTCTTTTCGGGTATCCTGGGGGACCGTTATTCCCGCCCCTCGAAAGGCGGGAAGGCTGGGCTGGTTTCAAAGTCCCCAGGTCAGTTTCTGGAACTGGGTGGTCCGGAGAATTTCGTTCTGATGCAACCTGTGAATCTGATTGTGTTCCCCTGCCTCAGGCCAGTTGGCCTTACAGGTATAACTAATATACCAATAGTGTAGAAAAACCTTTAACCAGACAGATCAAGAAAACAAAATAAAGAACACACAAATTATCAGTATAGGGAATGATAGAGAAGTTATCCCCACAGATCTTATAGATATTACAAAAATGATAAAGCAATGTCATAAACACCTTTATGCCAATAAGCTCAACAAATTAGATGGCATTACATACTCCTTGAAAAACACAAACTACCAAAGCTCACTCAAGAAAAGGTAGATAAGCTGAATAGCTTTCTATCTAGTTTAAACACTGAATCTGCAGATAAAGACATTGCACCGAGAAAACTTCAGGCCCTAATGGCTTTATTGGTGAAATCTACCAAACATTTTAGGAGGAAATAATGCCAATACTCTGCAAATGCTTCCAGAAAATAGAGGAGCTAATCCTTTCCAAATAATTTTATGAGGTTAATGTTTTGATACCCAAACATTTGATACCAAAACCAAAGATTGTAAAACAAAATTTAAAAGTACAGACCAATAACCCTCATGAAAATATCTGTAAAAATGCTTAACAAAATATTAGAAAATCAAATCAAGCAACATATATAACATATATAACATGACCAGTGGCGTACCAGAAATACAAGGTTGGGCTAACATTCAAAAGTCAATTAATATAATTTACCATATTATCAAAATAAAAGAAGAAAAAAAACCATATATTTAGATGGAGAAAAATTCAAAACATTCAACACCCATTCATGAAAGAAACTCAGCAAATGAGCAGTTGAAGGGAACTTCTTCAACCTGTTAAAGGATATACAAAACAAAAACCTAGAGCTAACATCATATTTAATCATGAAATAATAAATGCTTTCCTCCTGAAATAAGGAGTATGGCAAGGTTGTCTGCTCCCAGTACTTCTCATTAATATTGTACTAAAGGTCCTAGCTAGTGCAATAAGGCAAAGAAAAGAAACAACAGATATCCAGATCAGAAAGAAAGAAGTAAATTTGTTTCCATGTGGAAAATTTCAAAGAATCCAGAAAAAAGCTAGTAAAACTACTGAGTTTAGCAAAGTCACAGGATACAAGGTCATTATACAAAAATTATTTACATTTCTATAAACAAGCAGCAAACATTCAGAGGTTTAAGTTCAGGGGAAAAAATACATTTTATATTGGCATAGATAAATACAAAATGCTTAAGAATAAAATAAACAAAAGAAGTACAAATCTTATATACTGAACACTACAAAATATCACTGAGGGAAAATTTTTAAAGATTTATATAAATGAAGAGGTATACCATATCCATGAATCACAAAACTCACTATTGTTAAGATGTAAATTCTCCCCTAACTGATCTATAGATTCAATATAATTCTAATCAAATCTCAGCAGGTTTTAATTTAATTCTAAAATTCATATGGACGTGCAAAAGACCTAGAATAGTCAAAACAAGTTTAAAAAAGAACATTAGAGAATATTTTACTACTCAGTCTTGAGACTACAAACTAAAGTAGCCTAGACTGGAAATGGCATAAAAATAGACATGTAGATAAATGGAACAGAATAAGAGTCCAGAAATGGGCTCACACATGTTTAATTAATCTTTGATGTAAGGTGACAAGGTGATACAATCGGCGAAAGATCATCTTTTCAACAAACAGTCATGAAAAAATAAGATATCTATAAGGAAACAAAATGAAGCTCAACCCTTCACACGTGTAAAAATTAACTTGAAATCGATCATAGACCTAAATATAGGAGCTAAAAGTATACAATTGCTGAAGAAAATCCAAGAAAAAAAATCTTTATGACCATGAGATGGGAAAGGGTCTTTGCAGAGAGAATACACAAAGCAAGGATCACACTAAAAAATGGACAAATTGAACTTCATCAAAATTAAAACTTTTGGGGACTTCCCTGGTAGTGCAGGGGTTAAGAATCCACCTGCCAATGCAGGGGACACGGGTTCGAGCCCTGGTGCGGGAAGATCTCACATGCTGTGGAGCAACTAAGCCCGTGAGCCACAACTACTGAGCCCGTGCTCTAGAGCTCGTGAGCCACAACTACTGAGCCCACGTGCTATAACTACTTGAAGCCTGTGCGCCTAGAGCCCGTGCTCCACATCAAAAGAAGCCACCACAATGAGAAGCCTGCGCACCACAACGAAGAGAAGCCCCCGCTCGCCGCAACTAGAGAAAGCCCGCATGCAGCAATGAAGACCCAATGCAGCCAAAAATAAATATTTTTTAGAAAGATAAATATGTAAGCCTGAGGAAACGTTTGCAAAGCCTATATCTGATAAAAGACTGGTATCCTGAATAAATAAAGAACACTTACAACTCATTAATGAGAAGATGAACAACTCAAAAAAAATGAAATATTTCCATAGACCCTTTGCCAAAGAAGATGGAGAAGTGGCAAATAAGTACATTAAAAGACTCGCATTGGAAAAATGCAAATTAAACCCACGATAAACTACCACGTCACACCCACTAGAACGGTTAAAATTTCAAAGACAGACAATACCGAATGCTGGAAAAGATGGTAAGCAACCAGATCTCTCATACACTGTCGGAGACTAAACATGGTGCAGTGAGCCTAGAAAACACTCTGGCAGTTTCTCACAAAATTAAACATGTGTTTACCTACCGTGATTCTGGCAATCTGATGTTTATGTATTATATTTAACCAAGAGAAATTAAAACATATCATACCAGAAAAAATAACGTTTACAGACATGTTTATAGAAGCTCTATTCAAAATAGCTGAAAGCTGGAAACAATTCAAATGTTCATCAAGTGGTGAATGAATAGAAACTGAGGTACATTCATGCAAAGAAATACTGACTAGCAATAAAAGGCGCAAAAAGGACAGCTGCAACAACGCGGATAAATCTCAAAGGCATCAAGGTGAGTAAATGAAGCTGTAGTCAAAATGACCATATGCTGGGTAACCCCACATATGTGTGGTTCTGAAGGCTACAACGACAGCCAATCCATGGTTGCCAGGGGCTGTGGATGGGGGAGGGAATTGACAGAAAGGAGCAGGAAGGAACTTTTGGGGTTGATGCTAATATTCCATATTTTAATTATGGTTGTAGTTACACAATTGTATGTGTCTGTTAAAAGTCATCAAGTCATACACTTTAAATGGGTGACGTCGGTTGGATATAAATTATATAACAATAAAATTGATTAAATTTATTCACATCCTCACTATGCTATCACTGTAATACTTTTTTTTTTTTTTTTTTTTTTTGCGGTACGCAGGCCTCTCACTGCCGTGGCCTCTCCCGTTGCGGAGCACAGGCTCCGGGCGCGCAGGCTCAGCGGCCATGGCTCACGGGCCCAGCCGCTCCGCGACATGTGGGATCTTCCCGGACCGGGGCACGAACCCGCGTCCCCTGCATCGGCAGGCGGACTCTCAACCACTGCACCACCAGGGAAGCCCAATACTTTTCATTTTTGCAAATTATCTTCCAAACACAAAAGAATGGCTGAGTGGCACATGATATGGCAGTAGGTTTTAGGTTGGCAAGACTCATAATTTTTAAAACGTAAGTTAACAGTAATAAATTAAAAAGAAGTTTGTTGTCTAGTTCTGGATATGGTGGAGTAGCTCCAGTCCTTCCAGGTCCTCTGTTTTGTAACTAAAAAACACTGGGCATGACACAACCAAAAAGCATAGGAGGACTCTGCACAGTGGAAAGTAGACGTGGCCTGCCTGGGGACCTCAGCACTTGAGGGGTGACATGCGGGGAAGTTCCCTGGGTTTCCTCATGTGTCCCGTACACACTGGACAAAAAGCTATAGAAACCTCCAACCTAGAACTAACAACAGTCATCGAAGAAAGAACCCTTCAGCAAAGCCTGTTACCCCCACCAAAGTGTGAGAAAAAGACAGCTTAACAACAGAAAAGAACTTCTGGCAATACACACCGCACTCCAGCCAAAATTCAATGGAAACGTCCCTGCCAACTGCAGCTTCAGCAAGACTGAGTAGGAAGCTGGTCTTTCACTCCCCACCGCCAACCCCCCACCTTTGGAAGCAGCAGCAATGCTCTGGTCTCCTTCAGGGTGGTGTCAGCAGTGCTGAGCGGGGCGCTAGGCTTCCATCTTCACCCAGCAGACACAGGTGGCATGCCTATCCCCTTCCAAGGTAGTGTCAGCAGGGCTGAGCGAAGACTTGATAGCTGAAGCGAAAACCACTGATCTCCGCTCCATCTCTCACCTGGAAGAGGCATATGGGGTTTCCCCGGGAGGGTGCAGGCAAGGCTGGTAATGGTGTAGGGACTGGGTGGTTTGAATAACTGAATAAGCTGCCCCTAGTTTTCTGGTTCCTGGCCTTGGGGTGAGCAGGGCAGGGGAGCAGTGGCCTGGACAGTGAGAGTCTATGCAGGAGGGGCTGGGAGTGGGCTCTGAATTGGGTGGTTCACATATTTATTGTCTCTGGGGATTAGCTGACCTGAGAGGAGCAGTCCCTCCAGGGTCAGCAAGGCCCCAAGATGTCAAAGCATCAAAAACACAGAATAAGGAAGACACGGTTAATACCTGTGGTGCCTCCCTGAGCGGTGCCCTCCGCTGGCTTCCTGGCCTCCTTGCCTACTGGCTGCACCTCAGCCGCCTGGCAAGCTTCTGCCTTGGGGCCAAGCCTCGGCAGGACAGCTCCTCCCCAGCTCCCTGCAGGGCTCTCTCGGGCCTCCTCGTGCTCTTTGCTCGGATGACACCTTCTCAGTGGGTCTGCTCCGCCCACCCAGTGGTTTAAACTTGCACCCCTGCCCTGGCTCCCAACCCCCTACCCTGCTCTGCTTTTCTCTTTTCTAGCACTTAACACCTTCTTATATGCCCCATGATTTACTTTCTTAAATGTTTACTGTGTTTCTGTCTTCTTGACTACCGTGGGAAGATCTGACGTATCCCAAGTGCCCAGAGCAGTGAGTCGCACACAGTTGGCCCAAACCTGGATGAACGACGGGAGTTAAAGCGCCTTGAAGGACAGACAGAGCCCCTGTGCTGCAGCTCTGGAGGCGAATTAACTCAGGCAGCCACTTCACAGCTTCCAAGAAACCCAGGTTCTGACTTAGGGAAGAAGAAAGGGCAAGGAGCCAGCACAGGGAGAGGGACCCCGTCCCTCCTGAGTTGTAGGCTTTTCTCCCACGTGGCCAGTAGCCTCCAGCTGAGCCAAAAGCAAGAGCAAAACTCAGGGACTTTCCCACAAGGAGAGCCAGGAGGTGCTCGGCCTCTATTGTGTGTCTCTCGGTTCTGCTGTCACATTTGTTTTTTACTGAGATGTAATTCACGTGCCATAAAGTTCACCCTTCTGAAGTGTGCGGTTCAGTGGGTCCCCCACCCCCAGGAAGACACTGCACACCCCTTCACTGGAACCCCCAGCCTCAGGCACCCAGGCTCTCTCTCCATCCCTGTGGATCTGCCTGTTCCGCATGCAAACGGAGGTGGGGCTGTACACCACCTGCCACTGTGCTGGCTTTTTTCTGTGGCCGTATTTGACCAGCACCTGATCCAGAAGAGAAAGGCCACTTTCCCCGGGCAGTAAGCCTTCAGGAGGTGGATTTGGGCTTGAGAGTTGGAAACTGAAAACTGATCACAAACTCTCCAGGACGCTTGAGGTTGGGGGTGGATTTGTAAGTAAGCAAGGGCTCCTGTGCCTGCAGCGCAGAAAGCCAAACTGTGATGGCAGGAGTTTGCAGCAAGGATTTACTAACAGGACACCAACCAAAGGAGCGGGAGACAGGCCTCAGTTCCACTCCAGCCTGGTCTCTGAGTTGGGGGTGTTTTAAAGGGGAAGAACAAAGAGGCTGGGATGGCTCATCTTGTGACATTTCTGTGACATTACTTAATCATGGTTTCAGGGCTCAAGATGTCTACGGTGGCTCATGCCTCTGTTAGCTCATCTGGCCCTGGAGAAACAACCTGAGTGTGTATGTTAATGATGATATATCGACAGCAGCAGGTTTTTTTAAATTTATTTATTTGGCTGCGCCGGGTCTTAGTTGCGGCAATCGGGATCTTCATTGCAGCACGTGGGATCTTTAGTTGCGGCATGCAAACTCGTAGTTGTGGCATATGGGATCTAGTTCCCTGATCAGGGGTCGAACCCGGGCCCCCTGCACTGGGAGTGCAGAGCCTTAGCCACTGGATCACCAGGGAAGTCCCAGCAGTTTTCATTAGTACGATTGTTAGGTACGATCTTATCAACGCCAGCAACCTTAGTCACCTGACCTTGGTTGATTAGTGTTCAGCGAGCACAGGATTGAGGTCAGAGGGGACAAGAAAGGGAATAAAGTTATGGACAGAGAGATTAATCATAAACGCAGTAGGGGAAACTCGGTTTTAGGGGGACTCAGTTCCAGAAATAAGGCTGTGTTCCCCAGGACACCCACCACCGCTCAGTTTCACGGTACAGATTTTCCTTGGGGCTGCTCTGGCCCCATCTCCACCCGCCCCCTGACCCAGGGGCAGGGGCAGCGCAGGAAGAGCCACAGGCTGGGACCCGAGACCACTGAGGCAGCCACGAGTCCCACTTCCGGGGCTGGCAGAACTTGGAAAATGCTCCACAAGGATCGCTCCAGACCTGAACTGGTCCCAGCCTAAGGCTCAGTAGCCCTGCCAAGTGTTAGGTCAATTGAGCTTTCCTGCTTTGGTCCAGCTCAGAGCAGAGCCTGGAAACCGGCCCCGCCTGGCGCGGTCCCGCAGGAGCCGCTCAGCTAATTTATGCCCTCGGCAGTGACTGATCACAGGACCACGCCCCCGGGTGGCTCTCCCCCAGGTTCCCGCGTTTAGGCTGAAACCACCGTTGTCAGGTGTTGTCTCAGGGAAGTTTCTCTCCCAGTCATCGAGAGCTGACTGTGGCTGGTTCTGCTGCTGGACAGTAGGTCTGTTTTTCTTTAAACACATCTGCTGGGCTTCTGGCAGAGCTGCTGTAACGCTTAGACCCCAGGCCTCTGCTCGGCAGGACACTGCTGGTGGCTCAGAACATTGTAAAACTTGCAGAACCGGATGCCCTCTGCCCTGGGGAGGGGCCCCGCTCTGGTGCAACCGTCAGGCAAAGAGCGAAGCGAAGGCTGAGCTGGGGAGGGACAGTCGCAAAAGCACTGGTGAGAACCCGCTGGTCGCTGCGTGGGCAGGAAGGAGGAAGGTGGGTGAAGGGAGGAAAGCCAGGCGGGGTGGCACAGCTCCCGCACGGCGCTCACGGCGCGGTCCCGGATGGGTGCCCTGCTGCTGGGGAGCCGCAGGCGGACGCCAGGCGGCCGGGCTTCGGAGGGGCTCAGTCGCCCGCTCGCTGCTTCACCCTTAGCTCATCGCCGGCCTCAAGTGCCGCTGAGGTTCTGTCACCTGCTCCAGGACCTCCCTCAGCTCCATTACGGTCTTATCATCGTCACATTTCTCTCCCTCATTAGGCTAATTAGTTCCCGGTCCTGGAGACCGGGAACCAGATGGCCTTTATGTTTACACCCCAATGCGTCCCCGATACAGATTAGGACACTTTATAAATGCTGGTTAAATTGAACGAAATTTTAGGTCAGGGAGAGAGGGTGAATTTTGGGAGTTCAGCTGTCACTTTTTCTTGGGAAAACATTTTATTGTTGTTCACAGACACTTGGCGGTGGGCTAACTCTTATAAAAGAGCAGTTTTCATGAGTTAAGTGTAGATGGTCCAGCGCATATGGATCAAATTTCCCTGTAAGTACAAGAACATACTTTTAGGAATGGAGCAGAGATGGGGGAGGGGGGAAAGAGAGGGCTTTCAGGAGACTGAAGAGGCAATGCCGCCAGGTCCGGGGTGTGGCTGGATTTTGTCACTGCTAATGAAAAGCAGGTTTGAAAATATGCTACAGCTACTTAAAACTCTCTCCGCGAGTGATTTCCTGCTGACCCTTCCCCTCTTCCGGGCCTGCTGACCCGAGTGCTAGCACTGCAAGATAAAGATGAACAGCTTACATTTACGTTCCAACCCGTAGTTTTGTCCTAAATGGATTTGAAAAGAAATGTTAGAGACACTTAGACAGAGACACCATTCTCCACAAGACGGAACCAGGGCTTCTTGGAGATGGGGCTGATTCCACGGATGGGTCAAGGAAACGACCAGATAACCCTAAATAGCATGTGCTGCTGAAAGGAAAGGTGAGGAGGGGTAGTCGACCTGAGGGAGCCCCTGCAGGGCCAATGTAAGCAGCCAAGTAAGTAGTGATAATTCTGGACTGGGAGCCTGTAACATAAGCATTCTGGAGTCCAAACCAATGTAAACCAACAGCCAAGCAAGTAACTTAAGCGCATGTGCTGAGCCTAAAGGGGGCCGGGCACAC
Organism: Orcinus orca; assembly: GCF_937001465.1. Taxonomy (NCBI): domain Eukaryota; kingdom Metazoa; phylum Chordata; class Mammalia; order Artiodactyla; family Delphinidae; genus Orcinus; species Orcinus orca. The sequence continues at coordinate 334,393 of NC_064571.1, forward strand.
AGGCTGTGCGTCCTTGGACAGGAGGGGAGGCTGCTTCTACAGGGTAGCCGTTCTGACCGGTGTGAGGTGATATCTCATTGTAGTTTCGATTTGCATTTCTCTAATGATTAATGATGTTGAGCGTTCTTTCATGTGTTTGTTGGCAGTCTGTGTATCTTCTTTGGAGAAATGTCATTGAGGTCTTCTGCCCATTTTTGGATTGGGTTGTTTGTTTTTTTGTTATTGAGCTGCATGGGCTGCTTGTAAATTTTGGAGATTATTCCTTTGTCAGTTGCTTCATTTGCAAATATTTTCTCCCATTCTGAGGGTTGTCTTTTGGTCTTATGGTTTCCTCAAAAAATCTAGAAACAATAAATGCTGGAGAGCGTGTGGAGAAAAGGGAACACTCTTGCACTGTTGGTGGGAATGTAAATTGATACAGCCACTATAGAGAACAGTATGGAGGTTCCTTAAAAAACTGAAAGTAGAACTACCATACCACCCAGCAATCCCACTACTGGGCATATACCCTGGGCATATCATATACCATAATTCAAAAAGAGTCATGTACCACAATGTTCATTGCAGCTCTATTTACAATAGTCAGGACATGGAAGCGACCTAAGTGTCCATCATCGGATGAATGGATAAAGAAGATGTGGCACATATATACAATGGAATATTACTCAGCCATAAAAAGAAATGAAATTGAGTTATTTGTAGTGAGGTGGATGGACCTAGAGTCTGTCATAAAGAGTGAAGTAAGTCAGAAAGAGAAAAACAAATACCGTATGCTAACACATATATATGGAATCTAAAAAAAGAGAGAAAAGAGAAGGCCAGAAGAACCTAGGGGCAAGACGGGAATAAAGATGCAGACCTACTAGAGAATGAACTTGAGGATACGGGGAGGGGGAAGGGTAAGCTGTGACAAAGTGAGAGAGTGGCATGGACATATATACACTACCAAACGTAAGGTAGATAGCTAGTGGGAAGCAGCCGCATAGCACAGGGAGATCAGCTCGGTGCTTTGTGACCGCCTGGAGGGGTGGGATAGGGAGGGTGGGAGGGAGGGAGACACAAGAGGGAAGAGATATGGGAACATATGTATATGTATAACTGAGTCACTTTGTTATAAAGCAGAAACTAACACACCATTGTAAAGCAATTATACTCCAATAAAGATGTTAAAACAAATAAAATAAAATAAATAAATAAAGAGTAGCCGTCTGCTGCCAAACACTGAGGAGCCTGTGAGCAATTTTATTCACACAGGCACAGCCCCGGTACAAGCTCTTTCCTGTTCAAACAAGCAGGTTTCAGGTTAGAAACGAAGCAGGCTTACCGGCATCACGATGGGTGTGTTTACATTTAAGCACCGAAACCGGTTTGCTTAATAAGATTTGCGCTTGATGCTGCGATTGCTCCTAAAAAGCCATTCTGCCTCCTCACAACCGTCCGGAGGTCACTGGTTCAGGGCCTTGACTTGCTCTGCCGGGGACCAGCCCCAGCTGGACAGGTTTCACCGAAAGGGGAGACGGAGTCGGCGTGGACAGAACACAAGACACCTCAGAGGATGCAAGGATCTGACAAATTTATTGTTGTAAATCCAAAGCTTTTATACTGTGAGGCAATCTCATTTTCAATCTTAACAATCTAGTTCCCTCGCCAAAAACCCCTTACAAGCCATAAAACAAAGATCAAAAACAAAGGTACAAAGCCATAAAACAAAGGTCATTTACGTCAGCAGATTACATCAACAGGTTAAACAGGTTTTTATGGTCAAGTAGTCTTCTGATCTCTATAGTCTCTTTCATCCCCTGTGGTTAGGTACATCTTGGTCACATCTAGGTCAGGAACTTTATCTGCGGTTCCATCATTCTTCCCAGAAGTAAATGTTCTTATACCTGTATGTTCTGTTTAGTTAGCCGGTTACACAAAACACAAACTCAAACACATTACTCTTTTACAATCTATAAATGCATTCAGGCCGTAACATTTTACCTTTAACATCAAAACAAGGTGCTATAAACGTACTAACCCTAGGGGGTCTTTGTGGAGGGCATTGTACCTTAAATCTGTCACCAAGGTCCTTTGCAAAATACTTACAAAATATAATTCGTCCCTTATATCTATTCTTATAAAAAGAGCAGTAAAGCTTATATATATTTGCCTTAAAGCTTACCCTATCTAATTTCGCATATACCCATTGTAATAAAAACCTTCCCCGCCACCAAACCCAAGAATTTCCTAGTATATCTTTAACTCCCCAGGGAGGCCATAACTCATCCAATTTACTTTGTAAAGTAGGTTCTTGCCACAAAAACATTCCTGTCGTACTTCCCCGAGCCCAATGCCCTGGCCTGGGAGTGGGGATCTCAGGTGTAGTCATCAAGGGAGCCGGAGTGATTACAATCCTTCTTGGCTTTTCCCTAGTTGGGATCTTTCCCTAAACCCTCCATCGGAACTGGGAATATTTCCCAACCCATAAAAATCACCTTAAGCAAGAGCAGGGGGGAACAAGGGGAACCACACAGAGGAGAGCTTTGCTTCTCCATCTTTGTACCTGACAGTACCAGCTTTGCTTGGCACTATGGGTCTCGTCCGTGCTGAGACTCAAAGGCACTTCCTATGCGGCTCCCGACATTGCTCTAGCAAAAATCCAGGGCCCCTGGAACCCTTCTCACAGGCTGCCTCTAACACTGCAAAAGCCCTGAGACAGGCACCCAGTTACCACGGGACTGAGCAAAACGGGTGAAACCATCTAAAAACAAGTATTGAGATGTGAAGGCCAGAGGCTGGGAGCCAAGGAAATCCCAAAATTCACAAAATTAACCATGAATCCCTCTAAAAAATTACTCTTCTGTGATATTTCTTCAGGAATTTTAAAACGCCAAATTCCCCCCACGGTTTAGGCTTCCCCAGCCCCAGACCTGATCTGCTCTCCAGAGTTCCCCCCCCCCGCCCCCGCGCCCCGCCGCTGGCCAGCACCCGTCACCCCTCTCCCATCCTCCTCCCTCCTTCACCGTCCCTTCCTGGCCCTGGGAACCGTTTCCCCCTGTTCTGTGACCCTGAGGTGACCTTTCCCACAAACAGACCAGAACCCAGCGCCCAGGCACCTAGCCTGACAGGCCCCTGGGACCCATCGACGTGCGACTGCTGATCTCCGGGGTGGGGGAGGGGCGTCCCGCCAGCTGGCCAGCCTGTCGAGCCACAGGGGCTTTCAGGGGTCCCACCCCCACAGCCCGAGCAGAGCGCTATGGGGGCCTGGTAAGACCAAAAACCCTGCCCGGCTTCTGAAAACTACACGTAACTTGGCGTGGCCTCTACAAAGGCAATGCAGCACTAACCGCCCAAATTCGAAAGAGACGCATCCTGAAGCCCAGGACTTCTCTTCAGTGATTACCCTTCACTGGTGCAGGTACAAAACTATGTCCTAAAAGCTATTCAGTGTGACGTCATCTGCCCTACAGGCTCACCAGGGGTCACCTGGTTGAATAGATCACGTGCCTCTGCACGTGCACCAGCGCACAGCTGTTAGAAAGAAAGCAGCAGGACTAGGTGCGCTCGTACAGAAAAGCCGCAGGGTGTCCGGAAAGTGGCGAAAGCAACGTGCTGAGCGTCATGCCGTTAGCGAGAAAAATGTGTTCACAGAAGCCCATAAACACAGGATGTTTCTCGTAGGGTTCCCAAGAAGCCTAGTAGCGGTTGCCTGAGGGAACTAAATGGAAGGAAAAGCCGAGGAGAGAGGGAAACTTGCTTTTCTCTTTCTCCCCAAAACTGTAACTTTACAATTTTGTTCATGTACATATTTACCTATTCAAAAAATTAAAGTATTAAAATTATGTATAGTTTTGTCTCTAATAAAGTTGGGGGAAGTGAAAGGTTACTGAATTTAACCCCGTGGGCCTGGCGCTTATCCCGAAGAGACACAGAGAAGAACATGACGTGGTCTCTACTCAGAGGGAAAGGGCCATTGTGGCCCCCAGCAGGGTCCCCCAGGGGTCAGGTCGTGGACAGGGGCCGGAGGGCCCTGGGGGTAGCCCAGCCAGCTCAGCTGGACGCCAGCCAGCCGAGTTCTGCCTCGCAAGCCGTGCATTTGCTCAATCTGCCAGCACTTTGGCAGGACGGTCACCGACTGCAGGGCTCGAGGCCAACAGCCTAACAGGACACAGAGGTGACCAGGTCAATGTTCTGGAAGCGATGTTGACTCTGCAGGTCAGGCTGACACAGAGGAGGGAGGGGCTGCCTGGCCTTGGGCCTGTGAGCTGGTTTCTGACCTTCCCTGGGGCCCTCCCGCATCCCGGCCACCCCACGCCCACCGCACCACCCGTGGCCCTGCCGGCTGTCCGCCCGCTGTCCTCCCCGGCCCCAGCTCACCCCCGCCCCTCCCCTGGCCCAGGCCCTGCACCTGTCACCCCCCCAGTGGGGCCTGCTCAGCAAGGTGCTTCCCCCTCCAGGCCTCCCAGCTCAGGGGTTTTGTTCTGAGGGTCACACAGCTGGACCTCTAACCACTCCTGGTACCCTTCTCCATCTCAGTCCGCTTTCCCTAACGAGTTATGAGCTCTTTGAGGGCGGGGACGATGCTATTCCACGTTTTAGCAGCCTCCCACTCAGGACTTTTCCAACAATCAAATGACTTCATCTCCCCTTCCTGCTCATCACCATCCGAGTCAGCCTTGGCCATCTTCACCCAGGCCATCCCGTGGGCAACCCTTAAAGGGATATTTAAAGAGAAAGCACTGTTTGCTTCTTATTTAACTAGGAAAATAAAGGAAAGGGTGATCTGTCCTGGTCAAAATCCTTAGAGGCAGTCTGCCAAGGAAATGAGACGACCAGGTCCTCCCGATGACGACCCGCCTCTGACCTACAGGTCGACATCCCACTGGCAGCAATGGCCACCGTGTAGACTGATGGTGAAAATTCCACTCCCACCACCAGCGCCAGAGCTGTTTCTGGGGTGTTGGTTTTTCCTGTCCCCAAGGTCCCATTGTGTGTCCCCATCCCTGCCGTGTCTGCAGATGGCACACAGCCATCCCATGGTCTCAGAGTTAGGAGCGGAGCCCACCTCACTCCCGAGCTGGGGGAGACCTCAGTGCCCCTCCACGCACACACAACCCCACACCAGCCACCTGGGGTCAGGCTTGGTGCGGGCTCACACCACGGTCGGGCCTTCAATGCCCTCTGGTTTTCCTTCCTGAAAGCCTGTGCTTCCCAGTTCCAAATAAAGTGCAAACCCCATCTCGCCATCACCAGCACATGCACACACGCTACACGTACACACATATGCACATGTGTATCACACATATGCACACGCGGAGCACACACACTGGCTCTTCCGGCTGATGAGGAAATGAGGTCATTTTTCTCCAGATCCTGGGTCCACACCTGCCCTAGGCGGCTCTGCGGCAGCTCCCTGTGGACTGCCCACCGCACGGGCATAAGCTGCTCCTGCTCGGCCCTGACAGCAGCCCAGGACAAGAGGCACAGGCCCACCTTCTGTTTCACCCCATCTTTGCTCAGCTTTTGGCTTGAAAGGTTCCGAGGCAGCTTCTGGATCCCCATTCGTATAAATTTCCTGACGTTCGCGTCGTGGTTCTCAGCCCATTCCCACCTTTCAAATTCCCAGTGCCTTTACTTCCCTCCAGACCAATTAAATCAGGATCTCTGGAAGTGGAACTCAGAAACCAGGGGGATTTTGTTTTGTTCTGTTTTCTTCACAGCTACCAAGTGGGTGTAATTTTCAGCCGCTGTAACTGAGAACCACTGCCTGGCAGTAATTAGCTGTGTCAGGTTAGGATGCTCTGGACTGCAAGAAACAGAAGACCCCAGGTCAACAGTTTAAACCCTAAGAAATGTCTTACGTCCTCTAACTATAAGTTCAAAGGTGGAGCAGTTCTGGGGCTGGTTTACCTCCCGGACGCGATGGCATCACCACCTCTGCGCTGGGAGGGTCTGTCTCACCTCATCAGCCTCTGCCCCGATTCCTGGCACTACATCCTCACATGGACACGTCCATGGGGCTCGGCAGCAATGGGACGGGGCAGGGGCACGCTGCCTGGGGTATGGAAGTCAACTCACCTCCCTTCTGGAAGTCAACTCTCTGGACTTGTCACGTGCCCTGGCTCTTTTCAGTGATGTCATTAGCTTATCTGAAACTCACTTATATTTTGATCACTCTGGCCTCAGGGAATTCGATCTGGTAACTCTGATTAAGAGCACGCCTCACTGAGCTCCTCCAAGACTGAATTCCAAACTGGGAGGAGATGACAAAATGGATTTAAAGACGCAGTTGGTGGGGGGACAGCTATAGCCCCTCGATTCCGACGGCCACGCTAAGCAGCACCATCCAGGCTCTCGCTGGGGACACACCTGCCGGTTACAAAGTGCGGTTGCCTGCTGGTCCCTTGAGCCCACCTGTGCCTGTCACCCTGTCATCCTGTGGGTCAGCGTACCTCAGCCTCAGCTGCACATCAGAATCATCTGTGGTTGAAAACACACTCATGTCCACCTCCAGAGATTCGGACTTAGCTGGCCTAGAATGCAGTTTGGACGGTGTTATGGGCTGAAGTGTGTCCCCTGAAAATTCATATGTCAAAGCTGACCCCCAGGACCTCAGGATGTGACTGTATTTGGAGATGGAGCCTTTAAAGAGGTGACCAAGTTAAGTGCGGTTTTTAGGGCAGAATGTAATCCGGTAAAACCGGGGTCCTCATACCAGGAGGAGATTAGGACACAGACACACAGAGGGAGGACCATTTGAAGACGCAGGGAGAGGACGGCCGTCTACAAACCGAGGAGAGGGGCCACAGAAGGAACCAACCCGGCCCACACCTTGATCTTGGACTTCCAGCCTCCAGAATCATGAGAAAATCAATTTCTGTTTCTAAGCCACCCAATCTGTGGTACTTTGTTACAGCCTCCCGAGCAGACTGATACAGATGTTAACATTTCTCACTCCCTAAGTGATTCTCACAGGCAGCTGGGTTGAGAGTCAAGTGTTCAAAATGGTGACACCTGGGCCCCACCCATGGGTTTACCTGATCAGGTGTGGTAACAGCTCATTAGTGGTTTTGAAGGTCCCCAGGTAACCCCACCCTGCAGGTGACCCCGGATTATTTGGATGCTCATCTGGGCACAAGTCACAGTGACACCAGCACCCAGGAAGGGGAGGGATGGGCCACATTCCCCAAATTCCCCCTGCTTTGGGATTCAGCACAGTTTACTGGGGTGAGTGGGGTTATTTACACTTTACTTCTTAGCTTGGATTCCTTGGATTCCTTTCACTAGAATTGCTTTCCTCTTCCTACTAAGATGACATCAATCACCCTGAAAATTAGAATTTTGATTGGGGGAGGAAGAAGAGAGTGCAGAAGTATGAAATAAAAAGAAAAATCACACCTCTCTTCCACCCCAACAGCTCTCCCCAAAGATAATAATAGTTACCACTATCAATAATTAACAATGGGGCTTCCCTGGGGGCGCAGTGGTTGAGAGTCCGCCTGCCGATGCAGGGGACACGGGTTCGTGCCCTGGTCCGGGAAGATCCCACATGCCGCGGAGCAGCTGGGCCCGTGAGCCACGGCCGCTGAGCCTGCGCGTCCGGAGCCTGTGCTCCGCAACGGGAGAGGCCACAACGGTGAGAGGCCCGCGTACCGCAAAAAAAACAAAAATAATAATAATAATTAACAATGATTACCAATATTAATAATTTCTTACGTGTCCTTCCAGAAGATGTTTATGTATATACCATCATGACTAGCCTCTAAACTTTTATACAAATGGGATCAAACTATACATGCCCTATTACACTCTACAGACACGTGCGTATACACACATTTGTGGCTATTGTTTTTAACTTAATGGCACACCGCAGCTGAATTCTGCCCTTTGGCTTTTCCATATTCAAGTTTCTCCCACTCAAAATGGATCTTGCAGTCCCCTCACCCACCTCCATCCGCCGCCTCACTTCTCTCAGTTTCCACAGTTTTCACGTTTCTCTAAACCTTCCTTGATTTTCCCCGTGTCTGCTTTTGAGGCTCTCGGGATTAACTGCTTCTTCCCCAGCACTGTGACCAGAACGTTGTAATTATGGTGACTGTGGGATGAATTCCTCAAGGGCAGATGCAGAAAAGAAGAAAGGTGTCTTGGGGAGCTTTCTAGCTCATTCCTTTTAATACTTAAGTGGAATTTGATTTTGCAAAGAAACTACAGACTATTTAATCATTTCCACATTGACAGACACTGAGGTTTATCGTTTCTGCTTTTCTACTGTTACACCTAGTGCTGCAGTAAACATCCTTAGGCAGGTATTTTGGGTTACGCCATATGGTGACTTCCTCCAAGAGACCTGGGTCAAAGGGTAGATGGATGGTCAAAGGATAGATGTTACCAAAATGCCCTCCAATAATGTGTTCCAAGTCACCCTCTCCTGGGGTGTGAGAGTACCTGTCCCTCCAATCACTACCAGCACTGCCGTCCTCACTTCTGGCATATGCTCGTCAGCCTGACGTGTGAAAAACAGTCCCACGGCTGTGATGTGTGTTTCCTTCATTACGATCCTGTAAGAGTCATGTTTTAATGCTGTGCCTTCATTCGCTGCCTGGGTGGGGCTGGCGGGAGGGAGGGTGAAGGAAGACCAGTTTCTGTAAAGGCAGGGATGAAACTGGGAAGACCCCCACTGCCAGGAGGATGGCTCGCGTTTCCGAAAAGGTGGAAAGTCTTCCCAGGGATGGGCAGTCTCCTGCTGGGCGCCAAGTCCTCCCAGACATGCCTCTGTGCCAAACTGACGCCCACTGTGAGGTCTTCAGTGGGTTCCAGGGAGCCTCCTCAGTCCTCAGACTGCCCGGGGGAGGGGGCTGGCCCACGCCTCTTGCTTCCCTGACCAAGTGCTGCTGAGTTGTCAGGTCAGTCGCAGGAGCACACATGGATGAGACACAGTGGGAGCCGACGGGAGGGTGGCCAGCCCTGGGCAAGGCAGCCGGAGGTTTGAGAAGGATCCGGGGGAGAGGAGCCAGACCAGTGGGGCCTCACCTTCCCTGAGGGGGCGGAATTCAGGGATCAGAATCTCTGACGAAGTTCTAGAACCAGCACCTCCGCCCCACCACTGTGAGCCCTGGGCCAGCACACGGCAGGTACACAGTCAGTATTAGCCGAACACAGGATGGACGGGGCCGGGGCAGGGACCACCCACGGTGAAGAGCCCCATTTCTGAGAACCCTGGCCTCTCCCTGGTGGCGGCCAGGCTGGCAGCTGGTCCAAGGGCACGTATCAAACTGCCTGGATTCCTCACTGCCGCGATTTGGACCAAGTTACAGCTATCTGCCCCGTTTCCCATCTGTAAAAGGGGGATAAGAATAAACCTGACATCATAGGTTAGGGGAAGCGGTAAATCCACTATATAATGTGAAGTGCTTACGTAACAGTCAATCAATGTTCCCATCATATGAGCCTCTGACTGCCCCTCTGACCCCACCCAACCTGCCGGTTCCCTTCTGCAATGGCCCCAGCAAACATCCTCGGGGTCCTCAACCCTCTCCTGGATGGTGGTCAGATCTAGCGAATAACAATACCGAGCATCCAGCTAAGTCTGAATTTCAGATAAACAGTCTAAGAACATCTCATTCCTACTTTACTAAAATATTATTCATCGTTTATCTGAAACTCAAGCTTAACTGGGCAGCCTGTATTTTCATGTAGCAACTTCACTGCTGCACGCATTGGCAGGACTCCCCTTCTCCTTTTCCCCTGCAGGAAATTGTAAAATCATTACAATATCTTGGACGATTTTCAAAACGTCATCTCACTATTTACAGTAATGTGTTTATTCTTTTCCAAAGAATGTCCTTTGCACCAGAGCACTGTTTCCTAAACTTGTCTGATTGGAAGAAGAGCCTGGGGTCCTGGATCCCACCCCAGACCAACCGAATCAGAGTCTCCAGGAAACGGCCTTGGGAGGACGTTTTTGGCAAGCGCCTCGGTGATCCTCAGACCCAGGACAGGCAGGTCTGGGGAGCACTGGGGAAAAGGCCATCTCTGCTCAGAGAACAGAAGAGATCATCCCCCCAGGGATGTCTTGTCTCCACTGGGCTTGAGGTGGATGGAAGGAGGAAGGAGGAAGAGCTCCGTGAACCTCTGACGGCCAAACGAACGAAGACGCGTTCCTGGGAAGCAGACCACAGCCATGCAAGCCTCCCCAAGGACACGATGGAGAAGGGCGGGGCCCCTGAGGTCACTCTGGGGCGCCAGGGCCACGCAACCTGGCTGTGACTCTCCAGGTCAGCCTCTATGAGTTCGACAGTTTCTGGGCTTCATCTTTCAAAATCGTCACAGTGAACAGTCCTTGACTTCCCTTCCTCTTTAATGCCACCTGATTTTTCTCCATCTTTGACATTGATCCCTGCTTCCAGCCACACACTTCTTCACAGCCCTGCCTTTCTTTTCTGAGTAAACTTTTATAAGGTGTAATACAGGGGCTTCCCTGGTGGCGCAGTGGTTAAGAATCCGCCTGCCAATGCAGGGGACGCGGGTTCGAGCCCTGGTCCGGGAAGATCCCACATGCCGTGGAGCAACTACGCCCGTGCGCCACATCTACTGAGCCTGTGCTCTAGAGCCCGCAAACCACAACTACTGAGCCTGCGTGCCACAACTACTGAAGCCCACGTGCCTGGGGCCTATGCTCCGCAACAAGAGAAGCCACTGCAATGAGAAGCCCGTGCACCACAACGATGAGTAGCCCCCACTCGCTGCAACTAGAGAAAGCCCAAGCGCAGCAACAAAGACCCAACGCAGCCAAAAATAAATAAAATAAATTTTTTAAAAATGTAATACAAATTGCGTAAAGTGCATAAGTAAGCACACAACTAAAGAAAGTTTTCACGAGGTACAGACACATGGATAAGCAGCACAGGATCAAATGCTCAAAAACTCGGAGACCCTCCTGTCTCTCCTTCCCTGTCTTCCGTGCCCCTCGAGGGGGCCCCACCTGGCCTGTAACATCACAGGCTTGCCTGGCCCCCTCTCCCCCGTGTCATGCAAACGGAGCTCCACGGGGTGTCTCTTTCCCGACCCGAGGGCTGTGCGGTCCCTGCTGCGTGGACGTCCCAGCACTCGTGCCCGCTCCACCGTCAACAGATGCCCCGGGTGCTCCTACTGTGGTCATTACTAATGCTGCTCTTGCACTTGACTTGGGGTGAACGTACTGAAGAGTGAAGAACGTGCCGCCCCGCTTATGCCGCGTTGACATAATGACGGTTTGGAGCTGAGGGCACTTGTGTCAAACGTATACATATACTCAAGACTTTTTAGAAGCTTGCTCTCTGGGTTTCTTCAACCTGAGGTTTATAGAATTAGGTCTGTAAAACTGTTTGGATGCCTTTCAAGGTTACAGTATTCTTCTGTCATAGTTGGCAAAAGTAAGATCCTAGTACTAATACTGTTAAAACTTGTTAATTTACTTTGTTCACAGAACACAGACCATCAGTGCAACGCAAGTAAAAGCACCAAGTAAAAAGCCAGTGAAGGGCTTCCCTGGTGGCGCAGTGGCTGAGAGTCCGCCTGCCGATGCAGGGGACGCGGGTTCGTGCCCCGGTCCGGAAAGATTCCCACATGCCGCGGAGCGGCTGGGCCCGTGAGCCATGGCTGCTGAGCATGTGCGTTTGGAGCCTGTGCTCCGCAATGGGAGAGGCCACAACACTGAGAGGCCCGCGCTCCGCAAAAAAAAAAAAGAAAGCCAGTGAAAAACAGAAAAAAGAAGAGAGCTGCTAATTAAAGTTCACATAGTTGCATATTTGTGTATATAACTATCAAAAAGGTATTTATTCAGTGCAACAACCTTGGGTATTATTTTATTCACAAATCCATTATAAAATCTAGTTCTTTATACAGTTTTTTACATTACACTTTAAAATAAACGTCTGGAGAACTCTTTAAAACAGGTTTTAAATAATTGTCACTTTGGTAGGTCAAGTGTAGTAAAAGTTGATGAATGAAAAACAATTTTCACAGCGTGTCTTTTAAAGGCCCGTGTCTTCTTAGATTATGCCCAAGTCAGACAATTGGCCCAGTTCCTTAGGGAAGTGAATGTTAGCACCTGTGTGTGACACAGGTCACCCAGCTCCAAATGCAGCTGCGGCTGTCTTCCCAGTCCTACGACGTCTCCCGGAGCCAAATTCAGACTGGTTTCATCTGCTCACAAGTTGGGAGTGGGGAGGAAGGGCTGTGGCTTGCCTCTTGCCCCCGGGGTCAAAGTTTCCAGGCTGACGTCTCCCACTGTCTGGAAACCTTCACAGGTGATTCTCAAACTGTGAACTTTGAAAACTGTAAAATCTGCCTTCACACTCCTGGGCTGTAGGACTTAGTGAAACCTGAATCTGTTTCACTAAGTCAGGATACAAGCAGGGTTAGTCTGATTGAGATGGTGTGGGACGGTTAGATTTGGAAATTTCTCTGGGAAAACCAAGTAACCAGAAGTTTGCTCCAATCAGCTGGTGGAGGCCACCTTTAGGGCCATGCCTCCTCATCTTGAGGTGGGTGGTACAAAGAGTGTAAACTTTACTTTTTAAAGACAAACACATGCATACGGTTGTCACATGTACCCATGCGTAGTTGTCCCACTTTGTGTGCGTAGATGTCCCACTTTGTGTGCGCAGATGTCCCACTTTGATAGATATGCCACATACATCCGTACATACATACAGTCGATCCTGTTGTTCACAGATTCTGTATTTGTGAATTCACCTGCTCTCCAAAACCAATCTGTAACCCAAAATCAACGCTCACCATGCGTTCGTGGGCATTTGTCCACACGCTCAGAGTGGAGAGAAATCTGTCACCTGTCTGCACGTTCCCAGCAGAGGTCAAACAAACAGGGCTCTGCTTTCTGTTTCATGTCACACTGTCAGCAAGTGCCCTTTCTGTGGCCTATTTAGTTTCCACATGTTTTTCACATTTCGTGCTGTTGGAAACGGCCCCAAGCGTGCTGCTGGGGTGCTGTCTGGGGCTTCTAAGGGCAGGAAGGCTGGGATGCACTGCAGGGAGAAGATGCACGTGTGGGATGAGTCTCCTTCAGGCCCGAGTCACGGGGCTGTCGCTGAGAGTTCAGTGCTAATGAATCAACAATTTATATTCAATAAGGTGTCTGTAAACAGAAGCACAGGGGCTTCCCTGGTGGCGCCATGGTTAAGAATCCACCTGCCAATGCAAGGGACATGGGTTTGATCCCTGGTTCAGGAAGATCCCACATGCCACAGAGCAACTAAGCCCGTGCGCCACAGCTACTGATCCTGCGCTCTAGAGCCCGCGAGCCACAACTACGGAAGGCCACGTGCCACAACTACTGAAGCCGACACACCTAGAGCCTGTGCTCCGCAACAAGAGAAGCCACCGCAATGAGAAGCCTGCGCACCACAACGAAGAGTGGCCCCCGCTCGCCGCGACTAGCGAAAGCCCGCACGCAGCAATGAAGACCCAATGCAGCCAAAAATTAATTAATTAATTTTTTAAAAAGTGTGAATTAAACAGAAGCACACAAAACAAGGTTATGTGTTGATTCGCTGATGAAAGGGCTGTGTCACGGAACCTGCCCTTGTACTTTCCTTGGGGCGACGAGCCGGTTTCCAGAACAGACCGGCCATGGAGGCTGTGCGGCCGGCCGACCAGACCGAGTGTGGGAGGACCTCTGTCTTTGTCACTCCCGGGTCAGCAAAGGGCGGGCCCTCAGCAGCTGCTGGCTGAGGGCTGAGTGGTGGAAGGTTCCAGGTTTATTCACAGGCTGTGCTCCTACTGTGCGCTGGATCCACCTTGGGGGGTCCCACTCTCAGTGGGTTGCAGCTCCAGAGCTACGGGGCAGCGGGGCTTTCCCTGTACCCACAAGCCCGCAGAGCCCCTTGGGCCCCACTCTGCAGCCTGAGTCCAGGCTCCCTTGGGAGCCCAAAGGAAAGAGGAAAAGGAAACACCAAGTGTTTACTGTGTCTCCGGCACCAGGGAAATCTGGTCATTCCTTACTACTGTTTGACTCATGTGCAACATTTTCGATGCAAATCTTCAAGGAACTTAAGTTCACAGGAAGGTTCTGGATGTTTTCTTCCTGGGCTGCGTAAGCCCATCCAGAAGGCATTTCTGTCCCGGTCCAGGCCAGACCACGTGAGCACTCGGTTCAACTCCAGGCCGAAGCACACCCGCCACCACGGGTGGGATTTGTCCCTCAGGTAGCGGAAGATAGGCTGTGGGCCCCTGGATGGCCTCCCAGTATCCTCTGACACAGTTAACCCTCTGATGAAGTAGATTCTTGGGTGTGAGTATCTGAGGTCCTCAATACTTGTCACCCTCGGGGTCCTTTAAGAATTATGGATTTTGAGCGGAGACAAAAGGAAAGATCGTACCTATTTTTAAGTGAGACCAAAGAGCTAGTCTTGCCCTAAGAATCGTTTGGTCTGTACATTCTGAGTGACAGGAGAGTGAGGAACTGTTGCTAGGCAGCACTGCACACCCCCCCAGAGCCCCTCATCCCCAGCCGCGGTGCATCCCCTGAGGTTGTCCTCTGGTCAGCCATTCTGTGTCTCTCAGCAGCTGGACTTACTGGGCGCTTACGAGTCCCCCTGCCAGGTTCTGGGGATGCATGGAGCGAAAGAGGAGAGCCCAGCCTGGTTTTGGAGGGAGACACAGAAACGAAGGAGCAGCAGTTGCTCTGGTAAGGAAATAAGAGCTCCTTCATCTACACAGCTGACACCAGAGTTCTTCACTGGGAGGAAACTGACTTTATCTGGGAAAATGACTTGATAAAACTTCTGGGTCAGGATTTGGCGCACAAGGGCATGGAGGCTGCCTGGGGAACAGTCCAGGGGTGGGAGGGAGTTCGTGGAAAAGAGGAGAAGAGACGGGAGGGAGGAAAGGGATTCAGCTGCGGAAGTCCTGGCTGAGGCCCAGCTCAAGAGCCATGTGGATTTAAGTGCTTTGCTTTTAAAAGCACTTCCTGTGACCCATAAACCTTCAGGAAACTTTCTGCTGCTCCTGGCAGAATTCGGTTCGCTGTTACCATGGAGAGGACAGGCCTTGACTCTTACATGCTGACATCAGGGCAGAGGTGAAGGATGAGCCACATCTCAGAGAGAAAGAGCAGACCGCGGGGCCAAGGCTGGAAACTGGCTAGGCTTGACCTTGAGACGACCAATTCAGAGAAAGCTCGGGCGGGGCCCGGGTGCAGTCTGAAAGCTGGGTGACAGGACCTGAGTGCTGCATCCAGGTGTTGGGGTGGTGAGGGCCTGCCGTCCTGTGGGCCATCCTGCAGCGCAGGTGAGGGATGAGTCAGGGAAGGTGCCCAGAGGGGCTGCCGCCCAGGACAGCTCCCGATGGAGGAGCGCGGGTGCCGATGAGAAGGGCGTGCGCAAAGGCCGTCTGCAAAACGGGGTGTTTGCCTCGGAAGACGGAGAATGTGCCATAAAGGGATGGGGCCCCATTTAGTGAGGAGCAGAGCAGAGGTAGAGAAACTCAGAGCTGACATCTTAGCTTCTGAAAGACAACTGCCCCCTCTGCTAGGATTCAGATCTCACAGAGAGGATGACAGAGACTGACGCCAAAGAAACGAGGCTGCGTCTCCGCAAGCGCGAGTCCCCAGATGCCCAGAGGGCAGCCTCCACTGTGGGCAGTGAGTCCAGGGCTCACAGGAGAATCAGCCGCCCTGCAAAGACACGATGAACACCGAGGGGCGTAAGGCAGTGTGCACGTGCTCGTGTTGGTAAAAGCTTGCCGGCTTCCTTATTTTAGGCAGAAAAATGCTTCCTTTTCTTTCCATAGGAAGGCTCACGACCTCTCCTTCAGCTGGAATTTCCTGAGCCTCTCATGTCACGTCAGTTCTCTGGCTTCTGCTCTGACAAAGGTAATTTCAGGGCTTAGGGCAAAACCAGTGCTTCCTCCCCGGCTGTGCTGAATAGGTAGAAAATTTGTCCTGTTGCGACGACGTTGCAGGGCCCGGACTCCGGGCCGGGTGTGTTGGATGTGCCTGCCCACACCCGCCTGCGGATCCCCTGCTTCGCTGTGAGAACCACAGCTAACCTGCGCTCAGCAGTTACTCACTGAATTGGGCAGGGAGGGCAGGGCAGAGCACGCCCAGTAAGGGGGTTTTGCTGGGGAAGGGCGTCCCGCAAAGGGCCTTGAGATGCTGAGGAAGAGCCTGCCCCGCTTTCACCCGAGCGCCCAGGGCCTCACGGGTGGGAGGAGGAAGGTGGAGGGGGGACCAGGGCTGGAAGGGAGACGGAGCGCCATCCGGCGTGGTCCCTCCAGCCTGCCGGAGGTCCTCCAGAGCACTCCGCACAAGAAGCAGGACTCTGACGGTTGTTCCGTGGAGGAACCTCCTCGTTTGTAAATGTTTGTGGAAGGAGAAGCAGCCGTAATCTTCCTCCTCGGCCCCTGTGGTCCCCCTGCCCCGCCCAGACGCCTGCGTTCCCAAAGGAACAAAGCAGCCCGCTCCCAGTGACGCGGAAGGGCTGCTGCCTGGAGCCTGACGGGTGCCCGAGGGCCAGCGATCCGCGGGACCGTTTTCCTACACAGCCTTCAAAGCCCTCGCAGAGGCGGGCAGGCTGAGCCCCGCGCTGGTGGGCAGACGCTGCAGGACGTACTCGGGTCACGGCTTCGCCACCTCGTCCTTCGAGTTTGAAGGTAGCAGCCGTTCTCCAGCATCAGAGCAAATCGGCACTTGAGGGCACTTAAAAATGTCCCTGAAAATGAAGTGTAAACAACCAAGAGCTGAATCAAAATAGAAAATTAAGGGAGGGAGGGGCCACGGTAAAAAGACTGGCAAAGAGGGTGACTCCACGTAAACAAAGAGTGAAGACTGTTCCACGGTGGGAAGTGTGGTTTCAGAATAAAACGTAAACCTCGACAGCATAAACCTGGCAAACTCAGGAGGCTGGGAGAGAGGAGGAGAGGACATGCGAGAAGTTGATCTCCTTCTTCAAATCACGGCATTAGCAGATACTATCCACAGTTATAACAAAGCTATTTTAAAATAAATGCTGCGACTTCCCCGGCAGTCCAGCGGTTAAGACTCCGAGCTTCCAGTGCAGGGGGCGGAGTCCCTGGTCGGGGACCTAGAATCCCTCATCCTCGTGGTGCAGCCAAAGCAAACAGACAAAGGTAACCGCTGCCTATTAACGCTTTCCGTAGCCCCTGTCTTAATTCTAGCAGCTTTATTTTAGAAACCAGGAAAGGTGAGGAAAGATCTATCTGAAATTCAGCAATTCCTTCCATTTTACTTCCGTTTTTTTTCTGTTAAATCCAAGTACAGTGACTCAATATTTAATGTTTAAAAGAGGATGTTTGGGGACTTCCCTGGCGGCCCGGTGGTTAAGACTCTGCGCTCCCGATGCAGAGGGCCCGGGTTCGATCCTGGGTCAGGGAACTAGATCCTGCATGCCGCAACTAAGACCTGGTGCAGCCTAATTAATTAATTAATTAAAATAGGATGGTTGCGCTTACCGTCGTGGAGCAGCATTAAGAGAGTGAAAGGTATCTCACCCAGAGCGTGAGGCAGTATCTGCAACATAATCCTAACACGTTAATGAGAAGCAGCCGACAACCCAGCAGAAAAACTGGGCAGAAGACTCAGGCGCTTCACAAAACACACACGAACAGGCAATAAATGCACGGAGAGGCACTCAGCCTCATCAGCCTTCAGCAAAATGCAAATTAAAACCGCACACGCTACTGCCTTACTCCCAGAATAGCTGAAATGAAGAAACGACACCAAGCCACGTCGAGGGCAAACAAGGCTGGGGGTCCTAGAGCCCTCGTGCACTGTCTGTAAAGGTTGAACGGATGCCACTGCCTTGGCAAAGTGGCCTTTCTGACTAAAGTGGAGCGTGCATGCTCCATGACCCAACAACTCCACTCCTGGGAATATCTAACACCAGTGTGCACACACGGGGGCCTCCCTGGCGGTCCAGCGGTTAAGAATCCGCCTTCCAATGCAGGGGAGGTGGGTTTGATCCCTGGTCGGGAACTAAGATCCCACATGCTATGTATGGGGAAACTAAGCCTGCACGCCACAACTAGAGAGAAGCCCGCGAGCCACAACGAAGACCCCGTGTGTGACAACTAAGACCCGAAGCAGCCAAAAAACAAAACAAAATATATATATATATATATATATATATATTTAAAAAGTGTGTACACACAGGCCGAAACATGGACAGGAATATCTAGAGCAGCATTATTTATAACAGTCCCAAACTGAAATACACAAGTGTCCATGGACAACTGAATGATTTGTGGAATACAACGGAATACTAGACAGCCATGAAAACCAGCTACAGAGACATATATTGACGTTGATGAATTTCACAAGCATAATTTTTTTAAATTAATTAATTTATTTACTTTTGGCTCGTTGGGTCTTCATTGCTGCACACAGGCTTTCTCTAGCTGCGGCGAGTGGAGGCTACTCATCGTTGTGGAGCACGGGCTCTAGGCGTGCAGGCTTCAGTAGTTGCGGCTCGCGGGCTCAGTAGTTGTGGCGCATGGGCTTAGTTGCTCTGCAGTATGTAGGATCTTCCCGGACCAGGGATCGAACCCATGTCCCCTGCATTGGCAGGCGGATTCTTAACCACTTCGTCACCAGGGAAGTCCCTCACAAGCATAATTTTGAGCCAAAGAAGCCAGAAACAAAGTAATGCCGAACAAATGATTACTTTTATAAAAAGTTAAAAAGAGGAACTTCCCTGGTGGTCCAGTGGTTAGGACTCTGCGCTTCCACTGCAGGGGGCACGGGTTCGATCCCTGGACAGGAAACTAAGATCCTGCATGCCGTGAGGTGTGGCCAAAAAAAAAAAAAAGTTAAAGATAAAAGGCAAAACTAAGCTATGATGTTAGAAGTCAGGACAGTGGTACTTGGGGGAAGAAGGAGAGAACAGCGATTAGGAGGACCCTTACGGGGGAAGCAGGAGTGGAGCTCTGTGAATGCTGATTCTATTTCTTGACCTAAGCGGAAGTTACACAGATGTATTCATTTTGTGATACTCTGTTGCATTTACAGTTTTGATTTTTTTCCCTTTTCTGTATGTATGCCATACTTAAAAACAAAGTTTTAAAATAAAATTAAAAATTACAAGTAGGATTGTGGTATCTCATTTTGGTATACTTAATTTTACCTACGTTTAAGTATTTACTGAGAGATTTCTGTAAGCATATTCACTAAATATTCATAAAGGCGCTTTCTGGGTGGGGGATTTGGGGTGATTTTAAATTTTGCACTATTGCTTGAATTTCTAGATGCACACATCATTTCTACAGAAATATAATGACGGCATTTTGCTACCAGCAGAGATCTTGCCCAACAAGAAGGATGGGAAAAACCAAGATGTTATCAGAAGAGGAATAAACGCAGCAAGGCCGGCCCAGCACCGGGACGGGATGGCCAGCTCACAGGAAGTGCCCGAGCAGAAGAGAATGAAGGCTCGTCTTTGGGGACCTTTTCGCCTCGTGCTGCCCCCAGCTCTCAGAGTCAATGTGTCTGGGTCCATGACCGTGCTCAGGTCAGCTGCTGCCCAGTGACCCTGGGGAGGTAGCCCAATGTCACAGAGCCTTTCCCCCCAAAGCCAAGTGGAAATGGTTCCTGGACAGCCACGTGGACTCCTCAGCGTCATCACAAAGGCTGTTCCCTTCATTCTGGGTGTTCCATCAACCGTTCCAACCTTTGTCTCACGTGTTCTTGGCCTATATTTGTGGCTCATTTCACTTTTGTTGGTGTAGTTATGCGATTTCTGCAGACATTGTGAGCCATAATTCCATTTTTTTCCTCCCAAGAGAGATGTGTTTCAGCACCGCCATTACCGATGTATTTCGTCAGTAGGTTATTTTAAATAACGTTGTCCTTTCAGTATTTACCAGTGAGGCACTTTGTCCATACGCAAGAGCGCCACTCAACACTGGGTCTAAACTAGAACGAAACTCCACAGGGAAAGGGATGCTTTTATCTGTCTTGTTGATTTATCCCCAACTCCCAGGACAAGACCTGGGGCACAGTAGATGCTGAATGAATGAATGAATGAAACACCACCCTGCCTTCGGGTTTCTCCACTATAGGAGGAGATAGACATGCACCTAAGTAAAGAGACACAAGGTAAGGGGTCTGTGCAAAGTGCTGCAAGATCCCAGAAAAGGGGAAAAAATAGGTCTCTGAGGATCAGGAAGGGTTTTGAGCTGGGCTCTCATGAATGAAGCGGATATTGATAGAATGGGAAAGGTGGAAGCCGTTTCAGGTAGAGGGAGGAGCCCAGACCAAGGGGGACAGTACAGGTTCAAGGGAAGGACGTGTTCCTGGTGCAGAAAGGACAGTGGGAGGAGGGGCCGCGGAGAGACGGTGAAGGATTTTGAACCAGGTTCTAAGAAATGTAGGGGGATTCCCTAGGTGGCAGGTGGGAACCACTGAAGGCCTTTGGCCAGAAGAGTGACGTGTTAATACCTGCATTGGAAACGGGCTCTGAAGCAGTCTGGACACTCGTTTGAAAAGAAGAGATTGGAGGCCGGGAGGCCATCGGGAGCTTCTGCAGTAGTTCGTGGAGAAGGAGGCGCGCCTGAATCGGGCGGTGGCAGTGGGCGCGAAGGAGGGCAACTCTGAAACGTACAGGCCGGCAGAACAGACTGAACTCAAGACATTTACTGCGGGAAACGCCTGTGAAAGGCAAAGGTGGGAGAGCCTTGGACAAAGCAGAGGTGATCCCGGTGCAGAGAGAAAAGGAAGGACAGGTCTGAGAAGCTTCCGCGGGAGGATGGGGCATCCTCAAGCCGAAGGAGGGGCGGCCGGGCCACTCAGCCACAGGGGGTAAGTGTGGGCTCAGTTCAAACACAGAGACAGGCCCAGCAGGGGTCTTCAGCTGCCGGGGCCGCGGCCAGTCACGCTCCCGAGGAGAAGGTACGAGCTGTGGTTTTCATGGCCACCACCGCACCTGACTTTGTAGTGGGCGTCGGAGAGGAAGGAAGGTAGCACAAGGGACACGATTTACTGGGGACATTAGTGAGCTTGACCTTGGTCAGATTTAGCCCTCATCCTGGGGGGCATCCGAGGGATGAGAGCGGGAAAGCAGGGTGATGGCAGCTGCCCACGAACCCACATCCCCGCCGACCACGCCCCCGGGGGCTCACCACCCGCCTGCACGTCCAGCCCTCCCTGCAGTCAGGGCAGCCCCGCGACCGGGCACGAGGCAGGGGAACAGAAGCAGAAGTGGGTGCCACCTTCACTCCTTGTGCTCCCTCGTTCCCCTCCCCTCCGCCAGGGCACGGACAGCACAAGTGCCAAGCCGCATGCTGAAGGTGGCAGAGCCTCCTTCAACCCGGGTCCCTGGATGACCGCGGGGAACAAAGCCACTCTGCCTGCCCGGCATGACCAGGGCTGTTTACCTGCTGTGCTCAGGCCAGTCCCCATTTTTTATAAATCTATGTATTTCAGCAGATAAGCCAGCCCTAAGTAGCCTAATGAACCCTACCTGGTGCACCGAGCTCCAAGGAAGAGGCCAAAGATGCAGCTGAAGGAACAGATGAGGGCATTCAGGTAGAGCCTGGAAGGAGAGGATGGACACGGTTTCCCGCCTTCTCTGCACCCAGGACAGGTGGCTGGCAAGGAGTCGGGGAAGGAGAAGGAGGTCTTGGCCCAGATGTCGGGAGGCAGAGCTGCTAGCACTGCTGTTCTTTCAGAAGAGGAAATGGGTCTCTGAGAGCTTGGTTTAACATCATTTGGGGCAGAACCAGAACAGGCACTCTGCTGCTCGGGCCCTCGACAGTCTGGCCAGCCGGACCCCACCCTTGGCCGCCTGGGTCTGGGGACAGCTTGCTCCCCACTGAGGCTCAGCCCTTTCTGCCTTTCATTTCCTGGGACCAGCCCTGACCCGAGACAAGAGCTGAGCCCCTGCTGCTCCCCCCATGCCCCCACCTGGCACCCCAGTTCAGCCATCTGTCCACCTGCTCGTGCCTGAGACTCAGCCCCACCCTGGGCCCCCATTCTCATAACTGGGTACCAAGGACAGGCAGACCTATCATTCAGGTGCCCTGGCCCCTCTGCCCCCCTTATGGTAGAGCTCCCACCATGCCAGGCCGCCTGCATCCCTCTCCCAGCCCCTCCCTCTGTCCAGCCAGCCGGCAGCAAGCCTCTGACCACACTCACAGCTGCCCAAGGATAAGTCGGAAGACACGACTCCGGTACTCGTCACCATTCGCTTCTGAAATGGAGCCCAGGCCACTGCATGGCTGTTACACGAGCTTATTTGATTTTATCTAATTGCCTTCTTGGGATATCACTGATGTCATCGCTCAATATATTTTTTTTATTTATTTATTTTATTTATTTATTTTTGGCTTTGTTTGGTCTTTGTTGCTACGTGCGGGCTTTCTCTAGTTGCGGCGAGTGGGGGCTACTCTTCGTTGCAGTGCACGGGCTTCTCATTGTGGTGGCTTCTGTTGTCGCAGAGCATGGGCTCTAGGTGTGCGGGCTTCAGTATTTATGGGACACAGGCTCAGTAGCTGTGGCTCACGGGCTTTAGAGCACAGACTCAGTAGTTGTGGTGCACGGGCTTAGTTGCTCCACGGCACGTGGGCTCTTCCCGGACCATGGCTTGAACCCGTGTCCCCTGCATTGGCAGGCGGATTCTTAACCACTGTGCCACCAGGGAAGCCCCCATTGCTCAATATTTGAACAGCTTTAATATGATCCTTTCACTGTGACTCAACATTATTCTCAAAGAATCTTAGCACTACATATCATGGTGTCTGTTCACTAGATATCATGGTGTCTGTTTAAATAGGGAGAGAACAGTGTGATTCTGATTTATATTTGTTCGAAATGAAATCATTTTATTCAGGAGAGAAAGTGCGAATCAGCTTATACAACATGAATTCTGATTTGTGCTAATTTCAAAGTTATGAATTTGGGTAAGACTACGTCAAGTGACTAATGACAAAGGGCTAATCATGCCTTTGGAGACCTCAGTCAACTTGGATTCCCTTCTGAGAGTGCATTCTTCCTCTTCTGTAATACAATGCCATTCTTAGTTATTAAAAGTCACACACACCAGACATGAAGTTATAACCAATTTAAACATTTATTTCAAGTTGGACATCCCTCTGCACACATGTATGATGTTCTTTCTATGGAAATATAGAGAAAGAACATAGGTGTGTCCCATTCCACTTAACAAACATCTGTCTGGCATTTGAGATGCAGGGGTGCCTGCATGTCCCCACAGGGCTGGCCATTAACCGTCACCGGGTAGGTGAGGTCTAGCTTTGGGCCATTCATGAGAGCAGGCTATCCAGAGGGTGTTTCTAATTTAGCTGAAATGACTTCTCTCAAATCACATCATGGATTTTCTTGGCCCCAATGTTGAAATAATTGGACCAAAGATCAACCTCAGCCTATAGTTAATTTTTACCATCTGCCTTTTTATTTCTCCATCGGGGATCTTGATTCCTCCTGTGAATCTTCCTACTTTTCTAAATTCTTTCCATTTGCTTAACAGAATCATACACCATGTTTTATCTTTTTCCATCCCCTTCAGACTTTATTCTTCATTCACTAAAATTTGAGCTGAAGAAAACCCAGAAGACTCGCATGACATTAATTAATGCCAGAGTGTAAATGAATTTTACAATTGCTAACTAATGATCACATGAGATACACTTCAGAAATGACTGTATATGTTAGGCACCTGAACAAATGAAGCCGGGCTTCCTTTGGGATTTTACTTTTAAGAAAAGGAATTGAAAATTAAAGGAAATAAAGTGGCTCTAACGGACTGTGGACGCTTCACTCGTTCCACACCTGCTCCCCGAGAGGCTCTCTGCTGCGCTTGCTGGGGTAAAGGAAGGTTGGACGCGGCCGCGATAGGAAGGCGTGTGAATGCGTGTACAAGGTGGAGTAGGGTGGATCTCCGGAGGCCAGTGACGCCATAGGACTTAGAAGGGCTGTGGGTATCACCTGAGCTACTTTGAAGAGTGGGCTGGCAAGTGGACATGGGTAGGTCTGGAAGGGCATTCCAAATGGAATTATTCACTTTACGGGTGAGGAAACCAAGGTGCAGGGAGGTTAAGCCACCCAAGGCCATGAACTTGAACCATGAGCTATCTGATTCTGAAAACAAGTCTTTTTCCAGTCTAGATACACACAACAGTGTATTAGGGGTGTTCTTTTTTCCCTTTTTTAAAAACAATTTATTTATTTATTTATTTTTGGCTGCATTGGGTCTTCATTGCTGCACGTGGGCTTTCTCCAGTTGTGGCGAGCGGGGGCTACTCTTCGTTGCGGTGCACAGGCTTCTCATTGCGGTGGCTTCTCTTGTTGCGGAGCACAGGCCCCAGGCACGTGGGCTTCAGTAGTTGTGGCTCACGGGCTCTAGAGCGCAGGCTCAGTAGTTGTGGTGCACAGGCCTAGCTGCTCCGGTGCATGTGGGATCTTCCCAGACCAGTCGAACCCGTGTCCCCTGCACTGGCAGGCAGATTCCCAACCACTGCGCCACCAGAGGTGTTCTTTTTTCCCCAGGCCAAGACCATGCAAACAGTTCAGGTGAAAGGCAGGGTTTTGTTTTGTTGGCTTTGCTTCTGCTTGCTTGCTTTCGATTTAAATTAAGGCTACGGGGGTCCCTCAGGGAACCCATGCGCGCAGGGTGGGAGGTGGGGTGGGATGCTGGCACCGGTGAAGCCCCGTCTCCTGCCAGTCTCCCCAGCCTCCACCTCTCCTCTTCTCATCCTTCTCATCCTCTCCTTCTTCAGCACCCCAAACGTCCCTAGTAGCTGCAGGGCCGGCCTCATCCTAATTCTCAAACGAGAGCCTTGACTCTATCTGGGCAGAGCTCTTCACTGCCAGCCATTCATAAGCTGCTGCTCCGGTGTCCTCCCAGTTCCAAAGAACTGTGGCTGGAAGCAGTGGGAGTCGGGATGTACGGCTCCCGGCCACTCAGAGGAGTGCGGTGGTACAGAAATGACACAGCTCCAGGGTACAAACCAGAGCCTCCCAGAGAAGTCATACAGCTAGTTCATCATCAAGGACAAATGCTGCACCCCATCACCACGCCACAAACGTATCTGCTCGGGCTTAGATGGGTTCCCGGGTGACCCCAGAAGCGGTCCAGGAATTCTGAGATTCAGGAATTCTGTGATTGCTTACCTATTTGAGCTTAAATGTCATCTGTGCTGACTCAAGGTAAAAGGCCAGTGGAAAGCAAGACTTTGGGACATGAAGTAGCTAATATACTTGATAGTTATGGTTGTAACGAGGGTGGTAGTAGTAATGGTGATAGCAATGATGGCTAGGGTAGTGGTGGTAGTAATGGTGGTGATGGTAGGAATGGTGGTTAGGGTAGGAATGGCAGTAGCAATGGTAGTTAGGGTAGTGATGGTGGTAGTAATGGTGGTGATGGTAGTAATGGTGGTTAGGGTAGCGGTGGTAGTAATGGTGGTAATGGTAGTAATGGTGGTTAGGGTAGTAATGGCAGTAGCAATGGTAGTTAGGGTAGTGATGGTGGTAGTAATGGTGGTTAGGGTAGTAATGGCAGTAGCAATGATAGGGTAGTGATGGTGGTAGTAATGTTGATGATGGTAGCAATGATGGTTAGGGTAGAAGTGAAGAAGGACTGGTTTCTTCATGTTGCACTACAGGGCTCAGGAAGAGAAAAAAGCTAAGCTCAGGGCTTTAAACTCTTGGCTCAAGGCAAGGCCTGGTCAAAGGAACAGAACTCCCATGGAGGCCCTAACAGAATTTCTTATTTTTATGTCACAGGCTGAGGACTAGACCCAAAATCTAGTTGTGCAAGCTTCTGAATCACAAGAGAGTTCCACCTTCAGCCTTGTAAAGTCTCTCACGTTAAGGGTTGGAAATTGTTAGTATGGCACGTAGGACCTCGAGATTGAGATGAGGACATCTGGATGGGTTTGTAAGAGTCTGACAACCTCGTACCCCAGATCCACCGAGACTTCCTTACCAGTAGCAACATGCCTTCCACAGCACCTGAAGCCACTCACCTGAGGTAAGTGTCTTTTAAGGAAATGCCTATTCTCCTGAAGACTTACTTTCACCTCTGCTCATTACTTCCAAACCCATAGTTGCAGTCGGACCCATGCATCCTAGGTCTGTTCCCAGATAACTTATAAACCAAAACAACTCAAGATTTTGCTAAGTTTATATCCACAGTCACCTGAGATGGAAAGAAATGTTGCACTGGATAATGCACTGGATAATGCGGACTATTATTCAAGACCCTGGACTTTGTGCGCTGGCTCTAACAATCTGGTTGGTTGGTTGACTGAAATGTGGGCCCGACGGTAGTCTACATTTAACAAGAGAGGCCAGAACTTCCCTGGGATAATGTCAAGGAAGGAATCCAAAGATTTAGGAATATGAGAAAGTTGAAAAGAAATTATTTTGTGCAGCCCACCTCCTCACCACCTCCCAGGAGGACCTGGAGACTCCCTTTATTAAGGCTCTGAGAGATGCTCTGGTGAGTAGAGGACCAGCAGCCTTGAAAAGCCCTGTGCGAATGACAGCGGGAGCCTCTGCACTGAAATGGGCTTTCTGATCAGCAGGAATGGCGGGGTCCTGCAGCAAAGGGTCCAGCAGACAAATGGGTGCAATTACTGTGATGTGCAAAAGGGGAGAAGACTGTCTGAACTACAGAGATCTGAAATGGAAGGGCACCCGACTAAGGTTACTTCATCCACACAAGCAGAAAAGTTCTAGGTCAGCAGAAGCATGACTGAGTGACCAGAAAAGGAAGTTATTTCTCTTTTGACTCCCAGACCTTTGTCAGCTCACAGGAGCCCCAAACCCTGAGGAAGAGGAGGCCAGGTCCTCTTAGGAAGGAATCTTCAGCACTGTCAGAAATATAATAATCTATGAGTCTTCCTCAGAGCCCTTCCCAAAGGGACCTGAGGTCAGTTACCAGGTGACTGTACATCTAGGAAAGGAAACAACCAGACTTTCGAGGGCTGAATCAGCACTGAAATACGTCAACGTGAACCTCTGGAAAGCCAAAACACCCCTGTTTCTACCACCCAGCGCAAATCCATTTTATTCTACCAAGAACTGTAATCCATGTTTTTGAGAAACAGCTGGAGGTTTCCTCTTGGGCTTGTCTAGAGACTGAAAAGTTGACCAGGGGACACCAGATCAGCGGGCACTCAAGCTGCCATCATTACTGGGTGCTGTGTGAGCCACCAGGCCACACGGCTGTGCACGCATTTAAATAGAACATTTATCATGATGGTAAACAGAACATTCTTTGAATCCAAGAATAGTGGGGTTAGCAGAAGCAGCGCAGGCAGGGAAAGCAAGTCCACAGCCGGAACAGTTGTCTGTTGTAGTGACAAACTGCCGCCCTGTCCATGGAGGAAAGGGGTCCAATGCAACCAACCCACGACCACGTAGTTGGCCCGTCACCACCCCCTCTTGGAAGCAGCGCCCTTTCGGGGAAGAAGCGTGGGCTCTGCCACCAGCAGGCTGGGCGCTCAGCAACAGCAGTGGCCAGACCAGCCTTGGGGAGGGCTTGTCCATACGCACAGGCTTCACCCCTGTCGCTATGACCACTTTGCACAGGGGGCCACCGAGCAAGTGGGGGCGTGGGGAGCTAACATTCACACACTAACGTCATCTTGTTCACCTGACTTCTGAAAGCCTCCTCTGTAGTGGATGCCATTGGAAGCTCTCACAGGGGACACAGACATCACCGTGCTCTGCCCACTCCCCAGGCTCCCTGTCAGAGCCCCCAACCAACCAGCCAAGCCATGAGCTGCCATCTACGAACCAGTGCAGATCCTTACCTCCGGCTCTCTCTCCAGCTGGGCAAGGTGCCCACAGTTCCGTCCACTGGGAAGGTCTCTCTCCACGCTGTCCTCGAGGGAGGCCCTGGAGAGGGTCTGAGTGCAGCCACAGTCCCTTCCGTGCTGGTCCAGCAGGCTGCGCAGAAGCATCTGTAAACCAGACCCAAGCTTTTCTGTCCTCTCATATGGACATAAGGAGCTTCCACGAGGGCTTGAGTTTGGGTGAGGGAGGGAGGGCAAGGCAGCAGGAGCTGTTATGGGACCCTAACCTCCTGGACCTGCCTGAGCCCAATCTTACAAATGGTTGGTTAAGGAACCAGCTGGGAAGCAAGGCTGGGTGCTGCCCCTGAATGCTTTGCACCAAGGAGGGTATATGTGCTGTTTCTTCCACAGCAGGGTTCACAGGTCCAGGGGTCAGGGTAGAGATGATAGGGACCCTCTCACCACCACCTCGTAAACCATTTCCAGCCTTGAAAACTGGATCCGCAGGCCTAGAGTCCTCGGTTGTCAAGGGGGGGAGCCTTCGTCCGAGGCTGCAACAAGGTGCCACTGACTCACGCTGAGACCTGGCTACTTGGGGCTCCTCACGCCACTGACCCACCAGGCAGACAGAGAAGGGGACATGCTGAGCTGGCTTTCCCTGGGGATAGGCGGTTGGCCCTAGATCCTGGGGACAAGAGAGGACCAGCTGGGGCGTCCAGGGGTTTAGTGGGTCCTTCTTAATACTTCCATGTCCCAAAGTAAAATCTAAGGGAAAACTACAGGCAGGACCACAGACGCGTCGAACTATTCAGAAGCAAACGTTTCTGTCATCCCACCAGCTAGAGAATGTCAACCATACGATGGCAAAGGGAACTTGGAATGGGGGGTGAAAAACAAAAAAGTGACCATATCAACCCAGTGACGGTTACAGAAATGAGAACTGTAGTAGTTTTAAAGAGTAAAATATAATGAATAAATAAATATAAAACATAACACATCAGTAAGTGTTAAAATTACCCATACACATGCACCTATATTTCCGCTTTATCTCTTGCTTATTATTTTAGACAAGGAAAATGGGTGGTACTTAACCCGTGCAGTTCATAGACCACATTTGAAGCCACATCTGGATCTGACAAAGGGGGCTGTGCATCACCAGAGATCCTGGACTTTGAGATAGATCCAGAGATTGCTGAGACTTTGTGTCTCTCCACTTGGCGGGAGAGGGTACATTAAGGAGAGCTATTCCTGGTGGTTGGACCCATGACATCATCAAACAGGAGTCAAATACAGGCGGATACAAGAGAACTGATGCTGAGCCACAAATGAGTGCCAGCTGTTTGCCGTCTGCTTCCAGGTAGGACTGGACAGTGGGAGGTACTGGCGGGAGATTGGCAGGAGAAGGAGGGAGGCAGGGCCCCTCCCCTCTCCTCCCCTCCCCTCCCCTCCCCCTCCCCCCTGCTCCTCTGGCTGTGTCTCATGTGTGCTGCAGCTCTGGCTGGGCAGCTCCTCCCCCAGGGCCCCAGCCCCACCAGGCAGCCCCGGTGGCTCCAGCTCACACGGTGGTCCTTGCTCTTGGACACCTGGATTCACCCCCTGTCCGTGTCCTTTCTGCCTTTCCTGAAATGGCTAATGTCTGGGACAGCTTGCCTTCCACCGTGTTCTGCGGGCTTCCTCAGACATTGCTCCAAATTCCCCAGATCAAATTCCCACTGTCAATCTGTGCAGCTTAGGCCGTTTCCTGAGCCTGGCTGCTACCCGTGTGCCGTCACACCACTAGAATGTATAATGAATTTCCATCATCTCCCTGACTTTTGCTTCCCACAAAATCCAAACAAGCACAAATGTTTGTGAATCACTTGAAAAATCAAAGCCACACACAGCAGGGCCCTGCAAGGCACATCCAGAACCGCGACTGTTCTGGGAAGCTTCAGGGTCATTGCAGCCTTGCCCTAAGAAAAGGACACAACTGTTTTGCAACAAACGGTTGCATGTCATGTCATCATATCAGTGTGACGTGCTGTGAGGGCGGGGTCACAGCCCCCACGGGCTGTCACGCGTCCCCAAGTTCATCTCTGCCCAAGTAAACACGCGAGGGGGGGAATTTCCATAAAGGAAATTTGTGTTCTGGAATTCAGCTCTTAGAAAATGGAGTGTAAAAAAACTTGGAATTTTAGAACAGATAAATGAGGAATTAGTCAGATGCTTTACCAAAAAAGAAAACAAATTATTTTAGGTAAGTATAAAATTCACAATACCTTTAAACACTGAACCCCTGTGATGCATTTCAAGCACCATTTTCAGGAACCTTGATCACTAGGACTCTTCTGCTGAGGCAAGCAGACAGGTAAATTACTCCTTTCCAAGCCGTCTCCAAGCTTTCTGTTCCCAGCTTGAAAGAAGCCTCCCGCCGCCGCCCCTTTCTTTTTGGCTGTACCGCACTGCAGTTTGCAGATCTTACTGCCCCTACCAGGGCTGAAACCCAGGACCGAGGCAGTGAAAGTCCTAACCACTGGACCGCCAGGGAATTCCCATCCCCCCCCCCTTTTTGAATGCTTAGGTCGTCAGGTGTTTATTTTCTAGTTCTCAACAAAAGCTGTAAGATTTTCACTTTTTGGTAAGCACTGTGTCTTACCTTCTTGTTTATGGGGTGAAGGTAGCAGTTAACAAGCATGGTTCTAAGTGAAGCAGCAGAAGCCTATTGGCTCTAATTAGGGTAGAGGCAGGTCCGAGCCAAGGTGACCTGGCCAGGTTACTCTACTCTTAGGTCACCTGGGCGCTGGTTAGGAGTTAGGGGTGTCTACCCCACCACACACCTACTGAATCCGCATTCAACAAGGCTCCCAGGTGATGCACATTCGCGTGGAACGTGGAGAAGCCCCGCACTGTGGTGTAGGGGTTCCCACTAAAGTCATGAAACAGAATGGTTGTGCTTGGTGCACAGACTGGAGGTTTGAACCTGCTGGCTGTCCCTGGCAGGTCCCGCAGGGCTCCCCACATACCTGGGGCCTCTTCTGAGACTGGGGTCTCCTCTCCTCCCCAGCCCTGCCAGCACAAGGAGCATCTGTGGCCTCAGAAATGTGAGGTGACACCCATTGTCCTAACTGACTCACCAAATCTGCATCAAGGACTCTTTGACTCTATGTAATAGAAATCGGGACTTCCCTGGCAGTCCAGTGGTTAAGACTCTGTGCTTCCACTGCAGGGGGCACGGGTTTGATCCCTGGTTGGGGCACTAAGATCCTGCATGCCACGTGGTATGGCCAAAAAAAAAAGAAAAAAAAAGAAATCCACTTACACCAGCTGAAGGGGGAAAAAAGGACTTGAGCATAAGGACAGGCGAGTAGATCACGCAACTCAAGGCAGCCTCGTGGGGGAATTTCCAGGACCTAGAACGTTGTTCCAAGTCTGCACATCCCGTGTCTTCTGTCTCTGTCTACATGATCAGCCCTAGCTGTCTCCTCACCTCCCCACCATACTCACCTAGAAGGTCTCCTTTCAGACAGAAACTTGGGGGGACCTGGATTTATTTTTATAAGGCACGGTCTCACTCACTAATGGCTTTACACAGAGAAGGAAATCTCTGGCTAAAAGGGTGAGTTTGAGGCATCACCCACTGACCTCGACTGATTGCCCACTCGGCCAATTCATAGACTACCCGCTGCTCTAGGAGAAGGAGCTGAAATTACCGACTAAACTGGTGAGAATTTGCAACGTGAACCCCACCTCCTTCCTCCAATCCGCCTCTAAAGTTCTTTACCTTGGAAGGCTGACCCTGCACTCCTGGCAGTCAAGGCTCAAGAGACAGAGGTCAGGGAATTAAATTCACAGCCCGTGCAGGCACGCACCAGGGAGAAGTTTGCCAACAGACTGAACAGTAACCTTGCTGCTGGCATCTGCAGACATTTGGGGTCCCACTGGCTTGTGAATGTGGCATTGTCCTTTGGGGCCACGGAGTCAGGAAACAAACAAAAGCCGCTCAGTTAGCACTGCACCGCTCTCCCTAGGGGTGGGTGGGGGCCAGCAGCAGCAAAGGACCAAGGGAAAGTTTCCCAAGTGGACAGCTCGATCAGCACGGTTCCTGTTGACTTCCTCTTCTGTTTGTTTTAAGCGACAGGCCTGGGGTTTGGCAATACGGGGTCCTGTGATCTGAAAATCAAATACTGACAAGCAGCCGGGGAAGCAGACAGGAAACAAGGTCCAGGTTTAGATGACAGCATTGCTTTTTGGAAAGTGGAGTGCTGACCGCAAGCTTACATTCCACCCCAGGCTGCATCCAGACGGCACCGCAGTGACTTCCCAGCGAGAGTTCCCGAAGCCTGTGGGTGTAGAGACACCAGCCAACACAAGGCGCCTGCGGTCTGAATGTGTGCTTGAATGTGTTACTGCAGAAGCCTGATTTTCCTTTTTGCCTCAGATTTCTTAGTGTTCATCTCGGAGATTCTGGAAAATTCTAGCGCTACACAAACTACTTTTCTTTAACCATACTCTCTCCTAGTGAACTTATTCAATCCCCTAGTTTTAATGCTATCGTCTGGCTGATGAGTCCTAAGTGTGTATCTCCCCTGAGCCCCAGGGCTGGATGTCTGCCTGGGGACCGAGATTTCTAATCCCATCTCAGACTCAGTGTGGCCACAACCAAACTTTGGAGCTCTGCCTACCTCTCCCATCTCCCAGTTTTCTTCAACAAGTTTATGGCCATCCTTCTGGCCGCCGCAGCCCAAAACTGAGGAATCATAATCAATTCCCCCCCCCGCCCCCGTCGACCGAAACAAATGCACAACCTAAAAGTTGTGAGTTAAGTTTTATTTGGCCGACTTCTGAGAACTTAAGCCTGGGATGCAGCCTCTCAGAAGGCTCTGAGGGGCTTCTCTGTAGAGGCAAGGCAGTGGTGGCTAGGTTTTGGGTGGGGGAACGGAGCCAGGATATATAGGAGTTTTTGCAATAAAAACCAGGTCATCAGAACATCAAAAGATTACTGTTGATGAATTTAGAGCTTTTCTATGTATGGGAAGATGCAAGAGTCTGGGCTCATTGAAATCATTCCTTTGATGTGCACCTTAATGATCTAGGGCCAATATCCTGCTTTTCTCCATCCTGAATCTCCTCAGGGTGCACATCAAGGCGGCTGCAGTGGCTGGTGGCTTGATGGCCACAGCATCCTTTGTTTACTGATACGGCAGGTGACATTCTTCATCTTCACCCCTTTCCTAACACCACTAGAAAACAGCTCTCTACTCCTCCCAAATATACCCCAAATTGATCAATTCTCGCCATCTGGCTGGATAGAAGCAGGGTACAAGGCACCTCTGTCTCCACCTAGACCATATTGTGAAAACTTCCCTTCCTCTCCCTCTCTCACTTTTTTATTTTTACTGTTTTTTGCTTTAAAAAACGTTTTTGTTACAGAAAGTTTTAAACATATAAAAAGCAGAGAGAATAATATAATAAACCTCCTTAAACCTACCACCCAGCTTCAAAAAATCAACATCTTGCACATGTTATTTTTATACTTCTTCCCCACAAACACTGGTACTTTGTTTTGTTTCAGAATATTTTAAAGCAAATCTCTTATATCATGCCTTTCTTCCTATAAATACTGTAGTATGCCTCTGTAACTGACGAAAAGTTTTTAAGAAACATACCCACTATACTATTATCATATGTCACAAAATTAAGTTTTTTTCATATTGTACATATTGTCTTAAGAACTTTTTCTTACAATTGCTCTGGTGGAATCAGGATTCAAACAAATTCCACATAGTATATTTGGCTAATCTGTCCCTTAAGTCTCTTTTGTAACCATCCTTCCCTTCCCTTTTTATGCCATTAATTTTGGGAGGACCTGGTCGCTTGTCCTCTGGAGTTTTCCACATTCTGGATTGACTGATGACATCCTCATGATGTCATTTAATTGTTTCACTGTCCCTGCCATTCCCTAACGGGCAGTTAGTGTTACAGGCTCGATGAGATCGGGTTCCATTTTTTGCAGCAGACTATGCGTAAGTGGTGCTGAAAGCCTCCTAGTGCCTCACCCAGGGGTACAGGGTCTACTGCCCCAGTTTTAGTGAAGCTATGGTTGACCTGTGGGTTCAAGTGTCTTACTTAATTTTAAATAGTCTAAAATTCAGAACTCCAAATCAAAATTAATGAAATGGTGCTCTAACTTTACAGATTCTATGGGAATTCTATTTGGGAATCAAAGCCCAGAGCCTACACAGTAGGTGGGATGGGTTGAAGATAAGGGATGGGGTTGAGACCTGGAGGTGAGGCGTCTGAAAACCGCAGGCCACTTGTCTCCCTGCTGGGATCACATACTGAGTGGACACGGTCCTGAGCGGCCAGGTCTGGCCCTCACGCCCCCTCCCCCCACGAAGCAGCCCCTGGCTCCGTGCTGGCCTCCTGGAGCAGGGCCTCTGCTGGAAAGGGGCTGCACCAGGCATCACACTGGCTTTTACTTTCTACTTTAAAGAGAAAATGCCGGCTGCTTCGCAAGGACCGAAAAATCCGGGTCTCACAAGAGTGGAGGCATCAAGAGGCATCCCTCGCATATTTTAGGAAAATGATGAAACGACCTTTTGAGTTCTGAGAGTTTAAGAAAAAGCTGTCAAGAGAGTGCTGGTCAGCGAGAAGTCGGGGATGGCGAGGTGGTAGCTCTGCGTTTAGGAGGGGCTGTGGCAGGGCCGGTGCTCTCAGCCTTCACGTCTTCCTGACCACCCACTGCAGGCGGCACCCCAAAGAAGACAGGTCGATGGGACTCCCCTAAGGACCCCTATTATGAGGGGTATCCTGTGTGCACTAAGAGGGAGGGGCAGGAAGGAAAGGAAGGAGATAGACTGCACTTCGAGGCTATCACCTCCCAAGAGCACGTAAGAGCTTACGCACAACTGGTCTAAAATCAAAGTACAGCCTGTGACTTGCATTCCGAGCTGTGCAGAGGGACATCTGAGTTAATCGCAGCATGTGCTACCTTGTTAAGTTCCTGTAACAAGCCTATGAGATGGTAGGGATCACTCATCTTTACTTTGCTGATGAGAAAACTGAGGCTCAGAGAAGTAAATCATATTGATCTAAGTCTTACAGCTAGTAATATATTTGATTTCTAAAAATGAATTCTGGGACTTCCCTGGTGGCACTGTGGTTAAAAATTCACCTGCCAATGCAGGGGACACGGGTTCGAGCTCTGGTCCAGGAAGATCCCACATGCCACGGAGCAACTAAGCCCTGTGCCACAACTACTGAGCCTGCGCTCTAGAGCCCACAAGCCACAACTACTGAGCCCGTGTGCTGCAACTACTGAAGCCTGAGCATCTAGAGCCCGTGCTCCACAACAAGAGAAGCCACTGCAATGAGAAGCCCGTGCACCACAACAAAGATCCAACGCAGCCAAAAATAAATAAATTAATTAAAAAAAAAAAAGAATTCTGTAGCACTGTCCTCTGAAAGACCTAGAAACAATGATAAGCCCAATAGCAGTGAGCACCTTAGAGGTCCTTACAGCATTTCTCAACAAAAAACTAGGCTGCCTTAGAGAACTGTCCAATTCCAGGTATGCAGAAGACAGTGTACCAAGGAACTTGGAAGATATTGTCATATTGGGAAAGAAAAGAGTTGTGTCAAAGGTGTTATCAGCCAATATGAGAGCCAATCAAAGGTTAGAAAAACCCTCTCGAGTTAGCTTATAATATGAAAATTAGAGCATAAAAAATAATTTCAGAAGGCAGAAGCCCAGTAAATGTGTTAAAGCTCAGAACTCATCATGATGTCTTTGTACAGATCACTGGTCGCCTCTGGAAGATGCTAGGAAACCATTTTGTTGTTTGGAAAACCTGCAAATAAAGGGGAAACCCAGGCATGTACCCTTCTTTTCCTATATGAACTATACCTCAGGGTAACCAAATAATTGATGAGAAGAAGTTTCCTTTTACAGGAGTAGACCAGCTAGAGTAGACCCACAACAGCTCTTGTGGGTCTGCTGTTAAAAGTGTTCTTGCCAAAATGGAGCCTGAGTGTGACTCAGCCTTAGATAGGACACCAATTTTCAGGAAATAAGGAGACAGAAGATCATGTTAAATGACACTATGGGGATGCAGTTTGCAAAATCTAGACTGTGGGAGCTCGACAGCAAAGATGGCCCAGTTTCTTCAACATCAAAAAAAAAAATGTTGATGGGTAACTGGGGGAACCTATCAGTTAAAAGAGATTTAAGAGACATAATGATAATGACTGATTCAAATGCATGAACCTAATTTTTAAAACAACCAAACTATTTAGAAATATGAGAAAATTGGAGAAATTTGAGCACTCTGAGTATCTGATGACATTAAGGAATTCTTGCCAGTACTTTAGGCGTAACAGTATTGCGATTGTGTGTGTGCGCACATGCACACAAACGCGTTTTTTCAATCTTGAGTTTTAGTAAGAATTTAAAAATCCAAACATTTCATAGAGGACCAGGAATTTCCAAATTACACATGCCCATGTCCTTCACATTCACACACCCTGGTGACGTGTAACCTGGCAGCACAGTAAGTTCTTTTATTTTTACTATCTGTAGAAAATTGGCAAATTTATATTACAAAATTACCAGATGCAATTTTAGACATTTCAACAATGCTTATGAACACTTTTTTTGATGTCCGGGTTTGCTTCACAATAACATGAGATGGGGAAAGTGGGTAGGTGAATAGATAGATGAAAGACAGTTTCACCAAAACGTTGATAACTGTGGAACTTGGTTTGTGGGGACACTGGGGTTCACATACCTTCCCTTATTTTTAACATTTTCCAAAATGCAAAGTTAACAACATAAAAACCACCTGGAGGGCTTCCCTGGTGGCGCAGTGGTTGAGAGTCCGCCTGCCGATGCAGGGGACACGGGTTCGTGCCCTGGTCCGGTAAGACCCCACATGCCGCGCAGAACGGCTGGGCCCGCGAGCCATGGCCGCTGAGCCTGCGCGTCCCGAGCCTGTGCTCCGCAATGGGAGAGGCCACAACAGTGAGAGGCCCGCGTACCGCAAAAAAAAAGGAGATTCGGGCTTTGAAAACACAAGGAATCATATAATTTCTAAGTATTCCTGTGAACCCTCCATTATGCTTAATGCACCCTTTCAGAAAAAAATAGAGGGCAGGAAAAAAGAAAATTCCCAGCCCTTTAAGAGCAGGAAGTTCCTCACTGACACTATGGATAAAATGGACAACTGATGGGAACATGCTGTTAGCACAGGAAACTCACCTAATGCACTGTGGTAACCTAAATCGGAGGGAAGTCCAAAAGGGAGGGGATATCTGTATGTGTACGGCTGATTCATTTTGTTATGCAGTGGAGGCTAACACAACATTGTAAAGTAATCATACTCCAATAAAAATTAATTAAAAAAAATAAATAGGGACTTCCCTGGTGGCGCAGTGGTTAAGAATCCACCTGCCAACGCAGGTGTCATGGGTTCGAGCCCTGGTCCGGGAAGATCCCACATGCCGCGGAGCAGCTAAGCCCATGCACCACAACTACTGAGCCTGCGCTCTAGAGCCCACGAGCCACAACTACTGAGCCCACGTGCCTAGAGCCCGTGCTCTGCAACAAGAGAAGCCACCGCAATGAGAAGCCCATGCACCGCAACAAAGAGTAGCCCCTGCTCGCTGCAACTAGAGAAAAGCCCGAGCGCAGCAACGAAGACCCAACACAGCCAAAAATAAATAAGTAAATAAATTTATATTTAAAAAAAAAGGCTCAGCCATCAGGCTGGATTTGGCACACACACCCACCCAATAACAACAACAACAAAGAGCAGCAAGTTCCCTGGGTTCTCTTTCCCTCTTAACCTTGCACTGTTAGAAAATATAAATGACCTTTTGTAAAAGGCAGGTCAGAGCCTCTAGATTACAACTGATTCCCTCACAGAGTTTCCGAAGTAAGATCACTGTTTCACTGAAGGCTGCAGAAAACTCTGGAGAAATGTCTGGTTTTTTCTTCGAGCAGATTTGGCCTAATGCTTAAATCCATCACTGAGTACAAATACTCTTTGAATTCAGAAGGTAGAGAACAAGTGCACTTGAAAAAATCTGAATGAATCCCTACAAAGGGGGAGATGCTGCAGATGAAACCACTTTGACGTGAACGGTCGATGTGACGACAGAAGCATCCTAAGCACTGGGCAACAAGCTCCTCTTTCCAAGAATATTGGAGAGAAAACCCAGGGGTGCTGCGCTAGATTGCTCCGTGTCTGCTGGAAAGGGGTTTGGCCAGCAGCGTCATCTTCTGGGCCCAGGCTCTGTTTGGAACGTGACCGGAGCACCACTGGAGGTGGGAAAAAGTCCCCAGCCTCTAGTTACAGCAAGAAACACCATCGCAGAGGGTTGGCAGAAGAAACAGGGAGTCTTACAGGAACATCATCTCAACAATGCAACACCCTAGGCATTTGAACTGTTTCTTAACAGTTTTAGTAGTTTTTAACAGTTTAGTGCTTTTTAGGAGAACCAGTCCTAGTAGCTGAGACCATGCCCTCATAAATGAGCCAGTAAAGGAATCTAACAGACAGCAATAGTG
Source organism: Orcinus orca (assembly GCF_937001465.1). Taxonomy (NCBI): domain Eukaryota; kingdom Metazoa; phylum Chordata; class Mammalia; order Artiodactyla; family Delphinidae; genus Orcinus; species Orcinus orca. The sequence continues at coordinate 372,692 of NC_064571.1, forward strand.
TATTATAACCATCAGTCTTGCCAAGAACTAAATGATTCTTAAGTTCAACTACTCCTAAAAAGCCCTGCCGTGGACCACAGTGAGTCATCAGCTCCACCCTGGCTGGAGTTTACCTGCTTTTGGGAAAGGGATCCTGAAATACTACTACTAAAAAGAAAAGATAATTATGCAATGTGATAGAGGCGCTAATTATCGCTACAATGTATAAATGTATCAAAGTAACATGTTGTACACCTTAAATTTATATGTTATATGTCAAATATATTTCAATTAAAAAAGAAAGTAAAAAATTTTAAAAAGAATCTAAATGAGAATTAAACAAAGGAAACCCTGTTGCTGAGATTCCATTAAAACATTTTTTTATTACTGTGCAAACCTACTATACAGTACATGGGGACTCAGGAATTGATTTGATTAACACATTTGTGAAAGCTAAGTCTAACTGGACTGATTCTTAAACGAGTCAACGGAAGAGGTTGCACAGAAGGCCCAGCCCTGTCACTGTTACCTTTGGCAGGTGGCTTAGTCCCACTCTAGAGGTGCCTTCAAAAGCAGGTTCAGGAAAAACAATAACAAAACACTCAGTCCAAGCACACGACTTGCACACCTGGTGGGGAATTTGGAACTTGAGTTTGCATTTATGGGACATAAAAAGGGAAGTTCCAGGGACTATTAAATCTCATGTTTTGGGCTTCCCTGGTGGCACAGTGGTTGGGCGTCCGCTTGCTGATGCAGGGGACACGGGTTCGTGCCCCGATCCGGGAAAATCCCATATGCCGCGGAGCGGCTGGGCCCGTGAGCCATGGCCGCTGAGCCTGCGCGTCCGGAGCCTGTGCCCCGCGGCGGGAGAGGCCACAACAGTGAGAGGCCCGCGTACCGCAAAAAAAAAAAAAAAAAAAAAAAAAAAATCTCATGTTTTCAGAGAGCAACCCAGTGTCTTCCCCTTTAAAGGGACTTAACCTGCTTCTAGTGAGTGCTACCAATACTTGAAATGCTTTATCTTAGTTTGAATAATAGTTGAATAATAGTTTTATTGAATAATAGTTTTATTCTGTTACCTTTTTTAAAAAACTGTAAGTTGCAATAAGAGCACAAAGAATTTCCAGGCATCTTCTGTCCTGATTCTTCAAATGTTAACATTTTGCCACACCTGCCCTGACCTTCTCTGTCTCTTGCTTTTTCCCCTGAATCATATGAGAGTAAGTTGCAGCCGTGGTGTCCTTAAGTGCAGATAGTTAGTGTGTATTTCCCAGAAGCAAGGACAGTCTCTTACATAACCACAGAACAAAGACCAAAACCAGGAAACTATCATCACACAATACCATTATAATCTACACGCCTTATTCAGACTTGGCCAATTTAGCTTAATAATGATACTGAGCAGGGCCCTGTGGGGCTCCTGGGCACAAAGCCTTTCTGTGTCCCCCATTTCTTTTCTTTTCTTTTTTTTTAAATAGTAGGTTTTTTCTTTTTGTTTTTGGCTGTGTTGGGTCTTCATTGCTGCACGTGGGCTTTCTCTAGTTGTGGTGAGCGGGGGCCTCTCATTGCAGTGGCTTCTTGTTGCGGAGCACGGGCTCTAGGCACGCGGGCTTCATAGTTGCGGCACGTGGGCTCAGTAGTTGCGGCTCGTGGGCTCAGTAGTTGTGGCACATGGGCTTAGTTGCTCCACGGCATGTGGGATCTTCCCGGACCAGGGCTCGAACCCGTGTCCCCTGCATTGGCAGGCGGATTCTTAACCACTGCGCCACCAGGGAAGGCCCCCCCCCTCATTTCTTTGATCACAGGAAACAGACTTCTTCCAGCCCCTGTGACCTTCCCTGAGTTCCAATGGGCAGATTCAAGCAGTTGTTGACTAGGGGAGGGAAGGGATGTGAGACCAGGGGGAACAGTCAAGAGCAGCCTCGGGGCAGGTCCTGGTTCCCCTCGAGGGATGCACACGACAATATCTTTGAGCTGCTTTGCAGGTACTGAAACCCCCACCAACAGATGCACACGACAATATCTTTGAGCTGCTTTGCAGGTACTGAAACCCCCACCAACAGATGCACACGACAATATCTTTGAGCTGCTTTGCAGGTACTGAAACCCCCACCAACAGATGCACACGACAATATCTTTGAGCTGCTTTGCAGGTACTGAAACCCCCTCCAGGCGGGAGAAGTTCACTGTCTGCTGCCCACAAGCACGGAGACCCCAGACTAGTTGGAACCAGAAGGTTGATGATGCCGACTCCCGATTACCTCACCACCAGCCAATCAGAAGAGTGTCCACGAGCAGACCACGCCCTCTTGGAACAATTACTATAAAACTTCTATCTTCTCCAAGGAGGGGGACACATAGTTTTTCAAGGCAGGAGCCCGCTGTGTCCCCCTTTGCCTGGCAAAGTAATAAAGCTCTCCTTTTCTATTTCACCCAAAACTCTCTCCGAGATTTGATTCAGCACCGGTGCACGCTGAAACTGAGCTTTCGGCATCAAAAACGTCCTTTTAGCAAAAGAAAAGCCTGGCTCCTGTGCTGCACTTGCTGTCGTATTTCTTGAGTCTCCTTTAATCTGGAACAGCTCTCAGTCTTTGTCTTCCACAGGCTTCACAGTTTGGAAGACTACACTTCAGTACACTGTAGAAAGTCCCTGCATTTGGGCTGCTCGGCTGTTTCCTAATGATTCCGTTCAGGTCATGCACTTTTGGCAGAGACTTCATAGAAGCCGTGTGTTTTTCTAGTGCAACATATCAGGAGCTGACATATAATCATTGTTAACAGGAAAACTGTATCTCGGTATGCCCTTCTCAGTGAAATAAGAAACCATAAGAATTCTAAACTATCATCGGATTCGTAATAACTGTAGTACGATTCTTTGATTACGTATCAATTTCCAGTCGTAGGGAGAGTAGAGACTGGGTCTCATCCACGTTTATGACTTAGCAGTAGTGAAGGGCATGACCTCCAGTTGGCACCCACCATGGGAATGAGAACCGCCCGTCTTTCCTTTTGGTTTCCACTGTCTCCCCCCATCTCCGTTTCTTCCTCAGCTCAGACAGGGTCAGAAAGTCCAGTCCAGGTGCAGCTGCCTCTCAGGATGTGCTGTGTGGCTCCACTGGTGAGCAGTGGCTAAAACGTCCTCACCCACCACTTGACAAGGTCGGATCACTGAAAAATAAACGATTAAAATTTGAGGGACTTCCCTGGTGGTCCAGTGGTTGAGACTTTGCCTTCCAGTGCAGGGGATGAGGGTTCGATCCCTGGTCTGGGAGCTGGAATCCCACATGCCTCGGGACCAAGAGATCAAGGCATAAAACAGAAGCAGTACTGTAATAAATTCAATAAAGACTTTAAAAATGGCCCACATCAAAAAAAAAAATCTTTAAACTACGATATGCCAAATAGTTATCTCGCTTCTGCTAAACACTGAAGTTGTGTAAAGTGGACTAAAGAACTAGATCACAAACAGTCAAAAACTGTTCTTTTTGCAATTTCAGAAAAACTTAGGATAAAACATCATCAGTTTCAGGATTCTCCATAAACTGGTAATAACATTTAGGCTCTTGCCATAGCCCACGTGCAAGTGGGCGCTGGCACATGACAAAATAAGTAAACGTATCAGCAGTGCAATATTTAACGAGAAAGCGATGATCATGACTGTTTACCAGTGTGAAATAAAATTCATATTTTATGGCAAGACAAGAAAAATTTAAACATAAAAAGTTCTTCTCTGCCCTTTGGCCTCCTCTCTCCCCTCACTGAGCATTGTGTATCTGCATTAGGCATCCACCAAGGCTCCCCATCAGCTAGAAATACCTGCTCGACCATAAAGAGTAACATTCTCCCAGCATCAACAAGACAACTCCTTAGAAGATAACGCTCCTTCTGGATCTTGTAAGCGCTCACGCGGCCCACCAGGACTGTGCTTAGACCTGGATTATGTAAACGGTCAATGATATGTCACTGGAAGGGAATTCCCTGGAGATCCAGTGGTTAGGACTCTGCATTTTCACTGCAGGCGCCTGGGTTCGATCCCTGGTCGGGAAGATCCTGCAAGCCGCGCAGGTCAGCCAAGTGAAATAAAATAAAATTAAATAAATAAATAAATAATGTCATTTGATGTACAGCCCGCTTTCTCAAAAAACTTGACTGTGCCTTGACTTCTAATGGGTGGAAGAATTCTCAGAGCTTTCTGAGATGTTCTTCCCAGATTATAAAATAAATAAAATCTTCCATTTCTTTCCTAGATCGACTGATTAATTTTTCATGGACACCAGGTTTTTATTTCTTCATGGATACTCATTTGTTGTTGTGACTTTATATTATTTGCAAATAACTAATATTATAGCCATCATCCCCCACCTTCTGGGGCTTACTGTGCTATCAAGACATCAGCTCTCAGCCTAGCTGTCCATTTTCCAGAGATGACCTCTTTTCTCTCTGGTTTGTTTTAATGTCTTCTCTTTGTTTCATGTTCGTCAGTTTAAGTATGTCTCTAGGCCTGGGTTTTTGTGGTTTGTTGGACTTCCTGGTCAATGACTGGTGTTTTTCCATCAGCTGGGGAAAATTCCCAGCCATTATTTTTTTAAATATTGCTTCTTCTTTCTCTCTATTCTCTCCTACTGAAATCCTAAATGCATGTATCTTTGATGTCATCCTATCCTTTCTGTGTCTTAACTTCTTTTTTACACTAGAATAAAATCTGTCTCTCTGAGCTATATTCTAGAAAAATTCTTCAAATGTGTCTTCCAGTTGATTGTTTTTCTCTCCTGGTGTAAGGCTGTCCCTTAAGTTTATTTTTTGTTTAAATGTCAATTATTATACATTTTATTTATGAACATTTTAATTCTTTTTCAAGTAATCTTATTCAACTTACAGTCTCTTGTTACTTGTTCACATTTTTGTGCTGACTATTGAGAAAGGAACATGAGAAAATCCATGCCCTGAAAAAGCTTACCATGTAGTAGGAAAATAGGCAGGTAGAAAAACTAAATCACAGCATCACAGGGGAAACGCAACAGGGAACACGCAACATATAATGTAGCCAGCTCATCAAAAGCTTCTCGGAAAAAGTGACAAACTGCAATCAAAACCACCAGTTAATCCATATTTCTACAATGGCGTTCGTATGGTATCAGCTGCTGCACAAACTAGATTTTTAAGAGAATTAAATAGAATCAACTCTCAGCTATAGGAGAAGCACATGTCCGCTGACTCTGAAAATCAGCCAGTCAGTGGGAGTCTAGGAAGCTAGCTGTCTCTTAGGCTGAGTCCGACACCCATTTTCTGTGCTGTTAGGTATCATCCGTTTGCCCCCAGATTCATTCTCTAGCCAAGTTTCCTTTTTAGCCTTGTCTTCACCGCCACCCACCCCTGAGAATCGCTGCAGGAGGTAGACGAGGGCCGGACAGCAGTGACATGTCCTTCTGGGGGGCAGGCCCGGGTGGGGGGGCAGCTTCCCTGGGAGCCTCAGCCTTCCCTGCTGGTTCCCTTCCTCCTGTCTATTCTTTTAAAAATCATTACTTCATTTGAAAGTCTTTCCCAAAATTTTAGCTGAATGTGCCTTCTGACTGCTGCCAGGACCCGCCCCGAGCAGTTCTCCCAAACCAGTTTCCACAGAGCATTAGCACAATAAAAAGGAACCACAGTAAGTTTATGGCAACTTATTAAGATTTTGGAGCCGAAAGGAACTGGAATGGAAAGAAACCCAAAATGGTACCTGTGTACTTCACCTTGGACAGCACGTATTGAAGAGATAACGTGACACCTGTTTCCTCCCACCTGGCTGCTGCCCACACCCAGTTCCAGCCACAGGGGTCAGCGTGGGCCCCACGGTCAGGGCGGCCTGGCCTTTTAAAAAGGCTTTGCTGAAACCCTTCAGGGAGCTCGAGGCTTTTCAGGGCAAGAGCCACCTCGTCTCCTTGTATGGCCTTGCAATAAACCTTTCTCTGCTCCGAACTCTGACGTTTCAATTTGTCTGGCCTCAGTGTACATCGGGCACATGAACTTGCATTAACATCATATGTGGACAGCAAGAACTGGAAGAGATGGTACTGCAATCCGATGATGACCACGAGTCAACAGTTCACACAACCTTCAGAGAACCAGTGCTCTCAGGGTATTTTCAAAATATTTATTTCAAGTGTTTAATCTTGGAAACTTTCCATCCTTATACATCTTTAGCTGTTACCCCACAAGTCTTCCCTGATCCTCCACATGGAAATGATCTCATCTTCTTGAGAAATAAAATATCACCCGCCATATCAGTAAAGAAAGGATGTCACAGTCATCAGCAATTGCACCCCTCCAGCCACGAGTTGGTGAGCCCTGAGGGGACTCAGGAAGGAAACAGAGAACACCTGCCATCTAGCAGCCATCAGACTGCAGCCACTCTGGTGAGCCTTGAGGAAGCTCGGGATGTGAAAACACAGGATACTGGCCCCAGATAGCTGAGGTGCATATCAAAGGAATGCTTTCAGTGAGCCCAGACTCTTGCAACTTCCCATACAGAGAAAAGCTCTAAATTCATTGAGATATCTGGTTTTCTTTAGTTAACAATAATCTTTTCACGTTCAGGCTACCTGCCCTTTGTTGCAAAACTTTTATATAACCTGGCTCTCCCCTCCCCTCCCTGGAGCAGTTCTCTCAGGGTTACTTGAGATGCTGCCTCCCAGGTCTGAGGTCCTAAGAATATCTGCCGAATAAAACAGAACTCTCAACTTTTAGGTTGTGTAATTTTTTCAGTCAACATTCTAAACCTCAGCATCACCTTGTCTGTAGAAGCCACACAGATGTTTTTCTTATTCATTCCTGCACTGCAGCTATTTGGGGGCATGTTCTGTTTCACTTCTGACTGGGTCTCTTAAGGGCAGAGCCTGGGACCTGGATCACTGTTTCCTCAATGGGGGAAGCACGCTGCTGCTCTCCTTGTATGAGATCAGAGTGACTTTTAATGAATAAATATCAGCAAATATATATATACACATACACACTTATACAAATATTTTCATACTTAACACTCAAATTGGTACCAAGTGGGATTGAGATTTTAAAATAAATTATTTAGTAAATATTTATAAAGCTAATTTTTATATTAAGGTAGAGATTTATCATTTTTCAAGCTTGTGGAAATAAGGCCCAGTAAAATAAAAATCAATATGATTTATTTTTCAAAAACTACTTTAGGGCAAGTAATGTTTGTATTTGCTAGTGGCTACTCAGTAGGATTTATATTTAGTAGGACACATAATTGCCAACTTGCTTGCCAAGAACATGAGATTCCTCTAAAGGGAAAGGAATAATGATCTCACTTAAATTTTTTACGGTTTAAAAATATATAGTTTAAAAGTAGACTGAATGTACCACCTGAGCTGGACCGCTGTGCAAAGGTAGCATGTCGTCATGTTGGTGAAACGTGTGAAACAGAAAAAGGTATAAAGCAAGCAGACAGACTTTGCTGTACGGCAGCTAGCGGCACAACATTGTAAATCGACTATACTTCAATAAGGAAAAAAAAAGAAAATCTATTCCATGTAATTTAAAACAAAATAATTAGCACATTAAAAAAAACGCAGACAGCTTTGGGGAGAAAAGGATGAGTTTAGCAGAAATTATTAGAACACAAACGTGGACATAAGTGAGGGAAGCGTACACGTGTAAACTGATGTGGCCACATTCGGGAAAATAGGAAACACCCTTTTTTAATGGTTAGTGATTAGCTGCCTGTGACAGAAACCAGGAGACGGGACCCCTGCCGTCCCCCGGGCCTCGTGAGTGTTAGGGGGCGACCGCAGGCCGTGCTTTGAGGACCCTCCCAGAAAACCACCAAACAGAGGGCCATGGGGCCGCCCCGTCTTCACCACCTGGAAGACGGAGAAGCAGAAAGTCAGGCCCCGCCGCCGCCGCACCAGGACCAGCGCTTCACATCACACAGCCGCCCGCGAACAGCAGCACAGCACGAGGCCCCAAACAAAAGCGCGCATCGACATCAACAGGAGAAGAGAGAAACTGTTACAGTCACGCAACTACACAGCAAGGAGAGTAAACAATTACCACCATAAGCGAGAACATGGACGAATCTTACAAATACTGTTGAGCAGAAAAGTCAGACACAAGGAGTACAAAACAGTCAAAATGAATCTTTGCCATCAGAGTCACGGGCCAGGAGAGGGTCGCCCTTGTAAGGAGGGCAGGGACTGGAAGGGGCGTGAGAGGGTTTTCTAGGGCTGGTATCGCCTTGTGTCTCATTCTGGGTGACCCGTTACACAGCTGCTGTGATGAGTTTATTGAAAAGTCATCAGTGTATACATAGAATTGAGTGCTTTCCGTATGCATTTTCTTCACTTCCATACAGAAGTCTGGGTTTTTGCCTCGGCTGTGGATCCAGGCCCGCACTGCCCCAGCCGCGTCCACACCAGGGATGGGTGCCTCCACACGGCTCTAGCATCCCAAGGCTAAGGACCACACCAAGACTCTGCTCCCGGAGGAACCCCACGGCCAGCCTGCCTGTGGGTGACACAGCACTGTAGCCCACACCTCACTTTGATCTCTCTAACCTGAGAGCAGCAGTTTGGAAGCCAGTCTAAGTAAAATTCCCAGATTTGTGGTCTGACAGGCGTAGCTGTGAGTGGGAGAGACGTGAGGCTTGGACGGGGCTGCAATGGAGTTGTGTGACCGCCTGCAGACCAGCCCACTCCCCTTCTGCTCCCTGGTGCTCCTGCCGTGGCCTCTTCCGCGCAATCTCGCCGCGTCTCAGGGACAGTCATGCTTTATCACTTAGATTTTTATCGTGAATGAGTTCAGAGAAGCAGCACAGTGAGGGAGAACGGAAGTGCCGTGACACAGAAGACCAAAGAATGCCTGTCTTGTTCTTTTTTCCCTTGTGCAATATTCCAAACATATAGAAAAATATAGTAAATGTCTACCCATCACCCAGCTTTATCATATTTAAACATCTTGCTATGTTTGATTCAGATTTTTTTAAAGAAACAAAACTCCATAGATACAGTTAAGTTTCTCCACTTCGTTCTCCTTTTCCCCAGAGGTAAAGATCAGATTAAATGTGGTATACATTACCCTATGCCTTTGTATGATTTTAGAAAAGGAAGAGAACAGCCTGATTTGGTGAGAAAAGAGGGAAAAAGAACTCCTGCTTTAATTCCACTTGTTATGTGGTCAGTACTTTATTTAGTATTTTAAACCATCCTCACGATATATCATTTGAATCTCAAAACCACTAAGTGTGATGCGCTGTACATACAGCATTTATCACCTCCAATTTATAGATGAACTACTGAAACTCAAAATACATAGCTGCCTAGGTTTAAATGGCAAGTAAATGGCAGATCAATTTTCCAGTTATAAAGAAATAGTGGTCGCTTTCAAGGACAAAGTAATCTAGGTTTTTCATGAGTCAATTATATCTAAGTAAGTATTTTAAAATACTAAAAGCAATACTAATTGAGGGTGAGATCAACATGAATTGATGAAAAATCTGAATTATAAGATGTGACAAGTGCAATTCATTTCTATTTAACAAACTCAAACTAGGCTGACAAATGTCTGCTTCAACATAGGTCCTGGGGTTAGTGAACACGTAGCGCGACCTGCAGCTAAGTTTCTGGGGCAGGAGAACAAGCATCCATATCACACGAGTTTCTAATTAAAATGACCTCAAGGTCTAGCCTGGCACTAGTGGCAGAATTAGCCTCGAATGAAAGGCACATGGTGGTGGTTTAAAGTCCCCCTCGCCCCCAGCAACATTTCGCTTAAATACTCCTCTATTCTGTTCACTTGCTCCACAGTTAGTTAAGGGATTAATTGCAACACAGCCCACACCTGAATAAACAGATACCTGTGTTCAAGCAAGAGACGGCAGGAAGTGCGTGGAACCCGCCGCAAGCAGAAGGGTCAGAGTCTATTATCCCCGCCAGGGAGGAAGGAGGAGCTGACCTCCAGGACATAGGGGAGGTTCCCACAAAACAGTTTTGTATGATGGGCTGAACCATGGCGTTGTTTTCATCTTAGCCTCAGACCACATCCAGGCCCCCATGGTCTCCTTTGAACACTTTGATGCAAACAGCTGCCACAGCAGGGGATGCAGAGCTTCCCTCCTGGAGCCTGCAGACTGACAGGGGATGCCGAGCCCTGATGGTGCACAGAAAGGCGACCATCATATTTCTGTAGACTTAAACGGGCACAAAGATGACGCAGGAGAAGATGGCCATCCGGTGCTCCCCACCGCAGGCTCTCCTGGGTCCTCTCTCCCTTCTTTCCTCTCCCCACCCCAACCTTACCAATCTTGCTGTGGAGTTTTTTCAAGACGCTAAATTTGTTTGAAGGTGGTTTTCCAGCTTTTTGATCAAGGAATGCACGGTTTTCTAGTGGCGATTAAGGTTTAACGTGTTACCTCTCCTGGAAAGAACTTTGCCAGGAACAGGCATTGGGCAAGGCCTTGGGGAAGATAACCAGGGTGGGATGGCTTTTAAACGGACAACATGGCCTCACACAGACCCCAGACTCACCTCCTAGCAGCTCTCCACCAGCGCCACTCAGCACAGGTCTGAGGAAAAGCAGCTCCAGATGCACCCTTCTTGGAGATCCGAAAGCTGTGGGCAAAGTATAGATGGCGGGAGGGCCAGGCGGCCAGAAGAGCCGTTCATTCCTCAGTCTTTAAACAGCTCCTGAGAGGAAGCACGTTCAGGGTGGCTGGGCGAGACTAAGACACCTGCTTTTGGGAACAGACAGGGTCCAGAAAACCAGGGCCCCGGGAGCGGGGGGCGCGCAGCGGCAAACTGTCAACTGGTCAGGGTTGGGGACGGAGGCAGGGAATGGGCAGCGGCAGGAAGCGACCCCGCTGCCTGCGCATCTCGGAGAAGGGTGCCGGGCCTGGAGAGGGCCTGCTGTGGGCAGCGAAGGGCTGGAAGGGAGACAGGAGACCGGAAGCCGGCGCGGGCGGCGGTGGCGGAAGCCCTGGGGCGGGCGTGCGCACGCCTCCCGCTGCAAGGGCGCCCCGGGGCGGGAAGCGCAATACCAGCTTTTTCTCACTTCTTCAATGTCTGCATTCCATATAACCCAGCAGAAACTGGGTAAATCATTTTAAATCAAGGAGAGAGGCCAGCCTGAATTAAAGAAAAGTCCAATACCCAGAAGTATAGAAGGAACCGTTAGCTGGAGTTAACACGGAGATGCAAATGGCGGAGAAATGAGTAGTCTTTACTTTCCGCCCTTTCTTCTTCTAACTGTCCATGAGCATACACTTTTTAAAATATAAAAATAGTAAGTAAATTAAAACAAGGCATTTTTATTCATTTGAAGTTCATGCATAGTTAATTGGGTATCAAAGTTGTAGCGAGTAACATTTTTTAAGAGTAGTTTGCAAGCAATGAGCAAATATCCTTAAAGATTCTGTCCTTGGGACTTCCCTGGTGGCACAGTGGTTAAGAATCCGCCTGCCAACGCAGGGGCACCCGTTCGAGCCCTGGTCCGGGAAGATCCCACAGGCCGTGGAGCAACTAAGCCCGTGCGCCACAACTACAGAGCCTGCACTCTAGAGCCCTCAAGCCACAACTACTGAAGCCTGCGCTCTAGAGCCCGTGCTCTGCAACATGAGAAGCCACCGCAATAAGAAGCCCGCGCACAGCCAGGAAGAGTAGCCCCAGCTCGCCGCCAGCGTGCAGCAACAAAGACCCAAGGCAGCCAAAAACCTAAATTAATTAATTAAATAAATCTATTTTAAAAAAGAGAGAAAATTAACTTCAAAAAAAAAAGATTATGTTCTTAAAGACATTCAACCATCTTCAATCATCACCCTTTGTAGTAGAGCAAAGGCAAGCGTCTGCCTATTCCAAAATGAGATTTCAAAATTCGGAATTAGTGGGTTACAAATTTAGAAATTTATGGTAAGGAAAGTGGTTGCCGTGTTGGTGGTTCTCCTCCAGGTCTACCTATAATCCCAGGATTATGCAGAATGGGCCCTTCCACTAGAGCTCAAGTGCTCAGACAAGTCGGTGGAGGTTGGAGAGGAAAGAGAGAAACGTAACCACACACCGCACATTTTAGCAACTCCACCACTGGGAGCTAAGGAGATGTTCTTTCCCACCACAGATGAATTTTACCCTAGGTGAGATGGAAAGGACCAAACACCCAAAAGTCCAGTTCTATTCTTTTCCTGTGCGGAAACAATATTAAATGTGCAAGTCCAATCTGTCTCGCCCATTCGTGCTTGTCTGCGGTTTGTCTGGTCTCTTCTTCCACAGGGACAGTGCGTTCTCTGCATCACAGGGTGGTAGCATTGCCTTCTGTGCTCCCAGAGAAGTGGCACAGCTCGTGGTCCCTGTGCGGCCTGGCACCCAGCTGCCTGAGTTCAAGGCCAGGCTCTGCTGCCAACTCGCTTTGTGAACTTGGGCAAACAGCCAGTTTCTGTCATGGACTCCTCATCACGAAACGTAGATGCTAGATTTGGGGCGGGGGGAGGTGGGAGAATTAAACAGCTTACTTTTCATAAAGTGCTTAAAACCTTGCCTGGCGTACACAGCCTGCCTCCTGGGAGAACTGACGGTGTTTACAGCCGAAGAACACCCTTGGCCAGCTTTCAATCCCCTCGGTGCTGACTCAGCCTGCAGCAGGGCATAGAACTGCTGACTGCAACTAAGTAACTGCCTGGTGAATGCAAGCTCGTCATGGACTGAAGGTTTGTGTCCCCCAGAATTCGTGCTGAGACCCAAACCCCAAGCTGATGGTGTGAGAGAGTGGGGCCTTTTGGAGGGCTTCATCTAATGACGGGATTAGTGCCCTTACCAGAGACCCTCTGACGCGACAGCGGGAGGACACAGGGAACAGCCGGCCATCTGTGAACCAGGAAGCGGGCCCTCACTGGACACCAAATTTGCCGGGGCCTTGATCTTGTGCCCCCGGCTTCCATGACTGTGAAAAACAAGCTCAACTTGTAACTATTGTTTACAAGCCACCTAGTCTATGGGATTCTGTTTCAGCAGGCCGAACGGATGAAGACAAAACTTGAAGATCACATTCATCAATGTTGGAAACTTCTGGACAAATGTCAAGGATTCTCAATTATCTTTCTAGAGTATTTAGCTCAAAGTTTCTTAGAGACCCAGAAGAATATTCTAACAGGCGCTTCCAGGTTCTTTGATCAGAGCGGTGTAAAGTTTGGTTTACAAAAAAACAACAAACTTTTACGATCCTACTTTACTATTAAACTTCATTCTAAGTCAGCCAAATTTGGGCTGAAACTTTGGTCAGAGTGGAAGGCCTAGAGCAATGTTTCTCAATACTGCATCAGTCACAGGGGTGCTTTAAAACGATCTGTTTTAGCTTTTCAGGTCCTCATGCAACCCCTGACCAAATATTTCCAAAGGCTGAGTGTTCTACCTTATGCGACAGTCCACGGCATGTTCAAAATGATTATTAGAAAGTTCTCTAAGCTGAAATAAACTTCATCTCCCTATTCTCTTGCTTTTTATGGTTTCACAGAATAAGTAGTCATTTGTATGCATGATAATACTTAGTATATTTAAAGCCAGTTAAAGCAGATTCTCCTAGGGATTATGTACTTGAATAACTTGTAAGGTAAAACTCCTTATAATCAAATTTACTGTTGAAAATCTCTTAAGTTGCTTACAAAGTAAAATCCTAATAAAGCCGATTTTACCTCCAGGATTGGAATAGGTTGTTCCTTGGGCTGGGCTGCAGATGCAGGGGTTGGCTGGCAGTAGAGCCACATTGTAGGAAAAATTCTTACCTTTATTCAGTTGGAATGAATGCATATTGTTGAAATTATCATTGTGATGCAACATTATGAAACATTTCCTTAGTGTTTTCCATTAAAACAAAACACTTATTGTGTACCTTCGACACGCCAGGCATTGTGCCGGTGGGGACACTCGTCATTCATTCCCCGATAAATATGGAAGAGCAGACACTTTATTAGCTGAATGGGGAAGTCACTTCCTGAGACAAAACTGACATTTGAAGAGAAGATTGAGGAGAAAAAAGTTTGGTAACATGAAAGCAGTATACTTCAGAAAAAAGAAATCTGATAGTGTTGCAAACAACTCTGCTGCTATATCTTGAAAAACAGGTTCAGGAAGGGTCACCTTCCAGCCCTCTAATAGTAACTATTTGACTCATCATTGAAGGAACACTGGTTTGCAGCAAATTCCCAAGTACTTTTAGGATTAATTTACAAGAAACTCTAAATAATACCATGTATTTAGCAAAACAAAAAATACTTTCACTAGGAAAAATTAAAGATATCTTCATGGGGGCTCCTCAATGAATCCTTTTAAGATAAGTACTTCTAAGGAAAGAATCATTCTAGAAACGGAAACTAGACTTATCTTGTTTTATAAGCTGTCCTAAATTAACAGCAACAACAAAAAGCCCCAGCAGCAATCATAGCAGGATCTTCCTAAGAGGGACCAATGGCGGACAGTTACAGCAAAGATTCACAAGTCCCTCTGCCACCTGCTGAACTTGGTTAAAACAAAGATCAAAGGCAATGAGGAAATAAATTCATTAATGTCCAATGTTTGATAGATATTAAAGGAAATGGAAAAAGGCATTCCCATCTTCCTTAAGCTCCAGTCTGGGAAGGGAGGGTTTATGGTAGTTGGTGTGTGCTTGAGCCATGGGTTTTTAAAATTATTTTAAATTAATTTTTATTGGAGTATAGTTGATTTAGAATGTTGTGTTAGTTTCTGCTTTACAGCAAAGTAAATCAGTTGCACTCATATATACATCCATTCTTTTTTAGATTCTTTTCCCATATAGGTCATTACAGATCACTGAATAGAGTTCCCTGTGCTATACAGTAGGTTCTTATTAGTTATCTATTTTATATATAGTAGTGTGTATATGTCAATCCCAATCTCCCAATTTATCCCCCTCCTTTCCCCTTTGGTAACCATGTTTGTTTCCTACATCTGTGACTCTATTTCTGTTTTGTAAATAAGTTCATTTGTACCCCTCTTTTTAGATTCCACATACAAGGGATATCATATATTTGTCTTTCTCTGTCTGACTTACTTCATTCGGTATGACAATCTCTAGGTCCATCTATGTTGCTGCAAGTGGCACTATTTCATTCTTTTTTACGGCTGAGTAATATTCCATTGTATATATGTACCACATCTTTAACCATTCCTCTGTTGATGGACATTTTGGTTGCCTCCATGTCCTGGCTATTGTAAATAGTGCTGCAATGAACATTGGGGTGTGTGTATCTTTTCAAATTACACTTTTCTCCAGATATACGCCCAGGAGTGGGATTGCTGGGTCGTATGGTAATTCTATTTTTAGTTTTTTAAGGAACCTCCATACTGTTCTCCATAGTGGCTGCACCAATTTACCTTCCCACCAACAGTGTAAGAGGGTTCCCTTTGCTCCACACCCTCTCCAGCATGTATTTGTTTGTAGATTTTTTGATGATGGCCATTCTTCCTGGTGTGAGGTGATATCTCATTGTAGTTTTGATTTGCATTTCTCTAATAATTCGTGATGTTGAGCATCTTTTCATATGCTTTTTGGCCAACTATATGTCTTCTTTGGAGAAATGTCTATTTAGATCTTCCACCTATTTTTTGATTTTTTTTTGATATTGAGCTCTATGAGTTGTTTGCATGTTTTGGAGATTAATCCCTTGTCGGTCCTTTCATTTGAATTTTTTTTTTTTAAGGTAGTGGTAGAGGTACTACCCTCTCCCCAAGCTGATTCCTCCACTACTGGTGCCCAGCTGCAGCACCTTTGCCAAAATTTGGCAATTCAAAGTGCAGAAAAGATAATGTTGTGGAAAAGCATCAAGTCTTGAGATCTTACAGTCATTGACTTTGTAACCCTGAACAGCAACAACCTTCATTCCCTTATCTGTAAATTAAGGATATATGGCCAGTGATTTAAGGGATAGAAAAAGGATCAAATAGATGCAAACTTCAAAAAGCATTGTGCGAAATGTAAAACCCCAGACAGGTAAAAATATAAAGAACTATAGCGATTTAGACAATTCAGAGGAAAAATCTAGTGTGAACGTTTTATTTTGACAAAACAAACTTCACAAATTTTACATTCTAAACTCCCAAAGTTTCACTTATTTGAAAAGTAAGAGACAAGGCATCCTGGACTCCAAGATTTCAGGCATGAATAGACTAGTGCCATATTTTCAAGTTTTATAAGCTAGCTGTACTTTATACACCATAAAAGTGAAGAGAGCTGTGACAAA
Source organism: Orcinus orca (assembly GCF_937001465.1). Taxonomy (NCBI): domain Eukaryota; kingdom Metazoa; phylum Chordata; class Mammalia; order Artiodactyla; family Delphinidae; genus Orcinus; species Orcinus orca. Next base: position 388,908 of record NC_064571.1, read on the forward strand.
TTCACTAGTGTCCAGTGCACCTGTAAGAAACACACCGACACACCTGGAATTTCTAACTAGTTTCACATCAACGACCTCTGAGTAACTGACGTGCATATTTCCATTAATAGTAGGCACAACTCCACAAACATCAAATTACACAAATCACTTGTTTTTTATAATCTCAATTTGGAAATTGAAAAAATAAGAGGAACAGAGTTAAGCAGCTGCAAATGCTGCACTTACTGCACACAAGTACATCATGACAAGGAATGCTAAAAGTTCCCCCAGGAATGATTTTTGAAATTTTAAAGTATATTTTATCTGAAAAGTTGAATTCTTTAATGTGAAAAGCAAGTTAAGTATTGACTCCATCCCTAAAGATCTAGCAAGTTACAGATTCTGTGCAATTAGGCACTAACATACACATTTGAGAGATTAACACTGTTCAGTGGAACATGGAGGTGGTTCCGCAGTGTTTTTATGGTTCACTTTGGCTTCACACGTCCTTGAAACCTTAGACTCAGTGAGAAGTTACAACTTATCCCACACTAGATACAGGCAATGTAGTTATGATCCGGAACAAATGACTGCTTTTCACCTTCAAGGAACCTAATTTTGATTTATACAAAATTAGATTTTCACCCACATGTATGGATAAAAGTGCTTCTCAAATGTACATATCCCACTTCCATAATCCTAAAACAAAAGTAAAGGCACACAAATGGACAATGGTTTATATATTTTATGTGAATGTTTTTCGTTAGTCTTTAAACAAAATCAATTGCTGTCTAGAGATGTGTGACCAACTTGTTACAAATTTCTACAACTTTGGAAATTAAAGATCTAAGAACTCTCTAAACACTGCAGTTCTGTGCAATTCATGTATTGGTTCATTCACTCTGCAATCTGTTAACTCACTCTGTCATCACTATAGGCTGCAATACTTATATTGCAGCAACTATGAGACCAAAAAGGCCAAGGGAGAAGGACGTTTTGGAATTAGTCTCCCACAAGTCGTTTTGAATCTTGTTACAAGTGAATTTAATATGCCTGTGAGCTAAATTGAACAATAATTATAAAGACATTCACCCTAACATATTTGAACGAAATATAATTAAGAACCACAGTTAAACGAGTCTTTAATTTTAATGACCGATATTTTTTCACTTATATGTGAAGGGATTCAATAACCAGCAGCATTTAAATATAGAAATCGTCCCATCTATTTTCTTTTCCCTTTTATAAAGTGCTATTTTTAACTGGGTAGATTTACTAGCCAGCTTTCCAATAACTTCATTCCATGTCTCTAATAGATTCAAGGAAACACTGGAAAACTGAAAAGATTGAGTATTTTAAACATTTGCAAAACATTGCTACAAAGTATTGAGACTATGAATGTATTTCATTAGTAAAATAAAAAGTGTACCTTGGGCTTCCCTGGTGGCGCAGTGGTTGAGAGTCCGCCTGCAGATGCAGGGGACACGGGTTCGTGCCCCAGTCCGGGAAGATCCCACATGCCGCGGAGCAGCTGGGCCCGTGAGCCGTGGCCGCTGAGCCTGCGCTCCGCAACGGGAGAGGCCACAGGAGCGAGAGGCCCGCGTTCCGCAAAAAAAAAAAAAAGTGTACCTTGTGTGAGACTATTAAGTTGATTTAATAATTACTTCACAGAAGCATCAGTTCATTAACATTTATGTCAATTTTTGTTAATAATCTAAACCAGAAACAGTTTCTGTAGGCAATTCAACTCTAAGCACTGTCAAATAGGGTCATGCCAAGTAGAACCAACGGTTAAATTACCCCCAGAATAAAAACTCAGACAAATTCAGACTTTGGAAAAGCAAAACAAGTTAGTGAGAATCAGAACCAGAGGTAACATTTACTTAAAAGTACCATACGTTGCTAAAAAGGGTTTTCTTTAAATAAAAATTTATGTAGTTATTAATAATGTACCTTAATACTAAGTGCAGTGGTATTAGAGATAATTAAGAGGAAACCACACAACAGATTAACTCAAAAGTGAATGTTGCCTATTTCTTTAGTTCAGTGACCAAAGCTGAAATTGCTTTCGAAAAGAGGTGAACACTACTTACAAGTAGGGTACCAAGAGATTTCCAATTGCATTCACATTATTCTCTAATTAGTATTTGTGCATTTCAACTCTGACCTGACCTTCAGTAGCATCTTAAAATCAAATGCAATTAGTAAAAACACAGGGTAGTATGTCGGTTTGTTCACACTTACAAACACTACCAGCTTCATTACAATTTGCATTTCCTGTTGCTCTTGGAAGAGTCGCCACTATTAAAAACAGATACGAATGTGCAATGCTCCTTACTCTGCATGGTAGCCGGCAATGTTTCAATCAAAGGGACCCTCAGTCATCAACTCTGCACCTGATTTTGATACACTTTCAGTCCTTATAAACAGGGACTCCAGCGCAGAAGGGTGGCAGCGGGAAAAGAGGCCTAGGTCAAGGTTTGAGGAATCGCTTGGAAATCCACTGCAGCCATACTGCTAAGGAGAATTCCTCCCCATCCTTTCCAACCCCCCGAAGTAAGAATGCAGCATTTAGCTTAAGTCTTTTCTGGTCTCACTTCCTTGTCTACACCTAGTACCCTATTCCTAAGACGACAAACAAGTCTTAGAACGTTCTAAAATCATTTTTACCCGAATACATTGGACTTGGGTCTCAGTTTGAATGAGGATGAGTGGCCTTTAAAAGACCGGTCTTCCTCTTCGTCCTCCCCCTCCTCCAGGGGCTGCTCCGGGTCTCTGAAAGAGGGTGTGGTGTGGATGATCTGGGTTCGGAAGCGGATTTTGTTGAGTCTGGGTTTCATCCGCCCACTAGAGCTGCCCGAGGCTTTGCGACCCGGCTCCTTCGCTTTGCCCGCAGCCAATCCCTCGGCCAGGTGATGGTGATGGTGGTGGTGGTCCCCGCCGTCCTCCAGAGCGTGCGAGAGTCTGCCGGAGATGAGGGTCGAGGGCAGCACCCTCGAGAGCCTCCAGCGCCCTCCCCCGCTGCCCGCCGTGCTCTCGGCTTCGTCCTCGTCCAGGGCGCCCACCAGGGTCCGGATCTCCTCGGCGGTGCTCGGGCTCAGGTACTGCGAAGGCTTCTTGCCGCTGTAGTCGCGCACGTCCACGTCCGCGTCGTAGGCCCCGACCAGCAGCTTCACCACCTCCACGTGCCCGTGCATGGCCGCCAGGTGCAGTGCGGTGTAGCCGCCGCTTGTTCGCGCGTTGATGTTCACCGGCAGCCGGTGCTGGCCCGCGAAGCGCACCAGCAGGGCCAGCAGCTCCTGCCGGCCGTGCTTGGCCGCCCAGTGCAGGCAGGTGAAGCCGGTGATGAAGTCGCGCTTGGCCAGCAGGCCGGGCTCGCAGGCCAGCAGCCCCTCTAGGCTGTCCCAGCGGCCGTCGGCGGCCGACAGCATCCACGCGTGCTCCAGCGGGTCCAGCGTCAGCGCGCCCGCGCCCTCCTCCTCTGCCGCCGCGCCGTCCGCGCCCCCGGGGCCGCGCCGCAGCTGCGGGGAGCTGCCCGCCGCCTCCCGGGGCGCGGGGCGGCCGGGCCGCGGCGCATCGCCAGGCACCTCGGGCCGCGCGCCCTCTTCCGCGGGGCCGCCGCGGGGCCGCCTCCCCGGGGGCGCGCTCGGGGCTTCGTCCGCGGGGTCGGAGGGGTCGGCGGGGTATGCCGCCGAGTGCCCCGGCTCCCTGAGGCGGCCGCTGGCGCGCTGCTCGGGCGTCCCGCCCAGGGCGCCGCCGACGGGCTGCTCCAGCTCGGCCTGTTCCCGGGCCCCGCACTCCACTGGACCCTCCATCCGTGGCCGCGCACCTGGCCGGCTCCGCACCGACGCGGCTGACCCCTCCTCAGGCCCCTCGGGCGCCGCAGCGGCCTGACTAGCCGCCACCGCCCCCCGGCCGCGCCCGCGGACGCGCCCCCGCCGGACGGACACGCCCACTTCCGGCCTTCTCACTGGCCGCCTTATAGCTCCCGCGGGCCCCGCTCCTGTCCGACCCGCCCCCTTTCAGTCCCCGCGCAGGCCGCAATCAGTGCTCTCCCCGGAGAACACGCCCTGGCTCCACCCACTTCCGGCCCGTGAGCGGTCCGCAATGGCCGCTCCTGCCAGGGGACACGCCCAGACCCTGCCCACTTCCGGCGCCAGCTCCGGCCGCAATCTGTGCTTCAGCCCCGCCCCGGCGGTCGGAAAAGCAGTGTTCGCTTTTCGCGCGTCTTTCTCCTCGCGTCCCGAGTGTGCTCCATTCCCTCCCCGGCACTAACTGGTGGTTCGCTAAAAGGTCCGGGCACTCCTGTGACAGGCCCGCTTCGCGCGCGCGGCATCTGGGCGCGGTGGAGACGCGCAGCCCGCCCCGCCCCCCAGCTCACTGAGGCCGCTGGACCCCTCCTCTCATTTCCCCTCCCCTCCCTCTTGGACCCCTGCCCGCCGCGCCATCCGCCCGGACCCTACGTCACTGAGGCCACGGGACCCCTCCCCTCAGCTCCCCTCCTTTCCCGACCGGACCCCGCCCCGCGCCATCCCCCCCGGCCCTCTACGTCACTGAGGGCGCCGGACCCCTCTCCGCCGCTCCTCCCTTTCTCCCTCCCGTCCGCCCCCTTCTGTCCCGTCCCGCCCCCAGCGCCCCTCAGCCGCCGGATGCGCCATTCGGCCGGCTGCAGCCGCATCGCTGGCCCTCCGTCCGCCCAGCCCCGCTCGTACCATGTCTTCCGAGGTGGCGCGGCACCTGGTGAGTCCCCCGCCCCCCCTCCCCGGGACCCCCGCCTTCCTGCCGCGGCCCCTCCCGGCGGCCGAGGCTTCGCGGGGCTTCCCGTCTACCCTGAAGTTGAGTCTGAAGCGGGGGCGGTTTCTGTAACGGTCCCGAACGCGCGAGAGCGGGCCGGTGGCGGGCTGGCCCACTGACTCGGCCTCCCAGGCCTATAGAAGCCCCCCATTTTACCCAGTATCGACCTCCTTGGGATTGGAGCCTTTTTCTCCCGCCTTGGCGCCCTTTTCTGTTAAAATAACTGATGTGGCTGATTTGTTCGGTGCTCTCTACCTTTCAAGTCCCTTTTATGCACTGATCTCATTTCAGAGTAAGCCGTGGGATGGTCACAGTTGTGTCCTCGGCCATTCCAAGCTGTTCCTTGCCCTTTTCACTCTCATTCTCTTGTGAGTGCCGTGGAGTTTTCCAGACGCTATAAGTTGTGGAAGGACCACTTGCCTTTTGAAAATTTTGTTTTAATCTCTGATACTACAAATATCAGTGGTCGTAATCCTTGTAAACAAAAACTCTTCGGGGGGGCCACAACAGCGAGAGGCCCGCGTACCGCAAAAAAATAAAAAATAAATAAAAAATAAGGGAATCAAAAAAAAAACTCTTCGGGGGCCTGAGACCAAAAAGTTTGAAAAGTGCTGGTCTAAGCAGTCTCCCAGATTAAAAGTTTAGGTTGTGGGGACCTGAGAGGTTGGGTGATGTTCCCAAGTCACACAGCCCGTTTGTTTGATAGAGCCTGGAGGAGGGTTTTTGTCCTGATTCGGCCCAGGTCTCTTTCCTCTGTGTCCTGTCGTTAGGGAGGTCTCAGCTTTCCTGTCTGGACTGCCTTGTTACCGTTGCTGTGTTTGTGTGCACGTGTGGGTGAGGAAAATGTGTTTTAAACTCTTTGGTTCAGAGTGAAGTTCAGTCTTCAGAATTAAACTTGGGCTGGAGAGAGTTTAATAATTTAATTGATGGTGGATTTCTTGTCAGTTGCTGTGCTTATTTTGCAATAAGTTTACCTTTAATTAAACTTTTTGAGATAATTGTAAATTTTTGTGCAACTGTGACAAGTAACAGAATTCCCCAGCACCCTTTACCCAGTCTTCCTTAATAATAACATGCTGCCAACCACAGTGAAGAGCACATCCAGGACACTGACTCTGCTGTGTGAGGACAGGGCTCTCCTTCGCCCCAGGGCCCGTCGCTGCCCTTTTGTAGCCACAGCCACTTCCTTTCCACTCCACCTCCTCCTTAGCCCCTAGCAACTACTGCAGTCTGTGATTTCTGTAAGTTTGTCATTTCGAGACTGATATATAATGGGATCACCCAGTGTGTAACCTTTGGGGATTGGATATTTTTCACTCAGCAGCGTCCTCTGGAGGTTCATTCAGGTGTCGCAAGTATCATTAGTTTGTTCCTTTTAATTGCTGAGTAGTATTCCAGGGGGTGGATATACCACACTTTGAAGGACACCTAGGTTGTTTCCAGTGTTGGGCTGTTATGAATAAAGCTGCTTTAGTAATGTAGCATGAGGAAGGTGTAAGTCGTCAGTTCTCTGGGATTCACATGACAATTGCATGTTTAGTTTCATAAGAAACTGCCGAACTCTTTCCCAGAGTTTCTGCACCGTTTTTCATTCCCGTCAGCAACGTATGCAAGACCAGTTTTTCCACATCCTCCCCAGCGCTTGGTGTTCCTGTTTTTTTATTTAGACCTTCCGATAGGTATGTAATGATATATTGGGGTTTTAACTTGCATTTTTCTAATGTGCTTGTTTGCCATCTGTATATTCTCCAGTGAAATGTCTCTTCATTTCTTTTGCACATTGTCTAATTGGATTTTTTTTTACTGCTGATTTTAGACGTTTTTAAAATATATATTCTAGACACCAGTCCTTGCTATGTGGTTTAAAATATATATTCTAGACACCAGTCCTTGCAAATGTTTTTCCTCATTCTTTGTGGGTTTTTTTCATCCTCTTAAAGAATCTTTTGCAGAGCAAACGTTTTAAAAAGTTTTGATAACATCCATTTTATCAGTTTTTCGTTATACGGATTGTACCTTTGTGTCAAGTCTAAGAATCCATTGCCTAACTCAAAATACCAAAGGTTTTCTCTAATTTTTTTCCTAACAGTTTTGTAGTTTGTTTTACATCTAAACCTATGACCTATTTTGAGTTAATTTTTGTATAAGATACAAGACTTAGGTCAAGGGTCATTTTTGGCTTATGGATGCTCCAGCATTTGTTGAAAAGGCTATCTGTCCTCTCTTGAATTGCTTTTGCACTTTCGTCAAAAATCAGTTGAGGGCTTCCCTGGTGGCGCAGTGGCTGAGAATCCGCCTGCTAATGCAGGGGACACGGGTTCGAGCCCTGGTCTGGGAGGATCCCACATGCCGCGGAGCAACTGGGCCCGTGAGCCACAACTACTGAGCCTGCGCATCTGGAGCCTGTGCTCCGCAACAAGAGAGGCCGCGATAGTGAGAGGCCCGCGCACCGCGATGAAGAGTGGCCCCCACTTGCCGCAACTGGAGAAAGCCCTCGCACAGAAACGAAGACCCAACACAGCAAAAATAAATAAATAAATTAATAAACTCCTACCCCCAACATCTTCTAAAAAAAAAAAAAAAAATCAGTTGAGCGTGTTTGTGTGGATCTCTTTCTGGGGTCTCTGTTAGCATGCAGTCTTGATTCCTGTAGCTACATAAATAAGTCTTGAAATAGAGTCGACTGATGCTTCTCACTTTATTCTTATATTTCAAAAATTTTTTTGGCTATTCTAGTTTCTTTGCCTTTCATTATAAATTTTAGAATAGTCTTGTCTACCTACAAAGAATTTTGCTGGGATTTTGATAGATATTACATTAAGTCTACATATTAGTTTACGGAGAGGGATTTTTAAACTTACAGATTTCAATTCCTTACTAGTTATCTGGCTATTCACGTTATTTCACATTGGGTGAGTTGTGATGGTGTGTGGTTTTGTGATCCATTCCTTCCAAGTGGTCAAATTTCTGTGTATGGAGTTGTTCATAATATTATCTTATTATCCTTTTGATTTCTTCAGTCTGTAGTGACAGTCCCTGTTTCATTCCTGATATTGGTAATTTGCATCTTCTGCCTTTGTCAGTCTTGCTAGAAGTTTGTCAATTTCATTGATCTTTTCAAAGAACTATTTGTTTCATTGGTTTTTCTCTATTATTTTTGTATTTTCAATAAACTGATTACTGATCTTATCTTTATTTCCTTTGCTTGCTTTTGGTTTCTTTCGCTCTTCTTTTTCTAAGTTCTTGAGGGGAGACCTTAGATCACTGATTTGAGACTTTTCCTCCTTTCTAATATAGGCACATGGTGTTAATGAATTTCCCTCTCAGCAGGGCTTTAGCTGTGTTCCACAGATTTTAGTATGTTGTATTTTCATTTTCATTCTACCTTTAGTTTTTAAAGAGCTCTGTGTTAAATCTCACTTGAAACTCTTCAGATTTTCAGACCTTTTTTTTCATAGAAGAGGACATTAAGACTCAAAGATATGTTGTACAACACAGGGGGTATAGCCAGTATTTTGTAATAACTGTAAATGGAAACTGACCTTCAAAGGTTGTATTAAAAAGACTCAGGGAGGTTTAGTGCATGCTCAAGGAATCACAGCTGGTGATGATGAGGTCTGCTTTGGGCCATATTGTGCCTGCCACTGTCTCCACATGTCCCCCATTAGTAATTGCATAAGTTTTATGATTCAAGAGATCTTGACTGTATAGTTATTTATTGCTGACTCTGATAGTGGATCTTGTGATGACGTTGACTACCTTTTCCTGTCTCTTGAGAAACACACTCATAATTTTCTGCTTCTTCAGACTATCCTTACCAAAGCTTTTAAATGGTGTCCAGATCTTTTCAATTTCAAACTGCCTCTGTTATTTCCTATTTCAGATGCTATACTTTTGAACTCTTATGTTTCTTTTTCAGTTATCATTCAGTGAGGATAATTTTTTTATCTTAGAAGCTTCCCTCATTTGTTTTACTTTCTACCTTGAAGTTGTGACTTTTAATTCTTCTCTTTTATGTCCTGGAGTTAATTACCGTCTCAGTGTTTCTGATCTGGAGAGACATCCCTTCCCACTGGTCCAGGTCCTGTAATCATCATAAGATAATGAAAGACCGAGTTCCTGGCCCATCTTCTCTGAAGCTTACCCAGAGCGCTTTAACCTGTGGCAGTCTGTTGTACTGCTTGTTTGCCACTAGTCATGTGCTTCCTTGCAATACCTCCTAACTTATGTTTTGTATTGTTACTTAACTTTTCACATCAATTAAATTTTAGTGAACCTTGCATTTCCCCCCCACCCCCTAAATTAAATGATCTGTCTTCAGGAAAAGCAACCTGTAATATTCTTTGTATCCTCCGTAGCCATGATTATACGTCTTTGAGGACCGGTGTTGAATATTTTTTATATGGGAAGTATGTTCACCTTGAATCATTTTATTCTTGTTGAATGTTACACACATCAGTTATAAATTCTTACGGGCAGCTAGGAGCTGTTAGTCTGCATTTATGTTCTAACGAGGCTCCACCTTCCTCCAAGCTTTTGAGGTTTTTCCATGCTGATTTTGATCCTAACACAGTTCCAGACTGTAACTGTTTGTGTTGATTATTTATTTATTTATTTGGGTGTGTGGGAAAGGAGAAAGAGGGTGTTTTAAATTTTTGTAGTTTACTACAGAATAGACTTACTCTTCTCAAGAATATTTATTATCCCTTTATTTTTTATCTATCTATCTATCTATTTATTTATTTTTGGCTGTGTTGGGTCTTTGTTGCTGCATGCAGGCTTTCTCTAGTTGTGGCGAGCAGGGGCTACTCTTTGTTGCAGTGCACGGGCTTCTTGTTGAGGTGACTTCTCTTGCGGAGCACGGGCTGTAGGTGCACGGGCTCAGTAGTTGTGGCTTACAGGCTCTAGAGCACAGGCTCAGTAGTTCTGGCTCACGGGCTTAGTTGCTCTGTGGCATGTGGGATCTTCCTGGACCAGGACTCAAACCCGTGTCCGCTGCATTGACAAGTGGATTCTTAACCACTGTGCCACCAGGGAAGTCCCTGGCCCTTTATTTTTAACCATACTAAATTAATTTTCTCTGCTTAAGATTTTAAGTATTCCTAGTACAAAATACCTGATTCTCAAGGCTTTTTCAATGAGAATAATTTTTACACTTCCTTTTGATCATATCTGGGAGAAAGTCTGATTTAGATGATGCTTTATTTTAAAATTTTATTTAACACCTTTTACAATTTGTGTCTACCACTGATTTGAAGATCACGGAAATAAGCAGCTCACAGTCTCAATAACAAAACCACAAGATTAAAACTACCATTTTAAATACCTTCAAAACCAATCATGATTTAGTATGCTTAGAATTTTTTATTACTTTTAGTAAATACGCATATTCTGCTCGAGTGTTCTTCCTGTCTTTGAAATTTTGTATTTGGCAGTTACACTTATTTGAAATTAACTACTTTCTTTGTATTTCTCAAAAAGTCCGGAGATTTCTTCATTGAGGATCTAGCTGAAGCAGTTTAGATACAATAGAACTCAAGGTTCCTTACACTATGTGATTCGTTCCAGAACTAGTCATTGTAAAGGTGAACTTTTGTGTGCTAATCTTAAAGTTGTCCAGAATTGTGTTTTGATGGCCCCTTTTTCCTCATTTGTTTTGGTTAATTTAAATAATGCCACAGGGATGTACAAGCTCCCTTTTGGCTATCTGCAGGCTTTCCCTGTCAGAGGCAAATGAAGGTGTGTGGTTAGACTTTTACCAGCTTAGGGAAGCTCTGAGCCCTGGGTTTTCTGGAGCACTTCCAAGGACAGGATACTTTTAGACCATGTGTTTGGAGCATCTGTTTTGAGAAACATTGTGACCATATTCTCTCAGGAGCCATGATTGACTACATTCTAGAATTTTCAGATTTCTTTCAGTCTGCTTTTTCTGACACTAGAAAAATTTAAATTATGGAATAACTAAATTGTTGGGGCAAATTAAAAAAAATGAACCGGGTATTGAGACTACAAAAGGAAGGTAGAGTCAAACAGAGCATGTGGAAGATTTTTGAAATGCAGCCTTTGGGAGAAATGAAGTGGAGGAAAATGAACCTAGGTGTCAGAATTTCACTCCCATTTCTTTGTGTTACGAGGGAAGATGCTTGGAGATGCAAGTAAGTGGAAGTGGCAGCTGTGCCATAATGAACATGGAGGGCTGAGGCTGTGGAACCTCTGTTAGGGGAGAGGGATAAAGATACACCCTCTCAGCCGTGTTCCATTTAAGGCCATCCGGAATCTTTTCCTGTTGAAACAATCCTAAATACTCTGACATCTAGGCCTGAGACAACTGACAGATGGAAATGTAAGCATATGGCAGTTTAGCAGAGGTTGCATGGTAGTCATTTAGTTCACAAAGTATGTGTTTCAGAAATACTTATTAACAGAAGTAGAAATTATATAGGAGGAATAGGGTTGTTTTCTGGGATGTCAGACCTGAGTAAAACAACTGAAGCAAGTATTAAAATTATGACATATGCTGAAAAAATAAAATATGCATCGTGAGGCATAAGAAGGAGTTAAGGTTGGGGGAAAGGAGAAGAGGCAGTTTCTGTTTGAGATGTGTGTGCGGAGGGACCGGGAGGACGGGCTGGCCCTGCAGGTTCCTGCCAGGTGTGATGGGGTCCCCGGCCCCTCCAAGCCAGTTTCAGGCAGCCTGGCGTCACACAACCACAGGGCTTACCAAAGATGAGGTGCAAGAACTGTGGGACGTCTTCTCTGGTTTCCTTTCCCTCACCTCTGAAGAACCGGATCAAGGTTATCCTGCCCTCTATTCGGACCATGTTTATGGAGACAGTGAAGAGTCCTTTTGTTCTCATTAGACAGTGTGATTGGTATGTGTAGGAAGAGGCCGTAAGTAATGAAATGCTAGGTAGAGAGTATATTGATGGATACCATAAATGTTTTGTGAGTGGTCTGTACTCGTTTTTTCATGGACAAATGTAAGTTGTGCACAGTGATATTTTTGCTTAGTTGAGTGTATACTAACTGGACTGTTACTTTGCGTTATTAATTAAGCCAGGATTGCTTGAATGATTTTCAAACATTAAAAGATGTCTTTGTTATAAAGGAGCTTTGTTTTAAGATGAGTTATTAACTGGGGCCGTCCTGTATGTGTAAGTGGGAAATTGTCCTCATTGGCAAATTGGTAGCTAGGATGCTCAGTCTTCAGGGCAGTGACTCAGGGCTTCAGAAACAAAGGCATTGAATTCTCCTCACCAAGTCTCCTCTTGTGAAAGTATAACTAGCTTAGGGAAGGTTAGTCAGAGGTCACTTTCCTAATCCCTGGTGAGATCTCGGGAACCGAGAAAGGAGTTTGATTAGCAGTGAAAACAGGTGGGCAGTTGATTTAGGACCAACCTGGGTGAAGAGACTGGAGCGCAGGGCAGCGTGGAGAGAGCTGCGGAGGAAGGTGGGAAATGCTGCATGCAAACGTGGCCTGTTTCAGTCTTTTGTCTAGAGCAGTAATTATCATTTTTCATTATTGCCCTTTCTGGAGAAAAATGAAATTTAAATCAAATTTAGTTAATTAATAACATTTAATTAGTCTTATTAAATTAATTGATCCAATTAATTAAGTTTTCCCTAATGAGAGGAATTCAGTACTAAAGAATAAATTTTTTCAGATAGGGTTGATTGAGCTTTGGAGGTCCACAAACCACTGATTTTTTTTTTTTTTTGGTCCCCCAAGAACCAATTTCTACCGCCTTTGTGGTGAGGGGATACCCCCCATTGAGAATGCATGATCTAGAGTTAGTTTTTCTAGGAATAGGGCAACAGGTGTACTTTGTCTGCTGATGGATTTGAAAACTTAGTCTAAGACTGTAAATCGTCTGTACATTATGGGTTAAATAAGGCATTTGTGAACCTACTCAGGACCTTAACTGTAGTGTTGTTTCTATGGAAACTGTATTCTAGATCCAAAAAGCTTACTGAAATGAACTTTTGGAAAATACAACCTATATGTGAGATGGTGATTTGTACTGGTTTTAAATTTATATAAAGAGTGAGGCCTTTTTGCCAAAACTCAATATTGAGCTTAGTATTAAAGGAAGAGATGGCCATGGATCAGCAGAGAAGTAATATTTTAGGCAGGAAGAAGATTCTTCATCTCAGACTCAGCCTGTATACTCAATCTTAAAATATCACGAGATGCCTTTCAATTGTATTTGCCAATCATGAAAAAAATAGCTTTAAAATTTAATGTATATTTTTAAAAAACTAAAGGAAACTTTAACCATTATTTTCAACTTATTTAGATGAATCTTTACTTTTTTAGTGGTCTGGTAATCTCTAAAGATCTTTGCAAACACTAAAGTATTCAAGGTATATTTTTGTCTGGGACACCACTGGGGTAACTGAATGCTCCCCGTGCTAACATGCATTCACTGGGGCAAGTGCTTGACTTGCATTATCACATTTCTCCTCCCGACTCCATGAGCCGAGTACTGTTATCTCCGTTTTGGGGGTTGAGGGTTAACTCTCTCAAAATTTGTTAACAGACTGTCTCTTGTTTTTCTCCTGTTGTGCTGGTGCCTCTTTGGCCCGGGCCCTGGCACATGGCTTTGGCAGTTGCTTACTGCTCCCGACCTTTGTATCTCTTGCCACCATAAGCAGTTAGCTCCAGCAGCCCTCTTTTTTAAATTTATTTTTATTATTTATTTATTTATTTTTGGTCGCATTGGGTCTTCGTTGCTGCGCGTGGGCTTTCTCTAGTTGCGGTGAGTGGGGGCTACTCTTCGTTGCGATGCACGGGCTTCTTATTGCAGTGGCTTCTCTTGTTGCAGAGCACGGGCTCCAGGCGTGCGGGCTTCAGTAGTTGCGGCATGCAGGCTCAGTAGTTGTGGCTTGCGGGCTCTAGAGCGCAGGCTCAGTAGTTGTGGCACACGGGCTTAGTTGCTCCGCGGCATGTGGGATCTTCCCGGATCAGGGCTCGAACCTGTGTCCTCTGCACTGGCAGGCGGATTCTTAACCACTGCGCCACCAGGGAAATCCCAGCAGCCTTCTTAAGCCATACATTTACACTGATGTCATGTTAACCCTTCTCTCTTGTGACCTCGGTCATTGAGACAATTTCTAGGGGCTCTCTGTTTCGGGAAAAGATAGGCTGCTTGTCATATAGTAACAGAGATTCTGTTGTGTGGAAAAGAATTATAATTTACAGTTTCCACATGACTCTGAGAGCCAAAAGAACCTAATACTTAACTGTAATTTGAACAATTGGAGAGACTGTTTTATTCTCATTGCATATTTGCATATTTTGTTGAATATTTTCTTTTTTATTGCTTCTCACAAATAATCATACATGTATCATCTAAATCATTTAGTTTGTCTGCAGATATTCTGTTTTTGTTAGCTACTGCTTTCCCATGTATTGATTACTTACTTAAAAATTTTTGTTATATCTTTAAGAATTAACTTTTTTATTAAGCTATAATTTATGCACAGTGAAATTTACTTTTTTAGTACAAAGTTTCATGAGTTCTGATGAATACATACAGTCATGTAACCACAACCACAATGAAAAATAGAGAACTGTTCCAGCATCCTCCACCCCACATTCCTTGGTGCTTCTTTGCAGCCCTCCTCCTAGTCTCTATCACTTTTCTGCCCCTATTTGGGCTCAGTAGTTGTGGTTTGCGGGCTCTAGAGCGCAGGCTCAGTAGTTGTGGCGCACAGGCTTAGTTGCTCCGCGGCATGTGGGATCTTCCTGGACCAGGGATTGAACCCGTGCCCCCTGCATTGGCAGGCGGATTCTTAACTACTGCACCACCAGGGAAGCCCGGTAAGTGTGTTTTAACCTTATAAACTGCCAAACTGTTTCTCAAAATGTTTGTGCCAAAATTTGCATTCCCACTAACAATGGTTCTGCATCCTTGCCAGATAGTTTTTTTTTTAAGTCATTCTGATGGGTATGTAGTGATACCTTGTGTTTTAATTTACATTTGTCTAATGACTAATGATGTTGAGCCTCTTGTCATGTGCTTATTTGCCATCCCTATATCTTTGATGAAGCATCTGTTCCAATTTTTTCCTGTTTTTTTAAATTGAGTTATTGTCTTTTGAGTTGTACAAGTTTTTAAAAATAGATATTTCTGACATAAGTTCTTCATGAGATAAATGATTTACAAATCTTTTATCCAAGTATGTGTCTTGTTTTTTCATTCTCTTAACAGTGTGTTTTGAAGAGCAGAAGTTTTTTAGTTTATTAGGTTCAGTTTATCATTCTTCTCTTGTGGATCATGCTTTGGGTACTGTAGCTAGGAAATCTTTGCCTTCCTCAGACGGAAGCTCCTTGACTGGAGAGGAGGAGCCTCTGTGGGGGACGTAGGGAGGAGGGGACCGGCAGCGGGGGGCTGTGTGTGGAAGCTTCCTGTGGTTCACAGACACCTGGCAGCACAGAGCCCCGAGGGGAGGTGGTCGCCACTCCCCATTATTCGCTCTCATCCTGGAAAGTTCCGGGCTTTGACTCTTACGGGCCTGGCATACTGTATGCTCACCGCCTCTGTTCAGCCATCTCTGAAATGCCTCCTGCCGCAGGGCCTGATGGATCTCCAGCGAGTGACCTGTGTGATCGCAGCCCATTTCAGCCTCCCGCCTCCTCTCCTTCAGTGTCCTGCTCTCCACCCTACTTTAGCCTCGCCTTCTAGTGGGGAGCACCTTGACCTTGTCATCATCCATAAGGGCACCCCTGAGATCTCAGTCTGACCACACCTCCCCTCTTCCTGTTCACTCCACCAGCTGTTCCCGGTCCCACGGTTCTCTGATCCCGCCACCTTTCCCTTCCCCTCACATCCTCCATGCCCTCTTGTCCCTTCGTGGCACGTCTCAGCCGCCTCTCTCGCTTCATCGTTCTCCCCCGGCAAACCCACACCGCCTGCAGTCAAGCGGTGCCGGACTCTGCTCCTGCGTCCTCACAGCTGAATGCGATGGGGGAGCATCGTGCTGAGTTGTCTTCCTTCATGTCGTGACCACTCGGCTCAAGAGGCCTTGATGCTGCCGACAGACTGTACTGCATGTTCCTCATTCATTCACCGGCTCATCCTTCTAGGTCAAGGGTTGCCAAACATTTTCTTTAATGGGTCAAATAGTAAACATTTTTGGCTTTGCGAGCCATGTGGTCTCTGTGTACATTGTGTCCTGAAAGCAGCCGCACGCGGTCGGTCAAGGAGTGGGGGTGGTACTCGTTCTCTTCCAAAGCTTTCTTCCAGGACTCCATACTTGTCCGGATTTCTTTCACCCTCTTTGACTGTTCCTTCTCAGTCAGTTGGACTGATTACTCCCAGTGCCCCAAACTTGAAATGTCAGAGTCCCCCCAGGGCTCAGTTCTGGGAGCCCTCTCTTTTCTAAGCACCTTCACTCCCAGGGTGACTCACCTCGTCCCACAGCGCTGAGGACTTGCCGTGTATAGATGATGTCACAGTTGTTACCTGCAGTCCGGGTATCTCTGCTCTGTCCACTTGAGCATCCTGCTGCCTACTCAGGACCTTCACTTGAGCGTCCAGCAGGCATCTCCAGTTCAAGGAGAGCCGCCTTCCCTAACCCCTCCTTCTGCGGTCTTCCCAGTTCCAGGAAGGGAAGCTCCCTCCTCCCCGGTGTTCAAGCCCAGAACTTTGGAACCGTTCTCCACATCGCTCCACATTCTACACTGAGCCTTCAGCAAGTTCCGTTGGCTCTGCTGTCGAGGTGGATCCAGAATGTGCCCACATCTCACCTCTTCCACCGCTAAGAGACTGCCATGGGTTAACGCAGTAGCCGTGCACCTTGTCTCCTTGCTTCTGCCTTGCCATCCTTCAGTGTCCTCTCAACACAGTAGCTGTAATGAATCTTTTACTACAAAGATAACTCACGTCCCTTTATGCTAAAAGCCCTTCAAAGCCAAGTTCTTCAGTACGCCGTGGGAACCCTGTGAGGTCCGGCACCACTCTGCCTCTCTCTCCCTCTGCTGCTTCGCCTGCTTGCTGTTCCAGGAACCCAGGAGCGCACACAGCTGCCACATCTTTGCAGGGGTCCATTCCCTCTGCCAGGAATGCTCTTCCTCCAGGTGCCCCTTCACCGCTCTGCTCCCTGTGCTCCTTCCGGCCTTCGCTGAGCTGCTGTCTCCCCTGTAACCACCCTGCTCAGAGCGGTGCCCCTGAGCCATGCCTCCGCCTCATTTCCTACCCCCATCCCCCTCTGCTGCCTTATTGTTCTGTGCTGCACTTATTATTCTCTGTTATCACATCAGAGCATGTGTTTTACTTTGATTTTTCCCTTTCTTCCCCTAACTGGAATGGAAGCTCCATAATGACTTAATGTGTTTTCTTCTATTTTATTAAGTTATTCAGCCCCAGGGCCTCGGACAGTTCCTGGAATATAGGAGGCACTCAATTCATATCTGTTAAATAAATGCATTTTTATAGATATTTGAGGAAGACATATTCTTTTTTCTACATTAGTCGTTGTTAAATTCACATAAGTAATAATATATATATATTTTTTTGCGGTACGCGGGCCTCTCGCTGCTGTGGCTTCTCCCATTGCGGAGCACAGCCTCGGGACGCGCAGGCTCAGCGGCCATGGCTCACGGGCCCAGCTGCTCCGCGGCATGCGGGATCTTCCCGGACCAGGGCACGAACCCGTGTCCCCTGCATCGGCAGGCGGACTCTCAACCACTGCGCCACCAGGGAAGCCCAAATGATAATATTAATGGATATCAAGAAGAAAAGGAAATATTTATTCTCTTCCCTTTAGAATCAGACTCTATACATGCTTGCTCATATGTATAATTTTTACTTGTAACCATGGTGTCAACAAAATCTTATATTCTTTTCTTGCCAGTTAATATCACATATAATTTCTCTTAATTTTCATAATTTTCATAATTATTGCTTCTAATCTTTGTAAAAATATTCCCAGTAGCCAGTATTTCAGTATAGACTCAGTATATGCAACTTCATCCTTCCTTTTGAAGATTTATCTTTTTCTGACTTACAAAAATGGGATAATAACTTCTAAACTGTTACTAGTAATATAGTATTAACTAGTGTAGTATTAACTATGTTCTGTGTGAAAAGTAAACCTGACTGGCCTAGTGAGTTGGGCTGGATTTTTAGTGCTCTTATCTATGTGGAAGAGTACAAGTCTTATGGAATCAGGGGACACTTTAAGGCAAATGGGAACTACCACTGTATTTGTTTTTAATAACCCTGTAAAAATTACCCTAGATTTATTTTACACTTGACTAAAGATGCCGGTGATTAGGTGGAAGCTCCTTGAGGGATCCGGGGTCGTAGGAACCTTAAACTCAAATTTTCTTTCCTGCTAAGCACTGCGGCCTATCAGTTTACCTTTGTCTGAAAGGCATGGAGGTGCTCCTGGCCTCACTGGGAGGCTGAGGGAATGTCCCACCCTGCTGCCTTCTGCTGTCCTCCTCGCACTTAAACTGAAGCCGCCTTAGGTTACACTGCACTTACTGCAGCTTCCAGCCACGCCAGGGGTGCGCTCATGCTTTTGCACACATTGACTCCTTTACGTCCTTTTCTCCTTCGCTAGGAAAATTCCTATTTCTCCCTCAAGGCTCAGCTCAAGGCTTTTCTTGGCAGTGCCATCTCTAACAGTGCAGGCGTCATTTCACCACAAGCCACTCCTGTGCCCTGTCCATAGTTGTATGCATGTCTCCTACCTGTGCTGAAATTCAAACCGCAAAGATATGACTTATTCACCTTTGAGCCTCAATGCCTGGGGTCCTGAAAATGTAGGTCTTTTAGTAAATACTGTGTATATTTGTGGAATAAACGAAAAGCAATGTATATTGATAGATTTCTCACTTATTTCTGAGTATTCTTTTCTTCCCCAAATGTTCCTTGTCAATTTTAAGTCCTTTAAACGAGTTTTTCTGCCTTCCCCTGTCCTAAGTAATTGACTTCTCAACTTTCATTGGCTTGTCACCTAGCCTGCCTGGGACATACTACCTCTCCCTGGAATGCAAACCATCTACTTTTCATTTAAATAAGCCTTTCCGTATCAACTAGGTGTGGTTGTGTTCTGTCTTTCCTTAATCCACTTTGTCTGTACTTGCAGTTTCCCATGACTCATCCTTCATTCTCCATCACATCACATACTTTTCCTCATTGCTTGCTCACAGGTCATACATTCTGAGTTGAAAGCGAACTTAGAAGATCAGAGCAGGAACTGGCGCCACAGTTTGCCCGGGTCAGTAGCTGAATCCTTCCTGCGCAGCCCAGCCCATCTTGTTAGACACCTTTTTTTTAGAGACCTTCAGAAGTTTCCCTTTGTCGTGTCAGGTCAGCCTCTCTAGTTCATTCGTGGGTCCTGCTTTTTCCCTTGGGAGATTCATCTCCATGAGACAGACTATAGATGTTTGAATATGCTTTGCTGTCCCCTGATGCTGCAACAGGCCAACAACACTGGGGAAAAGTACCTCACACAGAACTAGAAAGTAATGTTTAGAAGGCTTAAAAGCTTCTGTATAAGACATGAAGCCATGAGAGAACTCGGAAAAAATTTAGATTCATGTTTTTAAAAAACTTGGAGTGTGGAAAGATTTTCTAAGCCTTACATTTAAGGAAGAACCCATAATAGAAAAGATTGCTCGATTGAGCTCTATGGAAACCAAGAAGATCAGTGACAAATCCAGAAAAGACATTTGTAATACACATGACAAGCATGGAGTTACATCCAACAGCTCTCATTAATAAGAAACAAAAAAGGAATACCCTAATAGGCAAATGGGAAAACGCGAACTGGTGATGAATGAAAATATACTATGTACTTTTTAGGCCAGTAACCTGAAAAAAAAATGTTCAGAATACCAGAAATCAAATTAAGATTTCAGTTTTTGCCTAACAGATTGACACTTAAAAAATTGTTAACACCTGTATTGATGACTATATAATGAAATGATACTTTATTTTTATACTGATTTTGGAAATGTAAGTTTGGCAATATGTTTATACCTCTGACCAGTAATTACAGTCTAGGGATTTCTTGTGAGAAAACTTATCAGATAGATGTACACAGTGATCGATGGTTATACAGGTGTGTGTGGGGTCCTCAAGGAAGAGCCAGGAGTGTTAGAGATTGACTGGGGAGCGGTGGAGGGGGGCATGGGACGGGGGAGGGTAACGCCCTAGAGGAGAAAGGGGAGGAAACAGAATCCACAGAGAGACCCTCAGAGGCCATGCGGATCCAGCAGAGTCTGGGCCAGCCCAGTGTCTGCCAGGGCAGCCTGCGTGGGGCAGAAGAGCCCAGGTCCTGACACCGCACTGCGCTCAGGCCTCGGCTAGGGCTGCCTGGGAAGGCGTGGTGTGGGTCCAGTCCTGCAGGCCCAGCTGCTGGAGGCCATCAGCTCATTGCATCCTGTGTAGCCAGAGGGCAGTTCTTGTTGGAGGGATATCTGTGGGGCACACCATTTGGCTGCCACAGAGGAGTGTTCATGGTAGTGTTATTAAAGTGACACAATTAGAAAGGGTGTTTTTTTTCCTGTAATAAACATAAAATACTCCTTTTCTAATTAAGTGGGGGAAAGTAATTTCAAAATAAGATTGCATTTGTATCTAAAGCAGCTACATACACATTACTGTAAGGGTTTCTTCTGAGCTTAAAATCCCTAACTCTTTTTCATATGAATTACTCTCAAGAATTTTCCCATCTTGATGATCTTTTGAGGCTGCATATGAGACTCTGTAGTTACCCTTTAACTTTTATGTTTATTGGAGATGGTGGTAAAATTGAAGTGATATTTTGATGGAACTTGGCCTACCCTAAGCTGCCCTCGACCAAGACTGTCTTGGAGGGACAGGAGGCCAGCATGTTGCTTCTCGTGACAGTGCCCAGTCTTATTGATTCAGTTGGATTGTTTCTTTTTTTCCCTGGTTGTAATTAGTATCCACTTCCAAAATCAACTTCTGTATAATTTGAATAAGGTAATTTTACTACTTGTTTTTAGGAAAATTTTAGATGAGTATATTAACTTTACTTTTAAAGTTTACTTAAGCTGAAGATTTAATAAAATGATTTTAAATAATGCATCTGTGGAATCTTTCAAAGTATTGTTTTAAGCCAAAGAACGCGGATCTCTTGAAACCCATAAAATAGGCCCAGATAACTATTTTGACCTCTCTGCTCTTCATTCTGTCTTATTTTTTTATTTTTATTTTTTGGCCTAAAGAACTCCAAGCAGTACCAGAGGATAATTTGAAAACTGTGGTTCTATTTCTTGGATTAGCTTTACAAAGATAAAAACTGTGGGAAAGTGAAGTTAAAATGAAGCTATTGTAACCCAAGTCATAATTCTGTTCCTCCAAAGCTCATTGTTGTACCTAGAGAAGTGATGAGGCATTACAGGACTGTTTCCAGGAGAGTCAGAAGAGTCGTCAGGAAATCTAGGGTCCTGTTGTGAAAGAATCACCGAATTTTCCCCATAACTGACCGGCAGGAAAAAGGTCACCTACCACCTGTCTCCAAGGGACCCCAGGACAGATTGTGTGCAGCCTCTGTTGCATTGCCTCAAACTGATATTTTGAAGAAGGTGGAGAACCTGATCTTCCCCAAAATGTTCTGCCATTTTTTCTGTGATTCGTTATATACTACAACTTTAAAAAAATTTGTTAGACTTTGCCAGGAGTTAAAAGTACTGTATAAAGTTTTTCTTTCTGGGATGTAGGTGTAGAGATTTAAATACATGTGTGTTTGTGTATGTATGACGTATGCTTATATTTAAAATAAAAGCTACTGACTCTCATCAAAAATGTAGATGGTGATTTTGTTAGTTTCCCTGGTGCCTTGGAATGAGATTTGATTGCCTATTATGAGCTTGTGTTTTCTCTGAGATAAGTTCTTAAGATCAAGGGCCGTGTCTTTTCCTCCTGAGACCCAGTTCCCAGCATAGGATTTACTAAGAAGCTAGTCAGTAGTGGAGCAGACTGGAATTCCACTTCCAGATTTTTTTTTAATTTAGTGTTTGCCACTAGAGGGACTGGATCAACTCTTGTCCCTTTGTTATTTTACCTTCAATAATGTCTTGTTAATTTATTAAAAACTGTTTTCATTCTAAAATGTGTTTTGGAAATTTGACTAGTCAGGTAGTACCAGTGGAAAATACTAAAAATAACTATTTATAATACTTTTATGTGACTCATTTTTACTTCCCGATCAAAATATTTATCCACAGAGATTTTAAGTAAGCTTTTTGGCTGGTGTTCAGAAACATAGGAAATGAATAAACAAAAGTGGATATTTGATATGAACTTACATAAATGACAGAAATGTAACCTTGGTTTTATTAGTCAAAGTTTAAAGTTTAATCATAAAGGAGTACAAACCCTATCTCATTTTTTCTAAGCAAATTTTACACATCAATGAAACTGCTTCCTAAGCAGCATTTCACAAAAATTTCGATATGCTCTCCATTATGTTAAAACCCCAAAACTACTTTCTTAGTATAGTTTTATAAAGATTAATTTTCATTAGAGTTCTGTAGTTGATGAAGTTCAGTTAGACGTGGCGGCACCCGCTCCCATCCCAACGGCAGCGCATGGCCGCGTGAAGGCTCTGTTCGCTTTCCCTCTGGGCCTGCGCGGGGCCCTGAGCCGGAGCTTCGGGGGCGCCTGGGTCCCGACAGCAGGTCCCAGCCCAGGCGGACACTCCAGGCCTCAGCCCACAACTCGTCTGCCCCTGCTCGGCTTCTCGCCTCTTCGTAACTTCGCCAGAGATGATGAGCGTTGTGTTTCCAGCAAACTTTCCCTCACGGTTCACTTTATCCAGATAAGAAATCCGGCCTCCCTTCCGGGGCTCAGGGGTCTTCCCACCTTATGCCGCCTTGCCTGATGCTTGGCCGTCTCTTGGCCCAGCGCAGTGTCACTGTCTTTCTTCTTTTTGTGCGTAGCCGTGACCACTGCTCTCTTTTCCCTCTGCTCTCACTCTTCTGTGCTGGCTCAGAGTGGGGTTGTGCTCTCTGGCTCGTGTGACACACTGTGACGGGCTGGGGGGAGTCAGGGAGCTGTGTGTACAGTTAAAACCACACTAGGCCAGTTCTGGTGGGCTTCGTATCATTACGTGCTTTTCACTTTTTAAATGGTAAAAACACAGCCAGTGCTTGTGTGTTCATCCCGAGCCTTGGCTGTGCTCTTATACGGGGCCTCTTCCCACTGGCCAGAGCCACCTGTCACCACAGTGCGCTCAGTTAGTTGGCTGCTCAGAGTTTGGACTTGCTACGTGTCCTGTTAAGTCCCAGGGTCAGTCTTCAAAAGCTTACATTACCCAGAAAGTACCAGAGGAAGGGGGTCGTTAACGTTGTGTAGAACGCAGTCCTGACGTGCCCCGTGTGTCTGTTGGTGTTACCTTCACAGCCCAGGGTGGGGGGGAGGGGCGGTTCGAGGCGCCAGACACGCCCCTCCCTTGCTACAGGGTCCAGTCCCCCGTCCCACGTGTGGGCAAAGCTGTTCACTGCAGTGTAGTTCACTGTATTTAAAGACAGTGCATCTGCATGTTGTGTAGTTTACAGAACAGAGCGCTGTCCTGTAGATGGAGTGAGGCAGCTCACATTCTGCGGAAACAGTCTGCACCAGAGAGGTTTTTTTTTTTAAGAGGGAGTGTTCATTATTTATTTATTTATTTATTAAACAGAGTCACAGATTTATTTATTTTTGGCTGCATTGGGTCTTCATTGCTGTGCGCAGGCTTTCTCTAGTTGTGGGACGCAGGCTTCTCTTTGTGGTGGCTTCTCTTGTTGCGGAGCACGAGCTCTAGGCCCGTGGGCTCAGTAGTTGTGGCTCGCAGGCTATAGAGCGCAGGCTCAGTAGTTGTGGTGCACGGGCTTCTCATCGCAGTGGCTTTTCTTGTTGCGGAGCACGGGCTCTAGGCGCGCGGGCTTCAGTAGTTGTGGCTCGTGGGCTTAGCTGCTCTGCGACATGTGGGATCTTCCTGGACCAGGGCTTGAACCCGTGTCCCCTGCATTGGCTGGCTGGATTCTTAACCACTGCGCCACCAGGGAAGTCCCCCCACCATAGATTAAGTGGAAAGGAAACACCCGCTGCAGAGCATGGGTTATGTGCCATGTCTGTGAGCCAAAGAGACTGCACGTTCCCACCACACGCATCCTCTACCCCCAGGAGGTGGCCTCTGGGGAGAGCACTGCTGAGGTTGCAGGGAATCAGGGGAGGAAGGGAACGTACTTATTCTGCTCTGTGTTCTCATTGGCACCGTTTGCGTTTTTTCTTACTACATCCATGTTCCTGTTACTTTTTAAAAAGGCCACGTTTCCTCCTTGCCTCGCACTGCCCTCCAGAGTAGGGCGGCAGTGCCCTTGAGGCGGTTGCTTGGAAATTAAATTCCCACAGCTTCTCTGGTACTGTCTTCCCCACTCCCTGCATACAGGTGACTGAGTACTTGGTCTACACTTGGTACAGTAGAACAAACACCAGCTTTGCAGTCAGAGTAGACCTGTGCCTACAGCTTACTGGCTTGTACGGTTTAGGGTGAGTTACTTAACCTTTCAGAATCCTAATTTTCTTGTGCAGGCTGTGGAGTGGTAATGTGTGTAGCTCAGATCTGTCCTGAGGATCAAATAAGAGCACATACTCCGGGCTTCCCTGGTGGCACAGTGGTTGAGAGTCTGCCTGCCAATGCGGGGGACACGGGTTCGTGCCCCGGTCCGGGAAGATCCCACATGCCGCGGAGCGGCTGGGCCCGTGAGCCATGGCCGCTGGGCCTACGCGTCCGGAGCCTGTGCTCTGCAACGGGAGAGGCCACAACAGTGAGACGCCCGCGTAACGCAAAAAAAAAAAAAAAAAGAGCACGTACTCCGTGAGCTGGCATGGTGATGGGCATGTGGTAGGGGTTCTATACATGATAATTTTTACATTTTTGTGTGTGTGGGTGTAAGTGCAATAATGTGTATCATGTGTTGACTATCACATATTACTTACCTGTGCAGATATCCTTCCAGCAAGAAAACCACAGTTTTAAACATGAGTCACTTGTGTAGATTACAAGTCAAAGCTTGGTGATAATGACAATATTGGAATTCCTTTTTAATGTAAGTACATTACTTAGATATAGGGTTTTTTGGAGTAATATCTGTGTTTTCTTTTTCAGCTCTTTCAGTCTCACATGGCAACAAAAACAGCGCATATGTCCACACAAGTATTTGACAATGAAGAGAAAGTGAGTATATCTTTTAAGTAGACCCACCTTGTACTCTGGATGCCTCTGTGGTTTCAGAATAACTACTGAGAGACCTGAAAGACTTTTGTTCTACTTACCTTGAATATGAATTAACTGTTATGTTGATCCAAGTTAAAAATCAGTGACGAACTGCATCACTGTCGACTGTCCACAGCGTCTCTACCCTGCCTGACGTTAAGCAGATGCAGGTTCCAGCTCTGCCACGGCAGGCAGGGGGAGCCTGACACTGCTGTAGCTGGCGTCCTCACAGACCTTGATGATGACAGGGTGGGACGCCACGGGACGGCCCTGTCAGAGCCTTCCTGAGTGCGAGGTCAGACCTTAGTGCTTCTGAGGGCTTTCTGAGTGCCTGCACAGGAGGGATGTGTTTGGGTAATTTGTATTAAAAGTTATATTTAGAAAGAGGGAGTAAATTTAATTTGGTGAACGAGGTGAGTTGTCAGTGTTTTAAAAGAGAAAACAGTAACTGTGAGCACGGGTCACGAGGTCCCTTTCCTTTAGCTCCATGCTCCAGCAGCCTCTGCCTCCCCACACGTGCTGAGGTCCCCCCAGTTCTGACACTTGGTCATCTGGCCACCGAGCTGCCATCATTTTATCTCTGTTCTCTCATTGGTAGTTGTAGTCTGTTCCATCTTTATTTTAGCACCTCGCAGACTTTGAATTACTCTTAATCTGTCTTCTAGCACGTCGCTTTGCTGAAACTACTGCAATTGTTTAGTGACTGATGCACTGAGTGCTCACTGCTCAGTCCTCATTCTCTCCAGCCCCTCTTCTTCATTAAATGATGCTGACCACTCCCACATTTTTGAAAAGATTCTTTTATTTCCATGACATTAAAATCACATGCTTTAGAACCAGGAGGGATTCTATAGGCCATTTAGTTCAACTTTTGTGCTTCCAATAGAAACTCTAACAAATACTGTTCTAATCCTCTTGAACGCTCTCACGGCCAGCTGGGAAGCATAGTGTGTTTCTTCAGTCTCTCTTCTTTTTAAATCACAGAGATAACAGGCTTACCTGGTAAAAGGGACTCGAAGGGCACAACTCGTTTGTGGACTAGTTTTCTGTTGCTCCGTAACAAATGGCACGGACTGAGCTGCTTAAAACAGCAGCTGTTGATTAGCGCCCAGCCTGCGGGTCGGGAGCGCCAGGCTGGCTCCCCTGGCTTCTCCACCCAGGCCTCACGTGCAGGAGGTCGGCTGCTGGTTCCCAGCTGGGACCGCACCCCACCCCACCCCCGACCCTTCCAGGTTGTCGGCAGAGTTCCGTTCTTTGCTGGTCGGTTGCTGCCAGCTTCTGGAGATCATTCTTAGGTCCTTGCGACCCATACAGCAAGGGGAACTGGAAAGGCAAGGCCCCTTCATGCTTCAAATCCCTTCCACTCGGAAGTCCTCTGTCCCTTTTAAGGGTCCACCCTGGATAATCTCCCTTTCTAAGGTTAACTGATTTGGGACCGTAATGACATCTGTCAAACCCCTTCACCGCAGCACCTAGATTAGCGTTTGAATAACCAGAAGGTGTGGGTACACCGGTGCCAGCAGTCTTGGGGTCCTCGTGGGAACTCTCTCACCATATACAGTGACAAGCTCGTCTTTCTCACCTACACCTCCAGGTCCACTCCCAACAGTCTGTCACTACCCTTTGAGACATCTTCATCCATGTTCATATATATATGAGAATATATGAAAAGATTTTTTCTTTCTGAAACTGAAATCACAGTGAATAAATCACTGTTTAGATACCTAGCATTCGAGATTTCTCCACGTGTGGAATGTGTCAGTCGTTCAGGATTGCATCGTGTGGATTCACTACAACTTGTTTATCCATTTGCCAGTTGTTGGGCCTTTGCTTGTTTCTTGCCACCTCTGACTGTTTGGAGGAAAGCTGCTACGACCATCTGTGCGTCAGTCCTTGTGTGGATGGGTGCTCTATCTTGGGTGCTGGCAAGCGGGGTCTTTTGGCTGTGTGGTTATGTGTACTTAACTTTATAAGAAACCAATGCCCGCCTTCCAGAGCGGCTGTGCCATTTTGCATGTGCAGCAGCGAACTTATCAGAGTTCCCATCTTTGTTCATCATCTCCAACGCTTGATGTTATCAGCCTTTTAAATTTTTGCCATTTTAGTGGCTGTTCAGGGGTATCTTATTGTAGTTGTGCTTCACATTTTCCTGATACCTGTTAATAATGTTGCGCACTCTTTCATGTGCTCATTGGCTGTTTTGTTATCTTTTTTGTGAAGTGTCTGTTCAAGTGTTTTACCCATTTTTTTTTAAGTGGGTTGTCTTGTTATTGAATCTTACAAAATTCTTTATGTATTCTGAATACAAGTGCTTTGTCATATATATACTATTTTCTCCCAGTCTGTGACTTGCATATTCCTTGATAACTCTAAGTTTTTAATTTTGATTAAGTAGACAAATAGATAAATAATAGATTGTCACAATACCACACTCCTTGGTGATTGTAGCCTCAGATTAGGTACTGTAAGTCCTTCAGCTTGTTCTTTTGTACAGTCATTCTAGCTGTTCTAAGTCTTATGCCTTCCCATATGAATTTTACCATCAGCAGTTGGTTACTGTATCGACAGCGTATATTTGGGTCTTGCTCTTTTATCCAGTCTGACAATTTCCTTTTAATTGAAAAGTTTAGACCTACACTGTCTAGTATGGTGGCCACTAGCCACACGTGGCTATTTAAATTTAAATTAGTTAAAATGAAATAAAATTAGAAAGTTCCTTCCTCGGTTGCATGCGTCACGTGCAGGTGCTCAGTGACGGCACGTGGCTGGTGGCTCCAGTTGGCAGCTCAGCCTTGTCATGGAAGGTCCTGTTGGACAGCTGGCTTAGACCACTTCTGCTTAATTATAGACGCAGCTGGTTTAAGTCTACCAACTGGCCATGTGTGTTCTTTTTTTTTACGTTTTTTTTTTGAATTTTATTTTATTTTTTTATACAGCAGGTTCTTATTAGTTTCCATTTAATACATACTAGTGTATACATGTCAATCCCAACCTCCCAGTTCATCCCACCACCACATCCCCCCTTGGTGTCCATACATTTGTGGCCATGTGTTTTCCATTTGTCCCATTTGTTCTTTCATTTTTTTTTCTTTTCCTGCCTCCTTCTGGATTAATGGAGTATTTTTATGATTGCTTACTAGCTAACCCTCTTTGGTCTTTTATTTTTTTAAACAGTAATTGACGTGGGCTTTAACTTATCACTCACTGCCTTCAGTGTTGCAGCACTTCCTGTATAGTGTAGAAACCTTACGACAGTGTAACTCCATTCCCCTTCCCATCTTTTGTGCTGTCACAGTCATGCATCCTGCTTCTCCAAGTATCATAAATCCTGTAAAACACTGTTGTTATTGCTTTAAGCAGTCAATCTATATTTTCAAGAAATTAAAACAAGCAAAAAATTCTCTTACGTTTACCCATATTTTTACCTTTCTGACAGTCTTCATCCTTTTTGTAGATCTGAGTTTCTGTCTGTTGTCATTTTCCTTTCTCTTGGAGAACTTTTAGCATTTCTTGTCGTGTAGCATTTCTGGCCGTGCCATTTCGTAAATGTCATTTGTACATTTAGCAAATGTAGCTGTCTTCATTTGCCTTCACCTGTGAGGGGTGTTTGCATTGGATACAGAACTCCGGGCTGTCACTTCTTCTTTGGCGCTTTACTGGTGCTGTTCTGTCGTCTTTTGGTGCGCGTCTTACGTTTTACTTGTCTGTAATACGCCTTCCCACCCCTGGTTGCTTGTAAAGCTTTCTTCATCCAACAGTATTTTCCTGTTTTGGAAAATCAAATATTTTTATGTCATAAGTAGTGCTGGACTCTCATCATAGGAAGATAATAAGAAATATGTGTTTTGAGGGTCTGGACACAGGTTTCTCACAAACTTAACCAGTTGTATCTTGGGGGAGGTATAATGATCAAAAAGTCTTTAATTTTTTTCTGATAAATTATGTTTATCTCTAATGTGCCTATATCCTGTTTTAGTAAGACTTTAAAAAACTGTTGCCGTTGTTTTTGTTTCCTTTCAGCAAAAAAAAGAAAATCCTCGTTCTTTAGCCATGTCTGGCCATGTTGGTTTTGAGAGTCTGCCTGATCAGCTGGTCAACAGATCAATTCAGCAAGGCTTCTGCTTTAATATTCTCTGCGTGGGTAAGTGCCAAGCCCCCCTAGATTCCTCCTTCCTGTTCCTGTGCTCACTTCCTTCTTGTCATGAGCAGCATGGTGCCCACATTAGCAACTTAAGATCATGATTACAGATTTTTTTCCAGTTATTTAAATTCTATCAGTTTTGGTTTTCTTAGCTCTACTGCTTTAAACTTTTTGTTTGTTCTTTAAACATTTCAGTGCTTTCTTCAGAGTTCTGAGTAACTTAGCACATGTGATTCATTTTTATGCTCTGCTGGTGACTCAGTGGACCAGCCTTAGCATGTATTTATTTCAGGGACAATCCAGCCTTTGAAGTATCTGAAATATTTGGGATCCGTGAAACCACTGTAAGAGTTTACTGTTCTGTTTTTCTTCATCCATCCTGTGCACCTGTGAAGATGTACCTGCATTTCTTTCAGGGGAGACTGGAATTGGAAAATCAACGCTGATTGACACACTATTTAATACGAATTTTGAAGACCATGAATCCTCACATTTTTACCCACATGTTAGACTTAAAGCACAGACATATGAACTCCAGGAAAGTAACGTTCGATTGAAATTGACCATCGTGAATACAGTGGGATTTGGTGACCAAATAAACAAAGAAGAGAGGTACACGCTTTCCTCTTGTAATAAATAGGTTTTTCTTATTTCAGGATATCTGCCTTCTTGCCCTATGTGCTGTGATTTGATTTTCAACTGTGGAAACCCATGCCTTTCCTCCCAGACTTAAATTTTTTAAATAATTAAGCAATATTTTATTATTGTTAACAAATTGACATTTTTCTATCCAGTTGTCTAATTTCTTTAGAGTAATTTGAATCACATTTTTTAAGTGTGTGTTTCAGCAAAAATAGTTTTAGTTATTTCCTGATATGACAATTTGGTGTATATTAAGTGATTTTAACTAATTTTCAGGCAAGACTTGTCTTGTTGAGAAAAAAAAACAACAACAAGGCATATATGGCAAATATATAATCACCAAATCCATGGTGCATGAATTGTTTTGTGAAATTCTAACTAAATTAGCCAGGTACATTATTAAGCATCGCAGGAAAGGTTTGATAATGAAATTTTTATTTGTATTTTATATTAGGTCACTATTTTTGTCATTATTTCTACGGTATTATAATTATTCTTTTTCTTTAAATTTATTTATTTATGTATTTATTTTTATTATTTTGGGGTGGGGGTGCTGTGATGGGTCTTAGTTGAGGTACGCAGGCTCTTCGTTGTGGCGTGCGAGGTTTCTCTCTCTAGTTGTGGTGCGTGGGCTCCAGAGCACGTGAGCTCTGTAGTTTGCAGCACGTGGGTTCTCTCGTTGAGGTGCACGGGCTCAGTAGTTGTGGAGCACGGGCTCAGTAGTGTGGTGCGCAGGCTTAGTTGCTCTGCGGCCTGTGGGATCTTAGTTCCCAACCAGGGATCGAACCCACCTCCCCTGCATTGGCAGGCGGACTTTACCATTGGACCAGCAGGGAAGCCCCTCCTATGGTATTATAAAGATTGATTATAGATTCTATATGAAATTTAAACTATAAAAGGAGGAAATAGACTGGGGCAAAGCAATGACTTTTTGTTCTTTCTCCTTTTTGAAAGTTATATATTTTCATTATTAGAAGTAGTTTCCTAGGTCCTAAAAGTTTGCTTTAGAGGGAAAATATGTTGCATCATTGACTGTCTTTATGTGTTAGCCTGTTCAGAACACTTGTGTGTTCTGCTTTAGATTTCAGGAAACAGTTTTGTGGGCTTTCTGGAGGAAGCAGGTCGGTGGAGGAGGCAAAGGCCTTTTCTGTGTAGAAATCACTTACATTTATTCTTAGATATTTGGTAGTTTTGATGATCTTGTAAATGGCATCTCTTACAAATATTTCATTTTCTATTTGGTGTATAGAAATATAATTGATCTTGCATATAGCCACTTCTGTGAATTCTCTGATTAATTCCAATAACTCGTCTCTAAATTTGTTTAGGTTTTCTATGTATGTAATAGTATAATCTGCAAATAATGGCATATTCCTCCTTTCTAATTCTTTTGTTTCTTCTTTTTAAATAAGTTTTATTGCTGTATAATTTTTTTTAAATTTATTTGTTTTTTATTTTTGGCTGCATTGGGTCTTCATTGCTGCGCATGGGCTTTCTCTAGTTGCAGCGAGCGCGGGCCACTCTTCGTTGCGGTGCGCGGGCTTCTCATTGCAGTAGCTTCTCTTGCTGCGGAGCACGGGCTCTAGAGTGCAGGCTCAGTAGTTGTGGCTCACGGGCTCCAGAGCGCAGGCTCAGTAGTTGTGGCGCACGGGCTTAGTTGCTCCGCAGCATGTGGGATCTTCCCAGATCAGGGATTGAACCCGTGTCCCCTGCGTTGGCAGGC
This sequence comes from Orcinus orca, assembly GCF_937001465.1. Taxonomy (NCBI): domain Eukaryota; kingdom Metazoa; phylum Chordata; class Mammalia; order Artiodactyla; family Delphinidae; genus Orcinus; species Orcinus orca. The sequence continues at coordinate 420,431 of NC_064571.1, forward strand.
GGATTCTTAACCATTGCACCACCAAGGAAGCCCTACTGCTGTATAATTTACATAGAATAATACAATGCATTGTTTGCTTAAGTGTACAATTTAGTTACTTTTGACAAACGTGTAGTTCCTACCCACCACCACGACAGTTATAGGAAATGTCCACAGCCTTGAGGCCCCTCACGTGCCCTACAGCCCACTTCTTCCCCAGGGGCTCCCCCAGGGCAGTGCCTTCTCCTGGGGCGGGTGCTGTGGCTTCTCCCCGGCGCCCTCGGGTGAAGTCTCGGTACTTTGGCCTCCCTGAGCGCCTGTCTCTCCTCCGTCCTCAGTGGGTCTGCCAGGCTTTGTGCCCTCTTTTGTGCTGGGCCCCAGAAACTTGTCTGCAGGCAGTGGGGCTGCTGGGAGGCTGTAGACTCGCCTCATTCATCTCCCAGTGATCAGCATTTTTACTGCCTGTTGTCCTGTGTCTGAAACCCCCTTTCCATATATTTTGTCCGGGCGGGGGTGGGGGCGGGGGCGGGGTGTGGATCCAGTTGCTGCTCCTCCAGCATGGCTGAAGACAGTTGTCTTTATTTCCTTTCTAGCATTTTAATACCTGACTGCACTGGGACTGGCAGTACTCCACTAGAGTCAGTGGAGATAGTGGGCATCTTTGCCTTGCCCTGACTCCAAAGGGAAAGCTTCCTTTTTGCCCTGAATTGTGCTGCTTTCTTTTTTTCAGTTAGAATAAGGAAGTTACTTTATATTATTAGTAAGAGTTGTTTTTTTAAAATCATGAATACATATTATTATCAGGTATTTTTTGGATTCTGTGGAAAAGATTGTAATTTTTCTCCTTTAATCTTTAATAAGATGAATTACAGTAACTGACTTTTTATTGGTAAATTAACCTGGCAGTCTTGGATACCATTTGGTATTCTTTTTATATTGTGCTGTATCTGATTTTTTTTTTCCTTTTAGTATTTTTGCATGTTATGTCTATAAGTGAGGTTTTCAACCAGTATCTTATACTTTTTTTTTTTTTTAAATAAATGTTATGTTAGCCTTCTAAAATGAGTTTGGGGAGTTTTTCACTCTGTTTTTTGGGAAAATGTGTGTAAGATTAGAGTTATTCTTCCCTGGAATGATTGGTGGAACTTGCCAGTAAAACCATCTGGGCCTGGAGTTTTCTGAGAAGATTTTGAGTTATTAATTTTCTTTAATGATTATAGGACAATTTGGAGTTGCTTTTTGAGACAGTTTTGAAAAGTTACAATTTTCCAGGAGTCTGTTTCATCCAAATTCCCAAATATATTTACTTAAAGATGTTGATAATATTCTTCTAATATATTTTCATTGTCTTCATCATCTGTAATGACATCTACACCTCCTTTCCTGGTACTGGTTATTTGTGCTTGTTTCTTTTCTCCTTGGTCAGCCTTGACAAAGTGTGGTAAGTTTACTTGGTCTTTTCAAATTTTGGCTTTGTCGATCCTATCAATTTTATACTTACTGTTTTTCCTATTTTATTAATTTCTGCTCTTATATCTGTAATTACTTTTCCTTGGATTTTGATCTAATTTTCTCTGATTTCTCACTGATTCTCAGCCTTATGTATTTAAGATTATAAATTACCCTCTAAGTATGGCTTTACCCATACTTACCCTCTAAGTGTGGCTGCATCCCACACATTTTGATATGTAGTATTGATATTTCCCATTTCAATTAACTTTTTCTTTTATTTTATCCTGAAGAATAGACGCTTTTATCACTAGGTAGCGACCTCTTCCTCTTGTGAGGCTTCTGTATTGTCAGAGGTCACTTCCTTGTGGAGGCGTGCTCTTCTTTTCCTTCACTCCAGCCTTTGGGTACTCTTGTACTTTAGGTGTGCTTCTGATCAAGCATATGGTTTTCCTTTTTAAAATCCACTGTGACAATATTTATTTTTAATTGTGTGCTTAGTCCATTCACAGGTAATATATTTACTGATATTTTAGGTTTAAATTTACCATCTTATTTTGAGTTTTCTGTTTGTCGCGAGTTTCACGTTTCTTTTTCCTTTCTTGCTTGATTTCTATTCTTGTAGCTGTTACCCTAGAAATTACAAACATAATCTCTAACCTAATCAGGATTTGAGGTTAACTAATATTTGTACTTGTCCTCGATGATACAAATAGACAATAAAATGGAATTTTGAACAGTTAAACTGTTAACCGCCCCCCCACCCCTCCAACTTACCCTGTCATGTTTTCTCTCTCTTCTTCCTAACCACACAAGACAGTATTATTATCATTTTATATAGCCAGTATTTACTACCCTCTTAAACAAAATTTTCTGTTTTACTCTCATACTTGAAATTTTAGTTGGGTATACAATTCTGGGTGGGCATTTATTTTCTTTCCTCCCACTGAAGATACCATTCCACTGTCTCCTGGCTTCTGTTTTTACTGCTGAGAAGGCAGCTGTGAGTCTGTCTTCCCCTTAAGAGTATCCTCCTTATTTTCCTCCAGTGCTTTTAAGATCTTTGTTTTTGTTGTTCTCCAGTTTTACCGTGATATATCTAGGTTTTATTTATTTATAATTTATCCTGATTGTGATTTGTTTGACTTCTTGAGTCTGAACAGTATCATCAGTTCTTTTAAACAATCTGAGACATCATCTCTTCAGATGCTGTTTCTGCCCCTTCTGAAACGGTGTTAAAATGTATGTTAGACCTTCTCGTTATGTCTTCTGTGTTTATTAATCTCTCTTCCATAGTTTTATCTTTTTTTTGTTCTCTCTATTGTTTTCTGGATAATTAGTTTGGATTTATCCTCCAGTGTACTGATTCTCTCTTTAGCTGTGTCCAATATGCTTTTAAACTAATCCATGAGTTTTTCATTCTGGTTATTATAGTTTTCAAATCTGTACATTCTGTGTGGTTCATATTCATATCTGTAGGATCACTTTTTGTTACTTTACTATTCCCAGCACGTATATTCAAGTTCACCTTTATTTCTATTTCTTTTGTCTCTATTTTGTAACTATATCTTATAATTCCAGTACATTGCAATTTTGCAGTTATTGTACTGATGTTTGTTTTTTCCTTTGGTTCTTATTCATTGTGCCTTTTCTCCCCTATATGCTTGGTTGTTTTTTTATTGGAGTTCTCATGATCTTTGAAAAGTTATTTGCGGAGATACTCAGAACAGATTTGGATTTGCTTACATTAGGTCCCTCTGGGTGTTAATACTCAGGATCCTAGTTTCGTGGCTTGAGGTTCTCAGAATCAGAGGCCATGTGTGAACCCGGGCCGTGGATTCCTGCGAGGGCTGACCCACAAGTTCTTGAGGCTGGTTCTCCCTCTCCGTTTATTTTCCCAACTTCATTTAGCGCCAGGGCAACCTTCCCTCACATCCTTGGGGCGGGGGGAGGAACTGCGGGTTTACTTCTAGCTCACTCCCGCACCGAGGTGTAGATCTGAGGACCTCAGCCCAGTGTGGGGAGGCAGTCTCCTGTGTGGACCTGGACTTCGCTTTCTTCCTTCTTGTCCCGCAGATCCTTCGGGAGCAAAGCCGAAGAACCACATTGACAAACTGGCCTCAGGATGAAACTAGCACTGATGCTTTTAGTGCAGGGGCTGGTACACCTTTTCTGTAAAGGCCAGAGAAGTAAATATCTCAAGCTTTGCAGAACCTACGGCCTCTGTCCAAACTACCCTGCTTGTAGCGAAAAAGCAGCCTCAGACTGTGAATAACAAAGGAACGTGGCTGGATTTGGCCCATTTACCAAGCCCGCTCTGGTCCTCTGCTCACCTCCCTGTTTCTACTCTCTTCAGTTTTGAGGTGGTTACTTCCTTACCCTTTATGAGTACTTTGAAAAAGGAGGTAGTTTTTGTATTTTAAGCCAGTGTTTTTCATTTCATTGAAGACTGAACCTGCAAGGTACTGGAAACGGAAGCCTAGAGGAAAATACTGTGGAAGAATTTCTAATGTTATTATTATTTATTTAACAAAAAATGTTTATGGTTTTCATTTATGACAGGCATTATGCAAAGCATTCAGATAGAGGAGTGTTTATGGCTATTTATAATTGATCTATTTTAAGTCATTAATAGAAGCTTCTTTGGAAATTTTATGTTAAATATGTACTTACAGATTAATTTTTACTGTTTTATTATTTTGGGGATGGCATCACGTTGGGTCACATTTAGACCAGTTTCCCAAGGATGGTGTCCCCGATAGTACATCTGATGTGGTGAAGGTGTGCTGTTGTGTTGTTGTGTGGAGAGCACAGAAGCGTACGGTCCCGTCTCTGTCCCCAGCTGCGTGCCCGTGTGCCTGGGGACAACAGGGGTTCTATGAGTTTGAAAGAAGGAGGTGATGATCCTCGAGGACTGGCAGGGCCAGGCGTTCCGCTGAATGCACATTTATTAGTACTGCAGCTGCACAGTTACTGACTGCTCTGTTTAGGGGCTACAGGGATAAGTGTAAAGGTGTCCAGAGAATTTGATAGAGGATCCGTTTGCTGCTTTTTTCACTTGGAAGCCCAGATTTGCCTGATGAGAATAGTTACGCATAGAAAGTTGAGGTTCACAGGCGGTGATTTAGCGTACCAAAATGAAGTGGACCGTTCACAAACTATTGTCTGCAGTGCATCGTGCTGTGAGCTGCACCCTGAAGGGTGAACAGCCTGGAACAGCTGTGGGGGCAGACGCACCAGGTGGGAGGAGGGTCCAGGCAAGGACTCACGTGTCGGCTGCGACGGGCTTTCCCTTGCTTGTAAGTAAGTAAGGTCATGCCTGCGTCACCAGTTAGGCGCTTCTACGTGGGTGTGCACTTCCTCCTTACTACGTTAATGCTTTCCACGCCTCACGATCCGATTTCAGCAGCAGGGAGTCATGGAATTTGACTTAAGTATCTTTTAAGTTGTTGATACTCGTGCCTTCTCTCAGCAGAATAACATGCCATGTCCAGTTTGGTTGCAATTAGATGCAGCCTGGCAAGTGTGGGAAGCCGTGCCAGAAGGGCTCCAGTGTGTGAATGAGTGTGAGAGGGAATTAATGTACGTTCAGTGTTGTTTCTATAAAATGGTTTAAAGCACAGGTTGTTCTGATGGTTTCAAAGTACTGCCTTTGTACCTGCACGTTTGCACATTGTTTTATTACTTAAGTTATGTGTTTAGCATAGATAGCAACTGTTCACTGGTGAAAATACAGATCTCAAACTTTAGATTTATGCATATACCTTATTAAGGTATCATGAAGATATTGTATTAAATATTTAAATAATTGTTTTTTCAGCTACCAACCAATTGTTGACTACATCGACGCTCAGTTTGAGGCCTATCTCCAAGAAGAGCTGAAAATCAAACGCTCCCTCTTTAACTACCACGACTCTCGCATCCACGTGTGCCTCTACTTCATCTCCCCGACAGGCCACTCTCTGAAGACACTGGATCTCTTGACCATGAAAAGCCTGGACAGCAAGGTGGGTTTGGAAAAGGACCAACCATCGTGCTTCAGTTCATTTTAATAGTTCCAAGTTCATTCACTTGGGAACTATTAAAGTATCTTTATGATATATACATATGTCATAACTCTTATTCTGTGCATTTTAAAAACATTTGATAATTTTCAATTTTAGGATATTTTCCAGAGAAATTCAGTTTGGGAGATGAGATGCAAAGAAAAAGCATTAACATAAAATTTTAGTCCTTTTTTAGTGATTAAATTGCATGCCAGAATATGGGTATTCATTTTCACCTAACTATAGAATTTATTTGACACTAACTTTACTGTATGACATGTTAAGTGAGAAGCAGCTCACTGATGAAGATCAAGGTCTAAAGTCTCACCACATATTACAGTAAATTACATTTTTATTTCAACCGTATCCAGAAAACCTATTTTTGAATTTCTGAGCCAATGAGCTATGTATAAGTTCAGGGAGCTGTAAAATATAGTATCTACAAATTAAGTCACTTCAGAGTTTTTTTATTTCTTTAAAAGACAGTTAAAGACTACTGTCTTATACTAAAAAAGTCTCCAGGGTTCTCCTGTGACCTCTGATGGTGTGAGGGATGCAGCTCCGTTACCTGGCTGAGCATTTCGTGAGCTAGGACTGGGAAAGCAAGGGCATCTGGCCACTGCTGCTTTCTGTATGGAAGTCGGTGTGGAAGGCACGCGGGCCAGCGGGTGCAGCGTCGGTGCAGAGACGGGCTGGCTTCTGACCAGTGCCACAGTCCCCAGGCTGTGACGGGCCTGGAGGAAGCTGATGTGAGAGTCTGTTCACCTGATCGGATGTTCTGACCATTTAGCCGGTTGTTTTCATAGTTGAGTCTGATACAGGAAACCCATCTTATTCAAGGGACATAAACGCAAGAGCGCACAGCTCTGTCTCAGGCTGCGCTTGTCTGGTGGCGGCAGAGGTGCCTGCAGTACTCGCTCTGCCACCTAATCGCCCCTTGTTCCTGGCAGGTTTCTCCCCTCCGAGCGTCCGTCTCCCTGCCTCTCAAACCAGAACCAGGAGAGTATCTACCTCGAAGGCAGGTGTGAGGGTGGACTAAATCGACAGTGTGTCTTGTTCTTACTACAGGGCTCCACGGCTCCCTCCACGTGGAGAGTTACCTGCTGTGCGGGTGGTGCCACGTCCCCCTCCGCCAGGGCCACTGTCGTGGCTGGGCCAGCCCTCTTGGTTCTTAGGGTCCCAGGATGCACATCAGCAACAAGCCTCAGGGGACTCCGAGGAGCAAGGGTTGTCCCTACGGGTCCTGAGGGCACACAGCACACTCAAGGCCACACGGTGGGGTGGGAGTGGGGGGGAGGGAGGGAGGGGTCGTGAACCTGGGCTCAGCCTCTATCAGGGTCTGAGGGTGAGGCATCTGGGGTTTCACAGGTTCCCCCTTTGGTGGTGACTTTAAAGCACTAGCGTGCAAATTGGGGCTGGCAAGGGAGAGGCAGGTTGCTCCAGGCTCGGCCATCTAGGGTTTCTGAAAGGGGGTCCTCCAGGCAGGGCTGCCCGGTTCCTTACCTGATGGTAGCCAGTAGCTATGTCCGCAGCTGCCGTGGGTTTATTCGAATGGATGTCTTTGAAATAGATGCCTCAGCAAAGGTCAGTTTCAGGCGCATATGCTACAATCAAAAAGCTTAACGTCATGTATGTACACTGGCCTGCTTCTGCTATTAATAGTGGAATCAATTAGAAGTTACTAACTTGGCATAATTTATTGAATATCTATGTATCAATATTATATGATACCAAAATCAAGAATTTGGCATCAAATTTTTATATACTTTGACTAACTTATCTTCAAAGCTGTTTACCCACAATTGCTGAAAAGTTTATTTCATGGATAGTTGGAAAAATCTTTACCTCCTTTGGAACGTATTTAAGACCAATAAATCCAAATGTACACAGTAAATCAGTGTGAAATTGGAGAAGAAAAATACATTTAAGAATAGAAAAGGAATTATGATATTTAGTTTTCACTTGCATTCTGAAAATTACATTGATAGCTCACTCTCTGGGCACACATGACTACTTAGCCTGAAGTCTTTCACTAAAAACGAACTAATAACCCAAAAGACCTATAAACCCCTGAATTTGTGGAGATATCACTCTTCGGTGGGGACGTTAATCATACGGAACTAGCGTCGCAGGTCAGTTGGTCTTCAGGACCCCACATCTCTTCCTCTCAGGCCAGTGATAGGACTTTTAAATAATGCTGAGAAAGGGGGACTTCCCTGGTGGCACAGTGGTTAAGAATCCACCTGCCAGTGCAGGGGACACGGGTTAGATCCCTGATATGGGAAGATCCCACATGCCACGGAGCAACGAAGCCCGTACGCCACAACTACGGAGCCTGCGTTCTAGAGCCCCGCGAGCCACAGCTGCTGAGCCCATGTGCCACAACTACTGAAGCCCATGCACCTAGAGCCTGTGCTCTGCAACAAGAGAAGCCACCGCAATGAGAAGCCCGTGCACTGCAAGGAAGAGCAGCCCCCGCTCAGCGCAACTAGAGAAAGTCAGCGTGCAACAATGAAGACCCAACGCAGCCAAAAATAAAATAAAATTATTTAAAAAAAAACAATGCTGAGAAAGTTATTCCTTTGAGTCGTGAACGTTTTTAGTTGGTATTCGTAAAATCTCCTCCTTTCAACATCTGGGTAAGAGTCTGACAATGGGGTGCAGGTCAGATGAAGTCACTGGGAAAAGGGACCTGCTTAAATGAGAGGCAGAAGGAGGCCCTTGGCCTGTTCCGTAGGTCTGCTGAGATCAGTCACCCTGATTAATTAGTGCTTAGAGTATTAAGAAATAAAAAATTCTTAATAATTATGCAGTGGATTTCAGCTCACGGCTTACATTTTATTTATTTTGTGTATGATGGAATTGTCAGAGACTGAGAGAAGAAAATGTGAGATTTCTAAACCTGAATTCAGATGAAAGATGAACTTTATAAGAGCTGTGCTTTATTTATTTATGTATGTATGTATGTATGGATGGATGGATGGATGGGTGGATGGCTGCGTTGGGTCTTCGTTGCTGCGCATGGGCTTTCTCTAGTTGCGGTGAGCGGGGGCTACTCTTCGTTGCGGTGCGCGGGCTTCTCATTGCGGTGGCTTCTCTTTTTGTGGGGCACGGGCTCTAGGCCCGAGTTCTCCAGTAGTTGTGGCACGTGGGCTCAGTAATTGTGGCTTGAGGGCTCTATAGCGCAGGCTCAGTAGTTGTGGCGCACGGGCTTAGTTGCTCCGCGGCATGTGGGATCTTCCCGGACCAGGGCTTGAACCCGTGTCCTCTGCATTGGCAGGCGGATTCTTAACCACTGTTGTCACCAGGGAAGTGCCAGAGCTCTGCTTTTTAAAAGCAGTTATTGTAAGGCCAGCATTTGTAGGAGTGGTTGTATACGATTATCTGGTAAAAATGAAGCCAATGATTCTACGTCAGGAGTTGGCAAGCTTTTCCTGTGAAGGGCCAGGTAGTAAGTACTTCAGGCTTCGCAGGTCATGGGCCTCTGATACAACTACTCACTTCTGCTATTATAGAAAGAAAGTGGCCATAGGAAATATGTAATGTGTAATGAATGGGCCTAGCTGTGTTCCAGTAACTCTTTATTTATGTAAACAGGGAGTGAGTGGACTGTAGTTTGCCTGTCCTCTGATCTAGGTCAAGGAAATTTGTCAGGGACTGAGTGGTTTTGAATGCAAAAGCTTCAGGATTAAAAAATAAATCCTCAATCATGAGATTTTGTTTCTCTTTATTCTTAATAGGTGAACATTATACCAGTGATTGCCAAAGCAGATGCAATTTCTAAAACTGAATTACAGAAGTTTAAGATCAAGCTCATGAGTGAATTGGTCAGCAATGGTGTTCAGATATACCAGTTCCCAACAGATGATGAAACTATTGCTAAAGTCAATGCTTCAATGAATGTAAGCTCTTAACTGAATATTATTTCTGTTTTACATATGAAAAAAGTGATTTATAAGTAAGTAACGCGGCTACTAATGTATTTTCACTTCTGTCTTCCAAAACAAGGTGAATTTTGAAAGAGTCCAGTATAGGGAAATGTTTTATTTTCTAGAGTTGGAAAAGTATAATGAGAATATATTTTTGAGCATTTTTCTTTCCTCCCTACTTTCACCTAAATGAAGTGATACATCTGTGAGACCGGGCTTCATCTTTTGTGGAACCATATTTAATTGCCTTAGAAAGATTCCTTTCTGTCCTGTCTTTAAGAACATGAGAAGACATTACGGCCTCCCTCAGAATGCTTTAGGATCCTAAAATCTTTAAGGAGAGCTTTCTAATCTGGTACTGAAGCTCATTCTCCCTTACAGGGTCACAGGTACATATGAAATATTCACATACTTTTTTTAATATTTTAATACAGAATATATTTAGTATATTTTAATTATACATAACTTAATGTGACTGAGGATGACTAAGTTCTTTGTGTTACTTGAGGCTACCAGATTTCTTAAATACTTGGTTATATTTTGACGGATCATGGGTTTTGGAGTCAGACTTTACCATGTGTTCTTGTGGGAATTATTAACCTCCCTGAGACTGTTAACTTATCTATGAAATTGGGTTAATAATACCTGTCTTAAGGGTTGTTGTGAGGATACAGCTTTGTTCACTGCCTGACACAGTGACATTCAGTACCTGTTTGTTCCATTTCTCCCCTTTTTTCTGATTTTTTCATACTTTGTTCATGTTAAGATACTTAAATATATAGAAAGCTGACTAATGTAAAGGGAAGTGATATTAATTTCTGTGTGTTAAATTGTCTTTATATCTAATTTGTTTTTTGTGCCCACCTGGAATAAGTTTTCAGAGGGGTACAATTAAGAGACTAAATATTGTCAATTATTAAAATATTAAACATGATACTGTTTACATTAGACTTTTCCCCTACATTAATCCTCAGCTTCAGACAGGACGGTCTACTCACTGCTATTAAATCCAGCTATCGTATCTTTGTTCAAAATCTTCTCCTTACTATGCTAGTTCTTCCTATTCTGCTTGATCCGTCTCCAGTTTGGGTTGTGTCTTCCTGCCCAAAGAGACCTCTCCCTCCTCTAAATTTCTATAACATTTGTATTTAGCATTAGTTTGGGACTTAAATATTATTTTATATTTGTGTTATATATGTAGATATACACTATATATAAACACTTTGGTTATATGGGGGGTGTGTGTGTGTGATTTCCTCAACGTTATCTTTGTCTTTTAGGACCAAGATAATAATGAGGGAAATGATACCTGTGCTAGAATTCTGTTTTTGTATTCTTGCAGCAAAATAGGAATACGTGTGGGGCATGCTCAGTAAATAATTCTCTCTCTAGGGCCTGAAGATGACTCTGTAGAACAGTTGGCATACACGTGAACAGCTGTGAACACATATTCACAGGGCACATTTTAAAAGCTGAGGCACAGCAGATCATTTGGCTTTAACACATTTGTTATTTAGTAAATTTTCTCTTCTCTGTTTTTACTGGTATGAGATGTGATTGATGTCCTGGCTCCTTTCCAGGGACACTTGCCGTTTGCTGTGGTAGGAAGTATGGATGAGGTGAAAGTTGGAAATAAGATGGTCAAAGCTCGCCAGTACCCTTGGGGCATCGTACAAGGTAAAGGAGATAAACGAGGATATGTGCGCTGCCTGACAGCCTGAAAGTTGAATTTAATGTGTTCTAGGAGGTGATGCTGATTTGGGGTTATGATTGGCTGTCAGAAGGGTTGGCTCTGTTCTGTTTTAGCCACGTCTGCAGAGGCGCAAGGCACAGCCTCCCTACTTCCTGTCTTAGATCACGTTACCTGCCCAGGTGCACCAGGACGTTCAGAAGGTGGGAGTCACTGGTCGGGTACTTTGAACAAAATTTGAGCGTAAACAGTATTGTTTAAACATAGTACGTAAACTAAGTACTAGATAATTCTGTGACACAATAAACCACTTTGTAAATTTATATATTTTTACTCATCAAAGTATTGCCAACTATTTCCCAAACAAACCAGTCAGCCAAGTAATAATTTTTAGCATTTGTCTAACTCTACAATGAGTAAGTAATTAGCACTTGACTGGCTCATTCATTCATGATGCCAACTAATGGGGAATGGATTACCCCTGCTGGTACTGGTTTCCCAGTGCTGCTTTTTGTGTGTGTGTGTGTGTGTGTGTGTGTGTGTGTGTGTGTGTGTGTGTGTGTGTGTGTGTGTGTGTGTGTGTGTGTGTGTGTGTGTGTGTGTGTGTGTGTGTGTGTGTGTGTGTGTGTGTGTGTGTGTGTGTGGGGTACGTGGGCCTCTCACTGTTGTGGCCTCTCCCATTGCGGAGCACAGGCTCCGGACGCGCAGGCTCAGCGGCCATGGCTCACGGGCCCAGCTGCTCCGCGGCACGTGGGATCTTCCCGGACCGGGGCACGAACCTCCGTCCCCTGCATCGGCAGGCAGACTCTCAACCACTGCGCCACGAGGGAAGCCCCAGTGCTGCTTTTTTTAAGTTGACAAATTTTGTAATTAGTGGAAAATATTGACAAAACTTAACATTTTTAATGTATAGAAAATATAAAGGCAATAACTGTACTTAAAACTATTGATCACAGTAACACATGTGACGCAGAATCACAAATGTGGCATGGTGTGACAAGCATTTGATGTTTACAGCAGGCACAGGTGGTGTTCTCAAGTGTGCAGAATTTACCACCTTGAAGTTTTAGTGAAAAAATATTACACACTCTTTTCAGGTGGTATGTGAAACGTCCTAAGGATGGTTTATAAACTGTTAACAAAATACTAGTGAATGACTGGAGCACATGGTACAGAATAGAATGTATTTCTTTCCTATTTCCTGTTTATCCTTGGCTACTAAATTTAAGCAAACCTCTGTTAATCAATATCGCCTATAATTCGGTGTGTGTAATACAAGAATTGCTTCCTTGGTTACTTGTATGAAACAACCATAGCTGTTAATCAGACTGATCATTTCGCTGTTTGGGTTATTTCAAATGTGTTTTCATTTACTCGTCCATTCAACAAATACTAATTATATGTCAGGATTAAACATCGGTGTTGCTGTTTTCTGTTTTCCGGCTAGTGGAAAATGAAAACCACTGCGACTTTGTCAAGCTCCGGGAGATGCTCATTTGTACGAACATGGAGGATCTGCGAGATGAGACGCACACGAGGCATTACGAGCTGTACCGGCGCCGCAAACTGGAGGAGATGGGCCTCACAGACACGGGCCCAGAGAACAAGCCGCTCAGGTGAGCAGCCAGGGAGGGAGGTGGGGTGGGCCTCTCCGTCTGCCCAGGATGACAGAGAGTCTCCCACATCGGGAGGTGGCGCCACCTGCTACGATTAATGACTCTGCTCTCCGTGCCGCCCTCGGAGGTCTTTGTCCTTACCCGACTCAGGGAGTTCGAGTAGAAGGGAGGACACAGGGCAGAAGCCCAGGATTTCAGCATCCGCTGAAGTGAGTAACCAAAGGAAAAATCTCTCATTATTTGGTTTTATTTTTGTATTTATGTGAAGAAGGTGAAAGAGTATTGATTATTATTTTAAAAACCTGGACTATGAATCATATTAACTACAAAGCTGTTGTTTTTTATCCTGATGAAAGTTTTGGAATGACTAAACTTAGGAAAATATCTTGTAAAGGAAGCACTAGTTACGGGCCAGCTCTGGTAAAGCGATGATTTTCTCTGCTGAAGAGAAAGCATCTAGCATTGGCTTCCCTTCGTGTTTCCCAGGAGGCTTCACTTCTCGCTCTTTCAAGTCTGTGGGTGGTGAGGGGTCCCCACGTGCCTGAAGGAGACGCGGATCCTGAGTGACAGCAGGCGGGGCGGCCTTGCGTGCTGGAGGAGAGGGATTCAGGTGCCTGGTGGCTCAGTCATCAGTCACCTGTGGAGGACTCAGAAATGCAGGTTCGCAGTTTCCGGGTATGGAGCCGAAGAATCACATTTAAATGAAAATTCCCACTCAGCCCTTCAGCAGACACTTCCTGCTGGTCACTGGCCAGGTGTGCACCGTGGGTGCAGAGAGGAAGATGCTCTTGCCCTGTGTGGTGATCAGGGTCTGGGGGAGTGAGGAGGCCCGGGCAGGAGGCTGCTGTGGGCATCCAAGTACGAGCAGACAGGGGCCTGTGCTGGCGTGGCAGTGGCGGAGGTGGTGAGAAGCATGGCTACCACATGGGACTGGAAGGTGACGTCAACATGACTCTCTGATGGTCTGGATACGGATGTAAAGGAAAGAGGAAGCCAGGGTGGTAGCTGCAGTTACTGTTTTCCACCTGAGAACCTGGGTGAACGGTGGTGATGTTCATTGTTATGAGCAAGACAGGGGAAGGGGTAGACTTCCTGGTGGGTAACTGAGAAGTTTGGGACATGTTACATTTCAGTTGATTATTAAATCTTCAGGTGAAGACTTAGAGGAGTTTATTTCATAAACGAATCTGGAGCTCGGGGAGAAGTGAAGGCTGAGATGATAACTTTGGAGTCAGCAGTGAATAATACTGCATCTAGTGTTCGCAGTGCTCTAGGCTAAGTGCTGGTGAGGTAATACTGAATGAGACTAGTCCTGGCTGTCGTGGGGTTTATATTCTCACGGGGAGGGAGGCCAAAACCAAACAACTAATTGCACAATGAATTATGGTTGTGAAATGTGCACGAAAGGAGAGGTGGTGTATCATGGGGGGAGGGCATCTGGATTTAATCTGGAAAATTAGGGAAGGCTTCCTTGAGGCACTTATTGTTCTGAGCTTTTACTACCTGGGGAAAACAGAGGAGACATATGCAGAGACCTGGAAGGCAGAGAGAGAAAGGCACCTTTAAGTCTCTGCAGGAAGGTCGGAGGAGCAGGGCAGCCTGGTGGGGATTTGGTCTTTGTCCTCGGGGAAAGACACAAAGTTTGAAGCAGTGATACCGATACGGTATTTGCACTTAAAAGATCACTCTTGGCTGCAGTGTGAGGGAGGGGTCGGAGGGTGTGCAGAGGTGCTGAGGAGCTAAGTACCAGCAGCAAGGACAGAACTGGGCGTGTCTGAGAGGCGCCTAGAAGATAACAGTGAAAGAACTTAGTGACTGTTCACATGCAACGAGGTAAAGGAGCAGAAGATGCCAAAAGAAGACTTCTGCTGGCCTGGATCAGTTCGGCAGGCAGCTGTACCCCTCACAAGGTAGTGTCTCTGGAGGCGCACTGGCTGCTCTGTGGGGCAGGATGGAGGTTGTTAGCTCAGCTGGGACCTGGGGACTTAGAGTTTCCTCTGAAACATCCAAGTGACAGTGTCACATAGGCACTTTGGCTGTTTATCTGGAGCTCAGAGGAGAGAGGAGAGGGCTGGGCCAAAGGGATGAACTTCAGAGTCACAGACGCTAAGAGGTGGTTAATTGAATACTGCGTATGGGTGAGATGCCTGGAGAGAGAAGTACATTTGGAAAGAAAGGTGCCTTGGAAACAGCCTTGAGTCCGTTGAATGTGTGTCAGCAGAAGAAGCAGACAGAAGCGGTTGAGAAGCCTAGGGTAGAGGAAGGAGGAAACCAGCAGGGTCGTGTCGCGGAAGCCAAGTGAAGAGGGTCTCAAGAAGGAAGGGAGAGGTGGCCGTGTTGAAAGTGAGAGGGTTTTGCTGTGGAAGTACAGCAGTGTGATACAGTCCAGTTGCTCCCTTGACCGTTCTTTGACAATAATGAGGAACACGCCATCTGAGTCAAAAAGGACGGCACAGGCCAGGGCGTGCAGATTTTTTTTTTTTTTTTTTTGGCGGTACGCGGGCCTCTCACTGCTGTGGCCTCTCCTGCTGCGGAGCACAGGCTCCGGATGCACAGGCTCAGCGGCCATGGCTCACGGGCACAGCCGCTCCGCGGCATGTGGGATCTTCCCAGACCGGGGCACGAACCCGCGTCCCCTGCATTGGCAGGCGGACTCTCAACCACTGCACCACCAGGGAAGCCCAGGGCTTGCAGATTTGAAGGGAGAAAACCAGTTTCATTCATGAACAAACCATTTCCAGCCTTCCTTCCAGGAAGGGGGATGTCCAGCGGGCCCAGCTTAGGACATGTGCCCGTGTTCTGGCTGGGTGGGTGTGAGCCTGACTGCCCGTCCCACCAGAATGCATCCCGCGGGAAGAAGTAGCTCTCCAAAGGTAACCAGAATAATAATACAACAGGAGAGAGAGATGGTGGGCGGGCACTCAGAACAGCCATTTTTTAGCATTTCCTCAGTTTGGGGAGCGTCTGCCCACTGGACAGGTGAAGAATGGAAAACTGGGAAAGGAGGCTCTTCAGTGGAGGCCAGGTTACAGAGTGGGCAGGAGCAGTGGCTGCAGGTTGCTTGCAGAGGACAAGCAAGAAGGCCGGGGGCTCGAGCTCAGTGTGAGGGAGGCCCTGCCCACCTGCCCGGGAGCTGGTGGCCCTCTGCTCTGCCCAGGCCTGCAGTCCTGATGAGATGGGATTCCTTGGGTCAGGCGCAGCAGAATCTTCTCTCCTCTTGGTGCTTTCTCATTTGTGAATAAATTATTTGATAAAATTCCTGTAGTTCTTTATAGCCTGAGGTCTAGGAAGGTTTCACCAGTGTGGTTTTAAGAACTTGTATTCTGTTTTCTTAGGAATCTTCCCATTTAATTTGGGATGTGTACAACAACAGTCACTATAATTTGGTTGGCACGTAAAATCTGTCCCTCAGTATTGTATCTATCAATAAGAACAGTTAGTTACATGAGCCTGTTAGGCTGCGCTCTGCTCTTTATGGCCCGGCCTTTCTCTCTGCAGCCCCGCAGTGTCTCCATCTCTGTTTCACTTGAACGGTTGTGCTGAGTCATGGTTTGTGTCCCCACGTACCCACACCCATCTCATGCTTGTCATGAGGTCCAGGGGGTCGGCATTATGTGTACCCCTGTAGTCTTAATTAACTGATGTTTACTTATTTAAACTTCATGAAACATGCTTTTATCAACCTCAAATCCCCAAGTTATTTTAGATGAACAAAACCAGTCTCGTTTACCATCACTGAAGTGCTCTGGGCCCTCAGAGTCTGGAAGGGAGATTTGTGTGGTATTTTAGAGTTTCTTAAGTGTTTGGCATAATTTTTTGTGTCATAACCTTTGTGTCTTTCTGCACTTGGTCTGTGGTGGACGCTCATCAGGCCTGTGAGAGCTGCACCTGGAGCTCAGGGAGGTCCTGAGTGAGGGGGACGCAGCGGTTTTCCTGATGGGCACGAGCAATCAAGGATGCATTTTCTTCCTCTTTCATTTTCAGCTCTGCCTTCAATCAGTGACGTTTGCAACTAGGGTAGGATGCTGCATTAACTATCACGGCAGCAGGAGAGCTCTTTTTCATTCTCAGATCCATGGCAGTCAACAGTGGTTGCATTAGTTTCACAGCCACTCCTTGCAGGCCCTCTCAGAGTTTCATTACCACCTTTTGAAAGACAGTGCGGTCTCTTTCCTTGCAGTTGGCTCTGTGAGTTTACCTGTCACAGTGGGCGTGTGTGATGGATGCAGAACACGCGGGACCAGTGTTTCCTCTTTATCTCTTGCGGAGGCATCACTGTAGCCGGGATTTATGCTGGTTAGGGTTACAGGCTTTGGAGCACGTCTGATCAAGTTCCAGCCCCAGCTTTGTACTTGCTAACTCTGTCCCTCTGTGCAGGTGACTTTACCTCTCCGAGCGTCGTCTTCTTACCTGAAGGACAGTGTTAGTGCTTTGTTCTTCATGGCGCTGCGGGAATTAGTGAGTCCAGACCAGTCCCTGCTGGTAGCAGCTATTCCGCAAGTGTTTGGTCTTTTCTCTTTGCCAGGTGGCTTGATTTTCCTCCTGAACAATTCAAGTGCTTGTGTAAGTAAATTAGTGAGAACTTTTTAAAACTTTGATTTGACATGATTTAAATACATTATTTAAACTAAGTTTGCCACTAAAGGCTGTCAGTCCAGTGTAGGACCAGTGAAACGTGGGCGAAGGTGACCTGATCGATTTAGAGGCTTCTTTAAAATAAGACCAAAACAAACACAGAAAAACAAAAAACCTTATAGAAAGTAAAATGCCTCGAGATTAGAGGCATTTACGTGGCTACCTAGGGCATTCCGTACATTTATGAACTTTGCTCTTAAAGACAATGTGTAGGATTGTTCCTCCTTGGAATACATGCTCTGAGTACCACACACTCATGCTCAGCTGTAAGTGCTATGGTATAACATTTCTTCCTTTGTTTTTCCTTAAATTTATACAGTTCTAGCCATGAAAGATTTCTCCAGTTATAAGATTAGTAAAATTCCTGAATTTCATCACATTTTAAATCTATTTAGCTATATTTTTATAAGTAATAGAAATTTCTAACTGTGACACAGCTGGAAAGTGAATCTGTGTTCCCTGTTAAACCTTGGGGATATTCTCCAAGTGAGCTGAAATGGAAGGGCCCTGCATTGCCGGATATAAGGTCTGTGGTTCTTCTGAAATGCCATGAGTAAGACAGGCAGGCACTGGCCGTGGAGTTCCAGGACAGTCCCTGCGCTGCTTGGTTAAACTGGCTCTACTTCCCTGCAGTTTCTATCATTAGGTGAACATCTGTGAAGAAACCGAAACATCTGGAGGGCTCTACTGGATAGCTGGGTTATGGAGATGCTGTTAGGAGAGAGAGGCAGGTGGGGTGTAAGTGCCAGGAAGAGGTATAAACAAAGAGCCATGGAAGTGCTTGGGAGGAACAGTGGATTCCAGCTGGGGAGACTGGAGAAGCGAGGGACAGGACTAGTGAGTAGAGGGAGGGCTGGGAAATGGGCAGTGGCTGGAGCATGAAACGTGTGGCACGTCTTAGGAACAAAGGTTAGGTTGGTACAGCTGAAACCTTAGGGGGATTGGGTCTGTTGGGCCAGATTGTGACGTTTCTTAAGTGCTGCTATCCTGTAGATAATATAACTAATGCAGAGGAAAAAGATAAGGAGATGTCTGTTTTTGGTGGAAAAATCTTAGGAGTGGCAGGAAGGACGAAATGAAAGAAAGAGGAACTAAAAGCCTAGAGCTCAGCTGGGAGATTATTCCAGTAGCAAAGGCAGAAAAGCACAAAGATCAAGTTGGGCTGAACACGGTGTCTGCAGAAATCAAAACAAGACGGGACTGAAGTGATGTTGGGGTCTTAGGCTGAGCCCGCAGAGCCTGGTGATCGGACGTGGCAATGAAGGGAGGGGAGGAACCAACAGAGGTGGAAGGAGGAATCCATCTGGGGTGAGATGAGCACCTCTGGGAGCACCGGCAAAGCAAGGACCCGCAGACAGATCCGCGCTCCCTGGAGCCACGTGTGCTGTGATGGTCACAGGGACTAACGCGGACCTAGTGTTCGCAAGTTTGTGATGTAATCTCGCTAATATGAGAGTACCATAAATAATTTTTCAGTCTTCAGGAGACCTACGAAGCCAAAAGACACGAATTTTATGGTGAACGTCAGAGGAAGGAGGAAGAAATGAAGCAGTTGTTTGTGCAGCGTGTGAAGGAGAAAGAAGCCGTATTGAAAGAAGCTGAGAGAGAGGCAAGTGCGCTGGTTTGTTGGGATGTGCAGTTATTTGGGGTGTCCTGTTAACCTGGGGATAATTATCTCAAGAATTCCGAGATGGTTTTGAAAACTAGTTGTTCCTTAAAAGCAGCTGTTGTATTTTAACACATACTCTTTGGATGCAGACTTCCAAAAAAAAGCATAGGCTGGAAACAAAAATTTTTGCCTTTTTGAACAAGGTATCTTCCATTAGAAGTGGTTTATCGAGGACTTGTAAAGAATTAGGTTACTAAGAAGCATTTTAAATACCTTAACCAGGAGCCAGAAGTGTTTTAGCTGTGGCTTGATGAAGCCTTTTCTGAGAGTTTTGAGTCCTTGGGATTGTTGTTTGAAGTAGGTGACTCTGAGAGCTGTTAACTAGCCTTTGAGTTTGAAGTCAGGCTTCCTGGAGGTGGGTGGTCTGGGCAGCCTGGGCGCAAAACCATCCGCAGTGAGTTTGGTTTGCTTCTGGTTCTCCAAGGATCAGTTTTAGTTTTACTTGAGTTAAGGTATTTTCTGTAGACTTTACTGTAATGGCTGCTTTTAAATAAATGGCCACATTTAAGATGAGGGTCAAAACGGATGAGCTGCAAAAAGGAATCTCTAAGAGAAGACAGAAATGTTAATACAAATGAACTTGCGATGTAAGAGTTCCTGAAGAGTTATTTGTAAAGTAATTTAATGCTACAAATTTATTATTTTAAGTACCCTTATAGTACTTGCTATTTCAATAAACTCTGTAGTAAGTGGTTTTGTAAAATAATCTATCTTGTTTATAATTTGAATTTTGATCTTTATTTTGAAAAAGTTCAAACAATGGGAAAGTTAAAGTACGGGGTACCTGTGTCCCTCCCCACACCTAGATTTAGGATAGACATTTTGCTGTCTTTAGTGTGTGTGTTTCCCTGGTCGTCTGAAAGCTGGTTGTAGACATCACAACACTTTATCACAGGCACTTTCATGCATCTCTGAAGCTCAGGTGCATTTTCCTCCATAACCACAGTACCAGTACTACACCTAAGAACAGGAATAGCATGCCACAGACTCTCCTAATCCCCAGTGCACAATCAAATTTCCCCACTCGTCCCAAGATTGTCTTTTATTGTTGCTTTCTGTTCGGTGATTTTTTGTTCTTGAACCAGAATTCAATCTTAGGTCTCATATTGCATTTGGGTGTTCTGTTTTGTTCAATCTCTTATTTGAAAACAGTTCCTAGTTTGGAGTTATTTTTATTTATTTAAAAATATTTATTTATTTATTGGCTGTGTCGGGTCTTAGCTGTGGCACGCAGAATCTTTCGTTGCGGTGCATGCATGGGCTCCTCTCTAGTTGTGGCACACGAGCTCAGTAGTTGTGGCATGCAGGCTTAGTTGCCCCACGCCATGTGGGTTCTTAGTTCCCCGACCAGGGATAGAACCCGCGTTCCCTGCATTGGAAGGCAGATTTTTAACCACTGGACCACCAGGGAAGTCCCTGGAGTTATTTTTAAATACAAATATTGAGGAAGGAGTTGTGATGAGTAGGAAATAGGGTGCTGATTTTTCTTTTGATTAGTAGATGCTTCTCTTGTAAGAGTTTCTCTCTCATACATCATGGTTCTCAGTTTCTCCAGTGAGGAGAGAAGATGTAGAAGTGGTTTATAGTTGAATTTTAATTTTTCAAACCCCACATAAGAATATTTTGCTTAAATGCATATTGTTTAAAAGGAAATTGAAAATTCAGAGTGACCAAATGGTTGAAAGAAAAAGAGAAGTATTATTTGTCAGTAGGTGCTTCATAGATGTTTATTTATGTGATTCAAGCGGTTTCGTGTTAAGAATATTATATTAAAACTAATGAAGTTAGTTTAAACCAAGTTGTCACAAGAGTTCTAAACTTTTAATTATATAGGTTTAGAAGCAGATTACTGGCCTGTTTCATTAATATTACAATAATATTAGTAAGTTCCCTCATGACCAGTTTCATCCTGCAAGGCTGGTACGTTAGAGTCAGGTCTGGTGCAGGGCATCTGGGGGTCATCTTCACTCGCATAACTCAAGAGCCATCAGTTAGGACTTCCCTGGTGGCGCAGTGGTTAAGAATCCACCTGCCAATGCAGAGGACACAGGTTCGAGCCCTGGTCCAGGAAGATCCCACATGCCACGGAGCAATTAAGCCCATGTGTCACAACTACTGAGCCTGCACTCTAGAACCCGCGAGCCACAATTACTGAGCCCGTGCTCTAGAGCCCACAACTACTGAAGCCCGCAGGCCTAGAGCCCGTGCTCCGCAACAAGAAAAGCCACCACAATGAGAAGCCTGTGCACCGCAATGAAGAGTAGCCCCCACTCACCGCAACTAGAGGAAGCCTGCACAAGGCCACAAAGACCCAACACAGCCAAAAATTTTAAAAAAAATTTAAAAAAGAGCCATCAGTTGAAGGACCAAGGAGGGCCATATAATCTACCGTCAGTGTAAGTGCAGTTTTAGAGGGAAAGGAGGCTTTTTAGTAGTTACACTGGACAATAGGTAGGTGTAAACCAGGTCTCTACTGGGCAAAGTGGGACATTCAAAGCTAGTTACATCAATAAGATACTGGCAGGTAACCCAAAACGTTACTTAAGTCTGTATTAGATGGCCTTGTTATTAAAATATCCTTGGCAATTCACCTTTTGTATGAATTTGGCGGATTTTCATGTATAGTACAGAGTTAGCTGAAAATGCAGTGAGCGTCAGGTAACTAGAGTAGGCAGATGCACAGGACAGATATCATGTCAGGATACTGTTTGAATGGCATCTTTGTTAACATCATCCTGGATGCACAGCCCTTCCCCACCACAAGAAAAAGTGCACTTTATATTTATCCCTCAGGTGAAGTGCATGACCAACATTAAAATGTTACTACTTCTGAATTTTATAGGCAAGTCTGTTTTTTGGTTAGTTGTTCACTTAGTATTTATGCCTCTCCTGTTTCTAAAAGTATTCTAGATAATTTTCAGTAAACAAGTACAGCTGCACTAGAACCTGGACGTGGGGAGTCCAGGATGAGCAGCGAGGTTTGCACTCAGTGCAGCTGAGCCGCAGCGCTGGGTGCTTGTCAGTGACACTTCCGGGGTCTCCAGCCAAGTACAGAGGTCAAAGACACTGACTAGTTTGGCAAGAGAGGAATGTTGTCTCTGGTATTCACTTTTTAAAATGGATACTTTAAAAAGGATCACTGAGCAACAGCATGTATAGTGTCCTTAGAAGCAGGTTTACAAGAGACAGCAGCGTACCACATTGGCCATAGAGGCTTCAGAGCATCCGTGAGTAGTTTAACAGCACAGAAGAACTTGAAAATGTGTCTGAGTTGAAGGCCTTGTAGTGAATATTGGAGCTGTGAGCGAGCGCTTCCTGCAGGTGGAGGAGACTGTCACTGACGAAAGCCATGAACTCCACAGAATGTGAATAAGTCACATGCCCCCTGACCCCTTTCTAAGACGTTTTTCTCTTCATAGTTTTCCTGGAATTTTTAGTCAACCTCATAAATGATATATGAAGTACTCCATAACCTTTCAGGATATTTAAGGATATAAAGTGTGCACCCTCCGTTTAAGTGTCTGTCAGAGATGTATCTCTGTTCACATAACGTAAATCTGCCCTGTGGCCTCTCTTTCCAGGCGTCACCCGCCAGCTGCCCCGCTCCTCTCCCAAATCCACGGGGTGCACGCATGCTCAGAGAGCTGCCAGTCTGTGTATTCATACCACCGATTTATGTTTCTTTTTATAAAGAACATGCTTCCTTCCTTTATAAGGAACCACTTACATAAGCAAATACTAAGGAACTGATCCCTCTGGAAATGACATCCTCAGGAATAAGAGAATCTTCGGGCCTTACTTCATCTGTTTCAACCCTATCCTGTAAACTCTGCCATCAGGGTTGCCGGTTCACTCGCCAGCCCGCTCCGTATCTGGAACATCTGATTTTTATTAGGAAGCAGCGTAGCTCTCTGCCCTCAGCCTCTGATGAATTTCCTCAGTGATCATAAGCCATCTTTTCTGGAAACCAAGTCCTACTTTTTGTATAAATGTTAGGTTGCTGCCCAGAACTGAAAATACTAATTGAAAATTTATCTAACCAGACCAGAGAGCCAAAAACAAAGCTATTTTTTGATGTAGATTCTAGATGTTGTGCTTGTGTTCCTGGCACCACAGCAGATTCGTAAGGAACCTGCTGAAGTCTCTAGATCTTTTTTCAGATAAACAACAATCAAACCAGGGAATTCTCATGTTGTACTGTTATAAACTTTGGCAAAACTCATTTTAATGACTGCACCGAGTGTATTTAGCATAAGTGAATTTTAAAATGTTCTCTCTCTTAGAGACACAGGTATATTTTCCCAATTATGGTGTACACCCAGCCAGTGCAGCTGACCCTTGAACCACCTGGGTTTGAGCTGCACGGGCCCATTTATACATGGATGTTTCTCACTCACCGATTCCACAGGACTGCACCGGTGCATCTGTGCTTACGGAGCTGTGACACACGCGAATCTTCAACCAGCGGGGTTTGGCGTCTTCAACCCTGCAAGGTTCAAGGGTCAACTGTATTTTTATGTATAAAACTTTAATCTAAATTCAGGACTTTTTGATTTAGTTTAGATTTCAAGAAGGTGAATGACCGTGGGAAAAACATAACAGATTTTAAGGTTCTTGATTTAAATTGACACTTGCTTTCCAAACAGGTTCACCAGTATAGTCAACAGCTATTTCACTACCACGTAGTAAATTTATTTGGAAAATAAGGGCTTTTTTCCCTCTTTTTGATAACTTGCTTTTGTAATTTGTCCCTCACTTTTATTAAGAATGGATTTTTGAAACTTTATTTGAAGAGGCTTTGTGGGGAAAATGTAGAGCAAAAGAAAACTCTAAGAGGCCAAACGTTTAAAAAACTGAGGTTTGTGCATGAGGCTGTTTTTATGTTTTGTTCATGCGTTTTTTGCATGGCAGCTCATTCAGAGTTAAAGTTAGAGCAATTCCACATGTCACTGTGCAGGCCGCGTGAGCAGGGCTGCAGTGGGGAGGTGCCGGGGCATGGGCTGCCCCAGCACGTCCCTCAGCGGGAACCGTACTTCACTTCACAGCTCCAGGCCAAGTTTGAGCACCTTAAGAGAGTACACCAAGAGGAGAAGCTGAGGCTTGAGGAGAAGAGAAGACTTCTGGAAGAAGAAATAATCGCCTTCTCTAAGAAGAAAGCTACCTCCGAGATATACCAAAGCCAGCCCTTTATGACCCAGGGTGGTAACGTGCGGAAGGACAAGGACCGCAAGAAGTAAGCGCCCCCCACCCCGCGCCTGTCTCACTGCCCCGACCTTCAGGGCGCTTCACCCTGTCTCCTTACTCCCATCTGCTCCTGCAGCTAAAGCATCAGTTCCTTGAGAGCAGAGAGCTTGTCCCTCTTGCTGTGCTGATTCCCCAGCAGCTAGAAGGGCACCTGGCACGTCTTCCGTGCTCTGTGCATCCTTGAGTGAAAGTCTGAAGTGAATGAACGAACGAAATAGAAATCTTCAACACGTAAGGGTCAGCGACCTTGGGACACTGGCTGCTCCAGGGCACGTCTAGTAACTGCTGACCACCCCTCCCCCCGTTAGTTATGTCACATTTCATGCCTGACAGAGGCTGTATATTGGGGAATCATAGACATAATAGTTGATTAAAAAAAGTAATTCTTAGGTTTACTTTTTTAAAACAAATTCTGATAATGATTTTATGAGAATTCTTATTTTAATAAGGGAACCAGGCTATCGATTGGAACTCCTGTGCTTTGATGTCAGAGCTTGTGAAACGAGTGGTGGACGTAAAGATGCAGAGGAAGGTAGAGAGGGCCCCCGTGCATCGGGGCGGCCTTGGTAGCAGGCGGGGGATGGTCCCAAGGCTTGTAGGTCTGGGGTATGTGTTAAAGACAACGTAACCAAAGTCTTAGAAAATAAGGGTTTTTTTCCTTCCTTTTTTTCATTTATTTCTCCCACTTAAATGTCCTCATCACTTTGCCTGTTTGCTCGCTCTGTTGAGCACCCAGCCCCCTCCACGTGGGGAGCTCAGGTTCTCCCGTGCCCCAAAGGGCAGCCCTCAGGTTTATGACCACATCATATTTCAGACTGGTATTTTCAGAATATTGTAAGTCACCTTCAAAAAGGTAGGAGAACATAACATCGCCCATGATGATAGCTTTCCATTTTTGAACTATGGAGAAGTAAATCCACACGGTTTTGGGTGCATTTAATTGGCCTCTGGATTTTATGGTTTTGGGGAAGAAGGAATTCTCATGTATGATCTTTTCACATAAGCTCTTCCAGGGAGTGGATCTCTGTTTTGTCCGTTGATGTATCCACCCCCAGAGCCTAGAAAAAATGAATACACTGAATTTCAAAAGGTTAACCACCCTCGTCATCTTTGTCGGGGGGACTGGTTCCAGGATGCCCCGAGGACACCAAAATCCACAGATGCTCAAGTCCCTCATATCCAATGGCACAATTTTCGCAAAGAACCTATGCACATTTTCCTGTACACTTTAAATCATCTACAGATTACTTATAGCACCTAATACAATGTAAACAGAATGGAAATGCTACGTATATAGTTGCCAGCAAGTGGCAAATTCAAGTTTTGTTTTTTGGAACTTTCTGTTATTTTTTCCCAAATATTGTATTTTCGATCCTCAGTCAGGTGAATCCTCAGATGTGGAACCCTTGGATCCATAGGACCGAAGTGTATAAACAGAATTTATAACTTGTTTTCGGTGTGCCTCGAATTAAAGCTGAGGGGTCTTTCACCTCATCATCTCAACTTAGTCCAGTGTTATTAGATTTGGACTCCCCTGACTTTATTCCATACGCGAAAAACCATTTACAATCACCTTGTGGAAGTAAGGTATGGGCTGTTGTTTGCAAAATCAGGGCCAAGCCCATAGTTTGAGAGCTCAGAAAAATTTCCCCTCAAGAAATTTTGGTGTTTGTTTTTTCTTTTCTTTTCCAGAGTCCCATGGCTAGATATCCTATCATATCCTCGATGTACATCTGCTCTTTCTGTAAAAGCTTTGTAAAACAAGTGATTTTTATTCCTATACGGTTTTCTGTTGTACCAATCAAAAGGTTTTTTTTCTCTTTCCAGCTCCAGTTTTATGTAAAACAAAGGTTCCACATCACAGAAGATCATCACAAGCAAAGTTATTAAACTGTGAGAAGTATGCTTTGATTTTCTTGCTGTTTTTATTTGCTGTATCACTTACGCTGTATCACTTACTCTATATCTGGCAAAAGGCCACAGTTGAAGTATGAGGTCACTACATAAGCCAGACTGGATGACGTTACTCACGCACTGTTAGAAGTTTAAGTTGTTGGTTTGTGATGAACCGAGATCATTTCTCCTGCTGCCCAGTGCTTGCTGTCACTTTGCTGTGACAAGAGTGTCGGTGCCTTTGAAAGTACAGGACTCGTTTATATTGCGGCTCTGATTGCATACATATTCCAAGATGAACCTTTTGTGTAAACTTTTGGGAATATGTTTTAAAACGTATTATGTACCTGAAACTCTAAGCTCAATAGTTCTATAGAACTTTAAAATTTTTCATACAATTATCCAATTGGTAACATGATCGTAAGCTTTTGCATCAGATTACATAATATGTGCTTCAGTGTTGTGGTCCATGGGTTGTTGTGATGAAACAACATGTTTAAAGCAGAAACACTCAGGTAAATAAGCCCTCTTCTGGTGATAAGTACGTTTGGAACTGGGTGTAATATGTTGAAAGCAGAAACACTCAGGTAAATAAGCCCTTTTCTGGTGATAAGTACCTTTGGAACTGGGTGTCTTCACACTGTTTGCATGAGTCTGTATTACATACTTGTTGCAAACTGTCTTCCAGGGAAAATAAATAATAAAGTTGAATCATCTTATTAAAAATATTTCTTAAAAAAGTTACTATGAACATCTGAATATTAAAGATAAAAATTTAGATAATTCGTACTGTAAAGGATATTTGAATTCAGTGCCTCGTATTTGCAGAACGATTTAATGGCTTCTAACTTTTTCTTAACAGTCATAAGTTTTCATTTTTTGTACTTGAATATTCTAAATGAAACTGATATTTACACCTGACAAATAAAATGTATCTACATCTTCACTAAACTGCATTTAAATGACTGTAACTCTTCTTTTTGCAAACCATGATCTTAAACATCTTACCAGAACTATGAGAATTATATGTTTGAATTATTTTAAGACAGACAGAGGTATATTAGCAGTATTTTTCAGATAACAGAATGTTTTACTTAGCCCATGTCAGATTCTGAGCAGTGTATTTTTTTCATGAATTTGCATTACGTTGCAAATAAAACCTTTCATTTTGTAGCACAGCTTATCTGGACCAACACTTTAAATTCCATTTTTGCATTTCTGCAGTTTAGTAAAGTAAGTTACAAGCATCACAGAAAAAGCTCTGCACTTTCTTCTCAGGATCAGTAATGCCCAGCCTCTGGAAGGTGGGAGCGGGAGAGTCGGTGAGCCCCTGAGGGCAGGTAGCCTGGCTTCCCAAGCCCGGTCAGTGCTGCAGCGCTGAGCCTTAGCCCAGGAGCTTCGCGGCAAGCTCCGTGATGTGCTGCGAGTGGTGGTTGTTCGTAGCCTGTTACATCAAGCTGTGTATAAACAGCTATCCTGAACTTTCATAAAGTTACTTTTAAATGCCAGAGTGGTTGCTGGCATGTTAAAACAGTTATTCAATTCCTAGTTGAAAAGGTCACGGAAACCTACCTCAGACCCGGAGCTGAACAGAAGGGCCGTCACCTTGGGCTGCTAGTGACTCTGCTGTGAGGAAGACTTGCCACACGTGCACGCCCACAGTGTGAATCCTGAATTCACTTCGTGTATCTGGGATTCCACATAAGATTGTATTTTAGAAGAGTTGCACTGCAAAGAACAAAAATGTTTTTAAACAATTACAGTCCAGGCGGACCTCGGAGATAGTGCGGGCTCGGGTCCAGACCACCCAATGAAGCGAGTATCGAAATAAAGTCAGTCACGTGAATGTTGGCTTCCCCGTGCATATAAAGGTTATGTTTACACTGTGCTTTAGTCTGTCAGGTGTGCGACAGCTTATGTCTAAAGAACAGTGCACATACCTTAGTTAATAATTGCTTAAAAAAGGCTAACCATCCCAAGCCTTCAGCGAGCAGCAAGCCGTGGTAGTAACATTAAGATCACCGATCACAGATCACCGTAACGAATATAATGATGAGGCAGTTTGAAGTACTGTGAGAATTACCAAGACGTGACACAGACACGAAGTGAGCAAATGCTGTTGGAAAAATGGCGCCGATCAGCACAGGATATGCAAATACAGTGAGATCCGCCTGGATAACGCTCAGCTTCTCCTAATGAAGCTTATTAATTCTCCAGGGTCACAGAGTGAGGTATTAGCCACTGGCGCTTAAGTCAAATTTCCCGGGAACAAAATAAAGCTAGACATGTTTTATTTTTTTTCCATAAAGCATGAAAACAAGAATTGCCTTTCACCGCCAACCATTAATCTTTGTACCGACGACTCTGAATTTGTAAGTTCTTTCGTACAGACTATGATTTCAGCTTCCAAGCACTACCAGGATGAGTACTATCTCCATTTTGAAGATGAACTCATTTTAGGCCCTGTTTTCCCGTTTGGCCAGGAAATGGGAGCACAAACTGATGAGGCCCCTGTGGAGCGGCCTGAGAAGGGCTCCTGCCCCTGGCCGTGGAGCGCAGGGACGCAAGGGGGTGGGTGTGACTGGGCCTTGAAGGACTGAAGCAGCTTCAGAAGCAGGAGGGGAGGAGGGCCACCCAGATACTTGGGACAGCAGGCTCCCGACGAAGCCTGTGCCCCCGGGGGGCGGAGAGGATCAGTGAACAGAGAGGACCGGGAAGACGGAGGCAGGGAACAGACAAGGGGTTCATAAGCCTAGCCCAGCGAGCAGGCGGAAGTCTGACTCACAGGCCAGATGCTCACGGAGCAGAGGGAGAGGTGTGTTGCAGGGGAGAAGCCAGGCCAGGGGCAGGCGGACTTGGACTCAAGTCCAGGCCAGGAGTCCTCCTACTGCATGTGCAGGAGGATAACTAGGTCACGTTTCAAAAATACTGACACACAAAGGAATACGTTGTGTAAAACCATGAAAATGTCCTGTCGAGCTAGAAATACAGAGAGAACAAAAATTCAAGACTGCAGGGACATGTTAAGTTGGGAGAGTGGGACGCATGCAGTGAGGAGGTTCTTGCATTAACTGGGAAGAGGATAAAAGTCCCGTCAGCCGGGTAACGTGAGACTCAGGAAGGACCATGTACGCGTGGGAACACATGTACCTTTCAAGCCAGCAGAAGGAAAACTGGTCTCATAAATGATAATCCAAAAGGAAGCAAGGACGTAAAGGAAATAAAACAGGTGTGACAGCTAAAAAGCATTTAGTAATATGGTAGATTTAGACCCAAATAAATCAGTAATCACATACTCTAATTTTTCTAGATAGAAGTTTTTAAAAACCAGCTGTGTCACTTTACAAGAGTGAGCCAAAGCTTTCTGTCCTGATAGGAAAAGGTACATCGTGTACACTGAGCCAAAAGCTGACGTGTAGCTACGTTTTCGGCAAAAGGCAGCGTTAGGGAAGAAGACGGCCCTGCTGGGGGGTGGCCTGGCCTCCAAGGCAGGAGGGCATCTGGCGGCTGGCGCAGGTCCCCAGACCCACGGCGTGAGGGGGCTGCGTGGCCACCGACGTTCGTAAAGCACGTGCAAGTGGCCACGTCAGCAACCTCTTCCTCTCTGTACATTAAGCCTCAGTAAGCCGGTCTTTTTTCTTAAAGGCTGAAAGTTAAAAGGCAAGAGCGGGGAATGAAAAAAGAGTGTCACTACAGATCCTGGGCCATTAAAGTGTCTTTGATAAATTAGAAAATACAGAAGTATCAACAGAAAATAATTTACACAGTTAATTTACTGATATAAGAAATACAAAATTTCTTAATAAAAGACAATTTATAATTAAAATCCCCCTACAGTTTGGGCCACGAATCCTCTCAGGTGTCTCGAGAGGAAAGGCATTTGACCAGCTCTCCCGTGGTAGGTGGGACACTGCCGCCACCCCAGAGATGCCCACGCCCTCGGGCCAGGCGAGTGTGCTTCCTCACCTGGCAGCAGGCTGCAGAGGGCCTGAGACCGGGAGGTGGTCCTGGGTGGTCTCGGGGGGCCCGCTGGAGGGACGTGTGGTCGGCGAAGCAGGGTCGGAGGGGCAGCACTGCTGGTTGTGATGCGGAAGAGTCCCTAAGCCTTGGAACGTGGGCGCTTCCAGGGGCTGGAAACGGCAGACAGGGATTCTCCCCTGGAGGCTCCAGAGGCGCACAGCTGTGCCTGACACTTAGATTTTAGTCCGGTTCTGACTACCAACATCATAAGATAAATAAATTTGTACTGTTTAAAGCCACTACATTTGTGGTAATTTGTTACAGCAGCAATAGTAAACAAATACATTCCCTAAAAATGGATAAAAGAAACATCCCAAATTCATTTTACAAGGCCAACTCATTTCAAAGCCTAATAAAGACATTCTGAGAAAGGACAATTATAGTCTGATCTCATACATAAACAAACATGCAAAAATCCTAAACAAATTACTAACAAACTGAATCCAGGGACATATCTTTTAAAAGGTAGTTCCTCATATCCAGGAAGGCAAAGACGTTTTAACATTAGAAAATTAACCAGTGTAACTCACAGCATGGATATTAAAAGAAAAATCATATGGTCATCCCTGTAGAATCATAAAATATTGTTAAAATTTAGCATCTTTGAGATGTAAGAAA
Source organism: Orcinus orca (assembly GCF_937001465.1). Lineage (NCBI taxonomy): Eukaryota > Metazoa > Chordata > Mammalia > Artiodactyla > Delphinidae > Orcinus > Orcinus orca. The sequence continues at coordinate 451,219 of NC_064571.1, forward strand.
ACAAAAGACTCTTAGAATATCAAATAGAAGGAAACGTCCTTAACTTGATAAAGGGTATCTGCAAACAGTAACCAGCGCAGGCATCACACTTACCATGAAACACTGAAAGCACCTTTAAGGTTGGGGGCAAGGAACGCTGGCACAATCGTCCCCTTCCATTAGACATGTCACCGGAGCCGGCAGCCCCCTCAGGAAGCAAAAAATAAAGACAGGCTGGGCCTCAGTCCTCACAGGTGACACGGCTGTATATGCAGCGAGTCCACATGCAGCTGTGGCCAGAGCACTGGGATCAAGAGTCCACAGAGTCGTGGCACAACTGCCCACCGATGATGCAAGGGGGTTGGCCACCGGGCAGGCTCGAGTGTCGAGTGTCTCACTGAGCAAAAAGCAAAGAATCTCAGCTCCAGAAGGTGTGTCCTGGGCTCTGTCCCGCCCGCCCCCTCCGGCCTCAACCACTGCCCTTTTGTTAACTGGCTTGTGCTCAGGCTCTGCTGCCCCCAGGCCTGTCTGACTGTGGTTTGGGGTCAAGGTCAAGGTCCTCCACAAGGCCCACCCACTCTCAGGTGCCTGCACGTGGCCTGTGCCTCAGTGAGGGAGGCCCAAGCAGCCTTTGCTTAAATTCCTGCCTCTGTGGAAACCATCGCTTGTGTGGACAGAGCCACCGCAAGCCGTGGTCACCCATGAGGTCAAAGCCGCGTGGCCCCAAACCTCCAGTTCTCCTGCCCAGGCCCCCGGGAGGAGACAACCGCACAAGTAAACCACCCCAGGGCACCGGCCCTGACACGGCGGCCTCAGGTCCCAACGGTGGTGGTTCCAGGTCAGGAGTGGTGACCCGGGAGCCCGGGGGGAGGCCGAGCGCCTGGTCCCTCAAAGCCTCGCCCTGGCTCACTTGGTCGGCACCGTCCTCGGTGCCCTTTCTCCACGTTCATGACGGCTGCCCCGAGGGTCAGCTTCCTCCCCTGAAGTTCTGGAGAAACAAAGTGAAAATGCAGCTGCTGGAGGATGAGTGTCCCTTTACTGCTGACAAAGGCTACTCAGTGTGGGACCCGAGGGGGCTGTGGGACGAAACCCAGTACTAGGGCACTGGCCCTGCTCAGGCAGAACTGCACCCAGACGGCCTGACAGGAAACAGAAACACCTGCTCCGTGACGGTCAAGGGCAGGGCCATGTCCAGCTGCTCCTCCTGGGGTCGCCCACTCCGGCGGCTTCTGAGGCTCCTGGGAGCCCTCCGACACCCCTCGGGCTCCCGTGTGAACTCTGGGGAGCAGGTAGGCGGTGCTGCTGCCCAAGCGGACCGGGAGGAGGGTGAGGCCCAGAGGAGAGCGGCCGGAGTCGGAGGCTGCCCTGCCTCCCGGTGAGGCCAGCCCGGCTGGGGGAGCCCTGGCGTCCGAGTCTTTCCAAGCAAGAGGGAAGCCGTTTGTCCACAACACTTGGCTATGAGCGCCTGGCAGGTCAGCACAGGCTGGTGCCCAGAAAGCGCATCTGCAGCTACTGGGGCGCTGACCTCCGGCATCAGGAAGCCGCTTGGCAGGCCCGGGCGAGACGACGTAAGGAGAAAGCGGCCAGCCTCCGCAGCAGTGCCTGGAGTGCTCCCCGGGGCCGCCCGATTCCTTATTTACCCTCTTTATTCCCCATTTCCCTGCCGAGTCGTTAATCTCAGGGTTTAAGGTGCTACTCCACGTGGGAAAAATACTAGCTTTAAAACGAGATGCTTATAGAAGGAAACATCTTGCAGACTCCAGAGAGTCTGAATGACGGTGTTACCCAGTCCAAGCTCGTCCTGCTCTCCACACGACAGGCCAATAAACTGAGAGGCGAGCTGCTGGGGCAAAGAATAGCGGCTTTATTTGGAAAGCCAGCAGAGCAAGGCGGCGGGCCCGTGGCCCAAAGAACCCTCTTGCTGAGTCAGAATTCAGGCTTTTATACTAAAAGGGGCGGGACTAAAGCCAAGCACTTCCTGGTTCCCGGCAGCCTCCGGAGGGGAGGTGTTAATTTCTCCCTCCTGCTGTCATTCACAGGTGGGCCTGCTCAGGAGGTTTCCTGGGAGCTAAACACAGGTATTTTTAGCTGAATGCTCATTACCTGGGAGGCAGGGGTCCCAGAGATGGGCCGTTATGGAGAATTTAAGCTTATAGGCAGCATCCCTTTAGTGATTAACTGGTAACAGGATACAAAGGCTCTTCCCGATTACAAGAGAAACTAGGTTAACAATGAACAAACACATCTTATCAAGAACAATGCAAACCAAGAGACAATATCTTCTCGAATGCTGAACGAAAAAAAGTCAACCTAGAATTCCATGCCAGTGAAAATATCTTTCAAAAATATGGGCAAAATAAAGACATTAAGACAAACAACAGCTGAAAAACTCCACTGCTAGCACACTTCGATTACATAAAATGTTAAAGGAAGTGCTTCAGGCAGAAGAAAAATGAAACCTAAAGGAAATTCAAATCTACACAAAGTAACTGGAAAGAGTAAACACATAACATAAAAGACTGTTTTTCTCCAGTTTAAAAATTGCCTTGGGATTTCCCTGGTGGCACAGTAGTTAAGAATCCACCTGCCAATGCAGGGGACACGGGTTCGAGCCCTGGTCCTGGAAGATCCCGCCTGTCGCAGAGCAACTAAGCCCGCGTGCCACAACTACTGAGCCTGAGAGCCTAGAGCCTGAGCTCCACAACAAGAGAAGCCACCGCAATGAGAAGCACGTGCACCGCAACGAAGAGTAGCCCCCACTCGCCACAATTAGAGAAAGCCAGCACGCAGCAACGAAGACCCAACGCAGCCAAAAATAAATAAATAAATTTATTTTTTAAAATTGCTTTAATATTATACTACTATATATAAAACAGATAACCTAAAAGGACCTACTGTATAGCACAGGGAACTATACTCAATATTTTGTAATATAAGGAGAAAGAATCTGAAAAAAATAGATATAATTGTATGTGTAACTGAATCACTTTGCTGTACACTTGAAACTAACACAACACTGTAAATCAACTATACTCCAATAAAAAAATTTCTTTTAAATTGCTTTAAGATAATCAACTGTTTAAAGCAAAATCAAAATAAATTGTGGGCCTCTGTAACAGATGATAAGGAGCAGGGCCCTGTGGGCTCCTGGGCACAAAAGCCTTTCTGTGTCCCCCATCCATTTCTTGATTACAGGAAATGGGCTTCATTCAGCCTCCAGGACCTTCCCTTAGTTCCAAGGAGCAGGTTCAAACAGTTGCTAATCAGGGAAGGGAGAGGATGCAGAGACCAGGGAGGAGCAGTCAGGAAGCAATAGCGCAGCCTTGGGGCAGGTCCTGGTTCCCCCTCGAGGGATGCACACAACAATATCTTTGAGCTGTTTTGCAGATACTGAAACCCCCTCCAGGTGGTAGAAGTTAACTGTCTGCTGCTCACAAGCACGGAGACCCCAGACCAGTTGGAACCCGAAGGTTGATGATGCCGACTCCCAATTACCTCACCGCCAACCAATCAGAAGAGTGTCCACGAGCTGATCACACCCTCTTTGAACCATTACTATGAAACTCCTCACTACCCTCTCGAAAGGGAGTACAGTTCTTGAGGCCCTGGCCAGCTGTGTTCCCTCTTTGCCTGGCAAAGAATAAAGCTATTCTTTCCCTTCCTCCAAAACTCTGTCTCTGTATTTTTGTTCAGCATTGGTGCACACAGAGCCAAGATTTTCGGCGCAAACATAGAAGTAAAATGTATGAAAACAGTGGCACAAAGGCTGAGGAGGGTAGAATCAGTGTATTCGAATGATAAGTGCTCACAAAATATGTGAAGAGGCATAATGTGTATCTTTAACATTGTGATAACTATCAATGACAACTAAATACACATACTTCAAACTCTAGATCAATCACAAAATTTTAAAACAAAGTATGCCTCGAGTCAAAAAAGGAAATAAAATGGAAACATAAAAAGTACTAAATTAATCCAAAGGAGTCAGGAAAAGAGGGGGAAAAAAGAAATAATGAAAGGATGAAATGACAAAAAAGAGCAAAATTGTAGACTGAAACCCAATCACATTATGTGAATGGTCAAAACACTCTATGTTAACAGGCAGAGACTGGCAGGTTGGATTTTACAAGGAAGATAACAGCTATCTGAAACACTACTTTAAAGATGAAGACAGACTAAAAGGATAGAAAAAACATATGAGAATAGGAATGAGACAAAAGCTAAAGTGGCAGCGTAACCAAGACAAAGTCAATTCAGAACAAGGAACTGCCCCAGGGAGAAAAGGGGCCATTTCTAAATGATAAAGGGGCCAATTCACCACGAGAACCTATCCATCTTACATGTGTTTGCACCTAATAACCGAGTCAAAATACATGACGCAAAAAACCGGTGAAACTAAAGAGACTTGCAGATACCACAGACGTTAAAAGGACAAATCCACCGTTGTAAACGGAAACTTCAACTATGTTCTCTCTGTAACTGACAGAACAAGTCCAAAGAAGATCTATAAAGATATAGAAGGCTTAAGCAACACTATCAATCAATTTGATCTAATTGACACACAGAGATCACAGCCACCCACAGCAGCAGGACACACGTTCTTTTCAAGTGTACGCAGAACATTCACCAACACAGAACATATTCTGGACCATAAAACCAGCCTCAAGAAATTCAAGAGGGCTGCAATTGTATAAAGTATGTTCTCTGACCACAATGGAATTCAACTAGCAATCAACAATGGAAAGATACCTGGGAAATTCCTAAATACTCAGAAATTAAATAGCACACTTCTTTTAAAAAAACCCTACAGGCTCTCCAAAAAAAGGCAAATTTACAAAATATTTTTAACTTAATGAACACAAAAACAGACAAAAAATTTTGTGTGATGCAGCTGAAACATGCGGTCGTGTTCTGTGTCGGGCCTTTAAAGAGGTAGGTAAGGCAAATGAGTTCACATGCGTGGGCTCGAATCCAACAGGACTGCTGTCCTTATAAGAGGAGGAGATCAGGACACAGATGCACAGCGGGAGCCACGTGAGGACCCAAGGAGAGAGGCCTCGGGAGGAGCCAGCCCTGCTGACACCTAGATCTCAGACTTCCAGCCTCCAGGGCTGTGGGAAATGAAACATGCTGTTTAAGCCCCCAGGCTGTGATGGCAGCCCACACTCACTAAAGGGCCCCTTCTTCCTGACAATCACTGTTCTGTGGCGCCTGTGTTCCAATGTCCTGTGTCTTGTCTGGTTTTCTAGTTGTGTCAGGCGGAAGGGTAAATCCAATGCTGTTTTTCCATTATGTCCATAGCAGAAGTCAGTTTTGGTCACTCAGCAATGTGCTCCATCCGTGATCCACAGAGAGACGGCCATTCTAGAACGGCAGGTTAGAAGGCAACCCAGTGGAGATGGTAAAAAGAAACACAGGTGTAAGAGGAAGAGTCTCCCAGTGACGGTGGCTTAAACAGACAAACGTTTACTTCTCTCTCCCGCGGGCAGGCCATCCACCACGGCTTGGCTGGTCAGAGCCCCTCCTCCTCCTTCTCTGTTGTCCTGTCTTCGTGGCCAGAGATGGCTTTGGCACATCCACGCCCCAGCTTTGGGAAAGCCGGGAAGAAAGGGGGTCCCCACTCGTGGCCTGGGCTGGCTGCAGGGAAGTTTGGGAAATGCATTTTGCGGGAGGACGGGGGAAGTGGCAGCTGTCAGTGCCCCCCATCCAGGGAGAGAAAGGCAGCCAACCCAGTGGGACGCAGGCGCGAACTCCCCTCCACCCAGGGACGGTGGCCATGCCTGTCTCCACCGCCTCGAGGCTGTGAAGTGGCTGCACAGGGAAGCCCCTGACAGTGGCCTCATGCCTGGCACCGAGAAAGAGGAGAAATGAGCAGCGCTAAGACACTGGGCCCAAAACCAAATGCTGAGGCGTCCCGGGAGCACGGCCTCTGCTGAGTATGACGGACAGGGCTGAGTGGGGTTGCCCAGCTGTTAAACCTAACTTTGCAATCTCAGTTCTGGATCACGTTTCCAAGTCTAACCATCCTGACGAGACCCTCCAGGAGGCCATTAGAACAGCAGGCCCCCGACCCCCGGCGGCTTGTCAGCTGCTACAGGAACAGAGCACAGAAGCTCCCACTTGCCTGGGAGACGCACAAAGGGCCGTGGACTGTGGGGGGGCGCCCACGCAGATGGGTTTCCCGGCCCCCGCCCCGTTTCAAGAAAGAGAGCCCTGCTTTCATCGGCTTTACGAGCTGCTCTTCCACAGAAGATTTCATTTGAACAAAAAGTTCTAGCGTTTTAAAAATATAAAATCGAAAGCACTTTTTTTACAATTTTACTTGGCCAATGCAACTTGACCGTTTGTACTAATAGACAATAATTCCAAGGCCTGGAAAGTGACCTAGTCTATAATTGAGGAGAAGCTCGCCTGCCTTGCCAGTCCTGCCCCTTTGTCCTGGGAGTCCCCTGAGTCCTGATCCCTGGGGGCAGCTGTGTCACCACGAATCCTCCCCCAAGCGCCACAGCTGCGACAAGCGAGCCGCCTCACAGGACCCTCCGCGCGCACCTCGGCAGTTTTGCATTTACTTATGTCACATCCTCCTTTTGAGGAACCCTGGTCGCGCTGGTCGGTCAAACACAATAAACCGCAGGTTTCTGTATATAAGGTTCTACAATTACTCGGGTCGTGCAGGAATCTCTTCCCTTGAGGAAACTGACCTTGGTTCCGCTGTCTGTCATATCCACCTGCCCCACCAGGCTCTGGGTAATTGACAGATGTGATATTCACGCCCTGCCGCCTTTACCTAAATTACAGCGTGCTCTACTGGCAGAGCCCTGTGGTGTGCCACCAGAGACCTCCCTTCGGATTCACAGGGATTTGACTTGGCCCCACAGATGATTCCGAAGCCTTTGATTAAAATCTAGGTCCTTTGATGAGTTCACCGAAAAAACATGCCTCAGCGATGCGGCAGGCGAACAGCTGCGAAGTCATTCCCAGGATGACTCACGTTTATCAGGGCTCTGACGCATAGTTAAGAGGCGCATTAAAGCGCTGAGTCAGCGGCGCGCATGGACGTGCCACGGTGCTAATAACTCGGCGGTGCTGCAGAGCCTGCCCCTCTCCCCGCTGTAAGTCAGCGCTCAGGCCACGGGGGCCGACAAGGGAGAGCGCCCTGGACCCTCCGAGGGCCGCCGCCAAACACGATCCAGCCCGGACGGTGGGAGGCCGCCGCTCGGAAACCAGAGTCAGGACCGCAGCTTCCGACGCGAAGCCCGGGAGCACCGACGTCCCGGGACGCGCCCCAGCCGGCCCTCGAAGGCCCGGCCAGGCCTGGGGTGGGGACCGCGGCCGTGGGAGGCTCCGGGTTCTCCCTCCCTCTTCCAGCCCCGCCCCGCCCCGCCCCCAGCTCAGAGGCTGCTGCCCCGCGGCGCCCCCGGGTCCCTCTCAGCCGCGCCAGAGGCAGCGGCTGCTCAGCTTCTGCTCAGCTTCTGACCCTCACTCCAAACAGGTCATCCGACTTAGACGTGGGAAGCTACGTTTCAGTGAGGCAGCGCTGAGGGACCTCCAGAGACGCCCCGCCCACCGCCCAGGTTCCGCTCCCGCGCACACACGAAGCACATTCCGGTGCCCGTCCCCGTCACACTCGCTCACTCCTCCACGTCCCCTTCTCACAAGAACACGCGCGCCGCCCCCGCATTCTCACCTGCTCCTTCCTCCACTGGCGTGGAGCGCAGCACTCCCCCGTCTCCCGGGTCAGAGGGGGGAACCCGTGCGCCGACGTGCCGTGCGCCGACGTGCCGTGCGTGGGCCCGTGCGTGAACGTCCCTGTGCGTGGGCTCCGTGTGCCGACGTGCCGTGCGAGGGCCCCGCGTCCACGTGGCACCTCCTGGGGCGCAGGTGCTCCGGATCCCCTTCCGGGGCATCACCTGCGTCCCAGCGGCTTGGCGGGCAGAGCAGCGTCCCGTCTGCCGGTCCCGGTGTCGCGTGGACCCCGTTCCTCTGATTACGAAGGCGGCTGCACGTCTTCTCTTATGGGGGCCGTCGTGTTTCTTTCTTGTAACCGTCAGGGCAAGAGCTGCTTATTTAGAGAAAAGGGCAGTTTGGTACCAAAAAGTTGAGGCCCTGAGGGTCCTGGAACGGGAGAGTCATTCCAGGAACAACAGAGCAGGGAGGACTGTTTCCCAGCCTAGCCCGAGGCAGAGGTTTCATCCAGGGGGTGGGGTCCCTGGGAAGGAACCTGGCCCCCCCTCAGGGTGGGCCCCGGGCGAGCGCGGGGGGGGGGGGCAGGTGGCAGAGCCCGTTGCCGTCCGCACACCCCTGCCCGCCCTCCGCGCCCCCCGGATGCTCCCCTCCAGGGGACCCGCACGCACGCCGTTTCCTTGGCCTGTGTTCAGCCCCTGCCACTGCCGTGCGCACCCCCTCCTCGCGGGGCGGGCGTCCTGCCCGGTGCTTGCTGAGCCCTCGGTGGCCCCTCCGCCGCAGCCCGGTGCCGGCACTCACCTCCTCCGTGGGGGCCTCCCGGTCCGCCTGGTGCCTCCTCCTCAGCAGTTCCGGACTCTCCCCATCAGGAGGCCCCTCCCCCTTTGCCCCGCTGGCCCTCCTTCCGTCCCTGTTCAAACAGACCCACTAGCCCTCCCGAAACGGGCCAAGGCCCGGAGGGGTCCCGGGGGTCATTGAGGACCCGACCCGGGTCAGAGGAGCATCAGCCTTTGGTCCCTTCAGCTTCAGAGCAGGCCCTGGGCACCTCCCCTGCGCGGCTCTCGGCGCTCCGGCCTCCCTGATGTCCTTGCAAGGCCCCGTGGGCACTCTGGGCCCACCCAGGGCACCAGGAGGGTCTCCCTAACTCAGGGTCGGCAGGTTAGCAACCTCAACCCCTCTTTGCCTCGTAACCTGACAGGTTTTCAGGTTCCGGGAGTGGGACACGGGCCGTGGTTCTCAATCTGCAGGGCGCTTGCACACAGCCCCTCCCTGCCGCCCTGCCAGTGCCCCCCCTGCTTTGCCGCCCTGTTATCTCTGCCCTGCCTGGTGCAGGGGCTCCTCACGGACCTCCTCTCCCCTTCCTTACCCAGAATCCCTTTTCTGAACCACACACCCTCCCCTACCCCTTCCAGGCTGAGTCCTGTGACTGGAGGTCTGGCTCCAGGCTTCCCAGGAGGACCGGTGGCTGTGGACGCAGAGCCTGAAAAGGCGCGTCTGTTACGCGGTCCCTGGAACAGCCGTCGCTCTGCTCTGGGCTTGCGGGGAGGGATGGGGCAGGGTGAGGCCGCGGGCGGGGCAGAGCACTGCCACTGCACACTCCACGGTGTCACCAATCTGTCCTTGCCAATGAAGGGCCGGCTGTGGAACGGCTCCCCTGGGGAAAGGAGACCCGAGTTTCCCCAGGGCCGACGTGTGCCACCTCGTGAGTGTCGGGGACAGAGAAATGACTCCAGCTGCCAAAAGCCGTGGGGCTGAGGTCTCAACAGAGTCCCAGTTCCCCGTGGACAGTGGGATTGTCTCTGCTTCACAGGTGAGTGTCCAGCTGCCCTGACCAGCCTGGACTCGGACGTGGCTCCAGGCCCAGGGGCAGGGGTGTGCCGTGTCCGTCCCTGTGGTCAGACTTACCAGGCGGCCTGCGGCTCGTGACGGCACTGCCTCCTCCGGCCCTCAGGCCCGACGCACTGTTTCCACGGAGGGCCTGGCTCAGTGCCCAGCCTTGGGCAGGGGACTTGGGGGTGCACTGAGCATGAGAACGGGCGCTTCATCTAACGCCCACCTGGCTCAGTGCCCAGCCTTGGGCATGGGTCTTGGGGGTGCACTGAGCATGAGAACGGGCGCTTCACCTAACGCCCACCTGGCGAGGTGTCTCTGACCCAGCTTGCCGGGGAGGGCGTGAAGGCTTCATCGCTGCAGCACGGGCTGGCCTCCCCTCCCCACCCTGCAGGCGGTGTTACCAGTCTTCCGCTAGTTCACTCCGTCCGTCCACATAGAAGAGGGAAGTAGCTCCGGGCTAAGCTTCCCTCCAGCTCCAGTGACGTGACGGTCAAAGGCTCTGTGGGGGAGGCCCGGCCAGGAGGGCAGCAGGGTTGCCTCCAGGAAACACCCTGACAGGCCTTGGGTCGTGTGCGGCCCTCTGCTGGGCCTCCCTCTGTCTGGCTACTGGAGACAGGCCCCCCCGCCCCCCCCTTTGGAGATAGGCAGCCTCCTGACGCCCCTCCTGCGGGTGGGTTCCAGGCATCCTGCTCCCCGTGTTCCAGAGGACAGGCACCCGAGGCCAGACACACAGGCCGGGTAGTGAGTGTGCTGGTCTGGGAGGCCGATTCCAGGCACTCTTGGCCAACAGGACTTGAATGACCACTGACGTGAAGGCTTCCCACAAGCAAGGCAGGGGCATCACCCACAGAAAGCCACTCTGCTTTTCCAGGCAAGCAGAAGCCTGCAGGGCCTAGAAGCCACCCAAGCCCCGCGGGCCTGCAGGGGCCCTAGAAGCCACCCAAGCCCCGCGGGCCTGCAGGGACCCTAGAAGCCACCCAAGCCCCGCGGGCCAGGCTCAACTCTTCCTGCCCAGTGGCAGAATCCCAGCCTGGGCCGGGAGTGGCTATCTGGTGCCCCCGGTCCCCTCAGCGGCCCGCCACCCTGACACAGACCCCGGGTGGCCCACTCGGAAGCTCCCGGGGGTGGCAGGGCTGTACGCCCACAGGCTGGCAGAGGGGACGTGGGGGACGCCTGCCGACTCTGCTCCTGCCCGGCCCGGCCCCACCTGACTACTCCCCCATCCAGACACCAGGCCTCTCCACGTTCAGTTTTATTGAAAGACTCGGAAACACAGGCATCATGGTTTGTCATCAGTCCGTCCCTCCAGAATCACACACTGACGTCTGTGCCTAACAGAAGCAAGGGGTGCATGTGTGTGACTGTGCAAAGTGCCAACAATTTCCCACCGGAGCCCGGCATTCACTGTGAGGCTGCCATCTCCTGACTCTGTTCCCGTGGCCCTTTGATGGCCCGATGGCCCTGTCACCTCCGTGTCCTGATGTCAGTGCATGTGGCTGAGGACTCTACCCTGCTCCTCAGAGCATGTCGCCTTGGCCCCAAAGGCCACATCACGAGCACGGTGCGTGAGGTCTGGACCTGGGGAATCTGAGGGTATCAGGCAAAGGGTTGGTTCACCTTAGTGCCCGGGACGAGGGCATCCTTCCGGCAGGACGGCCCGGCAGAAGGGTCTGCTTCTTCTCCTGCTCTGTCTGTGGTTCACTGGTCACGAGGGCTGATTTTCTAACCAAGGGTTTGAAAACAGCCCAAAGCACAGGGGTGGTCGTGCGTGTCCATGCTCCCTGCAGCCTGGCCGGCGCGGAGGCCCTGACGCTGGTAGCCCCGGGGAGGCCCCAGCACCCAGCCCTGACTCTGCACAGGAGAGGCTGGCGACAACTTTGCTAAGACACCTGCAGGGGGGCGTGCCCCCTCCACCAGGCGCCAGCCTCTCAGCATCACGTGGGCAGTGCCGGGAGAGGTCTGTGGTGTTGCTTGGTAACTGCCTACGTTTAGAAAGAAGACTTTCCTATCATCTGTGGACGCAGTCAGCTCTGGTTTCACTGGAGAACACGTGTCTCACTCAGCATGTTAATCTGCGCATGTTTTTGGTGATGACATAACTGTAGACCGCACAGGATTTCTGTGCAGGAAAGCAACTAATCTGGCAACAGTGACAGACGTGCACCTTCTGGCTGCACAGGGCTCCCTGCGTTTAAACCGGATTTTTTTTCTTTGATTCAGAACAAATTTCTCAACTCTGTCAATCTGTCATGTCCTGGAGAGAGGAAGAGCGCTCTTCTCTAGGAGCGACCCGCCGGCGTGGAGCCACCTGGCAGCAACAAGTGGCCAGGTCACACCCCAACACAGGAACTCTGAAGACCGCGTTCCTGCCACGGCCTCACGGCGGGCCGGGGAGTGGGCTTCTGGGTTTTGTTGCAGACATGCCAAAGGCTAGTGTGTTCAGCCTGATTTAACCTGAGTGGCTTTGCAAAACGAGAGAGGGTTTAGGAACTGACAGGAACGTATTCCTAAGGTGTCTCTCTCACGGGCTCCTCCCGTCGGGGCTTGGGGGAAGGTGGACTCGTGGGTGCCCTTCGTGGACCCCCGACGGGGAAGGTCCCAGGATCAGAGCTGCCCCTCCCCACCCAGCTCCCTGGACCTGCAAGTCTGCATGACGCCTCAAAGCCCTCGTTATCCTCGTGGCTCTGGTCTCGAGACCAAGGTGCGCACTGAGAGCAGAGCAGTTATTTATTTAAAGAAAAAAAGGAGAAACCGTCACAAGGCAGTCGGTCTGAACGGTGATAAAAACCGCACGTTTGGACAGTGGAAGTGCCGGCTGTGGTGTCCCCTCTACAGCGCAGAAGGGAAGCTCTGCCTCCTGACCTGGGGTCCACCCTCCTGCTCCTTTACTGCCACCTCTTGTCAGAACATCTCCAGATGCGGCAGGGGCTCTGGAAGGGTGGAAAGACACGGGCTTTTCCTAACTCCCTCCAATGCCCAGGCCCCTCTGGCCCCACGAGCACCGAGGCTGTGAAGACCTGGCTCTCCAGGTTCACATGGTGCCTGTAAAAGTTCTGCCCCTTTGGTGTCGCCCCAGAGATTTTTTTCTTTCAAGCTCAACCAAGCCCCGACTAGTTTTACAAAAAGGCAGCACCAGATGTATGAAAAATAGGCAGTGAACGACCTGTTAGACATTTATGAAGTCTAACAGCTTGGCAGTAAAAAGACGTAAGAAAGAAGCACGAGGGAGAGGGGACGGTGGCAAAGCACGAGGCACTGCTGCCACCTCGCCCCGCGGGAGCCACGTGCTGGCCTTGCCTGGACGGGGCAGTTGACGACCCCGGGCCAGGGCACCATGCTGAGGCTCCAGGTGGAGGTGCCTGAGGTATAGCCGGAGACGAGGGTCAGGACCCACGGGACACCCGGAGCCGCCCAAAGGACGCTCTCCAAAGCGCGGGGCCCTGCCCCCCGCCGGCCCCGCCAGCAGATGGCAGAGGAGCGCCCCGGCGGCGTCTGCTCCCTGTCAGAGGACAGGGACGGGTGGAAGGCGTGACCTCCTCGCCCCCGGGTCCTGCGCGTGCGGGCGTCCCCGCCAGGTCCCCAGAAGGACCCAGGGCCTCGGGCGGCCGCTCCCCTGGGGTCCCTGCACCTCCGTCCCTGGGGGGGCAGCAGTCACGGCCTCAGAAGCTCTCCACGAAGCTGCCGGGGAAGAGGCCGGTGCGGCCGTTCCTCTGCAGGGTCCCCTTGTACCAGCCGTCCTCACGCTTCTTGTGCACGAAGACCACGTCCCCTTCCTTCAGCTCGATCTCTGCCTCGCTCTGGGGCGGGTATGACACCACCACGCGGTACCTGGGGAAACAGATACCAGGGGTGAGCCGCCCACCACCTCCCGGGCTCTGGGGCTCCGTCCCTGTTTTCAGACCAACGTGCCATAGATCCACCTGGAGACCTGAGTCTCCGCTGTGCCTCTGCCTGCCGGGCGCCTGAGCTCCGACCAGGAACAGATCCCTGGGCCTCGGCAGCTCCCTGGAGCTGAGACAAAGGCCTGCACCCCACACCTGCCCAGGAAGCCTCAGGGGAGAAGGCTCTGAGGACCAGCCTTGCTCTAAAACGCCCGAGGGCGAGGGCAGACGGCCATGCGCGTCCCTCTCTGCCGCCCAGCCCGGCAGAGCTGCCGGCAGCCCCCTCCAGCCGGGGACCCCACAGGGCTCGTGCGTCCCGCTGTCCCCAAGCCCACCACCCTTACGGGGGGCAGGACTGGTCAGGTGAGCTGGGGTCTCCGTGCGCAGATCCTCACTGTGGGTGGTCTCGTGGCCGGCAGGGCCGCCTGTTCTTGCTGCCTGCGAACCCCAGCTCGTAGGCACCACGGACCCCGCGGGCTGGGTGCGGGGGGAGGGGCGGGGTCAGCAAAGGCCTCCCCATGGACCGGCCGGGCGCCCGGCACGCTCCTCTCCCTCCGCCTCCAGCCCACCATCCACACGGTCCTCCTCCACTGGAAGCACGTCGCTCGGACTAGAGGCAAGCTGGGAAGAGGCTCTGTGTTCCCGTCGCCCCCCCGCAAGCGCACCGGCCCCTCCCGGTCACGGACGCCGGGCCTGCCTGTCCCTGCTGTCCCCGGGCACCGCCCACCACTCCCTCCTCACCAGACCGACCTCAGCCCCACGCTGCGCCCCCGTGTCCTCGGGGCGTGTGGGTCGAAGGGTGAGGCTGCTGGGGGGGTCGCAGGAGCAGCGGCCAGGAGCTCGCACACAGCTGACCCCGTCCCCTGCTCCTGGGCCCAGTCTGGCCAGCACCCCTGCCGTGGGCACTGGCAGAGCAGGAGCGTCTGTGGGCCGGGGAGAGCAGTTCAGGGCGCCCCCGGTCCTCGGCTCCCCGCTCCCAGCCCCGCCCTCAGGGCCCGGGTCCTCCTCCGAGTCCCGAAAGGCCCAGGCGGCCTCCCTGGGCCAGAGGTGCAGACTGTGCTCCCCCTTCCCTCTGGCCACCTCCCCATGCTCTCCGAACTGCAGTCTCTCCTGTCCCTCCTCCCTGGCAGCACCTGGCCTGACCCTGTCCCCTGGGGAAGACGCTCAGGTGCAGAAGACCCGGGCCGGCCTAGGAGCTCGCGGGCCCAGCCCGCTCCAGGCGGGGGAAGCGGGGGCAGAGAGGAAGCGGGCCGCGAGGCCGCCCGGCCCCCCAGGTGCCTGCAGCGTGCAGGCCGGACAGCAGCCACCGCGGTCCCTTTCAGGGAGTGGACGAGGCGAGGAAGGGGACGACAGCTCCTGCCCTCCCAGCCCCGCGTCCCTGCAGATAGCGGGGACACAGCAACGCCCGTGAGATCAGCCAGCACACACAGACTGCAGCTCCCACACCCCGGCGCCCAGGCTGCAGGACTGCCAGGACCAGCACCGCCCCCCCTTCACCCCGGCTTCCTGCCCATCCCCCTCCTCCAAACACCACCCCCTTCCCTCAAGTCCCCAGGAGAGAACGCGTCGAGATCATTCCTCACGCTCCCAACATAAGTTTTAGCTTTTGCCTCAACTGCCAGATGTGAGACAAGCAACTTCAAAAGTGTAATTTGCTAGAAAAAACTTAATCTGGTGCTTCTGAGCAACGCCGCGATTTAATGAGCCCGGATGGATGATGTGGGCTGAGCGTCTACAAGACCAGCATTCAGCTTTCTGCCCAGATCCTTCCAAGACGCTGAAAGAAACTGATGCTCAGCGGCCCCAAAGGGCCAAGCGAACAGTGGCCCGATCCTGGCGTCACACGTCAGACTGTCCTGAGCGGCTGCGTCAACCACAGCCATCTGCAGACATCAGACTCACGGACCAAAGGCGCAGAATTCGAAGGGAATCCGACCACTGCACATGCAGTCGCTTTGCCTGTGGGGCTGGGCACATCCTCCGTGTCACCAGAGGGGCCCTTCAGAGCCCCCGTGTCGGTCCCCATGAGGGCGAGTGGTCCGGGGTCGGGGGCTGTGGGCATCACAGTGGTGTCCCTCCAGGACCTTGAAAATGATAATACACCCTGGACACCAAACTCTAAGGTCTACACATGCCTTGGGTCCCTGTGGCGGCTCTGACGGATTCCCACGAACAGTGCCTGACAACGTACACGTCTCATCTGGGGGTTCCGGAAGTCCGATGTCCGACACAGCCTCAAGGGGCGAAGTCGAGGGATAGAGGCTCCGGGGCAGGTTGTGTCCCCTCCCCTCCTCCAGCCCCCAGAGGCTGCGGCGTTCTGGTGGAGGCCTCTCCCTCCATCTCAAAGCCAGGACGGCGGGCCCAGCTCCTCATCCACCTGCGAGGACTCCTGAGGTCACACGGGCCGCCGTGGGGCCTGCACGACCTCTCCACTTTAGGGTCAGCTGCTCGGTCCACCTGCTACCTTACCCTTGGTTTGGGGATTAGGGCACAGACGTCTTTGGGAGCCTCCCATGACCCACAATGGATCAAAGCAAGAAACTCCTAAATCCCAACAGAGCCGAACAGCTGAGGCCGGCGAGAGGTGAGGACACACAGACGGGGCGTGTGAACAGGTGGGGAGGCCTGTCAGTCAATGCGGAGGTGGGGGGACCACGGCCCTCACCACGGCCTCCCTGTCGTGTATGTCACGTCACACAGCGTCGTCTCCCATGTCATCTCACGCGTTGTTACGGTTGTTTTTGCCCTTGGCGTTCACTACGCATTCATCATCCTTTTCCAGGTATTAATCTAGGTGTTTTGCGGCCATTATAGCCACCAGGCACTATCATCCCCGTGTTGTATGTAGGGGCCGGGACTCAAAAAGCAGACACTCGTTTGGGTGAAATGGCTGTTAAGTGGCAGGTGCTTCTCTTGCTGCAAGATTGTGATGCATGTTGGGGGCGTGGACCGAGCCCAGCCTGCCCTTCATGCACAGCCCCCCTTGGCGGGCCCCCAAACAGGGGCTGGGGTGTGAGTGAGGGTGCACTCTCCATGCAGGACTCTGGTCACAGCTGCGAGGTCAGGTGTGTGACCCACCGGCCCGAGTCCAGGTGTTTCGGGAGCTGCCCCGGCCTGAAGGTGACGTTGCCATTGTCATGTCCTCAGCTCTGACCTGCTGGGGGCCGGTACATGGGAGTCCTGAGGGCTGCGCAGGGTGAGGGCCGCGCTAGGCAGTAGTGGTCACTAAGGAGCTGTGCAGGGTGCTGGGGGCAGGAGGGCGCCCAGGGACCCGGGTACAATATCCCCAGTTAGGATAGTCAGCTAATGGGAGTAATTCCCTGAACTTCCTAGTTAATCCAGTCAGCTAAAGGGAGTAACTCCCTGAACTTCCTAGTTAATCCAGTCAGCTAACGGGAGTAACTCCCTGAACTTCTCAGTTAATCCAGTCAGCTAATGGGAGTAACTCCCTGAACTTCCCAGTTAATCCAGTCAGCTAACGGGAGTAACTCCCTGAACTTCCCAGTTAATCCAGTCTGCTAAAGGGAGTAACTCCCTGAACTTCCCAGTTAATCCAGTCAGCTAATGGGAGTAATTCCCTGAACTTCCCAGTTAATCCAGTCAGCTAATGGGAGCAATTCCCTGAACTTCCCAGTTAATCCAGTCAGCTAATGGGAGCAATTCCCTGAACTTCCCAGTTAATCCAGTCAGCTAATGGGAGCAATTCCCTGAACTTCCCAGTTAATCCAGTCAGCTAATGGGAGTAACTCCCTGAACTTCCTAGTTAATCCTAGACTCCCATGATTTCTTTACAACAGGGTCTTTAAGCCCTTTGTGGAGTCTAGAAGTTGAGGATCTGGGAAGGCAGAAACCCAGGGGAAACACGAGAGCAGCTTCGACATGTTTAGGGACCTGTCATTCCCCAGAGCCCCCAACTTTGGGACCTGGAGGAGGGGCCGGGACCCCCATTCAGAAATCACAGGCAGCTGGGTTGGTCCCGTGGCAGAAAGAAGGTTCTGACGTGGGAGAGCTGCCCGAAGGCGGAGGCTCCCTTGGGGAAGGAAGTGGAGGGAGAGAGGAGGGGGTGTGTGGTGTGCACTTGGTGTGTCTGTGTGTGGTGTACATGGTGGATGTGCGTGTGACGTGTGTGGTGTGTGTCAGGCCAGACGGAAGGGCTGGCATCAGTCAGTGTGGCCGAGCGGGGGAAGGATCTGCCAGAAATGCCAGGACTGCGCGCTCAGGAGATGCTCCCCTTTTCACCGTTTAGACAGCTCTCCCAGCAGGAGGGGCACTTAGAAAGGAAAGCGTTTCCTCCCCTGAGCGCCCTTCAGCCCTCTTTGAGGCTCTCTAAGGACCGATGACTCAAACGGGATGGCCCACAAGCAGGACACCAGCCTCTGGCCGCTTCCACCCGAGGCCTCGGGGGACTCAGTTTCCTGACCTGGAAAACTCTATGCTGAACTCTAAGAAATTGTTGTCTTTGGCAAAAAACACGAATACCGGCCATTTCGCATGGTGTAACCCTGAAGGCAGTTTGGGGCCAGGTGTCAGAGTGGGCCGAGCCTGGAAGAGCTTCCCCAGGGCGGGGCTCGCTCAGGCCTATGGGGGGCTCAGCCCAGGGTCACTGCGGGTTCCTTTGGGGCAGGGGGTTGCAGGTCCCTCGCTCCACTGCTCGCTCTTCGGGCTCAGGCACCATCAGTTCCACCAGATTTCCAGATGGATCCCTTGTAAACACAAACTCAGGACCCAGATGGACTCAGAACGTGAAACACGCTCCCGTTTTATCTGAGCTGATGGGATAGTGAGGGCCGCCTGGCAGGTTGAAACCCCAGAAACCTGCGTCATCCCTGTCCCCCAACGTGGCTCCAGACCTCACCGACCACCACACCCAGGCCCAGGAGGACGCAGGCCCACCCTTACCTCTCTCTGGGCAGCAGCTTGGGCTCGGGGCGGATGGCGGCCGCGGAGAGAGGGGCCTGCCGGGAGGGCGACGGGAAGCTCAGATCCAAGGAGCCCGCCTTCCTGTGCAGCGGCTCCAACCCCAAGGCCCCCTGCATCTCGCCCTCAACGGGGCAGGACCCGGCCCTGCCGTGGACAGACAGTGAGGACACTTCGGGCCCCACCGCGCCCTGGAGGGAGGCGTCCGCCGCTGCCCGGGGGTCGTGGGTGGGCGAGGTGGACGGCGGGGAGCGCGACTTCCTCCTGGTGGACGCGCCGGCCAGCAGCTTCAGAAGCCCGGGCTTCTTGTCTTTCTAGAGAGACACACAGAATGGAGTCAAGTGGGTTAGTTCTCCCGGAGGCCCTCGTCGTCAGCGAGGGGGTAGGACCCTGTCAGGAAGCTCTAAACACGGTCCCGTAAAGATGCTCAGAGGAGGAGAACGGCGGAGACGGAAAGCCTTCCCAACTCCTTCCTTCCCCAGACGTGGCACAGGTGCCAGCACAGACCCGGGCCCGGAGGTGCCGATCCGACAGCAGCCCCGCCATCGCGGGACCACGTTCCAGCCTGGAAACTTCACCTGGAGGTGGGGTGGGGGGCTGGTTATTCCACGTCAGCCGCCCCCCGCCCCGGGCTCCCAGAACCCACATGTACAGACACGGCCTCATCTGGAGGCCCTGGCAGCACCGTGTGGTCTGTGCCACACAGGGAGCCGAGGTGCGTGTGTGTGCGCACGTGTGAGTGAGCGGTGTGGAGGAGGAGTGTGTACACGCAGAGATGCTTCCAGAGCAGTGTGCTCGTCTTGGAATCTAGACAGTGCCGTGGCCCTCCTGGGATTTACTTTCTGACGCTGGTGCGGATGAGCCGGCGCGGGGTGTGGTGTGGTACAGGCAGCACACGGAGCCTGACACTGAGCTCCTGAGCCGGCGATGGCTGCCACAGAGTCTGCTCTGGTCACGGGGCCCGCCGGACCCTACGGTGGCTGGATGGGGACTCCTCTGCCCCCAAGCTGGGGACAGTTAGTGGTGCTGAAATCCCCTTGAAGTGCACTTAGTAGGGACGTGCATAACCTCAGGGTAAGTCAATAACACTTTAGTATGAACAAATCTGACATTTTTCTCTACTCCCAGCACTGGTACTGATAGGAAGGATGGAAGCTGATGTCCTGCATGCTGTCCACGGCTGGCACGGGCGAGCCCTGGCCTGGAGGGGAGCAGGTGTGCAGGGAACGTGTCACAGGGCAGCCCTCTTCCAACATTCAAGAGAGATCTGTGCGTGGGGCACACTTAGGAGAGCTTCGGTCATTTGGCCACCGGGGGGCGCCATGCAGATGGCTCAGAGGCGTCCCCGTCCTCCAAGTAGCGGGGCTCCTGTGGCCACCATGTGGAGGAAGCGGCTCCCAGGATGACAGTCGCCTAACCTGAGACCAGCAGGAGAGGCACTGGCTCCGGTGGGCCGGTGGTCCCTGGCCCTCAGGGCCCCTGGAAGGGGAGGCACGCCGCAGCCAGACACCCAAATGCTGCTGGGTCTCAGGCAAAAAAGCCACAGGGTCAAATGCGATCCTGAAGTCCAAAACTCTTACAAGTGATTTAACTGTGTGTGTGTATGCATGTGTATGTATGTGTGTATATATGTGTTCGTGTATGCGTGTATGTGCAAGTGTGTGCGCATGTATATGTGTAGTGCGTGTGTGTATACGTGTGTGTGCATGTATATGTGTGTGCAGGTACATGTACGTGTGCGTGTGTATACATGTGCGTGTATGCGTGTGTGTATGTATGATGTGTGTGTATGTATGTGTGCACGTGTGTGTAAGCACACAGGTGAATAAAACTAAGAGCCACATGATGGGTCCCCAGGGCTGCCAGTGGCCCTGTGGTACCATCCACGACAGGGGGGGCCGTCACCCGACCCGCCTCGTCCCAGGGCTGCCCCAGAACACCACGCGGGCAGGGGGCATGGCTCTGACGTCCCGGCGCCCCCGTGTCCAGCCCGGGCCGAGAACGCTGCGGGCACCGGATACGCGCCCCCGAGCGGACGTGCTGGAGGTCACGGGCTCGCCGGCGGGGGGCCCTGTGGGTGTCCTTCCTCCTGATGAGCACGTGCCATCAGTGAGCGCCTGCCTCGCGGACCCACAGGAGCCCCGGGAAGGGAGGGCGCAGGAGGCCGGCGGCTGCGGGTCTGGAGCCGGGCACCCACACGCGGGGGGATTTCCTGTCGGTCCCCGTGGTCAGTCACCACCGGCTGCCCTCCCACTGACCTCGGCGGACGCTGCCCGCCCCAGACGTCCGCGTCCACACACCCCGTGGAGCGGAGCGCGGGCTTGGGGGCCGGTCCAGCCCCTCCGGGCCGCCCTGGTCTGTGGGCGCAGCCGAGGACCCACCGATGGGCCCCTCGCGGGCGGCGCGAGAGGGAGGACGCGCGCTGGGGTGGATCGGGGCCAAAAGCTCATGCTAAAGGAGCACGGGTTTGCTGGGGTTTCCCGGGCGCCACCGCTTTCCTCACAGCCCCCCTCCGCTCCTGGCTTAAATTCCCCTCCCCTAAGCACGGGTCACTTTCCACCCCAGTGACCCTCTGAACGACCGAGGCTCAGTCATTTCAGCCTTGCTGGGGGACCCCAAACATCTGAACTGTGGGAACACAATGCCCCCTGTCCCCCCACCGGCTGCGGGGGGCGGAGGGCACATCTCCAGAGAAAGGGGCCCTCGCTCCCAGCTGGGCCAGCCCTTCCCCTGCGACGCCCCGGCTCCCTGTGCAGCTGACCGCCCCCACCCTGCCTGCCCCTCCCCTGACACAGCTCACCCCGGCGGGCTGTGCACTGGACGCCGGGAGCCCAGGGCAGCCCCGGTCCAGTCCCGGCTTTGCGTTTGGCTCACCGAGTGTTTAGGATCAGTGCAAGAGCTGGTTTAAACTATTACAGTCCTCACAAAATATGATTCTGTTGCTGTTTTTATGGTGGATATTTTTAAATGTTTGCAAAAAAAACAAGTTTGAACAATCTTTAGCTCCCGATACGTCTCTGCTTGTTCGCTGTTGGCAGGGCCACGCAGCTAACGGGATCTCGGCTCCCCGATCAGGGATTAAACCCGGGCCCGTTGGCAGGGAAGCGTGGGGTCCTAACCACTGGACTGCCAGGGAATTCCCTGCCAATACATTTTTCTTAAATGAGTAAAATCAACTTCACTTCCTGTTAACCCTTGCCTTGCCTTGGGAGAGCCCAGGGACCAGCACAGGGCTCTCGGCTCCAGCTGACACAAAGAACCAACCAGGGAGTTCGATAAAATGCAGATGCGGGGCTCTGCCCTCAAGGGTTCTGATTCAGCAGGTCTGAGATGGTTCTGATCCAGAACCAAGGAAGTGATCAATTAGAAGCCGATGGTCACCTGTGCAACCAGGTAAGTGATTCCAGAAGACGGCAGACAGCTAAGACACAAGGAGGGGCCCAGCGTCGTGGGAAGGTGATCAAAGAAGGAGACTGTGTCCCCTACCTACTAAGTGCCTCAGCCCAGGGGACAGGCATGGGCTTAAAGTCGTGCTATGAAGTGCTGGGGTGCACGGGGGTGGAGATTCTGACCCGTGTGTCTGGCTGCCTAGCTGGCTCCCAGGCGAGGCTGCCCTCCCCAGTTGTACATTGGGTGGCAAGGGCCATCGTTTGAGCAGGAGCTCACCAGGCACAGCAGCCACGCCAGGCATAGGAATGGGTGGGAGCCAGGCCTGCAGGCATGAGAAGCTCCGGCTCTCACGCTACACACACACCTGGGTCTGCACTCTGCCTCCCATACAAACAATGTCCTTACGTTAGAGAAGGGATTACAGGCGACGTTAGGGAAACAAGCACACCGGCACACACACACACACCCTGAAATAAAGTCACATCCTACTTTAAAAGAGTCATCTGGAAATCTAATATTAAAAAAAGAGACGTTCATTCATTATAGGAAAACTGTAAAACATTTTACAAATAATAAAATGATAGTGTCTGTCCCCAGAGGCCTTGTTTCATAAAATATTAATGCAAAAACTTGGCCAAAGGAAAAAAAATTTAAAGCTTAAATTAAGAAGTGTTGCCAGTTAAAAGTCAATTAAAATTATGGAAAATTATCTCTGAAATTAAAGGAAGTCAAAGAGAATAGAATTTGATTTATAAAATGTGACATTTAATTTTTCAGGGAGTCAATTCATTTCATTAAAACGAAGTTAACCTGTAACATGGCCTATGAGTGCCATGTCCTCACCATCATCTCCTCATTATCCTATGGTGATTAGGTGGAGAAATTACAACTAACATCACAGAAATACAAAGGAGTAACAAATTGTTACTATGAACAATTATACGCCAACAAATTCGACAACCTAGAGGGAATGGAAACATACAATCTTCCGAGGCTGAATCATGAATAGAAAAATCTAAATAAACCAAATACCAGTAACAAAACTGAATCAGTAATCAAAAAACTTCTCCCAAACAAAGGTCCAGGTCTAGATGGCTTCACAGGTGAATTCTACCCAAGATGCAGAGAAGACTTATACCCATCCTTCTCAAATTATTCCAGAAAACTAAAGAGGAAGGAAACTCCCAAGCTCATTTTATGAGGCCAGCATTTCCCTGATACCAAAACCCGTCAAAGGCACCACACACACACACAAAGAAAACTATAGGCCAATATCCTTGATGAATATAGATGCCCAAATCCTCAACAAAATACTAGCAAACTGAATCCAACAATACATTGTAAGGATCATACACCATGTCAAGTGGGATTCATTCCAGGGATGCTAGGATGGTTTAACATATGTATATCCAACAATGTGATACACCACATTAACAAAACAAAGGATAAAAATCATATGATCATCTCAATAAAAGCACAAAAAGCATTTGACAAAATTCAACATACATTCATGATAAAAAGTCTCAACAAAGTAGATATAGAGGAACATAGCTCAACATAATTAAGGCCACATATGACAAACCCACAGCTAAATCATACTCAATGATGAAAAGCTGAAAGCTTTTCCTCCAAGATCAGGAACAAGACAAGGATGCCCACTATGTTCTTCAACATAGTACTGGAAGTTCTAACTACAGCAATTAGGTAAGAAAAGTAAATAAAAGGCATCTAAACTGGAAAGGAAGAGGTAAAACTGTCACTATTTGCAGATGACATGATACTATACATAGAAAATCCCAAAGACTCCTCCAAGAAACTCTTAGAACTAATAAGTGTATTCAGCAAAGTAGCAGGATACAAAACCAATATACAGAAATCTGTTGCTGATAATGAACTATCAGAGAGACAAACAGAGCAAACAATCCCAGGTATAATTGCATCAAAGGAATAAAATACCCAGGAATAGATTTAACCAAGGAGGTGAAAGACCTGTACTCTGAAAACCATAAGACACTGAGGAAAGTGACGGCAGATGATACAGATAAATGAAAGATATACCACGTTCATGGAAGAACTAAGGTCATTAAAATGCCCATACTACCCAAATCAGTCTACAGATTAAATGCAATCCCTATCAAAATTCTTATGGCATTTTCCACAGAACTAGAACAAATCCCCAAATTCATAGGGAAACATAAAAGGCCCTGAATAGCCGAAACAATCTTGAGAAAAAAGAACAAAGCTGGAGGTATCACAGTCTCTGATTTCAGGCTATACTACAAAGCGACGGTAGTCAAAACAGTATGTTACTGGCACAAAAACAGCTCCGTAGATCAGTGGGACAGACTAGAGAGCCCAGAAATAAACCCACACTTATATGGTCAATTAATCTATGACAAAGAAGGCAAGAATATACAGTGGGGAAAAGACAGCCTCTTCAATAAATGGTGCTGGGAAAACTGGACAGCTACATGAAAAAGAATGAAAGTGGACCACCTTCTTACATCATATACAAAAATAAACTCAAAATGGACTAAAGACTTAAATGTGGGACCTGAAACTATAAGACTCCTAAAAACAGAGGCGTATGCTCTTTGACATCAGTCGTAGCAAGATTGTTTTGGACCTGTCACATCAGGCAAGGGAAACAAAAGCAAAAATAAACAGAACTGCATCAAACTAAAAAGCTTTTGCATAGCAAGGGAAACCACCAACAAAATGAAAAGGCAACCTACTGAATAAGAGAAGATATTTGCAAATCATACATTCAATAAGAGGTTGATATCCAAAATATAAAGAATTCATACAACTTAATATTAAAAAAAACCCAAACAACCCAATAAAAAAATGGGCAAAGGACCTGAATAGACATTTTTTCGAAGAAGACATACAAATGGCCAACAGACATATGAAAAGATGCTCAACATCACTAATCATCAGGGAAATGCAAATCCAAACGAAAATGAGGTGTCATCTCACACCTGTCAGAACGGCTATTATCAAAAAGAAAAGAAATAACAAGTGTTGGTGAGGGTGTAGAGAAGAGGGAACCCTTGTGCGCTGTTTGTGGGAATATAAATTGGTGCAGCCACTGTGGAAACAGTATGGAGGCTCATCAAGTAATTAAAAATAGAACTACCATATGATCCAGCAATTCCACTCTGGGTACTTATCTGAAGAAAACAAAAACAGTAATTAGAAAAAATATATGTACCCCTTGTTCACTGCAGCACTATTTACAATAGTCAAGATATGGAAACAACCTAAGTGCCCACTGATAGATGATTGATAAAGAAGATGTGGTACATCTATACAATGGACAACAATGTGTATATATACACTCAGCCATAAAAAAATGAAATCTTGCCATTTTCGACAACACGGATGGACCTGGAGGGTATTATGCTAAGTGAAATGTCAGACAGAGAAGGACAAACACTGTCTGATTCCATGTGTATGTGGAATCTAGAAGGCAAGACAAATGAAGAAATAATCCAAAACAGAAACAGAGTCATAGACACACAGGACAAACTGTTGGTTGCCAGAGGGGAGGGGGTTGGGGGAGGAGAGAAATAGGTAAAGGGGATTAAGAGGTTCAAACCTCCAGCTATAAAATAAATAAGTCACAGGTATGTGATGTACACATAGGGGACGTAGTCAATAGCACTGCAACAACTTTGTATGGTGACGGATGAAAACTGGTCTTCTCGGGGTGAACGTTTCATAATGTGTAAAAATATCAATTCACTATGTGGTATACCTAATATGATATAATATGGTATTTTAATTTTAACTTAGAAAAGTCTAAAGTCCAAAGTAAATATCATCTATATCAGATGTGGGTGAGCTCGAGCTATGATTCATCCTGAGGCAGATTCCCTCTCCAGCTGTGAGCCTGTGACAGCAAGCTAATTACATCCTTCCCAAATGCAAAGGTGAGGGAGGCAGAAAATAGACATGCCCACTCCCAAAAGGAGAAATGGGAAGACGAGGGAGTGACAGGTCCAAAACGTAGCCAGGCACGTTCCACTAGGTCCCAAGCTGCAGAACAATCCTCCTTGGTCAACGCCTCTCCTCCAGGCCCACACCCCCGGCTTCAGTCAGAGGCCATCTCTGAATAGCCTTTGGGGCCCTTCATCCCTTTCCCGGTAGAAGAGTGCGTGTTTGCAGCCCAACAGCCCCGTGGTCTGGTCCTGCAGAATCCAAGGAGCCCCACAGCCGTCCTCCCCGCCACCCTGTTTCCTCTGACCCCCGAAGTTCAGGCTGGCAGAGTCCTTGGTGCTTTAATCCCACCTCTGTTCCTGGCTCGGCTGCGACGGCTGGTTACGTGCATGAGTTGCACCTGTGGTCTCTTTATCAAATGGTTTGGCCACATCCCCGGCATCTCTTCAGAGCACGCCTTCTCATTTTGTGCAATATGGTGAGGCTAAGGGTTTTCCAGATGTCCAAGCTCCGGTACTTTTTGGTTAACAATCAACTCATGTCTTTCCTCTTGCATTTAACTGCCAGCCAGCAGGAGGAACCAAGCCTCTCCTTCAGTGCTGCTCAGAAATGTCCTCAGCTAAACGTCCAACGTGGACCTTCTACAAGACACGAGGGCACGGCTAGGCTGCTCCCTTTGCCACTTTCTAGCCAGGGCTGCCTTCCTTGCCATTAGCAGCAGCGCGCTCCTCCTTCCACCTGGCCGTCCTTCAGCATTCACGCCCCTACCAGAGTCTGTTCACGATCCCTCGCGAAGGACCCTCGCCAGAACTGCCTTTAAGGCCAGACGTCAAGCCTCCCAGCCTCTCTCCGTCGCCTGTTCCAAAGCTGCTTCTGCATTTTCAGGCTTTGTAACAGAAGCCCCTGCCACACTCACGGAACCCAAATCTGTATCGGTTGCCTCAGGCGTCCATAACCAAGTACCACAGCCTGGGCGGCTTCATCCACAAGCCTGTCTTTTCTCGCCTTTCTGGAGGCTGGGGGTGCCAGTGTGGACGGGCCCTTGGTGAGGACCCTCCTGGCCTGCAGACGGTGCCGTCTGTCAGGTGGTCACATGCACTTTCCTCATGACCCATCTAACCCTAATGACCCCCCAAGGGCCCCCCCACACTGGGGCTTCGACTTATGAATTCTGGGAGGACACACACATCCAGTCTGAAAAGGCCACAGTTACCTCAACGAGAGAGAGGAAATTCAAGTACAGAGAGACGACAGGGACGGACCCCGGTCTCTGGATGCAGAACCCCAGACTCTCTCCGGCCACCTCACCGCCTGTTCCCGTGGCCGCTGGTGCGTGACGTGGAGGCTTTGCTCGTCCTTCACCCTCCAGGCCCTACTCTGCCCTGTGCCCCAGGGCCTTACTCAGTGTTTGCTGAGCCTACCCGGTCCCCAGCCAGCCACCGGAACACAATCACACGTCCAAGGCTGACCCGGCCCCAACTCGCCCTCAGCTCAGGCTGGAGCTCCTTGGACCAAGCCCCACCTTCTCTGCAGAACGCTCTCCTGCCAGCCCTGGGCTCCCGCACCTGCTGTCCACCAGATGCTGGCGGTAACCGCACACATCACCCTCTAACTTATGAGCAGCAGCACCCTGCGTACCCCCATCTGGCCCAGAGATCACCCCATGTTCAATGAGGGTCATGGTGTGGCCTGCACTCGTCACCAGCCCCCACGGCAGGAAGCCTGAGCAATGGACCCTGGGTGCCACCTCGAGATCTAGTTCAGCCGCTCTGGGGCGGCCAGGTCACCTCTCTTGTGACCCCTGGTCCATCAGAGGAGCAAGCGCTGGCATCCCCGACTCCTCAACGTCCCACGGGCCGTCCTGGCCTCCCGCGGGCAGGACTGAGCAGCTCGCACCCTGGGGCCCAGCCCAGCCCGGCCAGCACCCCGAGAGGGCCCTGAACGCGGGACCAGAGTCTGGTCCAGCCTCTGCCGTGTAGCCCCGTGATGCTGTCACTGAGGCCGGGGCAGGACCAGGTACCCTGGGTGGCGTCACAAAGGCCACCACAGGGCAGGCGCCGTGGCCGGTGCTCCGCGAAGGTGGGAGGCCTGTGGCCATGTACCTTCCACAGGGGCCAGAGCCCAGGCCAGGACCCCATGCTGAAGGGCAGGGGCCACACCACCTGGCTCTTCTCCTGCCTCCCAGCCGGGTGCCCTTGAACGCGTGCTTGCGTTTCCTGGGCCTCAGTTTCCTCACCTGTGGAGTGGGGGTAACGACGGCACCTGCCCGAGAGAGCTGTCTGGGGACCGGATGAAATAAGACATGTGAGACGTTAGCCTGCTGTCACCAGCACGCTCTCCGTCACCATGGTTACTACACAGCCGTTTGGAGCCTTCTTTCTACAACAGCCAGTCTGTCCAGTGATACACGAGTCTCCCTCCACAGCTACATCTTACTGTTTGGGGAGGAAAGTACCACTCCTCAGCCCAAGGAACCGCACCAGGACCTTTTCCTCCTAAAGCAGCGGTCCTCACACGTAGTGAGCTTGAAACCACATTTCCCACGTACTACGATGACACACGTGGTGGGACGGACCCTCCCCAGTGCTGAGCTGCAGGGGCCATCAGCAAACCCGGAGCAGGAAGGAGGATGGTCTGAACGTCTGTCCCTACCCAGATGTGTCACGTGCTGGGCCGTGAAGGACCTCAGGGGTCTGAACCAAGGTGGCTTCTGGGCTCTGTGGAGCCCCTGGATTTGCCAGGCTGGGCATGAGTAGCTTCTCAAAGCAGGCCATGCCCCTCCCCGGTGTTAAGAGGCTGATGGCATAATTCAACTGAGAAAAAAGGAAGTGAAGGGCAGTGGGTGTGCAGGTCTGACCGGCGGAAGGCATGGACGGGGCCGCGGGCCACCTGCACCCAGGACGCTGCCGTGACATCAGCGGGAGCCGGAGGCCAAGGGGACAACAGAGACAACAGGGCGTACTCTGCTCTCAGTCTGAGAGCCCCAAACAGGAGGAAGCTGTGACAGACGAGAACTCAAGGAAAGAGGGAGGTCACATGTCAGCCTGGGTGACGTGGCCAAGCGAAGCTTCCAGATGCGGCCACGGTGCTGTCTCTCCTCCCTCGACTGCCTCACGTGGCCCCTCTTGTAGGATCCGCGTCCCTGCCGTGCGCCAGGGCCTGCCATGGCTCCACCCGCACCCAGGGCTCGAAGACACCGCCAGCTCACCCTTGAGCAGAGACCACGGAGGGGACGCATGAGTGTCTGACCAACAGCCGACTGACGTGCCGGCCAGCAGCCAGTGAGCGGCCCGCAGGTGGCTCCGGCCCGGCCGGCACAGCGTCCAGGCCTCCCTCCGCTCAGTCGAAGCCCAGCCCCGGAGCAGAATCATGACAACCCGACGGGGGATGTTCTCCCACACTGAGGTGCAGGAAGTTGTTGCGGCCTCTACGTGAGTTAACTTGAATTTTGTGCTGACTAAACAGCCTGTGTGTGACCTGTCAAACACACACTGCACGCCGGCTTTAATTATGAAAGAAAAGGGTGCCCTGACCAGAAGTAAAGAACGTCCATGTTATAATAAAGACTGGGGCTTCCCTGGTGGCACAGTGGTTAGGAATCCGCCTGCCAATGCAGGGGACACGGGTTCAAGCCCTGGTCCAGGAAGATCCCACGTGCCATGGAGCAACTAAGCCCGCGAGCCACAGCTACTGAGCCTGTGCTCTAGAGCCCGCGAGCCACAACTACTGAGCCTGCGAGCCACAACTACTGAGCCTGTGCTCTAGAGCCCGCGAGCCACAACTACTGAGCCTGCGAGCCACAACTACTGAAGCCTGTGCTCTAGAGCTCGTGCTCCACAATGAGAAGCCACCGCAATGAGAAGCCCACGCACCGCAACGAAGAGTAGCCCCCACTCGCCGCAAATAGCGAAAGCCCGCGTGCGGCAACAAAGACCCAACACAGCCAAAAATAAATAAATAAAATTATAAAAAGAAAAAACAATAAAGATGAAATGCCTCCCTTCCCGGGACGCCAGCGCTGGTCCCTCATCCACGGTAAGCCTCCCTGCCAGGGGCCAAGGCCATGCTGACTCGGTACGTGCTGGTCTGTTGTTTTTTTCAACCTTGAAGGAAAGCATCCCTGGCCTGATGTTCTTTGTTCTGACGAGACACAAAACTGTGCTGAAAACCCTGCTTCTCCAGGGCAGCTCCTCAGGTTACCTGAGAGGCTGTCTTCTGGGCTAGAGTCCTCAGTCTGGCTCAAGGAAAACTTTCCTATCCCTAGCAGAGACTGTTTATTATTTTCATCACCAAAAGTGAAAGTTGTTCTACACAACTGAGGCTGGGTGTGTGTTACATGGCAGACTTCACGAGATGCCTCCGAGATTCCCCGTCCCAGACCCAGCAGCAGGGTCGGGGTGCTGGCGGCCCTGCCCTCTGACGTGACCTTACCCGGGAGCTTCACAGGCACACGCACACGCCTCGAGCACAGGCACTGTAGTTAACAAGTGCGGGATGGAAAAATGAAAGCACCTCCCAACAGACTTCTTTGGAATAGTTTACAGAAGTACTGGAAACACGTACAAGTAACAGATGAGAAGAATTCCGTGCGGAAGGAAGCCCAGAACTGAACTTCAGCATATTTTTACTGGAAACACGAAGACCTCCAGACAACCTACAGCCAACCAAACCGCAGGGCCCTAAAATCCCAGGTCACACCCCGATGGGGCCTCGGAAACTGGAAGGTCCGCCTTGATTCGGAGGCAGGACGCATTGCCAGACGCCCGGGGACTCCAACCACGCAGGTCTGAGAGCATCAAAGGAGCAGAGCTGGAGCCGCAGGGACAGGTGCGATGCTGAACAAGACCGTCCGCGGCTGCTCTGGGCCACTCCTCGCGCCAGGCGGCTCATCTCCCCTGTGCCTCGGAGCCCCCGCGGCCCTCCCCTCGCTGTCAGGGATGGAGCACGCAGGGGTCTCTCCCTACGGGCCTCTCTCAGCCTTGTAACCGTCCCAGTAGCATCACTGGGGGTGGGCAGAGCAAGCAGGGCCCCTCGGGTGGAGAGGTGTCCTCTGCAGGCCCACCCGGAAGGAGGGTTCCATGGGGCTTGAATCCCATCGTTTCAGTCTCCACCTCCTGCGGGGAGAAGCCCTCAAGGAGGCGGAGGGCAGCCGCCCGCCCGCCACGTGTCCGGTTGGAAGGGGGCCCTCAGCAAGGCGGGCACATCGTGAGGCTGACCCACAGGGCCTCCTGATTCTTTCTGACAGGCAGAGGCTGACGCGCTCTTTGGCGGGAAGGCTGTGCCTTTGTGGAGGAGGGGGGAGCGACTTTCTCTCCTCTGGGTCAGGTCCCAGCAGCCACCACGTGATGTGGGCTTGTGCCCCCCGAGGCCCCCCCTTGGGGAAGGATTTCCAGCCTCCCTCAGCCCTTGCACAGCAGAGCCAAGCTTCACACGAAAGGTCAGGGACTTGTGCGTTGGGTCTCATTGTCTGAGCCGTTGGAAGAATCCCAGCACCTTGCTTCGGGTTACATTACAGCTGCCAGGGACTTGTCTGAATGTGAGCTCATTTGACCTGCACCCGAGTCCCCAGGGGCTCCAGGCCGGCAGCCTTGGTGTCCCCTGAGGATGTGGCACCTCGGATGCTGGCAGGCCTGGCGTGAGCGAGAGCTGGGCAGGCTTCTCTGCAGTGGGACCTTCTGGAGCCTTCTCTGTGCCAATAAGCTCATCTTTAAATTTAAATTTTATCTTGTAGGAACACGTAACGAGAAATGTCCTCTTTTAGCGAGTTTGTAAGTGACCACGCTGCCTGGTAGACACCGTAGGGGCGTTCACCGTAGGGACAGTCATCGGTGGATCTCTAGAAATAACCCACCTTGCTTCAC
This sequence comes from Orcinus orca, assembly GCF_937001465.1. NCBI lineage: Eukaryota > Metazoa > Chordata > Mammalia > Artiodactyla > Delphinidae > Orcinus > Orcinus orca. The sequence continues at coordinate 482,705 of NC_064571.1, forward strand.
CGAAGCTTTATCAATGACCTTAAGTTTCAGTAAAGCAAGCCAAGTTCTAATAAGCTGGGTTTTCCTGCAGCAGTTTTTTATTTTTTATTTATTTGTTGGTGGGCCTGGGGCTCTTCTGAAAATGAAGGGAGGGTTCTGACTATTTGGAAAGGTAACATCCACCCAGCCCGGTGCAGGGAGGCCCCGAACACTGCTCACAGCTGCTCTGCACACCGCCGGCTCCCCGCGAGGGTGACCCTGCGGCCAAGAGACGCTCGCGACCACGGGTGGAGATATTTCTGGCTATTGCGGCGGGGGTGACGTGAAGCTGGCATCCTGCAGGTAGAAGCCGGGGCTGCTCCAGGCCCTCCAGTGCGGGACTGCGCGGGCGTCAGGCTCCCTCCCGACAGCGGCCGGGGGCAGATGCTGGCCGGTGGCCTTTGGCACCCAGGCCCTCGCATCCCGTGCTCCCCCACCCTTGGTTCCACGACCTGGGGGCTCAGGTGCTGAATCTGGAGGGTGGGGGCCGGTGGACCCTTGGCATGGGTTTCCTCGGGGGGTGAGGAGGTGAAGAGAGAATGATCCAGGAGCCCTTGCAGAGCCACAGAGAACACTGGAAGGTGCTAGTCTGCTTCTGGGACGCGGGAACGGGGCCAGCTGGGCCGGCTCTGGGAAGGCCGCGGAGCTCTCCGGAGTCGCCCCACCCCAAGCGCTAGGGTCCCCAGGTCTCCAGAGCCATCCACGGCCCTGTCTCCTGCGGCAGCAAAGAAGTATCTGCGGCACTTTGGACAAGGGACAGGGCCAGGCCCCGACGCTGTCCAGGGAGGGCCCCACATCTCCCCTGCCCCCAGCGGGCTGCCTGTGGTTCTGAAGCCGACGACACAGCCCAGTGCCGTTCTGACTGAAATCCCACCCCCAGGCCAGCACGGGCCTTGCTCACAGTGCCACGTGTCCTGCTCTTGGTTGTGCCCATGTTTTCCATCAACAGGGTGCCACACCCATCGTGGAAACAGCCCCCGCCCCGAGCTCTGCTAGGACCTCACCAGGCAGACACCCACGATCAGCTCGTACCCAAGCGACTCCCAGAAAACAGGGGCTTTCTTTCCTCGACCAGCCTGACACACAGCCATCAGACTCACACTTTCGGTCCTCCTGGCCCGAAAGGGCAGCCACAGACAGTGTGCCCGCACCCACTGCCCCGGGGAGTGGCCGGGGTCCTGTGCTGGTGGGCAAAAAGCACGGACTCTTGGCGGCCGCGGCCCCAGCACCTGCGTCTCTGAACACCCGCGGGATCTGAAAACTGCAGCCCCGCCGGCCCTGCCCTGTCCATCTCAAGTGGGAGCCACACCCCAAAACCAGGGTGATGAGTCCAAACAGAGGCATGGCAGGTTCCCCCGGCACCATGGCCCAGTCCAGGACCGCACTTCCTGCATCTCTGTGGACCTTCTGACCCCGAGGGGGGCTGCTCTAGGGTGTGGGGATGTGATCCCCCAGGAGCAAGGGTGGCTGTGTGATGGGGTCGAGCCACACACGTCAGCGGTTAGGAGCGAGGGGACAGAAGGTGCACCCCAAATCGTGTCTCTGTGGCATGAGGATTAATTTATGATGATGATTATGTATATAAATATGATTCACTTATGATTCTAAGGCCCAAAAGACTCAGGAAGAGCGTTCCCCTAACTGCCTGAAAGAATGTAGATGGAGGACCTGTTCCAGGAAGGGGGAGTCACCACAGGTAACTGTAGTAAAAACTGCTGAAACTTCTGTGTCCACGGTTCCTGCCTGGCCCAGCAAACACGCATTCACCAAACGTTTGCTTTTCCGTCTCCACGTGAATTGCCTCCCTCCCGCTCTGAGTCCCAAACTCTCATCCCTGACATACTCCTTCGTCTCGAGCTGAGGATGGGATTTAAGGTGAGGGCTTCCACCATTGGGGGAGTTCGTTTTCCTGGGTCTCTCCCATGCGCACGCTTTAAAATTTTTCTTATTTCCTCCTGTTGATCTGTCGCCTGTCAATTTAATTCTCAGATGTGCCAGAAGGACCTGAAGGGAGAGGACAACGTCTTCCCCCCGACAGGAGACACCCCAGGAAAGAGGCGTCGGGGGCTAAGGCGGTGGATGAGCCCCACCGAGAGGGGGGCCCAGGGCTCCCAGACAGGCGTGCTCAGGACTCTCGCAGGGGCAGCCGAGCCGGGGTGCCGGGGGGGGCACACACCCCCTTCTCTTCACTGGCACCGCAGTCCCCTATCCCCGCCAGCCCTGTTTGCGCTTGTAGCCCCGACTGGGAGCCGTCTCCTCCCTGGACCTTGGTGAGCATTTCCGGGAGTTCATTTCTCCCTCGCCTGCTGTCCCCTCACACGTGTGCTGCTTTACCTGCCCCCACATGGAGCGCCCCCCCCCCGCCTTGTATTCATGCTGGTGCAGGTGCCGGCACCTTGTAAGCGGCCTGCGCCCACCCGCAGCTGCCCCCACGGCCAGAGGGAGGGTCTGGCACAGGCAGGGCTCCGTCTCAACCCCAAGCCCCCAGAGGAGCCTGGCTGCAGAACGGCCGGACCGGACCTCTGGGTGGCGCTCACGTCTCCAGGCAAGAAGCCGGCTTCTGGACGACGCAAACTCCCCCAGGGCTGAGACACGGTTAACGGGCTTTGACTCAGTTAAATGAGGGAGGATTAAAGCGCTGAGCTTTCACTTCTTTACAGATTCTTCTGGACTCAGCCCCCGAGAAGCTGCGGCAGCAGGTCCTGTTCCTTTGCCATCTCATCCAATGCCATCATCTTTTCACTGAAGCAGGAAGGCCTGTTACCTCAGTAGAATTTAGAGCGTAACATTAATTTCTTTAAAATGGCTTCGGAGGAGGTCAGGCCAAAAGGCAGAGACGAGAAGCCAGAACAGCCCTCTGGCTCCAGGCTGTGTCTGGGCTGCTTTCGGCTTCGTCCTGTAGGACAACCTTGCCTTGAATGTACATTTCCAACAGGCCTCTGCTTGTTTTCTGTAGAACAAATGTGGAGCTATCACAAATTATTAGATTAAATGCAATGCGTTCACATGAAATCTCTGTAAAATCTGGTATCCTTCGGAAAGGGTCTGGAACGGAACATGAAAGATAAACACGTCATTATCTACTCGGGTGTGCCAAGCTCATGTGCTTCTGAATAGTTTTTTAAACAAAACAGATGGGTAGAAATCACCTCATCCAACCAGAAAGGCAGCAGCAGGCCCGTCAGTTCCATACGGGAGGGGCTTTGTCAAGGGGATGCAGGATTTTGGAGGGTCACTTAGGAATCTACGCTATTATTTCCATTAGCCCCGACGGGCAGCCCTGCAAGCTCTCAGGGAGACTGGGATTTCCTTCCTGAACTGTGTGTGCTTCTTCAGACAGGCTGCTTCCAGGAAATGTGAGATGACACCCAGCCTGGGCACCGGCTCGGAGATGCAGGTTCAGAGGCCGCTGCCCGCTGCACGCAGCCCAGACCCGGCTTGGCAGCTCCGCCCTGAAAAGGGCCCTGCCTGGCTTCCATCCGGTCCTAAATTTCTCTAAGGAGCCGCCATCATGACCGCATGCCTGGTTGTCGTTATCACATTAAAACGATTGGGAAAGGATGGAGATTTGGAAGAAGCCGAGGTGTCAGAATCCAGGTGAACTCAGCTCAACCAGGGGCTCGAGGCGGCCCTTCCCTGGGCTGCCGATCTAACCAGGGAGGAAATGGCCCACCTGGGAGACAGGGTCACAGGACTGGAGAGTTGCGGCATCCACTTCACCCTTCTTGAGCAGTCCTAGCAACAGAGGGTGTGGGGAAAGTGTAACTAGAGCTGCTCCAGTGCCAAAGGGTGGGGTGAGTTACCCATGGGTTATGGGTTAGTTTATCTTCTACGACTCGACTCTTGGGGCCGTTTCTACTGCCAGCTGCTGGTGGGCGAGTGACCCTGACGCCCAAGGAGACGGAAGGAACCCCCAAGTGAACCGGCAGGACGTGGGGGACTGAGGGGGGAGGAGAAGTGGAGGCCAGACAGGGTCGGCGCCCCTGAGGCCGGGGAGATCAGGAGACGTAGGCAGGAGGGGCCTCCGAGAGGAACAGGACAGGAGAGGAGGGCGATCGCCTGGCCCACTTGAGCCCAGGGAGCCTGCTGGGCTCCCAGGTGAGGTCTGCTGCCCTCTGAGACCAGGGGTGGGGGGCACGCCTGGGCCCCTTCTGTTCCTTGAGCCTAAGCCCCACCCCTGACACCCCCAGGAACTTTTCCAGCCCTGTGGGTCCTGAGTACTGGCCCCACCCACCACCCAAACCTCCTCCTTGCTTAGGCCCCGCCCTCCACAGCCAAGGCCTTCGCCCCCCTCCCCCTTTTTTTTTTCTTTTCCCTCCTCCTCTTTTTTACTATTGTGGTACTGTGGTACCTTCCGGTTGTTGATTCATCTATATTTTTATTTTTATATCCTTTCTAGCATATCTGTTAGTTTCCTAGTCTAATTTTATTTTTTACTTTGTTATTGTTCTTTTTTTCTTTTTTTTTTTTTTTGCCGCCCCAGGCAGCTTTTGGGATCTTGGTTCATGAGCTGAGGGTCAGGCGAAGCTCCTGCAGTGGGAGCTCCCAGTCCAAACCACTGGACTAACAGAGAACCTCAGGCCTCAGGGACTATTCATCAGAGTGAGGTCTCACAGAGGTCCTCATCTCAGCATCAAGACCCAGCTCTACCCAACAGCCTACAAACTCCAGTGTTGGAAGCCTCAGGCCAAACAACCAGGAAGGCAGGAACACAATCCCACTCATAAAAAAATAAAAAAGAGACAGCAAAAAACTATGTCACAGATGAAGGGCCAAGGTAAAACCTACATGACCAATTAAATGAAGAGGAAATAGGCCACCTACCCGACAAAGAATTCAGAGTAATGATAGTAAAGATGATCCAGAATCCCGGAAATACAATGGAGGCATGGACTGAGAAAATACAAGAAATGTTTAACAAAGATCTAGAACTAAAGAATAAACAAACAGAGATGAACAACACAATAATTGAAGTGAAAAATACACTGGAAGGAATCAATAACAGAATAACTGAGGGAGAAGAACGAATAAGTGAGCTGGAAGAAAGAATGGTGGAAATAACTGCTGAGGAGCAGAATAAAGAAAAAAGAATGAAAAGAATTGAGGACAGTCTCAGAGACCTCTGGGACAACACTAAACGCACCAACACTTGAATTACAGGGGTCCCAGAAAAAGAAGGGAAAAAGAAAGGGTCTGAGAAAATATTTGAAGAGATTATAGCTGAAAACTTCCCTAACATGGGAAAGGAAATAGTCACTCAAGTCCAGGAAGCATAGGGAGTCCCATACAGGATAAACCCAAGGAGAAACACACCAATGCACATATTAATCAAACTAACAAATATTAAATTCAAAGAAAAAATATTAAAAGCAGCAAGGGAAAAGCAACAAATAACATACAAGGGAATCCCCATAAGGTTATCAGCTGATCTTTCAGCAGAAACTCTGCAGGCCAGAAGGGAGTGGCAGGATATACTCAAAGTGATGAAAGCGAAAAACCTACAACCAAGATTACTCCACCCAGCAAGGATCTCATTCAGATTCGACAGAGAAATCAAAAGCTTTTCAGACAAGCAAAAGCTAAGAGAATTCAGCACCACCTAACCAGCTTTACAACAAATGCTAAAGAAACTTCTCTAAGTGGGAAACACAAGAGAAGAAAAAGACCCACAAAAACAAACCCAAAACAGTTAAGAAAATGGTAATAGGAACATACATATCAATAATAACCTTGAATGTAAATGAATTAAATGCCCAACCAAAAGACACAGACTGGCTGAATGGATACAAAAACAAGACCCATATATATGCTGTCTACAAGAGGCCCACCTCAGACCTAGGGACACATACAGACTGAAAGTGAAGGGATGGAAGAAGATATTCCATGCAAATGGAAATCAAAAGAAAGCTGGAGTGGCAGTACTTGTATCAGATAAAATAGACTTTAAAATAAAGACTGTTACAAGAGAGAAGGAGGGACACTACATAATGATCAAAGGATCAATCCAAGAGAAGGTATAACAATTATAAATGTTTATGCACCCAACATAGGAGCACCTCAATACATAAGGCAAATGCTAGCCACCATGAAAGGAGAAATCGACAGTAACACAATAGTAGTAGGGGACTTTAACACCCCACTTACACCAATGGACAGATCATCCAAACAGAAAAGAAATAAGGAAACACAAGCTTTAAATGACACAATAGACCAGACAGATTTAATTGATATTAATAGAACATTCCACCCAAAAGTGGCAGGATACACATTCTTCTCAAGTGCACACGGAACATTCTCCAGGACAGATCACATCTTGGGTCACAAATCAAGCCTCGGAAAATTTAAGAAAATTGATATCGTATTAAGCATCTTTTCTGACAATAACGCTATGAGACCGGAAATCAATTACAGGAAAAAAACTATAAAAAACACAAATACATGGAGACTAACCAGTGCACTACTAAATAACCAAGAGATCACTGAAGAAATCAAAGAAGAAATTAAAAAATACATGGAAACAAGTGGCAACAAAAACACGATGATCCAAAACCTATGGGACGCAGCAAAAGAAGTTCTAAGAGGGAAGTTTAGAGCAATTCAACCTCACCTCAAGAAACAAGAAAAATCTCAAAGAAACAATCTAACTGTACACTTAAAACAACTAGAGAAAGAAGAACAAAGAAAACCCAAAGTCAGTAGAAGGAAAGAAATCATAAAGATCAGAGCAGAAATAAATGAAATAGAAATGAAGAAAACAATAGCAAAGATCAATAAAACTAAATGCTGGTTCTTTGAGAAGATAAACAAAATTGATAAACCCTTAGCCAGACTCATCAAGAAAAAAAGGGAGAGGATGCAAATCAATAAAATTCAAAATGAAAAAGGAGAAATCATAACTGACACCACAGAAATACAAAGGATTATAAGAGACTACTACAAGCAATGCTATGCCAATAAAATGGACAACCACAAAGAAATGGACAAATTCTTGGAAAGGTACAATTTTCCAAGACTGAACCAGGAAGAAATAAAAAATATAAACAGACCTGTCACAAGTAATGAAATTGAAACTGTAATTAAAAATCTTCCAACAAACAAAAGTCCAGGACCAGATGGCTTCACAGGTGAATTCTATCAAACATTTAGAGAAGAGCTAACACCTATCCTTCTCAAACTCTTCCAAAAAATTGCAGAGGAAGGAACACTCCCAAACTCATTCTACAAGGCCACCCTCACCCTGATACCAAAACCAGAAAAAGATACCACAAAAAAGAAAATTATAGACCAATATCACTGATGAACATAGATGCAAAAATCCTGAACAAAATACTAGCAAACAGAATCCAACAGCACATTAAAAGGATCATACACCACGATCAAGTGGGGTTTAACCCAGGGATGCAAGGATTCTTCGATATATGCAAATCAATCAATGTGATACACCATGTTAACAAATTAAGGAATAAAAACCATATGATCGTCTCCATAGATGCAGAAAAAGCTTTGGACAAAATTCAACACCCATTTATGATAAAAACTCTCCAGAAAATGGGGATAGAGGGAACCTACCTCAACATAATAAAGGCCATATACGACAAACCCACAGCAAGCATCATACTCAATGGTGAAACACCGAAAGCATTTCCACTAAGATCAGGAACAAGACAAGGATGTCCACTCTTGCCACTCTTAAAGATTTGTGCTCAGAAAACTATGAAACACTGATGAAAGTAATCAAAGATGACATAAACAGATGGAGAGATATACCATGTTCTTGGATTGGAAGAATCAACACTGTGAAAATGACTCTACCACCCAAAGCAATCTACAGATTCAGTGCAATCCCCATCAAACTACCAATGGCATTCTTCACAGAATTAGAACAAAAACTTTTACAATTCGTGTGGAAACACAAAAGACCCTGAATAGCCAAAGCAATCTTGAGATTGCTGACTCCATTTGCATGAGAGACTGGAAAAAAATCTCCCGTGTCTTTATGAGGACACAGTGATCACGGAAGGCGGCACCAGTGGTGGAATTCCGCACAAGAGAATCCAACCTGAGGTGGGATCACCCGTGGCCCCTCGGACACACTGGACATCCACCTTACACACCACCGGCGAGCTCTCGTGGCTGCCCTGGGTGTCCAGGTGTGAAATCCACCCCCATCCTGATTAGTTACAGTAACTTCTGCCCTCTGGGGAGAGCTACAGAACAGCTATTACAGGTGATTCACAAATTCTTTTCCATTTCTAGAGTTTATTGCTATTTTAAAAATGAATTTGGGTTTATTGTTTTGCAGCAGAAACCCAACTTCTGACTGGAATAGTTTTCTTGGGCGCCATCCATCCTTCATGCTAAATGTCAGGTGTGAAACTGACAACTTAAAAAAACCCTTTTTACCCGTGTTTCTTGGTGGACAAATGAAATGGAGCGTCCGGCGAGGAGATGAACATGTACCATTTCACAAACAGAAAGCCAGCTAACCTGGCTTCATCTCGAGTAGCCTACGCGTCTTGATTTGGCGACATTCAGTGTCCTTTTTCTGAAACTGCAAAATCAAATCTCCTTTTAATTTTTCCTTAGAAGCCTTGGGGATACAAGTTTTACATCTGTATCTATCCCACTAGTCTATGGGATCTGGCCTTCAATGAACTGTCACATCCCTAAGAATGATCTCTAATAGTCTTGTCCAAATACCTGTGCAAAGTATGCATGAGATTAACTCACTTCCTGCCTCCAAACCCCGGGGTGGGAGACACCATCGTGCCATCTTACTGATCGGGAAAGCGCGGCAGGGGGCGCCCGCCGAGTCCCCACGGCAGGCTGCCTCGTCCCAGCCTCACCTCCGTACTCACTCATCCATTTGCGCCTTCTTTCTCCAAATGCAGGTCTCACCTGTCCTGTAGTCATTATGGCTCCTGCTTCCTCCCCCATCCCCCGCTGCACCCTGCACACCTGGGCACCCAGCAGGAGAAGCTGCCCATCAGGGCCCAGGAGAGGGTGTGGGCCCTCACTGGGCAACAGGGCCTGGCTTTACCCCCAGTGGTTACTAGCTGCCTGACCTTGGACCCTCATGTGCACATCTGTGCCCGGAAGGGCTCACCAGCACCGCACCAAGCTGAGACCCAGAAGTAGCTGGATTGAATCTCAGCCCAGGACAAAGGTCAAGGGGAGTAAAAGGAGAAGTGGGGGTGGCCAGGCCTTCCCGGGAGAGAGCAAAGGAGAAGGTCCCAGGCTGCCTCTGAGCTCTCTGCTGCCCCAGGAGGCCCCGTACCGTCCCACTCAGGGCCTGTGCCCTTGTCACAGGGAGGGACGCTCCAGTGGCATATCCCCTCCAAAAAGAAGCTGCCTGTAAAACCTCTGATGTCGCTGTTTTGACAGCTGGGATTCGTGCTTTCAGGATGGGCTCATCTTCTGCCTGAAGATGACTCACCCACCACATGCCGGCTCTCCTCCTCCCACAGAGGGCAGTCCGGCCACAGGGAGTTGAGGGGAAGGCCTGAAGTCGCCAGGGCTCCAGCGGCCCAGGGCATTCAGCAAAGGGCCCTCCGCCCTGCCAGGGCGCCAACCCCAGCGCCGGTGCAGGCTGCCCAGCACGCGTGTCCCCAGGAGGGCGCAGGCTTCCATCGACCACAGCTGACCGGATGACCGCCAGACTTCTCAGCGACTCATTCATGAAGCGGACGGGGTTCCCAAAGCCCTTGAGAACGTGCCACCTGGGCCGTGGGCTCAGCGGAGCTTCACGCGTAATCTGATTCCACTGCAGCCACACCTGAGGTGCAGCACTGATCGCGGGGCTCCCCGTGTCTGGGCCTGCCCTCCCCCAGGAGATCAGCGCGAGGACGGGGCCTGCAGTGGACTCCAGTCCTGGTGCGGTCAGACCCAGCCCACTCCCCCCTGGGTTTAAGGTCTGCAGGACGCCTCCCCACCCCCGCTGGTGATCATGCGGGAAAGCACTGCCTGTCTCAAAGCTGGAAACACGCTGGCAGCGACCGATACGTGGTTACAGAGCGACGGCAGCCCCCTCCCAGTCCACACAATAGAAACAGCACGGGCAACGGCCTGCTTAGTGCGGTGAGGCTCGGCGGGGGAAACAAATTCACAAACCAGCGGTTCTTCGCTTTAGGAAAAGCTGCCTGGTTGTTCTCAAAGCTTCATCTTCAAGATTTCTTCAGATTGCACATTCCTGAGTTTCCACTAAACGTATCATTGTAACCCTCCTATGGTATATACACACACTTTTAATCGGGGGGTGTGGTTACTAAAGGGCCGTTCCCCCGCACACCCATTTCCACGAGGTCCCGACGGCAGGCAGGCCCGCCCGCTACCGTCCTGGCTGTCAGCCCAAACCCGTCCCCCAGAGACTCAGCCACAAAGGCCACACCTTGTGAGTGGGCTCGGCCGAGCGGTTCACTACTGCGGGCCCCCTACAGCTGCACTCGAGTCGTGCAGAACCGGAAGGCAGACACTCCAGCTCACAGCCCCCTTTCCTGGGCTGACCTCAGGGCCTCCTGCCAGCAGTTACCCTGGACTTGCCACCCCTCAGCTCCTGGACGAGCCAAAAACACCGGAGGTCACGGCCTCATGGGGATGGGGAGGCCACCAAAGTCAGCGCCCTGGATCCCAGACGGCACTGAGACTGGAGTTAGGCTGGCTCCACTGCCAGTGCTCTGGGACCCCAGGCAAGTGGCAGCACCTCTGAGCCTCAGGAGGACCACCCAAAATGAACATTTCAACGCAAACATCTTTAGAGGCTCTTTCCAGTTCCAATGTGCTACTACTTTGCGAAACGGAGACTCGCTCATCCATCAGCAGAAAGTTAACTTTCTCCTGGCCCGTAAAGTAAAGAATTTCCCACAAGTCACAGGAGTGAAACTCTCCTGGCAGCAGTTTTTCTGACACTTGTCAGTCAACAAATGTCACCAGGCCTTCTATGCACTCAGCACCCTCCAGGATCTGCCAGTCAGAGCCCTGAGACTATCTGAAATAAGTTTTAAATCAGGACTGAGCACAAAACAACAGATGCCCCCAAATACGCAGACCCCTCCTGTGTGCTGGACCTGCCGACCTCCTGCTGCGCCTCCTACTCTGTCTAAAAGCACGCTGGTCCAAACCCACTAAGCTGGTTTCACAACGCATGATGGGCGTTTCTAACTTGGGGCCACAAGGAAGACCCTCAGCACGCTGGTGCCACGGAGAGCACGGCCAGAGTCAGGCTCCAGCAGGAGGTCAGCGGGAAGGCGGGGACACAGGGGCGGAGGGTGCGGTGAGGGCCCCTGGTCAGGCCTGGCCCCACCATGCCCCCGCCGGGCAGCCGCGCTGACGTGAGCCGCCTGCCTCCCCCAGTGGCTCTGGGGCTCCCCAACTTCAGGCCACCTCCTCTGGCCTGTGCTCGGGCTACAGTTCCCAGGAGGCCTCCCAGTCCCAAGGCGCCCCTGCTCCCCGGCCTCAGGCCCGTCGACCAGTGCCCAGAGCTCTGCCTGGCCCGGCGCCTGCCGTGTGACAGACAAGCGAGTGGGGAGTGACGTCCAGCTGGCCGGTCAGGAGGGCTCTAGCGCCAGATGCTCTCGGCTGCAGGGTGACCGCGAGCTGCTTCCACCTTCCTGGGGGCCCAGGACTCCCCTTTCTGGTGAGTTTCCCTGGAGTCACCCCAAGGGATAAGGATCCCCGCCACCTGGTGCTAATGTGCTCATAAAACCTCAAAGACAGGAAACAGCCGCTGAGGGACATGAGAGGTGAAATCTGGTAGTTGTTTCAAGCACAAAATAGATTTTCTAAGTGCAAAAGCGTTAACTGAAATCCTACGGAGCACCTTCTTAAAAGGCTTCCAAGATTTGGTTCCTACTCTGCGATTTCTGGGTGCCACAAAGATGACCCCAAAAGCAGGATCCCTCCTTCAGAAGCACTAGATCCAAGTCCTTCAACGGGAAGATATGACTCCCACCCGCTGCACTTTGCCAAGATGAAACCTCCCTGTCTCCACTCCCGGGGCCTCTCCCACGCCCTGGGGCCTCTAATCTTTCCACCCCTGGGGGCTGGGGGATCCCGCACTGACGGCTGCCCCGAGGGTCTGCTTCAGACTGGCAGCTTCGAAGTACTTGTACTTCCAGGTCTCCTCGGAAGCACCGGCCCCTCCCATCCAGGGCCAACCCAGGCAGACCCATCCCCAAGCAGAACAGATGCCTGGTCGGGCCAAGGGACCCAGGTTCCGGGAGAGTCTGCAGTGCTGGATCAGAACCAGCCCCCCCAGGCCCCCCGCCCACCCCCGGCTCCACACTCTGCCCTGCATTCCCTCAACCCTGTGGGCTGCAGGGCCGTGGTCACGGGCTCACTGCAGCCCCCAGAGCTGCTCTGTGCCAGCGGCCTGGCCGCAGGGCAGGCCCTGCAGGGAGCGGGTGCGACCAGGCCGGGGAGCGGGGGCGGGCGTGCGGGAAGAGCGCTGGGAGAGCAGCTGGGGGGTGCACACGCTGGCTCAGGGCCCTCCTGCCGCACGTGAGTCTCTCTGACCCCCACCCCCCCGAGGCCGAGCAGGGCCCACGTGCAGGGCCCGCCTGGAGCAGGGCTGACAGGCCCGACCCCCAGGGGCATAGCTAGCGACGCCCACCTGCCAGGGACCCCCAGCAGCACCTCCACACGCAGGGCTGCCGCGCTCGGAGGGCCGGATGGGATTTCAGCGGAGCTCGGCACCGGGAACGCAGGCGCTGAGGTTCGGGTCTCTGCGGACGGTGCAGGTGGAGCTCACTGCCTTTTCCTGAGGAAAATTCAGTAACAGAAACAGCCTGGAGAATACTGCCAATTACCTTAAAAAGCCTTTTGCCGTAACTAAACACGTGTGCATCTACGATGGGCTCACCCAGGGACAGATGGGAAGCAGCCCGCTGCGCTCTCAGTGGGTGAAATCTGTGGCTCTGGTCTCAGGGGGCAGGGGCAGCCCAGGGCCCCGCGGGCAGGCCCCTGGCGCCCAGCTTGCCCCGGCTTCCCTCCAACGGCCGCCGCCAACCCTGCTGCCAGAAACGACAGCTGCGGCGCTTTGCACTTCACTCTAAATTGGGAAAAATTCACCTGGGGGTGCAGGAGGGAGAACACCCACAGGCGCCTTTTCACACCACTGCTTCTCGCTGTGTCTGACAGGTGAGAAAAGCAAGCCACACAGACGACGTGCTTGTCTCCCGGCTTTGACGCTGCCGGTCACGGCTGCACCTGCGGACACCTGCCCACTTCCTGCCACCAGATCCAAGTCACCTCTGCCGAGAGCGCGGCGGGAACCCCACACCCCCAGCTCGGCTGGCACGGGCTGCTGCCTGGCCGACCCGGAGCCGCCTGAGCTGAGGTGACACGGCTGTTCCTCGTTAGGCGGGAGCTGCTGGCAGAGCGCGGGCCTCGAGCGAAGCCAAGTGCCCCTAAGAGCGGAGCCAGCGACCACGGAGGAGGGCGGAGGGGTATCACTCCCCACGAGGCCCCCAAACACCCGACCCCGCTCAGGCAGCAGCCCCGTCTCTTTCACAAACTAGAAGGGGGGAACTTGCGGCCAAGAACCAGAATCGGTCACGGAGCTAGCACGGCTCTTCGCTTTCTGAGTCAGAGGTCCCAGGGAGCTTGTCTTCCAGGAAGGTCATCCAAGGGAGAGGGTGGGACCACCCGCCCTCCTGGGGGGACCCGGCTATGTCTCCCGCCCGCCCAGGCAGCGAGGTGGAAAGAGTGGACCACGACGGGTGATCTTCAAGCAGACGTGGACGCAAAACACAGAGCAAGGAGTCCCTTCATGCCCAGCCACCTGCCTGTCTCAGGACGAGGCAGCCGTCAGGGCCGAGACGGAGGCCTCTCCCTCTCCAGGGAGCGTGGGGAGAGCATCCCTCTGGACCAGGCGACAGGCGGTGAGGAAGCCTGAGCCTTTCTGCGAGGTGCCTGGGCCCCGAGAGCACGGGGTGGTGAGGGGTGGATGTGCCTCTGGGGTCCCAGGCAGACAGCCTGAGCCATCTGGATTGGGTACCGTCCCCAAGGGAGAGGAGAGGCTGCCGGCTAGGTCGAGGGGCACACTCTAATCAAAGGCTGGCTTTACAGTGAAAGGTTTGAAAACATCCACAGACCGTGGCAAAGCCAAGAGAGAGAACAAGCCACTTCGAGAGCAAGGCCAATAAAGGGAGTGGCCCCTGCCGGAGACCCAGCCCCCCCCCAGCACAGCCCGGGCAGCGCGGAGGCCTGACCACCCGACACGTCTCATTGGCTTTGAATGTGAAAAAGGTGAAACAGCTCATCAACAACTTTTTTATGCAGATTACATGTTGAAATGACAATGTTTCTGGATACTGGGTCTAATAGATTATATCAATAAAATGAATTTCATGTTTTATCTTATTTTTAAATTGTTTTAACTTTCAAAAATGTGACTTATTGGAAGATTATAAGTTACATATGTGGCTTGAATTATGGTTTCATCGGACAGCACGGACTTAGAAATCTGGACTCTCATGGTGGCTTGGTGGCTCACCTGATGTCTAGCTGGTGGCAGCTGAGGCAAGCTGCCTGGACTCGGATTTCGTTCTGAAATCAGCCCCACTTCCTTCGCTGTTAAAGAAGAGCTGAAATGCCGTCCACACCCACTAGGAGGCTGGCCGCCTCCTCTGGCTGCTGCCCCGTGGCCGAGCGGGTTGTGCACTGCACGAGGACAGCACGTCGAGGGAGAAGGCCCTGCTCACGCAGCACGTGAGTAGATCCGTGGATTTGTTCTTAGAGATCCTGGCACTTGGCAGAAGGTGTCTAGGCCCAGCAAAGTGAGTAGTTTACAATGACTTTGCAACAGGAGGAACGAAGCATCTCGAGGGGGCGCTTTTTCTCATGTGTGAGAAAACTAGCTGGGCTCCGGTCATCCCTCCCCGAACTGCGGCCACTGGAGCGCCACCGCTTTGCTGGCTCGGCCTCCCTCTGTGTCACGCGCCTAGTGCCCGCACGCGAGCCTTAATTTACAAAACGGGATAGGCGTCTGGTGCCCAAGAGGGTCAACAACCAGCTGGGCCTGGGCCGCCCAGGGTGGGCCACTTACCCTTTCGCTTCTCCTCTCGTCGGGTCTACCTCCTGCACTGGTGGGGCTGGGTGCCGACCGGCCGCCGGCAGGGCCCGCTCCGGCCTCCCCGTGGAGGTGGACGGCACTGACGTTAGGAGGAGTGACGGCCGAGGCTGCCGACGAGAACGGGATGGCTGGCCGGGGGCTGTGCTGTGGGGACCCGATGGCGGGCAGGCTCTGGGCGCGCAGGGGCGACACTGCGGCGGTGGGCCGGCCCTGCACCTGGGCCGGGTGGGCAGCTGGGAGAGAGGAGCGGAGAGAGCAGGGGGAGGTGAGTCTGCAGCCGGCAGCGTGGGGGCCACGGCCCGCCCTCCCGCCCACACCTCTGCTGAGTCTCCAGCCCCAGCCGCAGCCGCAGGCGGGGCAAGGAGGCCTCTGGGCAGCCGGCCGCCCCCGCCACACCAGGAGCCGGGAGGCGGCGGCCCCTGAGGCTGCCGCAGACGAGGCCCTTCCCAGTTTCTCCGGTCTTTGAACTGGTGTTCTATGCTGTAAGGAACCAGTACGCTCAGGAGGGTTTCAGAACCACCCCGTTCGGCCCTTCGTAGACCTGAAGCCCGTGCAGGAGCCCGGAAGAGGCCCAGGGAGGCCCTGGGCTGCCGGGCTCCGCTGCGCGTGAGAGGACCTCTGTGGACAGCGCCGCCCCGGTCGGCCTCCACCCGCAAGTGGAGCGGCCCAGCCCTCGGCCGCCGCGCCCGCTGCTCCAGCTGGCAGAGTGGGGGCGGTTGTGTGAGGATCCACGGACCGATGGCTCACCGTCTGCCTCCCCACTCCAGCGTAAGCTCCACGGGTGGGACTTTCGTGACTAATGCACTAACGTGTTCCAAACAACTGGAACAGTGCCTGGCATGTAGTACATGCTTAATAAAATTCGTTCGGAATGAACGAGTCTTTGAGAAAGGAGAACCCTGGCTAAAACATCTCTACAGATTTCCCAGAACTGAACGGCTGGAGAAGAAAACAATACTCCATGAGAGAGAGGCATGGCTCACAGCACAGACTGGTGGCAGGGTCGGAATCCACGGCCCTTTGGTACAATTCACCCTCAACTTCACCCGCCCAGCAGGACCCAGACACACGCGGCCGACCCGTCGCCCTGCTGGGCCTGCTGGTCAGCGACGTCAAAGCAGGCGTGGGCTGCTTGAGGACGAGCGTGGACACGCCGTTACTCCCAGTCTCTGCCCCTCCTCTCCTCTCTATCCCATTGTTTCAGTAGCTCTGGAGCCCCCAGATCCCGCTACCCCACATGGGTCCACTCTGCCTCCCAGGACCAAGGTCCAGTGGTGCTTTAAAGAGAGCAGGTGAATGAGTAAGTGACCTACCTTATCGTCCACTCTGTCCTTGCCTTACTCTCAGGCTATCACTTCCCACTTCATGGATGGAACGAACGCTGGAGACTCCCCCAGCGTCAGGGCAACCTCTGTCCAGACCCAGCCCCTCAGCCTCCAGGGTGCAGGGTCCCACGGGGCGACCCTTCACCCTCACTGACACCTCCTGCACCCCGTCTCTCCTGTCCTCGACTCCGCCCCTCCTATAACTGGCTAACCCCCTCCTGTCTACCGGCACCTCCTTTCCTGCTGCCTTGACCCCTAGGTGCTCGGAACAGTGTCCACATGGCCCTTCCTTCCTTGTCACTCAACTCTCTGACGGGCCTGTGTTTGGTGTCTGCTTGTCCTCTGAGGCTTCACAGTTACGGCAAGTTCAGGTTTGCATTTGTGGCTGTGATTCCGACTCACACGAGGGCCCATCTTCCGTCTGGGGGACCCCGCCGTGATCATCCTCGAGGATTCTCTCTCCCGGCCTCTACTCTCTGCTTCTGAAAGTCGTGTTAGAAGTCGTCTGAAGCTCGGCGTCCACCCCGTGTATACTTTCTTCTTGCTTCGCCTCTGCTCCATCTCTGGACTAGCTCCTCTGTGGGGCTTCCGGTGTGGCCAAGTCCATCTCAGCTGTGTCCAGTCCAAAGCGTGTGTCCCCCACAGAGGTTTCGTATTCAAATATATGTTTCCTTTCCAAAGTTTCAAGTTGCTTCTGTCCTATCCAGTGGTTTCTGATTCACATCCATCTACCTGCTGTTTTAATTTTCTTCTTCATAATACTATTTTTTCTTCCTTTTGGTGGGATGGACATTATTCCTTCTTTTTCCTCTTGGAGGAGCTGAAATGTGCCGATTTCAAAGCCTTCTTAGGTTCTCCTGCCCGTTCTTCAGGCTGCTGGCCTCTGTGATGCAGGACTTTCCCACGAACTGAGTGCAGGCTCGCCCTGAGCGTTGAGTGTCTCGCTGCCCTGTTTCCTCTCCTTTATCCCCTCCTGCAGTTTTGTTGCTGCTTCTGCCTGGTCTCTGGGACCTCCCCTCAGAACCAGGTGTAATCGGGTGGCTTGAGTCTGGTCCTGCAGGAAAGGTGCAGATCTAGCCCTCAGGCCAGAGCCAGACTCCAACTCCAGGTGGGGCTCCATTCCCTCCCTCATCCCAGGCAGGGGCTCAGTACTGACCACTCCCAGGAGGGGGCTCAGACCTTAGACCAGTGCACCTGGCCTGGATCCCTGACGCCCTCCAGAGGCTGCCTGTCCGTGTTCTCCTGCAGGAGGGGAAAGCTGGCACCACCACCTGCTTCATCCCGGAACCCAGGAGGCCAGCGTATCAACTCTCTTGTGTTCCATTCGTTTACATCCAGAGTATCAAGAACCAACCAACCTCTCTGTGTTCAGAGCAGAGGGGGGTGGGATTTCCACATGAATCACTCTCCCAGGCTTCCAGGAGTCCTCCACTCACTTCTGTCTCCTGAAATACGGTTTCTCACCCCATCGTTCCATCAAATGTATCTGGACAAGATCACTTACGACTCCCCTGTCACCAAACTTAATGGACACTTTTCTGTTTTCAGAAAAAGTATCTATTAATCTAGCCATTTGTCTTCACACCAATATCACACTGATTACTGTGGCTTTTTAATATGTCTTGAAATCAGTGTTAAGCTTTCCAACTTTTTCTTTTCAAGGTTGTTTTGACTATTCTAGGTCCTCTGCATGCCTGTATGAATCTGGGAACCAGATTGTCAATTTCTACCAAAAAGTTGGGTGAGATCTTGATTGGTATTCCATGGAAGCTATAGGTCAGTTTTTGGCGAATAAACACCTTAACAATACTGCTTTCTCACTCCTGAATAAAGTATACTTCTCTACTTATTGAAGACTTCTTTCTTTCTTTACTTTGCAATATTTTGGAGTGTTCATTGTGCTGGTCTTACTCATCTTTTGTCAGATTTATTCCTAAGTAATTTATATTTTTGATGCTATTAAAATTGGTATCATTTTTTAAATGTCAATTTCCAATTATTCATTGCTGGTGTAGAGAAACAAAACTGACTTTTGTATATTGATCTTGTATCCTGTAACCTTGCTGAAACTAATTCACTGTCTCTAAAAAAGTCTTTGTCTGTGTCTGAGTGTGTGTGACTGTGGATTCCTTAAGGTTCTCTATGTACAAGTTCACGTCATCTCAGACACAGATGGTCTTCCTCTTTCCTCTCCCATCTCCACACCTCTTCCTCTGCCTTGACTAACTGCTCTGGCTAGAACTTAACAGCACAATGTTGAATAGAACTGGTAAGAATGGACATCCCTAACTGGACCCTGATCCTGGGGAAAGCTTTCAGTTTTGGGGTTTTTCTTAATTAATTTTATGTATTTTTGGCTGTGTTTGGTCTTCGTTGCTGCACCTGGGCTTCCTCTAGTTGCGGCGAGCTGTGGCTTCTCTTGTTGCAGAGCACAGGCTCTAGGTGCGCGGGCTTCAGTAGTTGTGGCGCATGGGCTTAGTTGCTCTGCGGTGGCATGTGGGATCTTCCCAGACCCGGGCTCAAACCGGTGTCCCCTGCATTGGCAGGTGGATTCTTAATCTCTGTGCCACCAGGGAAGTCCCAGCTTTTAGTTTCTCACCATTAAGTCTGAGGTTAGCTGTGGGTTTTCACAGATACCCTTTATCAGGCTGAGAAGCTCACTTCTCTTTTCTCATTTTCTGAGAGTTTTAATGTGCAGACGTGGACAGCGCAGCAAAAAAACTTGAGTCATTTGACGCACGTCTTTGTTCTGAATCCTACTCTAATTTATGTTGGATTTTGTCAAAATTTTTTTCCACATCTACTGAAATGATCATGTTATGTTCATTTTTGAGTTTGTTAATGCACTGAATTGTATTGACTGTCAAACATTAATCAAGGCTTAAGTTCCTGGGATAAACTCTACTTGATCAGGATGTATTATCCTTTTTACTTATCGCTGTATTTGACTTGCTAAAATTTTGCTGAGAATTTTTACACCTATGTTTTGAGTGATATTGGTCTGTAGTTTTACTTTTTAATGTCTTTGCCTGGTTTTGTTATGAGGGTAATGCTGGCTTCATAGAAAGAGTCAGGAAGCATTCTCTCTTCTTTTCAATTTTCTGGAAGAGTTTCCCTAGAATTGTTATCATTTCTTCCTTAACCAATAGGTATAATTCATCAATACAGCCACTTAGGCCTGCAGTTTTCTTTGTGAAAGGTTTTAAACTAATTCAATTTCTTTAATAAATAGAGGTCTATCCAGGTTTTTTAGTTCACCTTAAGTTATCAATTTGTGTCTTTTAAGAAATATATCCATTCTAATTTGTTAAGTTTATTGGCATAAAGTTTTTTAAAATAATAATCCCTTATCATTCTGTAGAATCTGCAGTGATGTCAGTTTTATTATCCGTGGTATTGATAATTTGTGTATCTCTCTTTATTCTTTATCCAGCTGTCTAGAGGTTTATCAGTTCTTAATCAGTTTGGATCCTGACTCCGTCCATCACCTGTTAGTCAGGCAGCCTCAGGCAGGTCACTTCATACTTCTGAACCTATTTTCTCTTTTGTAAAACAAAGAAAACAGAATCTACCCTGATGGGTTGTTTTCAGTATTTAAGATTGTAGTCTGTGTGCGACGCACACATCTCACTTAGGGGCAACAGCTCAGTATTCACTAATTCAGTGCTCATGGAAACCTTACAGAACACCATAAAACCACAGAGACTGCGAGTAATGGGATCAACTGTGTGGCCTTCTAATTTTAACTGATTTATGGTTTTATATTTAAAGTATTAAAATCTGTTTTCTGTTCACAGCATATGGTTGGGCCTTGTCTTTTTTTTTCGTAACAAGCTCTGAATTCTCCTTGAGGCTATTCAGATGATTCGTATTTAATGTGATTATTTATATGATTAGGTATAAACCTACATTTCACTACAGGTTTTCTATCTGACCCATGTACTTTGTTCCCGTTCCCCTCTTTTTACACCTTCTTTTGGATTAATGGAAGTTTCTGTGGTTCTATTTGATCGCCTCTGTTAGCCTGTTTGCTGAAACTCTTTGCTTTGACGTTTAGTGGTTGCCCGCGTCTCTAGTTTATGGTCACCTACCTACACGTCCTCACGCAGCACACGAGTAGACAAGACTCCCAACAATGTGCAGGGCGCTTCTGGGGCTCCCCTCCCACCCTCTGTGCATCTGCTACCACATACTTCACTTTTATATACATTTTTAATCCCAAACTGCACTATTTCTATTTTTGTTTAAAGTCAGTTTTATTTTAAAGATTTTTAAATAGTAAGGGAAAAATCGGATGCATTTATCCACGTAGTTACCGTTTCTACTGCTCCTCATTCCTTCGTATAGACCCATTGCCAACTGGTGTCACTTCCCTTCTTCCTAAAGAACGCTGTTCAACATTTTTCATAGTGTGGGTCCATTGGTGATGAAATCTTTTAGCTTTACTGTGTCTGAATGATTCTTTATTTTGCTTTCATCTATGAGAGATTTTGTTTGCTTTTTGGCTGCACTGGGTCTTCGTTACAGCACACAGGCTTCTCTAGTTGTGGCACACAGGCTTAGCTGCCCCTCGGCGTGTGGGACCTTAGTTCCCCAACCAGGGATCGAACCCCTGTCCCCTGTATTGGAAGGCAGATTCTTAACCACTGGACCACCAGGGAAGTCCCGCTTTCATTTATGAAAGATACTTTTACTGCTTATAGGATCCTAACTTGACAGATTCATTTCTTTCATGATTTATTTAGTTTCCTACTGTCTTCTCACCTGCAGAATTCCTGACAAGAAATCCACCTTCATCCTTATTTTTTCCTACTTCACATGTATTTTTTTCTCTTGCTACCTTTAAGGTTTTCTTCATCACAGATTGTGAACGGTTTGATGATAATTTGCCTTGGTGTAGTTTTCTCCACGTTCCTTGTGCTTGGGATTCGCCAGCTGTCACTGATCTGTGAGTTTATAGTTTTCATCAAATTCAGAACAACTTTGGTCATTATTTCTTCAAATAATTTTTCTGTCCCACCCTTTTCTCCTTTAGTTTGGGGACTCCAGTTAGAAATATATTTGGCCACTTGAAGTTGCCCCATTGCTCACTGATGCTCTTTTAATTTAAAACAATTCTCTTTTATCTCTGTTTCATTTTTCATGGTTTCTATCACTATACCGTCAAGTTCACTAATATTTTCTTAGCAACGTCTAACCTGCTGTTAATGCCATCCAGGGTATTCTTGATCTCACACGTGTAGTTATTTCTTAAAGTTTGGTTTTGGTCTTTAAAGTATCTTCCATGTTTCTGCTTACCTTTCTGAGCATAGTGAATGCAATTATAACATCTGTGTTAATATCTTTGTCTGCTAATTCAAACGTCTGTGTCAGTTCTGAGTCAGCTTTCATTGACTGGTTGGTTGATCTCGTTGCGGTGGGGCATGTTTTCCTGCTCCTCCCCACGCCCAGTGCTTCTTTACTGCCATCAGACACAGGTGGGACGGGAGCGGTGCTGCCACTACCAGGCAAGATTCCTCTGCACGGACGGCCCGGTGCCCTGGGAGCCGGCTGGCGGGAACAGGCACCTTCCAGCTGCGTATCTGCAGACACTGAGAGTGAGGACCCTTCCTGTCACCGTGCTCCTGGCTCCGTGCGTTCCTCACACACACCTGCCTATTAGTTCTCAGCGTCCTGGTCCAGGGATGCTCTGTACCCGCTGGGCTTTTCTCTCTGTGCAGATCCCTCCCCACTGGGGCTCGGTCACCCAGACCCTCGTCTCCGCACCACCCCTCCAGGGCACCTGCTGGGCACCTTCGCTCCCCTCGCCATGCCAACGCCTGGCCTTCTCTCCAGGCAGTGAGCTGGGATCCTCCTGTTTGTTCTCGTCTATCATGGATCACTGTCCTTAGTTTTCTAGTATCTAGTGTCTCACAAACCACTGTTGTATATATTTGTCTGTTTTTTCAGTTGTTTCTGATGGGAAGGTAAATCCTGACCTCATTACTTTATCTTAGCTGTGAGCAGAAGTCTAGCTTTATCCTTTGGATACAAAAATCTGATCACATCTATTATTTAAAACCCTTCAGGAGCCCTGCTGCCCTCAGGATAAAAGCTGAGGTTCCCTGACACAGGGGAAGAGAGCCATCCAGCGCTGCTCCCTCCTGCACTGGGCCGCTCAGGTCCTCAGGCCCCGGCCCTTGGCTGGCTCCAGCCCCTCCCGCGCTCCACCACTCACCCCTGCACGCTCAGCTCCACCGCTTTAAGACCTAAAGTAAACTTTGCCTCTGCAGAGAACCGTCACCGACACGCAGCTTCTCCTGCCTACCTCCGTCTCAGTCACATCAAATTAGGTCAAGTCACCCCACGTAGAAACCACGGTCTCTCTCCTCTCCCCGCTCCGCCCGCTCATCCCTCTGCTGGACTCCCTTTCTGCTTTGTCGGCCCACATACTTCCTCTCAGTCCTTTAAGAAGCAAGGCAGCATCACCTCTGGAAGACGGTTCACAGGCCCCTCTGCAGCTGCTCCCACTTCCTCCCTGGTCTGAGTGAGGTACCCTCCCACTCCGTGCGCCTTAGTACCTGCCAGGCCTCCACCCCAGTGCTTTTCAAATTCCACTGTAAGCGTGTGTTTCCTCGTCCTCCTCTCTGAGTGGGAGCAGAAACGGGTTTCTGGTTCTTCTCTGTATGTCTGGGCCCCAGCAGAGGCCCCGGGTGCCCAGCTCTCCTCCAGTGCTTTTTGCTGATGAGTGAATGGCCGTACAGGGCTCTTACCCCCCGGTGCCATGGCCAGTGCAATCGGGCCTTTGTTCAACTGCCTGACTTTGGCTCGGGCTGAGAACACTGACGAGGGCCGCTCAGGTGCCTGGGCTGGGGTTTGCAGAAATGGGCAATCACTGCAGTGAGCAATCCACTGCCTGTGCTGTCAGCAGTGCGTTCTGCCCTCCAGATGCAGAGTGAAGTGCAGAGTGCCGTGGGAACTCCGTGGCATTTAATTACTGAAATGATGGGGGGAGCCTCCCGTAGCCTGGCTGTGGCAGCACAAGCATGGGGACAAGCCCTGGGCTGGAACGCGCTGGGGAAGCCGTTAAACCATCCTGCACCTCGCTCTTCCCACACGTAAAAGTAAACAGATGGAAGAGCACGCCTGTCACCCGTGGTGGTTACCATGGTGATCGAGGACAGACACGCAGTGTTGTTCTGCCCTGGCCGTGCCAATTTCTTTTATTCTGCTCTCATTCTGTTCCATAAATGAGACGGGCAGGTCACGTTCTGCTTTGAATTGGGGAGGGTGCTGTAACGGCGGGGCACGGAAAGGCCACTGCAGGGCACCTGGTGCAGAGCCAGGGCAGCCGTGCTGGAGGCCCGCCCCAGCCTCTCGGGGTCACCAGGCACAGGGAAATGCGTGAGGCGGGCTGGGTGAGTGGATGAGAGGCTCACAGGCAGAAGGGAGCTGGCTTGGGACGTGGGCTGCCCAGAACCTGCTTGGGTGCTCCCAGGGCCTAGGAGACCAGCATCTCGGTGCACGTCTCACCAGCCATGGAGCAGCAGTCGGGGAGTTCCCGGGCTCACTTGATCATTAGGCGCTCAGTGGCTGCATCACAGCAAGAGGCTAAAATAAACACCATCAGCTGCTCTAAGCCAGGGCCAGCTAGAAGGTAGCGGCTGGGGCAAGAGGTCTGGCACAGATAATACTCCTGCAGAGACTCCTTTAGGACACAGACAGCTGGCTCTTCCCCAGGGCCCCGGAGGCCAGCTGCAAGAACAGACCTTACTTTTCATTAATTTAAGCAAAACCCACATATGAAGGACTATAGGCATTTACAGGGTCCCTGGGATGGCAGAGTCAGTCTTGGAGGCTCTACACCAGGGAAGTGCCAAGCCCACCCATGAGGCTTCCTTGTCACAGATCCCACTGCTGCTTGGGAACACCACCCAGCACGAGGCTGGACACCAGGCACCAGAAGTAGGCCCTGCACCTACGGACGACTGGGCACTGGGCACAGGAAGTCCACCCTGCACCCACGGACGACCAGGCACTGGGCACAGGAAGTCTACCCTGCACCCACTATGACCGGGCACTGGGCACAGGAAGTCCACCCTGCACCCATGGATGACCAGGAACTGGGCACAGCAAGTCCACCCTGCACCCACGGACGACCAGGCACTGGGCACAGGAAGTCCACCCTGCACCCACGGACGACCAGGAACTGGGCACAGGAAGTCCACCCTGCACCCATGGACGACCAGGCACTGGGCACAGGAAGTCCACCCTGCACGCATGGACGACCAGGCACTGGGCACAGGAAGTCCACCCTGCACGCATGGACGACCAGGCACTGGGCACAGGAAGTCCACCCTGCACGCACGGACGACCAGGCACTGGGCACAGGAAGTCCACCCTGCACCCACGGACGACCAGTCACTGGGCACAGGAAGTCCACCCTGTACCCATGGATGACCAGGCACTGGGCACAGGAAGTCCACCCTGCACCCACGGACGACCAGTCACTGGGCACAGGAGGTCCACCCTGTACCCACGGACGACCAGGCACTGGGCACAGGAAGTCCACCCTGCATCCATGGACGACCAGGCACTGGGCACAGGAAGTCCACCCTGTACCCACTATGACCGGGCACTGGGCACAGGAAGTCCACCCTGCACCCACGGACGACCAGGCACTGGGCACAGGAAGTCCACCCTGTACCCACTATGACCGGGCACTGGGCACAGGAAGTCCACCCTGTACCCACTATGACCGGGCACTGGGCACAGGAAGTCCACCCTGCACCCACGGACGACCAGGCACTGGGCACAGGAAGTCCACCCTGTACCCATGGATGACCAGGTACTGGGCACAGGAAGTCCACCCTGCACCCACGGACGACCAGGCACTGGGCACAGGAAGTCCACCCTGCACCCATGGATGACCAGGTACTGGGCACAGGAAGTCCACCCTGCACCCACTATGACCGGGCACTGGGCACAGGAAGTCCACCCTGCACCCACTATGACCGGGCACTGGGCACAGGAAGTCCACTCTGCACCCACTATGACCCGGCACTGGGCACAGGAAGTCCACCCTGGTCCCCTGAAAAGCTGGGTGTTTCACCACCACCTTCACCCCCAAAAGGGACCCAGAGGCCCCTCAAGTTTTGTCCTCTGAAAGGAAGCCACATTCAGGATGTCTGTCCAGAGTCCAGGCCGGTGGCAGCACCTCACCCGCCAGGCATGGACGAGCAGCACCGCCCCCACCGTGGCGAGGGGGGATTCACACACGGACGGGAGCCCCACATCTGGAGGCCGGTCCAGGTCAGCCAGGGCCACAGTGGACCAGCGCCCACGACACCCCTCAGAGCCACAGGCCAACCTTCCCCCGTAAGCCAGACCCCTCTGGGCGCCTCTAGGTCAGGGGACGGCACCGGCAAACTGCACTAGCAGCCCTGCCCCTCCCAGCTCTTCCATGTGGCCCCTGTGCCCCCTAATAGCTCATTATTTTGTCCCAGTTCTGCAACCCCAGCCCTGGGGCCAGACCACTGTCACCTCTCACCTGGACAGCAGCACCTCGCCAGTCCCCAAGCCAACTCTTCCTCCCCACTGTGCCCAGGGACGTCTGGTAAAGCGTCACCTCTTGTTCAGAAGCCCTGGGGGTTCCCGCGGCCTGGACTAGAGTTTGGCCCTGACCGCTGGTAATGAATCACATTCGCCTTGCTGACTCCGTGCCCTGCACGCTCCAGGGCTGTCCTCTGACAGGACGGTACCGGCGGCTGCGCTGAGCACGCGCCACGCCCGCCGGGGGCACGTCCTCGCACACCATCCCGGTAGGAGGGGCCCCAGCGCAGGACCCCCGCTGCCCCCCAGCACTTCAACCCGCCCTGCTTGCTGCCCTCACTGCACCGCTCCATCTGGAGGACAAGGACACGCTTCTCGCACTTCTGTGCCTTTGTTCCCTCCCCCCTGCCTGGGTGCTACAGGCAGCTCTGCCTAGGACCGACCCCTCACCAGCCTCGTCACAGCGCCCGCACCCCCCCCCCCCGCCACTGGCCCCGCCTCCCTAAGGGCCAGTCCCAGGGCTGAGAGCAGGGCTGGCTCTGAAACGCTGGGCTTCCCGCCAGCGCTCAGCAATGCGTCCCGACAATGGGGGGCGGGGGGCGCCCGGACACCCGCCCCCCTCGTGTCCCTTGGCCGCGACTGGGAGGGACTGTGGCCCCACTGTGCTGAGTGTCGTCTGGGCTTCTCACACCGAGGAGATGCTTTCTGGAGACTCCTAGCGGGCCGTCTCTGGCTGGCCAGAGTCTAGAAAACAGTGTACTTTACTGCTCTAAAGAATTTACATTTATTATCCTTTAAGCCTTACTTTGAAAAGAAGAGAGATGATTTCTGAGAATGAGGCTGGGGTGGGAAAAGGAATTCTGTGTCATTTAAGTGAAATTCAGCGGTACATTCTCCTGTCCTGGGTCCCTTGTCACTACATGGTGACAATGTTACTGGTTCTACGTGTCGGAAAGTTACTGGCCTGGCTCCCAGGAGCATCATGTGAGCCACGCTTAGCAGCTCCTCTTAGCTCACTGCCAAGCTTCCAAGCAAGACGTGCTAACCCCTCTTCATGCCTGCACCATCCACCCCACACTTTCCGTCATCTCACGCTACACTGGGAGCGACCTGGGTTCTCCTGAATTCTGGTCAGTCTGCCTATTGGTGAAGCCGCATGAAGGTGAACAGTCGATGGCCATCACTCCCTCCAGCCTCAAAGCATTTCAGGAAGGGACCCTGTGGATCTGTCTCATTACCAGCTCTGTCCTGGGGGTGCTGCCTAATCGGGAGACCCCCTTAGCACCTGGCATTTGGACGTAGGTGACCCACAGCGGCTGACGAAGGTGCCCAGAGGCGCCAAGGTAACCTCACTGGTCCACCCAGTCCTCTGGCTACATGAAGTGTATAAACGCCTGTGAATTCTCTACTCCCTTCCAGCGGCCAGAACAGGCTAACATGATTAAGTCAACACATCCCCCAAGATCAGCAGAAGTTCATGATTACGACGGGCCCTTCCATGGACTGCTCGAGACCTGGGCCAAAAGGATGCTCACGACTTCTGACCCTGAGACCACCCTCCTCAAATTTTCCAGCAGAATGAGGCCCGTGGGAGCCTGCCACATACCGGGGGGGCCGGCGCTCCGGGCTTGGCTGGCCGCCGGCTGAACTGAGTGCCGCAGACAACTGCTCAGTGCGGGCGAGACGGCCTGGTGCTGGGCCGGAGCCTGGGCCATGGTGAGGGGGAGGGCCGGCCTCAGGGCCGTGGCCGGGCTACTCAGACTCCCACCGCCTGGGTGAAGTGTTGTGGCCATCCCCTTGGCCAGCGGAGACCCTCCGACCGCGTTATTCCGGGGTGGCCCAGCCCCGCCTACAGGAACCCTGAGGAAGTAAACAGAATGAAGTCAGGGGAGGGCACAGATGCAACCACGCCACACAGGCCACGTGGTCCGGGGACAAATCCTGAAGTACCACCAAGAGGACGCCTGCAGGCATGCGATGCCCAGAGCTCAGGCTGGCAGCAGAGCCCCCTGTACAATGGCATGGTCTCTCGATGCGAATATTTAAGAAACAGCAAGAGAACCCTAAGAAACAGAAATGATGCTAATCAGATATTTTGTTCCAGAGCCACTGCCTTGATTTAGTCTAACTAACAGCTGTGTGTCCCCAACACGTGCAGAAGGAATGGGCTTGGACGCATCTGGCAGGCGGCAGGCGGCAGGACCCGTCTCCCTCTGGACACAGCTTCCTGGCTCTGGGGCCTCCAGGAAAGGGTGCAGACAAGCCCTGCGCTCCTGACGGACGCCGGGGAACTTGCGGTTTTGCCCATACTTTCCAGATGAAGCCGGTGTCGACAGCCCAGGAACACAAAGGAGCACAGGACCCCGAGACGGGCTCTGATGGTCTGTTCTGCACGTGCCGGCGCTGAGCCGTGCACCAGCTCTCAGCATGTGGGTCTGGGCTGGGAAGCTCCTGGGGTCCGGTTTCAGGGATCAAATGCCTTCCATTTGTCTAAGAGCTGGGAAAACGTCCCTTCTGTCCCCTCAGGATCTCAGTCGTGAAACCCCAGAGCCACACGTGGGGGAGGGCAGGCACTGCTGCCAGGGTCCGGGGCCATGTGGGAGGGCCCCGGGGAAGCAGAGCCTCTGCGGAGCAGCTGTGGGGAGAAGGGCCTCCTCGTCCAGGGCCATGGGGCCATGGGGCTCACAAATGGTGGGCCTTTCCAGGAGGGACCGTGGGTGGCGTGGCTCCCCTCCCCGCTGCTTCAAAGGTGCGAGTCGGTCCGTCGTCAGTGCAGGTTTGGGCATTGTTCAGTTGTCTTCCTGAAGTCTTGTTCCAAAGAGAGCAGAGGCCCGGGGGCGAGCCTCCAGTGGACCTGCGTGTCCTGGGCTGTGAACCAGGGCTGGGTAATCCAGGGTTCCACCCTGCAGTGGACGCTCCCCTCCATGGAAACATCTGACAACCCTGGGTCATCTCTAGCGAATTTTTTAACTTGCTTTTCCCAGGTTATAATAACTACCAGTAAATTTGTAAAACACAGGAAGTCACAAGGAAGAAGAGAAATTAATCACACATAATGCTCCGCTCAATAATAATGGTTAACTTCTGGGAATATGTAATCTTGCCTTCATGTGTGTGAATGGCATGTGCTTCTCGCACACACACCCGCTGTACTCACACGTGCACACACGCACACGCATTCACACATGCCCACGTGCCCACGAGGTCCCGCCCTGGAATGCCCGCCCCCGTGTGCAGCTGCCACGCGCGGCTCTGCTCCTCATGGGCACACCTCACCTGGAGACGGGCGTCACGTAGTTCCCCGGGAACACGCCCGAGAGCCCCGTCCGCAGCGCTGTGCCCTTGAACCAGCCATCCCGACACTTCTCCAGCACGCGGTACGTGTCGCCCTTGCGCAGCTCCAGCTCGTCGCTCTTCTGGGGCTTGTAGGCATAGAGCGCCAGGTACCTGCGGCAGGAGAGGCAGGCCGGTGAGGGGGCGCAGCTGGGATCAGCTACCAGGAGCGGCGGGCAGGGAAGGGACCAAGCTCCCCTGGTGACCCAGCAGCCACGGCCCCCACGCCCTGCGCTGAGCCGGCCGGCGGAGCGCACGGCGGCCCCACTATTCGCCCGAGGCCCTGGAGGACCTGCCAGACGAGATGGTGGCGCCAGCTCTCTGGGCCCCTGCTTCATGCTCTTCTCTCTGCTTCACGCCTGACACTCTGGGCAAAAGAAAGCCTTCGGGAAAACGGGGCTGAGCTACGCAGCCCCGGGCTGGGATTTCCTTGTTTCATCTCACCTGCTGCTTACTCATCCATCTAAGCTGGAAGAGACTCAGGGGCCCTTTTAAGGAAAAGGCAGCCCAGTTAGGGACTCCTCAGATCTGTGGCTAATTGAAATCCTGCTTTTCTTTTAAGCCTCTTGGAACAATGCAGTGGTGTGAACCCTGGCCCAGGGCTTGGAAGCTGCGCCCTCAGGCACCAGCTGTAAGTGCTCTGCTACCCTGGGGCTTTGTGGACCCGGTGAGTGTGACCTAACGAGAGAGTGGTCTCAGGCAGATACACTGCTCACGCGATCTGGGCAGGAAAAGTGGCGCGGCTTTCACTCCAACAGGGAACCAGATGCATTTAAAGACATTTGTTTTGGCCGCACCACGCAACATGTGGGATCGTAGGTCCCCGACTAGAGATCGAACCCGCGCCCCCTGCAATAGAAGCACGGAGTCTTGACCACTGGACCGACAGGGAAGTCCCAAGCGGCATTTTTAAGAAGCGTCAGTCTCCTGGGCCGCCTACCAGGATGTGCCTGGCGGGCACCCTGCCCCCCACCGCCCCGGGCTGGCTCCTGAAGACAGGAGCTCACCGACCCCCAGAGCACCCTCCTGACCCTGGGGGCCCCTCTTACAAGGTGACGCAGAGATGGGACACAACTCACTGGGGTCAGGCGAGGAGAAGGGAGGCCTCCTGGCTCAGAGGGGCCTTGGGAGGAAGAGGCTAGAACAGGCGGAGAGCCCCGCAGAGCACAGACGTCCCGGCTGTAAAATTCAGTAAAGTGAGATAAACTAAACAAAACCCACGCCACTTGGATGCCCCTGCCCTGCCAGGCGAAGGCCTGGCCTCACCACTACCCTGCTCCCCTGGAGTGAGAGGATGGACTGGGTCTTAGAGACAAATCTGACAAGAGGAAGGACTCGGGCCCTCGGGGAGGGTGAACGAGGCCCCATCGGGAGGACCTCCTTGTCTGGGGTGAAGATTCACGCCAGCCACGTGACACCAGGCGATCAACAAAGAGCTGGTGTCATCCTTCTACTTGCACGTGTGTGCTGCTCGCGGGCCTCTTGGAGGGCGAAGAGGAATCTCTATAAACCAACGTCCCACGAAAACTGCGTTCACACCCAGACTGCCTCACCGCGGGGCAGGATGGCGGAGAGGGTGGGGGGAGGGCCGCTGGGCTGGTCCTGGGGGGCTACGAGCCAATAAGGATGAGGCCTGCTCTCAAGGAACAGAGTGAAACACAGATCTCACTCGTCTGCCTCATTCTGCCCCTCGGTGGTGTGAGAACAGTCTTTCTGATTCTGCTGCCGGTGACCCACAGTGGCCAGGGGGACGCCAAGCTGGGGGACACGTGGGCAAGCGTCATGACTTGGGCAACCTCCCTCGAACCCCTGGTCTGTGGGCTGAAGTCCTGCTGACTGAGGCCCCTCTTCCCAGGCTCCCGTCCCACGGGACTGCAGGGCGGGCGACCTCGAGGAGGGTGTGTGTGGAGAGTGCAGGTTCCCTTCTCCCGTGAGGAGTCCTGGCAGCTTGTCCTTCTGGGGCAGATCTTTTGTCCTCAGCTGGGATCCTGGCAGGTGGCCACCTGCTGCCCTGCGGCTGTGTCCATCTGCTGCTGAGGGAACCCAGGGATCCACCCAGAAGAGGGTGCGTGTGCCTGTCCAGCTGAGGGGACCCAGCAAACTGAGGTGCTCCCGAACACACACGCACACTCCTGCCTCAGGACCTTTGCACCTGCATCCTCCACCTGGGGGCCCCTCTCCCCTCTCATCTGCCCTCCCCCACAGCGTGCTCCCCATGGGGTAGAGGCTTTCGTGTGCTGTTCGTGCTCCACCCCAGGGTCTAGAACAGTGTCTGCACCAGGCAGGTGCGCAATCAACATCTATGGAAAGAATAAAATAGGGACTCTGGTTTTGAGACTAAGATCAAGACTGTTGAAGAAAAAGGGGTGCGTGTGGTTGTGTGTCCATGTGTATGTGTGCATGTAACGCATCCGCGTGTGCGCATGTGTTCATGTATGTGTGCACGTGTTTCTGTGTATGTATGTACTTGTGTGTGTGTGTGCGCGTACATGTGTGTGCACTGGGAACGGTTTCATCCAGCCCCGAGTTCTGCTGGACAAGCTGGGCTATGAGGATAAGTGGGGGAAGCGGGCTCTGAGTTTCCTCATTTGGGGTCCAAGCACACTGCTGGGACCAGAAGGAGGAGGGGTGCCCTGGGAGGTGCTCCCAGGAGGACAAGGAAAGGCAGAGGGGCTGCTCTCCAGAAAGGAAAGGGAAGAAGCGAACAGAAGCAGAGGATGGATGACACAGGTGTGGGTCCACAGGGAGCTAGGTCCAGAGGGAGGTGGGGGGCTGGAGGAACGAGGGGCCCACATGGGAGCTGAAAGGGCGTCTCTTAACAAGGATACCCACCGGCGTGCAGCCCCGGGGGGGTCAGGGTCCCTCCACCAGGGCCTGGCAGGTGGCCTTTTTCTTTGCCCCCACCCACCCTTCCAGCCCCTGGGACTGGGTGACCTCAGGGGCCACCTGCCGTGGAGCTGTGGACACGGGGGCTCCTGCAGGAGGGGGCGCCGTCCCTGCCGGGAGAGGACAGACCCCGGGTGGCGGGCGTGAGGCTCGGGGGTCTCAGCTGCCCAGGGCGGGCCCCCCACCCCCGGCGCAGCGTCCACCAGCACCCACCTCTACGGCGGAGTCAACTCAGGTTTTCAAAGCAAGTGAGTGTCAGAGACCTCGGCAAAGAGCCGACGAGCCGTGTGTGTGTCTGTGATCTGGGGAGCGGCCGTCAGATGACAGAGCAACGTTTCCGGGGACGAGTGATGGTCTCTCAGCATTCTGGGATCCCCGAGCCATTAGGGAACAAGGTCTGTGTTGACTTCTCAGCATCTTCCCATCACACAAGAATGAGCATTCTTCAGACCGTGGGCCTCAAGTCATCTGGATTAAGCCTTTAAATCAGAACAGGCTTCTTTCAAAATCCCACTGGTACTTTAGAGAAACACACCACGGTTCCTGACGAAGTCATAACGGCAGAAAACGGGCAACTGAGGCGAACCTGGCGGAAACCACCAGTCGACTCGACCGGCCTGGACCAACTGCGGGCCCCACCGCGGCCGGAGCGCCAGCCTCCAGGACCACGGGCTCTGCTGAGGCGCGTCCTGAGCGAGTCTGCAGGCAGACTGGATCTATTCTGCATCCCGCCTCCTCACGTGGGACGCCCAGAGTCTAGCAGGGGGAAGTAGGTTTCCTTCCCAGTTTCAGCTGTTTATTTCTTGGAGGCATACTGGTTCTGGTGCCCCTAATACATACTGGTTCTGGTGCCCCTCGGGCACTAACCACGTGGGGGAGAGGGGCTTACTTCCAAGGATGCCTTCAGCCCCGGGGGAACGAGGCGCCCTCCTCCTCCAAGTCATCAGAGTCAGAACTCTGCCCTACCTTGTTGATGGGGAGCTGTTGACGGGCAGCTGCGCCCATGGGGCAGCGTGCAGAGCCCCACCCCACCTCGGGTGCCATGGGCCGAGGCAGGACGAGGGTGCAGCGCAGGAAGCTGGCATTAGTCATGGTCTCACCCAAGCCCCACGTGAGCTCTGAGGCTGGGCTACCCACCCATTTCACAGCTGAGCACACTGAGGCTCAAAAAAGATGGAGAATCTGTGTTTACAAAGCAGCGAGCTGGAGGCAGGTGGTTCCGTGGCCGCAGGGACCTGGCGGGGGTGGGGGGCACTGCGGGAGGCTGGGGAGAGGCCCGGGCAGGAGAGGCCGGGGAGCGGGGGCTCCAGGTGAGGGGCCTGTGCTGAGTGGCACCAGGGCACTAATGCCCTTGCTGTCTTCATCTTTATTTTAAATTCGTTCTCTGAGGAGTAATCCCTCCTCTGGTCTCAATATTTCACGTTCAGCCTCTCAGTGTGCATGGCTGGGGGGTGGAACGTAAACAAATCTGACTTCACCTGGAACACCTCTGCCCCCCACCTCCCCACGGGCGTTCTCCTGCACTAGGGGCCTGCACGCCTGCGTGCAGCTTGCGCTGGGGCGGCGCTGGCCAGGGAACGTGGCATCTGCTTCCCCTGTTGTGACTCAAGAAAACGCCCCGGAGGGACCAGCCGGCTCCCAGCCCGACGCCTGCAGCTCTGCGGTCCCTGCCGTGCGCCGGGTCACTCCGTCCAGGTCCGAGTGCGGCCACAGGGTAGGGTGCATCCTTTGCACCCCTTCCCACCCCACGCCTTCAGCCGCACCCACCAGCACTGTGTGCTGCCATCCTGGGAAAGCTGGAGGATGATCCTTGATCCTCACGGAACCTGGGGCCCCAGCCAGGCCTGGGTGAAATGGGGGAACCAGGCAGCAGCCGCATGGTTCCCGGCGCCCCACCCTCCCTTTCCACTCCTTCCAAAGGCCTTGAGCTCAGCACAGGCCTCCACGGAGGACGCAGGGGGTCCCACGTCACGTGCAGAGCAGGCCCGGGATTCGCCTCTGTGCGTTCACACACAAGGTTGGTACTGATTTCAGACAGGAGTGGGAGCGTCTGGATCCCAGCGCCTCTTCCCCACAGCCCGGTGGCCGGCAGGGGGCTCTCGGGCCCATCGAAGAGGCGACCCTTCCTCCAGGCAGACGCAGCCCTGTGTGAGGCGGGGGGAGTGTCAGGCCCCTTCCCGGCGCCCTCAGCCGGCAGTGGAGGCCGTGAGCACCGAGCCTGGCACCGTGGGAAGAGCTGCCAGCTCACCGTATTACTTGCTCTTTCCTACGTAAGATCTTCACTTGCTGTTAATTGTCTACAGGCTCTAATCAAGCAGCGACGAAAGAACTTTAATGCCGTCATTAACTTCACACCCTTCCACCTCCATATGAGGCCTGCTCGTCTCTTCTGGAGTAAGGAAGGTTCTTTTCCATTCCTCCTGGGAAGAGTCTGCCCCTGCTCTTCTAGCTGCCAGGGCCGCATGGGCTCAGGTCAGCGCAACATGTGCCGCTCGCTGGCTCTCAGTCGGCAGGATCAGCTGAGGAGAGGGTTCAGCACAGGAAGTTCCCGAGCTCGCCTCTTCGCACGGACACAGCAAGTCCACAGCCACATGTGGGACCACCTCCTCGGAAAGGGACCTGAACACTGGCTGA
Source organism: Orcinus orca (assembly GCF_937001465.1). Lineage (NCBI taxonomy): Eukaryota > Metazoa > Chordata > Mammalia > Artiodactyla > Delphinidae > Orcinus > Orcinus orca. Next base: position 517,502 of record NC_064571.1, read on the forward strand.
ACAGAGCCTCCACCACGAAGGGTAGAAGGACAGCGTGGAGACGGGCAGGGGAAGCAGAGAGATGGACTTGCCCAGGAAAACCCCTCCCCAGCTACCGCAATCCAGTCAGGAGGGACGACAGGGGACGGGTCTCTTCCCTGAGGAGTGAGGGATTCAAGCTCCACATGCAGCCCCCAACCCTAGATCCCGCTCAGAGAGACCAGCCCCCAAAACACCCGGCTTTGAAAACCAACAGAGAATACCCAGGAGGACTACAGAAGCACAGGGAGTGGAAAACCCGCTCTCAGTGGAGTTGAACGTGCAGACTCACTCGACCTAAAAACCAGTGCAAGAATACCAGACTGAACAGCTCACAGCCCACTTACTGACGCTGAAGCAGCTGCCAGAGAGGCGGGAACCAAGTGGGCTGCTCCCTGGGAACTGAGTCTCTGGCGGGAGCCGTATCCGTGATCTCAGGCTACCTTGCTAATGCCGGCTGGTGGGCGCAATTTTGGAATGCTCCATCTAACCTGTTAGTGTCAGTGGGCATGCCCTGATGAAGCGCCGCCCACCCTGCACTTTGGCTAGGCCTCACGGCCAGCTGAGCAATAGCCCTGCCCACCAGTTCCCAGCAGCTGCTGCGGCTGGGCCCACGGACGTTCGGAGGCCAGCCCCACCCACCAGCATGCCTCAGCAGTAGCTGCAGCACCCCCACAATGGGAGGCTGCACACAGCCCACACAGGGGACCCTCGAGTGCCTGACTCTGGTGGCCAGGCAGGATTGCACCTCTGGGCCCACACGACATCTCCTAATAAGGCCACCCCTTCAAGACTGGGAGCTGAAGGAGCTGATTTACCTAATACATAGAAGCAAACACAGAGAGAGTCAGGCAAAACGAGGAGGCAGAAGAATATGTTCCAATTGAAAAAACAAGATGAAACCTCAGAAAAAGAACTAAACAAAATGGAGATAAGCAATCTACCTGATACAGGGTTAAATGTAATGGTCAAAACGATGCTCACCAAACTCAGGAGGAGAATGGACTTAATGGACACATACAGAACATTCCATCCAAAAGCAGCAGAAAACACGCTCTTCTCAAGCATACATGGAACATTCTCCAGGATTAATCACACCAGTTTACAAAACAGGTCTCAATAAATTTAAGAAGGTAGAAATCATATCATGCATCTTCTCTGACCACAATCGTGTGAAACCAGAAATCAATCAAAAGAAAAATTGGGGAAAACCACAAAAACATGGAAATTAAACATGAATGGACAAAATGGCAAAATCAAAGGAGAAATTTAAAAATACGTAGAAACAAATGAAAATAGAACCACAATGATCCAAAATCTATGGATCACTGCAAAAGCAGTTCTAAGAGGGAAATTTATAGTGATATGAGCCTACCTCAGGAAGCAAGAAAAATCTCAAATAAATAATCCAACCTTATACTTAAAGGAACTAGAGAAAAGAAGAAAAAACAAAGTCCAATGTTAGTAGAAGAAAGGAAATAATAAACATCAGAGCAGAAATAGATGAAATAGAGACTAAAAAAAAACCAATAGAAATGATCAATGAAACTAAGAGCTGGTTCTTTGAAAAGATAAAACAAAATTCTCAAACTTTTAACTAGGCTTATCAAGAAAAAATGAGAACTGGCCCAAACCAATAAAATCAGAAATGAAAAAAGAAGTTACAACTGACACCAAAGAAATAGAAAGGATCATAAGAGACTGCTGAGAACAATTATACGCCAACAACAACCTGGAAGAAATGGAAAAATTTCTAAAAACGTATAATCTTCCAAGACTGAATCATGAAGAAATAGAAAATCTGAATAGACTGATTACTAGTAAGGAGAATAAATTAGTAATCAAAATTCTCCCAAGAAACGAAAGTCCAGGACCAGAGGGCTTCACTGATGAATTCCACAAAATATTCAAAGAAGATTTAATACCTATCCTTTTCAAACTCTTCCAAAAAATTAAAGAGGAGGGTAAACAAACTCATTTTACAAGGTCAACATTACTCTGATAACGAATCCAGATAAGGACACCACAAAAATAGAAAATTACAGGCCAATATCCTTGACAAACATAGATGCAAAAATCTTCAACAAAATATTAGCAAATCGAATTCAAAAATATTGATACATTAAAAGGATCATACACTGTGACCAAGCGGATTTACTCCAAGGATGCAAGTATGGTTTAACATCTGCAAATCAACCAATGTGATACACTATATTAACAAACTGAAGAATAAAAACCACATGATCGTCTCAATAGATACTCAAAACACGTTTGACAAAATTCAACATCCCCTTATGATAAAAAACTATCAACAAAATGGATACAGAGGGAACATATCTCAACATAGTAAGAGCCATATATGATAAGCCCACGTCTAACATCATTCTCCACAGTGAAAAGCTGAAAGCAATTCCTCCAAGATCAGGAACAAGACAAGGATGTCCACTCTTGCCACTTTTATTCAACATAATACTGGAAGACACAGAGAACGGACGTGTGGACACAGGGAGGGGTGGTGGGATGAACTGGGAGATTGGGACTGACATATGTGCACTGCCATGTGTAAAACAGAGAGCTGGTGGGAACCTGCTGTATAGCGCAGGGAGCTCAGCTTGGTGCTCTGTGGTGACCTAGATGGGTGGCATGGCGGGTGCGGGGGGGGGCGGTGGTGGCAGGGAGGTCTAAGAGGGAGAGGATATATGTATACATAAAGCTGAAATCACTTCGTTGTACAGCAGAAACTAACACAACATTGTAAAGCAACTATATCCCAATTCTAAAAAATAAAATAATACTGGAAGTCCTAGTCACAGCAATCAGACAAGAAAAAGAAAAAGAATCCACATTGGAAAGGCAGAAGTAAAACTGCCACTGTTTGCAGATGACATGATATTATACATAGAAAATCCTGAAGATACCACCAAAAAACTGCTAGAACTCATCAGTGAATTTTATAAAGTTGCAGCATATGAAATTAATATACAGAAATCTAGCAACAAACTATCCAAAAGAAAAATGAAGAAAACAATCCCATTTACAACTGCATCAAAAAGAATAAAATATCTAGGAATAAATTTAACCAAGGAGGTGAAAACAGTGAAACCTATAAGACATTGATGAAAGAAACTGAAGAAAACACAAAAAATGGCAAGATATTCTGTGCTCATGGATTAGAAGAATTAGTATTGTTAAAATGTCCATACCCTCCAAGGCAATCTACAGAGTCAGTGCAATCCCTATCAAAATTTCAATGGCATTTTGCATAGAACTAGAACAAATAATTCTAAAATTTGCACGGAATCACAAAGGACATCGAATAGCCAAAGCAATCCTGAGAAAGAAGAACAAAGCTGGAGGTACGGTGTCTCTGACTTCAAACCATACGGCCACAGAACGCACGCGTTAACTTGCCGTAGTCCAGTACGCTCGTGCTGGCCACGGTCCATGTGTGACCACCATGACCAGCAGATACATTCCTGCCAAAAGGCTTGTCACCCTTTGAAAGATGTATCTGACTCCCTTCTGTTACCCAAATGAAAATCTCCACCCAAACAGGGACGGCCATGCTCTGGAGGTGAGGCAGAGGGAGTCAGCAGGGGGCTGGGGACCACACTGACCCCCTCATGCCCCAGGGCAGAGCAGGGGCAGGGGGAGAAAGAAGTCCCTCTAAACTCTGCACCAAACTTAAAATCCCTCCGTGATGTGGAAGGTCTGCATGTGGCTGAGGCCTCCAGCGTGTGCTGATGACTCTCAGGGAGTGATACTCCTGGAACTGGGTCTCCAAGGCAGAGTGGCGTCCTTGGGTGGCTGACCTGGTGTACAAGAGCAGGGGCTCTGGGCTGCTGCCAGGACCCTCGGCACCCAGGAGGGGAGGATCCGGCTCTCTCCGAACAAGTAAGAGTTACTGACAGCCTGCGTGCTGGGCACCTTGCTGGGGACGCCAAGATGAAACACCCGGGCCTCGTGCTTAACGAGCTCTCCTGTCCCGCCTTGCACTTGGGGAACTACAGTAAGGCCTCACCGTCTCCCATGGACCAGGCCTGCTTCCTCAGGTAAAGAGTCCTGCACCCAGTTCTCATGAGCAAGACCCCTGCCCATCCCTCCCCGGGTGCCCCGGCCCCAGGTCTGAGTGAAGGCCGTTGGAACTCATCCAGAGAGCTAGCTGGAAGACGGTGCCTCTGTCCAGTGTTGGTGAGGCCTGGATTTCTGCCTAAAGACATCGAGACACCACTGACTAACCTACGTCCCCTCAGGAAGCTATGCAAAGATAGGTAGGTCCCAATGTCCTTAGCTTAGCTGGTTTCGGCAATCACCCAGTCACAGCAGGATGTTCAGGGACTCCTGTCTGCCGCCAGGTAGAGGTAAGCGTCTGGCCTGGGCTCGAAGAAGGTGAACCTGTACCAGCGGATATAACCGCCTTCTAGGAATCCTTCTGAAGACTGGCAAACTGCATTTTCAAAAGGCATCGTTCGCTTGAAATCCATTTTGTTCTGCCACTACACAGGTTCCAAGTGTCCCTCTGGCCATACTGGACCTTGGGAACCTCCTACCTTGCCACGTTGTTTCCAAATTCATATTCTCCACCTTAAACGGTCATTCAAGTAACTGAACTCATTGCCACACAACAGAGTAGCCAGCAATGTGATTCTTCGGAACACTCTTTAAATGGCGATTTTAAACGGCACGTCTTTTAGGAGCTGTCATTTAACAAGAGCAGATTCTCTAAACAGACAAGCATCTCACTTCCCAGCAACGGTTCATCTGGCTCGATTTGGGGATGACATGCAGCTGCTGTGCACTGGACGGCAGTGGGCACAGAGCTGCATCTGGGCAGCTGGTGATGTCGGCCGCTCTGGCTGCCCTCTGCCCCACGGGGCCCACTTCCTCAGGGGTCTCTGGGGCCCTTTCTTGGGTGGCCAGTGAAAGTGTCATCAAATATCTGGACACACCCCCCGCCCCCCGCTTGTACCGGATGCCGGGGGGACAGTGATGTTGAACCCACCAGCCTGCTGGCCAGGCGGCCCCGCCAGCAGTCCTGTGAGCTGCACAGAACCAAGCAGGTGACACGCTAGAAAACCCCACGTGGACACGCTAGCGGGGGTGGGGGAGGCGCTGAAGGCTGGGACCCCAAAAACATAAACGGCAGCTCACACGTTGAGCGGCAGCTGGACTTTGGGAGCTGTGCCCTGCTGTTCAGCCACTGGGGTGCATCCGGCCGAGGCGTCCTGGAAACAGACAAGAGGAGACAGTGAGTGGACAAGGCTCCAGGGGTAGGGAGCGGCCGCGGTGGAGTCTGGGCATCTGGCCCCCTCGGCTGCCTGACTCTGTGGCCTCCACGGCCCGGGTCCCGCTGCCCGGCTTTAGTAGCCGTCCTTCAGTCCAGAGGGGGCCTGGCAGCCAGCGACCCCCGTCCCTCCCGCAGCAGCTCAGGAAACCGCTCGGCCCGCGTCTGGCCCGGACGGTGAGGTGCCGTGTCCATCACGGAAAGAGGCGGTGGGGTGGCCGGCCTCATTCTCAGGACTCGGATTCATTCCTCCCGTGTCTGGCCGAGAAAATCCCGACAAAACCTTTCATGCTCCAACATGTCAGCTTATTTAGAAACCGTGTCCCCGAAAGCTAAAGAAAATCGGTCCTTTGACAGTGGACGGGGGGCAGCTAGAGGGTGCCAGGATGTAAAGCACTGCCTCTCCTGCCTGACCCGAGGCGCGCAAAGCTTCAAGGGTCTACTCTGCGAGACGACGGAGGGATGGCCCCCTTGCAGGAGGTTCCTGCCAAGTGTCAGGTGCGCGGTGAGCTGGGTGAGGGCCAAGCAGCGGGCTCTGGGCTGCAAGATGATGCTGGGCTATCCTTAGGGAACCCCGTAGACCCAGCCTGCCAGGGGCATCGTCCCCCGAGTCCCCTCACCACACACTGGCTCGTGCCGCCCCTGCCCTCCCCAGGTGGCATCCCATCTTTCTGCTCAGAGTACTGGGTGGCCTGGCGAGTTGAACTCTGATCCCCAAAGTGCACGAGTCATGGCCCTCGTGCCTGTGAAGGTGACCTTATTTGGAATCGGGGTCTTTGCAGGGGTAATATGAGGCAAGGATCCTGAGATGAGATCATCCCACGAGACAGAAAAGAACAGAGACACCAGAGGTGAGAAGGTGGCGAGCAGACACGAGGGCGACGCGTCTGCGAGCCAAGGAGGTGGGGTGCTGGCGGCCAGCAGATGCCGGAGGGGCCTGGGTGGGGTCTCCAGCAGCCCCATAAGAAGCCGGTCCACCAACAGCTTGATTTTGGGCCTCTGGCCTCCAGAGCGCTGAGCAGGCACTGCCTGCCGCTCTGAGCCACCTGGTTTGTTACAGCAGCTCCAGGAAACTAACCCAGATGGGGACACCCAGGGGTATCTCAAAGCTGAGGGAGCTGGGGTGTCCTCCCCTCCTGGAGGCCTCCCACAAGGGCAGGACAGGGACCCCGGAGGAACAGGGACCCAGCAGCCTTGGGCAGAGCCCTCAGGAGCTGCTGGTGCCTTGGCCCCGGGCAGGTGGGAAAGGTGACCTTTCACCACGTGTGTGTCCTCAGGGCACAAAGAGCACTGAAGCACAAATCGCAGAGAAGCACCTGGAACAGGCCTGGGGCGGCAGGACAACCCACGCAGGACCGACCGCCTCAGGGCCCTCTTGCTGTGCCGGAGGGTCATTCTTGCCCATCGCTGACCAGCTCCAACCTCGATTCTGGTCTCCGAGGCAGCCTCCCAACCCCGTCCCCCGGGGACCACAGCCCGTCAGCAGCCCCTCAGGCAGACGTCAGAACTGCTTCTCCTCATCAGGACTCGGAGCTTCTGGTAGACTGAGAATGTGTGACACCCACACGGAACGCCCCCCCCCCCCACCCAGGCCACTGACGTCCCGAGCGCCTTCCCGCGCACCGAGCTTCTGCACTTGCGGGAGGGACGCAGCTCCTCAGACCTGCCCCTGCGGCTGCGGTGTGGAAGCTGTGGAGCCAGGAAGGCGGGGACGTTCCTTTCTGCCCAGAGACTCCGGGTCTCCTGCTCGCTGGGCATGCCTGCCCCCAGGAAGGGACAGCCCCGCAGCCAGGGAGACAGCACCCAGGTCCACGGCTCCCCTCGAGCAAGTGAGGGGCCCTCCCTGCTCGCTGACAAGGAGCGGGCAGGCGGCATCCGCCGACCACCTGAGCCCAGGCCCGGCTGGGGCCGCAGACACGGCCTGCGATCTCGGGGGTTTCCTTGGGGTGGGGGGACAGGCGTCAGGCAGGTCGTTACAGACACGGGGTCCTGGCAAGAGCAGGGCCGCAGAGCACACGATGGAGGCTGAGGCTGGGTGTGGCCAGAGGGGCTCCTTGAGCACCCAGTGAAGGGAGAAGGAGGAGAAAGCAAGCTTTGCAGGTTGGAAACAGAGGCTGGAGCACCAGGGGCAGGGGGAGCCCCGGGAGCCCCCCGATCCAGCTGTGGATCCTGGGCGGCACCTGGAGGCCAAAGACACACGTGGTAAGAAGGGCACCAGCCCACGTCTCTGCCGAGGACGTTCAGTCGTGGATCGGCGGTCAGGGTGATGAGAGGGACAGGGGGTCTGGATGCGCAGGAGGCCGTGGGTAAGGAGGGTAAGAGCAGGGATAACAGCGGCCACCCCCACCCAGAGCTCACCAGGGACCAGGCTCTGCTCTGAGCACTTGGCCGGGAATAACGCATTTACTCCGCAGAAACGCCCGCAGGCAGGTGCTGCTTTCTGTCACCACTTCACAAAATGAGTGAACCCAGGCCCAAGGCAGGAGGTGCGCGGCTCACAGTCACCCAGCCGGCCAGTGCCCGGCAGCCCCTGCTGGGGGCCGTGTGCGTCCCCACCACCTCGTCCCCAGGGGAGGCACCAGCGAGTGACCGCGAGCCCAGGGCCCTAAGCAGCACGGAGTCACCAGTTCACAGGTCTGCGGCCTCACAGCCAGCAGGGCAGGCGGTCAGTCCTCTCGCTTCTCTCTGACTCTGACGCAGGGGACCCAGGACCGTCTTCCGTCTCTAGTTCCCTGTCCCTTGCCAAGGAAGGCAACGTATTCGCAGGTTCCGGGGATTAGGACGTGCACACGGTGGGCGTTACTCCCCCTCTACCTACACAACTAGTGGGTTCTGGGGCTGAAGGGCGCGAAGGAAGAGGATGAGCGAGTTTCCGGCCTCCGCGACTGGCTAGACAGAGATGCCGGGAGAAGGGATGAAGCACGAGACCTGGGGGAGGCCGACCAGGGGCTCAGGGGGGGCACGACCTGGACGTGTACGTTCGGGGGTCAGCACCGGGCTGATGTGCCCTCAGCTCTCAGCGTGCGACCCTGGACGGGTTATGCCATCGAGCCGTGGACTTCTGCCCCGACCACGGTCGAGCGACAGGCACTGGATTTACCCTCCACCCGAACACCTGAATACCAGACAAAACATGAATCCCTGGTTCCCGAGACTCTGGAAATCACGCAGTGAAGACACAGGCCCTGGAGGGATGAGGAGATGGGGCCACCGCGGCCCCCCAGCTTCTAGGTTAGCTGGAATATTAGACACAGTAATTTAAAGCTCTGAGCAAGCCTCAGGAAATGCTGGCATCATTCTTTCTGCAGCCACAGGAGGTGAAGATTCGGCTGCAAGAAAGGGCAGATAGAGGAGATGGCTGACCCGAGACTCCGTCTGCAGACCAACACAGCCCCACACGACCTGGGAGAAGGACCTGCACAGGTGGGTGTGGAGGGCTGGGGGAGCACAGCAAACGGGATGGCGTGAGGGAACTGGACACCTAGGTTTAGCCTGTTTCTGTAAAACGATGGGTGCATTTACATGGGGAAATTTACATACAAATGATAATGCTTTTACTTAGGGAGCTGGGATTTGAGTTAGTATTTTTAAAAATCTGTATGTTCAAATTTTCCATCGTTTTACTATCAGCAGTGGTTTTCCACTACATTTTCAAAGTAAGATACACAGAACGACAGAGTTCGACTACCTGAGGTCTGTTTCAAGACCAAGCTATGGCTGAGGTGACCCCATGTTTACTGGATTCTACACAAGCCGCCTTTGTGGGGGGCCAGGAGGGGACAGGAGAGGACCGTGAGGGGACCCTGATGATCGGCCATTCTGCTGACCAGACGCGGCACTGCTGGCCACAGTGGGGCCGAAGGGCCTTAGCCGGGCAGCAGGGCCCACGCGACTGGCTTGGACGGAGCCAGACCCCTGACCCTGCTCTTGTCAAAGGGCCTCCTGTCCAAATAAGCTCTCCTGAAACAGCCAACCAGCCAAAGGCACCACGCGGGAAGCCCCATGACCCGGCTGGGGGCTGCTGAGTCCCACCGTGCCTGGAAGGTGGCCCGCCGGGGGTCTCTGCACCCTGCTGCCTGCCGGCCACTCGGGCAGTAGTTCAACAGGAGGCGACACGTGCAGAGGAGGCTGGTGCCTGCCTCCAGGGCAGAGGGAGAGGCTGGCCATGGCTGTGGGCCTCCAGACCCCCACCCGTCAACTCCGCGCGACAGGTGTTGGGGGCGGCAGGCCTGTGGCGCTCCCCCAGCGCTGGGGCAACGAGGCTGCCCTACAGGAGCCTGGCCCTCAGCTGAAACCCGACACACGAAGGCCACAGAGCAAGGAAGTGGGATCTCACGGCCAGACCCTCCCTTAGAGCTGGGTCGGGGGCATGGGAGGCCACACCTGTGACAAGCCTTTTCTCCCAAGGTCAAGGTCGAGATGGAGACCATCTAAAACTCCACCCACTGAGCCCGGGGCTCTGACTTTTCCCCCCTGCGCAGTGCGGAGCCCAGATGAAGGCCCTTTGGGACGTTGTGCCCGGTGGTGGGAGCCCGGGCTGTGACTCCCCGGTGGGGCCAGCCATCCTCCTCCGGGTCCCGTCTTCATCTCTGTTCCTGTCGATGGAAGGTGCAGGGGTGTCCCCTGCCGGCAGCTGAGCTGTGAACAGCCGAGGACACAGACCCAGCAGAGCAGGACGCGGCTGCTGAGATGGTGGTCCCTCCAGGAGCCCGGGAGGCAGCTGTGTGCTGACCCTCAGGGGTATCGTGGCACGGGGGGGCCTCCTCTCAGGATTAAGGGCTCACAAGCACCAGGCGTGGCAGGGGGCTCCAAGGTGTAGCAGTCCAGCCCTGGGAGGACGGCGCTGACCGGAGGCACGGCCACACCCTAACGCACGGCTCCTAGGACACACGGGGTGGGACGGGAAGTCTGTCTGAGGTCGTTCGCAGCGCCAGGTTGTCTCGTGCCCCACGCCCTCTGGCTGCAACGTGGAACAGGCTTCCCGCCAGGACTGGGGCCTGCTTCCTCCCGGCTGAGGGCCCCGAGGCTGATTCTGCTCTGATTTTTAATGGCTTACTTTTTAATGGCTCTGGGCCTTAAGGGATTAGTGAAGGCTTGGCAGGAGAGAGGGAATCGGGCAGGGAGGAAGGAAGGGAGGTGAGGGCTCCAGCTGCTTTTGGACAGAAATAACTGGGACCACAGCCTGGGGACAGACCCTTCCTGCACCCTGGCGACACCCCGCCCCTCCCCCCGGGCCTGGCGCAGCCCCATGCATGCGGGGCCCCGACGTGGGAAGGTGGTCCACCGTGATGAGGTGGAATTCCTTTCAGCTGACTCGCAATGGACGCGTGCTGGGGCTCAGCCCAGAAGTCGAGCACAGCCCAACCCGGGGGAGCCACCAACAGTGTGAGGATGCCAGTGGCTCAGTGCTTGGGGTCACTGAGCCCATGGAGTGGGCGACTCCAGTGATCCCTTAGGCCTCGTTCAGCAACAGCCCACAGGCACTGCACAGGAGTCTATGCTGAGCGCCCCCGGACCCTGATTCTAAACCGTCAGGTTGTTAGCAGATGCCAGAGGCTCCATTGCTGCCCTTGCCGGGGCCCCTGAGCAGTAGCTGCGAACCAGGCCTTTTATTTCCCGCTGGGATTAAAAAAAGGAAAAAGGGTCTGCGGGTTGGCAAGCTGCACCCCCGCTAAAAGGGGGCTCCAAGTCGCCTTCCTTGACACAGACCAAGACCCCAGGAAGAAACACCTCACTTTAACTTTTAACACGTGTCCAGAAGGCACTGTCATCACCCTAAAAAGGAGCCGTGAAACGGGCATGTTTTATTCAGCACACGCTACCACTCCATGACACAGGGTGAAAATCAGGCTCTCAGGGACGTGCTTCCCAAAGAAAACTTCAGAGTAAAACGCTTACAGCCTGATTCTTCGCTTGGTTCCAAAAAGAACACCCAACAGCCTGCAGGGCCATGGGTTTGGGCGGGGAGGACGGTAGGCGGGGCCTGGGCTGGCAGCTCGAGGTCGGAGGCCAAGGAACCTGGAGGAGACGGTCTGTCCTGGAGAGGGAGCTGGTCGCTCTGTGCCGACAGAACGTCCCCGGTTCTGTCCATCAGCTCCAGGAAGCTGGCTGGCCACCTGAGGCAGAGGCAACCAGGAGGCCAAGCTCACCTCAGGTGGCCCGACCGGCCCACAAACCACTGACTCAGCCCTGAGCTTCTGAGTCCAGGTCTGCTCGGCGGTCGACAGACTCCTCCGAGGTCACATCTGGCCGTGCTGTCCCTGCTTCTGTAAATAAGGTTTTCTTGGCACCCAGCTGCTCTTGCCCACGCGGCAGCAGTCCAGCACGCTGAGAAGTCGGCCGATCCGCCTGAGGTGTCGTCTGCAGTGAGAGGACAAGCCTCCGGCCTCTGCCCTCAGTCCCACGGGGCCAGCAGCGGGGACCAAACAGCCACAGCTGTGCCAAAAGCAGGACAGGCCTCCCCGGGTCATCATGAAAGGGGGCTGACCTGCTCAGTGCAGGGGTGAAAATCGCAAAGCGCTAACGTGTTGGGGGCTGGGGGAAGGCAGTTACAGGCTACTTCTCACCCATCGGGCATCGTGAGGTTCGACTCTGAACCAACAGGTGGAGCCTTTTTCCACCAAGAAGAGTCACAGGCGGGGGGCTTCCCAGGTGGCGCAGTGGTTGAGAGTCCGCCTGCCGATGCAGGGGACGTGGGTTTGTGCCCCGGTCCGGGAAGATCCCACATGCCACGGAGTGGCTGGGCCCGTGAGCCGGCCGCTGAGCCTGCGCGTCCGGAGCCTGTGCTCCGCAGCGGGAGAGGCCACAGCAGTGAGAGGCCTGCGTACCGCAAAAAAAAAAAAAAAAGTCACAGGCGGTCTCCTCACTCTGCTTCCCCACACACGAGTCCGCCTGCTTGGTGGTCTTTGTTCACAGGAAGGTGCCAGTAGCTAGTGTAGACCACCCCCCACTTCCACATGTGTCCACAGACGAAGGCATCGTCCCTGGCTTTGCACAAAATGCATGCCTTTCACATCCCAATGACCCGTCTCCCGCCTTCAAACAGAAGGTGTCTCCTATGGAGAGGTGGGACTCAAGAGCCCGCAGCCCCATTCAGCGTGTCTGTCGTCCATCCACGTGTCCGCGAGCCCCCGTGTGGAGGGCCCCTGCGGGCACTGAGGGTCCGAGCACAGCTTCCGTCTCGGCCGAGCTCCCAGGCCGCAGGCTAGCGGTGGCCATGGTCGGGCCACGGCTGCAGGGCCTGGGTGTGCAGCCGCGCCCGTACCGTGGTCCACATGGTGGGCCTGGGGGGGGGCAGGGCTGGGTGAGAGGAGCGGGGAGGTAGGGAGGGTCCTGAGCCATGAGCCTCTGCAGCAGGGCCTGAGGAGACATGGAGTCCCACAGGAGGCCTCGCCTCCTTCCAGAGCAGGCCCACCTCCCAGCGGCTGTGCCGTTCCACGCACTCCCTGCCCCGAGCGGTGTCCTTGTCGCCTGGTGGGCCAGCTGGTCCCAGGGGCTGGGGTCCAACAAGGGTCCTCCTGCACCTGCCCGGGCTGCTCCTTTAGCCAAGAGCTCGCCAAACGAGAGGGAGGACGGAGGGACCGGCAGCTCACCAGGCCCAGGGGCCCGTCCCTCGGCCGCTGGCGATGGCCGGCGCCCAGCAGTCCCTGCCCTTAACGTCGCAGCAGAACAGACAAGGTTGGCGGCTGACGTGGTGGACGAGAAGCCCGGGCCGGGCGGCCAGTGTTCTCATTCCTGCAGCCAGCAAGTCGGGACAGCACTGCCCACGTCTGCAGGGAAAGCTCTTCTTGTGCAACGTCCTCAAGGATGAGACGGTTTAGTTGTCTCGTGCTTGCTTGGTACTTTTTTTTTTATTTTGCTCCGGACAAGGCACAGAATTACCTTTGTAACTTTTTGAAAATGCTCAACACAAGCCCAGGCTCCCCACGGGCAGTGCGCACAGGAGCCTGGAGGTGGGCTGACAGCGGGGAGCCCGGCGCGTCGGTGCCCGCACTCCCCGCTTAGAGCCTGTCCCGGGCCGACACAAGAAGAGGTGGCGAGAGGGGCTGCAGGCCACCCCACACACAGGCGGATGCGTTGAAAGACGCCCGGAGGCTTCCAGGAGGGCTCTTCCAATTCACTGCTCAGACGCTAGAGAAATGCTCCCTTTTGATGTTCTCGCTGCTGAATTTCAAACACTCCCCTCCTCACTGATTTTAAAGCACATCTTTCTGATCTCAAGGGCTTCTGTTGACTTATTTGAAGCTGGCCTGTAAGCCGTGGTCTCTCTGAAGCTGAGAAACACCGAGTCTGGTGAGAGCCTGCTGGGTGCAGGTCCCACCCACGGCCGGCCACGGACGGCGGGCACAGAGACGCTGGTTTCGGCTTCCGTGGGTCACCTCTGCTCTCCGAGATTGCCGGCCTCTGCGTCGAGCAGTTAAAGCTTACAGACAACACGGAGCCTCCAGGGAAATGGTGCCGTGGGCTGTTCCCAAACACCTGGGCTCCCCTGGGTGCCCTGGACCCCACTCCACCCCCATCCCCACTGAGCAGAGCCAGGCTGGAGGACTTGCTTTGGCCACTGAACATCCCCACGCGGGAGCCTGTAGGGGCCAGTGCACTGGCGGCCACATGCCACCCCTGCCACGGCGGTGGGTACACTGCCGCCCGGGACTGGGCCATCGTCCCTGCACAAGGCCGGGTGGTCAGAATTTTAGCGTCCCTGAGTCACGTGGTCTCTTCACAACCACCAGCCCCACTGTTGTGGCCTGAGAACAGCTGGGCAGACGACATGCAAGTCAGCATGTGTGGCTCTGCCCCAGCAAGGCTTCTATCTACCGAACAGGTGGCAGGTGGGCTTGGCCCACGCAGCTGCAGGTGTCGGGGTGAGGGCACAGCGCCCCCCGCCTGTGGCGGACGCGCGGTGTGCGTGGGAAGCAGGCCTGGAGGATTGGGGCTGCCCATTCCAGGGCATAACCGGCCACGCTGCCCGGCCCAGGAGCTCCTTGCACCCCCTGGGGCTTCCCAGGCAGCGGGGGTGGGGGGGCGACCTGGGTCACCTGATGACAGGTCGCTCTGAGCTGTGGGTCAATCACCTCCTCTGACCCCCGACCTCAGCAAGCAGACATCTGGACCCTGAGTGGTGGAGCTGGCCTAGACAGCCTCTTTCCCCGTCCCTCCTGCTAACCCTCCCTCCCCAGCAGCAAGGTGACCGCGGTGCTCCGCTGCTCATGAGGACCTCGGCCGAGCCTAGACTTCTCCGCACAGCAGGGAGGAATGATTCATCAGGGTCGAGTGTGAGCACGGCGGGCATCGGAGGCCCAGCCCGACCTCGCTCCCCTGGGAGCCCCGCTGCCTGTGGTGGACACGCGGCGTGCGGGAGCGAGCTGGCCGCCTCACAGCTGCGCCCTCTCGGCAGCCGGCGGTGTGGGCCCTGAGCCCATGGGAGCCATCATGGGGGGGCCGTCAAGTGGCATCCCTGGAGCCACGGTGTTTCATGCTCAGACCATTCAGAATGCAGCATGGCTGACTCGGGTCCCATGGCCACCCGAGGAGAGACGGCTGCGTGGGAGTCAGGAGACAGGACACGGCACACAGGGTGGGCGACACCCCGTCCCTGCCCAGGACCTCCAAGTCCAGGGGTTGGGGAGAAGGCCATGAATACCAGCGACAAAAGCAACACAGTCCACGATGGATGCAGGGGAAAGCCCTGCAGGCCAAGGATTAGGTCAGCGGGTGCGAGAGGGCCGCAGGCCTTTCGTGTGCGTGGGCGCGTGTCTGTGCCGCGAGGGGGGGAGGGGCAGGAACAGGCGTGGGGGGAGGGGGAGCCAGGCCAGCACGGGCGCACAGGTGCAGGATCTCTGCGGACGGCACAGGGGAGACCGGTGGAGATGCTGGAAAGACGGCAGGGTGGTGGTCGAAGTCTGAAGGGCTCCTCAGGCCACGCTAAGGTGCTCAGAGCTCCTGGGAGGCAACGGGCACCTCCAGGAGCACCCAGGTGAAGGGCAGCGTTACCGCAGGGCGCGAGGGGCCGCCAGAGGCAGGCAGCTGGAGTCTGAGGATGCAGACCCAGAAGGTGGCGCCGGAGGTGGGGGCAGAGGGGGCGGGGCTGGCCTCTGGGTCCCACCCATGACCACTGACCCACGCTGGTACCTGCCGTTCGCAGCCCTGGTGGCTGGCCCTCAACTCACAGGCGCTCAGCACCACCCTTCCTGCCTCCCGACAGCTGAATTAAACGGGGCCACAGCCAGTTTGCAAACTGCTTCCCTTGACCTCTCACCCTTTCTGACGACGCTCACTAAAGTCCTGAGCCTGGTCACAACTTTCACTTCCAGTGTCACTGCGGGAAAATGGGTCCCAGGGCCCGGTCATCTCATTCGTGGCTCCCACACTTCGCCTCTTGACTGACCGGCCTGTCGTGCGGCAAGCAGGACCAGCGTGGACGCAGCAACAGCCTGGCTCCAGGGCTGCCTGGTCTGGCTGGCTGAGAGCAAGGTGACCCCTTTGCTTCCCTGGTGGACGGAACCAGTGCCCCGTCCCACAGAGGAGGGCTCTTCTGGTTCTGTCCACAGGGAGCACGTCAGCCAGTGTCACGAGATGCTGCAGACACAGCAGCACTAACCCAGACTTCCTCCCGAGTCAGGGGGCTGAGGCGGGCGGGGACGGGACCTCGAGAGGCCGCGTCACAGGCACTTGAGAAGCACCTCACATCCCCCTGAATGCTGGTTGAGACCAAGACACACCTCCCACCAGGGCTTCAGGGGCCCTAGGGCAGGGACCCCAAAAGGCACTGTTGCCTCGCCTCCCTCGCACCCACCCAGGGACCAGGGACGGGGAGCAAGCGGAGCCGAAGAGGAAGCCCCGGCCCCAGCGACGTTACCTGGGTGGGTGCACTGCGGGACAGGTGCGCCAGGTCCCCGATCCTGGCCGCGGCCCGTGGGTCGCTGGAGCTGATCAGCACGGGGGCGCTGATCTCCATGGAGCGCCTGTGGCTGGCGGCCTGTGTGGACCTGTGCGTCACGCTGAGTGCCGTGAAGGAGTGTCGCTTCTTGGCATTCTTCTTACTGTCCACACGCCGCTGGAAGGCGCTGACCGCCCCCGTGCTGCCTGAAGTGGGACCCGGGGCCGCGCTGGCCCCCGCACCGGGGTCAGAGGGCATGAAGGTGAGGCAGCCGGACGCTGAGGCCGGGCCCAGCCTGTCCATCTCCATCAGCTGCTTGGCGGCATCGTTGAGCTAAGGAAAGAGGGGAGAGGCAGACGTCAGTGGACAGTAGCCGCACCCCACGTCCAGCCTTTTGCTCGCGCCTCAAAGCCACCAGAGTGTTCAAGCTGCCAGACCCTTCCAACAGCACGTCCAGTACGAACGGTGCGGAGAAAACACAGCGAAGGCCAGGGTGGCACCTGGACATTCTACTGAAAAGGTGTGTTTCCAGGGGCTGCTCCCTTCTCCCCACTTTGGCCAAGTGGGGCTGCCTGGGAAACACCCAGAGGGGGTGCCTAGGGTGGGAGCAGCCCCCATGTGCTCCCCACCTCGTGTACCAGCAGGACGCAGCTTCCCCGGCACGTGGCCACCCTAGGCTGACCAGACTTCCGGTGGAGAGGCCTCAGGCTGCCGGCAGAGCCCTGCCTGCAAGGTTCGGGGAGGGGGCAGAACAAGGGCCCTCCTGGAACAAGACACACCCGTAGACCAGGTGGGGACGGTGGGGTCCAAGGAAAGCATGAGCAGGGACCAGGGCGCGAGCTCAGTGCTGGCGCTGGGTCACCGTCCCAGGTGCCAGTGTGAAGAAGGGTTTGAAGCCTTTGCGGGGCGGGGGCGGTGCTGGAAGGACACACTGGATCCTGACGGAAGCAGGAGAGAAAGTGTGTGCGCCAAGGGAGCCTTCAAGGGCACGAGGTCCCTGCAGGCAGGTGAAGGCCACATGGTGCTGGCTGTGGATCTGCAGGGCGCCTGGTGCAGGCGCCGTGCGACGTCCTCCCATGAGCCTGGAGCCGTGGGCCAGGCCAAGAAGGGTCCCTCGGCCCTGCAGGTCCTCCCTTGTATACCGACCGGGGTTTGCGGCTGGCAGCATCTCGATGAGTTAAAACCAAACAAAAGCAGCAGCGCTGGATTTACGCAGCGAGAGGGAGGGATGCTGTGTCCAGAGGCCAAGCCGATCACAGGCGCTGGGTGCGCAGCCGCCTTCAGACGGCTCAGGCACAGGCTGTGAGCATTTCCACTACAAACTCCTGTCCTTCACGGGGGGTTGTAAAACTCACTCCAGGCCCCAAACCGCGTGATCTAAGTCCACGCTTAGCCCTGAAACGCTGCCTCCAATCAGGCTCAGCTGCCTCGCTCTGCTTTAAGGCTTTATTCGTTTGCCCCATCAGCAGTGCTGCTCGGAGAGCAAGCCGGTGCCCAACCCCCTCCCTCGCAGCCTTCGGGGGCCCTCTGACCCCCGAGGGCCGGCCTCCTCCACCCCGTGGTGTGCGCCCACCTGCAGCGCCAACGGAAGAGCAGAAGCAGGAAGCGCCAGGCATGATGCCTTTGCTTATGGGCACCAGGACCCGGTCTAGACCTGCTTGCATGTGGCAGATTTCTGTACAGAAATAAGGGCACCGACGACGCCCCTGGGCTCAGATGATCCCATTCGTCCCCAAAGCAGCAGCCCAGGGTCCCCGGGGACCCTGCTGCGTCAGTATCAGAAACTGCAATTTCAGAATCAGGAAACCCAGGCACGGACCGGCAGTGTGTGCGCACGCCCAGACCTGGGCAGGCAGGTCACCAGACCACTGGTTCCGTCCAGAGGGCTCTAGACTGAACGGAACCTTTAAAACAGGAGGAAGACTGGGAAGCCAGGCACAGGGGAAGACGTCCGGGATAAGAGCAATCGGTGGGACGCGCCCGGCGGTTTTCAAGGAAAACAACGGGGAACAGGCGCGCACGTCCACCGCTCCGCCCTGACCCGGGGGGAGGACTGTGGTCCCCACACGTCCGCACAGGAGCAGCGGGCCGTGACCGCGCCCTGGGGAGCGATGTGTGTCCTCCCTTCCCGGGACTCAGGGGTTGGAGGACAGGGCTCAGACGTAGGGACAGCACGTGTCTCTGAGCCCCGCCGCCCGTTCTGGTCAGATCCAGCTGCACTTCAGTGGGCGCTGCCACCCGGGAGCCTTTCAAGACGCAGATTCTGGCTCAGTGGGCCTGGGGTGGTGCCCATATCTCTGCATTTCTACAGCCCCCAGAGACCCTGCCGCTCGCAGGAGAGCCGGCTTCAGAGTGGAAGCCCCGCCCCGTGAAGCATCCACGTGACCTGGATGGTGGCTCTGCTGGCGCTTCCTTTAATCCACTTCTCCCACGGGGGGGTGGGGGGTTGCTGAGGACAGCACAGGTCGTCACGCTGACTGGCGGCTGTTACTCCTCAGAGCTTCACAAACTCAGCACCTGGCGAGGAAGGGTCTTCGCCTGCCCACAGCTCCAGTGAGGAGACACTGCAGGAGCGCAGCTTCTGTGAGGAGACACCGCAGGAGCCCCCCTTCGCTGGCAGGGCGGGCAGGCGGCTGATGGGCATCTGGATCAGTGCTTCTTGGGTGTAAAACTCTGCTTTTCACCAACTAAACCGTCTGTGGGGTGGTGAGAATGCAGCCCCAGCTCCCCTCCCCCCCCAAAGGCTGCATCTGGGGCACAGCGGGAGCCCCCGGCACCAAGGCTCTCGACAGCTGGCCGGGCTGGTCGAGCGCAGGTGGCCGCTGATGACCACCACCAAGCACGGGGGACCGAGAGCCGCTGTCCCCCCAAAGGCTCGTGTGGCCCTTGCGCCAACTGAGCAGGTCCCAGGTGCAGGACCACGGCTCACGCCTCTCTTCTCCGTCTCGCCGGACACACCACGGCTCCCCTCACGCACGGCACGGGGGTGCTTATCCAGCCCTGCGGCATCTTCAGGGTAAAGACAACATATCCAGTGAGGTACACCTGTGCTTTTGGCAGCTGGAGGGGCTGGGTTCATTTTGGAGATTCAAATGTGTCTTTAAAAATCAGAGATTTTTTTGGCACGAAAATTAGGTCACGCAAATTCTCACACTGGGAGGCCAGCTACAGCTACCGAGGTTCGGGCGGGGAGGTTCTGTTCCCTCCCTTTTGTTACGAGCGTGTGCCGGTGACCTCGCGGGCCTGCTAGCAGCCCCAGCCTGTGTTTAGCGGGACGGCGAACGCGAGACGTCTGTTAACACCAGGTGCAAGGCTGTCCCCACCCACCGGAGGGTGTGTCCTACACCTGCTGTGGGACAGGCCCCCACGCGGGAGGAGGTTCCCATCCTGCAAGTTAACATTTCACACGGTGGGCAGCAAGGCCGGGGGCCCTGAGGGTGTGGCGGAATCACAGGACAACCGCCCCTGGCTGCCGCCCCACCACCAGCGCAGCCAGCTGCCTCCCCGCCAAGCCCCCGCCGCCCCCCACGTTCCCACTCGAGCCTGCTCTGTCCCCAGGTGCCTGAGGCGACGAACGAGCCTGCAGTTCTGCTGCCAAAGTGCACAGGCGAACTGAGGCCGCCCTCCGGTACCTGAGGTTAAACGAGAAACATCCATCCACCAAGGTCAACGCAGGCCAACACCGGAGCTGCACACAACTGCCTCGTCTTGCGAGAAAAGGCTGATTAGAGGCAAGGATTTGGGGAGAGATGATGTCTAAAAACGGAAGCGGGGAGGGGCAAATGGCATTCACTTCAGCCCCCATCACCCCGGGCTGGACAAAGCCCACCTCTGCCAGCCGCCAGGTGCTCCCCATGAGGGGGGCACCGCCGTCCACCAGCCCGCGTCCCAGCTGTCCTGCCAACGCGGCCCTGCTCCGAGGCACCCCCTCCTCCTGGGCTCACCCCGCCTGCGGGAACACGGCCGCCCTCTTCGCCCTGAGCCCCTCCGCAGGGTGCGTCTGAAAGCCGAGGGCCCCGGACTGGATGCTCCAAGGTTCCTGAAGGACCTGTGGTAATTCCCCCTGAAGGTGAACTTAAAGGAGACAAAGGCTGTTTTCCAGCAAAAGAGGGGGGCACAGGGCACCACTGCCTGTGCACACTCTAGGGAACCGAGGGGGGCGAGGTCCCCAGGGGCGCGTGGCTGGGGGCTGCCTGGGCGCTTGCAGGGCACTTCTGACCAAGGTGACCAGTCCCACAGGGCCCTTTTGCCTTCAGGAGGCCACGGAAGTCCTTACTGAGGAAGGAGGGGCCTGCTGACACCTGGGGAGGGGACAGGAGGCGGGAGCCCTGGGTGTCCAAGGAGGAACAGCAGGCAGAGGGGCTGGAGAGACACGTGGTTGGGAACGGGTGCCGGGGGTCAGCGGGGCCAGGGCCCGGCTCTCCTCTGTGTGGGCGGAGGGCTTGGAGGACTCCAGCGGGAGGACCCCCTGACTTCTGTCAATTTTCCAACGATGTCATTGGAAAATTCTCACAATTTAATGAAGAAAGCAACAGAAATACTGATGCAGCACCATCCCAAATTCGTTCACAATCTATGTAAATTTACACACAGAAAAGAACACAGGAAACAACAGCACGCTCGCAACGTTTCTATTCATTCTCCTCCTACACGTGTATTTTATTCATATTTACTGGTAGGATTATGGTGACTCTGATTTTCCTCTTCACACTTTTCTGAATTTCCCTGTTTTGAACAACAGCCAGGTGTATCAGGAAGTCATTAAAAACAAAACATGCAGATTAGGCTGGGACAGCTTCCGACATAGGGTGAGACTTCCGGGGCCGCGGGAGCACCATGTTTTTTCCACTCCGTACAAAGCCTGAGGTGCCGTAAAAGACCTTGCTGCTCCCCAGGTTAGACGCAGTGGCTTTGGGAGCTGCGGTTTCACGGCGGATCTGACAAAGGTTTCCTCCCCGTCGGTGGCTTGGTTAGGAGCCCGGCTGGGGGGTCTCTACAGGGAGCACAGCGCTCATCCTTGGTACCACACTCCCACCCCACAGGGTGTCTGAGAGCTCAGAGGTGGACAAGACCTACCAGCCAAAGCGGGAGGAAGGCTGAGAGAGGTGGGCCCGGGCAGGGCCGGCAACCCTGTCCACCCCCCACCCTGAATGCTCGCCTGTGAATGCTCGGGGGTGGGACAGGACGCCCCTGTGGGTCTGTCTTAAGCAGGAGGAGCTCAGGCCTGGGGGGTCCCCTCCCTGCTCCCAGCTGGCTCAGGGCAGCAGTTCTAGACAAGGGGGCCAAGCCCTCAGGCGGGAGGCCCAGGTCTATGCTTGAGGGCGAGGCGCTAGCGAGCTCCACTGCCTCCGGATCTGACCCATGTTCCTCCACTGAGATTTGTTGGTAATAAAGTTAGCACTTAAATTTCCATCTCTTAGACGTTCATCTTTCTCTCAGCTGGATCTGAGAACAGGGTGTGAAGACTTCTCTGGGGACTTCCCTGGCGGTCCAGTGGTTAGGGCTCTGCAGTTTCACTGCAGGGCCTGGGTCTGATCCCTGGTTGGGGAACTAAGATCCCACAGAAGAAGAAGACTTCTGTAACTAAAACCTCAAGGGCAACTCAATAAACTCTCCCCCAAACTTACATGTTTAAGAACATATTAACATAGGAACAGTGTTGCAAATTTAGCAATCAGAAGTCCTAACAGGAACAGACTTCAAACACACATTCATCCCCCTTTAAATACAAAGGTTTACAGAAGCGTGAGTTAACCCCCGGGGATCATTTTTCTGTACCCGGTCTTGAGCTGAGCCTCAGCCATCAGCTCCCGAGTGGGGAGCTGGGCGTCACGGCCCAGCCTTCCGATCTGAATCTGCACCCCCTGCCCGGTGACTGCAGGTGGCCGGTGCAGCCCCCTGAGAGCCCAGGCTGGCTGCTCTGGCCTGGCCCACACGCATGCCACCACCTTGGCCTTGGCCTCCAGCAGGACTTGAAGCCCGACTGTTACTGAGGAGGCCCCGCCCTGCACAGTTCACAGATCCTCGTTCTCCAAAGTACAGTGTTCCTTCCCTCGGAATGAAACGAGAAACTGTTCCAAATTGGTTTTTAAAGGATCGAAGATTTTCTTCCTTGTCCATACAACAGCCTCAAAGACAATACTCCCGCAGTAAGAATACAATTTTGCGAGGAGACTCAAGGGCCCCTAGCGCCGGACACGCCGTCACAGGAAACGAGGTCCCCACGCGGCCCTCACAGCACCAGCGCCGCTCCACGCCCAGCACCCAGGCCCGAGGAGGGGGAGGCCATCACCCCGCGGCACAGACCAGGAGGCGAGGCTGGCAGGAGCGCGGGGCTGGGCCCCTGGCCGACTCTTTGCCCCGCACGGCCTGTGGGCTACAGGGAGGAGCCCGGATTTACTCTGAGAGCCAGGGGCCCCCCGGGGGCTGTAGGCAGGAGTGAGGCCCGAGTCACCTTCGTTCAGACTGTCTGGTCCACGTGTGACAACGGACCCTGGGGAGGTGAGACCGGTGGAGGGTAGGCTGGGAGATGGTGACAGATGACAGGGCTGCTCTCAGGGGCCCAAGACCCAGCACAGCTGAAAACTTTTCGTCTAGAAGGTTCTCTCTACATTTGTTTTATGCTATCAACCCCCAGGTAAAGGCAGGGTTAGAAATGAAGGACACGGCTGGGGGGTGGTCAGCAGACAGAGGCCCAAAGGCCGTGCCCTGTGTAGGGAGGGGATGCAGACTCACCCACTTGCGGTGTGTGCAGCAAACTCGAAGCCCCGAGAATGACCAGGCCGGCCTCCCGTGGCCCCCACCCCCCACCCCCACTCGCCCGCTGCCCCTCAGCTCCAGGCAGCCCGGGCATCACTGGGCCCGCACCGCAGCTCCTGCCCCTCCCCTCCGGCCCCCGGGGGCTTCTCTGAGCAGGAGAGCTGTAGGGTCCCTGCCGTAGTCTCCCTGCCCCCTTCGAGCCCTGTTTGCACAGAGGATACGCTGCCCTCTAGACTTCATCTTCTCTTCTTCCTTCTCTCGTCCAGCGAGACCGTGGGTTTCAAGACGATTCTCCGCAGGGCCTGGCACACGGCGGCGCTCGATGGAAGAGTGACTGAAGGGCTGAGCGAGTGGAGGGTGGACGGTGGCCCCCGCTGGCCTGCAAGGCACAGCTCAGACAGGCTGGAAACGTGCTCTTTCAGTCCAGGGCTCAGACGCGCCAACAGACACAGAAACGGCCGCCCAGGGAGACCGCGGAGTCCTCAACGGCTTCACACCATAACTCTTAACTGCTCTGGCTTTGAGGATTTGGAAGAAATACACGCAACAGAGGACAGCTCTGAGTTCCTCTGAGGAGGCCGGGCAGAGGAGGTGAGGCCAGAGCTAGCCGCTCTTTCTCCCTTTGCAGTAACTGGCGGAGTCGAGGCGGCTGCAGAAGGTGGCGCCCCGAGCACACGCTGGTCTCAGAAGGGTCCGGGTCACCAGCGACTCGCAGCCTCCTTCCAAACAGAAGTGCTAATCAAAGGTAACGGGAGAGACACCACGACGGAGGCCCAGACAGTTAATCTGGGAAGTAATTCGTGGTCAAGTCTTAGAACTACTGGGGGAGCGGCGGCTGGCACTGCAGGGCCATCTCCCCACAAATGCTCTCTGCTCTGGAGGGAAGGCACCCGGAGGCCCCATGACCCTTTCCAGCTGCGCCATCAGACTCGCTGCTCCGCACTGAACACAGGCCTGAACCTCGGCCAAGGCACACTCTGCGGTCCCCTTAGTAACACCCAGAGCCGAATCTCTCCACGGCTAAGTGTGCTTCGTTCACCTTCACCACGGAGGCCCCCCCAGGGGGAAGGCGGAATCCTGCACACCAAGCCTCTCCCCCAACTTATTTCTCAGACACGGGTCCACCAGACCCACTGCGTCAGACTCGGGGCTGGGCCCGGAGCTTTCCAGGGGACTCTGACGCTCACTGAAGTTTCTGAGTCGCTGGCCTGGATGACTCGGTAGGGAAGGTAGGGATGTGGATTCCCAGGAGGGAAGCTGAGTGAAGGCACCTGTCGAAGCCACGGCCGAGGGCAGGGCGGGAGGGTGGGGAGGCCCAGGCAGCCTGCGGGGACACGGAGGCCTGAGGAACCTGTGTCCCCGAGCAGGATGAGGATGAGCGGACGGTGGGTGAGGACACAGAGATTCCGAGTCAAAAAGTGTCCAGTGGAGGGAGCTCAAGTTGGCTGAAAAAAATCCCATCCTGCACGTACTTGGTTTTCTGGGTTATTATTGCCCATGTGAGCGACACGTGATGGGAAGGAAAGCAGCAGCTGGAGCCTGGGCAGAAACGGTCAGACAGAGCACCGCTGGCTGCTGTTCCCCCGGCTGCGCGAACCGAGGCCCCAGGAGAGGCTTGGGCTCAGCGGGCAGCCAGGCCTGGCTCCTTCCAACATCGCCTGCACTTCAGCCGCAGGTTGAGACACTGTCATGCCTGCTTGTCTACTGAAGATGGAAGTCATCTCTGCTTTTTTCTGGGCCCACCTGCAGCTGGATTTCCAGGCTGCGGGCAGGGCTACCACACAGAAGCTCCCGGGGAGGCTGCAGGGGCCGGTTTCACAAGGCCTTGCTAAGTCCCACCATGTGCTTCCAAGAAGACAGGCTGAAGGTGTCCCAGCTGAGACCTCAGAAATGGCTGACGGCTTAGCCCTTACACTTTGACCACTTCTGTGAAACACTGGCCCACAACTCAACAACACTACACAAACCCACTAACTGCCTACTATGTGCAACCACTATGCCAGGACCCAGAAGGGAAAAGAATTGCTACTAGTCTGGCCTCAAAGTGGCTACTTATGTAGTTATGAAGACAGAGACGATGACAGGAAAACTGAGACGTTACATGTCACTCTGTGTACAGTACATTACAAGATGTTAACGTCACAAATTGTTCAAAAAACACTAAAGGGGACTTTCCTGGTGGCGCAGTGGTTGGGAGTTCGCCTGCCAATGCAGGGGATGCGGGTTCGTGCCCCGGTCCGGGAGGATCCCACATGCCGTGGAGCGGCTGGGCCCGTGAGCCATGGCCACTGGGCCTGCGCGTCCGGAGCCTGTGCTCCGCAACGGGAGAGGCCACAACAGTGAGAGGCCCGCGTACCACACACACACACACAAAAACCACTAAAGGAGGGAGTGATCAAGGAGAGCTGGTCCCTATGCATCTACCTATCTCCGTGGAGGAAAGTCCCAATGATCACACCCCGGCACCCAGATCATGCCTTGGGGTGCAGACCCGGATCCCAGCGGGGCCACCCAAAGGACACTGAAGTCCTGCCCCCCAGGAGCCCCACGGCTCCTCCCCTCCGTCGCCTCCCGTGCTGAGCCTGCCCTCTGGTGACTGAGCGTCGTCTGTTGGGTGAAGTGCATTAAGTCTTCACAAAGGCACAGTCAGCACAAGGAAACAGAAACGCGGGCAGGACTCATATTCAGGTCCGGCGGGATGTCCCTGCCCCCAGATGCCCACTGACGTAGAAGCTCGTGAGAAATAGGTCGTGCAAACGGAAAAACAAAACGGAGCTTCAGGCAAGATCACATCTCCCCCACGTTCTGCAGCAGGAAGCCCTGAGTGGCGTCTCTCCTGTTTCCTTCCTGGGGTTTTGTCGGGTCACCTCTGATGTGGCAGAATCAGGGTGTCCTGAGAGTTACAATCTGGGTGAGGAAGCAGGGGTCACACCTGCTTGGAAGAAACGGAGGAGCCGCCAGCCCACGCCGCCCCCATTGGCCCACCCAGAGCACTGGTCGCAGGACAGTGTTTGGACCTGGTTGTAACCCGTCTCCACAGAGGATGAGGGCCTCAAAGACTTCCACCCAGTCCTCACGTCTCTGATGAAAGCTGACTGTTTACTCTGGGCCCTGGGCTGGGGAGACTCAGCATGGGAGAGCCATGGCTGACCTACTGCTTTCCCGTTCTGTCAGAAGTACCTCTTGCATCCTAATTTTATCCTTATTTGTCCCCCCCCCCCCAGTTTTACTGAGGTATAACTGACATATAACCTTGTATTAGTTTAAAGGGTACAACATAATGGTGTGTCACCCTTATTTCAAAATTCGAAACCACTGCAGGTTAACAAGAAGGAATAACAAGGATCATTTTTACCCTCTCACCTGAAATGCTAAAACCAAATTTATGGAACAGTTTTCAGACACGGGACATCAGACAGCTCAGCAGTGAAGCAGCTCATAGACCACAGGACATGGAGTAGAGGACGCAGCTTCGCAGGTGGGGACGGGGATAATCAGCCCCACGTTAGAGGCGCCCTAGTCCTGCCCGTCAAAGGGTAAGACGGAGGCACGAAAGCGTCACACTGTTTCTGTATAACTTACATCCCAGGACAAGGCTTGCAAATATTTGTAGGAATACAAAAACATCCAGCACTGGAAAAGCCAAAATTCACACCACTGGCATCCAGTTAAAGATACCAGGCAGGCAGAGAAGCAGGAAACCGCAGCCTCTACGTCGACGGTAGAGATACTCACAGAGGTGAAAGGTCGGCCAGTGGAGCAGAACCAGAAACAGCCCGGAACACAGAGCCCGCAGAGAAGCACGACGCAACATCCCGAGCACCCCGCGTCCGAGAGGCAGGGCAGCGTGCATGTCAGGAGACACAGCGGGGGCACGAGGAAAACGCCCTCCACCTTCCGGAGACGAGCCCCGGACACCCAGCCCAGCCGTCCGCGTCGCAGAGGCCCCGTCCACCTGTCCGTCTGCCGTGCGCTTCCCGCCTGCTGCTCCCGCCGAGGCCGTTTCCGCCTCCTTCCACATAGGTGGGGGTGGAGCAGCCTGCGCCAAACCAACCCTCCACGGGGAAGAACACGGAGGTTTCCACAGGTTCCGGGGCCAGGCCCGCCCAGCCGCCGGCCGCGAGAAAGGCCACGGGACGGGAGGGCTGTGGGAACGGCTGCAGCCACGTGAATCCACCTCGAGCTTCACAGCGAAATGACCACCCGTGGCTGCAAGTCGCTGGTTCTGAACCGTGTCCAGGTGAACTGGTATCGCCGCCTTGTCCGGCATGGGCCTGGGGTTCTGTGTGGCTGCCCAACGAGGGTCCCGTCTCCGTGTCTCCCTCTGGAGAGCCTGCCTGGCTGCACACCCTCGCTAACTTCTAACAGCCTGACGGTCACACGACCATCCCTGTGTCGGCGCCAGGACCACTTCAGAGAAGTCAGCAGAGCTGGTTGTTTGTAGGCGGTACAGAATGATGGGAGGAAAGGAAAGGAAGAAAACGTAGCTAGAAGAGGGCCTTCATCCCGGAGAGCCCCTCTGCTCGGAGCTGCGGCCCCCGCTCGCGGGGCTGCTGAGAGCGTGCGGAACGGCCAGCCGGCCCCTCGGCTGCTCTGAGGGCCTCCCCCCTCCTCAGAGGCCTCGGTCCCCTGAGAACGCCAGTGGCCGCAAACCATCACCCTCTGGGTGTGTGGCGCTGGACCACCACTCGGGGCTGTGCCTGGCACCTCACGGGGTCCTCCTGGTGTGCTTTTGGACGTGGCACCGTCCATGCTTGCAGAGGGAGAAACTCGGTGCTGACGCATCACACAGCTCAACGAAGCTCAGGCGGCCTGCAGGTCCAGTCAGGCCAGGGGCAGCATCTTTCCAATCCCCGGGCCCGCATCCCCCAGTGGGAGCAGGAAGTTAGAACCCCACTCCCCTCTCCCACCGCCCACGCTGGGCACGACACGTGGGGTTTCTCGTCCAGGAGCTGCGCCCCCTCAACCAGGGACACCCCTGCAGGTCTATCCACCCGCATCCCAACTAGAACGTAGGGTCTGTGGAGGCGCTGAAGCCGAGTCAGGGCTTGGGCCTCCCGCGTCCATCTGCTTCTCCCCTGAGCTTGGGCGTGGACCTTCCACTAGAAGCCACAGACCCTCCCCAGCCTCCTCCCTGGAAACGTTCTGCCTGCCCCCCGGCCTGAGCTGAAAACCAAGACAACGGTGAAGAAATAACCAGCAGTTACTGGGGGTGTGGGGCGAACCCAATGCATGAGGGGCAGCTCCAGGCTCTGGGCCTTTGAAACAATACAGACAACTTCAGAGCTGCGTGTTCCCAGAGAAGGTGGCAGCTTCGATACCATATTTAGAGACGGAGGCTCAGAATAATACGCTCTCTTTGTAAATAAAGTCACAAGGAGACGGCGGTGCTACACGTGCAAGAAGGGCCAAGTTCAACATGGTAATTAGCTGAGGCTTCGACAACATCCGCCCTAATTTCCGCACTGAAGACAAGGCCTCTCAAACGGGAAGCAGCTGCCGTTAGCAACCGTACCATTTTGGGCATTACATCCATCCGGCTAAATCAGGTTTCAGTTTTTGCTTCCATCAACTCCCAGCATCTGTAAATAGCATCACTTCAGCAGTCTGCCCTCGCACGTCAACACCATTAGCCGAGGTCTTGGGACCCACCAACAGGCAGAGGCCTGGATCTGGTTCCCCAAGGTCAGAACTCTCTGGACGCGCACTGGCCCTGGGATGAGGCTGCCTCGCTTTCCGGGGCTCGCCCATCCTCCCCCATCTCTGTGTCCGGAAACCGGTGCCTGCAGGTGCGGCAGGGCTAGGAGGCCGGAAGGATGCTGACCCCTGACGTGTGGGGCAGTAGAAGGGGAGGGAGCGGGAGCCAGAGAACAAACCCTCCAGGTGAGTGCGTGGCTCCAGCCGTAGGACACAGGCTCTCAGAAGATGCCGCGAGGATGCATCCACCAGCTAGTGGAGGGGTGGCGGGGGCTGGCTCTGGTGGCAGGAGGGAGACAGGATTCCCGTAGCACCACTCGGAGACACCCCGCCCCCACCCTCCAGCCCCTCCCACCGCTGGGCCGGGGCTCTGTCCCATCACTGCCTGCAGCCCCTCCTCTGGGCTCCTCCCAGCCACCACTGCGCCCGCTCCGGGCCACGGAGCCATGCCACGGAGCCATGCCGCGCACCAGGCCTCTGGCAGGTCCACGACTGGCCGACCCCGACCCCGCCCAGCGCCCGCTTCCTCCCTTGGCTCTTGCCCCTCGCACGCCTCAACACCGCCCCCCCCACGCCCCTCCCCGGTGAGTCCCCCGAGTCACCTCCTACGCAGTCTTGAACCCTGTGGTTCTCCACAAATAACCTTCTGCCAAGAGGCTGAGATGAGGACAGCTGGACACAGACCGTCAACACCCTGTCCCCTGCACCTCCAGAATCCCCCTTGTCTCCTCTTCCCTCCAAGGGCGGGCCCTCCTCCAAGACCCTCCCCTCCCAGCCCAGCTCCTCCCTGAGGGCAGCTTAGGCTCAGCCCCTCCCTCCCTGGGCCTGGGCTATCGAGACAGAGCTCCAGCTGCACCCGCGGCCCGGTGTGGAGGTGGCAAGCCCCACCCAGGTCCTCAGTGCCCAGGGATGCACAGGCCGCCCGCCTGATGGGCCTGGCCCATCAGAGCGGCCTCCACTGCGTTTCGGCCCTAGGCCTCCAGGGTCAGCCAGGGTCACCACGAGGCTCCTCACCCCTACTCAGAGCTTCCCCCCTCTCTGCACCTCTTTTTCCAGATGCTCCTGGCCCCAGACGCGGCTCCCTGGGGTCAGCTCTTCTCAGTAGGGGGCCGGGGTCCCCGGGGAAGCTGCCAGGACGCACTGGCCCTTGTGCTGAGGCCGGGGCAGCCCTGTCTCTCCAGGTGCCCATTACAGTAACTGGTCACAAGGACACGGGCAGCCGAGCCAGCTGGCCTCCAGGAGCCCAGAGCACAAAACGAGGAAACACACCGACATGTCCAAGTTCAATACAGGTGACACCGGACATACAAAGAGGGGGAGAATTCCCACCCAGAAGGCCCCAGCCG
Source organism: Orcinus orca (assembly GCF_937001465.1). NCBI lineage: Eukaryota > Metazoa > Chordata > Mammalia > Artiodactyla > Delphinidae > Orcinus > Orcinus orca. The sequence continues at coordinate 547,485 of NC_064571.1, forward strand.
GCAGGAGAGCTGATGGCTTCGCAGGCTCAGCCTTCTGGGCCTCCCTCAACCAGCCATCACCCACCTGTCCTTGTGGGCAGGGGGCAGGCTCGCCCACCCAGTGACTCTCAAATGTGCACCCGCTCTGGGCGAGCCGGAATGGAGGCGTGCTCAGGCTCTGTGGACGGACCGGCAGACAAATCATGGTCCCTACACCTGGGGGCCCTGAGCGAGCATGGTAGGGACTGGAGGAAGCCCTTACCCCGAGGGGTCAACCCAGGGGTCTCCTCCAGAAGGCATGGGGGCTCCGGCCACAGTGAGGCTGGGAAGTGAAACAAAGTGTCCTCAGAAGGAGGGAGCCCCGGCCAAGCTCACCATGCGAGGTGGGGCCTCAGGGGAGTGAGCTGTGGAGGGCAGAGCCCAGGGGAGGCGCAGGGCGGGCGCCAGGAAAGTCTGATGAAGGAGATCTGGCGACCGCATCCTCCCTCTGCTTCCAGGCAGCCCGCCTGGGTTCACCCCACTGAAGGCCATGCGGTTTCCTCTTTAGACTGAGCTAGTCTGACAGCTCTCCTGCCTCAGTCTGTACCTCCAAGTCCCCAGAGCCCCGGCTCTGCACAATCCCTGCGTTCTGCAAATCCAAAAACTGGCCGCTAGCCACCTGTCGGGCTGCTGTCACTCTCACAGTCATTTTTTAAGCACCTGCCACGTGCAGTCACTTTGCCAAGCATGAGGGACATTAAGAACGAACACAGGGACCAGGGTCTGAGTGGGAGCCAGTGAAGAGGCTAAGAAAGGACAGGAAGGGGGCTCCGCATGGCTCATTAGGTGAGCAGGAATGCAGGGCTCCCGGCACAGAGACCCCGAGCCTGGAGGGGAGTGGGGAGGCCTGGGTAGCTGGGGTCTCGGTGCAGGGACAGGGACATGGGGGCTCGAGGCACTACACCCTCGAGGCAGCGGAGCCCGGGCTGAGGAAAGGAGGCGGCACAGGGAGGATGAGAGCAACAGAGCTTCCATTACAGTAAGGACACACGCGTGTCAGGGAGCGGGTGTCTGGGCAGGAATTATTCTAAAGAGACACCAGGACGGGGTCTGAGGACCCCCAACCTGCACCCATTCCTGCAGCTGTCCCGTCTACCCTTGGGAGGCAGATCCCACCCACATGCCAAAGGCTCCGGCCCAGTGTCCCCATCCTGCACCTGCGCCTCCGAGCCGGCTGACGCCCAGTTTCCCAGGCAGCTGGGTGCTTCCTTTCCTCATCTGCCCTCTTTCGCACGGCGTCTTGGGTGCTTGGGGGACAGGTCATCCCCCCGTTCGGCTGACGAGTAGTGAAGCTCCATGCACGGGGCCCTGGGGGCTGGCGCCTGACCCCAGGCCCTCGAGGCCCAGAGCATGGAAGGGAGGCCCTGCCACGGGTGGGGTTTGTCCTCCGAGGACAGGAGTGACCTGGCCCACTCCGCTCTGTCCTGAGCGACACCCGACAAGCCGGCAGGTGTCCGTGGGCTATGCATTGGTCCCACCGTAGAGATGGCTGCTGGACAGTGCCTGTCCTTGGAACCAAGGGGGATGAAGGACAGGAGGTGGGTTCCAGGACGCAGGAGGAGGAGCTGGGAAGGCAACGAGGAAGGGTCTGGGCCAGGGTCGTGCCGACGGACGAGTGGCCCTCTCCCAGAACCAGCGGCCCAGGCCCCGCTGCGGATGCAGCCAGCAGCTGAGGAGAGTGTGGGTGAGAGGAGGGCCTCTACACTGCGTCGGACATACAGATGCTTCTGGAGACTGGATACCCCCTCAGAAAACAGCACGAGGCCAGGCCAGCTCCGAGAGGTTTAGCCGCTTGTCCCCCAGCCCACTCAGCGAGCCCCAGGAAAGAGCCTGCCTGGGATGGGAGCGGGTGCTGCGTCCCCAGAGCAAAGGTCACTCCGGAAAGGTCCTCCTTGGGCAGGTGTCACGACTGGACTGCACGCAGGGCCCCAGCAGCCTCCCCCCACGACCTTCAAACCACAGCTGCAGGGCTGGAGAAGGCTCCCTGTAATTCAGTCCTCTGAGGGCGTGATTTAAGACAGGGCAACACCCAGAGGGATGACCGCCACCCCAAACTGCCGTTCGCCGACACAGACCCCGCTCCCTCCCGGCCCAGGCCCCAACCTGCAAAGACCCCAGATCCACCCTGTGGCCTCAGATGCCTGCTCATCGCCCAGAGGAAGATGGTCTGAACTCTATCACCCACGCGCGATGCCCCCAAGGCCGCGTGAGGGTAAGCGTCAGCTCAGCGCTTCAAAAGGGAGTGGGTACATAACAGCGAATCAGCCTCAGGAGACACCCGGCCAGGGCCTCCTTCTTCGGTGCCTGCTGAGGTCCTGGGGTCTGTGGCTATTGCCAGGGCCCCTGGGGCAATGGTGCCGGGCCCGGCGCTGTGCCCGGGGAGGTGCGGGACAGGAGCGAGGGCCCTGCTCTGCCTCGGCCCCTGGAGGAGAGCCCAGCCCCCGGCTCAGGGGACCTGGGCGGGCAGGAGGCTGTGATCAGAGCAGAGCAACTGGGAGGGCGGTGGGCACACAGGAGCCCCTACGCCCTTGCTCTGAAGGACCGTCTCCAGGGTCCAGCAGTCGAGCCCCAAGGGCACTGACTCCCCGTTGGCTGAGTGTCTGAGCCACGTGAGCCTCAGGAGGCCCTGCTGACTGGTTTCCAGCCCCGAGCCCACACTCTCGGCCTCTGGGATGATGCCCGAGTCCCTTCCAGAGCAGGGGTGCCAGTGCGCCGGGCTCGGCCTCCCGCAGGGGCACCATTACCCGCCTCAGGTTTCCTACAAAATTTTTTCTTAGTTTCTTAAACTGCATTTTAAAGAGAAGTGCAAAATGTTAGCTACATCACTTCACGGCTGCACCGCCCCACCAGCGCCTCCCAGATCAAGCCTCGAAGCCTCTCCACAGCCGGGGCCCCCCTCTCGCTTCTCCACTCGGTCTCCCCAGGGCACCCCCTTCCATCAGCCGCGGGTGAGGGGGGAGTTCTGCTGCTCCTGAACTTCCTAAAAGGGAAAGTCTTCAGTGCACTCTCTTTTCCACCTTGTTTATTTAAAAATGTGTCCGTGAGCTGCATCCATGCTGTTAAACGCCCGTCCTTTCACCTTCTCTGGCCCCCCTTGGGAAGTCCCAGCTCCGCGACTCGGCTGAGCTGACTCCGTTTGGGGGCGTTGTCACAGGCCCCTGGGACCTTTCTGTGAGTGGCTCCGTGAGAGTCTGCCTTGGAAGAGGTTCCACTGGCCAAAGATGCCGGGGGGACAGACTCTCCACGTGTGGACAGCACTGTGGGGGTTTCACGCGTCGAGTTCTTGGGTCTGAGGCAGCAGATGCAGAGACCACCTCCCAGAGTTGGAGCAAATGCACAAGTGAGGCCGGAGGTGCTGTGGGCTGTGGTCCTTGCCGGGGGTGGGGGGCAGAGAGCAGAGCGTGTGTGTGCACACGTGTGCACGAATGTGCCCCTCGCAAGTGTACCAGTGTGTGTGCGGACTTACTGTTGGGGAGGGTCTGAGAGTCACCGGGGAGCTGCTGCTTCAGAGTACACATAAGAACCGTGGGTTCCGGACATGTAGGGGAAGGGGAGGAAAGGGCCGGAGATGAGGCTGGAAAAGCAGAGGCTAATCAGCGCAGACAGCCTGGGCCACCCACCCCAGCCAGCGGCCTTCATCTGGCAGGTACCGGAATCCACTGGCCCACAGGGCTCAGCAGGGGCAAAGCTGGCCATGTCCCCTGCATCGTGTGTGGCCCGCCCTGGGCTGGGGGAGCACAGGCTCTGAGCGAGGACGCTGGGGGGAGGGAGTAGGGCCCAGCTGAGAGCCGTCGGCCTGGGATCGCACCCGGCTCTGGGCCCCTGCGGAGTCGGGGGCGGCCCTGAACACAAGGGGTGCGAGAGGCCAGACAGGACTCCTCAGGAGGGTTCGGGGCCCACGCCCCGTGAGCACTGGCTAAAACGACTCCTGGGGGTGAGGCAGTGCGCACAGGCGCAGCGCGGGGTTAGCCTGGGGACGTGCGCATGCGGACGTGTGCTGACAAACAGCAAACACACACACAGACCATAGCGAGCAGGGGCTGAAAGATCAAAGGCTCTGAACGCTCCTCGCTTGGCCACCGCCCGTAACTTATTCACTGGAAACCCAGAGCATCTTGGTCACAGAAAAGAGGCAGGAAGCCAACCAGCCTCAAATGAGCCCGAGCACCTCCACTCCAGGGTTGGAGCTGATGAGCCGCCCCAAACCCCAAGTCCAGGGAGCCTCAATGTTCCCTTCAGTGGCTGGCAGTGTCCCCGGGGAAGCTGCTTCCTGTGGTGAGCTCTTCTCCCCGGGGTTCTGGGGGCAAGCCCAGCAGAACCTGGAGGGTCTCGGAGAAATGGGGCGGGCCCAGGTTTCCCGTGAGAAGTAGGGAACCCTGCCTCATTGGCCATGTGGCAAGATGATGGGCTGGGACGGACCACCCCCAAGAGGCAGAGGCACTTCTCACAGCCTCAGGGTTCAATAAAACCCACAAGTTGTCCCCATCTGAACTCCGATTACTGTGGGGTAACCTTCTTCCCCTGAGGAGAGCTCATCTCTGGTCTGGTAAAGCAAACAACAAAGGGAAAGAGAGGGCGTGGGTCTGGGAGCCTGGCCTCACCTCCACGTGCAGGAGGGGTGAGCCTGGGAGCAGGGCCTCACCTCCCTGTGCAGGAAGGGTGGATCTGGGAGCCTGGCCTCACCTCCACGTGCAGGAGGGGTGAGCCTGGGAGCCTGGCCTCACCTCCACGTGCAGGAGGGGTGGATCTGGGAGCCTGGCCTCACCTCCACGTGCAGGAGGGGTGGGTCTGGGAGCCTGGCCTCACCTCCACGTGCAGGAGGGGTGGATCTGGGAGCCTGGCCTCACCTCCACGTGCAAGAGGGGTGGATCTGGGAGCGGGGCCTCACCTCCCTGTGCAGGAGGGGTGAGTGTGGGAGCGCAGCCTCACCTCCACATGCAGGAGGGGTGGATCTGGGAGCGGGGCCTCACCTCCCTGTGCAGGAGGGGTGAGCGTGGGAGCGTGGCCTCACCTCCACGTGCAGGAGGGGTGGGTCTGGGAGCCTGGCCTCACCTCCCTGTGCAGGAGGGGTGAGCGTGGGAGCGCAGCCTCACCTCCACATGCAGGAGGGGTGGATCTGGGAGCAGGGCCTCACCTCCCTGTGCAGGAGGGGTGAGTGTGGGAATGCGGCTTCACCTCCACGCGCAGGAGGGGTGGGTCTGGGAGCCTGGCCTCACCTCCCTGTGCAGGAGGAGTGAGTGTGGGAGCGCGGCCTCACCTCCACGTACAGCAGGGGGAAGATCCCGATCTTGTCTCCCAGCATTCCCTCCGCCCAGTTGTCGTCCACTCTTCTGATTACAGTCAGGACTTCATCCTGGAATCACCCCGTGTAGGCAAAGCACAGGGACACGCACAAAACGGATACAAAAACAGAACCAAGAGACCGGTTAGTGTCACTGCAGCTAAGGAAAGGCTCTACGCGATGACTCATTCTGAGATCGGCGTGAAAACCGTCCCTCCCACGTCTTCACCCAGGATCTCTCTTCCTCTCCCATATTGATTTTAGCAGCAAAGAGCCTCCAGTGGAAGTGTGTGGCAATTTACAATCTAGTGAGCGCTTTAAAATTCATGTTCCTAATATGTGCTTATAAATAAAATGGTTTTCAACAAATATAAATTCAACTAAGTATAAAACTTTCTATGTTCCTGCCTCCACCAGAGCACAAAAGATGCCCCAATCCAACTCCATTTATTTAGAGTCGTGGAAGCTCTGAACCCTGTTAAATCCTTGTCGTGCCAGGCAGTAGCAAGGACAGAGGCAGAAGGTGGGCAGACGCGGGAGGAAGGAGGGGCGTGAACAGGGACACAGGCGTGCGGTGGGGGAGGACTCGCCCGGTGCCCCCGGAGGCGCCACGAGCCGCGGGGACAGATGACAAGGGCGGGGGACAGGACGAGGAGCGAGGGGACGACCGGGCGGCAGCAAGCGTCGGGGGGCCGTGCTGGTGCCACACGGGGTGCAGTGGGACTGTCCACAGGCCGTCTGCCCAACCGCCGTCCACATCCAAACCGCCTGCCTTTGTCCCCCGGGGCCTGCGTGGACACCGGAGGCCTGCCTGGCGCTCAGGAGCTGACAGCCAGAGCAGCCCTGTGGGCCCGGCTGGGTCTGAAAGCACCGCCTGCCTTACCAAGGGGCCTTCGACCCCTTCGTGTGAAGCAGTGATGTGGGGTGTGGGCCCCTGGGGTCAGAGGGACGCTCCATCTGGAGCGTCCTGATGGACTTCCTGACATCACCGGAGAAGCTGCTTCCCCGTGAACGGAGGGGCTGCACAGTTTGGGGAGTTTATCTGGGGCGAAGTGGGACGAGGTGATGGGTGCTGGACGTGCCTCCCAGAGGACATGGGGCAGGAAAGGCAAGACCAGGAGTCTGTACTGGCAGGTCCCCATGCTCCCTTCCAAACCTCCCCTCTCCTAGGGGTTTAGGGGACAGCGCAGGGGCAACCGCACCCCTCCTTCTCCAGGTCCTAACCCCAATTTCCCAGCTTAAACAAGTACCAAATAACAAGGGCTGTGTGACTTCAAAATATTTCTTTTCCCAATTGATACAGTCCAGAAAATGCAACAGACACTGAGGGAATCTCAGGTTTTCCCACGTTTCAGGGTGGCTGGTTCTCCATGGCCGGGTGACACCGACAAGGGTTTCCTTGTAGTCAGTGCTCGGCCATCAAGGCGGCGGGCTTTCCTGATAAGCATTAGGGCCAAAGTGGCCGACTGGCTTGAGAAGGGATGAGCAGAGAGGGCACCTTGCTTATCTCACATAGAGTTCATGACCAGGAGGGCCCTGTACCCGTAATAAACTCCACTCAGACCCAGCCAAAGGGTGGCCCCCAAGACCTCGCCAACGGTGCAAAGGAAAAGGTAACCGAAGGCTTCCTACAAGCCAGAGCTTTTGCAAGAGCAAAATAAAAGAAGACATTTAATTTTGTAAAATTAAAAAGAAAAAATACCAGATTAATTTTGGTAAAAAATAAAATACCATAATATCTACACGGTTATTTGAGACTGGTCTAGATATTAGAGCCATAGAAATAAAAGGAAAAAAATAGGAAGTATAAATATTGGGAAGAAAAATCATATGATTTTCTACCTAGAAAAACAGAGTATTAGTTAAAAATTAGAATAAGAATTTGAGAAAGGCTGATAATTTTAAAATAAATACATGAAAATCATTGGGTTTCCCATCTACCAGCAATAACCAGTTAGAAAATGTGATTAAAATTGGCTAATCATTAAAAAAACAGAGTTAATTCTCTAATTCACTGTATACACCGAAATTAATTCCCTAAGTATTAAAGATTTAAATGTTAGAAGAAAACCTTGAATAACCTAGAAGAAAATGTGAATAGATGTTTAATCTTGAGGTGGGGAATGGTCTTAAGAAGTAAATAACAAAGATTTGGTTACAGAAAAATGAAATTCTCTACGTTAAGAACAGCAAGAAAACAAAAAGGGAAATAATCTAGAAAAATACTTGCAGGACAAACTGGAGACTAAGACCTAACATCCTTGCTACATAAGGACGTGAGAGACACAGCAGGAAAGAGACGCACATACGTTAAAAGAAAACCAGGCCAGGGGGGAAAATCAGGCAACTCACAAAAAAGGAAGAAAAGCAAACTGCTGTTAAATACATTGAAAAATGTGATACCTGACTGATACTCAAAAAAAGTACAATTTTAGACAGGAAAATTCCTTCTCCCTTCGTTGGTCTTTGGTGTCTTATCAGATTAGCAGGGATGAACAAAAGCCCGCTCGGCGTGTTCAGCACGATGGCTACAAGCACTTTCTCATTTCTGGTGGGGATATACATTTATGGCAGTGGTGTGGCAAGTCCTATCAAACACAAGAAGCTGCATATCCACTCATCTGACAAAAACACTTCTAGAGACTCTTTCAAGAAGATCACAGACATGCAAGAAGATTCAGCTCCGAGTATGTTCATTACAGTGTTTCTTCAACTAGAGAAAAACTAGAGACAACTGCACAGCCAGAGAGGGTTGGTTAGATAAAGTATGGTACATCAACCAATACCATAACCAACTGCAGCCCACTCCAGCCAGCCTGTCCTCCCTAAGGAGGAGGGGAAAGTGGAGATGCACAGGTAGAGCTCACAGCCTGTAGGTACAACTCCTTACACGACGGGGCTCTAATAACAGGGTGAGAGGCTACAGAACATTTCCCCTCCACGTCACTAAAGGCCTATTTACAGCAGTACCTTTAACGTGGTACATTTTATGTCCAAATATCAAAGAGGAACAAAAATTACTAGACATCCTAAAAGGCAAAAAACAGTTTGAAGAGGCAGAGCAAGCATCAGAACCAGACTCAGATATGGCAGGAATGTTGGAATTATCAAACAGGGAATTTAAAACAACTATGCTAAGGGCTCTAATACATTTAAGTAGACAGCATGCAAGAACAGGTAGGCAATGCAAACTGAGAGATGGTAAGTCCAAGAAAGAACCAAGAAGAAATGCTGGAGATCAAAACACTGTAACAGAGATAAAGAATTCCTTTCATAAGCTTCTTAGTAGATTTAACAGCTGAAGAAAGAATCTCTGAGTTTAAGGATGTCTCAACAGAAACTTCCAAAACCGCAAAGCAAAGAGAACAAAGACTGAAAAAGAAAATAAACAAAAACCCAAAACAGAACAGAATATCCAAAAACTGCAGGATAACTACAAGAGGTGTAATATACACGTAACAGGAATATAGGAAGGAGAAGAAAGAAAAAAGGGAACAAAAGAAATATTTGACACAATAATGACTGAGAATTCTCTACCCTGAAAAATAACTCTTCAATAGTGAGAAAGAAATAAAGACTTTCTGAGACAAACAAAAATTGAGGGAATTTGTTGCCAGGAGACCTGCCTTGCAAGAAATGTTAAAAGAAGTTCTTTAGAGAGAAGAAAAGTTACATAGGTCAAAACCTTGACTCTACATAAACAAAGAACGTTGGAGAAGGAATAAGTAAAGAAAAAATTTAAAAAACAGTTTGTTCAAAATAATAATAGCAACAATGTATCTAATTACATATGCTTATGTACATACCATATATATGTATATCATATATACAAATATATACACTTATGTATGTTTATATATAAGTTAAACGAATAACAGCAATGACAAAAAGGACAGGAGGAAGGAATTAGGATTATTTTGTGATTATAAGGTAACTGCACTACCTGTGAAACAGTAGTTTTATCTGAATGTGGACCTGGATTAGTCGTAAATGCATATTGCAATCTCTAGGGCAACCACAAAAAAAATTTTTTAAAGGTACAACTGATATGCTAAGACAGGAGAGAAAATGAAATCATTTAAATTACTTAGTTAAAACTGCAAAAGGCAAAAAAAGGATGGAAACCAAAAACAGGAACAAAAATCAAAGAAAACAAACGTGGTAAATATTAATTCAACAATATCAATAATCACTTTGAATAGCAATAGTCTAAATGTACAAATTGAAAGACAGAGATGGTCAGGGTGGATCAAAAAAACAAGACCCTACTGTATGTTATGTACCGGAAACCCATTTTAAATATAAAGATATATATATAAGGAAAGATATACCACGCTAACACTAATCAAAAGAAAGCAGGAGTAGCTATACTAATTTCAGGAAAAGCAAACTTCAAAGCAAGGAAAGTTATCAGGGATAAAAAGGGGCATTACATAACGATAAAGGTGTCAATTCTCCAGGAAGACAACAATCCTTAACATGCATGCACCTAACAACAGAGTGTCAAAACACGTGAAGCAAAAACTGATAGCGCTACAAGGAGAAACAGGTGAATCCACTGTTACAGACGGGAGACTTCAATGCCCCACTATCAGAAATGAATGACCCAGCAGGCAGAAAATCAGTAAGGACCAAGCTGAACTCAACACCACCATCAATCAACTGGATATAATTGACATCTATAGACTACTTCATCCAGCAATGGCAAAATACACATTTTCTTTGAGGTCACATGAAACATTCACCAAGATAGATCACATTTCGGGCCATAAAACACACCTTAACAATGCTAAAAGAACAGAAACCATACAATGTCTGCTCTCAGACCACAATGGAATTAAACTAGAAATCAATATCAGAAAGATAATTGGAAAATTCCAAAATACTTGGAATTAACACAATTCTAATAACATTTGGTTCAAAGAAGAAACATCAAGAGAAATCTTAAAATGTTTTCAAACAAATGAAAATAAAAATACAATTTGTCAAAATGTATGGGCTGCAGTGAAAGCAGTGCTTAAAGGTAAATTTATAACACTGAATGCATATATCAGGAAAGAAGAAAGATCTAAAATCAATAAACCAAGCTTCCACCACAGGAAACTAAAAGAGAAGAGCAAGTTAAATCCAAAGTAAGCGGAAGAAAAGAAGAAATAAAAATTAGAGCAGAAATCAATGAAGTTGAAAACATGAAATCAACAGAAAATAATCAACAAAGAGCTGCTTATTTCAAAAGATCAATAAACTCAATTAGCTTCTAACCAGGATAACCAAGAAAAAAAGAGACGCAACACAAATTACTAATATTAGTAATGAAAGAGGGGACATTACCACAGATCTCATGGGCATTAAAAGGATAATAAAGAAATATTATGAACAATTCTATGCCCACAAATTTAATAAACAAAATGGACCAATTTCTTTAAAGACGCAATCTGCCAAAACTCACACAAGAAATAGACAATCTGAGTAGGCCTATATCTGTTAAAGAAATTGAATCAATAATTAATAAACTTCCAAAACAGAAAGCACCAGACCCAGATGGGTTCTGAATTCTACCAACATTTAAGGAAGAAATTATGCCAAATTCTCTAACAATTTCTTTCAGAAGACAGAAGCAGGAGGGCTACTTTCTATCTCATTCTGTGAGGCCAGAATTATACTAATACAAACTAGACAAAGACACAGTAGGCAAAGAAAACTAAAATGTCTCCCATGAACATAGTTGCAAAAATCCTCAATAAAATATTAGCAAGTTGAATCCAACAAAGTATAAAAAGAACTATATAGCATGACCAACTAGGATTTATCCCAGATATGCAAGGCTGGTTTAACATTCAAAAATCAATTACTGTAATCCATCACCATCAACAGGCTAAAGAAGAAAAATCACATCCTCACATTAATAGATGCAGAAAAAGCATTTGACAAAATCAAACAATTCATGATTAAAAAAAAAAAAAAACCTCTCAGTAAGCTAGAAACAGAGTGACGCTTCCTCCACTTGAAAAGAACGTTCACAAAACCCTTCAGCTAAACATCATACTTAATGGTGAGAAACGTGAAGCTTTTCCTAAGATCAGGAACAAGCAAGGATGTCCCCTCTAACCACAGCCTTTCAATATCATAGTCAAAATCCTAGCAAATGCAATTAAAACAACAAAGGGAAACAAAAGGTATACAGATTGGGAAGAAAGAAACAGAACTGTCTTTGTTTGCAGATTACATGATTGTCTATGTAGAAAATCTGAAAGAATCAACAAAAAACTACAACCAATGAGCAATTATAGCAAGGTTTCAGAATATAAGATTAATATATCAAAGTTAAATATTTTTCTACGTACTAGCAATGAACAAGTGGAATTTGACATTAAAAAATATAATATTGTTTACATTAGCATGTAAAAAAAATGAAACAGGTATACATCTAACAAAATAAGTACAAGAGCTACATGAGGAATATTACAAAACTCTGGTGAAGAACATCAAAGACGAACCCAGTGGAGAGATGACCTACGTACATGGGTAGCGAGACCCGATACTGTCACGATGTTCCTCTCAACTTCTGGATTCAATGCAATCCCGATAAAAATCTCAGCAAGCTTTTTTGTGGATGTTGACAAACTGATTCTAAACTTTATATGGAGACGCAAAAGACCCAGAATAGCCAACTCAACACTGACAGAAAAGAATAGAGACTGACGCTATCTGACTTCAAGACTTACTGTAAAGCTACAGTACTGAGGACAGTGTGGGATTGGTGATAGGATATAAAAACAGATCAATGGAACATAATAGAGAGCCCAGAAATAGACCCACATAAATGTAGTCAACTGATCTCTGACAAAGGAGGAAAAGCACTACAATGGAGCAAAGACAGTCTCGTCAACAAATGGTGCCAGAACAACTGGACACCCACCTGTAAAAAGAAATGAATCTAGACACACACCTTACACCCTTCACAAAAATTAAGTCAACATGAATCACAGATCTAAATGTAAAATGCAAATCTATACAACTCTTAGAAGATAGCACAGGAGAAAATCTAGATGACCTTGGGTTTGGTGATGACTTTTGGATACAACATCAAAGACTGGTCCATGAAAGAAAGAATTGATAAGCTGGACTTCATTAAAATTAAAAATTTCTGCTCTGTGAAAGACGCTGTCAAGAGAACAAAAGGACAAGCCACAGACTCGTGAAAATATCTGCAAAAGACACATCTGATAAAGGACTATTATTCAAAATATACAAAGACCTCATAAAACTCAACAATAAGAAAACAAACAATTCGATTTAAAAATGGGCCAAATACCTTAACATACACCTCACTAAAGAAGACATACAGATGGCAATAAGCACATGAAATGATGCTCCACATCGTATGTCATCAGGGAGATGCAAAGTAAAACAACGAGATAACACTACATTCTATTAGGACGGTCAAAACGCAGAACAATGACAACACCAAACGCTGGTGAGGATGTGAAGCAACAGGAACCCTCATCACCGCTGGTGGGAATGCAGAATAGCGCAGCCACTTTGGAAGACAGTTCGGTGGTTTCTTACAAAACTAAACACACTCTTACCATACAATCCAGCAATCACATTCCTTGGCATTTACCCGATGGAGTTAAAAACTTACATCCACACAAAAAACCTGCACATGGATGTTCATAGCAACTAAATTTGGAAGCAACAAGATGTCCTTTAGTAGGTTAACGGGTAGATAAACTGTGGTCTATCCAGACAATGGAATATTATTCAGTGCTAAAAAGAAATGAGCTATCAAGCCATGAAAAGCCAGGGAGGAACCTTAAATGCATATGACTAAGTGAAAGAAGCCATTCTGAAAAGGCCATATAGATTGTGCGATTCCAACTATATGACATTCTGCAAAAGGCAAAACTGTGGAGACAGTAAAAGGAACAGTGGCTGCCAGGAGTTGGGGGGAGGGAGGGCGGAACAGGTGGAGCACAAAGGATTTTAGGGCGGTGAAACTGCTCTGTATACTACACACGTGCATACGTGTCATTACACATTTGCCCAAACCCATAGGATACGTAACCCCAAGGGTGAACAGTAATGTAAACTATGTGCTTTGGGGAATGCAAAGTGTCAATGTGGGTTCATCAGTTGTAACAAATGTCCCATCTGGGGTGGGGGGTGTGGATAACAGGGCGGCTGTGCATGTGCGGGGGGGCACGAGTATCGGGAAATCTTGTACCTTCTGTGCAGTTCAGGCATGAACCCCAAACTCTATTTAAAAAAAACAGCTAAAAGTACCCCAGACTGATGAATGTGAACAGACTATAGCACTCACAAAATATAGGTGCAGTTCACACACGTAACATCGAGAGGAAACAAAGTTGGACACGTGAGTAGGTTCTGCACCATCTGTTTATTGGAAGTTCAAGACAGACATGCTCATCTATGGTGTTAGAAGACACGGAGGGAAGCTGGGGTGCTGGCACCCCACCATTTCCCTCCTGGGTAGTGATTATAGGACATATTCTTTCCAACCACCAAGCTGCATAATTTTGATTAATACGCTTGTCGGTACATGACACTATACTTAGATAAAAAGCTTGTTTTAAGGTCACAGTATTTCCGGCGTGGACAAGCCACGGCACCCCTGAATCCTGCCTGTGGCCCTGATGCACCTCTAAAGGGACGTCACATCCTGAGGAAGCCGACACGAGGTGAGGAGTGTGAAGCACAGCAAACCAGAGAAGGGGGCACCAAGCCTGCGCGGAGGAGGCCAGGAGGGGCCGCGCCTTCACCACCGCACTGAGGATCCCAGCTCACTGCGGGCCACCCAGGAGGTCCCGGTGACTGAGAAGCAGACACAGCTCCGAGTAAGGGACAGCTGCCCCCACAGGAGCCCGCCTCTTAGGCCGGGGAGCTTGTCGTCACCCGAGGGCCACGAGGGGCTGAGCTAGGCCTCCCCCAGCTCAGCAGCACCCCCCGGGCATCGCCTAGGTGTCCGGCACCAGGAGGAAAGCACCCCTCACCACGGGAAGCTCGGCACCCCCCCGCAGGCAAGTGCAGCACGTGGCTCCCGAGCCCAGTCACGTCAAACTGCTCCAGCGAGGCCGCGACACGAGCAGACGCAAATCCAGGCCGGGACCCGAGGACGCGGCAGGACCAGACGCTCCTCTCCAGCTCACGCAGCTTGGGGGGAGGCCGGGCTGTGCAGCGGGCAGCCACGCCCAGAACACCAGCAAGTGACTAACTTCCCGAGGTCGCGGAGGACGGCTTCCCGCCCTCTGCTCTGCCGCTAACCCAGCTCTCACCAGGGACACAAGCTCGGGGGGGGCGGGGGGGGGAGGGGGCAGCGCTGAGCGCCGGGCAGCACCGCAGAGCCGCCAGCACCAAATGCCGCGGCCCTGCAGTCAACGCCTTCTCCCGCCGTCCACGCGTGACCGGGAGAGCGATGCCTGGATCCCCATCAGGCCTCGGACGTGCGGTCGTATTTCACAACCCCGGGGCCGGTGCTTTCACAAGGACAAGGACAGGGGAGGCACCTGCTCTGCGGCCTCTTGGGAATGCGGAGAAACACGCCCCCCCCCAAACCCTAACTGCATGCGACAGGGCGGGCCCGAGCCGCACGGACGGACGAGTGGGGAGCTCTGCGCTGGGCCGTCGCCGTCCAGGTCCGCACACCCTTCCAGGCCGGGCCGCGGAGTTCGCGTTGCAGGATCTGCTGCCGTACCGTGCCGTCTCTGCCTCGTGCTCAACTCTCCTGTTTCAGGAGGGAAGCAGCCAGAGACGTGGAGCGTGACGGGGCCTGGCTGAGGGCCAGCGAGGCCGTGGACGGACAGTGGGCAGGCTGGCCTGTGCCCTGGGTCCCCAGCGCTGCCCGGCGCGGAGGAGCAAAGGGCCTCTTCCAGACACCACAACGCTCCGAGGGATGGCGGCGGGGCAGACAAGGTCTGGGCCAATCTGGCAGCATGAAGGATTTTCTGGACAAAAGCTGCTCCCATGACATCATTTCACTTTCAGACGCACGACAACTTCACCTACAGTCTCCTCTGCAAGCGCTCCTCTCGCAGGTGGGGGCCTTCCCTGTGCCGCCTCCCCATCCCCCCGTTTCCAAGCTCTGAGGGACACCAAAGGCCAGGGCCCAGCAGCAGAGCTCCCTTGGAAGTGGGTGGCCTTGGGGTGGTCCCGCGCGACCCTGAACACAGCGTGGTTATGGGAGGAGTGGACCGCCTTCCCTCCCAGGCTCAGTGGGCAACGCACTTGCAAAGGAGTCGGGCACCACCTAAAGGGACCTTAACTGCATTTCTGATTAACTCACCGAACTCCCCGGTGTTCGTATGTGATTCCTACCGGGGGGAAAGCCGAGCTGCAAACAGATGGGGCTGTTAGGAAGCTGAGGCCTGAGGCTTTCCCTCCCTGACCTGCCAGGGGGCTGGAGTCTTTTTCCCCCCAGAAGTCCGCAGAGCGTGGCTGGCGGAGTGCACGGTCCTCAACACCACGTCAAAGGTACATCTCACACTCCGAAGGCCTGGCCCAAAGTATCTGGAGAGTTCCCGCAGCAGCTCCGAGTGAAGCAGCCTCTGGGGCCTGACAGTTTCCTAAACGCACCGTGGGGCAGATCACACGCACGGGACCTGGACACAGGCCGGCTGCCTGCCCTCCCGGGGGCCTCCCTGTGCCTCCGCTCCTCTTACTGCAACCAAGTGGTTTCCAAGAGGCACCAAGGGGCAGACACCAGGATGGCCCTTCTGAAACGTGGCCACGCGGCCTGTCCACTCAGTGCGGACGCCCGCTCAGCCGGGCCACGGCCGCGGCCACCTCGCGCTGCCCCATCCCTGACAGTCCCTCACTGTCAGCCGCAGACAGAGCGCCGGTTACTCTGGTCCCAGAGAAAAGGGAAAATCCCGAAGGAAAGAGCTCACAAACTCCCTGCACCTTCTGCTGCAGACACAGCACAAGACTCCCCCGATGGCTCCGGGGTTCCAGGGGAGGCTCTGAAGGGCCCGGCTGCTGGGCTGTGCCCTCTTTCCTGGCTTGTGCACCGCAGCTGAGCTCCAGACGCTGCTGGGGGCTGGGAGGGCTCCTCCAACCCCGCCTGCCGCCCAGAGAAGGGACAGTCTTCAGAGCCCAACCTGCTCTGAGCCTCTGGGGGGGTTGGTCCCCTTAGGAAAGCCGCCTCCATGGAGGAGCCCGCAGGCTGCTGCCCAGCCGTAGGGCGGGTCTGGGAGCCGCCCAGCCCGAGCAGAATGCAGCACTGCCTGCTCCCTCAGGCTCACCCGCTTTGGTCACTAGGTCCCCGAGTCTTCCAGCCCGGAGAGCATCCCAACTGCCCCTCAGGACAGAGGACATGCAGTGGGTCTGGGCTGCCCACGATGGGCACGGCGGCCTTGACAGAAGGGCTCAGGGGTTCCACACCGCTGGGCAAGCCTCTGCAAGACGCAGCCACTGGGACAATACAGGTACAGGCGACCCGTCCGCAGAGTCTCAGCTCCAGGCAGCGGGGGTGTGTGCAGGAGGCCCATCTCCCCCGCCACGAGCGTCCCAGGCCAACACAAAAAGTGACGCGTGTCTGACAGAGCAGGAAGCCAGCGAGGGTGGAAGCCAGAAATGGCTGAGTGCCTATTTTGAGGTTGGTTCCCTAAATGCCTTTGTTCATTGAATCCTATCAACTCCATTTTATCATCAAAAAAGAGACTCAGAGGTGAAGCTGATGTCCCCAAATCACCGTATAAAAGTGAAAGTGTCACAATCTGAACCCGTCTCACTCTAGAGTCCAAACCTCAAATACATTTGATTTCTAACCACCTACGTCTGTCCTCCAATCAGAAGAACATAGTTTGGGATTAATGCTAGGTTCATTCACAAAGGAGAGAATCCCCACGTCAGGGACGGACGATTAAACACAGCGGTGTTAAGAGGATCACGTGGAAGGGTCTTG
Source organism: Orcinus orca (assembly GCF_937001465.1). Taxonomy (NCBI): domain Eukaryota; kingdom Metazoa; phylum Chordata; class Mammalia; order Artiodactyla; family Delphinidae; genus Orcinus; species Orcinus orca. Next base: position 564,707 of record NC_064571.1, read on the forward strand.
TGGCGACACCAGCAGGAGGGAAGTCTGCCCAAGTCAGGACAGCTGGTGGTGTTTGAAAAGGGCTTTGCCAACTCAAAGCACCCCTCCGGCCGTGCAGGGCTGGGCGGGTGGGAGGGTGTGAGATGAGGACGAGCAGGGGGCTGTCGCGTGCCCACGGGGCCTGTGTCCTCCCCGAGGAGCCGGCGTAGTGATGGCGGGTCTCCAGTCTCTGCTGCAGGGCAGGCACAGATGGCTCTGAGATGAGACACACGTGGGCTCCTAAGGCCACAGGGCTGAGGCCACACAGGGGATCCCAAGTGCAAGGTCCCTGCACCCAGCAGCCCCTGACCGCAGCCCCTCCCCGTCACGTGGAAGACACGGCGCACGCGGGCCTCGGGGGACAGCTGGGAGCCACCGGCTGACAGAGCAGGGACGCTGCACTGTCCCCTTTGTCTTTTTATCCGCACATGCCCAGGTTTTTGGAGTGGGACTGCTAAGAAGTTATAAATTGTGCTTTTTATAGCTGCTTTACAAGAAGTAATTATTCATTCTCTTCTTCAATTAAACAAAGACTTTGGTTTTAGAATGACTTTAATTAATGCAATTTTAACAGGACTGTTCAAAAGCTGACAGCAAGGTAAAAATCTTGCTTTGATGCACATTCTTCAAGCCTTTTTAAACCTCATCAATCCCATCACAGTGAAGTTTTTTAAAGGTAAGTTAGCACCATCCGTGGACTTTAGACACCGCTGCTTCCCTTGCTGAGTCCAGAAGGGAACATATCCAAACAACAAAACATTCCCGGGAGGCAAAACCAAGCTGGCCCGGACCATGTGGTCACTTCAGGTGACGAAACAGAGGCTGTGAGAACCAGCATTCCAGGCAGGTGGAGGGAATCCCTCAGCTGCCGTGTGGGGATGCGGAGGCTGGAGGCGTCTCGAGGGGAGAGATGAGAAAGAAGAGGTGCTCGGGCGACGGGGCTGCGCCCTAACCTAAGGCGGGGGGGCTGCACCCTAACCTAAGGCGGGGGGGGGCGCCGGCGAAATGCTTGTGTGAACACAGTGGGGGGTCAAAGCACGGTCTTCACCGGAATCACACCCAGGGGCCTCCAGCCCTGCAGGTTAATCCACAGACAGAAAGCAAGCCCTGGTAGAGCAGCCCGAGGGATGCGTGGCCCAGCAGCTCCCACACCTCCGCTCCCCAAAATGGGCTCAAAGGTCAGGTCCCGGGGAGCCCTGAGGACCACCCACCTCGACAGTGCTGCCCGCACAGCCCAGGGCGCCGGGACCTGCCCACCCCCACCCCCGCCCCGGGACGCAAAGTGGCAGCAGCGCCCACCACAGGACGAGTCTCAGCGAGCCATCCCGAGTTCTCACTTCTCCCACGAGGGTGGCTTTAACGTTTCTTTTGAAAACCAAACACTGACCACCTCCTGACCAGATATCCCGCACACCTCCTGGGTGACTCGCACAGCCCGTCACTCTCAGGAACTGTCCCCTGGACTTGCCATTCCTGCCTCTCCCACCCGAAGTCAGGCTCCCCGGATACAGCACAGCTCCCAGTGGGATGAGCAGGCAGGTGCCCCTCTGTCCCCGTCCAGTGGGCTCTGGTCTTCACCCTGGAGTTGAGAGTCCCAGCAGACGCTCGCGCACGCAGCGGGAGGCCTTCACCAGGAGACGCCGGCTGCTCCGGCCCTGCATGTGTCCGCTGGGGGAGCCTCCCGCCACCAAGGCTGTGAGCAGGGCCCTGTGTCTCTCCCTGTCCCTGTCAGCCCCTAACGGGTCTGCCTCCTTACAAGGCCTCGATCGACCCTGAGGGGTGGCTGGGTCCCTGCTCTCGATCTTGAGTGACGGCACAGAGCACCAGGGCCCAGGGTCTCCCTCAGGGTGGGCTGGGCAGAGGGGCGAGCACGAGGGGCTCTGTCCGCCTGGCCTCACACTCTGCAGCCTGCGTTCCAGCCTCACTCAGGAGGAGAGGGAGCAAGGGAGGGGGAGGCCTGACCCTGCGTCCAGGGAACCTGCAGGGCCAGATGACAACTGGAATTAGCATCAGAACGCCTTGATAGAAGGAAGAGGGAAGAGTTGAAACCCTGAATGAAAACAGATCATTCGTCGTCAGGCTGAACAACGGAACAAGACATAAACAGCAGCTGCGACAGCCTGCACAGAACAGGCCACTGTGCTCAAGATGGAGCGCACGGTGCTCACAGCCCTGCGAACAGCTCGGCACCGCAGCCAAGCTCTGCTCTGAGCAGAGGACAGAATCACAGTGAGCTGGACGTGCACTCCAAGGTCAGGATCTGAGCTGGAACCCAGTTCTGTGTTGACAACCGCGTGTGGAAAAAGACTGACAGAGACACAGGACACGAGGACGGAGGAGGGCCAGGCCCGTGCCAGCCTCGGGCGAGCGACGCAGCCTCTTAGCGCTGTGCTCTGCTAGGGAGCCGCCGACCAAAGCCACCGTGCCAGCCAGGCACAGTAATAACCACTTGCGTGAGTTCTCTCACAACAGGAGATCATGACGGGAACTCGGAACTAACACGCTACCACCGGCTGGAAGGATCTGGGAGGGATCGAAGGAGGGAGGCGCCGCAAGCCCAGAATAAGCTCTGCCAACCTCCCAGAAACCCTCACGCTGGAATCCATCTTGGCTGAGAGATGTGTGTGCCACCAGGAAGGGCCCTGACGCAGACCAAATACAGGCCGAGAAAGATGACCGGCCAAAGGCAACCCGGGAACAGACCCAATCACCAGGGAACCTGAGACCGCAAGCCACGTGGCGGGGCAGTCCTCCTGGGTCCCTCACCTGCTGCCCTCCTCCCGGGCGCCCCCCCCCCCCCCGTGAAGTCTCCTGTTCCATCAGCACGTGCGTCTCCTTGGACAGTTCATTTCCGAGTGTTAGACAGGAGCCCACTCTTGGGCCCTGGAAGGGGTCCCCCTTCCTACAACAGCTTCAACATTGGGAAGACAGGCTCCCACCTCTCCCCGGGGACCCTGGCGGGCAGTCATGAATGTAATTAATCAATCGATGATGTAACTCGTTACTGCCATCGGGGAGAAGCAGGTGTTCCAGAGTTCCAGGCGCCCCTGCCCTCCCAGCCCTGGGGTGGGAGCAGGTGAGGAAGCCAGGAAGCAGGCACATTCACAAGGCCTGAGGCCGCCACCTCTGTCCTCTCCACACTGCACCCCCGAGGCCGGCAGGCCAGACACCAGGCCCCTCCACATCTCACCCGCACCCCAGGACGAGCGCACGGGAAACACTACTGGTTTGTCACTAAGCGGGTCCCATGGCCTCACTGGCCACCTCAAGTGGCCCAAGCACACGCATCCACCTCCTGTGCTCTCCAAGAGGGTGTGACAGGCTGGCCTCTGGGCCCGGCTCCCACTCCCAGGACCCGCAGGGGTCTCTGCCACAGTCTCCCCAGCAAGCCCCCTCCCAGGGCCCATGAGCCCTGGACACACAGTGACTCAGGTAACGAGGGTCCCGCTCCCGTTACCTGCAGACGCCTGTGGGGCTGGGTGCCCTCTCCTTCCACCCGGCAGACCCTCAGGAAGGAGAAACCACTGCTCTCCCCACGGGGAGGCACAGGGAGGGCCCTGCGCTACGCCCAGGCTCCCTGCAGGGGCTGCGGCGGAAGGGCGGCGCTGGAACCCACCTTACCTTGCCGAAGGTCAGACAGTCCTTGTCCTGGTCTCTGTCCTTCATCTCGAAATCATAGAGTGCTTTGCCCTGGGGCGGGGCCTGGGGCAGAGGCCGCACACCCTGGACGTGGCTGGCGGGCAGGAGGCCGTGGTACCAGCGCTCGTCCACCCGGTGCTGCAAGACCATGACGTCCCCCTCGCTGAGCCTGAGGTCCCCGGGCTCCTTCCCCTCGCAGCTGTGCAGGGCTTTGCTGGGGGACGGCTGGGGAAGGCTCTGGAAGCAGAACACAGCGGTTACTCAGCAGCTGCCCACCCGGCCCGTGTGGCACCTGGTCTGAGGGGCCCCCAAGTCTGAAAGCCCAGGTTGGGGAGATACCTCAAGGGAGCAGCCCCCCACCCCAGGAACACGGGGCCAGGCCCTGTGGGACAGGGGGTCTGCAGAGGGTCCCGCGACAGGCCGCGGGCCTCCACGCGGGCTGCCACGCTCCGCATTGGAAGGACGCTGAGGAGGGTGCTGGGAGACCTTCATTCGAGGCGCAGAGAGAGACAGGACCCCTCGCCGGAAGGAGACGGAATCCTGCCGCCCGGGCTCTGGCTCCAGAAAGTTTTACTCACTACTCCGTGCTGACCTGTCATACCCTGGGTGCTATCTCTATCCGCCAGATTTCCGACAACTACCATGCCAGTGTCCCCTCCCTGAACCTCCACGGCAACTCAGAACGTGCATCCAGGGGCTTTTCGAGCTGAGGAGACAGACTTGCAGGACCGTACTGCACCCTCCCATGTCACTGCCTCACAGCCAGGGGCCCAGGCTCGAGGTCCACAAGGGACCCCCAGGGCTGGGAGCTCTAACGAGGGGTTCCAGCCATCACGGACCCCTGCCCCCCACCCGCCATGGCTCCCAGCTTCCTGAGGCCACGGCAGCCTCGTCCACAAGTACAATTTCAAGAGCCTGAGACAAGGATCCTCTTCAGGTCATGGGATGCTCCCACCCTCCTGTCAAAGGTCAGCCAACCCACCCACCTGTCTGACCTGCCATCCGGCCACAAGCAGAGCCCTGGGCTCCCTGCTCTTCAGCAACAAGGGGTCCGGGTTTCTCTCCCCCTTCTCTGCAGCAGCCAAGTTCCGCTCAGCTGAGCAGCCTTGTCAAAGGTAAGCTGCCCGCCAGGAAAAGCACACGGAGCCTCACCTCGTCCCTGTGTCCCCACCCAATGGCTCCCCAACAGAGGCCATGTTTCCTCCCCAGGGCTGCCCGGCCAGGGATCCCTCTGGTGCTTAAATCCACCTACACAGAGGCACGAAGCCCGAAGCCGCTGCATACAAGAGGCTCTCCGAGGAGACACGACAGCACTCAGGCCGGCCTCTGCGCCCATGCCTCCGCAACACCCGGGACGGCAGTGGAGAGAGGATGTGCGGCAGAGGGACACTCGGCCACCACCAGCCAGGGCCACAGCAGCAACAGATGGCTTTCCTGGAAGAACCCAAGCGGGAAAAGCCACAGCCAGCTCTGTGCTGGGGGCACGACGGGCGAGCTCAGGGACAGCGATGGCCAGGAGAGAAAGAGAGCCACGCAACTCCATGGCCAGAGGGCAGCGAGCCCTGCCGGCGGCGCTCCATCAGGACATTCGGTCCCCCCACACACACCGCCCCCCCATCTGGCAACACCTGGAGACATTTCTGGTTGTCATACTGGGAGGTGGGTGCTCAGGACGGGCCCACCCAGAGCTCCTGGCTGAGTGTCCGTCTGAACCCCGCCCCGCCCCTGAGGTTAAATTTCCCAAAAGAAAGGCGCTTCCTCATCCTAAGTGAACTTTCAGTCCATCACAACTAGAAGCCTTTGTTTTCGCAATGGGCGTGTTTCACCGGTGACCCTGGAGAAGCTGGGACACCCATCACGGTGAGAGGGGTCGGGGGATCTCCTGCTGCCCGGGAGCGTGGGCTCGGCGAGCGCACCCCCCGCATCCTTTCACATCACCCGCCCCCCCCCCCCCGCAAGGGCCACGCGCGAGAGCCGCTCTCACAGCCACAGATGGAGGCCAGCGGTGGGGGGGGGGGGGGTTAATGCGAGCAGAAGGGCGGGACCCACCCTCCACGCCTGCGGGCCCCGCGCCGCCACGCCCTCCCGCACCCCTCCACGCCGCCCCATGCAGGGGACGCCGAATTTCCACTCGGGCCTGCCCACCACCCCACCGGCCCCGACACAGAGGCCGCGGGCACACACGGAGGGTCAGCGGCAAGGCACCGAGGTGCCGCCCCGGCTCCGGCCCGTGTGGCCCGCACTCCGGACCTTCGGGGGGCTTTGTCCTCCGCCAATTCTGCAGAGCGGGCACGGCAACCCGCCCGCCGAGCCGGTCCGCGTGCGGGCCCCGGCCTCCCAGGCCAGCCTCTACCAGCCTCTAGGCTGGCTGTGACCTCAAAGTTCTGCGCTTCCAACTTCCCTCCCACGGGGTGACTCAGGTCAACCCAACCGCAGGCTCCACACCCCTGCCTAGCCCTGCGCGCCTCACCCCCGCCGCCCAGGGCCCTCCGGGGACCCGCGCGCCCGGCTTCCACCCCACCGCCCGGCCCTCCCCTCTCCCGCCTTGGCCCTGGGGTCCGCAGGGCGCCCTCCGCCCACCGTGGTGCCCCCGCTAGACCAGGGACTCCAGAACAGGCCGCAGCGCTTGCCCGGCCGCCCCGGGCGCTCCTGAGACACGCTGAGCAGAGAGGCGGGTGAGAGAGCGGCCGACGACAGATGTGTCCCGGCAACCGCTGGGAGCCGCGTGCCTTGGATCTGGGAAAAGCCGACCGAGCCTGGGGCGAGCGGAGGAGAGGCGCCAGTCACCTCCCGGGCGGGGCAGGAGCCGGCCTCTGCCACAGCCTCAGGCAGCCGCCCTGACCCCGAGGTCAGAGCGCGGGGCGGGAGCCAGCAGGCAACCTCACCGGCTCCGGCCGCGCCACTGAGGCTCCCGCGGGCAGCGGACCAGGAGCGGCGAGAGAGCGCGAAGGCGGGCGCAGACAGGCAGCGCGGGAGACACCCCTCACTAACCCCCGCCCCAGACGGCCAAGACCAGCCTCTGCCGGCGCAAACGGAGAGGGCGGAAGCCTCTTAAACACTCGGGCTGCGCTCCTGGGAGTGAAGAGTAAGAGACGCCGCTAGAGGGGCAGCTGCCCCTGGACCGCCCTCTCAGCCCGGCCCCGCTCAGAGCGGGTGGCTCTCAGCACCTCCAGCCTTCAGAGACCTTGATGACATGAGCAGATCAGTGCACGATGAGGGCCCAGGGCAGGCGGACGCTCTGACAGGGAAGACTCCACAGACGTCACGGCAGCAGCCAGAGGACCCCTGAGAGCAGCCCCCGGCCCAGGCTGAGGACGTCCACGGGGTCTCTGCAGCCGGGCCCTCTAAGGTCTCACCGCGCACTCCCCTCGGAGGAACCGCCCAGTCGAACACTGCCATGGAGCCCCCCTCGGGAGGCTTGAGACATTCAGGAAACAAAGTACAATGAAAGGAAAGTGCAACTGGGATGCCTAGAGGATAATTAACACAGCCACCCCGTGGGGCGTTCGTGATAATGAAGACAGATGCTGTCAATCTCACAGCTCACGACTCGGACGTGGAGGAGCCAGGGGATCTCACGCGTGCACAGCAGCCCCAGCTCTGTCTCACTGGGATCGACACGTAGGCGGGCTTTACAGATGCCCTGCTTGCACCAGGCTGCCCACGAGGCTCCCGAGGGCACTGCCCGAGACCAGGTCTCACTGCCCAACCCCCCAGCAAGTTGGGGTGCAGAGTGTGGACAAGGAACTCACTCAGCCTTTAGACCCGAAGGACGCACCGGTTCTCCTCCCACGCTGCTCCCTGGGCGACACGTGTTACCAGTGGGGGCCCCGGGACTATCTGCCCCCAGGACAGACACGACCTGCTTTCACTTGCTGTTGCATCCCTGACCCTGGCCCGGTACAGAGCACACGCTCAAAACACCTACTGAAGGGATAACCCTGTGGGCTGCCAAGCCAATCCCCAGACTAGGGCCTGGCTGAGGGCCTCGGGCTGGAAGGACTTTTCCCAGGTCGGGAGGTCCAGGATCCATGCAGCTCTAAATCCTGTTGTTAACACCAGCCGGGCCCAGGTGACCGGAAATCCCAGTGATCATTCAAAGAGGAGCCAGGCTGAGCGAAGGCTTGGAGATGGAGACCCGGGGCCTGGCCTCCTGGGGAGACACAGCCCGGTGAGGTCCCTGCAGCGTGAGCGGGCCCCAGGGAGAGAGCGCCCAGCGCCAACCAACCAAGCGTCGCAGGATCTGAGGAGGCAGCAGAGACAGCCAGTTGTCCCCCGAGTCCACCTGATCCTCCTATCGGGGAGAACATTCCAAGTTTCAACCGGGGCCAAGCTCACCAGCTAAGAACCCCACCTCCCAGCCTTGCTCGCAAGGAGGCTTGGCCACACGTCAAAATTCCAGTCAGTGGAGACAAGCGACAGGGACTTGTGCCAATTCTAGCCTGCGGTGTGTTTGGTAAAGACGTTTTTTTTTTTGTCTTTATCGAATTTGTTACAACGTTGCTTCTCCTTTTTTTATGTTTTGGTTTTCTGGTGTGAGGCATGTGGGAGCTTAGCTCCCCGACCAGGGATCGAACCTGAACCCCTCTCATTGGAAGGCGAAGTCCCCACCACTGGACCACCAGGGAAGTCCCCTGTAACGCCATTTAGAAGGAAATGCCAATTCCTGTCCCTCCGCTCCTGTGGCTTGAACAGCATGGTGGGGGCGGGCGGGGGCAGCCTTTTCCACCAAGATTACACTCCAAGCAAAGGAGGGAAGGCCCCGGGTCCTCAGATGACGCTGTGGAGTACAGCCTGGATGTCACGTGCAAAAAGGAAACTTTATCCTGATTGAGCCGCCATGTTTTGGGATCTTCTCATCAGCAGCTTGGCCTGTATCCTGACTAATCCGGGGAATGTGAGGTGCAATTTATGATTTCTATGCTCATCAGCAGTTTTCAAGCCAAACCGTTCACTCTGACATCACCGTGGAGGTTGTCACACGCATACTTTCCTTCTAACACGGACACTCTCAGACTTACGATTACCTGAAAAGGCACGTGTTAATAATGTATTTAACCAGAACATCCCTGTTTGTCTCCCAGTTTACAAATTTCACCTGTAATGAAGCTGTCACTATCTCACACTCCAGCTGGGAGGTCCCTGGGCTTCACTTTTCTTGTTGGTTACATTTCAAGTTCCTTCTTCCCTTTTTCTTATTAAAAGCTACCCTTGGATCCTAGCTCTTTCTTCGACCCTTTCATTCTGATGGTTTCTTCCTTCCTCGTGTTTGGACGCTCGCTTCTCCGAGAATTTATAGAACAGCACACTGCACCAGGTCCCGCACCAGGCTCTGTGCTGCAGGGAGTAAAGCATCCCCCACCCACAAGGTCACAGAAACATGCGACTGAGACAAGCGCACAATGTGTCCCCACGCAGGCGGGCTGAGGACCCACCAAGGGCTGCCCTGTGATGTGACCACGAGGGGAGAAGCTGCCTTTAGCTGAGTTTCGTGTTTCAGTGAGATTCAGGAGGCCTAAAGAACAGACGTATCTTTCTTTTTCTTCTTTTTTTTTTTCCTGTTCCCAACTCGGGCCAAGGCTGTCTTCTCAAGTTTCTGCTCCACTCCCTGGTAGCAGATTCGCCCATGTTCCTGTATTCTGGAAGCTGTTTACGGCCCACATTCGTGGAAATGCTGGGAGTGAAGATGACTGTGCCAGACAGCGGGCGCACTCACACTGGACAGTCCGCACGTGGCCGGGCTCGGGCTCACGCTGATGAGGGTCCCCGGGGACACTGCTGGCGGCGACACGGTCGCCTTCATTCCGTGACACGAAAAGGGCCACCACTACTCAGTGCGCTCCCTTAGGGCCCGGCCCGATCCCAAGTCCACTGAGGCCCGCGGGCGTCAAAAGTGCCGGCAGCTCCCAACAACACCGCTGTGTCCCTGGGCACCGGCTTTTCTAAGTTCCCACAGGACCAGAGAACGCCTGCCGCATTCCGGCCGACACAGCTTCACAACGCTCTGTGTCGACGGCAAGCTCCCCGTTTCTGGTCTGTCTTGGTGGCGGTGGCCGCTTTCCGGCCTGTGTCCACCGCAATCTCCGCGTTTCCGGTCAGTGTGTGCGCTGATGGAGACGCAGCGGGAGGAGCCTCTCAGGCACCCTCGTGTCGCAGTCTCTGGGGCGGGGGGGGGGGGGGCGGTGGCCTCAGATCCTGGCGGCCCGGGCAGTCCGGGCTCAGCTCCTCCCCACGACGGCCCCTCGGAGCCTCCACACGGAGGAGCGCGGAGATGTCCCTGAGCGGCCTGACGGCGAGTGCCCACCTGCGCTCCTGCCCCCGACCAAGGGGATGGCACATCGGCTCCACGAAGAGGCGCCTGGTCCCGCGTGGGCGCCAGCCGCAGGGCGGAGGGGACACGCAGATCCAGGAGCGGCGCAAGGCAGGCCGCCCACGCGGGAGGCGAGGCGGACTGGGTTCTCTCCAGCCTCGCGGACCCCGCCCCCCACGCGGGATGACCCGACCCAGGATGACCTCCAAGCCGGCCCTGTGTCTGTGTTGGGTTCCCGCGCGGGAGCGCGAGGGCTGACAGCCAGGTTCCCCGCCCAGGAGCCCCTGCTCCCCATGCACCTTCGCTGCAGGTCCCTGGGGGCTGCCCCGCCCCACTGTCTGCCCGTCCCCGCCCAGGAGGCCTCACGTGCCCCACAGGACTGGCGGCAGACCCTGGGCCGGTGCTGGGCTTTGCTTCCCATGCACCCGCAGGGGGAGGAGTGCTCTGTAACGCCCGGTTCACAACGAAAATCACAGTTCTTCTGACAAGTATGGAAAGGTGAGGTAGGAGGTCAAGGGGAGCAGCAGCCAGCTTCAGAGCCCGAGCCTCCCCTCATCCCAGGGCAGCAGGGCGCCCAGCCACGTGCGGAGCAGGCTCTCCGCTCAGCCCTGGCTCACCCACCAGAGGTCATCAAATCCATCCTCCCGCATTTCCCAGGAACACCAAGAGGCTAAAACTGGTGGTATGTAGGGAGCTTTTTGTCTCTTAATGGAGAAGCCTCTAGGGAGAAGATTCGTAGAGGATGCTAAGGCAAACAAGTGTTCCAGGAGCCTGGACATGGTCCTAGAAAAGGCAGACGCTTCTAAGTATAGAAGATGGCCAATAAGGAGCTCACCTCTCCACCAGAAATACAAGTCAGATGGGTGCAGTGAGGACGGCCCGGCCCGGCACTTGCACACGGCCCGCTCTATATCGCATCGGATGGAAGTCAGATCAGAAAAGGCTAACCCTTGTGTGACACCCTCTCTCCCCTGCTTTGCTTCCAAAGGACCCCCTTTATCCTGACTCACAGTCACTGTCACCCCTTCTTTGTCAGGACCGGCTGCTTTCTCCTGAGCACCTGGGCTGCACCCCTTACAACCCACCGGATCCTCACAGCAGCCCTATGAGGCTGGCCTTTGTTACTGATGCTCTGCAGGCAGGAAGCTGAGGCACGGTGCATTTCAGTAACTTGCCCGGGTCCCAGAGGTGGTGAGGGCACTAGGCGGTCTGCCTCCCAAGCCCAGCGCACACCCGCCACTCACGCTGCCCCTGAGAACAATGCGACCGCTTATCTAGCTGCTACCCCGAGCCACGCACGCCAGGTAACCTGATTACTGCTCACGGGAACCCTTTGAAGTAGGAGTCATAACTACCACTTTTTAAGTGAGAAAAGTTAAGAGGCAAGTCAGCTCCCGGATGTCATGGGGCTGGGTAAGAGGGGGCCGACGCTTAGCTCTTCACCACCACCCACATCGGAGAGATGGGGACCCCCAACAGAGCCCTGATCCTTCTCTGTTTAGCATGGAAGGAAAAGGAAAGGTGGATCGTTGACCATTAGGCCGGGAGGGTCCACACCTGTGTTTGCATTTATCCAGTTTAGAGAAGAATTGCTCATTTTTCCACTTTCTGGGAAGACATGCCTATACTGCAGGCTGACTGGGAGAAGCTCCTAGTCACATTCTGGACAGTGGTTACCAAAGGAGAGTGTGACGGAGTCCCTGGAGGGGTCTCTTTGGTGGTGTGCATGCCCAGGTGCTCCCCGCGGGGTATGAGGGGCTCCCCCCCAGCCCCAGGACTGCTCTGGCCTCGATCCAGGGATGCTCAGCCAGTCATATGTCCGACACGTTCCACCCGGCCTCCTGCGGGAAGTCCACTCACCAGAACCTGCTTTATGGGGTAAGAGGGGCCTTGCACTAGGATCTCCAACCACCCTGGAAGAAGGCCTGGGTGTCAGGAAGGAAAGCAAAGGCTTCCCATCAGCATCTGTCCTTTTTTCCGGAAGGTTCCTTTTAGGCCCTTATTTCAGCCCACACTAAACACCACATTATCTTTAAATACTTTTTAAAACATCATTGTTTCAATGCTACCAAAAAAAAAAGAGTAATACAGGAAGGTAAGGGAAAAATAAGGTGTTTGTAAATATCCAGGTTTAAAACAAAATAAGTTTCCTTCGGAATCCAGCTCTGAGGGCCAGAAGGGAGGCCCACGTTGGAGCAGATCCCAGGCCCTGGAGGAGTCTGGGGGTGGCTGTGCATCAACATGTTTAAGGGCCTGGCTCTGCCACATTCGTCTCCTCATGTGCAAAATGGACATCTTAAAGTGCCTCTCTCCCAGGGATCCTGTGAGCCTAAACGAGGGGACATCCCTCTGTCGCTCACACGAGTGCCTGGAAGCAGCAAGTCCGGTGCGTGGTTACATGTTGGTGTCAGAAAGCGAGATGGGACGTGTCCTCCAAACTTGTCCGTATCACACGAACACAAAACATATACACAGGCGAGCTCTGTGGAAACAAAGACCTTAGCCGATAAATGTAATGAGGACAATTTTTTTTTCTTTTTTTTTGGCCACGCCGCATGGCATGTGGGATCTTAGTTCTCTAACCGGGGATCGGACCCCGTGCCCCCTGCAGTGGAAGCGTGGTGTCTTAACCACTGGACCATCAGGGAACTCCCCGACATATCACCTTTTGGTATTACGTGGCAGCATGTTACAAGACGGAAAGGGGGAAACTTCCTGGTGCAGCTTTGCTCCAAACATATTCTGAGTGCTAGAGAGCCAGCCAGCTACGTGCTGTCGTGCCCACGGGAAGTCCCTTCTCGCCTTCACGCTCCCGTGTGACTTTAGAGTGAAAGTGGGTAGACCCTGGGCGCCAGTGCCCATTCCTGTGGCGCACCTGCCAGGAAGCAGACGCGGGGAGGTGGCCGCTCCAGCCAGCCAGGCTCGGCTACACTTGCGGCGCAGGGCCCCCTGCCGTGCAGCACTCCCACGCTGATGGGGCAGGGGAGCCAGGCTGCACTTGCCTTCTGCTGGCTGCTGCGCCAAGGCCTGGCTTCACCCTTCTTTCCCCCACGAGAATAGCTCAAAGGAACCCAGCGGTTTCCGATCATTTATTATGCATGGCAGGAAATGCTTCCAAACGTTGGTGAGGACACAATTAACATACCATGTAAAATTCAAGAGCGTTGTATTCCTTGCCACCCACACAGGCACTGAGCCACCGCCTGCTGACCCTGGGAGGCTGTGAGACCCGCTGAGCAGAGAGGCAGACGCTCCCACCTCCTGCCCTGCAGATTAAAGCAGGTCCTGCGCACCGTGGGCGGCCCAGCCCGCTTAGCACTGCAGGGAGAGCTGAGAAAGGCAGCCCAGCACCACTGGAGGCACCCGCCTCCGTCCAGCAGGGGCTGAGCCAAGGGAGCCTGGGGCCCCGTGCGCGGGGGCGGGGGGTGGGGGGGGTGGGCTGCTGGTGGGCCGGCTCTGCCTCGCTCCCACATAGTCTTGGGGGCGGGCAGGGCTCAGCGGCCCCGTCCAGGGGCTTTGTGCTGCTCCTGCTAGAGGAGCTGCCCTTCATGTGAGCTGAGCTGCAGGCGCAGGGGAACGGGCTCGGCCTTCACGACACCTGCCGGAAGACCAGACTCGGCGCTATAGGGCGTGCGCTCCTGTGAGACAGGGACAGCGCAGCACGAGGGACACGGCAGGTAACTGGCTGTCCCCACCCCAAGCCCAGAGAGGCCACGGGGGCCACAGCGGGCAGGGCACAGGCAGGCCGAGGGGGGCTCCAGGCTGCAGCCCTCTTGGTAAAGAGTCTCTGCTGCTGCTGTTTACAGTCAGCCTCGGCCAAAACACAGGCCAGACCGGAGCGCTCGGAGGGTCGGCAGACATCACACCATCTTCTCGCTGCAGCTGGAAGCAAAGTCACCGTCCTGGACCCGCTGCTGCCCCACAGGCACCCGCAGCTCAGTGTGGACGGCTCAGCCCCAGTCCTGCCGGGGCCCAGATCGCCACGAGGCCGCAGGGAGGGCCGGGGAGCCGCAGTCCCTCCCAGAGTCTTAAGAAAAGACTCTTAAGAACTGTTGTTCATATTCATTCACCTGCTGAGTGTACACTGGCCGCCTAACATGTACCAGACGCAGTTCTAGGAACTGCTTACACGTCAGAAACAAAATAGAAAACGTCTCTGCCCCGTGGGAACACACATTTCAGAAGGGGAGAGAGATATACAAGATAAGCCTTTAGTACCTGCGGCACATTGAAGACAGTGAGCCCTGTGGACCAAGCAGGCCAGCAAGAGGATCGGAGAGTCAGCGAGCACGGGCTTCACAGTTTCAGTCGGAGGGAGAGACCTTGGAGGGGCCGGGGGAGACCTTGGAGGGGTGTGAAGCCTGCAGCTTCTGGGGACACACTCCAGGCGGGGAGGACGGGCAGCAGGCCTGGTGAGGCCCGCCTTTGAGAAGTCCTCTTTTCACACTCAAGTCGATTTCCTTTCTTCTTTTTTTTTAAAAAAAACCATGGAATTTTTTTTACAATATTTATTTATTTATTTTGGCTGCACTGGGTCTTAGTTACAACACGCAGGAGGATCTTTAGTTGCAGCATGTGGACTTCTTAGCTGTGGTATACAGGCTTTAGGTCCCTGACCAGGGATCGAACCCGGGCCGCCTGTGTTGGGAGCGTGGAGTCTTACCCACTGGACCACCAGGGAAGTCCCTCAAGTCTGTTTCTTTATGAAGCAAAAGGGCAGAGAGAAAAGGGGAGGAAGAGGCAGGAGCGGCTGGGTGGCTGTGACTGATGACAAACTCGGGCTCCCGTGATGGCCAATTCCTGGCCCTTGCTCGGCCCAGCCCCCCGGGGGGCAGGAGGAGGGTGCATGCTCAGTATGGAGAGATCTCAGCGTCATGATTCCCGATGCTTAGGGCAGCGGAGCTCCAGGCGTACAGCATGGCCTTTTGGTTTATCTTCTGTCATCTTGGAAAGAGCACCTTCCTGTGCTCAAGAGAAAAGCTGAGGAGTCCTTTGTAGATTCTGGTCCAAAGTCAACCACAGACACTGAAGATTCCAAATCCCTGGCTTTTCGCATGGGCTTGGGCCACGAGCTGACCCTCGGCACCACCTGTACTCAGCGCGTTTATCGGGGCTCCCATGATAAATACTGCCCAAGGTGCTAGTGACCAGCGATGAGGGACTCAAAGATCCTTCCAGAGGGTTCCCAGCCCCAACACAGAGCCTGTCCACACACACATACACACACACACACACATCTTGATGGGGCTGGGGTGGTGGCATCTGTTGTGCGTCTGTGTGCAGATCTGACGTATCCACCTTGTTCCATCCATCATCCACCCAATTCCTGGCTACTCCTCTGTACAGGTACCGCGTGAGGAACCGAGCGTGTAACAGTGGCAAGGCGGACACGGGCACCCTCTCACAAAGTCTGTGATGAAGACGGAACATTTACTTATATGATAAGACACACAAAGCTTACAGGACTTGAAAAATCTACAGGATGAAAGTCTTGATACTTCTGAGATACGCCAAGATGAGAAAATGAACGACCAAAGTAAGGAAAGAGACAGAGAGAGACATGGCACAAGGCGGAGTCTGCCGTTTCTCTTTAGTTTTACAGTAACATTTGAAATCAAACCCACACCGAGCTGGGCAGGCTGACCGCACACATTCCAATGTGACAGAAGCTGGGCAGAGGATGCTTTCTGGCACTTTCCATCAGGGAAACTCCACAGCCCGGAGCGGGAGGAGACAGCCAGTTGGTACAGGCCACGTGCAGCTCATCACGTACTTGCTTTGAAAATCTTTTAACCATTGCTTCCTCCGGACGAAATTAAACACTTCTTAAGGGCCAAGAACCTTAAGGCATCCCCTTCTCAAGGCCTGGTTCAGTGACTGGTAATCCGAGAACCCACTGGACCCAAAGCTGAAGGCTCGCCAGAGAGACCCCTGGACGCCATTCACTGTCACATATCCCTCTTCTTCTGTTTGCGGAGCTCCAGACACCACAAAACCGCCGAAGATGGGAGAGCCGGTGGGGGGGCGGGGGGCGGGCGCTGAGGTGCAGGCTCCTGCGGTGTGTTTTCCCTTCCTCTGCTTTCTCGCGTCCTGGCTGTAAATGAGGCTGAGCGCTGCCCTCATGCAGCCCGGGAAGCTCTGAGCCTCTCTGCCTAAGCTTCCCTGAAGCTGCAGCTGGTGGCAGCCGTGCCCCAGACGCACGGGGAACAGCCACCGTCTCGGGAGGAGCCCGGGGAAGGCAGAGCGGCGGGGGCGGGAGCACGCACGGGTTCTAGTCTTGACCTCTGGGGTCACTGGTTTCTTCTCTCAAGGCAAAGCTCCCAGTGATCTTCACCCACTGGAAAAGTCTTAGTAAAGAGCCCGCCTGCTGATCAACCCCACTGTTTGGGCCTCATGGGGACCTGGCCTCACGGCAAAAGCCTTTTCCCCAAGAGTTACTCTTTCCTCAGAAATCTCCAGATGGATCCACTAAGCTCGGTGGGGGTCTGCCAGTGACTCGGCCTAGAAACTGGGGACTCTGGCAAGCACTGGGTGGGGGTAAAGTAGCAAACAGATGCACAGAGACGCCACTGAGAGCAGAGAACCAGGAGGGAGAGGAGCAGCCTTGGGAAGGAGAGGAGCCTGGCACACAGAGGTGTCTTCCCAGGACGTTTTGTGCCCATGTGAGGCGCCGTCACATTCCTGCCCCCAAAGTTACGTTAGTCTCTCCGGTTCACATGCACAGAGATTTGGGGGCGAGGAGAGCCATGCTGCCAGGCCGCATGATGGTGGGCAGCTGGGAGCCTCATGTGGTGAAGTGTCCCATTCCCAAACCCCATTTCTGGACTTCCTTTCTGTTAGTACCGTGGCAGAGGCACCCTGGACAACCCCCCTCACTGAAACAACTACAGTGTAGATGAAAGAACGCACTGTCTTTGAAATGCATCGCTGGGACTGGAGGCTCACAGCACCACCTCAAAGCGTTCTTGGAAAAAACTAACACAAACAGGTAGGTAAACAAACTGTTCTAATCAGTTTACAAGAAATTCAGGGGATGATGGAACACGACAAACAACAACACAGGATGCAACCAGCAAAGTCAAGAATGGGGGACTCTCTAGGGGCTTCCCTGGTGGCGCAGTGGCTGAGAGTCCGCCTGCCAATGCAGGGGACACGGGTTCGTGCCCCGGTCCGGGAAGATCCCACATGCCGCGAAGCGGCTGGGCCCGTGGGCCATGGCCGCTGAGCCTGTGCGTCCAGAGCCTGTGCTCTGCAACGGGAGAGGCCACAACAGTGAGAGGCCCGCGTACCGCAAAAAAAAAAAAAAAAGAATGGGGGACTCTCCAGGGCAGATGACCAGGTCTCTTCCACAAATCAATGGCGTGAAGAGGCAGTGGGGACCTTTAGAGGTGACAAGAAATGGGAGAGACATAACCTGTGCCATGTGTGGGCCTTATTTCAGACAAAACCATCATGAAAAGACATTTCAGACACTATCAGGGAAATTGCATATGGACTGGTATCAGGGAGTTATTATTCATTTTGAAAGATGTGATAATGGAACTGTGGTTACTTTTTTTTAAAGATTTCATCTGTCACAGATACACACTGAACTGTTTAGGGGTAAAATAACAGAATTTGGTAATTTGCTTTAAAAGATTCCCCCCTCCAAAAAAAATGTGGAGGGAGATATGAAACAAGATTGGCAAATGTTGATAACACTGGGCACGCAGGGGCCACTGTACCAGACTGTCCGAGATCGTCACTGTATTTGAAAGTATCCATAATTACAGAAGAAGAAACACCTTGCTCAGATTTCAGGAAACGGAGGGTTAAAGCCAGTGGCCAACAGAGGGGCCCTGAGAGGCAAGCACCATGGTGGTTTTCACCACGAGGTTTCTGCTGAACCGTCCTGAGGTTGGCAGCAGGTAGGCCGTGACGCTCAGAGGGGAGTCCACCAAGAGCCCCCCCTCGTGGAAGCAAAGATGAGAAGCGTGCTGGCTGCCCTGAGGGCCAAGCATCTCAACTCAGGGCTCGCCAACTGACTCCACCGAGGTCTGTAAACAGGACGTTGCGTCTAACTTGGGGACTCCAGGAATATAAGGTTGGTTTAATGTAGGATGATTACGCATTTCTCACATTGAAGATTGAAAGGGAAAAACAATGTCATCTCAAAAGTTAAAGAAAAATCATTTGATAAAATTCAAATCTGACTTATGATTTTAAAGTAACCTCTTAGTAAGCTGAGACAGAAGAGAATTTCCTTAACCTGACAAAGGACATCACCAAAGCCCCAACAACTACTATAGTCCTTCACAGGGGATCTCGAGCACATTATCTTTAAGCCTACGAGCCAGCCCAGGATGCTTTTCTATCCCTCCTATCCAGCACTGCACCAGAGATGCTGTCAGACGGACGAGAAGTGATGGAAAGGAAGAAACAAAACTATGCTCATTTGTAGATGACATGACTGTCTATGTAAAAACCCAAAAATACCAGCCAGAAATTATTGGAGTTAGTAAGAGTTTGGAAAGGTTATTGGATACAACAACTAATATGCAAAAATCACTCGTTTTTCTATACACGGTCAACAAGCAGAGCACATAAGTTTTAAAAATACTTCGTATTTTTGTTGCTGTTATAAATGGTACTAGGATAAATTTAACAAAAAATGTGCATTCCCTTTATGGAGAGTATTATGAAAGTTTATTGAAAGATGTTAGAGATCACCTAAATAAATGGAAAGGAATACTATGTTTTTGAGTAGGAAGATTCAGAATATTCAGATTACAGAAAAGCTGTAATCTTCTCTCAAACTGGTGCATGGTTCAAATGCACTTCCGATGGAAATCTCAGCAGGATTTTGACAAACTGATTCAAAATTCATGTGGAACAGCAAAGTTCCTTGTCCTGCTAGACATCAAGGCTTTAAGGAAGTTATAGTAATTATTAAAACATAATGGAATCAGGAATAGACAGACGGAGGGGACTGAGCCAGTCCAGAAACAGCACCACACAGAGAGAGGTGACCACGAGCGTGCGCACTCAGACAGCAGGGAAAGGCCAGGCATTTAATAAAGGGTGTTGGCAAAATCGGATTATCCACATGGGAAAAAAATGGTCCTCTACCTCATACCATATACGAAATTATTTCCAACCAAATTATAGTCTTAAATGTGGAAAGCAAAACTATGAAAGTTTTAGTAACTAATCTAAGGACCTAAGGTAGGAAAAGACTTTTTAAATAAGACACAAAACACTGACCATAAAATGTGTTCAAAAAAACTAAAACTAAGAAAACTTCCCTTCATCACAGGACCCTAAAAAGAAAGGAAAAAGACAATGCACAAGGTGGGAGAAGATATTTACAACACATTTCGGAAGCAAGTATTAGCCCCCAGAACATATAAATGAGTCAGTGGTTAGAGTGCCAGGAGCTGTCCCTGCCCTGCTCGCACCTGCTGGGGTCGGGTGAGGTGTTCCACCTGCCCCTCAGCTTCCTCACCTATGAGACAGGCACCACCATAATAGAAACTACTTCACGGGGAAGGATTAGAACAGTTAGTGTGTCCAAAACTGCTGAGAACAGTGGCAGTAAACACTAGATGAATACGGTCTACCTGTCTTCAAAGAAAAGACGGGTAATTCCAACAGGCATTGAATAAAAGACAAACACAAATGGTGCGTAAGTGCATGAAGGGTTCTCAGCAGCACTGGTCACTGGTTATCAGACATTTGCAAATTAAGGCACACAAGATGCCATTTCAACCCACCAAGTTGGCAAACACTGAAAAGTCTGACAATAGCAAGTGTTGGCAAGGGTGTAAAAACAAGCGTCTGTCTCCACGGCCGGTGGGAGAGAAAGTGGTGCCCCGCAGGCAGGCCCAAGAGCTCGGCCCAGGGGGTCACAAGCAAGAACACACTGCCTCGGGGACATCGAATGCCCAAGGGCTGTAAGGAGGATGACGCGTGACACGTCGATCACGGACGCTCTCCAGTGGAAGCGCTGGACGCCTGACGTGAGGACACGGCGAGTCCTTGCTGGGCAGGAGTAGGTCACAGAGAAACCCACAGCGATTCTGAGCACAGAACGTCCAGTCAACCACCCAGACCCTGTAGAGACACGCGTCCGAGTCCCTGAGTGGCTGCACCCGAAGGAAACGAAGGAAAGACAGCAGGGCCTCCGGTCCTGCGGCTCCGGCTGCGCAGACACACCCTAGCCTGTCCCGCTGTCGGTCTGTAAAGTGTGCGCACGTGAACAGGCTCCCGTGTACCATGTGTCTCGTGACAAAATTGCTGCTAGAAGATGAAGACTTGCATCGCTAACCTAAGCACCACACACGTTTCAACCCTCGGAGCTTTTTGCCAGGAGTGGTTTGGAATGAAGGCCCGGGAGGTTCACGGTGGCATCAGGAGGGGGGCGGGGGGCCGTGGGAACCGCGGGCCCGACACACGACACACGGCTGCAGGCCTGGGCCTGTGGGAGGAGCAGGGCGGCACCTGGCCTGGACACTAGGTCAGGGGGTGGGGTAATGGCTGTTACCGGGCAGCAGACTGGGAGTCCGTATAGAAGAGAACCTTCCAGCCGACAGAGCTGAGGAGGGAATGGGCTGCCTGGAGGTGGCGAGTTCCACAGGTGTCTGGGACCCAGGCAGACAGGAAACGGCGCTCTGGGGACTGCTGTAAAGGAGGCTGAGCCGCTGGGGGTGGGGGAGGGGAATCCCAGGAAGTGAACAGGGTAGGGGGTCCCTGAGATCCACCTCAAACCGGAGATGCTATGATTTCTTGGCTTGCTCTGTGCAGACCGACCCACCCTGACTTTGGCGGTGCCAGCTGTGGGGATGGAGTGAGGCACTGATCTGTACGGAAAACTAGACCAAGCGCTGCTTCCGAGCACAGCGAGGAAGTGTGGCCAGCAGCGCCTGCACTGACCTCCAGGGCCTAGTGAGAGTCATCACACCCTCTGTCAGCGTCCGGGAAAAACAAAACCAAACCACACACACAGTTTAAAACGTCTGTGAATGCAAGCCAAGGCCTGTCCCAGGACAGACTTTCCTTGCCAGGTTCAGTGACTGCACCTTCCTGTAGTAACCATTACATTACTTAGAAGTGGGTGCAGAGAGGATCTGGGGAGGCGACATCTCTCCTGCTGCTTCCAGGAGAAGACGTGTCAACACACGTGCTCACAGAACCACGTGCAGTTCAAACTCGCTGCACGGTGGGGAAGAACCATGCTGTGGAATCAGAAGTAGATTCGGGCGTCTGGACACCCATCCTGTCCTCAGCATCTCCTTTACCACCAGAACGCTTCCACCGCTTCGAGCAAGTCACTCAGGATAAAGGGTCAGCTTTGCCTGCTTAAAATATGACCTTTAAAGAACTTACTGGCACTTTACATACTAGGTTCACAGATCATCAACGTGGTTTTCCTTCCAAGGTACGTGGTGGCTTTAACCTTCATCATTACTTTATTTTAATTTATTTCTTAAAATAAATGTATTTTATTTATTTATTTTTGGCTGTGTTGGGTCTTTGTTACTGCGTGC
Source organism: Orcinus orca (assembly GCF_937001465.1). Classification (NCBI taxonomy): domain Eukaryota; kingdom Metazoa; phylum Chordata; class Mammalia; order Artiodactyla; family Delphinidae; genus Orcinus; species Orcinus orca. The sequence goes on from NC_064571.1 coordinate 586,199, forward strand.
GGGCTTTTCACTAGTTGTGGCGAGCGGGGGCTACTCTTTGTTGCGATGCGTGGGCTTCTCATTGCGGTGGCTTCTCTTGTTGCGGAGCAGGGCTTCAGTAGTTGTGGCTCGCAGGCTCTAGAGCGCAGGCTCAGTACTTGTGGCACATGGGCTTAGTTGCTCCGCGGCATGTGGGACCTTCCCAGACCAGGGATGGAACCCTTGTCGCCTGCATTGGCAGGCAGATTCTTAACCACTGCACCACCAGGGAAGTCTCCCTTCATTATTATTTTAAAATCTAAAAGATAAACCAAAACCACTTCACACCCACAAGGAGGGCTATAACCATAAAGAGACCATAGTGACCACTGGCACAAAGGTGGAGAAACTGGAACCCTCGTACTTTGCAGGTGGGAATGAAAAATGGTTTGGCCACTTTGAACAACCGTCCGGCAGTTCCTCAAAAGACTCAACGGTTACCACACAATCCAGCAATCTGCTCCTAGATCAATGAGGACGTTCGTCCACACACGACTTGGACAGGAATATGCACAGCGGGACTCGCCACAACTGTCAAATGAGAGCAGCCACGAGCATCAGCATGAACTGGTGAGCATCTCCATGTGACACATTGTTACTCGGCCCTAAAAAGAAGGGGGTGCTGACACATGTGAAAGCAAGATGACTCTGAAAACATTAGGCCAAGTGAAAGCAGTCAGACACAAAAGGCCACATACTGCCTGATTCCATTTACATGAAATGTTAAGAACGGGCAAATCCATAGAGACAGAAGGCAGCTGAGTGGTCCCAGGGGCTGGGGGACAGGCAGAGAGGGAGTGACTGCTACTGGGAGTGGGGCTTCTTTCTGGCATGACGAAAATGTACAGTGGTTAGTGGGATTAGCGGTGCTGGTTGCACGACTCTGTGACTACACTAAACACCACTTAAAAAGATAACATATAAACTTAAAAACTGAAAGGGTAGCACTCTGAGTGCTTTGGAGACCTACCCTGACAACAACTGTTGACATGTGGAAAGCAGGTCTGCGGTTTAGGCCGGTGTCTCTAGGCCCATCTCTCCTCCGGACTTTCCCGCCGCTGCAGGAGGGCAGCTGCAGGCATCCTCGTGCCCCGCACTCCCTCTGGCTGCTGCTGGGTAGCTCCCGGCCAGGCCCGCATGCAAAACCCCACAGGCGTCCAGGGCACTGGCCCTGGGGCAGAACCACATCCGGGTCGGGTCACACTGGATGCTGCTATGTTGGGGGCTTTAAGTTTATCCCCCGCTACCACCACGTATATTCCTCCTGGGGGCGGTGAGGGGCCACAGATTCCTAGCAGAGAATGCACTTGGGTTGCTGGTTATTTTACATCTCACTGAACTCTCCTTGGGATGACATGTCCTACGTGTGCCCATGTGTGTGCCTGTGTGGCTTTTTTTTCTCCCACGTCCCCATTCGTGGAGCACACACTGAGCCCATAGCTGGAGTCTCCCAGCCTCTTCTTCAGGGCATCCTCCCCTGTGTCACCTGCCTTACAGGTACCTGCACCTGGGTCAGCCCTGACTGAACAGCCCTGACTGAACACCCTGCACCTGGGTCAGCCCTGACTGAACACCGACCTGCAGACCAGGACCTGATGAGCCGGAGGGTCCTGATGGCCCTCTGGCCCTCCTTCCCCTTCAGAAACACAGGCCCCGCCTTTCCTTCCAATGCCTCCTCCAGGGAAGCCTAGGCCTCTCCCCGGAGCGCGTGCTGGGAGCCCAGCACGGTTGGCAGAGCAGAAGCAGCAAAACAGCTACAAGTTCCCTCCCATCTCTGCTGTAACGTTTCAATGAAACCGCCTCGGGGGCAGGACGATACAGACACAAACACAGTACAAGAAATCCCTCTGTAGCTCTGACAGCCGTGCCCGCAACCCACACTTCGCTTTTCTATGATGTCTGCCTACTCATTAAATCCCAATCTAGCCAGGGAAAAGCCACCTCTTGGCCTCATCTTAACATTACAAGGTCTGAGCATGGAATTTTAATTGATGGCAATAAAGCTGTCTGCCCAGATCCTAACGTGGTGAGCACGCAGACCCCGGAAGCCCGACAGCCGAGGTGGAGAGGGTCCTCATTTAAATTCTTATCTGCGGAAAAACCGAAACCCAGCTGATGGTCCAGTCCTTAATGAACCGGAAATCACTCTCCCAGGCACCCTCTGTGCTCAGTTGACGCACCTCTTCAAAGGTTGTTTCTGCGCTGGACTGTCCTTTCACATCTGACTGGAGGTTACTGCAGATTTATTCATTCAGCAAATCCATTCTTGCAGTAGCTCTCAAAAATCAGCACACACTATTGTAGGGCACAGGCCCCAGCTGTGAGATTATTCACAGCCTTTTTTAGAAATCCAAGCTTGCTTAAGGCTGACAAGGCGGGGGCACAGTGCCTCTTAGCCCAGTGCCCTGGGCTCCCGCCAAACTTTCCTGCCACGCTGCTCCAGGAAGCGCTTCACAGGGCTGGCTGCCCTCGGGCTCGGTGGGCTTACTTGCTTGGGGGTCCCAGGCTGTTAGAAGTCAAGCCAGGTATTCATCTGTCCCTCTCCCCTCCTCTTTCCTTGCTGTGCCTTCCAGTTGTCAAGGTGATTTTTTAAAGACCATCTGCTCCTTGAAATGTGGTATTTGCCTTGGTTCTGAATGGTTAGGACAGATAATCTTCTGAGCTCAGACCTGCAGGAAGTGATCCCAGCTCTATGTCACAGAGGCCTCAAGTCCTGGCCACGCCAGGCTGGGTAAGCAGTGGGAACCCACTGAAGTTTGGTCAGAATTTTGTTTTTTTTCGTTGCTGGTCTCTGGTGTCAGATGTGGACAAGCCCCTCCTTCCACATCGTGCACGTTCGTCCGGGAAGTCAGAAGTAGACCCTCACCCTTCTCCTCTCCGGAAATCTGCCTTTCCTCGAGCTGCACGGCAGGGACCGGGCTGACACTGCTACACATTCATTCATATTTACCAGGTCTCTGCTGCCACGAGACGGCTTATCCAGACAGGCCTCCTAAGTCGGCAAAACTTCATCCTCTGCTGATTGGTCTCACCTCCTGTAATCCACCCAGTCACCGCAGAGTGTTTGTTCAATTTCTATTTCAGTTAAAACGCCACCAACACACTTTCCTTCCTTTGTTAAGTGGAGACAAAGCATAATCTAATTTTTAAAATACTCTAAGCAGATAATCAAGATTCAACAACTACCTGCCCTGACTCAACTCATTTCCACTTCAAATGCTTCTAATCCATGGAGGCTTTGGCAGTGAAGAATGTTCTAGAGGGAGAGGCAATTTGCATGCCACATTTGCTCCACCAATTTACTAAATTAAGTGGCAAGAGAGTGAAGGAACGGCGTTTTGATGAGAACGGTCTAATTAAAAGTGACTCGGAGGATGTGAGGTTTGCTCCTTCACTGCCCGCATAACCTCAGAGGTTGCCCAGAGCAGCAGAGTCCTTGACGGCCGTGTTCCTGGCCCCCCTTCACGACCACGTTTCTGTGATTAATGCTCGTCAGGAGTGACCACGCCTCCTCTCACTGTAGCTGGTCGTTACCCACAGCCTTGTTCTGAGCGCCTGTGAACAACCTTTGATGCTTTACACACGTCTGGTCCTGGTTAAACCCCTGCAAGATGCAACATCATCCTCGTTTTACAGGTTTGTGGCTCAGAAAGGTTAAGGAAGTTGTGCAGGGGCACACAGATGACGGAGCAGGCTAGGGATCTCAGTCGGGGTCCGACCCCACAGCCCACGGCCACTGGTCACGCAAGCCCGGCAGAGCCCCAGCCCCGGAGCTTGATTTTCCTCCAGAAACAGTTCGTTTACAGGCAGGACGCAGCTCACCCACCTGAATGGACATTTCACGGGGATTTTACATCGGCGACGTTCCGAGCTCTGCATAAAGAAGAGCGAGAATCCACACCCGTCCTGGTGGCCTCAGAGCAGAGGGCTGGGACGTTCAGATCAGGTTGGGAGGGGCCTCGCTGCCCCTGGACGGCAGGTGTGGATCCCACAGGAGAAGAACCTCCTCTTCACCATGGAAACTGGCCTTCGATTAGGAAATGCCGGGAAGCTGCGACGCGGCGAGGAGGGAGAGTGGGCCGGGCTGCTCTCAGCAGGGGAGAGCCCTGCGCTCCTTGTGGTGCCCTGGCCCTCCAGGGGCCGAGGCACGAGCCAGGGCCTGGGCCTTGCTCTCCAGAGAGGGGGAAGGACCTCTCCTCTTGGTACCCCCTGCCAACCTCCCCAGAGACAGCCATGCAGGCAGGCCAGGCAGGACCAATGATGTCAGGACAACAGTCACCCTCACCCCGAACGCGCCCCGGGGCTCACGTCCTTCCCATCCTCGCCAAACCCCACGCGAGGCAGCACGCGCTGTCTTAGTGAAGCCAGGACCGAGTCGAACCTTGGAGATTCCAAGGGGGCAGACGGGCAGAGCTGGAGGGCTCGAGGGGGCCTCGCAGAGCGGGGACAATCCAGACTTGCGAAGATGGGCAGAGGTTTGCCGGGTGGAGCAGGGGGTGCGGCAGAAACCGCTCGACCTCCGGGCACAGGCGGGGCCCAGGGCAGAGCTGTCAGACTGACGCAAGACCACATCAGAGGCTGGTCCTCGGGGCTGAAGGCCTCAGTCATTGTAAACCTCGGCCACGGTCATTCGGATGGTGCAAAACTGCTCATTTTAAAGGAGCCACGCTGGGGCTGCGCTACTTACTTCTGTCGGGTGGAGAGGTTGTGTCGGGCGATCCGACTGCCTGGAACTCCGAGCCATCAGCCAGGGGCTGCTTTCCCCTCCTTCTGGCTGCCCAGGAGGGGAGGCCAACTGAAATCCAAGTCAGCACACAGCCCGCGCCCACCCCAGGGACCTGGTCCCCAGCCAGGCTCAAAGCAGGAGCTCCCTGAAGATTTAAAACGGAAGCTGCTCATGCTGGGGCCTCCAGGGTGACACACCCATCACGGCGGTCGGGGAGAGCCCTGACTCCTAAATGCAAGGCCAATGGACCCCTTCTGCCATCAAGGGGGCCCCAATCTCGCCAGCCAAGGGTTGGCACGCACATGGTTCCCGCCAGAATCTGGTCCTCCTCAGCCTGAGTTTGGACCTGTACGCCCCACACGACAGCCTTTACCCCACAGATTCCAACATACAGAGGTCAGAGGCACTGGGACGTAATCGCTTGGACAGATGCGTGTTCGGGAGCCACCCTGGTTTGCCGCTCGCACGGCCCCCCGCATCCCACTCCACACGAGCACGTGCAGGCGCTGGGGAAGGGGCTCAGCGCTTCCGTCTCCCAGGGGCCGTATTGCTGCACAACCTCCGTCTCGGCATCTGCCGAACGCTTCGCTTTCGCTTCACGTGAGGTCACGCAAGGATTTCCCCTCTCCCTCTCAGTGTCACTGGAATGGGTATTCTGCCTTGGGGGCCTTTTTAGCATCTGAAATCCAGCCTCCTCGTGGTTTAGTGAAGCAGAAGGAGAGTGAGGATGGGGGAACCTCGCGGTGAAGGGTCTGCACCCCTCAGATGCAGGCCTCCCTCCCGTTTTTGCTGCAGCTCCGGCAGTGAAGGCGCCAAGCTGCCCAGGTTCGTCTCTCCTCTGAGCTGGACTGCAGCTCTGTGGCCCTCGAGAATCGAAGCCCCAAACAGATGGGGGCTCCTCAAGTCCTAGGACTCACCCCCGGCCAGCGCCAGGCCACCACGAAGGCACAACCAGAGTTACGACCAGTGAAACATTTCTCTCAAAAGGCAGGCACCCCGCTTATTTTAATACTGTGATCTAAAAATAAAGGGAGCTAATATCATGTATCTGAAGTCATTTAAACATGGGTCGGCGCTCTCTTCCCAGCAACAGCAATTCACAGAAAGCCCCGCACCTTGCAAGGGGCGTCGGAGCAGAGCAGGAAAACCTGGCAGAACTCAGTCCCCACTGAGACTGGGCCACGTGCCACAGCGCCTCTGGCCCAGTGAGCTGGGGCTGGAGGGCGGGGGGCACCGCCCAGGACTGGGGCGGCCCTGGGTCTCCTCCCTCTGCCCTTTCTCCCCCCGAATTAACTCCCAGGGCTGGGGGGCAGTCCCAGTGAAGCAAGGTGACCATGGGCCAGACCCTCCACGGGACCCCTGTCAGCTCTGACCGAGAAGCACCGCCAGGAGCCCACGTGGCCAAGAAAGCTCGTCCAAGTAGCTGGTGCAGCTGTGATCTCACGAACCCAACGCCATGAAAACGGAGGAGAAAAACGAAGTCCGCACAGAAACCTGCACACGGATGTTTACAGCGGCCTTATCCTTCATCGCCAAGCATGGAAGCACGTTCGGCAGGGGATGGGTGAACACACTGAGGAGCATCCGGACAACAGTGAGAGACAAGTGAGCCCTCGAGCCCTGAAAACACGCGGAGGAACTTTAACGCATGTTATTAAGTCAAAGAAGCCAGTCTGGAAAGGCTACAGGCTGTGTCATTCCAGCTCCGTGACATCCTGGAAAAGGGCAAAGCTGTGGCGACAGTAAAGACTGGCGGTGGCCAGGGGCTGGGGGAGGGAGGGTGAGCGGGGAGCACAGGGGAGCTCCAGGGCAGGAGCTACTCTGTATGACGCCCTAACAGTACACAAGGGTCCTTACACGTCTGTCAAAACCCACAGATCCTACAACACTGGAGTGAACCCTATTGTAGACTATGGACTCTGGGTGATGCAGAGGCAGGTTCATCACTCGTAAGAGATGTCCTGCCGGGGGTGGGTAGGTCGATAGTGCAGGTGGGGCAGGGGGCGTATGGGGACTCTGTACCTTCCTCTCAATTCTGCTGTCGAAAAGTAAAGTCTATCTTTTTAAAAAGCAGACGGAATTCCTATGACGCGTGACAAGCTCTCTTCACGTCACAGACTGTGTAAAGGCCACCTGGTCAGTGATGGGCACAGTGACATGCCTACCCGCTGACTCACCTGTGCTGGGCAAGGGGCCAGCGTCTGCAGGAGGGACCCCAGCGCACCGAGCCCCTCAGCAGCTTGGGCCATCTCCCAGGGTCAGCCAGGAAGGGGTGAGCCTCACCCTCCTCCATCGGTCATTCTTCCCGCATACAGCCCCCCGCAGAGCCGAGCGAAGACTGGCTGCTGGGAGGGAGCCCGCACGACCGCCGGCAGGCCCTCACGGTCTGGGAGCCAGCGCGGAACTCACCTTAGCCACCCGGCCCTCCCTCTCCTTTGAGAGCTCCAAGTCCCTAAATACCAGAAACCTTTGCAATTTGGACAGAAAAACTCTGATACATTCGCATGAAATCTAATTTCAGACCAAAAACCTTCAAACACATCTCAAAAGCTCCCCGTTCTCCAGCACGACGAGTGCAGAAGAAGGACAGGCCTTCCTGTCCCACGAGAGCCAGGCAGGGATGAAGAACAGGCCCCAGGGACGGGCGAGACCTGATGGGAGGCCCAAGACAGGGGCTGGACTTTTCCCCTGGGCGGTCCTGCTCGTCGTGGCGACGCTGGCCATGCTTGGAAACATGGTGGGGCTCGTGCTTGACAAGGAGGCCCCGAAGAGCAAATCGTGAGACACAACCACTTAGCACAACACAGCAAAAGCTGCAGCCTGTCCTCACTCGGCCCAGGCGCTGCATCCGCGGGAGCCTTCCGCTGAGGCCACGCTGTGCTGTCACCGTCCAGCCCGGCAGCCGTTCTCTGCACGTGGCTGCTGCTGCCCCACTGGACGCACAGCCTGGGATGAGCGTCGGCGGGGCTACGGACAAGGGCTTCACCAAGACTAACAGTCACCGGGCGGCTCTGGGAGCGTCCTGCCCTGCCGGCTTGGGTCAGGGTCAGGCCCGCTGAGCACGCTTACTGGTGGTCCAAGTCCCCCGCTCACGGACAAAAGTTGAGGCCTGTACAGTTAAAGCCCATGTGAAACAAAACCAAAACGGTGAAGGAATTTACAGAGTAAGAAACCAGCTGGTGAAGCGTATTCCCTTTAAAAAGATTCACTCAACGATTCACGAAGGAGCAAGTTTGCATTGTGTGGCTAAAGAAATTTACAAACTTACACCAGCCGTGAGGGTGGCGCAGGGTGGCAGACGCATGCAAGTTAAGACGCAGACGCTCCTCCTCAGGTGCTGGGATGGCGACAGTGGAAAAGTTAACCGTTTTATTCCTACAGCAGAGGACTCCATTCCTGCAGGGGGGCAAGGCCTACGGACAGGCCACTGAGGGGGGACCTCTCCTGGCTACACCCAAACATCATTACTGCAGTCCTCAGCCTCGAGATGATTAACTGAGGATTTATCAATTTAACCATTTCAGAAAAAAATACATTCTTCTAAACTGTATTCCAAGCCTAGCTTTCTTAAACAGACTGCATGACACAGATGGCCCGCCGACCTCCTGGTCCCCGGCTACACGCCCAGGTCACCTCTGTCCCAGCCCACCTTCAGGTAACGGCTCAGGCTGGCCGCCTCCTGCCCCACACCCACATGGGCCCAGCTGCTCACGGCGCCTTCCCCGCAGCCTCTTCCCTCTCCTGCCGCCTCAGAGAGGAGGGTCCTGGGGCTCCTTCTGGCCACCTTCCTCTCTGCTCCCCCCCCACCCCACAAAACAATATCCAGACCTCAACTCTCACACAGGCCCCAAAGCCCCTTCCCAGACGTCCTCCAGGACCCCTCTAGGCCCCTAGGACTGCCCTCCTTGGACCCCTCTGCTCCGCTGAGCCCGTCCTGCTCATGCCCACAAGCGCCGGGAAGGCCAGCCCCTCTCCTCGGCCCCTGCTGCCACCGGTGCCAGGGGTGTCGCCCCTCGGTCTCTACGGTAGACCACAGCATCGTTCAGGGCTTAAGGCAAACACCATTGCCTGGGGAAAGCTGTCCCTTCTTTGAGCCAGGAGGACTGATCTCCCTGTCCAGCAAACTCCAGAATATTTCCTTCTCACCCTCCTGTGCACGTTAAGCTTGAGAGGCAGGTCCACACCGGCCAAGCCCGGATCGTCCCCTCACAACTCCGTGGCCTTGGGCTAAGTCAGGAGCCTCTCAGGGCCTCAGTCTCCTCTTTTGCAGAAGGTGGTGATGGAGACACTGGTCTTCCAGGTTATCTCGAGACCCCCCCGGAGCACCACTCACGGAGGGCACACGGCAAGCACCCAGACGTAAGGACCAGCGACTCACGAACACGCCTTGCAGTCTGACAGTCCGCTGCGGGTGCAGCCCTGGCGGTACATGACCACCCGTATCAACCACAAATGGGTGCGGCCCTGCCCTCCAGATGTTTAGGGTAAGGCCTCGCCCCGCCCCGAGGAGGGTGGGTCCGGACATCAGGCCAGGGTCCAGGATGCCGGTGCAGACGAGGTTCCCCGCCTATTTCCAGGTCCCGCTTGGCTCCTTGGAGGAGGCAACGAACAAGGACACACGTGCCTCCCGGGTGGGCTTGAGCTGAGTCCCCCGTCTCCCATCTCTTCTCAACCCTACGGACGGGCCTCCCTGTCACCGTCTCTCCTGCTCCCACTTAAGTGCAGATGGAAACAAAACCCAAGAGCTGTTGGTGGCTCCTCAATAAGGTAAACACAGAATTACCACACAACCCAGCAACTCACGTCTGGGAATATACCCCAAAGAACCGAAAACAGGTGTTCGAGCAAATGCCCACACGAGAAGTCCAGTGCAGCACCGTTCACAGCAGCCCAGAGGCGGGAGCAGCCCCGGTGTCCATCGATGGGTGATGGACACACAAAACGCATATACGCACATGGAGCATTCGTCTTAAAAAAGAAGGAAATCCGGACGCAGCCTACGACACAGATGAAAGTTGCAAACGTTACGCTGAGTGAGAGGAGCCAGATGCTGAAGGACAGATCCCATGTGATTCCACTTACATGAGCTCCCCAGAGAAGCCGAATTCAGAGACAGAGAGCAGACAGGGGTGCCGGGGCAGGGAAGGGGCATGCAGAGCCACAGCTCAGTGGGTGTGCATTCCCTCCAGGGCGATGGAAGCTCGTGTAACTGTGGTCAGAGAACGAGAGGATAACACCAGAGCTGCGTGTCAAGAACCGGACAAGGTCACCGAATGACGGACCGCCACGTGACTCGCTCATCACCTGAAGTTAGAGCTGTTTCCAAAGTGAAGCCAGAGAAGAAAAACTCAAGCACCGCTCGGGTCTGCCTGTCAGAAGGGAGTTTCCAGAGACGCATCTCTAATTGGGTCCCAAGTCACCCCTCAACCACCCACGACTTTCAGCAGGAACCCAAACCAAAGTGAAAACACACCTGTTCCAAGTGTCACACAGAACAGGGGGCACTGGGTGAAGCCGCAGCATCAGCCCCGACGCCGGCCGGGCACTGCTGCAGCTGCCACAGCAGGTCTTGGATGGCATCTGTTACACTGGATTTGAGGATGAGGGCAGCTTGCCAAAGGAGAGTTCAGTTTGTCACAAGGTCCTCCGGTATATTCGATTTCCAAACGGCCATCTCTCAGCAATGGGAACTAAAGATGAATGTTACTGGTGAACAGGATGCCAGGCGCGGACACTTTTCTATCTCAAGTCAGTATAAGAGACAAATAAAGACGTTGTGCTGGTCACACAGAGAGTCGAGAAACACACATCCAAAGTCTCCGGCTTACAAGCTACAAACGCACTGCGATGACCTGGGTGCCCTGATCGTGGCACCTGGTGCCCAGCACACACCCCAGAGCCCCCGCGGCCCCGGCCTGCGTGAGGGGCACACTTAGGACCACACACGGCTCTGCTGCTGCTCGTCCAGTGGCACTGCTGGCTTCTGCCGCCCGAGCTCTGGTCCTGCCACCGCTGCTGGCGTTTGCTTCCCGAGGACCAGACCCTCCTCCCTCACCCCTTGGCTTCCCATCAATCCCGGCACAGACACCCTCTCCCCCATCCCGCCCACTCCAGCTCAGTCCAGGCCCAGCACCCTCTCCTTCGGGGCCCTGGTGAGTCCGGCCCTGTGTGCACCCTGGGGCCCCTTCTCTAACCCCTCATATCAGGCGGAGCCAGGAACACAGCCTGGCAGACAGAACTCTGCCTCGTTTTTTTTTTTAACATTTTTTTTTTAAATGATTAAGTTTGTTTATTTATTTATTTATTTTCTTGGCTCTGTTAGGTCTTTGTTTCTATGCGAGGGCTTTTCTCTAGTTGCAGCAAGCAGGGGCCACTCTTCATCGCGGTGCGTGGGCCTCTCTCTATCGCAGCCTCTCCCGTTGCGGAGCACAGGCTCCAGACGCGCAGGTTCAGTAGTTGTGGCTCACGGACCTAATTGCTCCGCGGCGTGTGGGATCTTCCCAGACCAGGGCTCAAACCCGTGTCCCCTGTACTGGCAGGCAGATTCTTAACCACTGTGCCACCAGGGAAGCCCTCTCTGCCTCGTTTTTTTCGTGTTTCAGGGCAGGAAGTTCTGTGCGTTACAAAGTGAAATCTGTATTTCTGTGCTCCTTAAATAATGAAGATATTCATGGGCTCACGAGCGTTCTCCTGCCTGGTGCCCAAATGGAGGTGAAACGCAGGCATGGGGAGCAGCGCTCCGGAGCGGGCAGAGAGCAGAAAGGGCGCCTCACCCGCTTGTGAGATTTCACAGCAAAACGCTGCCACTTCCGCATAAAACCCCGAATTTAAGAGAAAGAACCAGTTGATGGTTAAAACCGGCTGCAGAAGAGGTAAAGAAAACACCACGACTCCGGGGCTAATCCCGCCTGCAGCTCCTCCCCGAGAAAGGGGGTCCCCCCCCCCCAGACATCACAAGTGTCTGCAGTGCAGCTTCACTGCGGGGACCCGGGTAACTTTCAGAAGAGAAGCACCCACGGCCTGGGAAGTACCCAGGTGCCCAGGCATCTGGGTGAGTCAGCTAACGGACACCCTGATGCTCCTTTTCTCGGTCACTGCTGACTTGCAGGCGGGACTGAGGCCACCTGGCCCCCAGCGTCCTTGCCTGGGTCTCCCTGTCGCCTCCTGGCCGCCCTTGGTCTCTGAGAACCGGTCCCACCAAAGGCCCCCGACGGCACCAGCCAGGGCTGACGGCACAGGGAGGGGCAGCTGACCACTGGCTGGCCAGACCCTAGACCCTACAGGGCCTGATTTAAAACAACAAGCTGCCCAGTGGTGATGGGGACAGGCCGGGTCTGTGCTCTCCGGGACCGTGGCGCCAGTTCTCACGCACTGGAAAGGCGGCCAGTGCAACCGAGAAACTGAATTTTATCTAATTTTAATTATTTTAAATTCCAACCTGAACAGCTTTAAACTGCACCGGGCAGAGCTGCTATCAAGAGCATGAACCAACACGACGACGGCTGTTCCGAGGGCATGAGAACTCGCGGTAACAGGGCTTTCGAGCCTTGGCCAGCACCACTCACCCCGGGTTAGGAGGGAGGAGACTCGGAGCCACGGGACGGGGACATGGTGACAGCCTGGCGACGGCGTGGGAGCCCCGTCCCGTCCTGTGTGCGGCACGAGGGGCTTGGCCTGGACGCTCGGGAGAGAACCAAGCCCCCGGCTACCACGTCTCAGTCCCGAGAACATTTCACTGAAAAGCAGGGGTCCCTCATTTTCGGTGTCAGCAGCCCGTGGGTCTCCACAGAGATCCTGGGGACGGACAGTGTAGCCTGAGCTGGAGGAGAAAAGCCCCGCCCTGAACCACAACAGAGCTCATCCCCACAGACGGGACGCGGCTCTTCTCTCAGGACCACGCTCTCCCAGGTGCGGCTCTGCATTCACAAGACGCGGGCAGGACCTGGATACAGACTCAGAACAGGGACAGGAGGCCGGGAGCTGGAAGGGGCAACACGTTCGCCCCCAAATGCTTAGCAGCTCTTTGGGGTACGCCCTGGACAGACGGAGTCCCGGAAGGAGGGCCCAGGATGTGCAAGGATCACTTGCAAACACAGTTCAATCAAGCCCTCTGCTCAATTACCCCCTCCTCCACGGTTACATCCTGGACTGGCCGTGGTGAGCAGGCGCCTGGGCACAGCAGCATCCAGACCTCCCCCGTGGCAGCCCCTCCCGGGCAGCTGGCCCCAGACCCTGGCTGTGAGAGCTGGGAGGGCTGCGTGTGCTCACGGCACGCACACACGCATCCTGACCGGTTAGGTGCCTGTGGCCTTCAGACAAACTCAGGGCCTCGAGCAGAACGGCTGGCATCTCCCGAGGACCGAGGCAGCAGCTGTCGGTCAGTGAGCACTCGGGGAGCCGGGCACCCCACACACAGCTTCGCTGCATTCTCAAGTGACACAGGGTTAGCAGGCTGCAATCATCCCCAAGGGGATGGGGGCAGAGCCAGGGCTCTCGTTCCGAGTTCCCAGGAAGGTGGTGGCAGGGCAGTGGGCCCGGGGGGCGCAGCGTCACGCACGAGGCTGAGCCGGAGGCCACCCCACGGGCGTCCGCTCTCGCCCCTGGACTGCGGTGCTCCCTGCAGGCGGGGGGACCGGATGACGAAGGAGTGGCTCCTGACTCATGTGGACCAGATGCCCTGAGCTGTCCACGTGGAGATGGACACCTGGCGCCGGGCTGCACCCAGGTCCTTACCTAAGGAGGCCTCAGGAGGGCTGACTTCCACCCGGTGGGCACCTGCCCCCGTGCCCACGGCCCTGCTCCCCCCGTCCTCCCCCCACCCCGAGGCGAACTTCCCTTCCTCCTGCATTCGCCTGCTGGCCACACTGAGGGCCGCGGTGCCCCAGCTCCAAACTGCAGAAGAAAAGGCACAGGAGCGAGCCAGGGCCCTGCCGGCTCCGAGCAGCCCCTCTCTGAGAGGCTCTGCACAGCCCGCCTGCCACCCAGCAGTGCTGAATTTCCATGGCAGGCTTTTACTGGAACGTTCAGCCTGGCTGTACATGCTGGGTTCTGTAGGCGTTTTACTCAATAAATAAATTAGTCCGCACTGCAGCCACGTCCTCCATCTGGGGCTGACAGCAGAGCGGAGAGTGAGCAGAGAAAGGCCTTGCTGGAGGATTCTTTTGTATTTCTTATCCCCCTGGTTATGAGAATATTCCAGGCAGGACTGGTTTCAGATTCACCAAGTGCAGGTGTCCTAAAGCCAGGGTGTCCCGTGTCCCCCGCCCCCACCGCCGAGCACCCAGGGGCTCCCAGCCCAGCACCGCTGTCCCCCGCTCCTACCCCTGGGACCTCCCCTAAGGAGCAGCTTGGGACGGTCCCTCTCTGTCCTGGCACGTGGCCGTGGGTCAGCTCGGGAGGCCGGAGGGCCAGGTGAGAGCAGGCTCCTCTCCAGGGTCCGGTCAGCTCTGCTCACCAGGAGGCAGAATCTCCCCTCTCCACCTTCCCCACTTTTGTGGGCTTCCTTTCAACTGTTTCAGCAAAGGGTTCCCGAAGAAGGCAGGCAGAAAGCAGCGTCGCCTGTGATTTACAGCACTCACAGGAATGCCGCCAGCGTGAATCAGCAGCAACTCCTCCTGGGGACTGGGCTCCTAGGAGCTGCACCCTGACCCACCTGAGACTCTGCCCCCAAGGACCCTTGTCACCATAGGTGGACGTGTGCCCCGACAGTTCAGCATCCCGGCTGTGTCTCCCGTCTGGACCAGGGGCTCCCTGAGGGCAGAACCCGACTTGTCCCTCTCAGCCACATACTCAGGGCTTGGCACCTGGCACACAGCGGGCGTCCAGGCTACAAGGCTCTGCACGGCGGCAGGAGCGTCGTAACCACCGAGGTAGCGGCTCCTCCCCTCCCCGCTGCGAAGTCCTGCTTCTCACCCATTAGGCCCCTCTTCTGGCCACGCCATCTTCAGGCTCTGGGCCGGGGTTCAGCTGAGGCTGGGTGAGCCAGCACCTCCTCCAGGTAGGCCTCCGAGAGCTGTGCTGCTCACGGTGGGTGAGGCCCCAGACCTGGCGTGGCCCTGCCCCTGCGGCTGCGTCCTCCCCGGCTGAGCCCCGGAACACACAGTGGATGCTCAGACGTTTGCCAATCACGCAAAGGAATCAAGGGTGTTCTAACTACAGCTCTTTGTGCAGAGCACCTGTCTGCAGAGACGCACCCCAAAGGCTCCAAGGGGCTGTATCTGGCATGCATGCGCCTCCTTCGAAAAGACAGAAGGAAGGCTTCTGGCCGGAGCCACCCTGTCTCCTGGTGGGGGGATTGAACAAGCGCAGACCACAAACAGACCCCGCCCGGTGCGCCGGAAGGAAGAGTCCAGTCACTCTCCAGGCAGGAAAGGGCAGGACAAGCAGGGCCACGACACCCGCAGCCGCTGGGCCAGGCGGCCCCGGATGCGGACCACCCAGCTCCGACGACACAGAGCAGCAGAGGCGTGTGGTGCGGAGCAGCAGGACCCCGGGCTGAAAACGCAGCCCTGCGTCCCGCCCGGAGCCGGGCAGGCAGCGCTCCAGCCCCAGGAATTCTGTGCGCTGGTCTCAGGAGGGCGACGGCCAAGCCGGGACGCTAAGGCAGGACACCTACTCTCTGGCAAAACGCACTCCCCCTCTGAGAGGACGCGGCCCCAGGACGACCGAGTCTGGGAAACCGGGCTGAGGAGGAAGGGGCTCCCGGGCTGGCACGGTCTCCCTGCCCTCTGTCCTCTGGTGCCCGCCACATGCGCAGGCAGCGTGTGGGTTAGGGGAGCGAGCCCCCGGGCCCTCTGTCCTTGGCCTGAGCTGGTGACACTCTGAGTGCCCAGACCAGGAGGAGAAGCAGGGCCGGGGCCCCTGCACCTGCCGTGGTGGCCTCGACCGTGGTGGCCTCTGGCTGCCCGTGGGTGGACACGGCCCAGGCCCGCGCGCAGGCTGCAATGCAAACTGGCAGGAAGGAGCAGACTCCGGTCAGCTGTGAGAACCTGCGAGCCCGAGCTGCGGTGCTGGACGTTTCTAAAAGGAGGCTTTTCCTCTGCATCCCCGCTGGGCCAACCAGGAGGCCGCACGGACCGTGGGCACGACAGGGCGGGCGCTGCCTCCGGGAGCGCTGTCCCCAGCCTTGTCCCCACCTGCCCCCCTGGATCACAGCGAGGCCGTCACCGTGGGGCTGACCCGCACCCCCCCACAAAGTGCCCTGCAGTCCCGGCCCAGCCAGACGGGCGGGCGCCCCATCGCACCCTCAGCAAGACAGGTCCTGTCCGCACAGAGCGTGTGGGGAGAAAAGTGGCAGAAGGGAAAAGAAAGAAGTCCAAAACAGAAATGAGGAAAAACGCAACTGGAAACAATGGGATAAAATATTTAAAGTAGAGAAAAATGGGCACAAGCCCGAGTGTCTAATAGGAGACTTGTTACGTGAAGCAGGGAAATGCCACTGATGATCTGTTTCACGGCCATTAAATCTCCCGTTTGAAAAACATTCTAATGAAGTGAAAATAGTCTAAATAGAGGATTAAGTGAAAAGACCAGCATACAAACACGATCCCGATTGTGTCTGGAAACAAACTCGTGTGCAGAACAGCTAAGTATTAACGAGGTTTTCTCTGCATTAGGGAAAAAGGGCAAGTTCTACTTCTTCAGACAGTATTTTTATACATTTACACATCCCACATTTTCTGTAATGAGCATAAATAATGTTTCTAATTAGACGGAAACATTTAAAAATACATATTTTCAGACTGAAAAGACATCAAATACGGCTCAGCTTCTGGCAGCTCCTTGGCGGAGCTGAGATGCAAGAGTCACTCGGAACAGGTGACTTTGCCGAGTTGGGTGCCAGCTCTGGAGCCTGTGCACACACCGGAGGGGCAGCCGCTCGGAGCCAGGGGGCATCTCCCCACCCCGCAGGGGCCGCCTGGGCTCAGCAGTGACCCCCCAGGAGCATCACAGGACAGGAGGGGCCCCCAGGCCCCCTGGACCAGAGCCCCCCCAATGCCCACAGCGCGGCGGTGAGGCCCTTCCCGTCCCGTCCCCGAGCGAACGCACCCTCCACTCGCCTTTGGGCACGTGGGCCTCGTCCAACCACAGCCGGCGGAGGCAGCTGCCCGTAGAACACTGGAAATCAAAACAGTTTCCCTCCCCCTTGAGCATAACGCAGAACCCAGACATTTCTCAGTGTCTTTCTTCCCCTAACAGCCTTCTGTTGCTGCTTTTCTGGCGATCCTTCGCACCATTTTGGCAGCATCTTCAAAGGAATCATGTTAAACGGAGCCTCCCCCTCTACCCCAGACTCAGGACAGCAAGAGTCTCAAACCAGGTTCCATCTAACCCGTTCAGGGACGTCCTGGCCACCTCCCAGGTCGGGGAACCGCGGCCTCCACAGGCACTCGGTGACCCACAAGACTGTGTCAGCTCATCACCTACCGTGCACCCAGCACTGTGCACCCAGCACCCTGCTGGGCCCCCCAGGAAACGGGAAACGGCAACAAGTAAGGAGCCACACACACGGCCCCCATTCTCAGCAAGTTCACCACCTGGCCAAGAGGCAGAAAATACACACAGAAAGAAGGAAGAGAATATTTAAGCCCTAAACCAGGCGAAAAAGACGTTTCAAGCAGTTTGCTAGAGGCTGGGTTTGCAGGACCCTGAGGTCCCACCCTGAGGCCACAGAGGGCAGGTGAGCGGCAGCAGTGGGCACAGCTGGGCAGCATCTGCGTCCACAACCCCAAGGGGTGGGCGTCAGGGACGAGGAGCCAGGCGGCTGCAAGGAGGGGTCAGGGCTGAGCCGATCCAGAAAGCGATGGGCCATGAGGGGTTCATGCAGGAGACGCTGAGGAAACGGAGGCTGTGCTGGAGGGTGAGGTCAGGAGGCCAGGGCCTCGGGGACGCCAGCGGGGACCCGAGGTGTGCGTGTGCTCCCGTGTGTGCGCGTGCCTGGGGGAAACCTGAGTGTTGTAGGCCTGGACACACCCACTTCTCCCAACAGGTAACGTAATAAACGCTGATTGAGTGGCTGGCGCCACGCATCCGGTTTCTGGAAACGGAAGTTCTCGCTTTGCCGTCCCTGTTTCTCTTTGCTGCCAAAGGGAAAGAGGGACGCAAGGCTCCCCAACAACCTGCAGAGGAAGAAAGGACCTGGCTGCCATGGCGTCTCCGTCCGTGGATCTGAGTCAGAATCTGCACTTTAACAAGCCCCCCGGCACCTCAAGACGAGAAGCTGGATCCAGGTCGTAAAGCCCAAGGCCTGGGATCCCAGGCCTGTGGACGGAACTGGAGGGCAGCTCAGCAGTCACCCAGCTCAACACACCACGTGCCGGATGAGCAAACTGGGGTCTGAGAGTGCTAACTGGTTTCCCAGGGCTCCCCCTTTTAAGATTTCATTGTCACCCAGTCTTGGGCTAAAAACCCCAAACCATCATTCCCCAACTGCACGTCCTCCCCCAGCACATATTCCCAGAGTCAAGCACCCACCATTCCTCATCTTCCGTGTTGTCGCGTGAAGTCACGGGGGTGGAAATCCGCAGAGCTTCCCGTATGCCTCAAAACCAAGCAGGGAGACATGTGTGCCAGGCGCATACCAGCGCTGCCCCAGGGTCACCGTGGTTACCGAGCTCTGCACTGATTTCCACCACGCCCAAGGCTCAGCCGATGAGACACACATCATCCAGAAACGGGACTCGAATACAAATGACAACCGCTCTACAGAACAGTACACACAGCTCTTAGGTGAGTAACCCCCTGAAATGGTGGCTTTTAAGGCTCCTTTGTGTAGAAGCAAAGGGTCTGAAATCTGCTCCAGTCGGGAGTAAATAATGAGAAGCCTCCTCTCCAGCCAGTGGCTGGTGACGCGGCATCACTGCCACGCCGTGTGGAGCCGCACCCCAAGTCGTGGGCAGCAGAGAAGGGCCTTTGTTCCCGGGGTACAGACGAAGGACCGGAGAGGGATAGGTAATGATTTCTTTTCATTCGACAGCTTGGCAAATCCCAGTTTGTCTTCATAATGGCAGCTCCTCGGTTATAATTTAACACCTATTCCAAGCACAGTTGACAAACGAATGTTAGTGACAACACAATGCCAGTTTCATCTGCAGCCAGAATGATTTATGTCCTTGACGAGCCCACGACAAGTCTGTCAATCTGGTCACACGGGTGTGCGCTCTGCAGACGGCACCGCCATCTGCCTTCCCGCACGTGCACATAAAGAGTCCTGGAAGCTACTGAGTGCGGGGCAGCTCCCTGGCCACCAGCTACCCCACCGTGTCCTCCATCACAGGCGAGGCTCTGGGCCGGCCACCTCCTGGCCCTCGCGGGCAAGGAAGAAAACAGCAGCAAAGAGCGAAAGGACGTGTCCTCTGGGGACAGCACCTTCCTTGCAAAACTCCCAGTGAGCTGTCAGCAAACGCAGGACCGCCCTGCACAGAAGGGGTCTTTAGCCAAACGACAAACATTCTGTTCTGGGAGGCCCCTGAGTGCTAGTAACGTGGGGCATCTCCGGAGGGAACACACGTCCTGGCTTCATCCCGCTTGCAGAGCTGGCGTATCCACTTTAAAACCCTCCTTCCTGAGGTGGCCGAGGGACGCCGCCGCCACGCTGCATGCTCATGGCCCCAACACGTTAGGAGATCGGGTGGCCTCTTGCCTCCAGGCCACACCCCCCCAGGACTCCAACTGGACTCTGCAAAAGCAGTTACTGTTACGAAGGCCGCCCTGATTGTTAACGTCCTCTTCTTATGAGTCCGGGATTCAGGTTCCTCTGCCTTCCCCGGGTTGCACGTGAGGGGTGTCTGGGCTCCCCGAGCCCCTCTTGGAGCCTCATCTTTTGGGCAAACCAGAGACCTCAGGGGCCGGAGACTGACGGGCTGGTATTAAAAGGAGCAAGGGCACGATGGGGCACCGTAGCCAGGGGCACAGGGCTGCGCGTGATGGGGCTGCCTGCCCTGGTTTGGAGCATTTATCAGGCAGGTGCGGGAAGCAGAGAGATGGACACACACTGGTGAGAGAAGGGCCCCCGGGTGCACGGGCAGGTCAGGAGCCGCGTCAGGGCAGAGCAGCCCTGCGACCAGCCGCAGTGGGTGAGTACGGCATCCTGGCCAGAAGCACCAGTGGGGGCCCCGTGGGAGAAGGTGGCACAAGCAGACACTGGACCCATCCGACCACAAGCCAGGACGTGGTCCAGACAGCCCAGCCTCCTGGGCTCTTCAGGGCCAGGGGAGCCCCCGGGAAGGGGGCTCTCAGAGACTCCAGGGCAGCTCAAGATGCCCGAGCACCTGAGGAATGAGTCCCGCGTCCTCGATGAGCCACAGAGAGACGCGTCCACTTAGCCACGTCTGCAGTCAAGACGGTCTGCAGACCCCGGTGCTGCTCTTCCACCACGGGGTCAGGAACTGGGGACAGGACGTGATGGCCGGGCAGGTCTGGGGGCCACCGGACCCCACGCAGAGGAGGTACGGTGGGGCCTTCACGTGACCCCAGCAGAAACCAGTCCCGGGTGACATCAGCACAGTCCCCGACGACATCGTCACATCCTGGGTGACGCCATCCTTCCCAGGTGACATCCATCACAGAGTCCCAAGCGACATCATCGCAGCGCAAGGTGTAACGCAGACATGAGCCCAGGTGTCCTGATTTCAGAACTCGCTCACACATTGCTTTTGCGAATGAGCCACTTTGTGAATCAGCGCCTTTCATTTGTTACAGGGGCACGTGGTTTCCTTCCCTCAAAGGAATTCCCAAGTCTGGGAATAATGCCACGATTGGGTCAGGGCCCCAGATTCTACGTCCAAGCGTCTTCGGCCTCGGGAAGTTTACAAAGTCCATAAAAGACCTGAGAGTCCCCCGAGGCAACTCCAACTGGAAAATCTGAAGGTCAAGGAATCACAGCAAAAACGATTTACGATGAACGTCCTGAATTGGTTAGTACACTGTTCTGGCCAACTTCAAAAGAAAATCTTGGTGAATCTGGGCTCGGTTCAAGGGGTGAGACGCAAACATGAAAAACCATGAAGATATTTTATAAAGAGTCTTAGACTTGTCTCCCTCAAGCCCAGTTTCCTATAACAAGTTGGTTAAGAGGTGCAGCTTGTCCAAGAAAACAAAAATTAATTGGCTTTCAATTTCCAGTTGACCTTGGAAAGGAGAATTAACCCATTTGCAAAAGGAGGAACTAATGTCCAAGT
The DNA here is from genome assembly GCF_937001465.1 of Orcinus orca. NCBI lineage: Eukaryota > Metazoa > Chordata > Mammalia > Artiodactyla > Delphinidae > Orcinus > Orcinus orca. Next base: position 607,121 of record NC_064571.1, read on the forward strand.
CAGTTTTCCAGACTCTGAGGGTCTGAGTATCCAGACTAAAATCGCCACAAGGAAATAAAAAACTCCATCTGAGCACCGAGAGGGGGTCCAGCTCCAGCGGAGGCCAAGGGACTGGCGTGAGCTTGGGACAGAAGTGGGTGACCGCAGGCAGGGGCCTCACTCTGACCACAGCAGCTCTGCTCACCATCTCGGTCTGAACGCCTCAGGGCAGCAACACGCTGACCTCAGGGACGCAGGGCCCCTACGGGAAGGAACCCGGAGCACACGGCCCAGCCAGGTGACCGGAGCTCTGGGCAGGTGAAACCAGACCCCACCTCTGCTGAGAGCGGCAGATGTCTGCCCAGAGAGGACGGACACAGCCGGGGTCACATCTGGGGTCACTTCCGGGGGTCGCCATCAGGCGGCAGCTCAACAAGAATGACACTCCCCCTCCTTGGAGGCAGCAGTGCCGGTTGGGGGGCCGACCCCAGACCCACCCACTCGAGCCTCATCTCGAGTCTGACGTGCTGTCTACACTGCACAAGTCGAACCGCTGCTGCCAGGGGTGCAGACTGCAGTGTGGACAGCGTGTGGCTTCTGCTTACTGCCCCCGCGAGGGTGTCCAGGGCCGCTGCCCGCTTCAAGGGCCTGAGGTCGGAGGCTCTGTGTGTCTCTGACCCAGTTTCTGGAGGCTGAGACCCTCGGGGCTGCCACCAAGGACATTCCCAGGTCCCCTCCCGGTACCTGCCCAACAGATTCTGGTAACATCTTTCTTACTAACTGCATTCTTGGGTTTCCCTCATTCTGCCAGCTCATCCCTGAAACAAGTATTAGGTAGAACAGCTCTCATCTTAAAAACATAGTTCCACACAGCGTAGGGCCCTGTAAATTCAATTTTCAGTCTCACACTTGGCATTTGTTTGGGGGTATTTCCAACGCACCAGGAAGACAGAATGCCTTCATGGGTGGAAACCAGTACTGATGGTTTTGCCTAAAGATTTACCATAGTATTTCTTTTCTTAATACTGCCCGAGGTCTACGTATCATGGCAAATCAGCTGCGTGCCGCTCCGCTGAGCTGGTCCTAAAAGCACCAAGTGCACATCTTCTGGAGAAAGCTTTTGCGTGAGCTTTCTCGTGGCTCGTGTGCGCTTCTGAAATGTTTCACACTCCCCTTACACCTCATCTCCAGCTCAGATGAGAATCCATTGCTTTTCGGTGTGTAAACAGTACACCCTTCAAATAGGAGGAAAACAGAAGCACAGCTAAGGAAGATTTGCTAAATTTTCAGTGCAAGGAAACTATTGTTTCCATCAGCATTCCAGGCAGCCTAGGACCAAAAGAATAAAAAATAACTTACCTACAATTACCCACCCTCAATTCTGAGGATCTGATATAAAATCTGGTGACTACAGATGACAACTCTGTGCTGTATAACTGAAATTTTCAAAGAGGGTAGAACTTCAGTGTTCCCAGCAGAAAAAAAAAGATTAAAATGTGAGAAGATGGACGTGTTAATTAACCAGATGGAGGGAATCCTTAAACTATTTCTTCAATTAAAAAAAATATATAGGGGGCTTCCCTGGTGGCGCAGTGGTTGAGGGTCTGCCTGCCGATGCAGGGGACACGGGTTCGTGCCCCGGTCCGGGAGGATCCCACATGCCGCGGAGCGGCTGGGCCCGTGAGCCATGGCCGCTGAGCCTGTGCGTCCGGAGCCTGTGCTCCGCAATGGGAGAGGCCACAACAGTGAGAGGCCCGCGTAACGCAAAAAAAAAAAAAAAATATATATATATATATATATATATATATATGTGTATATATATATATATATATATATATATGTATATATATATATATAAACAGGGACTTCCCTGGTGGTCCAGTGGTTAAGACTCCATGCTCCCAATGCAGGGGGCCCAGGTTCGATTCTTTGTCGGGGAACTAGATCCCGCATGCATGCTGCAACTAAGAGTCTGCATGCCACAACTAAGAAGTTCGCATGCCACAACTAAAAGATCCTGCATGCCGCAACTAAAGATCCTGCATGCAGCAACTGAAGAAGAGATCCCACGTGCCGCAACTAAGACCCAAAGTTGCCAAATAAATAAATAAATACTCAGAAAAAAATATATATATATAAACAAAAAAGATGCTCCAAAGATATTCCTTCCAGTCTTTTCCCCCAACACATACACGTAAGGCATTGAACACGGGGAGGATCCCACCACACAAAGAATTTTGTATTTTTTTTTTTTTACTTTATATGTTCCAATATCCTTCCACCCTTTATAATGGCCTCATTATTGGGATGAACTTCTTTACAAATGAATCTTTGTCCTTCTTTTCTTTCCCCACCAGATTCTCAGGCTGGAATTGCCAGATCAAAGCTGATGTGCATCTTTTCCAGATGTAGACAAGTTGCTTTTCGACTTGGGGAAAGACAAACTGGCCTCATTCTCTTCGTCCTCATTGATGTTACCTGATTTTGATTAACTTATGAGACAATGAGGCCTCTCATTCTTAGAGTTTATGACTAAGGTCACTTATTTTAAACACATATTTTAGTAATTCTTCTTCTGATGCTCAATAGAGTCCTTTGGGTCAAAGGAAGGTGAGGGGTGGGTTTGGGGGACGTGGGTTAGGCTGGAGATGGGGAGAGAAGTCCCTGTAAGAGAGGAGGCCAGAGAGGGAGCAGTTCCCATAAAGGCAGTGCCCCCAGAGTCCAGGGGAAGATCTGGCCTGAGAGAGGAGAGTAAACCTCAGGGATCTGAGTGATGGGACATGGGGGAGGTGTGAGCAGCTCACAGCTGGAGACAGCGGGGGAGGCACTCCCACCTGACAGTTGCTGTGTTCCCGTGAAATCACCGCTTGCAGGTTACCTACCTGGGGGTGCTGTCTACCTGGGGGTGCTGTCGACCTGGGGGTGCTGTCTACCTGGGGAGTCTATCTACCTGGGGGTGCTGTCTACCTGGGGGGGCTGTCTACCTGGGGAGTCTATCTGCCTGGGGGTGCTGTCTACCTGGGGGTGCTGTCTACCTGGGGGGCTGTCTACCTGGGGGGGCTGTCTACCTGGGGAGTCTATCTACCTGGGGGTGCTGTCTACCTGGGGAGGCTGTCTACCTGGGGGTGCTGTCTACCGGGGGGGGGCTGTCTACCTGGGGGTGCTGTCTACCTGGGGAGTCTACCTGGCGGGGCTGTCTACCTGGGGGTGCTGTCTACCTGGGGAGGCTGTCTACCTGGGGGTGCTGTCTACCGGGGGAGGCTGTCTACCTGGGGGTGCTGTCTACCTGGGGGGCTGTCTACCTGGGGGGGCTGTCTACCTGGGGAGTCTATCTACCTGGGGGTGCTGTCTACCTGGGGAGGCTGTCTACCTGGGGGTGCTGTCTACCGGGGGGGCTGTCTACCTAGGGGTGCTGTCTACCTGGGGAGTCTACCTGGGGGTGCTGTCTACCTGGGGGTGCTGTCTACCTGGGGGGGGCTGTCTACCTGGGGAGTCTGTCTACCTGGGGGGGCTGTCTACCTGGGGGGGCTGTCTACCTGGGGAGTCTGTCTACCTGGCGGGGCTGTCTACCTGGGGGGGCTGTCTACCTGGGGAGTCTGTCTACCTGGGGGGGCTGTCTACCTGGGGAGTCTGTCTACCTGCGGGGGCTTGTCTACCTGGGGGGGCTGCCTTGAGAGGGAGAAGCAACAGTGGCACTAAGAGCTTTTCTGCGGCCACCACAGGATACTCCAGGGGAACCCAGGCCATCACCACTATTAAGTCAGGTCTGGAGGCTCTGCTGCAGAGCTGTCAGTCACAGGCTTAAAGACTCGGTTTTATTTCATCATTATCAACAGAATACATAACACAACTGTAACACATAGAAATGAAATATCTGCTTTAAGGCACCATAATCTACCTGTCAGTCATCTTTTGGCCTTTTCTCCTTGCAGAGGTTTATAAGATTTTTTAAAATATGATGATATCCATGTATGTACCATTTGGTATCCTGTTTCTTTTTAAGAGCCAACACTTTTCTACTGAAAAATCAATTTCAATTGGATACATAACACTGAACTCACTGCATGTATGAGAGCTCAGTGATCCCTACGGTATTAATTAACAACATGGAAGCTGTTCTCCACTGTTGGCTATTTTTCACGATACTAAACGAAACCTTTGTGTACATGGTGTTCGGTTCTTGTGTGTTTGCTTTGAGGCTTATTTTCCGGTGGCGGATCCCCAGGGTGGCCACGGGCCCAAGACACGGAGCTTCAAGTGCCCTCAGTCCATCACTCGGGTCCCAGGGGCTGGCTGCCGACCGTGACCACAGCCGCCTCCAGACTCTGCTCTTCCTCACATTCCCGTCCACCTGACAGCTGAGAAACTGCATTTTACTGTTTTTTCAAATGTGCGTCTCTTTAATTTCTTGGACCACACGTTTCTCCACGTTTTCAGATTACCAAGATCAAACGTTTTCCAAAATTAACTATTGTCATTTCCTCTAACATGAATTATTTACTTATGTTCTTTGCTGTTTTACATGATCAGGTTTTTGGTTGTTTTAAACAACCGCTTTTAACGAATTCTCCATATATTAGGAACATCCACTACCAAAACATGCTCTGTAAATACCTTTCCCAGTGTGTACCTTGTCCTGTAGATTAATAAGATTTTTAACTTGCTTCTAATGTTGTGTGTGGTCAACCTGGCCATGCTGTCTCCCTCCCCAGGCTGGGGACTTGTACCGGGTGCCGACTCTCTTGGTCTCCCTGTAGTCTGGGTCCTTGTGTCTCCCCCTAGGGCCGGCTGGCATGTGTCTGGGGGCTGCTTCTCCCCATCCACCCCACCTCCACTCCAGTCCGGCCGAGTCACCTGGGACGAAAGCACAGGACTCCGAGGGCTTTTAGGATCTGCCAAGCGGCTGCGGTTCTGACCCTGGGTGGGAGTCCCCCTAACTGGGCTGCTCCCCAGGCTCACGAGTCCGTCCGTGTCAGATTCCAGCCGCAAACAGGAAACAGCCCCACGGGCGTCAGGACGTCGTAAAATGACATGAGGGGCAGGCAGGCGGCCAGGAGGCCCTTCCCCGCCCCGAGCCTCTAAGGTTTCCTCCATCTCCCCAAGAGCCTCTCCTGGAGCTGCTGTGGGCAGTGCGGGCGCTACTTCTCACAGGGCAGAGCCCTGGTCCTGGCCGTCTTCAACCAGACCTGGCAGAGGGACAGCCAGGGAAGCACAGTGTTCACCCGCAACATGCCCCGCAGGTCTCCCATCTCCTCCCGAGGAAAAGCAGCCCAGGGTCCCGTGCCCGGAGAGGAACAGGTCACACTGACGGTGTGAGCAGGGGTCCTGTCCTCTGGACGGGGAGGAACCTCAGAGGGCGGCAGGGTCTCCACTGGGGGATTTGGGCACTTCCTGGGGCTTCGCCCCGTGACTGCCCAGGGGAGGCCGGTTGTTAAGGGAAGGTCCGAGGCTGTTACCGGGAGCAGCTGTCACTCCCAGAAGGAGATGTCTTTCTTTCTGGCAGAGTCATTACAGCTCAAAAAATGTCCCCAGAACAAGCCACTAATCTCGGGGAGGTTTATGGCTTAGGTGGGATTAATGCAGGTCACAGCATCACAGCAGGTCACACTGAGTCCCACGGCCCTCCAGCCAGGGGCCGCGGCCTCCAGGACCCTTCTCCACGCAGTCTGGTTCTGCAGGCTCCAGAGGGCAGCCAGGACGAGCAGAAGTAGGGGGAGGGGACCCTCAGGTGCAGGTGGACAAGGATAGGGAGAGGCCGCACAGGAAGAGTCACAAACGTCACCAGCAAAGCTCCCCCTTCCCTCAGGGACGCCCGGACTGCAGATCTGCCATATCTGTGGTGCAGACATGCACCTCCCTCTGCTGACACCAAAAGAGCAAAAGCCAATGAGCCACAGCCTCGAGGCCCGAGGCCACAGTGCCGCCCACACCTAGCCAGGGGCCTCGCACCTGTTCCCGCGTCTCCAGGTGACCAGGCGGCCCAGTGTCCCCTACACCTGTCACCCTGCAGGAGCCCGATGTGAATGGTACACACTCACCCGGCTCAGCCACAGAGGAGGGTCAGAGATGATTAGGGTCTCAGACTGGACCCTCAAGGGCCCTTAGAGGTCACGGGGGCGGGGTCAGGGGCTGCGGGAACCACAGTCGTGTTCCTGGTTCCCCAGCTGCACCTGTCCTAGAACCACTGTTTTTTCACTTACAGCATGACGTGCCCTGTGCGCTTCCACCTGAAGAAAGCTCCTCCTCTACAAAGTGCTTGGAGACCACAGGCGACAGCATCTCCGAGGGACCCACCCGCTCTGAAGCACGTCACTCTGTGCTCTGGCTTAAAGCGCTGCCTCTGAGGAGGAGAAATTGGGGCCCAAGGCATCAGGGAGGCTTCCAGACACGCGCCCAAGGGCGGTGAACCGCGGACGAGTGGCAAAAATGCAGCTCAGACACAGGACACGGGCAGAGCCCCTCCGGACTCAGAGGGTGATGGGGCCATGTGGGGACGCCCCTCCTCCCCAGGCACACGTCCTGGGCGGGTCCCCAGGAAGGCAGGTGTGGCCCTGTGGCGCATTCTGGCCAACTAAGGCCGGGCGAGGTGTGTCACCTGGGAGCCGGGGCAGACATGTTTCAGATAAACGGAAGCAGCACCAACAAGGATTTGTGTTTTCCAGCCCAGCGTTTCCCAAAATTGGTTCCAAAAGACACTGGCTCCGCGAGACATCTGTCATCAAATAAATTCAGAAAAACTGTCTACTTTACCTTCCTCCTGAAGGGCCACAAGTTTTGGACACTAAATGTCTTTCAATAAAAAAAGAGCTTCACATTCTTTAACCTAAAGTTTTCCTACATGAATCTGTCCACGGAATGTGCATTTGACAGCATCCCTGCCAACAGCCTGAGAACCAAAACCCTGGTCGCTTTAGAAATACCAGGAGTAACCAACTAATCACCCCGTAATGGATGCAGAGATTCCAGCCACCTGCTTCAAATAGTCTTAATTTTACCGCATAGCTACTTTGGGGGAAAATCTGGCATTTCTTATAAAGTTAAACACACATTCACCCTACGACCCAGCAATCCTTCTCCAAAACATTTATCCAAGTGAGACGGGAAGTTACATCCACATAAAATCCGTTATGTGAGCGTTGCACTGACTTTATGAATAACTGCTCCAATCTACAAACGCTCAGTTCCCTTGGGTATCAAGTGGACTCAGTGAGATGGGTCTACACAACGGGACCTCAGGCCGCAATGGGAAGAGGCTGGACGATGGGGATTGGCCACACCTGTGCTGGGCCGGGTGCGGGGCTGACTCTGGGCTCCAGGGAGACCCCTTCACCCAATGTTCTGGAAAACGCAAACCACAGGAAGAAACACTGGCCGGTGGTCCCCAGGGGCTGGGGGGGGGGGTGACAACAAAGAAGCAGATAGAACTTGCAGTTTTATATCTTGATGGGAGCAGAGAGGGGGCAGGTCACTCAACTGCAATTATTTGTCAAAACTCACAGATCTGTAAACCGAAAGTGAGAATCAATAAGGACCCAAAATGAACCTAAATTTAACTTAGGTTCCGGTGTAAAATGAGGGGCCAGATGTGTTCACAGGACCCTGTAAACATCATCAGGGAAATCCAGGCCCAGCTCTGAGCTCCTGGTTTCCATCACTGACATCTCGAGGTAACCCACCTCTGCTCAGCCAGGACGACCCCACGTTTCCCTAAAACACACTTCTGGTTGGTCAACCCCTCCCAACGGGAGGGAAAGGCAGGGTGGAAGGAGAGGGGGACCCACAGCTGCATCATTCATGACCAGAAGAGAGGCTCACACCGACTGCATGTGAAGAGGCATGAGGCTCCACGCCGTGTCACGTCCCTGTCAATCTTCACAAACATCGCACAAGGTGGACACAGACATCCTACCTCCAGACACAAACCAGGGTCCAGAAAAATGGAGCACCTCACCTGGCTACCCAGGTAGTAAGGTGGTGAAGCTGTAACTTGAACCTGTATGGACTCTTCTAGCAGCTCTAGTGTTTCCAAGGCTAGAGAATTGATACCTGTAGGGCAGCCACCACACCTCGCGTTGGGGGCTGTGGAGAAACTGGAAGACCTGGCATCCTGGGGGGTGGGAGGTGACGCAGCCACCCTGAGAAACAGTCTGGCTGATCCTCAGATGGCCAAACAGAGGAGAGGCAATTCCATCCTAGGTGTTCGCCCAAGAAAATGAAAGCAGAGCCCACGTAGAAATGTACACACAAATAGTCACAGCAGTGTTACTTATGATAGTCAAACAGTGGAACAATTCAGGCATCCATTATCCTAGTGACCAGGTGGATGAAACGTGTGTACTCACACAGTGGGATGGGACTCAGCAATAAAGGGAGCCGCGTTCTGAAGCTGACCGTGGGGAGGGACCACAGCCACCAAACCACACACCTTACGTGGGCAAATTCCATCCCAACAAGGCTGTCTTTAAAAATGGCACATACCCATCCCGGTTTCATGAGTGAGAGGGTGACAACACAATAAATACGTCCCAGTACTCGGTAGCTGCCTTCAGAATGCACGGTAAGATTTAAGTTGGAAGTAGACTAAAAATACTAATTACATCCTTACTTAGGCTAATGTTAAAATTAGTACGTATCCTCTGCCACATGTCGACTCAGAGTAGAGGGAAGGGGCTGGTTCACCGGGAGGGGGAGAAGCAGCCCATCACTGAGTAAGAAACAGCAGAATCCCCAGCAAAACCTACGAACCGATGCTGACGTTCACTCCTGTAGATGTTTCTGCAAAAAGAATTCGAGCTGCACGTTGGAAATGGGGGAGACCCGGTCACCACGAAAAAAGAAAGGCCCACAGGCCACAATGCAGGGGTGCGGGGTGGTGAGGCTGCCCACTGCCCTGACTTCCCCATGATCGGGGGGCATGGGGCTGACTTCTCCCAGGAGCTCTCTGTACCATCAAAAGCTCGTCAGAAGGTCGCCAGGGTGCCGGACTCCACCTGCCCCCACCACTCCTCTCGCTGTGAAAGAAAGAGCAGCAGGTAGAGCAGGAAGAAGACAAGGAGTAACCGCTCCAGTGACAGTGCCTGGAGCCCTCCACACTCGCTCCCAGGAGGTGGCCGAGGGCCGCTGCACTCAGGAGCCTGCCCCTCGGAATGATGCCCTGGGGACCACGCAGGGCCTCTCGCGGTCAGCCCATCTCCTACACGGGTGACCTGCCCTCCTGCCTGAGCCACACGGGACAGGTCCAACCAGTGAATTCCCAGGAGATTTGGAAATGAAAATGGAATTTTCTGTCTCCTTTAAAAATAAGTATGGGGCTTCCCTGGTGGCGTAGTGGTTAAGAATCCACCTGCCAATGCAGGGGACACGGGTTCGAACCCTGGTCCGGGAAGATCCCACATGCCGCAGAGCAGCTAAGCCCATGCGTCACAATTACTGAGCCCACATGCCACAACTACCGAAGCCCGTGCACCTAGAGCCCGTGCTCCTCAACAAGAGAAGCCACCACAATGAGAAGCCCGTGCATCGCAACGAAGACCCAACACAGCCAAAACTTAAATAAATAAATAAAAATATAGTTAATGGATAAACAAAATGTGTGGTATGTACATAAAACGGAACACGACTCAGCCCTAGAAAGGAGGGAAATCCTGACACCTGCTGCAACAAGGATGAACGTAGAGGCCAGCAGAGCCCAAATCCTGTGTGATCCCACATGTGAGGGGTCCTATACAGATGGGCAGGTCTTATTCTGTATCCGATGCTCTGGCGTCCGCAGCCTTGCTCACCCTGCAGGGACGGCCCTGCCCAGCGCTGCCCAGTCTGGAGTGAGTACATGACAGGCCATGAGAGGGCCTTCCAAACGCAAACCCACCAGCCCCCATCCACACCCCAAACGCCCCCGCCTCCATGGGGCCTCACACTTGGGCCACCCGCCCCTGCCCTCATGACCCGGGGCCAGGACCAGGCAACCTGGGACAGCGCCTGCACCCCAGAGCCAGTGCTGAGCCCACTCCTTCCCTGGAACTACAACGAGGCCCCGGCTCACGCCCCCCCCATCCCCCAGCCCCCGCCCAGCCCTGGTGCTTCCCCGTGTAACCCCCACCTCTTGCTGTGCCCCCTCCTCTGGGGTCTGTGAGCAACAGGCTGTATTCTCAGCCGTCTCTTGATCTGTCGGCCTCACCATGCCTGAGTCATAACAAAACCCATATTAAAGCCCCCAAACAGTCCAGTCCATAGAGATGGAAAGTAGGATGGTGGGGTCAGAGGCTGGGGAGGGGCAGGGAGGGAGTGTTCAGTGGGGACAGAGCTTCAGTTTCACAAGACAAAAAAGTTCTGGGGACGATGGGAGGATGGTTGCACAACGATGTGAATGTACGTAATGCCACTGGGCTGCACACTTAAAATGGTTAAAATGGTAAATGTGTACATGTGTATTTTACCACAATAAAAATACATAGATAGCCAGAGAAACAAACAAAAGGAGGCTAGCAGGTGCCCTTGATCTCATGTGATGAGAAGGGCAGTCACCTCTGTCCTCTTCCTCCCAAAGCCCACCCCCAATTATGGGAAAAACACCCAACGACCCCAAATGCAGGACAGTCTACAAAACCCCTAACCAGCACCCTTCAAAACTCTCAGGTCATCAAAGACAAGGAGAGTCTGAGACCTGTCACAGCCCAGAGGAGCCTGTGGAGACAGGACGGCTCTGCATGGTGTGATGTGCATCCCGGGTGGGGTCCTGGGACAGAAAGAGGACTTTTAGGAAATTGGAACAGAGTGTGGAGGTTACTTAATAATAATGCACCCAGGGCACCACAGGAGGGAAGGGGTTAGCAAGAGGGGAAGCGGGACGTGGGGCATATGGGATGCAGGCACAGACATCCTCAAGTAAAAAGGGAAGGGTGGAGACAGAACTGGTCCCCAACATCCTCAGGGTAACAGAGGCTCCTCTACCAGGCAGTTTACCACACCTGCTCATTGATGAGACAATGAGAGCCCCAGGGGCACAGACATGCACAGGGTGACACCTGCCAGCAGGCACATCCCCGGGACAGAATTTTGACAGTGTAACAGGCGATCGGCACAACACCTGCCAGCAGGCACATCCCCGGACAGAATTTTGACGGTGTAACAGGCGATCGGCACAACATCTGCCAGACACGGCAGGTGCACAACCCACAGCGTGAAAATCTAACTGGACCGTCTGTACGCATCACGAGAGAACCAGCTTCCACGCCAGACACACAGCGACGCACACGCCCACCCCTGAGCCAGGATGGCCCTGACACAGCATCAGAAGCTCCAGTGCCAGGGCCAGGCCGCCGTCCGCGGAAGCCCCAGAAACCCAGGGCACAGATACAGACCAGGGCTGCGGGCTCACTCGTTCAGGGGAGGGGGCGTCCGGTCCCGCCAGCCGGGGCGGGGGGTCCTCCGAGAAGAAGGGCCGTTGAGCTGGACCTGGACGGGCTTGTAGAATCCTGACAGGGGCACAAGAGCAGACGATGTGGCAGCCGGGGCACAGGAGGGGACGCCGGGAGCCAGGGGAGGGCAGTCCTCCACACACAGGTGACCCCCATGCAGTGCCTTCCCCAGGAGACAGGTAAAGATGAGGTCAGGGACCAGTCAGGCCAGGACGCCCACGAACAGCCCAGCTTCCCCTAGTGACTGCGTCCACGTCCCAGCGCCTCCACGGCACTTGACCTTGGCTGGCCTTGTGACTCCTTTCACGTACCAGGAGTAAGAGGTGCCTGGACCACCCGCTCACATTCACTCGCCACCCCCTCCTCCCCGACCTTCACCCCAAGGCCTGGGCAGGATCCCCTTGGCTTCCCGAGGGACCCCAGGACCGAAATCTAAGCTGCAGCCACGTGACCAGCTCACACAACCACCAGACGCACCTCGTGCTCTGCAGATATGGCAGAAAAGACAGGAAAGCCTTCCAGGAACAGGACGGAGGCTCACGTCATCCCCTCCCACAGGCGTGACCCTGGAGCCGCCAGTGTCACCTGGAGACCCAGCTCCAGAAGAATCCAGGTCATGAGGGCACCCCTGGGTGGTGACGCTAGCCCCAGGAGACGCCATCGACCCTGGACGGCCCGACACCTGAGCAACTAACACTCTTCTCTCCCTCCTCGCGTGCACTGGTTCAAGTCAGGGTTTCTGTCTCTTGCAACCGTGAGGACCCTGGTCCTATAGCCAAGTATTTCTCTTGCTGGGACAGAAACTCCTTGGTGCATAAACCCCGCCATGAGTGTCTGTGTGTCCCCAGGAGCCAACATCACGCCTTCACACGGGAAACCCCACCAGCACCCAGGACTGAACTGAGTCTCTGAGTGAAGAGAAGCAAGAGGGGAGATGAAGAAAGCAGTGATTCACACAGAAGTGAGGAGGGGCTGAGAGAGCCCCTCCCCGAAGGACAGTAAGAGGTGGAACCGAGGAGGGCCTGGCAGGGGCCGCAGCGGCAGCTGGTTTGCTGGGTGTCTCAGGAGGTGGGGAGGCTTAGCCGCTGCGATGTCTCCCATGCGGCCGGGTCCTTGGTGTCAGTTTCCATAACTACATGTGAGTCAACTGGTGATCACATCTAAACAAGCTTAGTGATCCTCACCTGCCTGCTCTGACATCAGCTGTAAATAAATAAATAAGATACAAAGGAGCTCATCTCTGCAGACGTTGATAAGAGGCCTGGAAGCTGGGTTGTAACCCGGGAGACAGACGACAGCGCCCCCTCGTCCCCCCACCCAGAGATAAGAAAGGGGTTTGGCCTGAGTCGAAAAGGACAAGACCAGTGGGGCACGAGGGTCCAGGGTCAGGCCTGCTTCTCATGGCAAACGACGTTCTAACATCACAACCACACTCCCTGTGCTGGTTCCAACCACAGGAGGTTAGGGCGGGGTCTCTTCAGAAGCAAACCTGAAGCGAAGAAATAAACATGGACGTGAGGTCAAGGACAAGTGCATGGAACTGCTCTCATCCCTGCCTGAATGTTTACAGGAAAGAGGAGCGACCTCCGATCTTCTGAATTCAAGCAGAAAGGGAGCTGAGGTGCCAGTCTGGCTGGTCCTAGAGAGGGGCTTGGGGTGATCCACGTGGGAGACCAGCCTCTGTCCACACCCTGAGCTCTGGCACCAGCCAGGCAGGTGGCTCTCAAGGTCCAGTAGGAGGGTGGTTTGTATAAGAATTGCTGGGAAACTTGTTAAAATACAGGTTTCCTGCCTGGGGAGGGGCCTGGGTGGAGTCCAGAAACCTGCAGTGTGAAACCGTCCTCACTCTTCCGGGTCTGTCCTTCCACTGGGCTGTCCACCACCCGCCCAGCCCAGCCTCCAAGTGCTGTTCTCCTATTAAAATACAGCTCTTCGAAACGTTGGCAGCCACCGAGGGGACGGGGCAGAATCCCAGACTAGAAGGAGCCTTAGAATCTCACCCCACACGCTGGAAACTGAGGCCAGAGGGTCCAGTGGCTTCTCTGCTGACCCCCAGTCCCGCCCACCACCAGAAGGGTGGTAAGAACGTCCGGGCTCGGCCACTACCTTCTTCCAGACCCAGTCTTTCCTACAAATCCACAAAATTGTTTTCAATATTATTAAAAATTTTTTTCAAAAAGGTAAAACAAAACAAGACCGTGTTATAATTCCCTACCTGTCCGCTCAAGTAGTAGATGTGTCCGCTTCAATTGTAATTGATTAAAATCCAGTTCCTGAAGTCACAGGAGCCACATCTCACGGCTCAGGAGCCACACAGGGCCCGCGGCCAGGGCTGGCCTGGCGCCTGCATCTGCGCTGACATGCTCCCGCTCCCTTCACACCAGAAGAAACTGCTGCTTAAGCGGATCAGGCTCGGGGGCAATGGAAAGCCTGCAGCCACACCCACAGAGCTCACCTAGAACAAGTTCTAGGGCTCCCGTGGCAACACCACGCCAGCCTTGGTTGGCTGTGAAAATCTGACTTTGATGCATCTGAGCAGCTACGCCAGCAAAGCTCACGCCCCACAGCTATGCCTGCCCCACGCCACACTCCTTCCGGGGCTCAGGGGGCTTGGGCCTCGATTCTCTCTGTGTAAAACGAGGGGCTGGGTCGGTTCCCGCTCTGAAATTCTGTCCCTTTCTGAGCCAAGCTGGCATTTTAATATCGCTTCTTACACTAACATGCGTGTGCCTGGAGAGACCACACGTGCACACGGTTACAGGGAACGCAGTCGTGCGGGCGGGTGGGTGGTGAGGGCAGCACGAAGCGGCCGCCACGCTGGGTCCTGCCCACGAGGCCTCTGAAGTGGGCAGCTAAGTGGGTGGCCACGCGTCTCGTCCCCGGAGATCCCACTACAGGTGGTTGAGAGGAAAGGATCCCGACAGCTTCCATCCAGCTGCTGACCCGGAGGCTGACCTGAAATAATTTGGGAACCGAGCTCTTCCAGGACTCAGTCAAAGCCAGCAGCTCCGCAGCTTCTGACGCGTCTCAGGTCTGGGAAGGCACCGCAGCTCAGCCCGGATATGGTACACGGAGCGTCACGGGATGCTGGCCGGCCGAGCAGGGGACACGCTCAGAAGGCTTTGGGGGTGCCATGAAAATAAACTTCCTGCTGATTGGGAAATGTGCGTTATCCGCTACGCTCTTTGTTTTGTTCTGTGTTTTAGCAGACAGAAAAGTCTTGAGGCAAATAAATCATCCAGTTTCACAGACACACTGGGATGCCGGCAGCTGCAGCGATGGGCCCAGCTGGTGCTGGGGTTTCAGGAGTGGAGGCCAAGCCACCTCTTCCCCGGCTGCCAGAGCCCCTGCTACACTCGGGCCGCGCACGCCGGCTCACACGTAGCACGCACCCAGCCCCACGCGGGAGCCGCAGCGGGGACAGCGGCCGAGAGCCGACTCCTGCTCAGACCCCAGCAGGCAGTGAGACGGGCAGCCCCCCACGGTCGCCGCCTGACGCTGGTCCGGGGCCCGACCAGCTCCTGCCCCCTTCTGTCCCATTTCTCCCCGAGCTCTGGCGGGTCCACATGGGATGTGAGGAGGGCAGAGGGTCCATGCCTATGCAGGCAGATGACTTGACCCGGCTTTGGTTAACCCTGAACGACCACCACGGACCCGCAAGCCGAGAATCTCACGTCAAGAAAGCAGCTGCACATGTTGACTTAAGGTTTTATCTTGAAATTTGTCTCTGTCATAATTAACGCCTTCCTTCTTCTATTTATAACGTACTCATACCTATACGGCTGCTTAGTGCCCTTTGTCGGAAACAGCTGAGCTTTCTACTTAAGATAATGTTTTTACTGTGGCAAAATATACATAACATAAAACTGACCATTTTAACCATCTTCAGTCATGGTTCAGTGGCATTAAGTACATCCACACTGTTGTGTAAGCACCACCACTGTTCCAGAACTTTCCATCCTCCCAAACGACTTTGTGCCCCTTAAATGATAACTCCCCCTCCCCTTCCCGTATGTCTAGAAACTTCTATCCTACCTTCTGTCTGTATGAATTTGACGACTCTGGGCCTCATACAATATTTGTCCTTTTGTGACTGGTTTATTTCACTCAGCATAATGTCCTCAAGGTTCATCCGTGTTGTATCATGTCTCAGCATTTAGTTCCTTTTTAAGGCTGAGTAATAGCCCACTGTATGGATGGACCACATTTAGCTTATCCATTCGTCCACTGATGGACACTTGGGCTGCTCCACGTTTTAGCTGTTGTAAATAATGTTGCTGTGAACATGGGTGTGCAAATGTCTCTTCAAGTCCCTGCTTTCAGACCCTGCATATATACCCAAAAGTGGAATAATGGCTGGATCATATGGTAATTCAATGTTTAATTTTTTGAGGAACCGCTACACTGTTTTCCACAGCAATTGTACCATTTTTCATTCCCACCAACAGTACACAAGGGTTCCGATTTCTCCACATCCTCAACATTTGTTATTTTCTGGGTTTTTGACAGTAGCCATCCTAATGGGTGCGAGGTACTACCTGATTGTAGTTCAATTTGCATTTCCCTAATGATCAGTGATATTGAACATCTTTTCATGTGCTTATTGGCTATTTGTATATCTTCTTTGGAGAGATGTTTACTTAAATTCTTTGCCCATTTTTTAATTGGCTTGTTTGTTTGTTTTTTGTTGAGCTGTAGGAGGTCTTTTTTATACTCAGGATATTATTCCCTTATCAGATATATGATATATGATTTGTAACAGTCCTCCCATTCTGTGGGGCTGTCCTTTTACTCTCTTTACAGCGTCCTTTGATGCACGTAAGTTTTTAATTTTGATAAAGTCCAATTTATCTATTTTTTCTTTTTTTGCCTGTGCTTTTGGTGTCATACTTAAAAAATTATTGCCTAATCCAAGATCGTGAAGATTTTCACCTGTGTTTTCTTCTTAGTGTTTTATAAAACTCTTATGTTTCAGTTTAGCTCTTACATTTAGGTGTCTGATCCAGTGTGAGCTAATTTTTGTATATGGTGTGAGGCAAGGGTCTGGCTTCCTTCTTTTGCATGTGGATGTCCAGCTTCCCAAGCACCATTTGTTGAAAAGACTGTCCCTTCCTCACTGAATGGTCTTGTTGAAGATCAATTAACCACACATGTGTGAGTTTACTCCTGGACTTTCCATTCTGGTCCATCGTCTCTTCTTGGGCCAGTACACATACTGTTTTCACTTCTGTAGCCTTGTGATATGTTTTGAAACCTATAAGTGAGTCTTCCAACTTTGTTCTTCTTTTTCAAGATTGTTTTTTGCTATTCAGGATCCCTTGAGAGTGCACATGAATTTTAGGACGGCCTTTTCTATTTCTGTAAAGAAACACCATTGGGATTTTGATAGTGATTGTGTTGAATCTGTAGATCACTTTGGGAAGTATTGTCATCTTAAAAAATACTAAGTTTTCCCATCTATGAACAAACAATGACTTTCCATCTATTTCTCTCAGAAATGTTTTGTAGTTTTCAGTGGGCAAGTCTTTTACTTCCTTGGTTAAATCTGCTCTTAAGTATTTTACTCTTTTTGATGCTGTTGTAAATAGGATTGTTCTTCGAATTTCTTTTTTGGGCTGTTCATTGCAAATGCACAGAAATGAGTGTTGGCCTTGTACCCTTCAGCTCTGCTAAGTTCATTTATGAGCTCTAAATCCTTCTGGCGGTGTCTTTAGGGTTTACTGGCGTAAGCTCAGGCCACCTGCAGACATAAATAAATTACTTCTTTCTTTTTGATTTGGATGCCTCATTTCTTTCTCTTGCCTAATTTCTCTGGCTAGAGCTTCCATTACTTTGTTAAATAGAAATGGCTACACTTTCTACTTTGTGATATTAAAATATTCATTATTAAATGATGGTGAGGGACTTCCCTGGTGGCGCAGTGGTTAAGAATCTGCCTGCCAATGCAGGGGACCGGGGTTCGAGCCCCGGTCCGGGAAGATCCCACATGTCATGGAGGAACTAAGCCTGTGCACCACAACTACTGAGCCTGTGCTCTAGAGCCCGTGAGCCACAACTACTGAACCCACATGCCACAACTACTGAAGCCCGGGCACCTAGAGCCCATGCTCCACAACAAGAGAAGTCACCTCAATGAGAAGCCCGTGCACCGCAACAAAGACCCAACACAGCCAAAAATTAAATAAATAAATACAAATATAGTTAATGGGTAAACAAAATGTGTGGTATGTACATAAAACGGAACACGACTCAGCCCTAGAAAGAGGGAAATCCTGACACCTGCTGCAACAAGGATGAACCTAGAGGCCAGCAGAGCCCAAATCCTGTGTGATCCCACATGTGAGGGGTCCCTGCTCACTGCAACTAGAGAAAGCCTGAGTGAAGCAACAAAGACCCAACGAAGCCAAAAATAAATAAACAAATGATGGTGAAATTTTTTTTAACGTTCTACTTGGTAAAATGAAGAGGTGGAAACTACGAACTTACACAAAATGCTTTGGAAAATATACTGAACTGAAACCAAATACCGATCAAAACAAAAGTCTGGTAGAAACTGCTGGATGTGCTGGAGAAAGCCCAAGACCCTCTGATCCTCCAGGCGATGGAGCCCCACCCCTGCTATAGGTGAGACTTGGGAGGAGGGGTGGGACCCCTCCCAGACTATCAAGTGGACACTGGCTGACAGGAAGTTACAAACCATCCAAATCCAGGTCAGTTACACGAGGACTTGAGCGTCAAATAGCACCCCAACCAAGAAGGAAGGGTCAGTCCCCATGAAGGGCGTAAAATCAGAAAAGGAAGGAAGAGACGGCAGTCCATGAGCTTAGACGCCAGAGAGAAGGCAGCACTCCACCTGGTTCTGGTGCAGTAAACAGGGTGAAGCTCACGGGGCTCTGAAGAGGTCAGCCCACGGCCCCTCCCCACCCAAAAGGATGACAGCGCCATCACCCCTCACCCGTCCCGCTATCACCGTGCCCACCCTGTTGTGCATGTCACATGCTGAGAAGCATGACCAGGGATGGCAGCAGGGGCAGTGAGAAAGGCTGGGAGACCAGGACGGTGGTGGAAGAGCCCAAGTGAGGCCGGGCGATGAGCGGTTAGAAGAGGCGCAGGTGTGGGGTCAGCTCTGAACAGGCCCGGCTCCCCGCAACCAGCTTCCCGACCTCTGTCTTCTTGCATCCACAGTGGGGCTGCCTCCCAGCCCATTAGCGCCAACGGAAGTGTCCCAAGGGCAAACTGGGCACACGCGACAGCACCGAGAACTCTGATGCGACAGTAACATCGCAGGTGGCAAGTGGGGACCGAGCCCTGGACGGATGTCCACGGTGAGTCGAGCCCCCCCTGAGGCCTGGTCACCTCCTCGGTACTTCGCACGGGGCCAGGCTGGCACTCTGTACCCTGCTCGTCGTGGGTCAAGAGAGAAGCCCTGGCCTGGAGTCAGAGCCTGGCCCTTGTCCAGCTCTGGGGCTCACCCTGCACCCCGGGGAGGCCCTGCCACCCTGGGCTTAGCTCCTCCGTCTGTAAAGGAGGGATGGGTCTAGACCAGTGGTCCCTGTTCAGGAGGAGGGACAACACACATGACGGCGCCAACACACACGGAAGGGTCCCTGGCCCTTGTCAGAAATGCAGGTTCTGGCGAGGCCCTGCCCAGACCTGTGGCATCAGAAACCCGGGGGTGGGAGTGGGAACCATAGGGGTTCCGGCTCCACAGAGAGGCAGCCCAGGTCGAGAGGTCTGGGGCCTGTTTGCTGAAGGTCCCAGTTCTCCTCCAAAAACAGAGGCTTTTCTCTTAAAGCCACCTCTGCATTTGCTGCCCAGACCATCGGGCGTGACACACCAGCCCTGCTGGGTCCAACCCACGGCCCAGAGGCACAAGCATTGAGGCCCAGCCCCACGGCTGGGCCGGTAAAAGGGCCCCGCCTGCCCCACCACAGGCCAGGCTGGCATTAACCGCACACAGCGGGGCAGTCACCTGTGTCAACTGCTCTGCCGTGGTTATCTGGTGTTAAAATACAGCCCTGCTCCCCAAAAGGCTTCCTCCTGCTGTTGGTCCATTCCACTCGCCCTTAGGCCTCTGCTCTCGTTCTGTCCACTGATTCTGTCCACCAAACATGCACAATGTGGGAGGTCAGAGTAAACTGCCCTGAGGTGGACATTCTAAAGATGATCAGGGTTTGGGGAAGGCCAAGGTGACTTCCTCTCCCAGTGTGATGGGAACAAGCCCATTTCTCTATCCTGGCCATCAACCTTCAGCTGGACAAAGAAACTGGCAGAGCAGACTAATGACAAGACCAGGGACACCTGGATGCAGCTGGGCCTGGAGGACGGGCAGTGACCCCAGACGAGCAGGTAACATTCTCATGGGAGCCAGGGCTGCCACCTAGCTCTCCGTGTGGTACCCGCAGCCCCAGCTCTGCATCTACAGGCGGGGCCACCCGGTTCTCCAAGGACATGCCGTACACTAAAAAAGGAATAAAACGTGCTCAAAGCTTCAAGGAAAGCCAGAATTGTACTGAGTGACTGCTCCCAGAATAGACTACAAAAATGTTTGCAAAAGCAACCCAGCGACGGATGATGGATAAATGAAACATGGTCCATCCACACCACGGAATATTTTTCAGTCTTGAAAAGGAAGGAAATTCTGACACCTGCTACAACACGGATGAGCCTTGAGGACACTGTGCTCAGTGACATAAGCCAGACACAAAAGGACAAATACTATGTGATTCCACTCATGTGACATCCCCAGAGGAATCAACTCCACAGAGACAGAAAGTAGATGGTGGGGCCTGGCGGCTGAGGGAGGGGGTAGGGAGTGAGTGTTTACCGGGGACAGAGCTTCCGTGTGGAAGGACGAGAAGGTTCTGCAGACGACGGTGATGGCTGCACAATGACGCGAATGTGCTTGATGCCACTGAACCCGACACTCAACGATGGTTAAGACGGTAAAATTTATGTTATGTGTGTTTAACCACAATTTCAACTTATATCAAGTTCTAGCAGAGGATCAGGTAGGCGCGTGACTGCACAGCTCTGCCCACCGTCGCCACAGGGGAGGACGCCCACCTGGAGCAGGGGGCCCAGCGAGTCTGCGGCCCAGGCTTGGGCAGCCCCCATGCTGGAGCTCCGCCCCCTCCCCCAGGCTTCAGGGTTCACTTCTGCTCTTTCTCCTCTCAATGGCCCAGCTGGACTGGATGTGAGGCTGTGCTCAGGACATCTGTTCTCCTGGGGCCCAGCTTCCTCCTCTGCTATGTGGGCCTGACCACCTTCACGCAGAGCATGGCTTCCAGCCCCAGATTCAAGGGGGTGATGGGGCCGGTAAACGGCGTGCCAGCTGGGTCCCTAGAACCACCTTTCCTCCACATTCGGGGCTGAAGCAGCCATGTGGGAAGTTGCTGACACACTTGGCCTGGGATTAACTGGCTGGCGTCTCTCCCCACGGCCACGTAGGATCGTGAAGCCAGAGGTGGGGAGGTTAACAAGCCCTGGAAAAGGGGCACGCGGTCACTGGCTTGGACGCCCTGTGACCTCCTGGCCCTGGCAAGGAAGGAGCCGAGAACACATCCCACCCCACACGCGCCCCGGGGTCCCTAACATCCCGTTTCAGAGGAAGGTGCACACGGGGCGAGTTCCAGCTCGCCCTGCATCCTCGAAACAACTGTGCCATGTCTCCCGTGACAGGTACGCAGGGGGACACACAGGGGCCCCAGCATCACAGGCAAGAGCCCACCTCCCAGCCGGTGGGGACCCGGGAGCCAGCGGGGACGGGTCCTCTGGCGAGGCCCTCAGCGGAGGCAGGCTGGCTGCTCCTCAGAGGAAGAGACACACAGGAAAACGGACTCGTCTTCCGGCCCCTCCTCCAGGAGGCCTGGGACGATTCCGGGCATCACTACGGCCACTGCAAGCAGCCTGTTCACCACACGTGGAACCCTCCCACGTACCCACAGGGTTCAGCCCCTCGCCTGGAATCTGGAGCCAGCCGATGCCCAGAGCAAGTGTCAGCGAGTTATGCCTTGAATCCAAGGGCCCTGGTTCAGGCTCCAGGCAGAGGCACAGAAGGGGCCATGACAGAGTCCACTCTGTCCCTTTAACGCCCTCCATGCTGCCGTGCTCTCAGCTCACCCGCCTCTGCTCTCCTAACGCCTGTCCCTGACCCCGAGCAGGGTGGCCAGGCCTCGCTACTTCCTGCCGTATTTCCACCTGTGAATTCCATTAAATCGCTCTTTACAGTACTTCCAGCATCAGTAATAAAGATGGTAAACAAAACCCAGGCTCGGAGCTGGCTGTGTTGGCGGGCACTCCCCACCCCGACCCCGGGCAGTGACCTCGTGTCCCTGGGACCTTGGACCTGGAGTGTGAGCCCCACGGAGACGGCCTTGAGTGCCCAGCACAGGCGTTCAGTAAACGTTCACTGGGCTGTGGGGTTGAACTCGTCCACACTGAAGCTCCCTCTTCTTTTAAATTGCATCAGAATTCCAAAACCGGGGCTGGGTTTGGGGAGTATTCTCCACCGCACACGAGCAAAAGACAGAATTCCAAACCAGAGCAAAATTACCAGAATGCCGGAGACACATGAGGACAGCCGGAAACAGCATGTGTCAGTGGTTAAATGGGTCCCCAAAACGTGAGATGTTGTTTAATTCAAAAGAGACAGAAAGAAAATGGATCAAAATCAGTGATTAACCAGAGTAAAGCCGACTTTAGCCACTGACAAAATCACATATGCAATTCAGCCTCAGCTGAGTCTTACAAGACCTGCTTTATTCCCAAATTCTACGGGCGACACACCAGCTCCTGCGGCAGCTGTTCCCCTCCCACCCTGACCCCCTGGAACAATCACACCTTTATCGTTCACGAAGACAACATCCTAACAACACACAAACTGCATCTTGCTCCTCACGGAAACACTGTTTCACTGTAAAATTCCATGACACGCGTTTGCAAGGCAGATGACTCTGCTGCACGACATTATTACATATATAATTACCTGCATCACAAATATTTTCAAAATCGAAGCTGAGCCTTCATGCTGTCACTTTTTCTTATGCCGTCTCCATAGCAACCTACCTCCCCTCCCCCAGAGACAAGAGAACACAGGAGACATCTTTAAATTGGCATAAATTAGAGACAAATTCTTTATTTAATCAGATACACGGCTTACTCTAATGATTACCATCCCCCAGAATGACCCAGACATAGGAACTGTAGCGTGTCAAACTGAGCCGCTATAAACAGACCTCTCCGTTTACATGGACGATGGTGTAATTATAAGATACGACGCTCAGACCTCCACACCCGGCACCTCGCTCCCTTCTCAGCGCACTCAGCCCCCCACCCTTCCCTCCTAATGATCCAGGATGGTTCTGCCCCGGCTCCGAGGGCTCACACACAACCAAACATAGATGACCTTCCTCACCCGAGGCAAGCGCGGGGCTAAAGCGGGCTCGGCACACGCAGCGACCACAAAGCCCCTGGGTCAGGACTGTGGTTACAACGCCCCACCGAGCCCAGGGAAGAGCATCTGATGCCGAGGGGGACTGCAGCAGGGGGGCCAGCCCTCTATCCTCACACTTTCAGTCACAAAGTACCTGAGGCTCAGGCAACCTCAGAGTCCAGGTGATGCCCTGAGGGTCCCGACCGCTGCCGGGCCTCCAAACACTTTTTAGAAAGTGAACAGGACCATCTCGGTACTGCACGGAGCTGAGGGAAACACACACCTACTTTTTCTTCTAAGTAAACAAACAACCCACAGCCTGCAGCTGGTTCCCATGGAAACAGGAGGGGAGGCAGAGCATCAGCTGAGGTCCAGGAGTGCTGCTCACACGGGTGTCACCTCCCCAGGTGGGTGCTGGCAAGTCACAGGGAGGACCCCGCCTGGCCCATCCGGGACACCAGCCCTGCCGAGCCCAAAGGGAGCTGACCCTGACCCGGGGCCCTCAGCAGCCACCCCCCACCCCCATGAGTGAGGAATGTGCCCCAAAGCTATTTTCACTGTGAGCATAGTCACATACGTTGCTGTATTTTAAAAGTTAAGCTTCCAGGGGCTTCCCTGGTGGTGCAGTGGCTAAGAATCCGCCTGCCAGTGCAGGGGACACGGGTTCAAGCCCTGGTCCGGGAAGATCCCACAGGCCGCGGAGCAACTAAGCCTGTGTGCCACAACTACTGAGCCTGTGCTCTAGAGCCCGTGAGCCACAACTACTGAGCCCACGTGCCACAACTACTGAGTCCGAGTGCCACAATTACTGAAGCCCGTGCACCTAGAGCCCGTGCTCCGCAACAAGAGAAGCCACCACAATGAGAAGCCGGCGCACCGCAACCAAGAGTAGCCCCCGCTCGCCGCGACTAGAGAAAGTCCACGCGCAGCAACGAAGACCCAACGCAGCCAAAACAGAAAAATTAATTAATTAATTTAAAAAACTATTTACATTATATTAAAAGTTAAGCTTCCAAAATTATTTACCTGGGACGTGAGAAAGCCTTTGGTTTGGCCCCCACCTCCAGTTCGGAGAACGACACCACTGAAACGACCCACAAACCCAGAACGGGGCTTTTACAGAACAAGGGGCCTGGTGTCATCAGAGGGTTGAGGCCTCAGAGAGCAGGGCTGGGGACACGCCCTGGAGCGGGGTCCCACACAGGGTGTCTCACCCCTGTGGTCTCTCTAGGACGGTGCAGGTGGCCTGACGTTGCAGAGGTGGAGGCCAGGTGTTTACCTGCACAGCTGAGAAGCAGCAGTGCTGTTGAGAAGCCCTGGTCTGGATCAGAGCAACCAGAGCCGCATAATAAGGAAAAGCAATGAATGAACCGTGTTCTAACAAAACGCACAAGAAGATTTTTAAGGGACAAGTGGGAAAATCCCCACTTCCTGGACCAGACGTTCGCCACTGTTCCGATATTGACAACATTAGGAAGTTCTTGCTGGTTCTTAGTGAGCTGATGGTGTTATACGCCCTTGTTCCTCAGAGACGCTGGCTCATCTGGGGCAGAGGGAACAGGACGTCTGCAAAATTAAAGTTTCACTTCATGGTTCATCCAAGGTGGACAGACAGACCGACAGGCTGAGAAGGGAAAGCAATCGTGGCAAAATTAATTGAATCTGAATACAAGTGATGACGACACAGGCCCTCACCAGATTTTTCTTTCATCTTCTCTCCTTGTTTGAAAATGCTCATGGCAGGTTGGGATGAGGTGGAAATTCTGGCCTTTTGTGAACGGTCTTCTGACGTTTTCTTGAACGTAGAATATTCCGATTCTCACATTCAGAACGTCTTCTGAGCACCCACATCGGCACGTTTGAAGGCCATGGGGGTGCCGCTGGAGGATCTGCAGGCTCAGCCCCGCCATACAGTTGGCCAAAGAACCGGACTTGAGGAGGAGGGAGGGGGGAGCAGGGGGGGAGCCTTGTGAGACAGAAACTGCAGGCATCTGGGAGTGCGGGAACCGAGACGGAGGACCTGCTCCACTCGCGGGCGCAGATGGAGACCGTGGGCCTCGGGCGCAGCTGCACCACAGGGAAGAGGAACGGCCACGGGAAGCACGGGAGGCGGCCACGGCCACGCCAGCCACGCAGCGGGAGCCTCACTTCTGAACAGAAGCGGCCAAGGAACCAGACCCCGTCCTCAGTGACGCAAGGATCACGGGGCCACGGCTGACGCTATTAGAGGGCCCGTCACTTCAGGGCAGAGCCAGCAAGGGCTCCTCAGCTGCAGCTTGGTCTGCGCCGTCCACCCAGGAAGCCAATTCCTGACAGCAGTGCGTCTGCTGTGTAGACAGCCACCCCTGCTTTCTTCACCCGCCCTTCCACGCGCTCCCTGACAGACAAGGGCCAGGGATACAGGCCGGGCCCCGCCGTGCTCCAGACCAGAGAAGCCCAGGCCCCCACTTTGCTGGGGGGAACCCCCATAACAGGTCCACCAGGGAAGCCGTCAGTGTCTCGGGGCACAGGGGCACCAGGCGACCGCAACTGCAGGGCAGGGGTCCGGGCTGCAGACACAGGCCAGAGCGGGGGCTTGGGGCCCCTGAGCAGCCAGGCCACGGGGCCAGAGCAGAGCCAGGAAACGCCAGGAAGGGTGAAAAGGATGATCAGGGTCTGCAGGAAAGGGGGGCTCGGTGCCACGGCCCACGGGGGCCGAGGGGGCTGTGCGGGCTGTGGGAGTCTGTGAGCAAAGGACCCCAACTGCGGGCAGCCCTCCCGCAAAACCCAAACCCCACTGGCCCGTCGGGACCCGCCGGCGTCACCTCTGCAGCCCGGGGTTTGGAGTTCGGGTTTTATTCTGTCCTCCTGTAAACTGGCAACGGCCGTACCCCCCGGGCTGCCTTCAAACAACGTGGAGACAGTATGTATTACCCACCACCTCCCACCCCAGGCAGCTGCCCACAGTCTCCTCAGGGACGATGTCGGCTCTCTCCTCCCGCCCAGGACCTCGGGGCCAGGCTCTGGCCGAGCACCCTGGTCCCACCCACAGATGCCAGACGCACCCCCTGGGCTGTGACCACCGAGCTGTCCCCAGATGTTGACAAAGTCTCGGGGGCCACACACGGGGCCCTGAACTGTGAGGCAGCCCGTCGTGCCCCTCCCCCCCCAGCTCTGAGTTTTATTTTAGACTATTTGTCACCTGGGTGTTTAACCCCTGTCTCTCACTGTCGAGAATGTATTCTTCGGAGCCATAAACTTCACCACCACATACACGATACTGTGGTCTCACGGGGTGAGATCACGGGTGAGTTTTATTTGATTCTTTCATTTACAACCCATGCAGTCAAATGTCACTCACGGGCCCAGAAGGTCCCGGAAGTGACCGTCCCCTGCATCCGGGAGGGACCTCTGAGGGGGCTGCTTAGGGCTCACAGTCCTGTGGGGAGCTGGCCGCACATGGCCTGACTGCCCCCAAAGCCATGGCGGCTGCTGAGTCCACCCACTGGGAGCTGCCACACTGGACGTGTCCCTGCTCACAGGTCCATCTCCACGACACCCTCACCTCTCCCACCTCCCAGATTCCGAGCTGTGGCTGCCAACCCAGGCCCATCGACGGTCCATGGGACTTCGGGGAAACCAAGCAGGCCCCCTTTGTGCAAAGGGCAGGAAAGAGGCTTTTCTCCCTTCTCCTGCAGTCTCCCCCCACCCCCTTCCCCTGCCCAGCACAGTGTTTTTTATGGTATTTCACGCCGGCCTCTGGGTAGGAGGTCCAGGCAGGGTCATCACAGCCTCGAAGACGTCCACCCCCCTGGGACTCCGGGGGCGCCCAGCCGGGTGGCAGGACCACATGGGAGCCCAGGCACCACGTCCCAGCAGGCCCACTGTCCCTCGAAAGCACAAATCAAAGACAGATCATTAAGGGTATGAAATCCCAGCTTGGGGGTCCCTGGAGGACCTGCCGCTCTGGCACCTGGGCTCGTGGCCATCTGGGTGCCGAGTCACGTCCACAAACGGGACCCCATTTGCTCCCGGGAGCAGGAGGGTCTGGTCCTCCCCATTACTGAGGACAAGACACAGGGTCCCAGAGATGACGCCTGAGGACAAGGTGCTTGCAGGCAGCAGAGGCAAGATGGAAATGCGCGTTGGTCTGGACCCTCCCTTCCAAAGTGCGCAGTGGACGCTGGGACCCCCAGTGGGGGCGGGAGGCACACAGGGACCCCTGCACGTCCTTCCTGTGCCCATGGATTGTCCACAAGAAAGGGAGACAGCAGGTCCCCCTGCGCAAGGTGGTGGCTAACGGACTCCTGCAGAGCACTCGTGACCAGGACCACAGAAGCCCTGCTGGACAGGGGCTGCCGTGCTCCCCAGCTCTGCGCGCCCGTGTGCAGGAACCCCCAGGGTCGTGTGCCAAAAGTCAGGAGTCAGACTGTGGGCAGAGGTGAGGTCACCCCGCTGAGCCCTGGAGCAAGGGGGCCTGGCAGGGTAGGGGCAGTCCTGCTGGGGACACTCCCACGCACCTAGCACATGCCACCCAGGGTCCATTCCGGTCCCTGCCCAGACCCAGCAGCAGGTTCTGGTGAGCCCGCGATCACGGCATGGCGACGGTCCCGCAGCTGTGAGGCTGGTCCTCCGAGCGTCATCCAGGTTCAGTCCTGTGACCTGGGCTGCCCTCACCCAAGGGCAAAGCCACGGCCTTCCCATCAGGCGGACTAAGCAACCCAGGCAGGCCGACGGCTGCACACCAGGGGTTAAATGACCATGAACACCAGGGCAGGACCCTGGCCACGGCCAAATTGCCAGGGCTGAGGGTGGGGGGGGCCCAGCGTGAGCCGGGGCAGCAGGGGACAGCACCCACAGACCAAGGGCAGCCTCTGCCACGTGCTGCTGGAGGTGGCCTGTGGTGGGCCCAGGGAAGGACCACCTGACACACCTTGAAGGTGCACAGGGATTCCAGGGAGCCAGCTCCACCCTGACTGACCAGCCCATGACCTTGAGTGAGACCCAACCCCTCTCAGCCTCTGAGAGGCTTTGAACAACGTGGCCTGAAGACGCCTAGTGTCCACTGTTAACACACAGGGATTCCCGCTTTTGAAAAGCGCGTGTCTACACATCAGCAAACACAGGTCCCCAGAAGCTTCCGGAAGGCCCACAGATGGACACGTCGCCACCCTTTTCACTGTGGGACGGGTGCTGGCAACAGGGCAAGTCAGCACCCAGAGGAGGGAACAGAGAAACGGTCCCATGACCTGACTTACTCTCTCCCAAAGTCAAGAGGTGACAAAAAGCAGAAGAGTAACTTTAGAAGCCTAACAGCTCACAGCAGGTCCAAAGGCTATTTTAAACACCTTATCAGAGCTCTGAGTCAAGTGAGTAACTAAAAAGCCAAAAATAGCAAATGCTCAGAAAAAGAAAACGCCACAGCAGGGCCATCTGGCACAGTCAGAGCCCGCCTGCGGGGAAAGAGGCATCTTTCCAGAGGGGACCCAAAAACAGCTCCAACGAGAGAGAAATCCACCACACGTGCCAGGTTAGGTGCAAACGGGCACTGAGTCAAGCAGGTCTCCGGAGAACGTGGGGTCCCAAGTAAAACAGCTGGTTCGATGTCAGGCGGGAGGGGGTGGGGATGCCCCGGGGCTGGACGCTCGGAATAAGCAGCAGACACTTGCCTGCAGGCCGGGTCGCCTGGACAGGCTGGAGAAGCCCTCCGTCTCCGCTCCTCCCTGACCACCCGCCTGGGCACTGCCTGGCCATCAGCCAGCGGCAAGGAGATGAGCCTGCACCAGGATGGGCCACCAGGGCACAGAGTGGCTGCCCCTGGCGGAGCCTGCACGTGGCACGGGGGGCCCAGCCTGAGCTTAGGAAGGCTTCCTGCGGCTGAGGGGCCGGGGTCCCCACCACGGGTGGGAGCCGGCCCGACGCGGGAGCTCGGGCGTCCTGGGGGCGCTGGTGCGGGTGCAGAGGCCACAGCCCTGTCCACGAACCCAGAGCCCTTGGGGCGTTTACCAGAACATCCTGACACGGAGACCCCGCACACCATGTGCACACAGGCCGAAGAGGCTGCTCTGTAGCCTTCAGAGCTCGTTTACGACCTCCTCTCCTCTGGTGGTACCTGGACTCTACCCGGCCATCACCACTCACTGGCCGGAGGCCTTGGGACACCCTTAGTTTGACCTACTATGTTCCCTTTAATTGCCAGAAAGTTCTCACGTGAGAAAAAGAATGATTTGGGTCTCAAAATGGATGGTGCATACTTATGTTTCTGTACAACCATTACAAGCAAATGTGGAGGTGGAAACGTCCCAAATGTCCACCGATGGGTGATGGGTAAACATTATGCACACACAGGAATATCATTCAGCCGCTAAAAGGAATGGAGTGCTGACGCCTGACACAAGGGATGGGTCTGGAAAGCCAGTCTCAGAAGATCCCACACTACACTGTCCCATTCACGCGAAATCCCAGAAAAGGGAAGTCCAGAGACAGGAAGTAGCCCAGGGGTGGCTCAGGGCTGGGGACGGGAGGGAGCGGGTGACAGAGGATCATTTGGGGCTGATGGAAACTTCCTAATATTGACTGTGTGATGGTCACACTCTTCTCTGAATGGACGAAAAGCCCCTGAACTGTATACTCTGTGTGAATTTTATGGTATGTGAATTCTATCTCAGTAAAACTGTTAAAAGTAAAAAACATAAACATAGGAGGGATGACCAGCGATGTACTTTTCACTCCCCCAGCTTCTCTTCCTGGGGAGCACGAATTGTTTAATCTGATTCCAGTTCTCTTACAGTGAGGCCTCTGGCATGTCCTTTGGGATCCAAAATCCAACTGTTAGGACTATTAAGACATTTTTCTTTGCTATTCCAATCTATAATCTCTGCTTACTCACCTCTGAACCAGGCTAAGTGATTTCTCTCCACACTGACATTTCGGTCGTCAACAGACCTGCATCACAGCTGCCCAGGCTGCGCGGCTCCGGGTCACAGGAGCCGCCATCCCCTCGCTCCTTTCGTCTGAATTGCCCTGAATTTAACACGGCTGCTGCAGTTGATGTGGCATCTCTTGGAAGAATGTCCTAAATTAAAAATTTATAGGACCAGGACACACGAGTACGTGCTCAGGACCCACACGGTGCCCCGGAGTGTTTCCAGTGTCCGTTCACATCTGTCAAAGTCAGAGCTCATGGGTCTCTGCTCGGACCTCCACCAGGGGCACCTCCCTGGAGCCCCAGGGATGGAAACACGTTTCCAGACTTTGAAGTCAGGCCTTGGAAACTACAGCTGAGGGTAGAAATACCGCTCCACAGCCGGAACGCACACGTGAACTGACTCCTTCACATTGAGCGATGGGTTCCTCCCGTCCCACTGTGCCCTGCCGTTTCAAGATAAAACCCGACTTGAGGACCACATTGGCAGCTGCAGAAACTACCACATCTGCACACAAGTGACTTCATCCAAACCAGCACAATGTGCACCAGGCTAATGAAAATTAAATCCTAATAATGAAAGTCTTTTTCCCACAGTAATAAATGTCATAAACACTCTACATTTTGAAAATGATGCCTGCTCCAGAAAAGAGATTTTGTAAAACTCCTTCTCCTGTTCTTTGTATCCAAGCAGCTCAAATCACTTTTTGGTAAGCCACGATTTCCCCAAACATCCCCATGAGGCTGGGTGCCAGCGACGGGCCCCCTTTTGGGTACAGACACAGCCAGGCAGAAGCGAAGTCACCTGTGCACCACGCAAGTCAGTGCCACCTTGCAAACGGCCCCCAGGGAACCAGCTCGGGGTGACCGTAAACCAGCCCGTTCTCACCTCCGCCACTGTTTCCGCATGTGGGAAATGAGAGCAAGGAAAACGAGGTCAACGGTTTTCAAGCCATTTCCTCCAAAAGGGCAGCCGGGTCGGAGGAGCTGGGCCCCCTTCACCAACCAGAAAAACACCACTGTCACCCGCTTCCGTTAAGCAGAAAATGTGGAAATGAAGGTTTCCACAAGCCTGGACTGAATAACCCAAAGTTTGTTCTTTTCTAACCACAGAGAAGCCCCGGCCTAGCCACCGCATCCACCACATGCCTGGAGACCCTGTGACGGAGGCCCAGGCATGGGCATCCTCCAACATCAGGTGGTGAGAAGGGCTCATTATACCTGGAGCATCACCTCCATCTTCTGGATGGCCTTTTCCTCAATTACTGAGGAAAATGACAATTTCCTCAGTTTCTTCATGTAAAAATGTGGGAAAGGCCTGCCCGTCCAGTGATATGACACAGGGACAGTGTCCCACCCAGAGGAGACCCAGAGGGCACCTGGGGGGGGTGTCTCCCCACTGCTAGGCTGCTGAGAATGACCAGATACAGCTCAATGCTGCAGGCGGGGGCTACCCCAAACTCACGAATTCATAGTTGACCCTACTTTCATCTAAACAGGATTCATGGTAGGGATGCAACAGTCAAGAAAACCAAGACCTGACCAGAGACCCTGGGGCCGCTCGAGTCCTCGTGGACCCTCCATGGATCAGCAAACGCCCCCTTCGTCTCACAACCGGCCCTACTGCCCTGTCGGCCAGGAACCCCACCCCCCACCACGTCCCTAAGCGCACACTCTCCCGCCTGACCCTCAAGGGCCATCGTCCTTGCCCCCCGCCCTGCCCCGCACAGGGCGCCCCTACACCTGCCATCTTCCCCATTTCTCTCCAATTGCATCTGCGTATTGTCCACAGCCGCTTTCCTTCGTGCCCACAAAGCTTAAAATGTTCCTCAGCTGGTTTTTGCAGAAAAGATGTGCTGATTCCTGCATCAAAGCTATTATTTAAATTAATTGGCGCTATCTCCCCCGCAGTTGATGACTCTCTAAAAATGATTAATTTGAGCCTCAGTCTTGTGTGTCACACCTACTGGTCATCCCACCCTGGGGGCGTCAGGCCATCTGGCTGGAAAAGGAAGAGACACCAGACACAATGAATTTTTTTAAACAGTTTGCAGGTGACTTTAAGTGCGCACGGGCTGTGGAAATAAAACAATAAGACAAACGTGCACCAGTCACACAACATAATTAGGTGCAAGGGAGGCTGGTAACTTGCTGTCCCTATTAACTGTCTGCTCATCAGTGTCGTGAAATTCCACGGGAGAGGAATCAACATTTTGGAAGTTTACGGCCCATCAGCAGCAACCTATAAAACTAAGATGCTGCTCTGATTGCAATCTGGGGAAAGAGCTTCATGGCAGCTTTTGTTAAAGCTCACATACACAAAACCACCCAATTACAGGAGGATTTAAAGCAACAACAGAGTCAGAGAGCCCTGAGAAGCTTCCCTCCTTCTGAGTCCTTCATCACAACCCGCGGACAGATGGTTCAAGACCCACAACCCCGGCTGCTTCCAGCCTCCTGCAACTGCGTGCAGGGCGTGACCCCCGCCTGACGCCAACCAGGGGTGCACCTGAGACCGCGGTCTGTTCCACCAGCGGCTGGAGGACCTGGACGTGCCCTGCGGGGTGCGGGCCTCTCGGGGCTCACAAGAGACGGTCAGAACTGCTGGATGCTGCAGACAAGCAGCCGGGAGTAATGCAAACACAAAAACCGTTTTCTGGGCTTTTAATTTCTACTTTGATTATTTAATAAGACACCAAATTGATATATTTCCAGGATATATATTTGTAATTCACTAGGCAGTCATTTGGTGGGAGCGTATTTAAAATGGAGAACACTGACGTAAATAAGGACGAGGCTTTTTTATCTCGCTAAATAGACCTCTTCGTGGAGAAACTCCAATCTGGGTGTGATGGTCATTTCTCCGAAGTCGGGGGGTCCAGCACATAACCCCTGCCGGTCGGGCAGTGAGG
The DNA here is from genome assembly GCF_937001465.1 of Orcinus orca. NCBI lineage: Eukaryota > Metazoa > Chordata > Mammalia > Artiodactyla > Delphinidae > Orcinus > Orcinus orca. The sequence continues at coordinate 639,767 of NC_064571.1, forward strand.
TGCACGGAGCCTAGCAGTTGGACGCAGAGGCTACAGCCAGGGCTCCCCCAGAGTCAGGCCCCACGCCAGGTACCCTCAGGACACCCGAGGCCTCGCCCTCACCAGGGGGCACGTTCACAGTTTTCCGTCTAGAAGAAACTCAACCCTCAGCGAGATCACAGGCTCCTAGAGCCTCGGGTTTCGGCTGGAGCTCGGGGTCCCTGCCCACGTCCCCACTCAGGCCAGGCCCCAGGGAAGCCGGACGCGCTGGGGGGGGCTGCCTCTTTCCAAAGAAGAAGCCTCTATTCTTCAGACTGAAAAGAGCACTTCAAACGTATTTTCGGATTCTTTTATTATAAACATAAAGTGCTAGAGTAAATGCCAGCTGCTATAAACGCCCAGAAAAGCAAACACTTTCTCCCTTTCAATGGCACTTAAAGGAGCAGCCTGGAAAGTAGGCACGTTTCTATTGTATTCATAATGTCAATAAATAACCAAATTGTAACGTTTTGCTTCTGCAATGGTGCCTCTCAGAAAGTCTCAAAAGCCACGCCCATAGCAGCACCGCAGGATGTGCCGATGAAACTCTGAAGCAGAGTGAAGCACTTTGTGAGTAGTCGTCCCCCAGGCAGCCGGGACCGGAGTGGATTCCCCTCCTCACCAAGCAAAGCCGTCTGACTCCCCTCCCGGTGGCCGGCTCCCTGGACACCACGGGTCACATGCCGTCTAGCCCTGATGTGCACGCGTGTGGCCCACGTGTCTCAGTCCCAGGAGGACAGAGGCCCCTTGGAGCCGAGGGGGAGAGAGGACAGAGACAGGCACCTTCCAGACCAGACAGTTGTTCTTTTCTGCTTCCAGATCTTACGGAAGCAAGAGCAAAAGCCAGCAGGTGGCAAGTGGGACCATGAGGCTGGCAGCAGGGACGCCTTCCTGGGCCCAGGGTTCTCCTCTGTCGTCTTCCTGCTCATCAGACCGGGCCCCGCAGGAAGCACACCTCCACCTGCACCGGGTGCAGCCTCCACCCAAGGAGGGGGAACAGAGTGCAGGGGGCCCCATGCCACTGCGATGGACACGTATGCACATACGTTTACGTGGGTGGCCTCAAGCGCAGCCTGAGCTTTTCTACATGTCGTTTTTTAAAGTCTATGGTTGTCTTTCACCCTCTAGAACAAAACCCTAAACGAGTTAAATCAGGATGACGAACTTTTTACATTGGGCAATCATTGTAATTTCAAGTAGTTTTAGAAACCCAACCCAAGATAACAGAAGGTCCACCATAATGACAAAGCAGCGGTGGGTGTGCACAGGGGCAGGGCCCTGTCTCCCCCACCTGGGGGTCTGAGCTCTGTCCCGGGCTGTCCTGTCCACGGCGGGGACACACTCCAACACCGAGAGACCCGGCTGCCTGGCCTCGGGCTTCTGCATGGCTCAGTACAGTGCCCTGTCCTGGTAAAGCAACTGGCCTTTTCAGATAAGGATTTCAAACAAGTTCACAAAGAACAAACATAACTGCCTTCACTCTTTGCTGAAGCTCTAAGAATCCAACTTTTCACTGTTTAAAAAAATGCACACACATTGAATTTGTCTTACATGGCATTTTTTTCACATTGATTCAGAAAGAGCCATTTACCTGGCAACACATCCTGCCACAGGATTCTGGTCGACACCCAGGAAAGCAATTGCCCTTCAAATCCCCAGGAGCAATCCGGAGAACATTCCAGATGCAACGCAGCGTCCACCAGGGTATATAACCCACCCCGGTGACTCAGACCCAAACAAAGGGGATGCGACACTGACACTGACCCGTCGGTCCTGTGTTTTAATCACAGCTACGACCTGGGTGTAATGCTGCCAGGGGCACCTGGAAATAAAGGGAAAGGCAAGCCCTTTCCGTGGCTGATGAGGCCACCATCTCCCGGGACCTGCCTGGGTGCAAACATGGACCTTGGCTGGTGTCCCGCTGGATGCCTCGGTGGGCAAATATGTTCTAGAAGGGGGCACAGCACCCCCCTCGCAAACCCTGACCAACAGCCCCATCCAGCTCAGAGAGAGAACTAGGTGGAGGGGCTGCTGCAGGCGGAGGGAGGGGGGCCCCCCTGAGTGGGCAGCTGGGTGGGACGTGGTCACTTAGAAGGCCGAGCGACCCCGAGCGGAGCCTGGGTGGTGGCAGGGGTGGCAGGACGGTGGGAGACCAGCGCCCCCCACGCCCGCCCTCCGAAACGGCGCAGCAGCACCGGCCACACCTTCTGTGTCCGCCCCATCACTTGTCATTTTGATGGCCAGGATCGGAACCTGCTCGCCGGAAGACGGGAGAGAAAGACCGTTGATAATGGCTGGCCGAGAAGTCCCCCAGAACTCCTAAGGGAGAGGCCACCCTGGAGGGGGACACGGATCTACCCACAGTCGGCCCAGCAGTGCCCTGGGTGGGACACGTGACACCACCTCCGCGGAGACATCAGGTCCCCCGCACAGCACGGGCTCCACACGCACCACGTTGTTAAGCCCGCTCACAACTGCTGCGTGTCCGGTTGTAGACGAGAAAACGGAGGCCTGAAGGGCTGAAGGGCGCGCCCCCAGCCGGTGAGAGAGGAGCAGGGCCGCTGGAGAGCCCACCCCCAGGACGACACCCCGGGGAGAGCAGGCCCTGGGGACAAGACACTGATGGCCTGGGTCCTATGAGCTGTGTGACCTTGGACAGGTAACCTGCCCTCTCTGGGTCCTACCTACGCATCTGCAACGTGGAAAAACTATTCCTGGCCTGACGGAGCTGCTGTAAGGACCAAATAGCGTGTGTGTGAGGGGGGAGGGGGGGTTACATCGGTTTGGGTTTTGTTGTAGGGGGTTACCTGCACGTTTCAAAATCAAAGAGTTTTCCAGGCCATTATGTTGGCCCCTATTGGGACCTGGACTCAGGACACCGCCTGCTGAGCCAGGAAAGGGGGCCTGAGCGGGAGGCAGCGGGAGGCAGCAGGAGGCAGCGGGAGCAGCGACTGAGCAAACCAGGGTGGGGGTGGGGGGCAGACAGAGCCAGGCCAAGGTCAGCGGGAAGACAGCTAGAGAGGGAAGCTGGCAGGCGGCACACACCCTCGGCCAGCCTCTCCAGGGGCTCCTGGCCTCCTGGGCCCGGTGTTCAGCTGGGTCCCCATGCGGGGGAACCGCCAACAAACTCCCACCACCCGACGGGTCCGGCTGGGTCTCTTTCTTGCAAGCAAAAGAGCCTTTAAAAAACCAGAACAAGCCAGTTTCTGGTTTGCTTAATAGCCCTGGAACCTTCTTCAGTGATTTCTTCGGCCCCTCAATTTCCCTCCCACGAGGAACTCTTCGAGGGTAGGAAACAGTGTGGCCTAGCCAAGAGGGCCCTGGGCTAGTGGGTAAGTGCCCTGGGGACCTCCAGCTCAGGGACCAGGACTCAGGGAAGTCGCGGACGCAGGATGCTGTGTGCTCACCTGCTGCGGGAGCACTTCAGCCTCAGCCCAAGGAGCTGTGAGTCTCAGGACCACCTTTCTTACGTCATCCCCTTACTCTCTGGCTTCACGCCCAGAGCCAGAGAAGGGAATTAGAACCTGAGTTTCCCCAGAGCCGCGGTGAGACGCTCACCTCCCTGGTCATGACGCCTACAGCCCAGCCCTCCCGCTGCCACCCTGGCCTCCTGCACGCTCCTCCAGCCTCAGAGGACACAAACCCATTTTCCTTACAGACGCTCATCCTGGTTAAAACCACACACACACACACACACACACACACACACACACACACAAAGTATCTTCAGTCTAAAAGAAAAAGCACATTTCTTTCCTTCAAAACCATACACACACAAAAAGTCAATTTCCATATCTTATGCTGAGAAACCCAAAGTTCTCAGGAGTTTCCGTGAAGTCATCATTTAACTTATTTATTAATTCAGTGACTATGTACATATTCATCTCACTGTAACACAATTATTTTTGCTCATTAAACATTTTGTGCTGCCAGAGACACCTATGAAATCTAATAAGCAGCTTCCAGAACTACACAACACGCCAATCAAAAATGTTAATTAGATCTAAGCGAGCAGCACAAGATTTTTAACCCAGCGAATTCCAGGTGGGAGGGAAGGCCGAGCCATCATCTATCTGCCTCACTTGACCAGGGCTTCATTCTGGAAAACACCGTATCTGATTTGGGGTCCAAAGCTGACATAATATAGTCGTCCCTGAGTACCCATGGGAATTGGTTCCAGGACCCACGAGGATACCAAAATCCACAAAAGCTCAAGCCCTTTGTATAAAATGGTGCATGTTACCTATGCACATCCTCCGTAGACTTAAAATCATCCCTAGATGACTTACAATACCTAATACAGTGTAAGTGCTGTGCACACAGTTGCTGGTGCAGCAAATTCAAGTTCTGCTTTTTGGAAATTCCTGTAATTTTTTTTCTTTTTCAAATATTTTCAGTGAGAACCCACAGATATGGAAGGCCAACTTCCATGCCTAGAGAATGGAAACCATCCAAATACAGTGTCTCTAGATCACCTGCTACAGGAGACGCCAGGGGGGCCCAGGGCTCAGGTGGCCCAGACACCTGCCACGGAGCAGGACACAGGACAGAAAGCCACCACGGCCTCCAGCTTCCTCAGCATTCGTCAGGCCCGGGAAAGGCCCTGTGTTAGTTCACATCAGGCCCTTCATATTGGAAGAGAGAACACTGTAAACGAGCTCGAAAAACCACAGTGACAGGGAGGATAAAAATGTGGTCCTGCGATCCTGAAGAAGTTACAGAACATGACTTTGCAAAGAGGAAATGCACGGGAGGGTGTTTTTGCTCGGCACAGAAGGGAACCTCACCTGGACTGCGGTTACCGTAACAGGACAGATGGGGTTCAGATGTAGGAAGGGAAAGTATCTGGGTTTTAGGATGTGTGCTTGTTTGTTTTGCTTATACCTTAACATAGAAACAGCTTGAATAACTAGAAGAAAATATTTGGGCTGTTAGGTCTGCTGGCTTCCGGAGTACGTTAGATGCTTTGGGAGACAGAAACACAATCAAAGGAGGCTCCTACTCCCTAAAAACCTGCAGTTCAGGAAGGAAACCCTACCTCAAAGGAGAAGCACGGATTAAACACACAGGCTTACCTGCCTGTGACCCGCGTGCCACCAGGCAGTCAGCCCAACTAAATCCAAAGAACTGCCTCGTCTACTAGGCTCTGCTACCCCTGACATCTGGAATCCACCTGACGATCAAGTGCAAGCGACTCCTGTAAGGTTCCTCTGAGCATTCCTACCCTGAGGCATTCGGAGAGTTTTCAGATTCCTTTAGGAGAGCAGGACCTCAGCGTGGTGGGGACACTCAGGCCTCCCTCCTCCCAGGCCCACCCCACACACCTCAGGACCCCTGTGTGTGCTCTTTATCACTGATTCTAGCCTGGTGCGGTCACATCCCCCCGTGAGAATCTGATGGCCACAGTCCCCAGGGAAACAGAAGCTCCACGAGTAATCACGTAGGGTCCCCAGGGTCTCGGGGCTCCCAAGTCCATCCTTGGACCCTCTAAGGAGCCATGGTCCCAAGGTAAGAAACCCCTGCCCCAAATTACTTCATGTCCAATTATTCCTGCCTGGTTGGTGACATTCTTCAGTCCCAGCGCAAGCACCTTTACAGACGTGAACAGAAACCACTCCCCTGGCCCCTTCTGTGCACCAGCCCCAGGCGGCATTCATCTTCCTGCCTAACAACCCTGCCAGGGGGCCACCCCTCCTGTGTTCACAGATGAGAAAACAGTCCCCTCATCCCAGCCGCGGGGTTGGGTGTGTCTCACTGATGGACAAGTCCCCGCGCCCAGTAGACAGAGCTTATCGTCTCAACTTTGGGAACACTGGAAAGTAACTGCCCCCAGGTCACACGGCCAGTGGGCGACAAAGCTGGGAGAAGCCTGCTGGCCCAGACCCAGGGGAGGGCTCTCCCCTCTGCCCCTCAGCCTGGCCCTCAGTCATCCTCTCTTCCTTCTTGCACGTCTCAGCTAGAACCCAGAGCCTCCCCTGTGATCTTCGACCAGCCTCACCCTGACGGCTCCATCCCCACCTCCAGACACCGGGGTCTTTCTCCCCTAAACAGGCATCATCTCTGCCGAGAGCCGTCCAACAATGCCCCTGCTCCCGTAAAATTAGGTTCAGGGCTGAGCCTGGCTTCTGCCTCCGTGACGGCCTGCCTCCTGCCTCCACACCCCTTATGCCTTTTGACCCCGAAATCGTGACTGTGTTGGTCTCCAAAGCACAGCATGCCTTGCAGGTGGCATCCTTCCTACTGGAGAATCTGTCTCCTGACTGTTCACCCGTCCTCTTTCAAGGCCCCTCCATCCAGCCTTCTCTGAAATGACTTCTCAACTAACTGGCTTCCTCTTCTGCACTTCCATATGTTTTATGAACATCTACAATTACCATTTAACTCAAGCTTTACAAAACAATTACAGTACAGATGGGTCTTCCCCCACTAGGTTGTATACTGGTTATTACCCTTTGAATTCTCAGCACTTAGCACTGTGCCGAGCAAAGAGCTGGGAGCCAGGAATGCAGGTTGACTAAGCGAATTTTCCCAGTATGTCATCCCAAAGCAGGAGAAGAAGGGTCCCAGGCAGAGACAGAGGGTCTCTCGTGCATATAAACAGAGACGATCACGGGGACACCTGCTTGTTCTCTCATGTGCTTCAATATAAGTGATCCTGATAAGTATTACCATAAAATGCTGAAAGAACTCTCAGGAAAAATAAATCAGCACTTATCCCATAAATAATTAAAATGTATGTTAAAAACTAATCTACTGGCATGACAGCTTAAAGCTAGTGGAAAACGAATTCTCTTCTATTAAGATGACACTGTTCAAAACTACTCCCTTCCATTTTAAGTTCACCCACCTAGAAAAGTCCCCTAGTGGAGGCAGCCATTTTCCTTTTACTGATTCTGGAGACCCTTAAAACTAAGTGTTCTGCTCAGAGCTCACTTTTAAGCCAAAGCAACATCCGAAGACTTCCGACCTGCTGCTCTCTGAGCAATCGCGGGCCTGGCCTCACTAAGGGGAGCAATCGCGGGCCTGGCCTCACTAAGGGGAGCTATGCATGCACCCTGTTTGCTCAAACGAGTGTGCAAGCACCAGCTGGCTCACGGAAGCTGTGAAACTGGCGATGGCCACGAGCTCTGTGTTTACTTCCAGGCTGCTCAACCCCACCAGCACACGTGTCTCAGTAAGAGAGCCTCTTCTGCTTCTGTGACACAGGATGACGCACAGACCCCTCAGGGAGGCGGCCACTGAGACAGAGCAACACGAAGCTCAGGTCACAACAGGGCGAAGTGATCAAGAACGAGCACCAGGGACATGGTGGGGAAGTACCACCACCCAGGCACCAAACTGGCCTCAGCCCTGACTCTGGAACTGGGATTTGGATCCCACTCTGAGGTGTGAACAGGTCTGGGGCTTCCACGCAACTGACCAGGACCAGGGCCACCAGCGGGGGCTGCCCTTCCTGGGGGCCTCTCAAAGCACGTTGAGTGTGGGCTTTTATTGTCAGACCCAAATATGTGCACAATGTGTATTTCGGAAGGAGGTAGACACAGTCCCCCCTTTTAGGCAACTAGACGGAATCTCCCCACCAGATGACATCAGCTTGAACAAGCCCAAAAGAGAACCCAAAATACATGGGGAGGGAGAACGTTAGCGCCTGTGCTGGTCCCAGCACCTGCTGGGCCCCGCCCTCATGGTCTGCCCGGGCTGCCCCAGGGACTCATTCTACACAGGTCAGGTTCCCACTTTGTCCTCTGAAAGGCCATTAAAACCTCCCACGTCAATTCATGACCACCATCAGGAAAAATCCCGTCTTCCAAATAAACTGCATTTACTAACGCTTCGTCTTCCTGGTCCGTACCACATACATATGCATTTCCCAGTCCAGGCGTCTGCCCCTCTGGACGTGGGCCCCGCTGCCACACCAAGGGGCTTCCCAACGCTGTGTGACACAGAAGAAAGGCCACCGTGCTAGGTCAAGTCTGGCCAGGCTGCTCGCCAGCAGAATGAGTATGGCCCGTGGGCTGCGGTTCGCTGAGCCCTGGTCTTAAACATGCAGCCTTAACAGTAAAGGAAATGAAGAACTCTGGCATTTGTCCAAATTATCTCAAAACAGAATAACCCATCTTCACCTGAAATAGTCACATAATGGACACCTAGGTCAGGGATGGCTTGGCTGGAGGCTGGAAGGGCCAGGGGGCCGGAATGAAAAGGAGAAAACCTGGGCGTGGGCTCTGCCCCCTCTCACCTCAAGTCTGGATCTTTAAGGATCTTTCCAACTCTGCAATTCTGTCATCCTGAAACCTGTGGCACAGTCTGTATTCGATTTCCATGAAGAAAAACAGATTCTAAAACTCTAAAAGATGGCAATTTTAAAAATCTGAATAAAAAAATAATATATGCTCACTGTGGAAACTTAAATAGAACAAAAAACATGGAGAAAAAAGTTAAAATTCCCCTTGAGTCCCACTACCCAGAGATGACCCCACAGGGCCAGCATCTGTGTAGACACACACGTTACATGTGATACACGCATCCACACTGAGATCCACAGCAGGCAACAGCCCTGAACTCACATGTTCATTTGGAAAAGAAATCCTGGCCTCAGCCACGGCCGTCCGCTTCTCTAGAAGACACCAGCTGCAGTTAGGTCCTGGGCCTATGGAACGCAGGGGTCACGTGTGCAATCCACGCGTGGTGCAGCTGGAGCTCCCTGGGCGACCTGCCATCTCATCCCAAGTGCAAGGGGGAGAGGAAAAGCCCACCAGACACAAAGACCCTGCCCTCTGGCTGGGCAGCTGACAGACATTCACGTGACACAGCAGGGGAGGTGGGGAGGGGAAATCACACAACTAAAGGGTGTATCTCTCATCCACCGAGGAGGATAGGGGTTGATATTGCAAGAATGTTTTAATGATTTTAAGTTACAAACGCAGCCTCAGGGGAAGGGAGCCCACCGCAGGCAGGAAGGGCAGTTAGGGTCAGTGCGTGGTGAGCAGAGGCTACTGACCTCTCGGCTGCTTGAGTAAAGCCTAGGGAAGCTGGAGAGGTGTTTTCAGGAACGTGCATGCCCGGCACTGGGGACGGTGGCCTTTCCTGCAGACAGGCGCTCGTGACTCAAGACCCAGTGCCCGAGGACCCTGCACATGGCATGGACAGCCAGCTCCTCATCAGCCCCTCCGGGGCAGAGGTTCCAACGGAGGCAACTGCTCTCCACACCCTCTGCTGCAGGGTCACTTCAATGGAAATGCCTGTGACTGGGAAACGGGAAAGTTGGCTCAAAGCCACCAGAAAAGGAACGGGTTTTGCCAAAACTAAAGGAAGCAGCTACGATTCAGTTCTCTGCACATTCATGTATTTCATGGGAACACAAAATGGGATTTTCACAAACAAATCCACATAAAACACAAATAGAAAGTCTTCAATCTATGAAAGAGACTCAGCCAGGAGCAAGCCGTCCAGCCTCCTCCTCCCAATCTGGAGTGTGTTAGGACCTGAAAGGCCATCTGGGGCACAGGGCAGGGGCCTGCAAGGGCACTGGGAGGGGCAGGGCCTCCGGAAGGCATCACCAGGACCAAAGTCCCAGAGGCCCAGACAATGTTTCCAGATGTTGTCTGGAAACGTCTGCCAGACAACAGATGGTAAGGAGGAAACGGCATATCTGTCCTGTGTCCAGATGAACTTACTGTCCCACTTCGGGCTTGAGGGTCCTGACGCTGCCGTGAGCCCAGACGCCAGCATCCTTCTGAGAAGGACAGAAAGAAGGAGCAAAGGCTTGGAGCACAGGGAAGGCAACACACCGCTCCTTTCCTCTGCCCCTGCAGAGTAACTGACAGCAAACCCCATCATTTTGTTCGAAGATGACAAAAACTCTGAATTCCAAGCAGACTGCAGACAAGACACAGACATGACAAAGAAATATAAGGACAGTCAACCAGACAGACACTTGCAACCAATAAAAACCCGGTGAGCTGTTTACACTCTGTAAATAACTCAGAAAAGTCGAAAAGCAAGCAGGGCCTCCACGAACCCCCCCCTCTACCCTCCCCTCACTCAGACCCACCCTGGCTGCAGTCCCACCCGGGCCCAGACTTGCCCAAGCTCCTGGGCTTGGGAAGCCGTCCTGTTCACCTGCGGGCCTCTGAGTCCCCAAGCCCATTGCGCCCTCTGAACCGAGAGGATAACTGCATGTCCCCGCCAGCTCAGAAGTCTGCCCGGGGACTGACCCTGAGTCCCGCTTCATCACCTCCACCGTCATCACCTCCATTACCGTCATGACCTCCATGACCTCTATTACCACCATCACCTCCATCACCTCCAAAACCTCCATTACCGTCATGACCTCCATGACCTCCATTACTGTCATGACCTCCCTGACCTCCATCACCACCATCACCTCCATCACACCATCATCAAGGGCACCCTCACAGCACAGGACAGGGGAGCCGTCCTGAGATCCTGGAATCCACTGGGAAGTGCTATGAACTTAGCAAAAGCAGCTCTCCTCCTCCTGGTCACACAGATACATCCTGGCCGTGCTGAACTATCAGAGACAGCATCCAAAGGTGGGCTCTAATCACAGTGAAGCCACAGCTCAGCTCATTAGGTAACTCCTGGCAAGGCTGCTCTGTGGAAAAGGGCTGACCCCTCCCAGGACTCCTCGGCCCAGAGGCGTTGAGAAGCCCAGGGAGGGTCGCCTAAACCCTTCTGTCCCCTCCAGGAGGCGAGGAAGCTGGGGGAGGGGAGCCCTGGAGATGCAGCAGGGGCGCATCAGGGTGCAAAGTCATTTGTGTGCAAAGACCATTCTCACTGTGCATCCTGACACCACACAGCTGCCCCAGGAAGGCGGAGAATCCTTCTCAGGCCAAGAGGAAGGCTAGTCGTGTTGACGGCTGCTCACCAGGTAGTCCTGGATGTCAAAACAGGCCAAGAAAGGCCCTTGCTCCTGGACTGACGGGTCCACGGCCGGAGGGACAGACGCCCGTCCTTGCTGGGGGATCTACATCATCAACTCTCAACTGCAAAGCCCACCCAGGTGGTCCGGACCCACGTGCACAGCTTCGACAGGCTTATCAGTAAGTTACAGACTTAACCAGGAAATCTGGACAGGATTTTGCCTCTTTATTCCAAGTGTGATGAGGGGAATCTACAGCTGAGTGGGTTTTCAGGGCAGAGGTCCCCAGTCCCAGGAGTGACAACAGAGGCACAATAACAGCCTTGGAGGGGCTGCGTCCCTCATAACCCCAAGTGGCCGCAGCAGCCTCCCCGCCCACCTCCTGCCCACCTTCCCCATCAGGTGCACGAGACACAACACTCTCTATGGACACACAAAGCCATGGGGTGCCTGTCCACCCCGACGGAACAGCAACTGCTTGGAGGAGAGGCTGCGCTGAATGATGGGACAGAGCATGAACGACCCAGATTTCCACGGTCACAGCCACCCAAGCCCAACTAAGCAGTCAGCCCAGGCCCGGGACTCTCGGAAATGGGGTCTGTGGGCAGCACAGGACAGGGGCCCAGAGCATGAAGTGGGTCAGAGTGACATATGTGAAGGTCCTCGGTCACCATCACAGCCCCCGAGGTAACATTACAGCAACCTGGGGAATCTATTCAGGGTTCTCATTCCAGCTGATAAGAACATGCTGGGCACCATGACTCGAAGCCCCATCCACCAAAGAGACCGTGGCACCCTCCCAAGTCAGAGCTGCCAATCCTTCCCGGCAGGGAGCAAGCTGAAGGAATATGCAATCCCTGTGTGATTTCAGGGAGAAATCGGCCTTTGTTAACCTTTATTCGGAGGTCTTCAAATAGGACAGTATTCAAACTGAAAAACACATGCAGCTGTTATCAATAAATCAGGAGCCACTGGTTTGAACCCATCATCAGGGAAGTTACAACCCTTCACACCACTTTTCTTTTTAAAGTTTTTCTTTTTTTTTTTTGATGTGGACCATTTTTAAAGTCTTTATTGAATTTGTTACAATATTGCTTGCATTTTATGTTTTGGTTTTTTGGCCGGGAGGCATGTGGGCTTTTAGCTCCTCTGACCAAGGATCGAACCCGCACCCCCTGCACTGGAAGGCGAAGTCCCAACCACTGGACCACCAGGGAAGTCCCCGCATCACTTTTCTGAAAATGTAAAATTCATGCCTTAGGGCTCACACTCAGGGACTCTGCCCTGAATCATGCAAACGTCCTGACACAGACGCCTCGGGGCACTTGCTCCCCTGTGAGATCCCCACGTAGGATGCAGCACTGCCCCGTCAGCACCCAGGCCGGCGGGCCACCAGCAACTGGGAGACACGAAATGCACCCCAGCCTTGATGAGACGGTCTGACCCTCCCACCTACAGCTGCAGAGACCGGTGCCAAGCCCAGCCAGCGATTTCCACAGCTGGTTCCATCTGCAAAGGTAACCGCAAATTAGCCACAGAAGCGGGGAGGACGGCTCACAGCGAGCATTCCCTAAAGTGACAGCAAAGAGGGGAGACCCCTGCTTTTGCCAACATGGGGTACTTCATGCAGGAGCACAACAGGCCCACAGAGCAGCTTAGGGGCCCCCAGGGCGTCCCTGACTCACAGGACAACTCTAACTGCCATGAGTGACCCCCCAGTGACCAAGCACACCTCATCCTTGATGCAGTGAAGGCAGTGAATAAAGAGACGCCAAACCAAACAGTTAAGATAAAGCCCTGCAGTTTGGTAGGGGGAAGGGGGTGTATGCTGCATCAGTTACACAATTTACACACAGTGGCCCGTGCACCATTACACATGCACCGTTACACAGAAGCCACAGCAAAGCTCAACAGTATCATTCAGGATTGAATCACAGACCAGACACTCTGCTTGAAATAAATTGTAAGTAACAAAAGATATGTCCTCAAAGCAAAGGCACAACTTCAAAAGTCTACAATCATTTAAAATAGTCAGTGGGGTGCGGAGCTGCTGTCCCATTGGAGGGGACACCAGGGGACACCCAGGCCCCACCCAGGCCCACTCCAGCCGGAACCGGTAACTGAATTTCCAATGAAATGCTAACTCTTTGTTAAATAATGCCATTTAAAGAGAATGATAGCCCCCACAGCCTGGAATATAAATCTGGTAACATGCCAAGTGGATCAGAAAAAGCAACAGTCCAATTTCCATGCAGTGAATTTTCAAACGCTCCCCTAACCCGGCTGCGCCCCGGACGCCGCCCCGAGGGCACGTCAGCCCCAAGGCCGCACTGCCTGGTCGTCCCTGAGATGAGCTCAGAGTCTCCCACCCCGGCATCACCCCCCACCACGAAGGCCTGCAGGTGACGGAGAAGGGAAGCACCCCTCCCCCACGGTACGCCTGCCGCCGCAGAAAACGGACACCCGGGCAGGCGACAGTTTTGTAACCACTTACCTCTGGGACTCTGGGCCCTCCTCCTACCAACAGCTGGATTTCACTCCATCCCGGGCGGGGTGGTGAGGGGGCAGGACTCCGTGCCCGTCAGGACCCCGAGAACAGCCTGCGGACGAGGAGGCCTGGCGGGAAACCCGCGCTCTCGGGGTTCAGCGGGATCCTCAGCACGCCTTCCTGAAGCCCCCACCGGTCACCGCACTGAGGCCCCCAGAGCCTGTGCTGTCCGCACATCCCGTCACTGCGGCGGCTCCGAGGCTGTCCTGGCGTCGCCCCAGACCCTCCAAAAGCGCATTACGTGGGCACAGATCGCCCGAGGGGTAAAGAGCTCGCGAGACTTCAGCCCCTGACCGAGGGGTAAAGAGCTCGCGAGACTTCAGCCCCTAACCGCGGTGTCTGGAGCTCCACCGCCAACGCCGCCGCCCCCAGCCGGCTCCACGGCCACTGGCGGCCCTTGGAACTGGGCTGAGGTGTGTCGGCGTGTGACACACGCAGCAGGCTCCGCACTGAGCCTGGACAAAGAAGGCAAAGCACCCGTTAACGTTCTGTACTGAGTGATGCTCACGTGCTCACACTTTGGATGAAGTGGGTTAAATAAGACACATTATTAAACCAATTTCATCTGTTGCTTTTTAACTTTTGTAATGTGGCCACTAGAAAATTTTAAATTTCATAGTTGGCCCACATTCTACTCCTACAGACAGTGCTGCCTGGAGTATAAAATTCAGAATCCGAGCCATCAGAAGACTTTATTTGAACACATGGTTAATCCGTTAGCTTTTTGTAAATGTTTCTGAGACATGTAAGTGCAGATGTCCACGGGAAAAATTCTGTATTCCGTCCGTTTCCATGACCACAAATTGTGGAGCCCTGAGGAAATCTGGGCCCGATTTTAACGCTCAGTCCAGGGTGGGAAGCCTCAGATGGACGGCAGAGGCTGCTGCATAAGAAAACTGGACAGGAAGACACTGGCAGAGACCCGGGGTCACGGACCACATTTCCATAATGTTCGTTTTACCGTGTGACTGGAGAGCCCTTCAAACGTACAAAGAGCCCACGGCCAGTCTCCCCAGACTCGGGGCGGTCACCCGTGTCGCGCGGGCCTCTGCGGTGAGCGGCTACCTCCGGCTCCAGCCCTGAGTGACAGCACGCCTCCCTCCCCGCTCTCCACGCCGCCCAGCTCTCCCTCCACATACTCTCCTTACATTCCGCCGGGAAATCCTCCTGCCAGCCAGCCTCTTTGACAATGTAGCAAGCGACAGCAGGGCGTTTTCTGGTTTCTCCCCCAGGTGGGCAGCCTGGTGAGGAGGAAACGATGGGACCTCGGAGGTGACGGGAGAAGGACTTGACCCCCAGCTCACACCTTGCCGTTCCGCCCAAGCAGAGCCCAGAGTCAGCCTGGGTACAGGCCCCACTGCACCCCCAGCTGTGCTGGTTCCTGCACTCCTCTGGGCCTGCAGAGTGGGGGCAGTCACAGTGCCCAGGTCACTGAGCTGTCACAAGGACTGAGTGAATTAATGAGCTGAATGTATTGCTTCTGTACGAAACTCTTTCCTAAAGGAGTTATTTTTAAGCGAACGAATGAGCAGAACAGTGTCAGGCTCCTAAATAAAATGGCTGCAAAAGACCCTCTGTCTCCAGGTCCCCTGTCCAGCTGGTCGCCGACCCTCCTTCCAAGACCACATCTGCTCCAAGCACCTCGGGACCCCAGGCCTCCACGTCCGTGTTCCCTCTCTACCCGGCCGGCTCCCAGGTGGCAGGGCTCCCCAGGCCTCTGCACTTGTCTGCGAGCTGGGAAGGGCTTCCAGGAGACATCTCCCCAATCCCTCCAAACTTTCCCGGCCTCTGTGGTTCGGGCCGGTACTGCCCAAGGCCGGCGTCCACGCCGCCTGAGGACTCTGACAAGCCAACGTCCGGCTGCACCGGGACCGGGCACATCAGGACCTCTGGGATGGGCCACGCTGCAGCATTTGGGGGATTTCAACGTGCAGCCCAAGTCCAGGAGCACCGGGCTAACACCGGACCATGGCTGCAATGCTTTCAAGGACGATTTCTTCCATAGGTAAAGACATCCTCTATAGATTGCAAAGAAAGCTCACTGCCTTTTTTTAGCCTAAATTCATCCAATTAGAGGATAAAATACACACATCACAAAACGTCTCCACTGAAGCTGAGCTTGTTCAGCTGCCACTTCACTCGCTCTCTTGGCCGCATCCCCATAATGCCCGCAGCCTAAGCTCCAGGGGGTCAGAGACTGGATGTCAGCCTCTGCAAGGTCACAGAGCCGCGTGGACGCCTGGAGGGGAGGCACAGCCCTCCTCCCCCGGAACACAGGCGGGGGGCACAGAGCAGGCACTCGGGACAGCGACCCGAGCTCCTGTCTCTGCCTGTCCCTGAGGGAGGGAGCCCCGCACCCGTGGTCGGTGAGGCGCTGCAGGAACACTTGAGCTGAGGGGGTTACAAGTGCAGATGACTGTCAACGTGAATGCAAACAGCAGCACGCTTAATCAACGACGGAGGCTCTCATTAACCAAGTCCAGGAGCCAAGCCCAGTGGGACGGGCGGTGCTCCCAACGTCCGGCAGAGGCTCTCATTAACCGAGTCCAGGAGCCAAGGCCCAGTGGGACGGACGGTGCTCCCAACGTCCGGCGGAGACGTCGGAACGGTCAGGTGGGCGACGGCTGGGGCAGCGCTCAACCAGGCCGCTGGGCACGCTGCCCGCCCCTCCCCCGCCCCGGGGCCCAGAGCACCCGCGGATGAATAAACAGAGAAGGGAGAGAGGAAGGAAGGGCCTGGAGCTGAAGCTGGACAGTGCAGACGGGGTCTCAGACCACAGCTCACCTGGGCTCAGCCTGCTCCGCAAAGAACAAAAGCAGGACTGCTTTTCCTTGGTAGAGTCACCAGTCAGAGCCATTCCACAGCCTGTCGATTCACCTAAAGTAAATGTTTAAACCAGCGAGGTCTCTGACACTGCAGATATCTGAGACTTGAGAGAACACCAGCTGTAACCAGCGCAGCAGCTTCACTTTCGAATACACCCCCGTTGCGTCCTGTCTCCTAAGTCCTGGATGTGTGTGTCAGCCTTAGAAATGACCCCTTTCCCGTTTTTAAATGCTGCGGTTTCTGCCCGACTAATGCCATCTTTAATTATACATCATCGAGCACCTTACCGTGATCTAATGGGGTCCATATCTCATCAAAACGGCCCCATGGGCAGCCACGGTCCCCAGAGCCAGTTACGCAAACCTCGCTCCATTTGTCACAAGTGTCCACCTGCACCTGCAGACACCGGCACACACACCTTGAGCCCCAGCATCTCACCAACTTGTCCAGAAGACACGACCGCACGATGCCAGCTTTCTACCGGCCCCACGTAGCACAGTGACAGCTGGCGACACTCGGGCCTCCACCCGGGTGGCCGCACGTCCAGGCCCTTCATGCCATGCGCTCTGCCTGGGCCGCACCCAGAAGACCAGCGCTGCCCGAGTCCCGCGGCAGCTGGTGGTAGAGCCAGAGGGACCCGCGGGGACAGACAGGCTGCAGGCGTGGACAGGCCTTTCCTGTCGCCAGAGGACACAACGGTCCAGCTGGGTGGGCTTCCTCGGCACACGACACATTTCAAGCAAACTAAGGTCGGCAGAGGTCAGCTAGTCCCCAAACTTTCATTCAAAGGGATGAACTGCCCACCAAATGAATGACTGTAAATGTGTAACTTACAAAATGATACATATATACGTATGTTTTCTATATATTAGTATATGTGTGTGTATATATATGTACACAAATCCGTTTACATACACTGAAGTGTATTCACTACTGAGTGACAATGAACAGGTGAGGCTCTAATTCCGGACAATTTACCTAAACAGCTGAGGATTAACCTCGTAAGAGAAACTCAAGTTACTAAACCAAGTGCCCTAAGGCCTAGAATCAGAAAAATATAACTAGAAAGGCCACTCAGCGGACAATTAAGAATAAATCACTTTTGAAAGAACTGGGAATCGTGACAGTGTGAGACCTCGTACATACGCCCTCTTGTATAATTGACGCAACATCTTTCTCTGGCCCCTTTGTGGGTCTATGTTTAGAATTCCATTTAGGGCAGCAAGATTTTTACTCAACGTGAATCAGATGTGTTGACCAAGCAGCAGATGGGAAATAACAAATACACACAGAGCGTTTCTCTGCTGTGCAAGCAGCACAGCTCATCCCGGCCTGCCCGTGGCGCGTGGACCCAGTCCTGCCTGCAGCGTGCTGTCCGTGCACCTGCTCCCCGAGGGCCCCAGCAGCGGCTCTCTGGACTCACGTCCTGCTAACAAGCCTCCCAGTGGCACCGATAGCTGTGATTCCAAGAAACAGGCATTTCGGCCATTTCTTTCTCCTTCTAAGGAGGTACAGCCAAAACCTCTCTCTTTTGGACAAAAAGAAGACCCACTCTCTGACTCACTCCAGGGTCACCAAGAGTGGAAAAAGGAATAGAAACCAGAAAAAAGGGAGAGCCCAGCCCTCCTGCCCACAGCCAGTGACTCCCCTGGGTGGGTGAGGCTTCCAGTCCCCTCCCCGGCTGGGGACACTGGGAGCAGAGTGAGCTGAAGGGGGCGGTTCGTTACTTTATCCCGAACACCCCAGAGTGTGTGGCTCCAGTGGGTGAGGCAGAATGAGATGAGAGGGACATCCCAAGCTTGGGGAGAAGGGATCGCAAGCAAACATCCATATGCAGACTCTGCGGGTCCCCCAGCCCTTGCCCCCAGGCCCCTCCCCAGGCTCCCAGCCCGACTCTGTTGGGGGTCATCCATTCCGTTACTTATTACAATGAAAACTCAAGGCTCAAGAGTAACACCAGCCCCGCCAGCCCCGCCAGCCCTGCTAGCAGAGGTTCCGAGGTGCTCATGCACAGCCGGGGTTCTCCCGGCTCCTTCTAGATAGGAAGCCGCCAGGCCACAGCGCCCACACTCTGCTTGGTCAGCACCTTGCAGATGAGGACTCTGCAGCACAGAGGTCACACCGCGCCCAGCACGGGCCCAGGCGCACCTCAAGGCTGTGTGGAGGGGGCATCAGCCTGGCCCCAGGCAGCCCACGTGCACCGATAACCATCACCTGTCCCGGCTGCCAAGGCCCTGCTCCTGCACAGGGTGCAGACCCAGGGAATGGCGCGGGCCTGACCCTGATGAACTTGCAATGTGCATGGGTGAAAAGACCCAAGACCCCGGAGGCAATCAGGGAATAGGTTCTGGAGCACAGACATTCAATGAGAATGTAGGAAACTGGCTCCGGGAGTGCACAGGGCCCGTGAGTGCCGGGAGGTAAATGGGGGACAGACAGTAAGGGCAGGGCAGCCGGGCGGGGGTGTAAGAAGCAGGACAGACCACGTGTGGATGCTCCTCTAAAGCATCCCAGGGACACAGGAAGGAGGCGTGGACACACCTGCGCTCGACGCTGGAGAAAGTGGTGGTCTGACGTAAGCCAAGGGCAAACGCCCAGCGGGAAGGAAGAGCAGGACAGTTACTGGCCGTGCAGCTGGGGCCGGGGGGGGGCAGGACAGGGACCTAGAACCTGCCCAAAGGGAAGAGTGGAGGGCACCTGTGGCCCAAACGGCATCGCAGGGTGGTCACCCGGCTGGGGGCACAGCAGACTGGGAACAGCGGCACCAGTGGGGAGTTTGGCCGGCAGGGACCTGGCCGGTGTTGCAGAGGAAGAAAGGAAGATGTTAACTGTCCCTCCCGGGAGTCATGATAAAACTTGGTGACGCAGACACAGGTGAAGGGGGAAAATCAAAGACGACCCCAATTCCCAGAAGATGTCAATTCCAGGGCAGGCCCTTCCACTCAGCTCATCAGACAGCCCTGCCGTGAGCACGGGACCAGCCCAGAGGCCCAGGCTCACCTGTCTCCCCGTCCCACCTGTCTCACCCACAGCCCTCAGCTCCAGGCATGAAGGGTGCCGGGAGAGCCTGCCTGACCATGTCCTTTGCCCCACACCCGTCTCTTAGTTCAGAACCTTGTGCCACTTTTCTGCTGTGTCCAGATCCCGGCCTGGCACCTGACAGGCTCCTGGACACGAACATGACTCCCGGCCAGGTGGGCCCCTGGCTGCAGGTGGACACATGTCACTTTTAAAACTTCTTGCCCATTTATATTTTCAGCCTCAAACAAATCCCAAGTTTTCACACTTGCTATTTGAGTTGAAAACCCAAACGTTGGCTTCCAAGCATAAGGTGCTGTCCTGCTTCTCACAATTACCTCATCCAACTTCTCCATCCTACAGATCCTGGGCACAAATGCAGCCCAGGCCCCAGCACCTCAGGCGCAGAGCAAGCCAGGGGTTGAAAAGGTAAAAGTCAAGCTGCTCAGGGAAAATGAACTCTGGTCATTCTAGGACTCCAGGCGGTTTTTATCCAAACTAGTCACCCAGGTCTCATCCTCACAACACTTACTTTAAATCTGACTTACTTTTTATTTAAATCTGTTCCAAATCAAACCTCACGTAACTGCCATAATTTTTTTAGTGGACCGCTTGGCATAAATAGAAGAGATCATTAAAGGAAACATGTGTTAACATAAAGCCCATCGCCAGGTGCCAGCAGGGACGTCTGTGGCCACCGCGGCAACCCCGCTGGGAGCAGCAGCGCCCTGTGTGACCTTCCCCCTCTCTGTCACCAGACCAGGTCACACTCCATCAGCGAGATGCCACCTCTGTGCTCACTGGTGGTCTGTTTCCAGGTGGTGTTAACAGGGCACAGGCCACGTGCCCCTCCGGTCCTGACACCTCATGCTGCACGAACACACTGGCTTTCGTTACCTTCAGACGGGCTTGGGGAGGGGAAACAGGTGCAATTTTTAGGTCACGTAGAATTGGGAGGATGATTATAAAGAGTTAAGGAATCCCACAGTTTATCCATAAACAGTAGATATTTATGTCTTATGTAGACGTCTCTGGAACACGTGTAGGGACAAGGTGGTGGTACTTCAGCTTTGTGTGTAGGAGAAGTGAACGCAAGGCAGCTGTTGCCGCCGGGACGTCTCCGCTGTTTCAGATGCGCCCGTGCTGCATTTGCTGGTGAGGTGGCAGGCAAACTGTGCCACTTCCTAGGCCAAAATAATTCTTACCCCAAGTACCTGGTGCTGGCTGTAGTGCCTGGTACATAGTAGGTCCTCAGATATGCATTCAGTGAAGTAGAGAGACATGCATCACCGGCCCATCTGCACGGCTGTGTGACGGCCCCCTGTGCCCCCAGTATTCCCGCCCGGCTCGGCACCGCCCAAAACCCACCCTCCTGTCCCTAGCCCCTCGGCTCCACAACAACTCACACCTGCTTCTGGTGCCGGCGTGTTTCTAGATGTCACTCACTGCTTCTGTTGACCTGAATTCCCGCAGCGAATTCTAATTCACTGAAACTCACATACATTCACGGGAGCAGCGCACACACGTCCCGGAAGTAGAAGAGCCAAGATCCTAGTGTCTTCTGTTTGCAGATGAGCAGCGTGGACTCATTCCCACCACAAACACTCGGCAGGCGAGAAAACCAGTGTCACTCATCACCCACACGCCAACGCGGCCAGAGTCCAGCTCAAAGATGCAGCCTGTGAGCAGAATCTGCATCGAGCTGCTGCTTCACACGCTCTTTTACTCCAACTTTGCTCAGAGGGAGAAGGGAGACATGTCACAGTTCTTAAGCCATTCCCCACAGCTGACACCTCTGACACCCTCGCCTTTCAAGGCGATTTAGGATTCCAACAGGACAGACGTCACGCGTGCATCAAGTTCTTCAAATCCGAAGATCTACCAAGGAAGGCAAATCTGACGAAAACTGACCTTTGTCTCCTCAAGCACCATAAAGAGCGTTTCTCCCTAACTGAATCCTGGATGTTTTATTTCAAAAACGTACCTTGAAAAAGAGCACGTTAACTGCGAAAATAAAGATTAAATGCAGATTGAACTGAAGCGCACCCTTGAAACAACTGTATAATTGAGCCGCGATCTCGTCCTGCTCTGGCGAGCCTCACACGCTGGATGAGGAACCACAGTGAGTCCGTCCTGCACACGAGGGAGGTGTAGATGGGCCACCTGTCCTGCAGACGAGCTCGCTATGCTTCCCTCTCAGCACAGCCCCCACCAGTGTGCCGCACTGAGCAGGATCATGTTCCCGGATGCCTTCCTTAAAACAGATGAGCTTTTGGACTTTTTCTCATTTTAAAGACGCTTATAAGGATCAAGCACGCTACCTCGATAACAAAGATAATACCTGGAAGCAATTTAAAGGTGAAACAGATTCAAGCCCTTGGCTAGACGCTCATCAACACTCAACAATCCAGTCATGGGAACTCAGCAGACTTTGAACCTAGAGGCACAACATGCATCTCTCTCTCTCTCTCTCTCTCTCTCTCTCTCTCTCTCTCACACACACACACACACACACACACACACACACACACCCGTAATTTAGGACACTGACCCCACTAGCAGTGAGGTGGGCCTGTGCAGCGCACCTCAGTGGTGATTCGAGGTTTCGAGATGCATGTTAGTGGTGGCACTGAGCCAACGGCCCACAGGGTGCGCTAAGCCTGCACCTGCATTGCCTCTGTCACCCGGTAAAGCAGACAGGTGCCCTCACTCACTGATTAACACACACCCCACCCCGTGCCAGGCCTGGCTGCCCACCAAGTCCCCCACCCTCCATCCTCACAGGACCCTGAGGAGCCCAGGGATCCCTCCGTCGCCTAGTCCGGGATGCTGGTGGGGCGGGGCCGCAGCCTCAGAGGGAGGTGGTCCTGGGTCCCAAAGCCCCCAGAGGTGGGCTGGTCCGGGCTCCGGCCAGATGGCCAAGTCAGGTCTGCTCCCCAACTTGGAGACTGACCACTTGGCCTCTCGGAATGTCACTCGGATGAGATGCCCAAGGCCCCCGCATCTAACCTTGAGACCCCTGGGTGGGGCTGGGGTGACACCAGGATGGTGGCAGAGCAGAAGGATGGATGAGGACGCATCCCTGAGGACAGAACGGAGCCCCGGACAAACCCCAGGCACCCCGGACTCCAGACCTACGGCTGCCAGTGACCTGCCCCCAAAGCCACCGCACTCCCCGGGGACCCCCTCCACCGCACTCCGCACCAGCCCGCCCACAGCAGCCGAGCCAGAAGCAGCTGCAGCCGTGTGCAGAGTGGACCTCAGGGCCCAGGCCCCTTGCTTTCGGACCAGGGTCTCTGATTAACCAGGTTCGTGGTAGGGAGAGGCGTCTAACCAGGAAGCCAGTTAGCCGGTGCGTCCAGAGTTCACCTTTCAAGGTCACCCCAACTCCAGTGCCCCTGAGTGATGGGGTCTCGGAGCTCAGCTTCCCATGTGCTAACCAGCTGCCTCTCTGAGCTGCGGTCGGGAAGCAAGGAGACACACTTACACCGCCCGGCACGCCCTGCACACAGCAGACGCTCCATCAACAGTCACGCATCCCACCGCCCTTCTGAAAACACGTCCCGAAGGACTGGCCGTGCCTCATCTGTCACAAAGGCCGGCGTCTGCCCCGGCGTCACAGAGACCACGGTCACCACTGTCTGCTGTCCCGGGAGCTGCCTGGCTTCCGTGAGGCCTCCAGGCCTCTTCTCTGGAGTCCCCGTTACACCCCAGACCAAGCCACAGCCACCCACCCCCACGACGCAGTAATGTCCTAACCCTAACCCTGCACCGGACAGCCAGGGCGTCCACCCTATGGAGGGCTGCCGCCTGGCCAGCCACTGCCCAGGCCATCACTCCTGCCCAGGGAGTCTGGATTCCCAAGCATGTTGATGCAAGTGTGCTTACATACTTACATATAAACATAAACTCTAATTAAACAGTATGCAAACCAAAGAAATCTAAGTGCACAAGAAGTCACTCCTTGGAAAACCAAGGTGACTGCTTAGGAAAGACTCAGCAAAGAGAGACAGCTTTAAAACTCACATCAGCAGGAACGAAACCAGAACACACTGAGGGGGGATTATTTAAAATCTGGAAGGTGCTCCACTCAGAATTTTTGGAAAGTCTCTTAGTTCTCAGTCCACTTGAAAGAAACAAATAGGAAATCATAGGTTGTGACTGAAAGACAGGTTAGAAGGCAAAGAACAGTCCAGATCCTGCATCCAAAAAATGGCGAGTTATTATACGTGTGTGTTTGCAAGATAAAATGTCTAATAGACACCATTTGTGTGATTCACTCCACTATCTCATTTCTGGGTCCCAGTCACACTGGCCGAGAGATACACAGGTTTCCAACTTAAACATCCCCAAGTAACTGCAGGCAAACTAAACAGGTTCTGACTCTGTTTCCCATCAGCAAGAGCTTTACCCAAGCCTTCCAGAGGTCTTTGATTGTGATGACGTCCTCCCTTTAATCTTCACAGAACTCTGGCCGACACCTGCCCCGTGCCCACAGGAACCTCCTGAGAGCACAACGGCTTCGGCCCCTAACGCCAGCTCCATCAGGGGACACACCCGCCTGGCTCACCCAGGATGGTGCCCGGCCCAGTGCAGGTACGTAGCAAAAGCTGTGTACGCCAAATACAAGGCAAGGGATTCCCACCAAAATAATCACAAAAAATTGGAACTGTCTGATATATTAGAGCCTTATTCAGACACATTAAAAAGTACTCTCTGAATTACTCGGTTGAGAACCTCAAAACCCTCCCGGAAAGACAAGTTGCACTGAAAACCTCCATCAATGTAGTTAGGGTGTTTAAGGGGTCACCTTGCAAAACTGTAAAACAGAACAAAAAACAGATTAGGCCAAGAAACTCAGCAATTGCGATGGCAGCGCATTCAAAGGGCTAAGGCGGCTCTGAGTGCCAGCACAGCATGGCAAGCATTTGCTAGCCTTGGGCATCGTAACACGGTGTAAAGGTTCCGGGGCAGCATAATTAACTGATCCCTGATGCCTCGTCTCAGAGGCACAGGTGAAAGCAGAGCTCCGCCCACCAGGCTGGAGGGTCCAGGCAACGCTGGTGAAAGATGTGAGTGAAAGGTGTGGAAAGTGCTTCAGGAACCAAACGGAGTGAGTACATTCCCAGCAGCTACCTGTCACTAAATGAACAAACATTTAAGCGGATACCTGCCGATCTACCCACCCAAAACGTCCACACGTCCCAAAGGAAGGTTGGAGCAGCATCTCAATGGGAAACGGGACTGTCTTATATTTACAGTCACCTACTACTAAGGCATATATGGTACCCGTTGATAACGAGTGCCCATCTATTACACAGCACGCGGCAACACCTGGGCCCAGGACTTCATCCAGTGGACAGTCAAGTACCAGAGCCTATTTGGAAGTGATGCTCAGTTGAAGGCTTTGCCGCCACACTCACAGACCTGCTTACAGTGCAGCCCTCTATGCCGGACGTCTGGTTGCCCAAAAAGACTCCCAATGACTATTGAAAATCAATAGATTAAAGGCTAGATGATACTACAGTCTACAGGGCCACTACTTTTTCTTTCCTCTCTGAAAATCATCAAATGTAATATCGGATTTAATTCAGACTCTTCCTAGGACCCAAGCTTAGTCCCCCTGGTGAGTGGGACCTGGAAGAAAGGACCGGGGGTCACACTGAGATAACACAGGAAAAAAGGAAATGTGTTCCAGAGTCCGCTAGGCTCAGACAGCCCTGGACATAGTCTGTTAGCTGTATGTATGTGTCCCGAGAGAAAGTCAACCAATCATCCCAAAATCCGGGCGACAAAAAATTATTAATTCCCTGGTACTAAGTGTTATGAATAAAAGTTGTAAGTTCAGCCCCTTCACAAACGTCTTTAAATGCCACAAATGCCACGGAGCCCAGGAGCTGCCTCAAGGCCAGTTGTTACCCGCCGCCCTCCTGATCAAACACAACTCACAAAACGTCCCCACTAGAAGCATCATTCCAAAAATCATTTAGTTCTCCGAGCAGGAAGAAGTAACCTGGTTATTTTGCAAGTAAAGACCTCTAATTATAATACTTTAGATAATAACAGCAAGGCAGGAAAGAAAAGTTTGAAAATCTGTAATAAGAACACTTGTAGCTGGATTTAATCACAATTAAAACCAAATAAATTAACATCAACTCCCCTTCAGCAGCGACCCCATTTATAAACATTCCTTGACTATTCTTGACTTGAGAACGGGCATTCTCCCTGAGCCTCCATTTCCCTGATCTATAGGAAAAGTCCAGTGTGGCAAAGTCTGACTTTTAACTCCAAAGCTTAACCCTCAAGGGCTTAAGTTCCTAACCTCAGAGACACTGCAGTGCTGAGAAATTTGGATGGAGAACTTTCCCCTCACCTCAGCACTTCACATTTGGGAAGGATTATTTAAATGGTTTATACACCACCAGATCTTTAAAAGGTCAAAAGTAGAGGGACACGGTTGTGCTTTCTAAAGTGAATGATATTTGCAATAAACCAAGAATCTTTTCAAGCTTTTCTACATTTAAAGAAAATACAAAACATGAGTAGTTCCTTGTTTCTCACTTAAACCAGCATCCCACGGGCTCGCCTCCCTCCAGCAACAGTGCCCAAGGTGGCGGAGGGTGTGAAATGACACACTCTAAGTAGCTCTTGAAACCAAATCACCGGAACCCTCAAGATAAGGTCTTTGAAACAGAAGCAGTCCATGCTGTACAATGTAGCTGCACACACACACACACACACACACACACACACACACACACCCCTCAAATAGCAACCCAGTGGAAACACAATGGGCCTGAGAACCCAGGGGAGGACCAGGGGCCAAGTCCAGAAGGGCTGAGCCAAGCATTCCTGGGCTACAGGTTAACTTCTCCCCTCCTGCTAAAGGAGCTTGTACTTTGCGTTCTTGCAACCCAGGCACTCAGTTGCCTCTGCCAGGTCCTCCCTGGCCAGACACCAGGCAGGAGGCCCACCATCTTCCCAGCTTCCAGAACCTGGGAAAACACTAGGTGCTAACTTCAGTCCAGGTGGGCGAGGGTGTGGGGAGGGCTGGTCTGGGGGTCCAGGAGAAGAAGGCTGTGTCTGGGGAGATGGAGGGCCCAGCAAAGTTAAAAGGTGGGGAAAGAGGCCCAGCCTTAGGAGGGACTGAAGGGGAGCAGGGGGGCAGGGAGCCTTGCCCGCCTCAGGGAGGGCGGGGGGCTGCCACACACGCACAGGCCACCACAGAGCAAGTGCAAGCGGAAAGGGATTCCAGGGGAGAGGATGGGCTGACGGCAGGTGCCAAAGAGAAGTTCAAAGGGGAGGGGGCGGAGGGGAGCACGTGATGTCCAAGAGTTGCCAAGTAGGACTTGGAGGGTTACACTCACGGAGTCCCTGGAGGGAAGCAAGTCGAGAAAGAAGGCCATCGCGTAGCACCTCTGGTCCCCTGCCCTTGCTCGCCGCCCTCCCCCCACCAACACACTCACACCTCGGCGAAGCGCATACCCACCTTTGCTGGGGGCGCGCTCCTGCTGGCTGCCAGCTCGCGCAGGCTGGCGTTGGCGCTGGTCGCCGCGGGGAGGAGAACCGGGGAGCCAGAGGCGCTGCCCCCAGGACCCGCGAGCGCCGAGGCCGCTCCCGAACCGGGGCCGGGGCCCGGACCAGGACGCGCGGGTGGGCTGCTGCCAGGGCTGGTGCCGGCGCGGGGCCGTTGGCGGATGCCGTCCAGCAGGCGCACCAGCAGGATGTTGGCGGGCAGTTCGTCCACGCCGCAGCCCACGAGGATGCGGCACTCGGGGCAGCGCAGCTCGTGACGCGAGCACACGATGCTCTCCAGGCAGCGGCGGCAGAAGGTGTGCTGGCAGGGCAGCACCTTGGCCGTCGTATCCAGGCGCTCCAGGCACACGGAGCACTCCAGCAGGTCCAGGAGCGACGACTCGTCCATGTCCCCGCCCAGCCTGTCGCCGTCGCCCTCGCTCTGCGCAGCGGCGGCCGCCCTGGACGCGCACAGCCTGGGCGCTCCGAGCAGCATGGGGGCGGCGCCGGCGGCGGCGCGCACCTCTAGGTCCCGGGGCCGTTGCGGAGGCCGCCGCGGGCAGTGGGCGCCAGGGTCGCGCCCGAGCAGCCGCTGGGGAACCGGGCTGCGCTGCGACTTCCTTCTGTGCGGCTGGCAGCGCTAAGTGGTGCCAACCGGCCTGCGTGGCAGGGACCGGAGCTCCGAGCCCCGCGAGCCCCCTCCGGGCCGCCGAGCCCACCCAGTTCTTCGGCGCGAGGCGCCGCCGAATGCGGGCTACACCTGTCCCTCCGCGAGTCCGCCCCGCACGGAATCCAGCGGCGCTGCCTGTCGGGCACAACACCCGGCGGCTCTGCTTTCGCAGCGGCCAGTCCGATGCCGTGAAGGCGGGGGCGCAGCGTGCGCGCTCCCCCGCACCGCCTCTGTGCGCCCTTGGCCTGCCCGCGAGCGGCTGCCCAGCTGGCGCAGCGGGACCCCTCCTCGTCCTCGGCCGCGAGCACGTGCGCGGGGAGCGCGCGGAGGTCACGGTCACTGCGGGGCACGGGGAAGGGGCAGCTGCGCCCTGGAGCTGCCTCCGCCTGGGCGCACGCAGCCACCAGTCCTGCCGTTAGGGCGCTTCCAGGGTCCCCAGGAACTCCGGGGCGCTCTCCCGCGCAGGCCCGGGCCTGTCCCCTCTGGCGCCCGAGCCTCCCTTCGCTCTCCGTGAGCCTCGGAGCGGGATGTTTCCGCCTGACGCCGCCGCGAAGGAAAGTTTGGGCGGCGCTATGCGGACCGCCTCCCTGGGCAGCGCCGGCCAGGAGTCTGGGGACGCAGCCAACACCCGGGCATCCTCCTCGACGACGGCCCGGTCCCCTACCCGGCGGCGCGCGGAACTGACAGCTCCGGAGCCGGGGTGGGCGCGGGGCGCCGGGCGGAGCGGAGGGGAGGGCGCTGAGGTCCTCCCGGCGACGCGCGTCCAAGACTGCGCCGCTGCCCGCCGGACCCCAGCCTCGCGCAGGGCGCCCTTGGGGACGCGCTCGACCCCCTTCTCGGGAGGCGCAGGCGAGGGGAGACGCGGTCTCCTTCCCGGCGCCCGCCTTCGGGCGCGTCAGAACGACGCAAGAGCGCACGGAGGCCCGGGGGCCGCGGGGCCGCGGCCGGTGGCACAGATTCCCTGCCGAGCGCTGCCCCCTCGTGGCCGCTCTGGGCCCAGTCCGGGGTCGGCGCAGCCTGGTCCAGGGCAGGACGCTGGACCGTGCACATCTCCGAAAGGGGGCTACAACAGAAGGGCGCGAGGGCCCTGCTCCCGGTCGGTCTGGCTGTCTTGCGGTTTGTGAAGCTAAGTGTAGCTTTTTTGACTTTCCAGGAAGAAAGTAATAGTTGTTGAGGCTTCAATGCCACGAACATGCATCTTTTTATTTAATCCTCTAAACGGCCCTGTCGGGTAATTATTTTAACCCCATTTTGCATGTGAGGAAGGTGAGGCTCAGAGTTATGAAATCATTGTGGCTGGATTTTGTTAATGTTTTTGTCTCCAGAACCGAATGCGTGGAAAAGGTCACAGTCCACTATGATACCAGCTCCCTGCAAGCCACATATTTTTACACTGTAATATCCCCAGTGCCTAGGGCAATGCCTGACACGTAGTAGGTGTTCAATAAATATTTGTGAATTAATGAAAACACAGCCTCCAAATCCTCGCCTAGTGGCGATTTGAATGCACATCTTAACGTCTGTGTTCCGGGTGTACTGAGTCACACCCTTGGTCCACGAAGTGAGGCTGCCAGTTCATGGTAACTTTGCTCCTGACCTCTGACGGCCGCAGGAGACTTGCCCCACCTGCCTTCCGGGTTCTCCTAATGCGGATTGTGCACGGTTATTCACATCAGCACTGCCAGTGAGAGACGGAGGCATCTCTCCCGTGCTGCCCGGGGACCCAGACCTTGGGCCAGGCCCCCCCTGAGGGGCCACACACGGCCCTCCTTCCACCCTTTGACCCGCACTCAGAATAACAAAGGACCCAGAATGCTTGATCCAAAAGCAGGTGGCATGGACACAGGACTCGGGGAAGCTGGGAGGGGTGGCAGAGAGCAGGGGCTGTCTAGGGTGACGTGCCCTGGCTGCTTTGGGTTTCAAGCAGCAGAAACCAGCTCTAGCAAGGTTTTAAAAGGAACCGAAGAGGTGATGGGAATCAGGACCCCAGGCTAAGAGCTGGGCCAGGGCACTGCAGGTGGGCCCCGGGGTGGGTGGTCTCCTTCCCTCTCTTGTACCAGCTGCCTCTACCTCCCAACCCACATGACAGGAAACATGGTCAAACTCCAGGAGCATTTCGTTCATGGCTTCAGCCACTGACAAAAGACGCTCATCTGACACCGTGGTGGGCTGGACGTTTTAAAGCCCTGCCACCCAGCTTGGCCCAGGGGGTCACTTTCTGGACCAATGTGTGCTGGCCGCAGGGGGGGACCATCTGAAGCCTGGCGGCACCTCAGGGGTCACCCAGAAGGAGAGGAAAGGGTTCCAGGACCCGTGGCGTGCTGGGCAGAGGGAACCACCCCTGCACTCGGCTTCCCTTGTTACACACAACCAGAGTCACAAAGGGCAAACACGGGGCCACCGAACCTCACCTTTCTCACCTTGGGCCCCTGCCTTCACCCACTCCCGTAGCACAAGTGGGCTGCAGGCCAGGGGGCCCCAGATGCCGGGAGGGCTGCGTGGCAGGGCCAGGGTGGCTGTGCAGGGCCTGGGGGGCTGTGCTGGGCCTTGCAAAGGTGGACGTGGCAGCCCAGCCCCGCCCCACCTTTCTGCTTTTCCAGAGAAGTTGGGGGACCGCTTTTTAGGTGTGTTCTCCTGTGTTCAACGGTCGGCATCAGTTCTCAGAAAAACACCCTATTAGCCAAACAAAGTGAGTGTGGCCCCACTGGCCCCCAGACCCCCAGGTGGCAGTTTCTGGCTGAAGCAGCCACAGGAGGTGAGCTGCAGCATAAAGGAACTTCAGGGTGTGATCTGAATAGCGGAAGCATTGCAAGCACAGGTTTCTATCACTCAGTTAAACTTGCACGTGTTCAGTCAGCCGGTTGTATCCGTCCATGATGGAGAAGCCTGGCTTAGCCGTTCGTATGAGGAGACCTTGGGAACTCAGGCGCCCACAGCACAATGGGCCAACATGAGTGTCAGCGTGGCCGCCTGGGGAGGTGATGGAATCTTAGGATACGTGAGGGGATGTGACGGGGCAGGAATCATCTCACCGCACCTCAGGTTGTCGGACCCCATCGGCAGGATTGTTTCCAATTCTGGGGACTAGATGTTAATGACAGGATGGAAAAGGATCCAGAGGCCTTGTCCGTGAATTTAGGATGAAGGAATAGAGAGCATCTGCCCAAGGAGGAGACAGCTCGGAGGACACAGGACCCGGCTGCTCAAACTGATGGAGCCTGGGGACCATGGCCCGAGTGTGAGGGTGATTCCAGGAGGTGCCCCCTGGGCAGCCCCGCTGGCTGAAGGTGGCCTGCGGGCGGGAACTGGCCCTGGAATGCCTGACGGCCGTCGCTGCTACCCCAGGTATAAAAGAGGTTGAGCCCAGACCCCTGGGAGGCTGGGTCCTCCCAGGGCAACTGCCTCTGTGGGATGCGGGGCCTTGGAAACAGAGCCTGCCGCTTGGGGTGGGGATTCGCAGGTGACATGGAGTGGAGTCCAAGACCAGTCTCTGGGCTTCCCTCAGTCCAGTCAGGTGGGGGCTTGAGTGATTACCTGAATGTGAATTTCTCAAACTGATGGAGTGGGCCATCCAGTTAAAGAAATAAGTCAGCGTTGCCTCAGCTCTGCAGGAAGGACCCTTGCACTCGAGCGAGGCGTCTCCTTGTTGCCCACTGCAGTTTCCATAGCACTGTGACAGAAATATTGCAAATGCTTTCAGGTATTAAAAATAATCCTGCCATTGCCTATGTTTTTGTTCACAGTCTTCAAAAGAATTATAATAGGGGCTTCCCTGGTGGCGCAGTGGTTGAGAATCTGCCTGCCAGTGCAGGGGACACGGGTTCGAGCCCTGGTCCGGGAAGATCCCTCATGCCGCGGAGCAACTAGGCCCGTGAGCCACAACTACTGAACCTGCGCGTCTGAAGCCTGTGCCCTGCAACAAGAGAGGCCGCGACAGTGAAAGGCCCGCGCACCACAACGAAGAGTGGCCCCCGCTTGCTGCAACTAGAGAAAGCCCTCGCACAGGAACGAAGACCCAACACAGCCCAAAATAAACAAATAAATAAATTTATTTTATAAAAAAGAATTATAATAGATTCTCCTCCAGTCTGGAGACACAACACACTTTATTTTAGTTTGGCCCCAGATCTCAGAAGATGCTCGAAGCTGTGTGCTCTGCACAGCTATTGGCTAAAGCACTGGGACACGTTTAACCCAATAAAGGAAATCCCTTATTTAAATTACAGTCGAGCAAAATGAATGAAAATTGAATGTAAAGAAAAGCTTCCAGAATAATCGCAGCGTAATTGACATTGAATAATATTTAATATCTGGACTCATGTCTTTGGTAGGAGTACATCTTAAATCATCCAAGGGGAGGTTGTCAATTATAAATAACACTGATGCGTTTTCTAGGAAAATGTGAAATACTTGTGAAAGTTATAGAGCTAATGAAGAATCATCAATCTCAGGAAGAATAACAGAGCCTTTTCTCAGATAAGATAATGTTCACTTCCTTCCAAGGAAAGGCTGGAATTGTGAATATGCCAAGCATTTCCACTCTGAGCTATGGTGAAACACACAAACCTGGGTAAAATGCGTGTTGAATGCCTGCGTGCGCCTCAGCGGACAGGACACACTGCTCGCTCATGGGCCCCAGAAGAGGAACTGGGGACCCTCCTTGGAAAGCCGGGTCACAGCCTCTGTGTGCCTGGGATGAGGCTTCCCCAAAAAGCCCCATGAAGGCAGCAGAGGGGACTCAGATGGACTCACAGACTCCATATCGGGATGTGCACACCCCCCAGCCTCTCACCCGGACTCCTGCAGCCCGGAGGCTGCGGGCCCTGTGCGGACTCCGCTGGGTCTGGCCTCCATTGGCTTTATCATCAGCCCCTCCCACTTCCCGTAAATGGTACCTATTTCGTCTTCCCCAGGTGCCAGGGCTGGATGTGGACCCTGCCCGCAGGACTACGAATACTTTAAACACTGATTTTTCTGGTTTTTTTGTTTGTTTGCTTGTTTTTTTGCGGTACACGGGCCTCTCACTGTTGTGGCCTCTCCAGGCTCCGGACGCACAGGCTCCGGACGCACAGGCTCAGCCGCCATGGCTCACGGGCCCAGCCGCTCCGCGGCATGTGGGATCTTCCCAGACCGGGGCACGAACCCGTGTCCCCTGCATCGGCAGGCGGACTCTCAACCACTGGGCCACCAGGGAAGCCCGATTCCATACAAATTTTAGGGTTGCTTGGTCTCTCTGTGAAATATGCCATTGGAATTTTGATAGGGATTGCGTTGAATCTGTAGATTGCTTTAGGCAGTATGGACATTTAACAATATTAACACTATGACATTCTGAAGTTACACTGTTTACTCACTTGTTTATCAGTCCCTTGTCTGGTTTTCCACAAGATGCTGGGGACTTAGAACACTGCTCAGCAGCATTAAAGATCTAATAAATAATTGTTGGATGAATGCATGAA
Organism: Orcinus orca; assembly: GCF_937001465.1. Classification (NCBI taxonomy): domain Eukaryota; kingdom Metazoa; phylum Chordata; class Mammalia; order Artiodactyla; family Delphinidae; genus Orcinus; species Orcinus orca. Next base: position 672,706 of record NC_064571.1, read on the forward strand.
GCGATGACTCAAGGGAAGAACAGGACTCCCAGCAGCAGAAGTAAAGGTGTGAACAGTGTTGCCAGGTGGATACTATTTACGTTCACCACGTTTCCAAGGCTCTTTCAGGTTTAATCCCCACTGAGCAGAGGGTGAGGCTGTGACCCTGGCTCTGGCACAAGCACGTTGCCCCCGCTTTGATGTTGCAGGTCCCATCACAGCCCTCGGGCCGCTGCCACGAGCATGGCGAGGGGGGAGCCACTCTCCTGGGCACGCGTTGGCAGATCATTGTGTGCTGGCAGCTCAGCTGCGTCCTTTGTTGTTTCGTTCAGAAGAAATGCGATCTCTCCGAAAGACGCACGCCCAAATCAAACGCGCGGGGGTCCTCGGTCCAGGCAGCCTTAGGAACAGCTGGAGGTCCAGGTCCTGGACTCACAATCCCCACCTTGTATCTTTATAATCTGTTTTATTGGGTTTTTCTTTGATTGTTTTCCCTTGGTGTCTGTCTGAGAAAAATCACTCGAGACAGAAAATTCATTAGTACCATCTTGAGTGTATTGCCTGACTTTTAAGCGCAAAGGCTGATGAGTGAGATACGTCAACTGTATGATGTGTCTTAAGGGCCGCCAGCTCCCCCTCTCAAGCACCTGTGTCGGGGCGGCTGGGGGGGGTCGTGGGCAGAAAGGAAGCCCTGAGTTGCGGCAAGGGGTCCCCACCGCTGTGCAGTGTCGGCTGTGGTAACATCAGCAGGCTTTCCTATTTTGCAGAAGGCACCATGTAAAGGCAATAATTTAAAGCTATTCTATGCTGAAAGCACTTTGACACATGATGCTACCTGCTCATTCCATCAGTTTGACAGATAAAAAGAAAAACAAATTTTATTCCACCCAGTGGATGAGGAAATGAAATCCCAGAGAGGTGAAGGGATTTGCCCAGAGACACACAGCTCCTATGGCTGAGGTGGGCCCAGATGGGCTCCTGGGCTCCAGGTCCACCACCTGCCCACTCGGCCGCACTGCCCAGGAGACGGGCAGAGGTCATTCAGAAAGCCTTAGGCTCGGAAACTACACAAATCTGTCAGGAAGAATAATAATACCAAATATTTACCAAGTGCTGAGTATGTACCAGACTCTGTTCATTCCAACCTTGTTGGAACTCTGGAAAGTAGTCAAAGGTCTGCAGCAAGCAAGTGAATGTTCAATCCGGAAAGGGTGACTTAGTGTGTGAGGAGCCTGTCAGACCAGGAGCCGGGGGCCCAGACACTTCCCAGAGCTCTCGGGACAGAGGACAGGCTCCGACCAGGACGCCGCCCAACTTTGCGACGGTGTTGTGTCGGACATCAGGGAACCGCCTTTGCTCCCATGGTCTGTGGTCGACTCCGCCCACTGCATTCGGCCCCGCAATGGACCAGGACCCCCGAGCCCACGCATCTCAGCTCAGTCTTTGAATCTAAGTTATAGATGTTACATGAATCCTATCAGGTTCCGTTTTATTTATTTAAGCCCCCAGACACCTGTCTTTCACGTGTTTTGAAATTTTGCTTTGTATCCAGCTCATAAACTATCCCTCGCAGATTTGCGTTCTGTCATTTCTAAGGCACCCTGTCTACATCTTCCCTGAAATTATTGATTAAAAAGTGTTAAAGAGAACTGGACCAGTACGGAACTTCCATGGGAGTGCCCCTGGTTCCGCGGGTACATTCATCCATCAATGCACCCCCATGGATGTCTTACACCCAGACGGCTGTGCTCAGGAAAGAAAATTGGTTTATTTTGTCTCAACTTAAATCTGTTTAAAAGTCTACTCCAAAATTTTGCTGAAAACTGACTCATTCCAGAGATCATAACTTCCAAGATTTCTCTTTCCACGTTTAGAACACTGAGCCAGTGCTGACTGGCCAGCCCCGGCCTTCCTGCCTCCACCTGTGGTGTAAAGAGTTCCCGTCTCCAGGCTGCGGTGGCATGGACTCTGGGCTGTGAGGTTAATTGGCGGGCTCTTCCCCAGCAGCGAGAGATCACCGGGGCGGGGAGATGCCTTCCGGCTGGAGCCTCAAGGGCCATTCAGTCACCGTCCTGGGCAGAAGGAGGAGGAGGAGGTGCCGGTGGAACACACATCCTCCCTCCCCCGGGGGCCCCGGTCATGCCCGACCCTCGCTCACCAGCTCCCTGCTCCTTGCTCCAGCCAGAAGGGGCTTCTACTTTTTAAAGAGCTTCTGAAACACTTGCTCTGTGTTTCCACTGGAGCAAACTTAGCTCTACCGTATGCTGAAGGAAAAGGCTGCATCGAGAGGACTGGGCCCCTGTCCACACTCTGCCACTTACCAGCCCTTATTCTCTTTCAGCTTCTGTTTCTTTGTGTCTAAAATGGGAATAACAGTAACACCTGCCTTATAGAATTACCATAGGATTAAATGAGATAATGCTTGTAAGCACAGTGCTTGGCACTTAGAACATGTTTCTCTTCTCTTAAGGAGCCCAGAGGGGCACAGCCAGAAACCAACACAACCACCTTGAACGGATGTGATGGCTGGAGCTGGGGCAGCCGTTCTGTAGCCATGCAGCAACAGGCATGAGTACGAGACCAAAACAATCGCTGTTAATGGTTATCACTGAACCCCTGAAACAAAGCCTTAGCTTAGTATTTGGTGAGAAAAAAAATTCCATTTGTTAAAGGCACTAACAATTTTCCGGTTTCTCAGTTACTTGCAGTTACCCCTTTCAGCCAGCCTGCCTAAGTCAAGCCACTAACTAGATGTGATTTGTCATAAGTTAGGAAAGAAAATCGTCTTCATTTAAGACAGCAAGCCGGAGGTTTGTAGTGCATGTGTGGGGCACACGTGTCCCGTGTGTGTACTCAGGTGCCGGCACGAACACTCCAGCCCTTTGCTCCCCAGCCAGGTCTCCGCCTCCTTGCTGGGCAAGATGGCCAGGGAGCCCGCCCTGCACACGAGGAGGGACAGGCGGCAGGTGCTCCTGGAGGGGAAGCTGTGCGGGTCCCGCGTTCTGGCGTCACAAGGGCGCCTGAGCAGGGAAAGGAAGACCCAGGGAGAGGGCAGCCGCTGGGGAGCCCTGGAAGCGCCCGAAGCCCAGCCTGTGATTGGAGGCAGGGTCAAAGCCGGGGAGTGGGTGGCTCGCTCTCCCCCCCCCCCCCCGCCCTCCACCCCCGGCCCCCGGGGATGTACAAGTGCAGCTGGGAAACCTACAGGTCCCGCAGGCGCGGCGAGGGGGTCTCTGGCAGCCCCGGGGCGCGGCAGGCCTTCTTGGGTCGGCGCAGGGCGGGGGTCTGCACACCCGGCAGATGGACGGAGCAGCGTGGGCGTGCGCTGGAGGGCTCTGCCCGCACAGGTGGTCGCCCTGAGGCCCACGAGCGCGAGAGGCCGCCAGCACTCGCCCGCAGCCCCCCAGCCCCATCCAGACTTGGCTGCGGGCCGCGGAGCTCCTCGGCCGAGCTGGTCACCCAAGAGGGCCGTGTCTCTAAGGGCGGGGCGCTGCCCAGGGCCAGGGCCCCCCTCCTCCAGCCGCGGGGGCCCCTCCGTACGTGGGCCCGAGCCGCCAGCTGAGCGGGGCTGAGGGGCAGCGGTCGGGGTGCTCTGTGTTGACCGGGGGGCCATTACCTGGGCGCGAACACTCAGGAAGACTCACCAGCTGTGCGTCAAAGACGGCGCCCCGCTCTGGGTGCCGCCGAGGGCTGCCCGAGGCCCTGGCAGGGCGGCCGCCTCCGGCGGGTCTGCTTTAAGGGCCCGGAAACGTGTTTGGTGCTGTTACCGAGGCAGAGTGGGGATCAGGGCCGCGGAGGAAGGACTGGGACCAGTCCTCCCGCATCACCTCTTTGCCCAAAAGGCCTGCGTGAGGGGCTTTGCTCCGTCCTCTGAGGCGGGGCAGCAGGCCCAGCGTCAGGCCCCTGCCGGCCCTTCCTCCTGGGGGATGACCGTGGGCTGCGCTCCTGGGGCCCTGACGAGGGAGGGGCCGCCGGCTCGGGACAGCCGGCAAGGCCGCTGGATTGTGAGCGCTCCCGTCTCCGCCCCCTCCCCTCCCCGCCTCATTTGAATCAACCAGAGGGAGGCGGGCCAGGTTCCCGGAACTTCAACCTGTGGGGTGCGGTGCGGGGGTGCGTTGGGCACCCACATGTTGAGAATATGGGTTAACCACTTTTCAGTGTCCCCCATTGTATCTCCACACACACATAATAGAACTTGTATCCTTAGCAGAACATTCATGATTTCCAAAGTCACTGTGAATTAAGGGATTTAAAAAATTACTTTGCATTTGTTAGCCGTGACGATGTGCACCTGTGTTTGAAAGATCATTTGACAGGTGTCCAAGCCGAAGAGTTTCCGTCCACACCCAAGGCCAGTGCCTTCCCGCCAAGTCCAGGGGGCTGAGGCTGCGTGTGGACTCCCACCCAGGACAAATGCCAACCTGACAGAGGTGAGAACACGACCAGCAGTGACACGGGAGGTGAAGCAGGCTCCCGGGCTGCACCAGGCATGCAGCCTCCCTTCACACATGACTCACCAGCATCCCTGGAATCGCAGCAATGCTGCAAGGGGGGCCCGGCCTCAGCTTGCGCACGTTCGTGTGTGTACGAGTACACACTCACACAGTCATTCACACGCTCACACCCATCATTACACACTCACACGCACTCACACCCCGGCCCACGTGGCACCTCTCAGGATCCCCGCTGGGGAGGACAGAGTCTCCCACCTGAGTGATTTCCATCCTGCGTGGCTGGAATCAGGGTAATCACATGGGAATTCCGAGCCAAGGCTGCAGAAAAAGACAGGCGGACGGTTAGGAAAAGTCATAAAACGGAGGAAAGTACCAGCAACACACAGAGCTGCCAGAGAACTGGCCTCACCTCAGGAACGAGAAAGTGAGCAGCTGGGTAGTAACTGGACACTGGCGATCCTGCCGGAGTTCACAAATAATGAATCATCGCGTGTGCACCCGAAACTAACATGACGTTATACATCAGTTATACCTCGATAGAACATGAAGCTCATCCCCTGAAAAATAAAATAATATACAGTAAGCAACCCAGTTCTTAAAAATGGGCAAAAGACTCGAACAGACACTTCACAAAAGAAAATAAGCACATGAAAACATGCTCAGTCTCACTGGTCATCATGGAAACGCAAATTAAAACCATCAGGAGACAAGGCTTCACACTCACTGCCACGGCTGAGGTTAGGAAGATGGGCACAGTGAGTGTTACACATTCCCAGGGAAAAAGGGAAATAATGACGCGGCACCTGGGAAGGCAGCCCAGCACTGTCTTATTCAATCAATCATGCACCTGATCTATGAACCAGCCATTCTTCTCCCATTTGTCCAGTAGAAATGAAGACCTCTGTCCTCTCAAATCCTGATAAAGAAAGTTCATAGCAGCTCTGTTCATAATTAGCAAAAAGCTGGAAATAACTCGAAGTTATTTATAGACAAATTGAGGTACGTCCGTACAACAGAGCACTACTTTGCAATAAAAAGAACTATTGAAACTCAAAACACCTACAGTGTACCCCACGAGTATTACATTGTAGAATGAGTAAAACTGGACCCTGGTGATAGAAACGGGAGTCGGGGGGCCTGCAAGGGCCGGGGGTTCTGGGAGAGGGAGGGGGTCTTGACTGGAGTGGAGGCTACACAGGTGTATGTGTTTGTCCAAACTCATTCAGCTGAACTCTTCAGATCTGTGTGTTTTACTTATGCAGATTATACTTCAATCAAGGAAACAAAGGTATGAGGCAGGGACCAGGGAGTCTGCCCTGGTCCCCTGGGAGGGAGGGACTTCCCTGCCCTTTGAAGCTTGGTAACAGATCAGCTCAATTAAGAGCAGAGGCAGAAAAAGAGGCCAGGACCTCCAGGAGATCTGGTGCTGAGGGGAGAGGGACCTGCCCTGGCGGTCCCGGCAGGATGCCAGACTTTGTGGCCGAGGAGCCCCCTCAGGGCAGCCCGCACGCTTGACCCCGGGCACAAGAATAAAGGGGTCTTCCAGGCGGGGGTGCTGAGACCCCTGCTGGGTGGGACCCAGAACCCAGAGGAAAAGTGGTGTGCCTGGCCCACCTCGCGGGCAGAGACTCCCAGACGCCCGTCTGAGGGCGGACCTGAAGTAGAACGGCGGGTTTGTGCAATCCAAGAGCTCAAGAGCTAAAAACAGCCCTGACCGATACGTCCATGCTTTCCAAACGGATTCTCCCATCAACACTTATTTAGTATTTACGTCATCGTGATTGAAAGGATTTAGCGTCTATTATGTGTCGGGCACCAAGCTGGACACGGAGGTCCAGCAGTAACCGGAATTGATAAATCCTCATGATATGACGGGAGAGAAACACGTAGCTAAATTGTCAGGTGGAGAAAATAAAGCAAGAAGAGAAGATGATGGATTTCGGGGCCGGAAGGGTCCTCTGCATGAGGGAGGGGACGGTCTGGACAGTGGGACAGGCACATCCTGGCCCACTGAGGGGGCGGGAAAGGAGCACAGCGGGCAGAGGGCGGCTGGCGAGGTGCAGATTGAGGATGGAGATTCTGAGCTGAGGACAGACCAAGGCCAAGGCCAGGGCAGATCTGTAAGGCCTGCCTACCTGGCAGCCCAGCCCTTCCCCAGAGCCGAGACCCGGGAGGGCTGCTGTGTCCTCTTCGTGCGTGGGCCGGTCAGCAAGCCCGGCCGCGCTCAGTGCGACCACGGCGGAGAAGAGTAGGAACCTGCCCCCCAGCATGGCCGGGGCCGGTCCTCACGGCCTCCTCGGAGGGCCGGCTCTCCGACCTGGCCCCCTGCAGACGGGCTCTGCCCTGGCGTTTCCACCAGCTCGTTGGAAGCTTGGATCGGCTCTGAACAGACAGAAGCTCCCGAGGGACTGGGACTTGGGATGGGCGTGAAGTGAGACGGGTCACCGTCTGCTTCTGGGCAAGAGCAATCTTGGCCTGACCAGGAGCTCCAGGGCCACCGGGGACAGCACAGGGCGAGCCAGGGGTGGCTTTCCAGGGAGCCAGTCCCCGGGCCAGGTGTCAGCCAGACCCCACCTCCCCCTCTTGTTAATGCAGCCAGAGGTCACACCTGGGAGAGGGACTCAGCCCATCTCTGCTGCTCTTGGGCACAAACCGCGAGGCATCTGGGTGGGCACGTGGAGATGCTGTTCCAATAAATTTGGGGAATTTTTGTGTTTTACCATTTTTGCCCCAGAGAACATTCAGAATTAAGAACTGGTTCATTTGCTGCTTCAGAAAATCAGACTATGTTCAGTCAAATCTTACTCCAAAAAAGAAAAATTGTGACTTCCCCAGAGTAAAAACAGTTTAATACGTTGAGCCCATGCTTAAAGCACTAATATAGCCCCTCTCTCCATAAATTACGCCATCTGGGCTTATTTTTATTAAAAGGGATTAAACTTAAGTTTGAAGGACTTTCTGACATTTCTTAGGAAACTGGAGGATTCCTGGAGCAGCAGAAAACCAATGTTAGTGATTCTGGTTCAATACTGTGATTACTGTTAGTGATTAAATTTCACAGCTGAACCAACTCGAGCGAATAAACACATCGCCTTGCCTTCAATTATTCACGCAGTCAGTCACCATTCGTTAAGCACCCAATGACGAGCACGGCAAACCTCTTTAAAAGATGGTCAGGACCCCACAACCAGCAGTGGGGTCCTGACCCGAGGACACACACCTTGCACCCTCCAATGTGGGGAGTAACCACGAGTCAGCCCCGTCCACTTCTCCCTGGAGTTTGTCTCCATTTGTCTCTTGAGCTGTCCAGAAGCAATCCAGAAATTTCAGTTGCCCCCGCCCACCCCCCAAAGAAAAGGAATTTAAAATATCACAAACACGAAGTCTTCCTGAGCAATCCTAATGAGAGCAGACGGACCCTGGTGGCCCAGCCACCTGCTTTCTTTCTTGTATTTGAAAAGCACATTCTTTCCTATAACTTACCCCTCTCCCTCTTGGGTTAGTATTTCTAAGATTCATATACCAAATATTGATTTGAGCCAAGAAATATTCAGAAAATATTCTAAAACAAACATTCCACATACATTCCTGCGCACTGTGGAGACTGGAGTGGGCCGGCGTAAGGAAGTGGAGAAATCCCCCTCTAGGGAGAGAACTGGGTTGGGGATAAACGTTTCAATCAACTGTTTGTGACCTTGATGGAGGAGGGGGAGATTTAACAGCAAAGCAGAAAAGCATGCCAGAGCCTGGTCTTTCTTCGGAACCGGCCAGGATGGGGCCCGAGGCTGCTTGTGCGACAGCAGCTCAGGGCGGATAAGAGATGCAAAAGGGGAGCAGAGTGGCTTCCTCTACGTCGTCCGGGTTGGGAGCGGAGGGGGCCCACCTCCAATGGCGTGGAGAAGCCCCCTGGGCTCAGAGAGCAGCGTGGGGCAGACTGAGCTGGGGAACAGAGGCGGCTGCAGAGCCTTCTGTGTAAGGCGCCCACCAAGCGACACACACGGAGGCTCCCTCTGCAGCCAGCGTCCGGATGTGGCGAGGGGAAGCCAGGGTCCCAGACGGAAGGCGCAGGGCACACAGACACACAGCAGAAACCCAGGGCGGGGAGAGCGCAGGGGCCCTTCCCTGCTGCGGTCACGCAGCCTTCAGGGGCCGGGGGGCCTTTGTGGTCATCCTACGTCTGTGCGTGTCCTAAGTATGCAGCAAACTTATAGAGTCTCCTTCCACATTCTTTATAGTTAACACTTTGTTGTCTCTTAAAAAACAGTTAAGAACATCTAGCTAACATGCAATACATAATATGTAAAAAAGACATATTGAGTCCAAGAGACTCATTGAACCCAAAATGATCACGTAGTCAAGGATTAGTTGCCTGCAGAGGGAATGTCAGATACACAGCCCCTCAAAATCCTGGCTTTTAGGCCATGGGTGTATTACCCACACCAGTGCTGTCCAAGGGAAATAGAAAGGGAGCCACAGCTGTATGGTAGAAAGAAACAGGTAAATTAATTTTAATACTGTTTTATTTAACCCAATGTATCCAAAATATCAATATTATTATTGCAACATATAATCAATTGTAAACAACTGAGATATTTTACAATTTTTTCGTGCTTAGTCTTTGAAATCCAGTGGGTGATCTATGCCTACAGCACATCTCAACTTAGACCAGCCATTTTCAAGGGCCAGAGAGCCACAGGGGCCAGCGGCTGCACAGACACCCAGGCCTATAGCGCACACTTACACACACACACACACACACACACTCCTAATTTTGTTGTTTATTCTGAGCAAATAAAGAATAGCTCCAAAGAGGGGAAAGCTGAAGTTCTGACGAGGTCTTCCTGGCGACATTTCTGCGCTGGCGTGAGCCATAGATTGTATGTAAAAGCGCCATAAACCTCCGTGTTCCACGAAAGCTGGGCAGAGAAAAGAGGCACCTTCTCAGAATCGAGGGGCCCTTTAGTGCCTGCATGATGACAGTCCCATGGCATTGACGGAAATAAATACGAAAACCAACTTAATCGGATCACAGAGAGCTTCTTAAATCCAAGGAAGAGGGGCTCGGTCGCATCTCTGGTCTCAGATTCTAAGCGAAATGCCCCTAGAAGAAGCCTGGCCTGAGCGTCCCTCGGGTTTTCTCCAGGGTGCCGGGAGGGCTGCTCCAGACAGGACACGCAGAGAAAAGCTCGCTGTCTGTGAACCCGACTGAGACGGTCGGACAGTTGGCTGCTCTGAGGAAAGCACACCCTAAAAATACACCTCAGCGCCCCTCCCAGAGGCATGCTTAGCAGACCTTGGGGGCAAGGGGGCGGCGAGGAGAGGAGGACAGGCTGCCGAGGACGGCTGCACTCTGCCCTTGGTCTCCCTGCACTGCCCCCGCTCCCTGGTTCCAAACATCCCATAATGAACCCACAGTCTCCTAGGAAACCTTTACTTCAAAACACCTTTGTTTGAAATTCTTGCCTTCTTGGGTCCTTCAGGAAAAACGGTTTTCTTTCTTCTCCATCTTATTCACAAAGGGCACATTTCACACTGTAAACAAAACGATTCTTTTAAAAGGAAACAGAGGGGAAGCTGTGCATGGTCCAGAAATGAGGAACGTGACACCGACCTGGTAATGGGATCTCTTCTAACACATAGGAACTGCTCAGGTCCACTGTTTTCGTGGTCCACACACAGGACGATACTCTGTGTGAGGCGGACCTCGCTCCTACTCTCCATCCACCCAGAGGTGGACCCACAGGAAAAGCTAAGGTGTGAGCACTTGCAGGACGCGGCTGTCAAAGGCCTCAGAGACACCCAGAGACTGGAGAACAGCAGCCTGTAGAGGTTCCTACTCCCCCAAAGATGGGTTCGCTTTTTACAAAAATTAAGAGAAAAATGGAAAAGGAATATAAAAAGTCTCAAAAGAGCAGACACTGGAGGCTGCCCGTGAACGTCCTGCAGTTCCCCGGCCCCGAGGGCAGGACATGTGGTCCTGGGGCCGGAGGCTCAGTGGGCGGCATGGCAGGGCCTCAGCTGCAGCTTCACCGCAAATTAACGCAGCGGGAGACCTGACTCTGAGAGTTCACCCCTGCTCTGAGCTGATGCTCCAGGACAGCATCGGATAATTGCCCAAGACGGGTAAATTTCATCTCCCCACCATGTTATGTTACCTCTTTTGGGAGACAGTCTGAGCCTAATTTTTAATGCCAAAGATATGATTAAACCCTGAAAAGTTAATAAATTAATCATGCCTAGCAAGAGAGAGCAAAAATATTCTGCAGCAGCTATTATATTTATGGACAAAATTAATGGCCTGAATGCTTAGAAAAATTGGATTACACAGAATTTCTAAGTGTTTTATCAAATTACTTTTTCTTCAGCCTATGCAGATATACTCAGAGACCTATAAAATCCTGTTGCACTTCAGTGGATAGAAACAGCTGACTGGGACGGTAGCGTGTCCTCAGAAACAACGACAAGAGAGGGGCCATCACCCTCCCACCACCCAGGACCAGGGTCCCGCTGGGCCGAGGAGCTGTTTGTTCATTGTTTGCTGTAACTGGAACACCAAGCTGTCCGGAGAGAGACCAGAGACCGTGGCAGGGCCGCCTCGGGGACGGGGGGCAGAGCAGGGCATCAGGTGCTCAAAGTGAGAGTTTCCTTTTCCTCTCAGGTAGTCAGGAGCCCCGAAGACAGTGGGAAAAGGCCCCTCTGGCTCCAAGGAAAGTCGTGGAGGGGTTTGGGGTCACGGAGGGCCCATGGCCCGGAGCCTGAGCGGCTCCTCAGGCACCAGCCCCAGCTCACAGAAGCCTCTGGTCAAGACGGGTCTGGAGCACAGCCAGAGCCCCTCCCACAGGGAGGACCAGGACAGGACCAGTGAAGCGGTGATGCTGTCTCTCTCCCATTTGTTCAAGTGGAAATAGCCTATGAGTTTGCTTTGCTTTGTTTTGTCTTGTTTTGGAAAATAAAAAGCTATACATGCTCATAAAATTTTCACCTAATTCAAACACAAACTTAAAAAAAAATGTAAAAACAAACACACAAAAATCACCCATGATCTCACCGCCAAAACCAAAAACCAGTTTGGATATTTTGTATCAATGCCTGTGCACAGAGTCACAGACTGAGGCCTGAAGACTCTTAGACTTTTATTTCCTGTAACTGGGTGGGGGGGGGTCCTCCTGTCTGGACCCCCAGTCCCGCTGATGTGGGGAGGTTTGGTGGAAGGAAGACGCTTAGATTTCCAATTCCAAACAACAGACTCGTTTTGGGTCGAAAACAGTGTCTTTCAGGTTAACACAATCTCCTCGAAAGTAACTGTTTGGTCAGAGCTTCAGGGTTTCCAGGCCAAGAAAACTGGAAGTTAAAAGTAAACACAAGCACACCCGCACGTGCTGTTTTCAGGCAGCCAGCCTGACCCCATCAGGGGTCACGCGTCAGGGAGGGCGTTCCCCCCCCAGAGTCCAGCTGCTTCTGCCCTGTTGTCGAGAGGGACGTCCTACCCACCCTGACCTCGGCCCTCACATCCACGACGCACATCCTGGCCCAAGTCCAGTCACCTGTGCTGGTGGGACAGCTCTGTTCAGCCCCCAGACCTGGACGTGAAGGCCCTTCCTCCTGGGGGTGGCCATCCTCTTGGCTGCCCTCACGGTAAAGGGGAACAATGAAAAGGAATGATTCCGTGCTCTCAAAACACCGTTCCTGTTGGACACGAAGCGCAGCGCTGGTACCCTTTCTATTTTAACTGCGTACTTTGAACATCACCGGCTCCCTGCCCCCTGCCCCTGGGGCCTGCCCCGCTGTCTCTGCCCCATTAACCGCTCACACTTCCAGGCTGTTTATCAACACCCGCTCCTGGCCCCCCGCCTCTCAGGCATCCCTACTCGAGACCCCCACGCACATCAGAGGTTCCCGCAGGGGGTCTTTCCACTCCTGCCCTCACAGCTCACAGAGCCATACATTTGGGATAAAACTCAGAGGGAGCGGCCCCCTGTTCACTCATTCCTAACACACTGGGTCCTGCTCAGATGAAGACTTCGGTAGAGTTACTGGTTTGCACAAAAGAAACCACCCTTTCGTGTGACAGAAATACTCTGGGGTGCTTCCCATCAAAACATTACAGGCTTGCTTCCCAGACACAGACTGTGCCTTAACTGCACTCAGAACGCCCAAACGTGGGCTGAACAGACAGGAGTCAAATCCCCTTCTTTCCTCCAGCCCCCGAGCTCCCCCCTGCCCCCTCCCCGACCTCACCCCACACAGACACTTCAACGGAGGACTTCAGAGAGAAAAGAACTCAACAATCTAACCCTCATTTGTTTAGGTTCCACCACCCTATGGTTTGGAGATGCTGTAAAATTCTAACAGAATGAGTCAGATAAAGACAATTCCACGAATACTGTCTTTTCAATTAAAATTGGCAATTCATCTTATTAATTTTATTTTTTAATTCTGTTCTAATTAAACTATAATGAGAGATAACCCCATGGTTTCTCTCCCCTTAATAACTTATTTGGGGATGAAATAATTCTGTTTTTCTATTATATAAAGTTCCTTTAAGCACCGTCCCAAGTTTCCTTACTGGAGCGAGGCTGAAGGAAGGGCCTCTTCTGATTCCTCCCCTTCATCATCCTCCCACAGATGAGGCAACAAGCTGTGCGGAGATTCTGCCCCTGAAGCCTGCCCCACCTCCACCCCAGCCTGCCCCAAACCCTGGTTGGGCCACAGCACCACGGGACCCCAGGGCCACGTGGCCCCCTGGCAGGGGGAGCCCAGCTCCAGGCTGCCCACATCCTTCCAATTACTCTAAAATCGCCCCAGCGCGAACCCAGGGAAGCGGTAACTGTGGGACGAAGCCCAGCTATTTCAGTGTGGTGCTCAGTCTCCACCCTGAGCCTTCCACCTGGATCAAGGGCTCATTCACTTCACCTTCTAATGTCTGTCTTCCAACACCTGGCCAGGTGACATTTGGATAACTGTGCCACAGGTGCTTATGAAATCCGTTCATGTCATGAAATCATTGTTTCTACTAACGTGCTCTTATGCAAACATGGGATTTTGCTGCAATTCAAAGGTAAACTGTAGTGAAGTTTACTCTTGTATTAACTGTTCTTAAAAAATAAAAGTTAGGCACATGAACAATGTAAATAAAATTTCAAGAAACCGCCCCTTAAGTGAATAGATTTCATAAAGTAATTCGGAAAATGAAAGTGGCATACAAATGACTAGTTAGAAGTCATTCCTGGCTATTCGTTAATTCAGGAAGCTGCTGCTCTACCTGCCTCTGGGTAGGCAACGTGTTTCCAGGCCTCCTGCAGATTCCGGGGACAAACTTCACCTTATTTACCTCTGCAGTGGCAGTTCCCAGCTAGGGCCGCGGTTAGTCCTCACACATGTTGCACAAAGGTGCCTCGTCTGGGTGGAGAAAACCCCACTCATGAGGGTGGCCAGCTGTGCATGGACTGGACTGAAGTCCTCACCCACCCCCTCGTCCAGGAGCCCGTGCGGTTGAACATCGGACATAGCTGGATGTGGGGGCTGTCTTCCTATCACGGGGCCTGGCCGAGCAGAGGTGCTTCATAAGTGTTGGCTGAATTATATAATAAAGTGAATTCCTTTACTCAGTAATAGTTACTTAGTATGTGGACCAAAGAATTTAAGGCAGTTATTATGAGTAGTTCCTGATTCTGTATCTGTCTCAAGCACTTGCATACATACAAACAACTATTTTTCATATATGTGTGTAATTATTACATGCAAACAATGCAATAAAACTCATTTCTAAAGTTCATGAAACTCACAGTATTGATAGTATGTGACCATTTGTTAGTAGCGTAATCATGAAGTCTCTAAGACAGCACATTTCTCCCCATTCCCACCCCAGGGAAATGTCAGTTATAGTGGGGGCTGTCTTTCCACCACCAGTAAGTCCTACACTCAGTCAAGATGCTGAGTCTGGTTTTAGATGTTTCAGATCCAAAGCTGTGGTAGGCTGTGCAGATGGAAATAACTGGGGGGAGCAAAGGAACTCAAGGAAGAAGGGAAGACAGAAATCAGAGGTGAGAGATGCTCTCCAAGGAGGTGAGAGATGGAACCGAGTGTGGATTAACCCCAGGAGAGCGGAGAGAGAAGGACCGGGAGAGACCCTCCATCCCACCCTCTCCACACGGCCCCCTGTATCTTCCCCTGGGCGGAAGCCACCCCCTGGCCTCCAACTCTGTCCCAAAGAGGATGCCCTAAGGTTGGAGCATGACAGAGCTTTCCAAGCTTGAGCGAGCAGGGAAGTCACCTGGAACAGGAAGGTCACCTGGAGTAGGGAGGTCAGTGGGATGGAGGGAGTAGATTAGAAAAGCGTCCAGGAGGTCAAGCTGAAGGTGGGACCACACAGAGCTGCGAGGCTGCCGCACCTGGAGGAGAGCTGAGACAGAGACTCGGCGCAGCTTGGCCAGCCAGGTGGGATTCCCGTCAAAATTAACCCATTCGGGGTTTGCTGCCCACAGTTTCTGAGGCGTATGAGGGCATATCCCTGACAGGTGAAGAGGGAGGGCTGTGGAATTAAACGCCCCCAAGAACACGTAAGCCTCGTAAACTGATGATTCTTCTGCTTTCAGGTAAACTTCAAAACGTTCTCATAGGGACTTCCCTGGTGTCCGGCGGTTAAGGCTCCGTGCTCCCACTGCAGGGGGCACGGGTTCGATCCCTGGTCGGGGGAACTAAGGTCTTACACGGCGTGTGGCCGCAAAAAAGAAAATGTTCTCATAACTAAAATCCCATTAATGAACTTTGTTAAATATGACACAATGAACTGACAATTTTACATGTTTATACTATGGGATCACATTCCCCATATGCTGAGAGTTTCCACTGATTACAGAGTGATTATTTCTTGGACCACTAACCCCATTTCCCCAAAGCCATGAATAATGGTAGAAATATGAATTTGTCTAATGGAAGAATGAATTTGTTGATTTTTAAACGAAGACATCAATATCCCACATTTCCAAGTTCAGTGTTCCCCGCCTCTGTTAATTTTTCTGATGCAGTGCAAATAGGTTTTATAAGACTCCTGTGGTTTCCTTTATTAAAAAAGCACACTGACCTGTGCTATAGAGCTGAATGACAATATTACAGGTCATGAAAAAGATTTAGCATTTTGAACATTTGTGCAATTCAAGCTCCCAAGGTCATTCACAGGAGGATCAATTTCAATTACATTTCAATTTACCGCTGACATCATGGGGAGAGGGCGTCACATCGTGAGAAGGGGGCACAGGGAGCTAAGAGCACAGGTGGACGCTCACCTTTGCCCCCTCCCGGCCCTGATCGGAGCCTCCTCTCCACCCAGGTCTGCGTCCCCCTCCCTGGAGAGGATTCCTTTGTAAGAAGCAGTGTCCAGGGTACAAATCCTGGGCAAACAGGGAGTAAAGAGAAGCCAGACGTTTATTTCTTTATTAGCAGCATGTGTTGGCGTGGCCAAGTTCAGTCAAATAAACGCAGAACCTCATTGCTGGGGATAAAATCGGGTGAAGCCCACCTCGTTCACTCTGCCTTTGACCTGGAGCAGCCCGTCTGGTTCTGCGCTGGGGTGGGGAGGGGGTGGGAGGTGGGGTCACACCGCAGGCAGGCTGGCTGCTCACTTAGCATCTCCCCTCCCGCCTCCAGCTGGCAGGAGCCCCGGGCCCAGCACGGGCAGGTGCCCCCCGGACTCAGTCTCTCTGCTTCTCACCTTGCCAGGACAGAGGCTGCTCCTCTCCTCTCGTGAAATCTTTAATCAGGATAACGTCGGTATAAAATCCAACCCTTCCCCTGGCGCACGGTGCCCGCTCCCTCCGAGCCCGGCTCAGCCCTCTTGGGTCAGCTCCCCGCTTCTCCCCATGTCCCAGGCACGCGGGAGGCCTCTCCCCGGGGCTGCGGCACAGCCCAGCTCCACCCAAACACCTCTCTCCCTTGCCCTGCAAGACTCAGTCCTTTCCTCTCAGAACCATCCAACCCCCTGTATCGGCCAGAGGCCACCTCCTGGGCTCTCTTCCCCGTCTCGGCGGCCTGCCTGTCCCCTTCGTATCACCTAACTCCTCTCTGATATTTCAGGCGTCTGTTTGTAAGCCGGGGCCCTCGTCAGGATCTGCACTTTCAGGAAGACATGGTGAACGTTTAAATCATGAATATTTGTTTTCCTGCCTTTTCTGTGCACGGAGCCATGACAAACACGGGCGGCCGGGCTCTCAGGAGGACAGGTCTGGCACCCAGACCACTAGCAGCTCCAGGTCAGGGCATCTCCAGGGAACGGGGAGGGGCTGGGCCAGGACGGGCCTGAGAAGCCAGCTGCAGACTCCGAGCTGCCAATTCCACACCACAGACGTAGCTTTGGTCATTTTACTCTGAATAACATCACTGCGTACCCACGTGGGCATAAGAACATTTTATCCAATACTCATAATTTGAGTAGCAACTCTAATTTGCGCAGCGTCATTTCCTGGAAGGAACTTGGGGATAAACTCTGTAGGTCACCAGAAGGACACTTGCTGGGGAGTTGTTACAATAGATAAGGGCAGGTAATGTCGGGGGTCGGCTCCAGGAAAGGAGCTTCCTGGTTTGGCGTGTTTGGTCCCACGCCACCTTTTCAGACAGCAATTAGACAGCAGGAAACTGTCACCAGCAAACGATAACAATCCCACCCACACAGCCCAGGTGTCCTCCACCCCAGCCTGCTTATCGCCTCCAGAAAGTGTATTTCAGTTCCTTGGTACCTCGATGGCCTTGCCTCTCCTGAGGGTAGACTCCTCCAAGCCGATTCCTCCTGGTGGTACCCAGCACCTCTCGTCGTGCCCGCTTCCTGGGGGTTCTCCGTAGGCATCTGCTGAATGAGTACGTGACAAGTGAACACAGGAGATGCCATTCTGATGGAATGAGTGTGCATGCAGAGTCCCTCCCTGCTCACCCAACAGAAGCCTGGTGTTAGGACACAGAGGCTGAGCACCGATGACCCAGGATGTGGGCAGGTGCACTCGCCAGAAAGTATCCAGTCTGCTGGGAGAGCGTCCCTCCCAACCTGGGCATGTTTCCTACGGGCACGGGAGTCCCACCGACTACGTAGTGGTCCCATCTACGATCATGTGCAGAGGTGGGGTTGCCCTCAGCCCCTCCGCTGGGTCCCAGCTGGGCATCTGTGAACACTCGACGGTCAGGTGGGCAGGGGGGACAGGCAGGTTGGGGCTCAGGTGTGAGTGTCCAGCACATCTCCGTTCTGCACAGACCCCGAGACCCATTCCCCCAACCATGCTCTGCAGTCTTGATTTATGTTCTTTTTGTTCTTTTTTTAATGCTATTTTTAACCTTTTGCTGTTGCTGCCTCAGTCTTTCAGGAAAGACAGAAAAATAGAAATCACATATCTTCTGATCTCCAAAGCCTTAAATGATGACGATAAGCAATAATCTTACTTCTTTCTTTCTCTGAATCAATGAAATTACCCTGTACCTTCATTTTCATTGGACATGGTGGCATATGGTTTAGATTTTTCAAAGAGAGGAAAACACCTCTTTGGCTTCTACTGCAGCAACCATATTCTGTGCCCATTCTGATATTTCTCCTTTTTACCTCTCTTGCAGTATCAGTGTCATCTCTTTTTGGTAAATTTTAAGTCACCATTTAATTTCCAGTAGAAAAAAAAGTTACACCGAAGATAATCTTCATCCTCAAACACACGTAACAAAACGAGCATGCCAGAAAGTCAAAAGTATACGCAATAGAAATTCTAGACTAGCCCAGGATATGTAGTTCCCATTCGTTTTCGTATGTTCCTACATTAAAAATTTTAGTAATTGTAATTTATCACAAACCTTCAGTTTGGGCTCAGCACGGGATGTGTAAAAGGAGCGAATTTCAACATTCAGGGTAAAATTCTCATTTAAACCTTGTCTGTCTGCATAATCGTTGGCAAATAAGTCGGATGAACTGGGTTCTGCCCACCCTCAGAAAGGAGTAGGTGCCGCACTCAGGACCCTCACCCAGTCCACACGTTTCTGTTTCCCTCTAAGCTGTTTCTTTTCTCACGTATGAAGTAAGATGCATGTATCTGGGCTGAGGAGACCAGAGGGAAAAGGAGGGGCTGGAAGCCGAGCCTGGAGGGGTCACCCCCGTGTGCGAGTGGGCTGGGGGTGGGAGGGCAGGAGACACTGCCTCTTTCTTAAGGATCACAGAACTTTGGAAAGCACTGACCAACCCTGAAAGGCAGGTCTTTTCAAAATGTCTGTTTCAAATGTCTTCTTCATCCCTCGTTCCATGGGGTGTATATTCGTCTGGAGTTTCACAGGGCGTGCATGGTTATCTGCAGTTATATGGGGTGTGTGTTAACTGGACTGATTTGGCGTGTGTATGACGATCTGCAGTTGCATGGGGGTGTATGGGGGGGCGGGGGACAGGAGTGCAGTCCTGGTGACTCTGCCTGCAGCGGCTGTGGGGAGAGGACGGCAGGACCAGGCAGGAGCAGTGAACGGGATTCACAGCTGGATGGAGGGGGCCAGATCGGTGGGGGCCCTTGGGTGCACACACTTTGATGAATGTGGTTTTAATGCTAACTTAGCTTTCCGGTGTTCCCGTGCCCAAAGGCCCTGGTTGTCCTGAGAGAAGCAAGACACACACCCCCTCCAAAGAAGGGAGTCAATGATTTTACAGATTCCACGGGTGTCTTTGGGCAGGAAGCCAGAGCCAGGCGGGAGGGGAGGTGGGGAGGACCCTCTGCCCGCCGCCCCCTTCCCGAGCCCTGCGTCCAGTGCAGGGAGAGGCCTCTAGATGGTGCAGGTGAGTCTGCGTGCCGAAGGCTCCAGGAGGTGGGCGAACAGTTGGAAGAGTCCCGGGAGCCGGGCAGCAGAGGGAAGTGGGCTGACGGCGCGCGAGGCAGAGCCCGGGCAGCTCTGCCGGCCACCAGCCACTCTACACCTGCTCCCGGGACACGGCCGGTGGCCATCTGGGAACCCGGTGGCCCAGAAGGGACAGAGCCTGGCTTTCTTCACGGACCATCTTCTGCTGGGATTGGAAACGGATCCCCCAGTGGGGTCCAGGTAAGCCTTGTCCTTCCCTCTTGGTTTCCTGAGCTCTTGGGCTGTGGATGAGACAGAGATGTCACTGCCGGAAGACAGCCCGGGTGCATTTTTGAAATGCGTGTCATGTTTGGGTTGCGTTTGAACAAGCTTTCCCAGTTACTGTACGTCTGCGCTACTGGTTCTGAGACCTGAGACTGTTCTCTGTTTTCAGGAAAGCAGCAGAAACCCCATTTGCTCTTGGCTGTACGTCTGGGGAAGGAGCCATACTCTGTGCTCAGCGGGCTTGGGATCTCGGCTGTTGAGACGACAGGGTCTCCAGGAGCCTGAAAGTTTGCTTCCTGGGGAGGCAAGCGGCGGCTGCGGTCCCAGCCAGGGTCCCCTGAGCCACCTTCCCTTTAAGACTGAGGCCGAGGTTATGGCCGCCGTGTTTTCGGGGTGCAGGGGACAGAGAGTGAGTGGGTGAGGATGCACGTCTGGTGGCTTCAGCTCTCACTTCAGCCAGGAGTTTCCACGCGATGCCCCGACAGATCAGGGGCGGCTTGGGTTCCGGCAACAGAGCGGCTGATTCCCCATCTTCCCGCCGTAAATGCACCTGCTCCATGGAGGCGGAAGGTGTTAGGGGAGCGGGGACAGCGGTAATGGTCCAAGAGGGACGTTAAAGCCATAAGGGGTGGAGTGAGTTGATACATCAGCAGAGCGGAAGCCCCGTCCGTCCATCAGGGGAGCTTGATGGAGCTGGAGGGACTCGGGATAGGAGGTGACGGCTGACAGACGGGGTGGGCACGGGCTGAGGAAGCCCGGTCCCTCCTGCCCTGAGGTTCTGAAGTCTGAAGTCGCATAGTGAGACACTCTCCAGCTGAGAGCGAAACTGCAGCGAATTCACAATATTTAAGAGGTTAAAAGCCATCATGAGCTAACGGAGAAAAGGGATCAGTTCAAGCAACAGAAACATTTCCCACCCAATTAACGCGCTGAGACTTCTAAGCCTTAAAACCTTCCGAGTTACGTCTCAACAGGGTCCGCCATAAAGAGAGCAACTCAGCAAAGCTGGGGAATGAGCATTAGTCCCGACGGCTGCCCCGTGTCCCTCGTCACTGGAGGAGAGGATGGGGGCCCTGCCTGGGCTTGGTCAGCTGGGGTCTCTCTGTGCCTAACCTCCCCCCACACCCCGCCAAGTAAGCCAGGCTATGACAAAGGAGAGTTCTCTGACAGCACATTTGGAGGGTAATCCTGGAAGCACATGTCCTTGGGAGGAAAAAGTCAATAAAATTTCCCTGAAATGTTTGATTTTCACTCTCCGGCTACTACCCAGCTTCTGAAAGTAAACAGGGTCTTCATGCTGCGGCATATTCGTATTTGTGAAGCTCAGACGTGGGGGGCTCGCCCTCCTCCTTGGGTGTCACTGTGTCCCGTGCCTCGTGGAGCCCCACCACGCTCAGACCGGGCCTGTCCCGCACGTCATGGGGTGCAAACCCCACTGACTCTTTTAACTGGGGCGCATCCTCCCATCAAAGTTTCTGAGGTCCCAAAGGACCACAGATGAAAGCCCGGTCACCCGAGTCTTCTTTCTGACTTTTGTGGCTTCCAAAAAATGAAGTTCATGCTCAAGGAAATGCCCAGGAACCCAACTTCAAAGACTCAGGTAAACCTGAGATTCAGACACAGAAGCTGGAAACAGGATGGCGCTTTGGAAGCCAGCCGGTGACGAAATGCTCACCCCGCGGTCTCCCTCCTGGCCCCCCCGGGTCCTGCCTGCACACCTCCCTGCATCTCCCCCTGGCCCTGGTTTCCTCAATTATCCCCGCGGACACCTGCCTGCTCGTTGCTTTGATGCTGTTCTCGGCTCTGCCTAGGTAATTCCACCCCCCAAGAGTATCATTAATCAACTTGCATTAAGCTCACTTAGCACATCAGATCAACTAGGAAGCGAAGCCCAAGCCTCCACCCTCTGACAGTCTCCCCGTCATAGCCGAGGTTGCTGTCCACAGTGAACTCACATGCACGGGTGGGACTTCTTTCAACCTCAGATTATTTCCCCCGGAATAAAGCAAGGGACGGTGAGCTGACACCGGGCACTTAGCCCCTGCCCTTCATTACTACGGCACTTTACATGTTCATGCTTATCTTCCTTGCTTTTCAGATAAGGGGATTGGGCCCCAGAAGGGGGAAGGGACTTGCCCGTGGCCACAGCACTGGCGGTGATGCGACACCAGCCGTGGCTGACGAGGGTGGAGCTCCAGGCGACCAGACTCAGGCTGTGTCCCTCGAGGGCAGGAAGGGGAGCTGACACCAGACCCTCAGTTGCTGCCTCTGTGGGGATGAGCAGACAAAGCGCCAGGACCACTCCCCCACCAGGTACGACAGGTAGACCTCAGGTCCGGGGTCGTGTCAGCCTAGACGCCACATGTGTCTCTGGGAGTCTCCCCGACAAAGGTTTGGTGGCAGAGGAAAGCGGGGTGGAAAGGCGGCACTGCTGTTGGTCTACAGAGCAAATGGGTGACTGTGGGTGATTTCAGGCGGTTCAGTCTGATGGACTCGAGCAATGAAGAGAGATTTTCACGGGGCCTTGGGGTTCAGGCCCGGCCTCTGTCAGTGCAGACAGTGAGACTGCACTGCGTTTCTCTTCACTGTCTGTCCCAAGGGCACCAGGCGTTGTCCAGTGTGGGCGCCCCACATGGTCGGAGCTCAGGAGAAGTGTGGCCAGGGTCTCGGGAGCAGGGTGGGCCTCACCCAACAGCGCTCGGGGGGTCCCACCCTCCAAGGTGGCTTTGGTGCCCCCCCCGAGCACAGAGGGCGCTCGGTGCACATATGTCCGGGTGGTAGGTGGGATCCATCATGTCAGAGAAGGGTCGCCAGCCATTCTCATCACACCATGGGGTCAAGGGCCCAGGAACGGCCAATAGGCAGCAGATCCCATTGGAGCCAGCCCTCTGGGGGCAGAGATGCGGTATTCCAAGCCTGGTGCTCAGGTCATCCAAGGTGGGACAGGCACACGCCAGGACCCGTGGAAATGCCCAGAGCGCTGGTACATGGTTCTCGCAGAGCCCACTACCAGGAGGCCTTCCTCCATCTCCAGCAGACGGGTCACTGGGTGTGTCCAGTGGGGCGGTGGAGACCAGCCTTTCTCGTGGAGATGCCCTCGCAGTGAGAAGGTGGCCGTGCCCCCCGGCCAGCTTGGTCCCCCAGACGCTCTCGGGCAGTGAGTCAGGCCGGACCCCTCACTTGGCAGGGAGGCGCCCTGCTGGCGAGTCCCTCTCCCCACGGACTCAGGAGCCCCCGCCCTGCTGCCTTCACTGTGGCCGTGAGGGCCCCGTACTCGGAAGCCCAGCTCAGCTGCGGTGTTTCCAGATCTCTCAGGGTCGACATCTTTCAGAGGCTGGATACAGCAACTAAAAGGTGAGCCCACACACTGAAATAAGACACTAGTCTCCCGAAAATAATAGGGAGAGAATTCTGCCAACAGCACCTTAATCCTGGCATAAAGCACTTTCTCTGGATGTGAAGACAGACACGCGAATCCAGATTGCAAACGCAAACCGAGAGGCCGCCGTGTGACAGCGATCAGGCTAAATCTTCTCTACTGAAATGTCCATGGTGCCGTATTTCCAGCTCCATATTTCTTGAACTTTGTGCCCAGGAGAGAGAAGAGGTAGGATTTCATGGTGGGTTTAATGTATGTTTAATGTTCACTCATTCACCCAAGTCTTTTCTGAGCATCTGCTCCATGGTAAGCACTGCCCTGGGACCTGCAGTGGTGGGGAAATGTCCCTACTTTGGGGCACTTGCCTTCTAGTGAGGACAGAAGAGCCACAGTCCAGAGACATGAATGACCCCTCAGTAAACCCCGTGCCGGGAAGAAATATGCGGGCGAGCGGAGAAGTACCTGGGTGAGAGTGAGGGGCCTCCTGAGACGTGGAATCTGAGGGGTGGCCAAGGAAGCCCGCCCCAGCTGGAGGGCAGAGTGGCTGCAACAGAAGGAAGGTGGGGTGAACAGGAGGAGGTGAGAGAGGACACCAGGGATGGAGTGGGCAGGGCTGGAGGCCATGGTGAGGAATCTGGGCTTCAGTGAGGACAGTGGGAAA
Source organism: Orcinus orca (assembly GCF_937001465.1). Taxonomy (NCBI): domain Eukaryota; kingdom Metazoa; phylum Chordata; class Mammalia; order Artiodactyla; family Delphinidae; genus Orcinus; species Orcinus orca. The sequence goes on from NC_064571.1 coordinate 696,242, forward strand.
AGGCAAACAGTGACTCATTGCTGCCCGTGTCATTCTGGGACCATCAGTGCCCACAGCAAGACCAGGCGGTATATTTTGAAATCCACCCCCCCCCTGCCCCGCCCTAGAGTCAGTCTGTAGGAGCTTCTTTCTGAGAGCGCTGTGGGGGCTGGAGCAGCAGGATGGCCGCTGGGACTGGCCCTCAGGCAGTAGGAGCAGCTGGGCTTTCCACTCGACATCTGCTCTCTTTGCAATGAACAATGACAGAGGGACCCTTTCTGAGAAAACTTTTAAAGACTGCAACTTGAAACATGCTTACATTTTTAAAAGGCTCAAACTAGAAAGGAAACACTTAAGGTTCTCGTAGAGTCAAACATGGCCTTCCACCCCTTTGCAGCCCTTCTAGATACGCCCGCAGTCAGCCCAGAGGCCCTTGTCAGCTCCACTCCCCAAGTCTCACCTGCAGAGATGGAAACATACTTCCCAGCACTGGGAGAAGATGGAGTTGGATGGACAGAACACTGCCCTAATGGTTCAATTCAGAAACCTCCTCTTCCAGGTGAGCTGTTAGGGAACTGAGTTAGGGATCGGTTTAGCACCCAGTTGGCAAGTCAGAGCTGCCAACTGTAGATAGGGTTTTATGGTTTGATTGAGGCCTGTGTTCTTGCCTAACGAACAACACATCTGGCCCAGAAAAACCCTAAGTTTTAAAAATATTGAGGCACACTTTCTTAAATGCACTTTGGGACTCTCAAAGTCCATTTTCTCTAAGATTCAATTGTTAATAATGACTCACAATGGCTGTTCATAAAACTTCCTGCCCGTAATGAAGAAAACCAATCAGAATGCACCCTTTGGGGCTACGTAGATGGTCCATCCTCTGCAGAAAGCCAGCATCTCCAAGAAGTGCCGCCCACAGCGGGCAGCGGCAGCCGGGTGCAGGGCAGCATCTGTAAATGGCACATTTGCACAGTGTGGTTTTCTCTGATGGGCTCCTTTATGGGAGATAAAATGTCCAATAAGTGTCACTTAAGTTTAGCAGAACCTCTTTTAACGTTTAGCTCATTCTTCGAGGGATTTGGAGAGAGAGACCTGTGTGAACACACAGCAGGCATCTGATCTACCCAGTGGCCTCCAGCAGGGCCAGCCCTGTCCCCACGACCCCTGAGGTCCAAGCAAATGCCCTGTTAGCTCTCATTTAAGTTATTTTGCTCCCCATTTTACGGCCAGAGGAAACCAAGGCAGGGATGTCCCCATGACTGGGGACACTCAGTTTTGAGTCAACTCTCAACACCAAGAAAACAAACCTTCCCCCAAAATGCTGCCCGTTAGTATCCAGCCTGAGGTTTCCACATGAAAACCATCGTCCAAACAGACCACACGCAGCTCTCGGTCCTGACTTCTCTCGGTCCTGACCCCTGGCTGGGGCGTGGGGTGACAGTGCTTGAGAATGTTACCCTGATGGCTTTCCCAGTTGTTGTTTTGAAGGCAAATGTTTATTTTGTGAAGATTGCAAAAGTTGGAACAGTAGAATGTTGGCCTCTCCTTATGTTTACAGAATCAACAGAATCGAGACATCGACAAACGTGCGTCCTTGTTCCCTAAGGAACCGCCTGTTTGCCTCCTGTGGCATCAATTAAATTAAAGTGGGGCCTCTGGAGATGCAGGCCTCCGTCAGGCCGAGCATCCTTCTGCCTGACTCTGGTTCTCAGCAGTGGCCTGGTCGGTGCATCTGGGGCTGTCCTTCTTGTTTACCTGAAGAACACTCCTCAGGGCTTCACTGGAGGCTTTCTTTACGCTCTGAATTTTGCTCAAGGTTTTGTAAGAGGATCTAAAAGAAATAGAAGGCCTGACCTCTGTTCTCATGGCCCATAGAATGGAAAGGAGGAAGCAGGACAAACAGCCTCACAGTCACACAAACAAGAGGACAGAGTCCTCTGGGGACTGGACAGCAGTGCCCACCACCTGTCCTGCACTTCGTGCCCTCTCTGAGGATGGGGGGCTCCCTCTGGTCTGTAGCAGGTGCCTGGCACACAGTAGGTGCCCAATAAATGTTTACATAAACCAGCCTTTGTGTACACTAATTGCCTTCCAATGTTTTCCTTTCATTTACTCTGCTTAACAATCCGTGAACTGGGTCACCATCACTCCTCGCAGACACGCAGTGGAGGCTCAGGGGTGAGTGAGGTCCAGGAGCCTGTCCTGCTAAGTGGCGGCACTCCCACGCAGGCCACTTGACCCTGGCGTCCACCCTGGGCTCCTCTAGAGGTCAGGTCTGGGATGGGGGGCTGGCTGCTGCAGATTAGATCGAAGTTTAACTTTGTATCATAACCGTTTCAGGGGTGGGGAGGTTTGGAGGGATTTCTAAAGCCCAGATGACGCTGAGTTCCAGGTCCCTTGGCAGGCGCTCCTGCTGGCCGGGCCCCAGAGCCCGGGAGCGTGTGGTCTGGGGTGGGAGGACACGGGGAGCTTGAGCAGAAGGCAGAACCTTCTCTTTCCAGAGCCAGGCAGCCTCCCTGTTCCCAGCGCCAGTGCCAGGATGGCCGGAGACCCGAGACCAGCCAGATCTGCTCAACTCCAGAAGCCTCTCCTCCCCTCGGGGGTGGGCGGGACGCGTCCCGCTGGGGTTGGACCAGAGTGGCACGGCCGTGGGAGGCAGCAGGGCTTGGGAAATGATGCTGGCAGGGCGGAGAGGGAGGTGGGTGGGAGCACAGCCTGAGCGTCCACCGGGTGGGAGCCCACGTCCTGCTCCAGGTGCTGGGGCTGGTAGCCGGGACGGTCATCACTGTAACGACTCCCAGTTCCCCGAGGGAGGACAGTAGTGCCACTCCTGGGATTACTGAGCGGATTCCAGTGCTATGAGGCCAGCAAAGGACCGAGAATGGGGCGGGGGCTCCTTAGCCCTGTCCGTACTCAGCGTGCCCTCGTGGGCTGAAGTTACTACTGCAGCCGGACCTCTGCTTCTCAATCATAATTTTGGTTTCATTTACCCATGTCCATCTGAGATGTCTGTCTTTCCCCAGAAGGGCCTGTCAATCTGTCCAGGCTCCAGAAAGCCACGGGGACCCTGCAGTGACAGGGTAGGGTCTGCGAGCCCCATGGAGCACGGTGCCTGGCAGGCCAACCCCTGTCCACCCAGTGACACCCTGACCACACTCCAGCCGTGCTGCCTCCTTTCCCCCTCCTCCCCGCCCAACACACACAAGCCGCAGGCGCTGCATCCGCTCTCCCTCCTGCCCTGGGCTCTCACCCAGGATGTCTGTGCCGCCTTCACCCCTCAGGTCACCTTGTCACAGAAACCCTCCCTGGCCACACTCTGTATAAACAGCAGCTCCGACCCCTAAACTCCTGTGTAAGGCCTTGCTCACACAATGTCGTGTAAATGTCCCCGTCTGTGTGTGAGCCCAGACTGGGCAGGCGATCAGCGAGTCTGTGTGCAGATGCGGATCGCAGCAGGGACAGGGGTGGGCACCCTGCCACCGCCAGAGAGGGGGCTTCCTCCTGGGTCCTCAGGGCCATCCGGGGAGGTTTCAGACGTGACTCTCCTGAGCCCCCAGGTCTGTCTGGAATCAGTGAAGCACGGCGGGGAGAGACGGAACGAGCTGAAGTTAAAGAACAACCAGGAGACGGACCGGCTGGGTTTCAGGCGGAGGGCAAGGGGCAGCGGGTGGCTCCCCAGGCCCACCCCTCGGACCCCACAGCACCGGGCCCCATGTCGCAGACGCCCAGGGCACACACACTAACACCGGGCCAGGGAGAGGGTGGCCGCAGCCCTGTGCCCACGCCCGCCACCTGTCCGCCGTCGGGAAACGGGGTCAGAATGAGGAAACTCCGCTCAGGGACCAGTCGCTCTCAGGACAAGAGCAGCACTTCTCCCCAAATAGTCCTTGCGCTTACCGTCACTGCCTGAGACCCTCGGGTCCTCTGTCCGCTCCTGCCTCGTAGTTAGCCTAAGCCCGGATGGGAGGCAGGAGGCCTCCCCGCAGCCCGGCCGCTGACGTCTGCCCGCCGCTGACGTCTCTCCGCCGCTGACGTCTCCCCGCCCAGGCTCTCTCCCTCCGTCCCTCCCCTCACTCACGGCGTTTTGGACAAACAGCTTGTCTGAACTGTGCAACCCTGGCCTCGGAATTCTGGTGGGAGGGGTGTCTTACAGTCTCTGTTCCTGGGGTGCCGCAAGTAGGGTGTGTGTGCGTGAAATGCAAAAACAAACAGCTTGGGATGAGGCTGGGGCCAGTCTGGGAAGGTGGGGGGAATGAGGGCCCAGGGCAGCCTCCCGTGGCCCTAGCAAAGCGGGCAGCGGTTTGCCAAACTCAGGCGGCAAGTCTGGCTCTCAGCACCCCAAGCTGGGTGGCACCTTAACCAACAGCCAGAGAGGTCTGTCCTGGGCATGAGTTTGATACTCAGGGAGGAGGCTGAAGCAATGCTGTGGGGGTGGGGACAAGAGCCTTCGTATCCCTGGACGGCTCAGCGGCGAGGAGTTGCAGGTGAATCTCGTTTTCTTCATCACTGAGCGTTTTGGAGTTGGCACTTCTTGGCTGTGGGAAGCAGCAGACACCTGAGCCCCCTTGGAGATGCAGTGTCAGCTCCTTACACACCCCTGCCCCTGCAAGAACTCCTGAGGCTTAATGGTTTCCTTTTGGAAAGCTTTCAAATTGTGTTCATTTGCGTTTACATGATCTGCTTCCTTCAGCTCTGTGTGTGGATTATTCTCCTGTTGGGTTTAATTTAACCAAGTTTGCAGCTGTGCTAACAAATTCACCGATGCCCCCCTGCTTTCAAATGGCTTTTTCTGCCTTTTCTCTGGCTTTACTTCAAGACCAACTCCACACTGAAACGCTCCAGCATCGGGACTGTCTGCTTGGAGTACCTACTTCTTCAAAACCCATTTCCTGTGACTGAGCTTCACTGTGTCTCTAACAAGTTACTTTAATATTTTAATGGTCAAAATTAATGATTTATAAAAATCACTGTTAAAAACAAACAAAAAATGCACCTTCTCTAAAGCTGTCAGCTTCAGCCTCTAGCAGGAGGGTCTGCGTGTTTCCTAAACATGAGGGTCCCTTGCAGGCCTGCTCGTCACAAAAATACTGTGAAACTCTGAATCTTTAAGAAAATATCACAAACGTGCAGATGTGCAAAGACACCAGAACCTGCCAAGTTTAATCTTCTTGTGATTCTTTTAAATGAGCTTGTTGTATTTAATTAGACTTAGGAGAGACCTGGCCACCTGGTAAGAAGGTGATTATTGGGGACCACAGAGATTTAAGGGGCGTTCTGGGCCTGAGTGTCATGTGAACCCTTAAAACACTCCTCCTAAACTCTGCCTGGATCCGTTTGTACTTCAAAGACCAGTAACCTGGTTTTAGAAGACACGCGGCTCTTCTCAGAGCAGACAGAGCCCAGCAGGATTCCCCTGGAGGTGAGGTCAGGACCCACACAGCCGCCCTCCTTCCCCGAGCAGACCCTACGAAGAGAGAGATGCCCGTCCCTGGGAGAGGGGACTGTGCACCGCAGCCCGAGCCACAAGACGACGCTTGTTGGAGCTTGTCTGTTTAAAACAGGCTCCCTGAGACTGTGGGTCCATAGACACCATAAACCCTGTCGGTATAAGAATTCACTCCTGGGTTCATCGACAGGGTAATGTCTTGCTGTCTTGCATCTAATACGAGCTAAGAAAGCGATGCGTTTGTGTGAGTGTGAGACTGAGCGAGAGAAGATGGTTTCCCTCTCGGCGGGAGCTCACTCGGCCCAGGAAAGCCCTCCTGGCCTTTCACAGACACCGAAGGCCCTGCCGCTCTCGGCTCGGACGCCTCATGTTAACGAGGTAGCCTTCCCATGAAAAGGTAGTGTGTGTCTCAAAGTGGAGAAAGCACCGAGCCCATCTTAACACCTGGACTCATTTTCCTATTGAAAGAATGATCAGAAAGGGCACGTTCTTCAAGAGCCAGAGGTGAAAGGCCACCGGGCCTCTCAGGGAGGCTCCGGGCAGAGCTCTGGGCCAGAGTCCAGGCCGCGTCTGTCCACCTTGGCTCGTCCACCTGGCAAACGCCAGGGCAGCCCCACGAGCGACGGCATCCACTTCCCGTTGAGGCACAGCTGCCCCCGCAGCGCGAGCTCTGTCCCCGGGGCAGTGACAGGTACGCCGGCCCCTTGGGCAGCCCCTCCCTGACCAGGTCCAGGTCCAGGTCCTGACGCCATCCTCGGATAAAGGAACAGGAACTCCCAGAGAAACGGCTCATCCCGGGCAGAGCAGGGACCGCTAGGTGTAGTGAGATGTGCATCCTGGGTGGGGTCCTGGGACAGAAAGGGGACATTAGGGAAAAGCCAAGGAAATCTGATCAAGCGTGGACGTTAGTAATAACCACGATGCACCCATATAGGCTCAGCAGTTGAGAAAACGTATCCTACTAATGTAAGACCTTAACAAAAGGGGAATCTAGCTGTGAGGCACATCCCAACTCTGCCCTGTATTTGCAACTTTCCCAGAGATCTAAAACTGTTCTACGGTAAGAAGTCTGTTTTAGTAAAAACCCCTTGTTTACACTCAGTTCTGTCCTCTGCTCCTGAGCCATCTTCCAGCATCGGGTCCTGGACCGTGTCCAGCGGGAGGGCCTGGAAGCCGGAACAGACCTGGAACCAGACCTCCTGCGTCTCAGTCCCTCGGTTTCCTCCTCTGTAAACCGGGGTAACAGCTGCCGGCGTGGGGGCCGCATGACTCAGCACACGCATGGCGAGTGTTGTGTGCGCCATGCGTGTCGCTGTAACTCCTCCTTATTACCTGCTGGCTCCCAGTCGTTGCTTGTCACCTTGCAGCTCAGGAAGAGGGTGGCTGTCCTGTCACTTTGCACGCCTGCCCCCTGGCGTCACCTAAAACGCTGGGGCCGCTGGCCTCTGTGGGAGCAGATTGGGTGGGATTGAGGACCCGGGGTCCTTCCCTGCAGGACAGTCGGACGGCCGCTGTCTTACCACGAACATTAAGGGCAGTCAAGCTTGTGGCTCCAAGGAGGACAGTTCCCAGTGTTCGGGGTCGGTGCGGGGCTGTGAACAGCGATACTTACGTGTGTGGCCGGGACTCCCGACGGGCCCTCCAGAGATGCACCCTCACTTTCCTCCCTGGGCAGGTGGGTCCAGGAGCCACTGGTTGCAGGCTGGACCGGCCAGCACCTACTCACTGCTGGGGCTCAGGCCCCGAAAACCCTGGAGGCTGAGCCCCGGCCAGCCTGGAGGACCATCCGGCATCTGGTGGCCTATTTGCACTAAAGGCAGGGCGGTGCATTATAAACACCTGGTGAAGCACCCTCATAGGAAATACTTTAGATTTGGGGTGCAGGTTGCCATGTTCTGGGCACGTCTCTGCAGAAAGTTCTAGAAGAAAATTCAAGAAGGCCAAGGGGAGAATAGCCAGGTGGGCGGGTGGAGCACAGATGCAGGAAGAGGCCGCCGTGCCCGAGGCCTTCCCCACCTCGTTCAGACTCTGGTTTGGCAACACTTGGCCTGTGGGCCAGACGCCCTGTTTCTGAACCAAGCCCACATCCTCTTTGGCTGGGCTGCTCCTGGGCCCGGCGGGCTGGGAAGGGCAGTGGCTGCAAGGCTGGTGCGCACGCCAGCCAGGAGGGCTGGGCGGCCGCCTCTTCAGCCATCACACCCGTGAGATGTACGAGTAAGTACAGCAAAAATAGGATGGGGGGAAATGGGTCATTTCAAATGAGGTCTTGGAGGAACAGAATCTGACTGTGTATCTGCCGAGATGCCTACTCCCAGAATCCCGCCTGGGGGCAGCAAGGCTCAGGCGGGGATGGGAGGGGTCTTACTGGCCCTTCTGCTTCAACCCCCAACAAGCACAGGGGCTCTGTGGGGCCCTGTCCCCTCACTGATCCTCCAGACCATGGCCGAGGAGAAGAAACCTCCCCACTGCAAACACGAGATGCTACAACCCCGATTTTCAAAGTTTAAACAACCAAAACGATTTCTGCACCATTAGGAAAGAAATACTGCTTTTCCATCTTTGACATCCTGCTCTTTCCTCTCCACGTGTGTGAATGTGTGTAATGTACGTAATAGCGTGATAGGTATAGCGGGACATCACATACATATTAGTCTTTTTACGGTCGGGGACGTGCCCCCGAGCAGAGCTTGGAGCCCTGGGTGAGAATCCATCCGCCCCAGGTGTCTGTGTGTATCTCAGTCACCTGGGGACCTAATCAAACGGCAGGTTCTGGTTCAGTGGTGGAGCCAGGGTCAGGGGTGAGGGAGCTCTGCCCTGCTGACAGGGGATGCTGGGATGCTGGTCTGCGGACATGCGCCAAGCAGAGGACAGGCTCAGGCCCTAACCCGTAGGAAGCTGCTGGACCAGAGGCCCACCTGGAGGCAGTGTGGCCCAAACACCGGCCGAGGGGGGAGCCAACCCCACCCCCCACGGCTGGCGTAGGAACTGCTCGGGCACTTCAAGCTCTCCTGCATCTCGGGTTCAGCGCTCTTTAAAAAGCAGGTATTTAGATAATCACCCAGAACATCACGCTGCAGGGTCACCCACACCTGAGGAACCCAGATGGGGTCAAGTCCCCGACCCACCGCAGTTTAGTTACTATGACCTGGCTCCCCACGTGTGACTGAGACCGACTGCAGCTCCGCCCCTACGCTGGTCCCCGAGAACCAGGTGAGACGGTCCCCGGGGGGCGCTCGGCACGATGCCCAGGGCCAGGCAGGGGCCTCTCCACCCGGACCCGGGACGGCCCCGCGCACTGGGCTCAGGTCCGCATCCTCACACCTCCCCTGCGTCCATCCCCACGTGGAAGCGAGCACAGCCCGCTCTGTGTCCAGATGTCCTGCACGCGCCATGCACTGGGCTGGGGCGGGGGCCCTGAGGGCTCTCCTTCTCGCTCATCCGCAGGGTTTCCGTCCTTTGTCTCTGGGAAGTTGCTGCTCATCACATTGTTCCTTGGGGAGAATTTTATCCCCAGGGCTCTTACTTTCCTTCTAAAAAATCCGCATATGAAACCCTCAAACAAACAGATCCACAGGGAATCCCTGGTGGTCCAGTGGTTAGGACTCAGCGCTTTCACTGCTGTGGCCCGGGTTCAGTCCTTGGTCAGGGAACAGACCCTGCAAGCCTCGCAGCACGGAAGGAAGAGAGAAAGAGAAATCCACAGGCTGGTTTTACCCAGTGATTGTGTCCTCGGAAGCTTTGAGGGAAAGGGGGAAAGAAATTGGTCTGAAGTAAAATTGAGGCAATTAAAGGATCAAACTCACAACTCCTTCTGCAGACACTCACCGGCGGCCTCAGCACCTAGCCCTTGTCAACTTTTATAACCACCTTGTTTGGCAGAAAGGCCAGGAAGCCACTTGTTGCACACAGGGCGGTTGTGAGCCTCTTGGGTAAAGGAAAAAGGACGAAAAGACAGGCAAGGAACCTGCAAACACGAACTGTGAAGACCAGAGAGCAGCAGGCACCCGCTCCTGCCCTCCCATCCTGCAGACCCTCGAGCCCTTGTCTCCAGCACATCCATCATCGCAGCCTCGGGCAGCACAAAGCGCTGAGCAAAAGGAAATTCTACCTTTGATATTCTTAATTTTTTTTCCTGGTTTTCTCTGTGAAATATGAAGCCACAACTGACTCGATGGCAGACGCACAGGATTGGCTGGTGTCCGCTCAGCCCCAGTGAAGGGGCTCTGCTTGGCGTCCCTCTGTGGCCCGATCCCGTTGGGGAGCCGCTGTCCTGCATGGGATCGGAGCCCTTTCCCAGGGGCTGGCCTCCCCCGGGCTCCGGCTTGCAACGCCACACACAGCTCAGAGGGAGGATGGACCACCCAGCACCTGCCCACAGGCAGAGCCCGCCAAGCCGAGGCCTTACGACAAAGCGCTGTGGCCAGGCCTCCTGCAGAGACGGGGCCCCTCTGTGGGAGTGAACCAGAGACGGCAGAGCTGAACTCCACTGTCCCGAGGTCAAGGCTCTGGCCCCGCGGGGACGGGCCTCCAGTGCCCTGCTCGTCCTGACATCTGGAAGCTTGTTGTAGAGCTCAGCCAACAAAACACGTTGACAACAGAGAGAACAAAGTCAGCACTCGAGCAGCTAATAGAACGCGACGTGGAGACATCTCTGAGTTCTTGAAATCTAGTACATGAGATGGAAGTGCGTGCAGAACAGACCAGGAGGAGAGGATTCTTCAAAGTCAGCCCGATCAGAACCCCTAGGCGTGCTAATGGCCCCACCGCTGTCCATCCAGGGCTTGGGTGATGATACGTTTATTGTGCATGTGGGGTCCCGGTTGCAAATGGGGAGGTGTCACTCACAGATAAGGGACCTGGGCCTGAATTTTATAGCCTAATTTAATTAGCACTGATCTGAGGCTGGTAGTACCTGGTTTTTCCAGTTCTCAGGAAATATACCTTTGCCTGGGGGTGGGTGGTAAGCGGGTACGGAAGATACAGGTTGGGGGAGGGCCGGTGCGGGGAGGGGCCAGGGAGGTGGGCTGTGAGACATGAAAGGCTCAATATTGAATTTCATCTGTGATGTGATAAAACCCCAGGCCTGGCTCTCTTCACGTGCCAGTGAGCATTGCAGCTGAAACCCCAGGAAGGGCAGAGACTGCCCTCTGCAGCAGTGCCTGAGCGGAGGATGAAAGGGAACACAGACACCCCAAGGTAGGAGCAAAACCCAAGTCCCTCTGAGGCCTGTGGAGGTCGGGGAGTCGGCCCGCAGGGCTGAAGGCCCCTAGGGTCGTCCTTGTTTGCAGTCTCTCTGGGATGTTTGTGGTTACTGAAGGACATAACCATGACCTTGGGGACTCAGGGAAAACCCCACCCCCAGACACAAATTTTAACTCTCTGGGTAATATGAAATAAAGAGCAAGGTTTTAGGAAGTTAGTGTAAAATAAGCAGGTTGCATAACTGAGGACAAAAAGCTTCAGATTGTTAAAAACTACATTTTAAATGCTAAGCGGAACTTCGTAGGACTCAGAATGAACGAAGTACCCCCACTCTAAGTGTGTTTTGCGAAGCTGCGTGGTGTGTAGAGCTAACTGCAACTCGGGGGCCTTGATGGAGAAGGACTGGGTCTCCCGGGAGAAACTTCCCCCCACCGGGGCGGGGACACTCCTGCATGGGCAGTGGGTTCACCTAACAAATGGCGTCGAAGCCAGTGCTTTGTGAGCTCTCGTCTGGATTTACTTCAGTGCTTTTTTCTTCGTAGAATTGGTTTGCTATTTGCTGTTCCTTTTGCTCATAGAAACTTGATTCTTTAAATAGGGGTCTCTTAATTGTCGAAAAATGATCCTCGTTTCCACCACTGGTTACCATGGGGATTTTTCCCCAAAAGTGTCTGCCTTGCTGTTTAGAAGATGAACTTTTATTTCCCATATTTTGGGTTTCACACTCCATTTAGGGGAAGGATGAGAGAAATGTTGATGGGTTGGTCCTGTGACCTGGGCATGGAGGTCATGTGACCTGGGCGTGCGTCCAGCTGGGGCACAGACTCACTGAAGGCCGGCAGAAAAGTCCTGGACCACTCGGAGCCTCAGTTTCCTTGGGACTGAAGCTCACTGCCCATCCCACAGGGAGGTAGATGGCCACGTAGACATGCCTAGATGCCTAGAACATCTGAGAGGTGAGAGATTGAAGGGCTGTCTCTGTCCTGCCTGGTGGGGTCTCCACTAGCCACAAAGGACTGTACATTTAAAGTGATTAAAGCTAATTAACGTTCAAGACACAGTTCCCCAGTCACACCAGCCGTACTCAAGGGCTTAGCGGCTGTGTGGACAGTGGCCGTCGTCTTGGATGAGGCCGGGCTCAGAAAGCAGTGGGGAGGTGAGTGTAGGACCGGCCGGGGCGGGAGCCGGGGCTGGACTCTGCTGGATCCCGGCCCACAGATAGTCCAGAGAGCACGGGCATCCTTGCTTCCGCCTCCTGTCCACGTCTTTTCAGGTAGAACTGACAGAGTGAAGGGCCCCCCGTTTGCAGGTGGCAGGTTGGGGCTAGGCACCCCCATGAGACCCTCGGCCTGGGAATTGCCCTGCACTGGTCAAAACACCCAGAGCCCAGGTTCCTCCTTCTGCTGAAATGGCAGCTCACTCTTGCAGTTGACGGAGTGTTATAAAGAGTCTCTAGAAAGTTCTCTCGTAGCTGTTCTGTACCACACGTCTGGGAGACACCCAACTACGAAGTTGTGAGATGAGACCATTGGGGCCAAGGGGACATGGGTCTCTCCATTATTTCTCACAACTGCATGTGAATCGACAGTTACCTCAAAACTAAAGGGTTAATATTTTTGAATGTTTCCCCCTTGTAGTTCCGACAATGCAAATCTTTTTAAAGTTAAGAATGTCTGCCCTGGGCTTCCCTGGTGGCGCAGTGGTTGAGAGTCCGCCTGCCGATGCAGGGGACACGGGTTCGTGCCCCGGTCCGGGAAGATCCCACATGCCGCGGAGCGGCTGGGCCCGTGAGCCATGGCCGCTGAGCCTGCGCGTCCGGAGCCTGTGCTCCGCAATGGGAGAGGCCACAATAGTGAGAGGCCCGCGTACTGCAAAAAAAAAAAAAAAAAAAAAAAAAAAAAGAATGTCTGCCCTGGGCACCCGAGGAGCGGATTGTGAATGGCCTTTAAAAGCACATTGAATTTTTTCTCATAGCTCCTACAAACGTCCCCTTGACTAAACCTGGACTTCGCGAAGATCTCTTTGCACTTTACATTTGCCCAAATTTCAAACAAGGACTCAGCGTAAAACTACTTGATGGTGTTTCCCAAACTCTGAAGTATCTCTGTGTGTGGGCCCCAGCGATCTGAGTCAGGGCTGCGAGGGCCTGGAGCCCCTTCTGGGCTGGATGTGGGCCTGTGAGTGACCGGCGGCCTTGACTGCCAGCAGAGCCATAGCATTTGGTTCCATCTGATGGCTTGTTGCTGCCGAAATCACTGCAGGAGCTAGGACATGGCGGCCCCTCCACTCGGCGTCCCCGTGAGGCGCCTTCCTTATCCTAGATCAATGCTGGGGGTGTTGGTAGGTCTTCATCATAACCATCACAGACCGAGGGTCTTGGAATTTGAAATCAGTTTTTCTGCTCCGTCTTTTGGACGAGGTGGTGGTACGTGGCCTTGATGTGTGTGTGTGACATCATGCCAGGCCTGGGGGCAGGGTGGTGGCCTTGGGCCGCTTTCGGCCTTGGGTGGGAAGCCCTGGTTTGACTTCCTTCATCCCTTCCTGGCTGTGTGAACGTAGACAGTGACCTGACCTCTTTAATCCCCAGTTTATCGGTAAGATGCACACATGAACCCACCTGTTTCGTAAGATTTTCACGGGCAGTAAGTTGGGTTAGGATTTGGGAGTTAGTGGCTCACGGCGGGCAGGGCGCTGGTGGCCTCAGGAAGCCCGGAGGAGAGGCAGGGGTGCTCTGAACGCGGCCCACGCGGCCCCTGGCAAGTTCACGTTCCCACCTGGTGTCTCCGTGGCTTTCCCCTCTGCGCTTTGCGGATAGAGTCTGCACAGGGAGAACATCTCTCCAGGGATTTACCAAACTGCTGGACGCGGGGAGAGCAGGGGGGTGGGAGGAAGGACCCAGCTTCTGGCCGCATTCCCCCCACCCCGCCCCCGGTTTCCCGGAACACAGCAGGGGTCCTTCTTACAAACATCAACTTGGAAACGTAAGCGAAGGCCCGGATGCACGACACAGGGCTCCGGCCTCTGTCCTTTGGCAGCACGAGGACCCCTCGCACAGGGCAGTGGCCTCACGCTCAGCGCAGAGAGGTTAAGAGCCACCCCCACCATGAACCTCCCTGCAACCTAAGCCTGAGCGGCCCAGGGCCCCTGCATGAGAACCGAGTTCATTCTGACCACAGGGCTTCGGGAAAGGAACAATTATAACCTCTCTGCCAGTAACGGTCACTTGGTGCGTCTGTACTTCTCAGAATCGCTGTAATCAGAAAGGCAGTTCCACCTTGGACGTGTAAATCTGATGTTTGTCCCCCAAGACCTTGGCTTGTCCCTGTCTGGGTCCACTCTGCTCCTTGCAGAGATTCCAGGTGAGGGCGGCCTGGGTGGAAGCTTGGGCTCCGGGCCATGTGGCTCCCTCCCCCAGGAGAGGAGGGAAGGGCTGGGCGGGGCCTTTGGTTTAGCGTCCTCTTCACTGTGCGTCTCCGAAGTCGAGTCCGGGTGGACCGGGCCTGGCCGTGGGGGCTGCTCTGCAGACTTCGCCCCACGCCACACCCCACTGCATCTCTTGGTCTTGGACCCAACAGTTCTGCCGCCAGGAGTGTTTTCTAAGGAAGAATCAGAGTCCCTCACGCTGTGTGACTTATATACGGCGTCGTCACATTGATGACAACAGTGGAAGATACTGGGATAAACACGAGTGTCCAGCCAGGGGTTGGGTTACCTGCTCCTGGGCCTGTGAGGTGGGATCCACGTCCGCAGCTGTGCTCCTGCTGTGTCGTGACAGATGGAGATGCTGGTTAAATTATTAGGCAAAAAGGATACAACGCTGTATACAGCATGACTCTCAATTCTATATGTATATAAAATGGAAGGAAATATATCAAAATCTCAATAATGTTTCGAAGAGTAGGACTCTAAGTGACTTTTAAGTTTCTTCTTCATACTTTTACGTATTTGAAAATATTCTATGAAGTTTTTATCGTCAGGAAATTAAGAAAAAAATGGAACAAATGTCAGAGACCAAGGTCAGGTGACTAAGTCCCCATCCACCTTTCCTGGGGGGCCAGTGCAGGCGTGAGTCCCCCATCTGGCCCCTCGGGCCCCATCCCCCCAAAAGTTCCCAAAAATATCTGTCTTTGATGGTCTTGGCTTGAGAACTTCTGTTCTGCACCGTTTGGGAGGATAACGTTTGACCACCATCCACAGCGCCTATGACCTCAACCCACCCTCATTAAACATTCTGAGGTTCCGATCGCCTGCTTTTGTTCAGATCAGGTCCTAAAACCAGAGTTAGAACGTGGCGACCATCGAACACAGGGCTGTCGGTTACCGCCGGAGAAACCACCACCGGGAGACACGGTGCGCGTGCGGGCGGGGCTGAGCCAGGACTGCCCCTCGGAGCCCGGCCTGCTCCCGTGTGGTCAGGAGCCCCTCCCCGGAGCTGCCTTCCCCCCTGGTTGCTGGTGGGAGTCCCATGCCCGTCCCCCCTGGGGCAGTGTGTCCTCCGCTGCCAGCCCCTCCCTGAGGGCCTCGTGGAATCAGTTCGCTCGTGGGTCACGACCCGCACCCTGCCCAGGACCGGGGCGCAGTGTGTGCGCTTCCACGTGGCAGAAAGAAGTGCAGGCCGCAGGTGCCGACCGTGCGCAAGTCTCTTATCTCACTTCGACGCGCGCGTGCCGGGGTTTTGCGAGGGGCCCGAGCCCCGGGGCGAAGTCCTGCGGGAAAGCCTGCATATCAGAGGGTGTGTCGTTCTCGTTTCCCCGCACCGTCTCCGCCAGGCTCTGCGTGACCACGCAGGACATGGTGGGGGAGAGCCTGGCCCGGCCATCAGGACAGCCCAGTGGCCCGGCCACTCCCTCCACTTCCAGGGCCACGTTCGCAGGGGCCCCTCGGCCCGGCGACTTCCTTGGAACCAGGGTCCCTGGAAAGCTTACAGCCTGAGTTGTTTCATCCCAGAAAAGCGAGGTGCGGAGGGACGCAGCGCCAGGCTGTGACAATCGAGAGGCCCCTCACGGGCCACACGGTGACCCCTCGTCCGGCTCCTCCCTGGACTCTTTCCCCTCCGCCACAGGCGGTCTGGGGTCCACTTTCCAGACTTGCCTCCAGGGGCCGCTGCTGTAGCCCCTGCGTCTCCGAACTCGGAAAGTCCCTCTCCTCCCCAGCCCCTTCCTCTCTGGGGAGAGCTCAGCGCCTACCTCAGGGCGCAGCCCCAGGCCGCCACGTGGGTGCCCTGACCCCGGGGCAGACTGGGCCCCCGGATGCCCTCGCTGGCCTCGCTGCAGCTGATGCTCCGCCCCCGTCACCCCCGACCAGCACACACTCCGTCAGGCCTGAGTCCAGCACGTTCTCAGCCGGGAACCCCTGGCAGCCACGGGGCTGGGCGCCGACTCCACTGCTTTCCTCCCTGGTCCCTGAGCTCAGTGTCTGCTCTCCAGCCACGGAGGCCGCTTCCTGGGGACGTGTCAGCGGGGAGGCTCTATTTCATTAGCACTGCAGCTCCCAGATGCTCACGACCTGCGCCTTCGTCCTGCCGCAAACCCACCGCCTTCTCTCGTCTGGGAGCCTGCAGGACCCGATCCCCATGCCGATCTTTCTGATGCGCCTTAAGCTCTCAGCATCCCGGTCCAAAGCCTTGCTCTGGGGCTTTACCCGTGGGGGTGGGGGTGGGGTGGGGGTCCAGCAGAGGGCAGCCCGCAGGCCCGGGCTGGACTCCAGGGGTCCCTACACTGGAGGGTGACGGGTGGAGAGGCAAGTGCCCGGCTCAGCTCCGCCGCCGCCCAGCCGCGGTCCTGGGGCCACTGAGTGGCTGTGAGATGCCCGCCAGCTGCCCCTCTGCCCTTGGCCCCCTGCCGCCGCGAGCCTCGGCCCATGGAGTGCATTCGCCTGTTTGGGTTTTGTACCTGCTGAAGGAAGGAATACTTCACGGTTATTAATGAAAGTGATAGCGATCCCGGGTGTTTATCTTGGATTACGCGATCGTTACAAGATGAAGCACCCAGCCCGTCGGCCTGTGGCTGATGCGAGAGCAGGCGAGTCTGGACGACGAGCGTGAGGGAAGGTGCTGGGTGTAAACCCGGGCTTCAAACAGCCAGGCTGCATTCCAGACTTCGGAGGCGCTGTGTGTGCGGGGACTTCTCCCCCCTTCCTGTCCTCAGCCCCGGCCTGGAGGAGGATGAAAGTGCAGGCGGGCGTGCGTTTAGGCTGACGATGAGGGCGAGGCTCGCGGGCACGCTAATGTGGCAGCTTCAGCGCTTCCTGTAACAGTTTTACTTTTTTTTTTTTTTATCCAAAGCCTGCTTAAAGACAAACATTTTTTGTGAAACTGCTGGTAGTTCATTTTGTGCAGGAACCGTGCAATTAATCTTGTTTACATTAAAGAGACAGGCTGCCTTTGCCAGCTTTCTTGAGCTATAATTAATGAAGATCAAAAATGTTACAAAGACATAATACTTAGCTCAGTGCAGATGCGGCCGAGCCACAGCTGCACCCATCGTAGGAACACAAGGAAAGCCAGCATCCTTCCCTTCGGAATCGCTCGGATCCATCAGAAGGCGAGGGTCCTCAGGTGTCTTCCCTCCGCAGGCTCCCTGGTGGGCCTGGTGAGACAGGAGGCTTGGGCGTCAAACGGTTTTCTATGCCCCGTCAATTATGCTTTAAATGCAGCTGGAGGCAAGAGCATCTTTCCTCACTCAGCTGAAGTGCATCCAGGTGTGGGGCTGTGGATACGGAGTCTGGGCACTTCAAGCAGAAGGTGGTGACGAACGTGGCGGCCACGGACCCTGGTAGAATCATCAAGCCCATGGCGGGGGTCTGATTTAGAGCCGCGTTTGACGACTATTGTTAGGAAACGAGAGATTAAATATATAATTATCTTCCCCGTGACCCTTGGCTAAATAAAGTCACTGAGGGACAGGGTACAGGTGAGCAGGCAGAGACTTCTGAGGCTGGTGAAACACCAGATGAGATGCAGGTCTGTGCGGAAGAGGCGTTGAGTACGATATGGAAGGGCAGGCGTGTGTTTCACAATGTTTCCAAGAGGAGTTGGTGCGGAGTGTTTTTCCAAGCATAGTTTCAGGGCTGGTGGCTGCGTGGATGCAGCAGGCCCAAAGCACCGACCCAAAGGTAGCAGGTTCTCCAAACCTGGAAGAGGGCAAGTCGGCTTCAGAACATCTGTGAAATTCTGTTAATTAATGAACCATTCAAATGATAAAACATTAGGATGGGGAAATTGCAGCACATATATCACAGGTCTTATCAGAACCATCTGCCGAGGGCACCCCCATCCTCCTACTGGACCTGGAACAGGGTCCTTGTTCTGAAGAGCAAATGGTCCAGGACAAGAATTTATGCCATAGAAACGCCTCCTGTGCTACCCAGGCTGCCATGAGTGAAGGATTTTATAAAGCAGATTCTCTACAGCACATCATTACACTGTGCAGCATGAAATAAAACATTCCCAGACATATGAAGGAGATGGAAAACGTGACCCAAGAATCCAGGAAAAAGCAGTCGATAGAAACAGACCCGGAGACAACCCAGATGTTGGAATTAACAGACAAGACTTAGGACGTCCAATATTAATAGTGTTGCCAAGAGCTTTCGCTGTGTAGCCTACATGTAACCATGGACTAGTAGAGGTGGAAGGACACAGAAATCGTCTAGCCTGAGACCCTCACTTCCCAGTTGAGGAAACAAGCCTCTTAGTGGGGTTCTTAACCAAGGCCCCACCCTGGTCCAGCACTCTTTCCTCTACAGCACATTACCTCCATCTCTATAGGGTTATACGAAGGATGTGACACAAAGGCCTCAGACATGCATGTAAATCCTGATAAGACTAACCCCCTTCCATCAAGATTGCTTTATATCGGATTCCTTTCAATTTCCCTGAAGTTCACTACCTGTTGGAACGATCATCACAGAAGCCTCTGGTTGAATTCTTGTCTGACCTCGGACACAGCGTTGCCCAGAAAAGAGGAATAACAGGAAGCTCAGCTCTTTGTGATCATCCGCCACGTTTAGAGGTTCCCTAGGACCAGCCCTGTGGTGTGGCCACTAGAATTGGGGCCCACTAGTCTGGACGTGCACGTGGGACAGACGCTGAGACAATTCCACCGCAGCTCCTGCTGGGGGACTGAACCGGCATAACCATTAGGAAGGGAAAGACAAGAGCCCTCGGAGGAAGAGCCTCTCAGGACGCTGGGAACCCCCAGGGTAGGTAGTTATCAGCCTGGGGAAGAAGCACGAGAAGTGCGGGTGGAGTAGAGCCTGGGGTGTGCCTCCCAGATGCTGGGAGGATGGATGGCGGGTGGCTAGCAGCTGAGTCCCCCAACCTGGCCACTGCCCTTGGGTGGAGAAAGCTGCCTCGCCCGAGCCACAGCCCGTCATGGTGCCCTTGCTCCCATCCAGGGCAACTCGGTGGGCCCACCCCAGCCAATCTGAGGTCTCTGCTGGGACTGCATCACAGCCCCACTTCTCAAGCCCACCTCCCGGTAAGCATCTTGCACGCAGATCTCCAGTTCAGGGAGTCTCTTGGGGAAGAAGAGAAGTAGGTGATGGAGGAACTTAGAGCCGAGGGGAAGCTCAGGCAGAGCTAAGGGGAGAGCGTCCGGCAGGCGTCAGGCAGGGAGCCAGAGCCCGGGGGAGGTGAGGTCTCCCTGTCCCACCCGCAGGCACCTTACGTTGGAACGTGAAAGAATGAAGGTCCCTCGCACCCCTCGACTGACCAGCCCTGGCTGCCCACCTGCTCACTGGCTTCAGCCCTTGTCGAGAAACTCGGTCTTAGAGGCTGTTGTCAGCTCTACTGCACCCGTGGCAGCAGCTCCCCAGCCAGGAGGCACCGTCCTGGAAGTCGCCAGGGCACCGTGGCCGCGGCGGAGCCCGTGACCGTGAGCATCGACGATGGATTTGTCCCGCTCGCTGCACCCACAGTTCCAGAGGCAGGAGTTCCAGCTGCTCCCAGACACACCAGAGTCTTCAGAAACCTCAGGACGTGAGGGGACTAGCCTCAGTCAGCTCACAGGCCTTTAATGTGGAAGGGGCGTGTCATCCTGAGGTCATTTCCAGCCCCATCTGCCTCTAAGGCAGCATGAAGACCTAGCCCATGAGAAATCACAGGCTGTGTCCGGCACTGTTTCCGCTGAGCCACTCCGGAGTTAGGGAAGAAATGAGAACATGTTTCCCGTGTGGCATTCAGGGCTGGCGGGAGTGGATGTCGCTTATGTGGGCAAGATTATTTCCCGCAGCCCCGAACCAGTCCTCCAACCTCAAATGATTCTTGTTTATGGGCAAGAGTAGGGATGTCATCACAATTGTTAGGAAAAAAAGTAAAGTGAGTCACGCACTGGTTCTGAGGCTGGTTCTGAGGAGCACGGCAGCAGGAGGATGGTGGTCACGGTGGGTAACTGGACGCGCCAGGCGATGTTCTGACGGACGGGACACAGGCCTCTACCAACACAACACTTTGTAGGATGGGAAAACTGGCCTCACGGTAGCCCTGTTCTCCCATTAACTCGAAAGCAAAATCACCAAATACTTCGCGTGTGTGTGAATATCAACGCCATTGCTTTAGAATAATTATTTTCAAGATAGCCTATGTCCATAGGAAAAAAAATAATCGAGCAGTATAAAAGTATGAAGAACAAAGCAACAAAAAAATTCTACTTCTGCCACCCAGCAACAGTCATTACTAACGTTAAGTTGAGGTTCAAAGTGCGTGCATATACCTGTGAATGTGTGAGCGTGCCTGTGCAAGTGTGTGTGTGCACGTGTGTGCGTGTGTGTGCATGCACTTGTGTGTGTGTGTACCTGTGTGTGTGCATGTGTGTGTGTGCATGCATGTGTGAAGTCCTTGGCACACCTCCAGTGATGAGTTTCTGTCAGCCTTTCTTGCACTGTTCCCACCATGCGGCCTGGGCCCCGTGGCACCCATGGCGTGGCCCCTCCCTCAGGCTGTGACAGCAGTTGTGGTCTGAGACCCTGGACATATGACAAACATATGAAAACAACCGGGGGTCACGACGGGGAGCCACTTGGCTCCAACAGCTCCCAGACACTGCTGGGGCAGGGCTACCCTCTGTGACGGCTCAGACCTCGGGGCTGCACTCCTGACCGGGCACTGCCCTTGCCTCTCTTCCTGACTCCCTTCCTTCTCGGGCAGTTGGGGTTGATGATGGAAATGCAGCCAAAGCCACAGGCTCTGCTTCGCTTTCTGCGTCCATTCGAGGGTTTGCTCATCCAGGAGCCTGGACAGCCCTGAGCTGTGGCCCGGCCCTTCTCGGGTTTACAGGGAAGGCCTCCCAGGTGCAGCTATATTTAGAAGTCAGTTAAGTGAGAAACCCTTGGCCTTGTCCTTGGAAGGGCCCCAGGGCTGCCGGCAAGGGAAACCCACCATCCCGACCCAGGCCGGCTGACCCAGGGGCCGGTTCCTAAGTTCCGGCCTTTGTTTGAACCTTCCCTCCCCACCTGGCGGGAGCAGACCCGGTCCCCTCGCCTCCCTAGCGGCCCCAGCTTGCTCTTTGCTGGAAGGAAAGCATCCAGGAGTTCAGCACCAGGTGGCTGGGGCTTTAATCTAGCCGCGTCACTTGGCGTTTGCAGCCGTAAACGTAGGTCTGAGTGCAGGACTGTGTGGAACGTGGGGAAGGCACTCTGCGTCTCTTCAGTAGATTTCAGAAAACCACCCCTCCCCAGAGCCACCCGATGTTACTGGGGCGAGAGGCCAGCAGGGGAGCGATCCGGAAGGACCTCCGCCCCAGGGCCCTGCCCGCCTCCCCGTATCTCTCCCTGGGGTCGGCGGGGCATCCTCCCCAAACCGTCCTGCCTCTCCTCCTGGTCACACAGCTCATTCGTGGAAAGGGGTCGCTCCCCATAACCTCCCTCAATCCGCGGTCACCCCTCCCTCCCCCCTCCCTGCCGAGAAGTCTTTGTTGAAAGGCCAGAGGCTGTTGCTGCAGAACTGCTTCCCCGTGTGTGGGGAGCTGTACAAACCAGCCGGAGCGCCTCTGGGGAAGCCAAGCCTGCCCTGCACCCCCTGGGCCGGTGGCCCACAGGATGGCGTTCGTGAGAGTGATGAACAAGCACTGACTCCCACGGCCCCACCTGGACCTCACCGACCCCCTTCGCGTGGGGAGCCTGGGGTCAGGAGGCCGACGGGGCCGCTCGGACGGCCCGCCAGGGTGGGAGGCGGCTGGACGCAGAGTTCCCGGGACAGGCCCCGGCCCGGCCGCTGGCCACGTGTGTGTGTGTTGGGTGCTTCTCCCGAAAGTGCATCTCCCCCAAAAGTCTCATTGAGCAGAGTCCTGGCGGTTTAGAAAAGAAGGCCCGTCTCACAACGTCGGCTACCCCCGCCCTTCCCTGACCCCCAACTTTCTCCAACAGTGATCTCGTGGCAGCTTTTCTCCCGGGGCCCTGAGGAACCTGATCTGTACACACGAGGTCCCCGGAGCAGGAGTGGGTCCCTGCGTCAGGGCTATGGCTCGAGGCACCTGCTCCATCTCTGCGTGGGTGGGGATTGTGGGTTTCCGTGACCAACGGTGGTCGCCAAGGGGACTAGAGGTGGGGGTGACCTTGGGGGCTTCCCGAGATGAGCTGACCTCTGGTCTGAGTCGGTGGTTGATTCTGGAAGCTCCTCCCACAGGCCAGCGTCAGAACGGGGTGTGTTCTTTTGTCACGAATTCAAACCCTGTGTCCAGGCGAGACAGCAGTGGCCCGAATGTGGCTGCTGGGGAATGAGGAACACCGGGTGAGCCCAGCATTGGTCCGTGCACCAGGCTCCCAGGTAAAATCGCTGTGCGTCGGAAACACAGGCCTCTGATCCTGAAAAAGGAGAAGTGACAATGACGGCAGGGTTTGGTTGGTGAAGCGGGCTGCGGTTGCCCCGTCCGTGTGGCAGCTGTGTGGCCTTGGGCCAGCCCCTGACCTATCTGGGCCTCAGCTGTCTCAACAGTAAAACTACAGGGCTGGACCCAACTGTGCTCTGAATGGCTCCAACGGGTGCCAGGGAGGAAGCTCACATCGGGCAGGGGCGGCAGGAGGCGGGGGCAATGGGTGGTCTGGGTTCTGACCTCTCTCAGGGCGCCCCCGCGGCTGGGGGATCGGGACCTGCTTCTTCAGACCCTCCGAGGAGGAGAGTGGCCATTACCCTGGGCTTGTGCATCGGCCCTCCGTGGGCTCTGGTCCTTCGTCTCTGGAGCTCTTTCCCCGGGGGGGCACGATGCTACGGGGGCCGTGGGTGGAGGCCGTCCAAGGGGCCTGGGGCTCAGCTTAAAACCTGCCTTTTCTTTTAGGGCGTATTCATTCCTGCTGTGCCTGCCGGGAGGCCCTCAGACCCGGGGGCAGTGAAGGTGGGGCTGGGCGGGGCCGGGGTCCCGGAGCAGCCCTCGCCTGCAGCCCCCGCACAGATGAAGTGTGTCTTTCAGGTGACCCCTCGGGAGAGAATGGCCCACAGGAGAGGCGGCACACGGATGGCCTGGCTGCCCATCCTGGTGGTAAGTGGCCAGGGCACCTGGGTAGGTTCCAGTGGGAGCTCCACCCGGCCGTGCCCTTCACCAGCCGTGTCCTTCTCGGCCTGTTTGTGTGGCAGCGACACGGGCAATCACACACCCCCTTCACTGCGCTCTCCAAGGCGCCAGCAAAGCCCCGACTGGCCCCGGGCCCGAGGTGGCCGCTGCTCGGAGCTCCCTCGCCGGCCGCGTGCTCTGCGCTCCTGCAGCCACGGAGCGGGGGAAGCCAAGCCCCCGGGCTCCCCAGGAGTCGAGGGCCGTGGGGAGGGGAGTCGGGGGAGCTCCTGGGGTGGAGCGTTTGGGATGGAGCCTACGACAGCAGGGCGGGGGCTGCCTGGTCATTACCGAAGTCGCCAAATCAGCGCCGGGGGCCGCAGGGCCCCGCCAGGTCCTTCCGCCACAACCTCCGGAAGCCGACCCCGAGTTGGGGGGCGTCTCCCAGGGCGCGTGGAGGCCAAAGGAGACCCTTCCTCGAGGCAGGCGTCCCTGGCATGCTGGGCCGGAGCGGAGGACGCCACCTGCGGCGAGAACGAGTTCTACAACCAGACCGCGGGCCTGTGCCACGAGTGTCCCCCGTGCGGGCCGGGGGAGGAGCCCTACCTGGTAAGACCCCGCGCCGCGCCCGCCCCGGAAGTGTAAGAAGCGCAGGCGCGGGGGAGGGGGCGGTGTCCTGCCCCGCGTGGCTGGCGGCCTGGACGCGGCCTCGCCTCCTCCGGACGAGCTCCACGCCGTGATCTCAGGTCCGGGAGCCCCAGCGCGGCTGCGGTATTTGGGGTTCTCGCGCAGCCCCGAGAGTCGGGCGCCCAGGCCTGCAGCTCCACCGGCTTGAGTTTATCCGGGACCCGGCGGGAGCGGCAGCGTGGGGCCGGGCGCCGCGGGGCAGGAGGGCTCAGAGGGACCAACATCGGGTCATGGCGGGCGCGGCCGCTGACTCACCTGTGTCCCCGTCCCCGGCCAGTCCTGCGGCTACGGCACCAGAGACGAGGACTACGGCTGCGTCCCCTGCCCCGCGGAGAAGTTCTCCAAGGGCGGCTACCAGATCTGCCGGCGCCACAAGGACTGCGAGGGCTTCTTCCGGGCCACGGTGCTGACGCCGGGGGACACGGAGCACGACGCCGAGTGTGGGCCCTGCCTGCCCGGGTGAGCTCAGGGCCGCCCCGCCCCACCTCCTCTGCCGCCCCAGGTCCCACGGCAGGCAGCCAGGCCTGCGGATCAGCAGGGCGCACATGTCCAGGGTCGGGGTCCCTCCCTCCACCTTCTCCGGGATGGGCCGCCCACCCAGGCTCCGCGTGTGTGTCCCTAAGTGGACATCGTCATCATGGCACCTCTGAGCTCTCAAATCAAGGAGATCTGTTGAATACGTTCAATGAGACAACACATGTGGAATGCTCTGGAGGAAAGAAAACCAAGATTCCATACCAATGTATTATTTTTGGTATTTTTAGTATTCTGGAAAAAACTTAGTGTCAAAAGCTACTAATAGAAATATTTGAGACATATGGTGTCTGTAATTCCACCACAATTCTGTTATGTGTCAAAAGTCTTCCCAAAAAAGCAAAGTGAAAGCACAATTAGCCTAAAAGACAGTCTTCCTTCTTAGACAAGACAGTAAGTAGTAAGTTCCCCTTGGGAGAAGGAAAGTACAACCCTGACACCCAGTGACTACCTCCCTCTGGTGGTCACACAACCTGTGCTCACAAGGGCTGCAGATAGAGACTGAAAGCAGTGGTGAAGGCCACTGGTGGTGGTGACAATGGTAGAGGTCATGGTGGTGATGCAGGTGGTGGTGATGCAGGTGATGAAGGAGGTGATAGAAGTGATGGAGGTCAGGGTGGTGGTCATGGTGGTGATGGAGGTGGTGATGGAGGTGGTGTTGACGGACACAGTGATGATGGCAGTGGTCATGGTAATGACGAAGGTGATAGAAGTGATGATGGAGGTGATGGCAGTGGTCGTGGCGGTGACGCAGGTGATGTTGATGGACACGCTGATGATGGCAGTGGTCATGGTGATGATGGAGGTGATGATGGCGGTGGTCATAGCAGCAGCAGTGTGAACAATATTTCGCAGCCGGCTTGTCACTTGTTATCCGCCCGCCCCTCCCACCTGGAATCACTGTATTGAATTAAGAGGAGATAGAAAATAAGAAGACTGTGTGCAAACAAGAGCAGTGGACGTTAGTCTATAAAAAAAGGGAAGTGCACAAAGACCCTTCAAGTTAGAGACAGATTGAAAGTGAAAAACTCTTTAAGATGAGGGAGATATTTTAAGCTCGCAGAAATTAACCTTAGTTCAAATGTATGCTGGGAAGCATCTATTTCCTCCGCCATCCCCCTGCTGCTGACCATCCCCACCCCGAGTCTCTGCAGCTTTCGGCCTTCGGTTCAGACCCGCCTCCTGAGCTGCAGACCTGCATGGCCACGTATCTGCCTGAT
The DNA here is from genome assembly GCF_937001465.1 of Orcinus orca. Classification (NCBI taxonomy): domain Eukaryota; kingdom Metazoa; phylum Chordata; class Mammalia; order Artiodactyla; family Delphinidae; genus Orcinus; species Orcinus orca. The sequence goes on from NC_064571.1 coordinate 721,792, forward strand.
AGGCCCGCATCCCCATCCCGGACACAGAGTACGATCCAAACTATTTGTCAAACGGGTACAGGAAGCAGGGGAACATTATTTCTCAATGTGCAAAGAAACAGGTAGCTACACCCAGGGAGGATAGTAGGCTGTTCCTTTAGAAAGTTTGATAAGAATAAAAGTTCTCGGGCTTCCCTGGTGGCGCAGTGGTTGGGAGTCTGCCTGCCGATGCAGGGGACAAGGGTTCGTGCCCTGGTCCGGGAAGATCCCACATGCCACGGAGCGGCTGGGCCCGTGAGCCATGGCCGCTGAGCCTGCGCGTCCGGAGCCTGTGCTCCGCAACGGGAGAGGCCACAGCGGTGAGAGGCCCGCGTACTGCAAAAAAAAAAAAAAAAAAAAAAAAAAAAAAGTTCTATAGCTGCCAGCCTTTCATTTAGTTGTGGAGGTTATCGTGTTGCTCTCTGCCCACCAAAATGAACGTATCGGAAGAAGTAGAATTGAGGTTTTCCCACCAGTGACACAAGCATTGCTGAGGACTTTGTGCAGACACTGCCCGAACAAGAGAACTTCAGTAGGACCTTGACCTTAGGTGGCTGGAATCAGTCCCTCGTAACATACACTTCCTAGGTCTTTGCCTTGACTGGTTTTTATTGGTGCAGACACATAATTCACGAGAGAAACGCAGTTTCGAGGATTAACTACAGCCGTGCCGAGGAAAAGCTTGCACACCTGGCCTTGCTCACCTCGGGAAGAAAATAGTGCTCTTTGCAAAACCTCAGCTTACTTTGAGAGCTTCCGGGTGTGAGAATCGGGTCTGACAGGCACAACCTGGCGTGGCAGCTCCTGTACTTACTTTGAGAGCTTCCGGGTGTGAGAATCGGGTCTGACAGGCACAACCTGGCGTGGCAGCTCCTGTACTTACTTTCGTAAACCTTTGACTTGAGAGCCCACCAGGTGGGTAGTAGCGAGACAAAGAGGAGAACTTTGTTCCTCTCTTTGCAGTGGAAAATCGGTGAGGGCAGGTATGCCCAGTCGTCTAGGGGTCCAGGAAGGACCCCCCTTAGTGGCGGGGGACGGGGGCCAAGAAGAGGACAGGGCTGTCTGAGGCAGATGCTCAAGACAAAGTACAAGGGGCCGTGGGGCTGTGGTCCCTGTGGCCAAGCGGAAGGTACAGGCAAGGCTGTGGGGATGGGCAGGGGGCAGGGATGGCAAGTCTTCACTTGGTGCCGCTGCAGGTCCCCTGCGGACTTCGCGGTCGCGTAGGGTGCTGTCAGGCTGCGTCCAGAACAAGGAACCCGGCCGCTTGGGGAAGAGACAGGGGAGACGGGACCAGGCAGGGGAGTCGTGGGAGCGGGCGGGAGCAGAGGCAGAGGAAACCTTTAGAGCAGCTGGGAGATCCTGGTGACAGAGCCGCAGACCGGATTGTGTGGGATGCCTGCCCAGCCAGCCGTGAGGGCGGTGATGCCTCTTGCTGGGATGTGGCTGCAGGAGGTGGAGGGGAGATGGAGGAGGGGTGTGTGGAATTCGAGGCGGTCCTAGTGTCCAGACCAGGACACCTAACACGTGGATGGAGACAGGTGTGGAGCTCAGGTCCGACCTCGGAGTCACCTGCACGTTCGTGATCTGGATGGGCTCCTCCCATGATTCCACTTCGCAGGGCAGGAAGCGGGTGGGTGAGGTTCGCCCGGGCCGCTCCGACCCAGCTCAGCCCTGCGAGTGCATCCTGGGGTCTGTGTGGCCGTGTCCCTGCCTGTGGTTTGGCAGGCGCTGTGTGTCAGTGGGAGGCCAGGCCCTGGCTGCACAAGGAGCCGTCCACGGGCTTTCCTGTGAGAAAGGCTGTGCAGGAGGCCGGGGAACAAAGCACGCAGAGAGGCTGGATTTCACTGCTTCCCCACGACAAGCTCCCGCTGGCCGCGGCCACTCCCTGCCGGGCCTCCTAGGACGGAGGGAGGATGGGGTGAAGTTCATGGCAGCTTCTGCCCGCCAGCACGGGGGGAGGGCAAGGGAGCGTCCGCTAGCTTAGGAGCCCCGAGCGGAGGAAGTCCTTGGGGAGAAGCTACACCCTGTCGACTCGGAGGAAGATTCCAGAGGCCCCGTATGAATTGAGTCTTGTCTTGGGCCCCCCACCTTAATCAGCCCTTGAAGAACAGGAGCAAACAGAAAACAGAACTGGGGAAGGGCACAGTGTAGACCAGAGTGTGGGCAGTCTGACCTTTACACAGAGACAGAGCGCCGCGGGGCCCTAAGGGAACAGCCAGCTTCGGGTGGAGGGAAATGAAGCAGCTGAGCTGCGTCCTCACCCCCCCGTCCCGCCCAGGACAGGCCGAGTGAGCCCCGAAGAGAAAAACGTTTCTGAAAATTTCGGGGCGCAGCAGGTGCTGGAGACCAGCGATGGGTTGAATGCAGGCCCAGTTAGGAGGAGGCCCCTGACAGCTCCTGGAGGAACATGCTAGAAACCCTGAGAACCTGCTTCTCACTGGGGCTTCAGCTCATCACACCGCTGGGCCCAGGAGCCTTGTCAGGCTGGGGCACAGCTCAGACAGCCTCCCCAGCAGGGGCCTGTGTGCCAGGAAGACGGAGGAGGGCCAGGGTGGGGGAGGGTCTCGCCTAGACACCGCTGCCCGTAACGCCGCCAGGCTGCAGACTGTGCCCGAGGGGCCTGCCTGCCCTCCTGTGTCCGGCTTTGGTGGCGGGCATGCCGAGTGGTCAGCACGCTCCGTGCTCACGCCTGCTCACCTGTCTGCTTTGTCTTCTCTCCGCCCCGCAGCTACTACATGTTGGAGAACAGGCCTCGGAACATCTACGGCATGGTCTGCTACTCCTGCCTGCTGGCGCCCCCCAACACCAAGGAATGTGAGTGTCTGCGCCCCGGCAGTGGTCCCAGCTCAGCTCCGATACCTCGCGTTACACGGGAGCTTCCCACCCTGGCTCGTGACCGTGAGAGCACAGAGATGATCTGCACGCTGGCGGCAGGCTGCAGGTCCATGGGGCGGGGCAGGGTTGCAGTGGCAGAACCACGAGTCAGATGCAGGTCAGCACCAGTGCAGGACCTCTGTGAGCCTCAGTTTTCTCATCCGTAACGTGGACCATCCATCTCTCACGATCTTTGCAAACACCCACAATGCCGAGGTGTTTTGCTGAACGCTGCAAAGGGCTCAGCAGTTGTGAGTTCTCACATGTGTTTTATAAACCAGACGAGGCCAAGGGAATATGAGGATTGATCACAACGCACGTGCCGTAAACAGTCTCTCAAGTTTAGAATCTCACCTCGGGCTGCTTCTTTCCTGCTCTAATTTTGGTTTGACGTTCTTGGGTGTCCATTTATGAGGAAGGGCCAGGAATCTCTGCTTCAGAGAAGGCAGTGTGTGGCCTCTCAGGTCTGTGGTCGGGAGAGACACGAACAAGGTGGGACAGGTGGACGGATGGACGACGGGACGGCCGGGAGGGAAGTGGGGGTCTGGTCCTGGGCTGCGTGCGGCCCTGCTCCCATTCCAGAGAGCTTGAGGGTCTGCACTGGGGCCCTGCCCACCCCGCTTTCTCACAACATCTTGTCAGGGAGACTAGAACAAGGGCCTGCCTCCTGAAAGCACCAGGAGGAAGCAGAGGAGGGCTCCTGCCCTTGGGATCGGCTGGAGGAGATGCCTTGGGCAGTGGGAGGGCGTTCCCTCCCGTCCAGAGTCCTTAAGTAGATGAACCTGGCAAGGACAGTTTGCACGGCTTTAAAGCTGAGCTTTCCCACCCAGCCAGATGCTAATTAATTCACAGATTAGAGGAGGGCCAGAGGCCTGGGCTGCCACTTCTGTGGCTTCTGCTGGGGAATCTAAACGGGTCAATCCCAGGGGCCTTTGGGATGAAGTCCTGTCTGGGAAGACGGCAGACACTCCCCTACCTGCTGAGAAAAAGCTCTTTGCTGTGGAACCTGGGATTCGTGCAGCTCTTCCCCACGGGCCTTCATCTGAAAGCTCACGGGGCCCGTGTCCTCGTCCGGGGGGGACCCCACTAGCCATCCCGAAGCCGGAGAGCTCTCAGCCCGGGAAGCAGCCCCTCCTCTCCTCCAACACGAGACCCATCACACAGGGAAAGATAGCAGAGTCCCCGAATCCAGCAGACTTCGACAATGAGCGCGTAACCCCCGGCCCCCAGCCCGTAATTAACTGCTTATCTCAAGAGCGGCCCCCAGTGGGTTCGCAGGATCCAGCCCTGAAGGAGGCCAGCAAGGAAGGGAAGCTGAGAGTCAGGGGACCCGGAGTTCTGCTGTGCAACCTTGAAAGTCACCTGACCTCTGTTTGTCCCTCTGGGAAATGGGGAGATGCAGCCAAGAGGCTCTGTGGGCTTACGTGGGGCGTGGAGCCTGCTGGGTAGGGGGTCTCCAGGGTGGGCTCCACCTCTGGGGTCTGCACCTTCCTCTGCGCTGACCTTTTATCTGGGGCTTCTGCTCAGGGGTCAGCAGACAGGGCCAGAAAGGCTGACAGTGACCAACTCATGGGGCTGCCAGCAGCCCCATCCCGGGAAAGCCAGGAGTTGGTCAGGTCCCCGGAGTCGCCGGCTGGATGCCTGGGTCCCACCGGTTGGGATCCCAGAGCCCCTTGCCTCCAGCCTTTGGTTGGATGTAATCGCCTGGGCTGGACCCCCGTGAAGCCAGCCCCTTGACACCCCAGGTTGCTGGACAGTGGACCCTACAGACCACGTCAAAGAGCATGGCATGGACCCCAGGGCAGCGTGTGACACAGGCCCCACGTCTCAGTGCTGGAGCAGCCCAGCCAGGCCAGGCCGCGGGAAGCTGTCCTGCAGGCCGAGCCCTGGGTGTGCCCCCTCCCTGCGCGCAGCGCCCGCCCTTGAAGAAAGAGGCCTCTGCACGGCGGAGCCTCACGATGAGTTTCCACTCCTGGAAAGGTCCTTGACTTTGCGCCCCAGTTTCCTCGTCTGTCAGGGGGACACCCCGACCCCCGTCCAGCATGGTAGGGACAAAGGCGCCCGAAGCGCCCGGTCCAGGGCCAGCTCTCTGCCCAGCAGTGCTGCTGCGCGAAGGTGAAGCCTTGGCCCCAGCGGCAGGATTCCAGCTGTTTCTTAAGGCAGAGCTTCTCAGCCAGGAGGGCGCACACCTGTCGCCTGCTCCTGTCGCAGCTCCCGTGGGGTCCAAGCTGCGTACCCCGAGAGCAGCCAGGCCCTGGTGCTCCGCTGCTGCCCCAGCCTCTGCACCGGGGCCACCCCGTGAAGCCGTACGAGTCCATAAATCGTCCCTAAAAATCCAAACTGTGCCCTACATGGAGGATCCCAGCCGGACTCTGATACAAGCCGGAGTATCCACAGCTTGTGGATTAATAGACCAAGGCCCGCAGAAACTCCGGTCGCCCGCGCCCCCCAACCCCGGCGTGGAGGTGCGGCCACATTAAGCCACGTGCTCAGTGCTCAGTCCCCAGAGCACGACCCCCACCCAGCGGCTGTGCAGGGTCCCGGTGGCGCTGTCCCGAGGGCGCCTGCCCACAGAGATGCCCACCGGCCACGCAGCCTCCCACCCCTCAGTGTGCCCAGAACAGTCCGTCTGGTCCACTGGAGATCAGCGAGGATCCCAGGGCTGTGCAGGTGACACCAGCTGGAGGCCCCTGGGGGTATCATGAATCAGGGCAGAGGCCCAGCTGCCACCCGGCGGGGGCGGGGCACCTGCGGGGCAGGGGATGTGGTCACTGTGTGCCAGCCCCTTCCGTCGGGGGGCAGAGGCATCTCGTAAGTCCAGCCGCCAGCAGCTCTGGCTGTCTCTCTCTAGACCACAGGCCTGGGCGCGTCTGTGTCCCCAAGCCCGTCACCAGCCGCATGGGCAAGCCCAGCAGAGAGGGACAGGAACAGACGGAGACGACAAACACCCACACGCAGAGCCCACGGGGATTTGTCTTCCTGAGATGCGGCTCCAGCTGCCTCAAGCCCCTTAGACAGATGGCCTGGTTCCCAGCAACCTATTTGCTTTTGAAAGGAAATCGGGCGGTGCTTGACGCTGCCCCCCACCCCAGGAGAGATGGCGAAATCAATGCCGGTTAAATCTCGCTTCAGTCACGAGATGTGTCGGACGTTGGTGGGTGGGGGAAAGGCTGAGGGACGTCCCTCTAGGCCCTGGACGCACTCAGGAGCCCACCTGGGAGAGGATGCGAAGACCCACTGCGGCCTCCCGCGCCCCTCTCAGCGGGAGAGCTAGGACTCACCCGAAGGCCAGCAGTTGGCAGTGGCGGGGACCGCGGGCGTGAGGCTGGCGTGGGGAAGGGGCTGCCCCGCCGTGGGCAGAGGGCAAAGGGCAAAGGTCGGCAGCTCATAGGGGTGAAGGCCCTGGGCTGCAGGAGCCGAAATCTCCAGCGGAGGCACCTCTGGTCCTGGGACACCTGAGCAGCCGGCGGTGTTTTACGGACGAGGGAGGCCGCCCAGGGGGACAGCGGCCCAGTCGGGCTGCGGGGACCACGTGTCCTCCCCCCTCCCCCCCGCGAGGGTCTCCAAACAAACAGAAGTGCGGTCACTCGGGGCCAGTCCCCCACTGCCTGTCCCGCCCAGCCTCCACCCTCTCCACCCGCCCACCTCCAGAGCTGCCCAGGTCCTGCAGGGCCAGGACGGCCGTCTGGACACGGGGGCCCCGCGCACCTGTCCTCACTCAGGCAAACCCGAGCCGCGAATGACCCCGGACCCGGAGAGACAGAAGCCAGACGGGAGGAAACGTATTAAAACACGATCCTCTTCACGAATCACAGAGCTCAGTCAGACCTAAGGAGGTTCTACCGTCCGGGCGGTTTAACAGGACAAACCGCTGCCGACTCAGCCGACCCAGAACCAGACGCTGCGACACCGTTCACGAAGGAGCCAAGTTTGTGCTTCACAGTTTTGAGGGAAGGAAACCTCATCTCTGTTCTTAAGCCGTTCGGTCACAACTGTTTCAAAAACGTTATCAGAGGAAGATTCTAGAGGGAAATACATCAAAATCTCAACTTTAGACCGTGAGGCTGTGGGTGATCCTCTCCCTTCTTTCTTGGGTTCTGATATTTTCCAGGTGTTAAATCACGAGCCTGTATTCGTTTTATAACTAGAAGAAGTATTACAAGAACGTCCCTGTTCGATGCAATGGAAGGAATCCCTCAGGTGTCTCCCCCCAAACACGCGCGCGCACACCTGCTTCTGTCCTCCCCACGGGTGCTCGTGGAGACCGAGTCTGAATCCCTCGGACTGAGCAGCTGTGAACCCGTGTGTCCCACGTAGGGAGCAACATCGCCGGCGAGGTCCGGGCACTCTGTAGGGTTGTCATGAGCTCTAAGAGGTGAAGGGGCCCCGGCCCAGCCCCTTCCTCATGAGAATTCTGGATCCCTGGGGCTGGGGGCGCTCAGCCCGCAGCCTGTGCTCCATCTCCAAGGCTGGGGCAGCCGGGTCCTTTCGAGGGACCCATTGTCACCGCCGTCCCCACAGGTGTGGGAGCTGTCTCGGGAGTCCCTGCCAGCTTCCCGCGCACGCCTGGCAGTAGCACCCTGTCCCCGTCCCAGCTCGTCCACAAAGGTAAGGCGGCGAGGGTGCCGGCCCCAAGGGGTGGCCGAGAGTGAGGGGGGACAGGAGGGTCATCAGAACGGGACCTTCCCCACCTCGGATCACTCCCCTCGCGTGTCAGTCGCGCTCAGGCCCTGGCTGCTGGAAGTTAGCAACTTTCTCTGCAAGGAGGGGAGCCAATCCCTCCACAGGTGCCGGGGCCCCTTGGACCACGCTGGTGACCCAGGTGTACGCAGCAGGGAGCCGGAGGGGAGGCCAGCCCCCTGGGGTTGGGCCTGACTCAGGGGAGCCTTGCTGGCTTTCAAATGAACCTGCCCACCCGACACTTTAATACTTGTTTCCAGTAACTGTGCTTCACCCCCAAGTCCTCAAGGCTGGGGGGCTGCAGGACCCTGGCCTTGGTGTCTCTCGGAGCAAGACTGGGGCTTGTTCCCGTGCTGCCCGGTTGGGAAGCACGTTCCGGGCCCACGTCTCAGAATCCCAGGGCGCGCGGCCCACCAACCTGACCCCTGCATTCACACGGAGCACTGAGGCAGGAACTTAGCTGAAGTTCTGGACCTCACTTCCTCCAGGACGGAGGTGGCACCAGCACAGAGGAAAGGAAAACACGAGGACCACCCAGATGCACCCCACCCGAGGGGCAGCGCCTGGCTACCGGCTCTAGTGCCTTTTAACAAAGAGGGGCCGGCCTCCCTGTGGGGGCCGGGGGCGGGGGGCCTGGGTACCTGGATCCTGCTTTGGGAGAGCGGGTCCTGCTTGGTTCCCTCAGAGAATTAGGACCCGTCTCCCTTTTTGGGGAGACGAGCAGAGGAGGTGCATGGCAGCCTGGGCACGCCTCTGCCTGGGCCCTGGGCACACGGAGCCCGAGGCTGCAGGAGAAGCTGGAGCCCCACCAGGGATCAAGTCTCGGCCCTCGGAGGCGACGCTTCCACCCCGGCTCTTGCTGGGAAAAATCTTGGATTGAACTGTCTTCAGGACAGTTTAGCTCGTGGGCCCCCTTCTCTCCACACCCACCTGCTGGGTCCCCAAAGAAGTAGAACCGAGAGCAAACACCCGGGAGCAACCTGGGCATCCGCCGCCGCTGGCCAGCAAGGGGGCCGGACGGGCAGTCCCGACGTGACGGCCGGAGCGGACTTTTAGCGCTTGGTTCTCAGACGAAGCCAGCGTTTTGGATCCCGAGGGTCCCCTGGAGGGTCAGCGGCAGGGCCACTGCTCACTGGGGCCGCGGCCTCGCAGGGCGGCCCGAGCCCCGAGTCACGGCCTTCTCTCCCGACCGCAGCAGAGCTCTTGGGCCAAGGACACCTGGCCACGGCCCTGGTCATCGCCATGTCCACCATCTTCACCATGGCCGTCGCCCTCGTCCTCATCATCATGTTCTACATCCTGAAGGCCAGGCCTCCCGCCCCAGGTGCCGCCCCCGTGCCCCGTGCCCGCCCCCCCCCACCGCTCCCCCCGACGCGAGCCGGCCGCCCACGCCCTCTGTACCCACAGCCTGCTGCCCCAGCGCCCCCGTGAAGAGCCCGGAAGCCCCCGTGAGCCAGGAGGAGGAGAAGAAAGCGGCCCCAGGTGGGGGGCAGCCCCTGGGCCGGGCGCCCGGGAGGGCGTGGGCTGAGGGCCGGGCGCGCGCGCCCCTCCGGGGAGGCCGGACGCTGACGCCTCCCCGACCTGCTCCCGTCCCCACAGACAGCGTGGTGATGTTCTCCGAGCAGGACGAATTTGAGAAGCTGACGGCAGCTCCGGCGAAGTCGGCCAAGAGGTGAGTCGGGCACAGCAGCCCACGGTGTGGCGGGCGGGAAGGGGCGCTAGGCCGCCTGCTGTCCACGCCGGGCTCCGTGTCCTGCCCCTCCACGTGGCGCCGCGGCGGGGCTTCGCTTCCGTGACCCACTTGCTAGGACACAGGGCTCTTTGTTTTTAAATCGATCTTCAGCCAAACCACAGGAGGCGAGCAGGGTGCCTATGAGGAAGAATGTGGTTCTTCGTCTGCGTGGAGTGATTTCGAGAGCGTGACTAGGGCCGCGGCCTGGGCGGGGGCAGGGGGGTGACGTGAGCCCCCCTGCCCCCCGTGGGGGGGTCCCGAAGCCCCCCGCCCCGCCCCCGTCGGAGGGGGTCCCCGGGCGCAGGCTGTGTTCAGCTTTGTTTCCAGTAACTCCAGGCGTCTGCGGGGTGCGGCGCCGGCCCGGGACCCCGTCTGCTCGGTGGAGACTCGGGTGTGGACGGCCAGGAGGTGGGGAGGCCCCAGAGCGGTGTCTCTCCGTCTCAAGGCCCGTGCCCAGAGCCGCTCGGCACAGCGGGGACAGCTGCCAGTGCCCACAGTCCCCACTGCTGGGGCAGCGGGTGAGGCCAGCCAGCCCGGGCACCTTTAACCCTAACCCTGTCTCCGTAGTGAAAACGACGCCTCATCGGAGGAGGAGCAGCTGCTGAACCGGAGCCTGGACAGCGACGAGGAGCTGGCCCCCGACGGGCAGGGCCCCTCAGAGCTGTGCCTGCTGTCGCTGGTCCACCTGGCCAGGGAGAAGCCATCCACCGCCACCAAGGCGGCCGGGGTGAGGCCCACGCCCGGCCCCCAAACACACCGCCTTCCACTGAGCAGGCGCTGCTGAGTCCGGGGGTTCCTCCCACAAGCCCCGCCAGGAGGCAGGTTCAAAAGGAGGCATTAAGGACAGAAAAGTTAGTTCCCTTACTGTGCAGCTTTATAGAGGAAAAGAAAAAATAACAAACCAAGAGGAGAAAGTTTAAATGGCTTGGAACAGCACAGGACAGCACATCCTTTGTAAACATACTGGAATATACCCACCCAGACAAGACACACACGCACGTGCACACACACGCCTGCCGCCCAGAGAACGGCCGGGTGCCGCGGGGGCCGAGGTGCAGCCTCGGGGTCACTCCCGACAAGGATGTGCCCCGGCTGCCCAGCTCAGCGACCCTTGGAGGGGGCCTGTGGGGTCGTCCCAAGAGATGGTGGCTCCGAGGGCCACGTGTGCACCCCAAGCCGCCCGCTCTGGAGAGCGCCAAACGGCTCCGTGCCTGCAGGAACCCCCCTGCAGGCTGGGGCCCCCAGGTCCGTCCTGCCATACAGACCGAGGCCAGACGTGGCCTCTGGTCGTCTTTGAGTCTGAATGTCCAGTGGAGCCCAGGAAGGCCCTGTGAGCAAGGAGGGCGCCGGAGCTGGGTGACCCAGGGCAGAGGCTTCCTTCTGCGAATCTGACAGCCGCTCCTGCCAGGCCGCGGTTCAGCGTTTCTGATGGGAAATCGGGAAGGCGGCTGCTCGCCAACACTGAGGTGGAGAATTAGGTGCTTTGCTGCCGTTTTCTCGCTTTCTGAAACTTAATACTCACCTTTTTTCGTAGATTCAGAGTCGAAGAAAGAAAATACTGGACGTGTATGCCAATGTGTGTGGCGTCGTGGAAGGTAAGTGGAGGTCCAGGGGGCACTTATTCCCGGGGACCCTCTCTGGCCGTCTGGCTGGGTTTGGCTCTTGGGTCTTTCAGTTTCTCTCTCTTGTTCAGGTAGCTAATTTCTATTCCGCTATCCAGTTCACTAATTCTTTCCTCTTTATTCTGCCATATCTACTGAGCTTTTAATCTTGGTTATTACATCTTTCAGTTCTAACATTTCCATTTGGTTCTTTTTTTTTTTTTGCGGTATGCGGGCCTCTCACCGTTGTGGCCTCTCCCGTTGCGGAGCACAGGCTCCGGACGCGCAGGCTCAGCGGCCATGGCTCACGGGCCCAGCTGCTCTGCGGCATGTGGGATCTTCCCGGACCGGGGCACGAACCCGCGTCCCCTGCATCGGCAGGCGGACTCTCAACCACTGCGCCACCAGGGAAGCCTCCGTTTGGTTCTTTATACTTTCTTTTGTTAACCTTTCTATTTTTTCTCATCTGTTTCAAGTGTCAGTATGTTTGTAATTACTTGTTGAAGCACGTTTATCGCGGCTTCCCTAAAATCTCTGTCAGATACCCCAACATCTCTTGTTATCTCAGTGTCAGCACTTACTGATTGTCTTTTTTCACTCATTTGAGATCTTCCTGGTTCTTGGTCATGACGAGTGAGTTTCTATGGAAACCTGAACAGTTTTATGTGATGTTCTGAGACTCAGGGTCTTACTTGAAGCTTCTGTGCAGCTGGCTTCCTCTGACACACCTGGGCAGGGGAGGGGCACCCCTTGTCACCGCCAGGTGGCCGTGGATGCGCGGGTTCCCACTCGGCCTTCGCTGACACCCGTGGGGGTGCGGGTGGGCACCTGCTCTTCCGAGTGGTCCCCACCAACACCACGGGCGCGGGGAGGCTTGTTACCAGCCGGTGAGGAGCAAGCCCCTGTCCCTACCTGGCCCTGCCGACACACCTGGTGCTACGGCCTCCTGGGGGTGGACGCCCAGGCTCCCACTCAGCTTTGCTGGCCTTGGAGGGAGTGGGACCAGGGCTGTTCTGTGTGTCTGGCTGTAAGAGGGCAGTCACTGTCCGAGTGTTTTCTTCTTGCTGAGAGAGCAGGCTTTTGACAGGCGTTTTGTCTGTGCTTGTGGGTGTGTCCCAGGTCTTCAGCTGTGCTACCAGGAGGAAGAGGGAAGAGCGTGTCTACTGCATCTTCCAGAAGCGGAAACACATTCTTTTTTAAGTGCCTCTGGCCGAGTCTGACGTACAGTGGGGTCTGAGGAATGCTAGGCCACTGACTTGGCAGTGACTTGGCTCAGATGACACCCACGCCAGGCTGTCCTTGGAGCACCTTTCATGAAGGTGACCGTGGTCCCCATAAAGGGACCTGAGTAAGAGTGGCCCGTATCAAAGGCGCTGGTGATGGCCCACCATGTCCTAGAGGGCGTCCTGGAGGGCTGCTTGGGTCAGGGGAATGGAGGGGCTTCGCGTGTGGCTGGCAGTGTCCCGGGAGTTGTTCACCTTAAGCATATATTCTGTGTGGTTTTCTGCATTTGTGTTTTATTTTACAGTTTTAAAAAAGAGTCTAGAAAGCCTTTTCGAAGGTGCCGCGCTTCTGCCGATCTCTGACCGTGGCCCTTTGTCGCGCAGGCCTCAGCCCCACGGAGCTGCCGTTCGACTGCCTGGAGAAGACCAGCCGGATGCTCAGCGCCACGTACAACTCGGAGAAGGCCGTGGTGAAGACGTGGCGCCACCTGGCCGAGAGCTTCGGGCTCAAGCGGGACGAGATCGGGGGCATGACGGACGGCCTGCAGCTCTTTGACCGCATCAGCACGGCCGGCTACAGCATCCCGGAGCTGCTCACCAAGCTGGTGCAGATCGAGCGGCTGGACGCCGTGGAGTCCCTGTGCACAGACATCCTGGAGTGGGTGGGGATCCCACCGCCCGCCGCCCCGCCGCCCCCGGCGTCCTGAGCGGGGCCCGCGGACCCCGTGGCTGGGCTGCCTCCCGTGCACCAGGGACGCCTTGCTGGTCCGAGAAACGGGAGGAAACAGGCCCGTCTCCCGGTCTAACCAAAGACAGAAATCCACGTGGACACGCCAACCCGCCGGCCTCGCCAGCCCCAGCGAAGTCTGTGCGCATCCGTGCGTCCTACCCGCCACTCCCTCCTCCGCGGACACGGTCGGCCCCACCCGTGTGCACCAGCAGTGCCGGGAGGACAGACGTGAAGCCTCTGGTCCCTGGCTGCGGGGAGTTCACAGCCCGGGAGAGACAGACGTTCGCCTGGAAGACGGCACACAACCCGAGCGGGGGAGCGCTTCCTCTGGGAGATGAAGCAGGTGGGCGGGCGTCGCCACGAGGAACACAGCTCCAAGGCTGCGAAAGCGGCAAGAGGCAGGCCCCGCGCCACGCCCTCCCGCTCCAGGCTCAGCGTGGGTCTGAATCACCCACGTGGCCCTGGGTCACCGTCTCCCTGCAGCCCTTCCGGTCACACGGAAGCCCCTGCCACCGGCCCCACGCGCTGGTCCGCAGGGCGTCCGGTCAAGGGCCGCCGCCTTGAGTCCAGCCTGGGGGCCGGGGTCCCTGCACCGCTTCCCGCTCTCATCCGCACTCGGATGGCGCCCTCTGCGGGCAGCAGTGCTCAGGGACACAGGCCACTGGCTTCAGACAGAAACAAGTGGTCGGCTCTGCTTGGAAAAGGAAATCACGACTTCCTGAGAGGCCAGCCACGTAACCCCAGGTTTCCTCGTGGCGCCTTCCGAGCCCGTCACGGAACGTGAGGCCTGCAGCCACGGAGCGCCTGGGCTCGGGGTCTGGGGACCTGGTCTGCTCGTGCCAACGTGGGCCATTTTCGTCCCCTGCCAGGCCTCAGTTTCTGTTCTGCAAGTAAGAGGTTAGTCTGTGATTCTGAATCAGGGAAGATAAAGTTCAAGTGAGCAAAAATGAAATGGAGCTGCAGGAGGTGCCAGGCCTTCCTAACGTCAGCATTCCTGAACATCCCCCGTGTGTCACAGGACTTTTAACAGGCACGTGTCCAGTGTTTCACAGTAACTTTGCTGACTTCATGGCCCTTTAAACATACTGTAGTAAGTTTTATCAGGAATCTAAGTTGAATAATAATATTTTTAGGCATTTATTGAGTGTATGGCTTTCCACCTTTGCTCAGCAAATACAGGAAACTATATATATATTTCTTTTTTACCAGAAAGCCAACCTGGTATTTCTGGAATGCATGCTACCCTAGTTGGTCATGGATTAATGTTCCCGTAACATACGGTTGGTGTTGATTTGTTCATATTTCTTTTAAACTTTTGAACCTCTTATTCTTACTTTCTTTGACAATTTTTGGTACTGGGTTCATGCTATCTGTATAGAATGAATGTTTTTTCCTACATTCTGGGCCAGTTTAAATAGCTTTAAATATTTCCTCTTTGAAATGTTAAAACAATTCACCTGCAAAACATCTGTAATTAATGTCATTTTTAAAATTAATTTTCACGCTTCTATAAGACTTTAATGATTTTCTACTGCAGATTTCTTGAGGCAATTCTGAAAGTTTGTCTTTTTCTAGAAAACAGTCCATTCCATCCAGATTTTCAAATTTATCAACATAGGGCAATACGGAATTTATTCGTAATTTTAAAAGCCTCCCTTACTTACCCTAAATATATATTTTTATTCTTCACATGTTGCTGGCTTTCTGTGTTTTGCCATGTCTGTATACGTATTTTAGTTTTCAGTTAAAAGCAATCTCTTCTGCTTTTAATAGTGGTTACGCTGACATTTTCCAAAAGCCTTCTTCATCCTTCCTTCTTCTGTCGAAGTCAATACTGAGATGGACGGTGAAAATGCAGAAAGCTGATGCTTTCACTAGAGCCCCCGCTCTGCACCTAGATCCCAGGGCCCCCGTCAATTCTGCTTTTGACATCGATTAATAGAGTCTCATCCAAACACTCTTAACTATTGCTTTCCCCATTATTTACCCTTTTGAGGAATTTAACGTTTCACTCCATTTTATACACAAATTACAACAGATCTTTAAACCTATTTACGTTTCAGTGGTTCCAGAGCCCACTACAGTCTTTCGGTACGAGGCTGAGTTAATAAACTCAATTTTAAGTTGGTTACAATAATCTGTGCAGTTTCTTTTCTCAGGAATGGTACGTAAGTGGATAACTTCTGAACACCTGCAAATCTGAAAACACCGACGCCAGGCATGTTCACTAGGTGTGAGTCCTCCCGATTGACCTCTGGCACCGCAGGAGCTGGCTTGCTTTTCTCCTCCTGCAGGTAGCGGCCCATCACGCCTGGCGTGCGCTCACGGGCCTTCGGTCCCCACTCGACTCCGGCTCTCAGCTCGGCTTCTGCTCGGCCTGTGCCCCGTGGCCCCTTCGGAAGGAGGCGCCAGCCCCGCCGCCGTGCGCCGCCGCCCTCTCCCGGGACCTCCCCTGCCCCCCCAGCGCTGGCTCCACCTCCTCAAGCACTGGTGATGGGTTTCTCGCGTTCACTGTCGCTTCTGCATTTTTAAGTGCCTGTAAGCCTCACCATCACATTAGCCAGCTCTTTATGGATTTCTGTTTCTGCTTCACAAAAAGCACAGTCTCTCACATTCTTTTGAAGGGGCCCAAGTTTCCTGAGACTTTCTTCCAGATTCTGAAAATGAGACTAAATGCTGGTAGAGGACAATCTCTGTGAGTCTTCAGGATGATTTCCTCTGTGTGTCAGTTTTCTGTCCTACGCCCCGAGCTCTACCCAGACCTCTGGCTACGTCACTCACCTTTGATGGCAAGAGAGCTCTCTGGGTGCGGGAACTATGGCAGCTAAAGTGTGTGTACATACGCTTCTAGAAGGGGGACTTTTAACATATTAAGAAAACAGAACAATGACACGCTCTAACCTTGTTCCCACATGAACGCCAATTTATTCCAAAGGATTTTCCTAAAACATTTTTACAAAACGTAACTCCAGGCTCTTAACCCTGAAAATTCCATCGTGTACATTAGTACCACCTTAGCCGAATGGAAAAAATCCACATTCCACAGCTTCTACAGGTTCCATTTTAAAGGTTAAAAGAATTTTTCCATTTTTCATGATAAATGATGCTACTCATAACTTACTTGGTCGTTACTTTGGTGATTTTTACAGTCTTACAAGTAGCAACGCATAGGTAATACCTATAAATAATAATGAGCCAGCCTAAGGGTTTGTACTGGAGGCCAGGGAGCTGCATTTTGTTAAACCCAAATTGAACAGAGTTGAATTCAGGTTAATACAGAGAAATGCATGCTCTGGATGTGTCGTCCTTTGTATTTCTTGAAGCATCAGATGAACTGTAAAGAGTTCAAAGAGCTTCTTATTACTCCTGTAAGAGAATGAGCACATTAATTTAATTACACACTTAGGAACAGTGAGAGATACGTTATGTGTAAGTGTGGGGAAATGGATAACTAAAGGATTAACATGCCAAGACAAACAAAATAGCTTGTATGAAATAGGCCTAAAGTGGAAAAGTATTCAAGGAGAAAAGAGAATATTTTATCATCCTGAAACGTGCACCCTATTCACTACTGGAGCGGACTTTTCCCTCACAGCCGGAAAGAGTGAAATACTTGACCACCTTATTTTAAGTAAGCTGGGCTTTCTAACGCAGCAGAATATTACCTGGCCTCTTGACTTGGCTCCAAAATACCTTTGCAACCATCCTCTGCATAGTAACCAATCAGTAACTTCACTTTCGATCAGTGAGAATGACACCTGGTAGCGTATTTCCCATTTCCTTGTGTACATCCATCTGTTTGCCTCTCCAGTAACCCCAGTGACCACCACCCGATACAGAAGGGTTTACAGATTTACCCTGAGACTTGCTTGGGCGTCAGCTTCTCCCAACTCCTCATTCAAGCTTCGTTCTAGTTCTTCATCTATGTCTGAAATGAACACGGACTACAAAACACATTGCCAGCCGTAAAGCACTCTGGCCCAAGGACACAGCTGCACTGGGCACTACTTCAACAAAGCCCAGGGATTAAGAGCTGAGAAGGAATTAAACCTAAGTGACGCCACTGCAGCCTTGTGCCACCACAGAGGGTAAACTGGCAACAGGCCTCCTCGAGAATTTACTGATTACAAATCGAGACAATCACAGCCCGTCGGCCTGCAGGCAAAGGAAGACAACGAACTGACAAGTTTAGCTGATACCAGAGCTAAACTCGTAAGTTGGTGAGTTGCGTATGAGGTTACAATTTGACAATAATTCCCTACAGTGCGGTACGGTGTGCGACACCAAACAGAAGAGACGGACCTGCGGTCACACAACCACAAGGAATTTCAGGATGCGTTGTATTCACCATCCCTGCATGCTGAGGCCTGGCGAGACACCCAGGTTCGCTGCCATGGAAGTCACAGGCGAGGGGATGGGGGCGGGGCGGGCAGAGGAGCTGAACCAGCCCAGCGCTGCACTGTCATAAAAACGCAACGGACAGAAGGTGCTCAGAGGTGCCTCAAGGGAAACACTGGCATATACAAGACTCCAGGAAAACACGGCTTAAAGCCTATGTCCTTTTTTTATAATTTATAAACTGGTTTTACCGATGTGTGCATTGGGGAAAGAAGAAATATGAAAAGAAAGCCCTCAATTCTTGCAATAAAACCAAACCAGTGGCAGTAGCATGCCCATAAGAGTTTGTTACCAGCATCATTTAAAATCTTTTCTGCCTGATTCATTCTCTTCCCTAAACTCACTGCAGTCAATAATAAGGATCTACAAAATAGATTGTTTTATTCTCTCCCTTATTTTCACCTGTTGCGTCGCAGAACACCAGTGTGCAGGAAGCTGTTCGAGGGTTCACTCTGTCCCTAAGCGTGTGGTCTTGGATCAGTGTTAATATTCTACACATTTACTGGAAACTTTGATTTAGTCATCACAGTTGAGCCACTACAGGATTCGGAAACATCTAAATGACCACAGTAAGATACGTCCTAACAAAAAATGTTAGAAACACGAAATTCTTACTTGATTTTGGACAGTTTCTGTAGGATGATGCTGAGCTTCTCTAGGATGTGGAGGTCGAGCTTCGGGCCCCGGAGCAGCACCGAGCAGGTTCGGAAGAAGAGGGAGCAGCTGCACACCTGCAGGAAGGGCTGCAGGAACCCTGCGAGACAGGCAGGTCCGCGGTGAGGGGCCAGCGCGCCTGCGGATGGGCTCACCAACACTGAACTGGGTGTTCATTCTTTCCCCTCCTAAACTATGGGGAAAGTACCATCATTTGAAGAATTAAAATACTACTGGCTCTTGTTGAACGATGCAAACCGAAGGTAAGACCATTTCCCCTGGTGTCAAACTTCCATTAAGCGGAATCTAGAAGAAAGTCCGTAAGAGGAGGCTGTTTAAATACTTAGCAGTAAGAAATTCTGTTGGGGTAGTAATTCTTTAAAAACCCTAAATTTAAGAATTTCATTTATGTGCTAATGACAACTTACATAATCGCTGAATAGGAAAAAACTTTTTAAAGCATAAAAGCAAAAGTGGGAAAGATTCATAAAAGAAAAGATTGAAAAATTTTATAAGGTAAAAAACTTTAAATGTCTATGTAAAAGAAATGAGAACAAATTAAAAGGCGAAAGCTCTAAAAAACAAAACAAAAGGGAAATGCCAAACTTGGTGGGGCGGGAGTTGGGGGCAGAAATCTCCTCGTAATATATTTGCCAGAAGAATTGATATTTTACTATAAAAAGAGCTCCTATAAATCACTAAGAAAAAGATGGACCTAATATTTTTAGAAATGAGCAAAGGGTGCAAGCAAGCAACTCACAACAGAACAAAAGCAGTAACAACATTCAGCTCAGTGCTGGTGTAGTGAGATAACTGGAATTTGCCAGATTCGTATGAGAGACTGAAGTGTGATATCCTTTGACAGAGACGCAGACAAAGGTGTATGAAAGAGCCCCTGTAAAGTCTGTAACCGTGAAAACTGAAAGCTCCACTGAACAAAACAATGTGTAAAAATGCTTTCCAAGGTGTAAGTCACTTACATTTGTAATTAGGGAAGCCTGGACAGAAACAAAAATCATACAATAACATTAAACTGTGGCCTTTAAAACAGTTAAATTCCCCTGTAAAACTCAGGGGCTCCCAAAATGGAGACAGAACTTTATTTCCAGCACAAATCAGTGACTAAAGGACGTAAGAATAAGAGAAGTCTGCGCTCATCATTCTTTTTGAGCACATAAGCACAGCCGGAAGGACTCTATGCCAGTATTTTGATGGTGTACTGAGGAAAATAAACTATTAAGTGGTGAAACTGGCAAACCCCAAAATAACAGTCGGAGGAATGTTCTGGTAACAGGAAGTGAAAGCTGGTGCATGGAATCAAGGTTGTGCCCTTTGCACGGGACCCCGTGGTGAGAAGCTGGAGGGGAAATGCACACCTCCCCACGGGAGCCCACCAAGTGTCTACATGTGTTTCGATCTCAGACACACAGACACTTTCTGAAGAATGAACTTTAGGTTACGAGTATGGTGCACATAATCTGCAAATATATTAAAAATGCACCCAGAGTTCAAGCAGCTTCGTTAAGCAATTGTACACCTTCCTCGGTTCAGATCCTGAGACCCGTGGTGCAAGTCACTCTCAACCGGAAGGCTGACCACTGCACAGCTGACGAGTGAGGTCCGGGGAGAGGGACAGCCCCCAGTCACTGCCGGAGCCACCTTGGGGGGTTCTCAACACTGCCACAGGCCACAGTATCAATGCTTTCCATTTAAGAGCCCGCAAAACACCTAAGCAAGTTATGATAGTTGTTTGTAAATTGCAAAAGTGTAAGAGAGTGCATCTCCCTTTATTTTGCTTTACTTTATGTGTAAATCAGGTCCTGGCATGAATAAAACACAGATATTTACAAGTAAGCACTTCCAAATAAAAGTGAACTTCCTTGTATGACCTCTGTAATGGAAAAAGGCCAAGACCAGGCAAAGAGTTTAATACACCCGCATATTTTAAAAGTAAAGCTTATAAAGGTCTTTTAGAAGCAGAAGAGGTTCACTGGACTGACTTCCAATCTCTCTTCTGACCTGTGAGACAGACGTCAAACAAGAGAAAGGAAACGCAAAGATTCATATATGCATTCGGTTAGGTTTACCTATAAAGGTGAAACATTATAGTCAACATTTTCTTCAGTACTACCGTGTTTAAATTAATTATATATTTTTTAAGCTTAGAAGAATTTCAATTTGAATACACGTGGCCAGTACGAGAGAGGAAAAGAAGAACCAAAGGCCCAAAAGGCCAGGTGGCTCCTCTTCTAAACTTCACTGATGTCTTCACTGATTAAAATGGGAAGATAAAAGTGCTTGAGAGAATTTCTCTCCCCAACACCTAGTCATATGGATCAAAAATTGTAAAACAAATGAAACAAAAAACCTCATTTACAAAAACCAAACCCACACACAGACAAAGGAAGGGGAGAAGTCCTCGTCACGACCTTAAAACTGGCAGCAGGCAGCCCAGGACAGAAGCATGGAGTTCCAGAGCAGGGCCTGAGCCCACCTCGACGCCCCTCTTCCGCAAGACACGGGGGAGGGGACACAACCTCGGGAATTCTCACCAACCCCCCCACCACAAACCCGCAGAGGAGCCACTGCCGCCTCTTCACTCCTCTGACAGGGAATCAACTGAAAACAAAGTCCCAGAGCGAACTGTACTGGGAACCAGCTGAAGCCAAGAGAATTTCTCTATGGGAACAGGACACCCACGCCTCCCACTAACTAGGTTAAATGAACCCAAACGAGATAGTTTAGCAGAATCTGAGAAGTGAGAACACAGCCCCGAGAATCTGGCAAAGAGCACGTCACCACCAGAGCCACCGGCTACAGGAAAGAACGGATACATTAGGGAAAAGGGCTTTCAAACTGTGGCACGGAAGGGAGAGAAAACCTGGACTGGGACAAATGGTAGGCAGAGTGAGGAAGGCCCACCCCGTCCACGAGGACAGGGAACCAGAGTCATCAGAGACAGATGAACCGGTTTGCAAGGCAGAAATAGAGACAGATGTAGAGAACAAATGTACAGACACCAAGCGGGGGGCGTGGGGGGGGATGAATTGGGAGATTGGGATTGACATATATACACTAATATGTATAAAATAGATTTAAAAAGAGACAGCACGTCAACTCGGTGAGCATGTTATAGCAATCAATCAACCACTCAATCAACCAATCAATCAGAAAGGGATATAGCACACAAAAGGCAGAGTCAAACCTAAAAGAAAACACAAAGAACAGAACAGTTTTCCATAAGAGTTCTGAGGTCTCAGTTAACCTAATAACAAGGCTAGTCAATAAAATAAGAAAGAAAAGATGATAAACAGGATTTAAGAGAGAGAGAATCAAAACACCTAAAACATCAAGAAACCGAAAAGACAGAGCTGAAAATTAGATTACTATCATAACAATCCGATCATCACACAGAATGAAAACAAAAATGAAAGGACCAGAAAGAAGCCAAGATATGGAAAACCATCAAAAAAGATCCATGAGGACAACTGGTGTTCCTAACGATATAAAGTTAATAAAAGAAAAAGATTACATATTATGTTATATGTGAAATGCTAAGTGGACACAGAACTGGACCTGCAGATCCAACGAGCACAACAGCAACCCAGGCAACATCCAAGGGCTACACCGTGGGCTTGAGGGAGGAAGCAGCTATCAACCACCCAGGAGAGCAGCAGGGCACCACTGCTGGGAAGGCCGGGCTGCCCTCTGGCCTCTCGAGACAGCCGCGAAGCACCACGTGCGACCCAGCATGAGCACTCAGACGGGACCTCCTTGAGTGTAGGCGCCCCGGCAGCGCTTCCAACACAACACGAAGCAGCCTCCACAGCACCTCCTAAACTGGGGGGTGCAAACAGGCGAGGGAGCAAGATTAAGAGAGAGTTCAGGGACTTCCCTGGTGGCGCAGCGGCTAAGAATCTGCCTGCCAGTGCAGGGGACACGGGTTCGAGCCCTGGTCCAGGAAGATCCCACTTGCCGCGGAGAAACTGAGCCCATGTGCCACAACTACTGAGCCTGTGCTCTAGAGCCCGCGAGCCACAACTACTGAGCCTGCGCCCTAGAGCCCATGAGCCACAACTACTGAGCCCGCGTGCCTAGAGCCCATGCTCCACAACAAGAGAAGCCACCGCAGTGAGAAGCCCGCGCACCGCAACAAAGAGTAGCCCCCGCTCGCCGCAACTAGAGAAAGCCAGCGGGCAACAACAAAGACCCAATGCAGCCAAAAATAAATAAATAAAATTAATTAATTAAAAAAAAGAGATCATTGAGAATTAAGAACAGAAATGCAGAGGTTGCAGTCAAAGGACTAATCCTGAGCGCTGAATGTGATTAAATGTAAAACTAACATAAAGCAAAGTAAGAAGAAGAAACTAGCATGAAGCAAATGCGCAGATTCTGCCGTCACAGGAAAGATACAAACTAAACGGCCGGGAAGTGGAGGTGGGGAGAAGGAAAGAGCGGTGGTGCCAGTGCCCACCTTCCACGGCTGGGTGTCAGCACTGCCTAAACCGAGCGGTGCAACCAACAGGGCACACTTAAAAATGGTTAAAATGCAAGATTTTATGTTGTATATATTTTACAATAAAAAAGGTAAAAATAGACAGACTTGATGTTTTTCACCTTCTTTTTTTTTTTTTTTTTTGCGGTACGCAGGCCTCTCACTGTTGTGGCCTCTCCCATTGCGGAGCACAGGCTCCGGACGCGCAGGCTCAGCGGCCATGGCTCACAGGCCCAGCCGCTCCGCAGCACGTGGGATCTTCCCGGACTGGGGCACGAACCCGAGTCCCCTGCATCGGCAGGCGGACTCTCAACCACTGCACCACCAGGGAAGCCCTCACCTTATTTCTTAACAGAAGAAGCTTGTGAACATTTTTGACTCAACTCTGCTTCATTTTTCCTGTTAGATTAAGCACGTCTCACTAAATAACGTGTGTAATGAGCCCCCTGTGTTACAGCATCTCCACCTGCCACCCACCCACCCGGCCCCCTCCTCCAAGGACACATGCACAGGACGGTGTCTGCAATTACATCCACCGAACACTGATGATGGGTATTTCCAAATGACAAGGTTTCTGGGGATTTTTTTGGAAAAAACACTTAATGCTCTCTACAGTTCTGCCTTGCTTGAATGGTTTTTTTTTTTTTTTTGAGTACTGAAAGTTCATTTATATTTAATTTTCAAATTGTGGTGAAACATGCGTAACATAAAATTTACCATTTTGACCATTTATAAAAGTGTAGTCTTTGTTAGTGTGAAGCGCGTTCACGCCGTTGGGCAAACATCCCCCCGACCCCCCCCCCCCGAGCTCTTCATCTTCCCCAGCTGACTCTGTCCCCGTGAAACACCAGCCACCCCTCCAGCCTCTGCCCCCACCACCTACTTCCTGTCTCTATACGTCTGATGACTCCAGGGCTCTCACATGAGTGGAATCATGCAGGATTTATCCTTCTGTATCTGCCTTATTGCACTGAGCACAATGTCCTCAAGGCTCATCCAAGGTGTGGCAGGTGCCAGCACCTCCTTCCTCTTTAAGGCTGAGTAATATTCCACTGTGTGCAGACCACACTTTCTCTTGCTGCCTTCAAGATTCTCTGTCGTTGACTTTTTTTTTTTTTTTTTGCGGTAAGCGGGCCTCTCGCTGTTGTGGCCTCTCCCGTTGCGGAGCACAGGCTCCGGACGCACAGGCTCAGCGGCCATGGCTCACGGGCCCAGCTGCTCCGCGGCATGTGGGATCTTCCCGGACCGGGGCACGAACCCATGTCCCCTGCATTGGCAGGCAGACTCTCAACCACTGCGCCACCAGGGAAGCCCTGTCGTTGACTTTTGACAGTTTAACATCATGTGTCTCCGTGTGGGTCTGTCTCTCTGGGTTTATCCTGAACTTCACTGAGCTTTGGAATTTGCTTAGCTTCTTAGATTTGTAAAACCATGTCTTTCCTCAAATTGGTAAGCCTTCAGCCCTAGTTTTTCATATCACCTTCGTGAATTCTCTTAGCTGGATCTTCTGGATGACTCGCTGCAGCTTCTACACCAGCACTTGCTGCTTCCTCTCGCTCTTTCATGTTACGGAGGCAGCTTCTTTCCTGAAACCTCATGAACCGACCTCGCCGGCTTCAGACTTTTCTCCTGCAGCTTCCTCACGTCTCTCAGCCTTCAAGAACTGAAGAGGCAGGGGCCTTGCTCTGGATTAGACTTTGGCTTAAGGGAACGTTGTGGCTGGTTTCATCTTCTGTCCAGACACCGAGACTCTCTGCAATCAGCAAGAAGGCTATTTTCCATTCTTATCATTCCTGTGTTCACTGAAGCAGCACTTTTAATTTCCTTCAAGAGCTTTTCCTTTGCACTCACAGCTCGGCTAAGTGTTTGTTGCAAGAAGCCTGCCTTTAGGCCTATCTTGGCTTCCGACATGCCTTCCTCACTAAGCTTCATCATTTCTAGCTTTTGATTTAAAGTGAGAGACGTGTGAGTCTTCCTTTCACTTGAACACTTTGAGCCACTGTAGGGTATTAACTGGCCTAACTTCAATACTGTTGTGTGTCAGGGAACAGCGGCCGGCAGAACAGTCAGAACACACACATTATTAAGTTCACCATCTTCTAAGGGTGCAGTTCATGACCCCCCCAAACCATTACAAGAGTAACATCAAAGACCACTGATCACAGATCACCACAACAAATATAATAATAATGAAAAAGTGTGAAACACTGTGAGAATTACCAACATGTGACACAGAGACAGGAAGTGAGCAAATGCTGGGGGAAAAATGGTGCCAACCGGCTTGCTCAAGGCAGCGTCGCCACAAACCTTCAGTATGTTTAAAAAAAAAAAGTACTTGGAAAAAGCACAATAGAGCAGGGTGTGCTTGCAAATGTACATATTTTTGGATACTAAGACTTTTTGGTTTTTTGCCAGTTTCCAAACTTCTATTACTTTTATAATAAAAGTAAATTATACTTGAAAAAAACAAGGTGTGCAAAATGTACTCAAACACATTGTTGCCATTCAGGTGTGTCACCTCGGACAAGATGGTTTCTGGGGCACACGAGAGAATGAACTAACAATACAAACACAAACTTAAATGTTCTATTCAAACTACGTCTGACAAGAAAAGGAAAGTATTCTTTAAAATAAAGTAAGACTCATGTCCTTACACAGCTAAACCCAGATAAGTAACAGCTTTTACCACTGACAGGAAGAAAAAAAAGAAACCACCGAGTAGTTTTCTAAAAGCACATTGCTCAGTTATTGTACGATTTACATTCACGCCCAAAACAGATAACCAGAAGCCCTCAATCTAAAAGTAACAGTGTGCTCACAATACGTATGTTCAGGTAAATCAACGCACAGCCCTCAATTTACACTCAAGGAAACACGTCACAGCAGCTTTCCAAGAACTCTGCCTGCACAGCTAAGGGCAGCCCTCACGCCTGGGGAGCAGCGGGGCCGGGCAGAGAAGGGACCCTGCGGCCGCAGGGGCCCAGGACGGACGGAGCTGCTACCGCTTCTCCACCTCCGCACCGAGGACCAGTCTTCTTGAACTTGCCACCCAGTGCCGGGAACCCAGTACACTTTCCCCAAATACTGTCACGACAGTCAGTAAACAAGGCGGCCACCAGACTAGGTGGCTCCAGTCCCCCCAGGTCACAGCCCACCAGACAGAGCAGAACCCAACCAGAATCTGAGAAACCGAACTCAAGAACAACGATCCTAACAGCCAAATAAGGCAAACATTATATTAGACACAAATACACAGGTGCTTCGCTTTGCTTCTGTGTCTTGCCTACAAACCCCCTGCCCGGGGCCGGCCACCGGGCACCCGGCCTTGCGCACTCACTCCCAGGCTCAGGTCCCGTCTGTGGGCTCCGCCTCCTGAAAGGCATAATCAGAAATGCAACACAGGGAAAAGGAGCAGCTCCACGTGAAAAGGAATGACCGAAGCTAAATGCTGCTTCTTACAAGTCGAGAGCTCACCTGGGGCCCAAACAACAAGGCAGCCAAAGCGAACCAGAGCACCCGGGCTCGGCACCCCCGTCCGTATCCGGGCTAGGTGAGGGGCCACCGCCCGCAAGTCAGAAGAGCGCGCTACCCCAGCACGACCGCCGGAGGGAACTGGGTCCCCACCCCCCCTGCAGGTGGGGTCGTGTCTGAGGGCCCCGCTCCCTCCCAGCCTCAGGGACAACACGGGACACAGAGCGCAGAGAGAGGCTCGAGGACGGGAGTGACGCCGCAGAACGAATCCACACAACCGGGGCCCCCTGGAAACTGCGCCGATTTCGTGGAAATGTGGACGAAGGGTCAGGGGTGGGACTAAAGACGCTACCACACAGCATGTAGGGTATAAGAGGCACCAGGGCCTGACCCGCAGAGTCACACCGTCAGAAGAGATGTAACACTCACTGGATTCCACTGTCATCTGCAGCAGGCTGTCGACGACGCAGGACAGGAGCCCTTTGCTGGAAATCTTCAGGTGGCTCAGCACCACCGGGACAGCCTGGTACTCCAGGAACAGGCTCTTCCCTTCATCCGCCTTCAAGTCCAGACACAGAGAGTCAAACGCCTGCGCCAGGTAGTCGGCTGAAAGACAGGGCGTCAAACAGCGGCTGCGTCAGTGGTCCAGCTGGTAACAGACGCGGACGGCAGGAAGGGAACACCGCCACTTCCATGGATCCAAGAGGAAAGGAAAAACTGAACGACCAGAGGCGACAGGCTGAAGGCCAACGGGGACGGACATTACATTATGACAGGGCAAAAGTCGTTCAGATTTCCCTACTGTAACGCTTAAGTCACAATAAACACCGTTCCTTCTCTACATCAAGAAAGAAAACAATGGATGCTTAACAGTAAACACCACGAGTAATGTTGGTCCCCATATCTGCCTGTAACTACCACATGCTTCCACAGATCTCAACAGCATTAGTACCGTGATCTTGACAACGCTCCTGAGATTACTGTTGCCACACGGTCACCTGTTTCAAAATGCAAGTTCATACAAACGTGCTCAGTGGGTTTTAAACCAGGGTTTCTGCCCTCTGACCCAGACATAACAGGAGCCCCTCAAAGAGCCCCAGGAGACTGACCCGCCCGGAGTCTCCTGCAATGCCTCCACCGTGACGAATGGCTGGAGATCCGACCACAGCCGACGCAGGGACGGCACCTGCGGTCAGGAGCCCTGGAACGTTCTCCAAGATGTTCCACGGGTGACTGGGAAGCACTGATGTGACCGGGATCAACGCAGATGAGTTAAGATACTTCAATGGCTACAACAGTTTACACCGTGCTTTCAAATGTGCAAGAACATTCCAGTTTTCTAAAACTCTTTCAACACACTATTCGAAGCAACAGAAACTGTTCATGCTGTTCACGCACTAGTGAGTTAATTTTTCTGCTGAAAGTTCTGTTTAAAGAAGGCTCAGAAGTGTTGTGAAACACACTGAAAATATGACAGGATCACCACTAAATTCCTGTCCTCTGGCCTCAGGTTTTGTATCTTCTTTGCTGTCCATGCTACGCAAACTAAAGAAATAATTAGAGCCCTAATTACTAAGAATGAGAAGCTGCTGGGACTTCCCTGATGGCGCAGTGGTTAGGAATCCGCCTGCCAATGCAGGGGACACGGGTTCGAGCCCTGGTCCGGGAAGATCCCACATGCCGCGGAGCAGCTAAGCCTGTGCGCCACAACTACTGAGCCTGCGCCCTAGAGCCCGCGAGCCACAACTACTGAGCCCGCATGCCACAACTACTGAAGCCCACGCGCCTAGAGCCTGTGCTCCACAAGAGAAGCCACCGCACTGCAACGAAAGCGGCCCCCGCTCACCGCAGCTAAAGAAAGCCTGTGCGCAGCAACGAAGACCCAACACAGCCAAAAATAAATAAATAAATTTATTAAGAAAGAAGAATGAGGGGCTTCCCTGGTGGCGCAGTGGTTGAGAGTCCGCCTGCCGATGCAGGGGACACGGGTTCGTGCCCCGGTCTGGGAAGATCCCACATGCCGCGGAGCGGCTGGGCCCGTGAGCTATGGCTGTCCGGAGCCTGTGCCCCGCAACGGAAGAGGCCACAACAGTGAGAGGCCCGCGTACCGAAAAAGAAAAAAAAAAAAAGAAAGAAGAATGAGAAGCTGGGAATAACCTGTGTGAAATTAAAACACATGTGAAAGAATTTTTAGAACTTAAGATCTGTGCCTCTGTGTCTATTTATAACACACTTCATCTTTACTTCTGGTAGCATCTGGCCCAAGGCACACTACTGCACTTAACTTCTGAGCTTCCAGAGCACTGCAAAGCGACCGTGTATCTAGGTCGGCAAAGCTGCAGCTGCTCTCCGGAGCTGCCTTGCTGAGGCGGGAGAGCGCTGACGGCTGCAGCTGCTCTCCGGAGCTGCCTTGCTGAGGCAGGAGAGCGCTGACGGCCGCTCCCAGGTACAAGCACCACTATAGGTGCTGCCCTGCTGCATCTGACACCAAGTCCTCTCCCTTCTCACTCGGCATTGCCTCAGATTAAACAGGCCGAAGGCTGCACGATACAGCAGGTTTGCAAACTTAAAAAGTAGTCCTTTATTAATCTGGAGCGGATACAAAGATGGTGTTTGGTTATTTTATTTTTATTTTTTTCGGTACGCAGGCCTCTCACTGCTGTGGCCTCTCCCGTTGCGAAGCACAGGCTCCGGATGCGCAGGCTCAGCGGCCATGGCTCACGGGCCCAGCCGCTCCGCGGCATGTGGGATCCTCCCGGACCGGGGCACAAACCCGTGTCCCCTGCATCGGCAGGTGGACTCCCAATCACTGCGCCACCAGGGAAGCCCTGGTTATTTTTTTAAAGTGGTCTAATCTTTCGAAGGGAAATTAAAAGTTACCTCCTTACTTTAATTTCCCTAATAATGAAGATTTCCTAAAAACCAATTTAACCTCTAAAAGAGTATTCTAAAAAAGTTTAGTTACCAACTGTGCCAAACCTGGTTTCTTTCTATACACATGCTGTACTACTGAGTGTTTAAGAAACGTCCCGACGTTCAACAAGACCACCTTTTAGTCCTGATCAGAGGCCATCGGTGGGCGACGGCCGGCTCGAGGATCGGATCGGATCGAGTCTCGGCAGTGACTCCGCCTCTGCGGCCGGGCCCACCCGGGACTGTGACCGCAGAAGGCGGCCGAGACCTCCAGCCCAGCAGCCCCTGGTGCGGTGTAGACAGGTGCAGGCGAGGGGCCGCATGGGGGAGGAGCCCAGCCCAGCCCAGCCTCCCAGCGGAGCTGAGCCCAAAGAACCAAGTGTTTACGTGGTCCATTTGAGCAGCGACAGAAACCCAACGGCATCCAACAGATTGATTCTGTCTCAGGGGAAACCAACCCTGAGCGGTTTAATAACAGCAAACAGCAATGACGGCCACAAGGAGAGTGGCTAGCGTACTGCTTAGGGGCCTGCTGGACGCCAGAACGCTGCGGTGCCAACACAGAAACGGGAGGGGCCCACGCTGCACACCACTGACGGGGCTGAGCCTGTGGCTGCAGAGCTGAGCTCTCACCTGCCGGCCACGCTGCCGCCTCCCCAGGCCAAGCCTTCCTGCCCCGGAGCACGGCAGTCACACCCCGCACCCCTCTAAGGCTGAGGGGTGACAGCATAATCACAAACACACAAACCTGTGTAGGTCGCGGGCCGAGAGCGGGTAGGGCAGGCCTACAGAACAAGCCCTGACGCACACATTAAGTCAAACAGGAGAAGGCTGTCCCTAAGACAGGTAATCCCATCACGTAAGATTCTCATCACTTCTTCTAATCCTCGTATCTTTACACGGATCAAGTGTAAAGATCAAGTGTGCACGCACAGAGAGTTGTATTAAAATGTTTCACGCTGATTCCCACACCTATGCAGTATCATTGTTGATGACGCATGACATTTCTCTGTCCTCGAGAAAGATCTGGCTCCCTTACAGTTTGTTCTTCTGTAAAAATGACAACCCCACGTCCCTCCTCAGGTTCCTGTGGGGAGGAACCCTGAAACCACCGAGTGTGGCTAGAAGAAGACCGGCAACAGCACGAGAACCCACCCACTTTCTCCACCAGCGCAGACAGCACACCAGCAACCTGGGACTTCGTTCCCTTTTGAACTGTTTCCTTACAATAAGTCTTATTAAACGTTAGCATACATCTTGGTGGCTCCTGAAACCAGAATGCACTTCAAAAGTGATCCTAAACTACAGCGCGATCAAAGCTGTACATGTCCCCTCCGGTGGCACATTCCCCGATCACTTCGCTTTGTGTGATGGGTCTGAGGTCGCAGCTCACAGTGAATGTCAGAGAGCCGCACAGCAGTGACGGAGGGCGCAGGCTTAGCCTCCACGTATCACCTGCAGGACGGAGGTGAGAGAATGCTGCCCCCTCGCCACCCTGCTGGAAGGGTCGGAGCAGCCAGTATGCGGCGCTTAGCCCAGGACAGCAGGCACTGTGTAGGTGTCTGCTATTACTACCTCTGATGGTCTCGGGGAGTCACACTGGAGGGCCAAGAGGTGGGCTTTAGAAAGAGCTGAGCTGAACCACGCTGTCAAACACTGCTGTGTGGCCCCGGCACACAGGTCTAGGCTCTGGGACCTAAGAACCACTCAAATGGGGATAACCATGTTCAGACAACATACAAAGGGCTTGACATGACAGTGTCAAATCCACACCAAGGATCACTACCTGCGTCGATTCTCAGGAACAATCTACCCACACTGTCCAGTCAGTGGAACAGGAAATCACCTTACAGACCCACATATTTTTGGGTTATTAAGCATTTAATATTATGTGTATCATCCAACACATCTATTCTCCATTGTTTCTACTAAATTTACCGATATTGTAACAGACACTTCTATTTTATAAGTAGGAGATGTCCTCTCACCAAGTCTACTGTTTAATTTAAGAGCTTTTCTTACGCTTACTTTTTTACTTTTCCCGGAACTTGCTGCAGTGTGTGGCAAGACAGCGTGTGCCTCAATCCCCTTTCCCCACACTTGCACCACCGCCCCTAACGGCGCTTCCTAGGTGCCCTCCTGCTCTCCTGGCTCTTCCTCGGCTTTCTGGCTGAGCCCCAACGGCCCCCTTCCAGCCCTCAGGACCTCTCTGGGGCACCTGACAAGTGAAGGCTGACAGGGGACCAGGGGACCAGCTCCACAGGGACTGGCTTATGATTCCATGTTCTTAAAAAACTGGCTTGGACCAGGAAGCAATCAAATTCATTAATTCAGTAAGTGCACACGAAGTGCCGGTTGTGTGTCAATTCGGGACTATTTTCCTATTATAAGGTTTTATATCAATATTACTCATTTTTATTATTACACATCACAGTTGTTTTACAATCTGCGAAGGCAAAGCCTCCGCCCCAGGGCTGCTATTTCACTTGTTTCCTTTAAATTAGCACACTCACTGCAAATATTCTTTCAAATAAACTTTTCTACTACTCTCTCAGCTTACACAAACCATATTGGAATTTTAATTGGTACCATTAGATGCAGCCACCTGGGGTGTCTTATAGATTCTAATAATACTCTTGGTCTTCCCGGGTAAGAAGAACGAAAGTCCTTTATTGCTGCCCTTTAACTTCAGCGATAATCTTTATCAACCTGTTCATTCACCCATTATTTACCAAATCTTTACTTATGTCCTGTTATATTTCACAACAGATGAGGTTTTACAGATCCCATGTTAGATTAATATCCACATTTTTTACATTATTTTGTTTTGCTTACATGAACAAGATCTCTTTTTTTCACACATTACAGCTGCTTGTTACTGATGGTCACGGTAGTTACGCTCTAGTCACGACAGTAGTCAAAATCAATGGACTTTTGTGAATTTCCTCTGGAGCCCGTTTTCTGAAACCCAGATTAGGCCTTAGACCACTCGGGCTGCTGTAACACAATGCCAGAGACTGGATGGCTGGGAAAGGACAGAAGGTCCTGCTCGCAGCTCTGGGAGTCTGGGGTCGAGGTGCTGCCGGTTTGGCGTCTGGCGAGGGCCCTCCTCCCCCTTCACGGTCTTCTTGCTGTGTCCTCGTGTGGTGGAGGCCCGAGGGAGCTCTGTGGGGTCTTGTTCATCTGGGCACCACCCTCACGACCTGAGCGCCTCCCAAAGGCCCATCTCCTGACACCACCTCCCTGGGGATTAGGGTCTCCTCAGGTGAACTTTGAGGGGGACACACATTCAGACCACAGCACACTGATCTCTCAGCCAGTTTCTCTGACTGTCAGACTTACACAGAGTACCCATGAGTTACCAGTTTTCTCTATTCCTTTCCAACGTTCATTCCCACTTGTCTAAGGTCACCACAGGTGGCCAGCATGGCCAGTACTGTGCTGCACAGAAGGGGGGCAGGAGGCACCGAATCCCTTCCTGCTTACTTCTCCTTTCCATTCGTTCCATCGGTAATGAATACCACTTTGTACCAAATGACACTATCATGTATGCTGACATGTGGTGGACTCTGGCTTGGCTAATACCCCTTCTCACAAACAACCTTCCAGGCAGTTACCACCCTATCTGTTAAGAAAATAAGAGTCACAGTTTGGTTTTTCCCTTAAATTCCTTATAATCAGGAGAATATACTTCAGAGAAAGTAGTCAAAATAATTGACCACCACTGCGCACTTAAAAAAACCACCAACCAGACTGAGTTATATAATTTAACAGGGAAGGAAGAAAGATGGTCTATTTATTGTTTGACTACATTGGTATCACTCACCTTAACACAAATTCTCATATTTAATAATCCAAAAAAGATAACTACTTATAGCTGTATATCAAAACTGTACTAAAAACGGCCAACTTTGATGGAAACTTTTTTTTTTTGGCTATGCGGCATGCAGGACCTTAGTTCCCCGACCAGGGACCGAACCTGCGCCCCCTGCAGTGGAAGCGCGGGGACTTAACCACTGGACCACCAGGGAAGTCCCTGAAGGAAGCATTTTTAATGCATTCATTTCCTCGTTCCCTCGTATACATCAAGCACCAGGCTGGGTGCGGGGTGTACAGTGGGCAACAAGGCGGTAAACTTACACACGAGTGTGGGGGCTGAGAAACCTTTTCTCTGAAGGGCCACATAACAACTTTATAGGCTCTGGAGGGCAGGCTGTCTCTGATGCCAGCTACTCAGCTCTGTTGTTATATGGCAAAAACAGAGACAACAGGAAACAAATGAACATAACTGTGTTCAAATAAAACTTTATTGACAAAACAGGTGGTGGGCCACATTTGGCCCATGGGCTCTAGTCCGCCAGGCCCTGCTCTAGTGGGAATCAGTAAACTATTAATAGCAATCTCAATACCACGCGGGAAACGCAAGGGCAGTGGCAGCAAAGGTTGCTATGGGCACGTGATCTAAAAGCAGCAACAAGGGCCTCTGGGAGGGGCAACAAAGCCAACCCACCACTCATTTTTCTCAAATTCAGCAATTAAAGTAGTTTCCAACAGTGGGTCACAAGTATAAAACAACTTACAAGCTCATTCTGAAAATGTAAAATATATTCAACTATAGTGTAAGAACTGCTCCACTACAGAGGATTCTCTTCTGGTTACTGACAAGAGATTATACCACAAGCACATCTGAAAGCTTACCTTGTGTGACTGTTTTGAGAACAATTAGAGTTGATAAAAATCTCAGTGGTAAACTGGAGCTCTTAAAGAAAGCAGCTGTCTTTGGTTTACTCTCCCCAGAATGCTCGAAAGAATTACCCTGAAGGCCCTTGGTCACTACTCCTTTGAATATGTCTTCACCCAGTCGCCTCAATGTTGACGTCATAGTCGAATGCTGTTAAAAACATGTACTGTCTTAGTACACTTACTCAGGTTCAGAAAATATGTATTTCAAATACTACAATCCAATATATGAACCAAAAATAAGCCAATCTTTTGCTAATAAAAACAGATCAAATGGAGCTGGAAATATGCAAGACTGGAAAGCAGTAATTTTATAATCAACTTTAAAAAATTATTTATACTACATATTCCTCTAAAAGAAATGGGTACAACTAAGAAATGAGAAACAGTAATTTTCCGAAGAATTAAATTAGGAGAAGCACTATGACAAGATTCCATTTCAAAACATCTAAGAGCAGATCGTGAGAGAGCTCTGGCCCAGAGCAGCCAAAGGAACAAGGAGAGGCTTGTGGGGTCTGGGCTGCCCGCCTCCACCACTGCCGAAGAGCCCAGCATCCCCCAGTGCCCGCTCACACCGATCATCTAGCGCCTCGCTGCTTCACAGCCCAGTCAGATGGTAAATGTCACCACGATTGCGATACATTTTATCCATTTCAGAAGAAAAAAATGCTGGGTTAGAATCATGGACAATTCTCAGGGCGAATCAACTCAAACAAGAAAATGAGCAAAACAGAAATGATGGCATATTAATTCCCTCTAAAACAACACAGGCTCTGACGGTTTTCCACAAATACGGTAAGAAGCCAACACAGGAAAAGCATTCAAACTGCTGCAGATGGGAGTGCTGAAGCCACACTCAGAAATAACTTAAAATTCCCTTTGTTATAAACCCGTATCACTGACTTTTGTAACGGCTTCCCCCATCTTCTGAGGATTTCTGACCCATCTGTACCCAGATAAGCACTGATCTTGCAATGTGGATAAAAAGCATCAGCTCTAGAATTTCTGCACATAAAATCAGAGGCAGATATACTGAGATTTTATGAGTGTCAGAGGCCAACTGATGTGGTGAGTCGCACAAGCAGTGCCACCTAATTCACATATATCATCAATAAGCTTTTGATATCATTAGGAAGAGATAATACATTTGTGCTTTAAAGCCTCAGCGTGCAAAGGTAATAGAAGAAAATATTTCAAAATCCTACTCAGAATAATGCATTAGGAAGACAGGATTAAGGGAATTTTGCTTATGTCTAAAAATAAGCTTTTTGTTTTCCTAAACGTGTGTTGATACTACTTCCCTCTAAGTGGAAACAGAAGAGAAACCAAAGTCTCTGCTGAAGAACGTGATGTCTCACGCACCTGTGCTCAGTGCGGCTCAGGACCCGCCTACGGGGGTCGCTCGCCCCAGGACTTCACCCATATTTTATAGGACAGGTTGCCTTCTCTACTATAAGGCAAAAAACATGTCAAAAACAACTTTGACCCGCCCCCCAGGTTAACAAACTTTTTAAAGTAGAAAATAAGATTTCTGGCCACAAGACTGAGCAGGTATTACCTCCCCCAGTCTTCCTGCTCTGAAGACAACTAAACCCCCTGGACATTGTACAGAAAACAAACACCAGATGACTGAAAGGCGGACAGAAGAAAGCAGGCTGGCTGGGGCCCCAAACACCCAATACGGCTTCAGACTTCCCAGATCTGGAGCCGAAAAAGCGGCCACCAAAGGATAGAGAATGCCCACCCTAACGCCAAGCGCTGATCTCTGGCCACAGGGCGGCAAAGGGCAGACCTGCGAGACAAAAAACGTGCAGACAAGACTGCGCTCCAGCCAAACACCACAGAACAGCCCGTGGCCCAGCCCCCCAAAGCCAGCAAGGTCGTCAGGAAGGCGGGGACTCCCACCCCCGCCAGGCGGAACGGCGGCGTCAGCGGAGGCCACGTGGGAGCCGTGAGGCGCCCCCAGCCCCACCCCCACCGCCTCCCATGGCCACACCGGCTGG
This sequence comes from Orcinus orca, assembly GCF_937001465.1. NCBI lineage: Eukaryota > Metazoa > Chordata > Mammalia > Artiodactyla > Delphinidae > Orcinus > Orcinus orca. The sequence goes on from NC_064571.1 coordinate 757,327, forward strand.
CGGGGAACCAGGGCTTTGACTGAGGAGGCCCCTCGTCTGCAGAGCAGCGCCAGCCAGGCGAGACAAAATGTTTACTAACATCCGGAGTCTCGTGACACAGTGCCGGGATGTCCAGTTTCCAACAGAGAATCACTAGTCACACCAGAAGGACCTCAAACTGAATGAAAAAGGAAAACCAGTACTTGCCAACACCAACATGACAAACACGCTAGAGGAGCTGTGACGAAATGAGAAATTACAGACATTTTTGAAACAAATGAAGAAAGTCAGACAAAGAAGAACAAATATCATATGATATCGCTTATATGTAGAATCTAAAAAAAAAAAAATGATACAAATGAACTTACTTACAAAACAGAAACAGACTCACTGACTTAGAAAACAAACTTATGGTTACCAAAGGGGAAAGGCTGGGGGAATAAACTGGGAGTTTGGGATTAGCATATACATACTACTACATATAAAACAGATAAACAGTAAGGACCTACTGTATAGCATAGGGAACTCTGCTCAATATTCTGTAATAACCTAAATGGGAAAAGAATTTTAAAAGGAACAGATACATGTATACGTAGAACTGAATCACTATGCTGTACACATGACAATAACACAACACTGTTAATCAACTATACTCCAACATAAAATAAAAATTACATAAAAAAAAAAAAGAAGACAAGACAGTTTGTCATCAGACTGCCTAACGGAAGTTCTCCAAACAGGAGAGATGGAAGAAGGAGCTTTGAGACATCGGGAAGGAAGAGCACGGTGAGCTCAAACACAGGTGAGCAGACAGACTTCCCTGCTCATCTTGAGGCATGTTCAACAGCTGAAGCAAAAGTGGTAACACTGTGCAGTGTTAGATTTGTCCTCAAGAAAACTACTTTACCAGAGCCTAACCTACTGGAGTTTTATCGGAGTCCAATCAGCCTAGGGGAAGGGAAATGACACCCAACTCCAGTGAACTCTACGCTCCTGCCCCACCTCAGGGGCAGAAGACCCGAGAAGCACCTGTGAAGTTCACAGGCCAGGGACACGCGCTCCCTGGAAGACTGAGACCTGATCACACAGCCAGAGCACTCCCCTCCACACACCTGCCACCACAGCATTGAAGGCCTATCTGCAGCAGCTCCGGGGCACAGTGCGGCACGTCCAGGTAGCAAGGAAGACACGAGGCACACAAAAGGCAAAGCACAGTTTGAAAAGCCAGAGCAAGCAACAGAATCAGACCCGAATACGGCAGGAATGCTGGAATAATCAGCCTGGGAATTTGAAACAACTATGATTAACATGCCAAGAGCTCTAATGGAAAAAGGAGACAACACAAAAGAACAGACGGATAAAATAGGCAGAGAGATGAAATTCTGAGAAAGAACCAAAAGGAACACTAGAGATGAAAACCACTGAGAATGGAGAAGAGCTTTGCTGGGCTCATTAGTGGAATCTACGGGGCTCCAGAAACAACCTCTGAGCTTGATGATACCTTCTACAGAAACTTCAGAAACTAAAAAGCAAACAGAGGGACTTCCCTGGTGGCGCAGTGGTTGAGAATCTGCCTGCCAATGCAGGGGACACGGGTTCGAGCCCTGGTCCGGGAAGATCCCACATGCTGCGGAGCAACTAAGCCCATGTGCCACAACTACTGAGCCTGTGCTCTAGAGCCCGCGAGTCACAACTACTGAGCCCGTGTGCCACAACCACAGAAGCTCACGCGCCCAGAGCCTGTGCTCCGCAACGAGAGAAGCCACTGCAATGAGAAGCCCGTGCACCGCAACGAAGAGCAGACACTGCTCACCGCAACTAGAGAAAGCCCGCGTGCAGCAACGAAGACTCAACGCAGCCACCCCTGCCAAAAAAAAAAAAGCAAAGAGAAAAAAAAAAGACTGAAAAAATGGAACAGACTATACAAAAATTATGGGACAACTACAAAAGGTGTGACATACAGGTAAGGGGAATACCAGAAGGAAAAGAGAAAAAGAAACAGAATATTTGAAGCAATAATGACTTGAGAATCTCCCTCAAATTAATGTCAGAAACAAAAACACAGAACCAGGAAGCTCAGAGAACACCAACTAGGATAAGTAGCAAAAGAAAAAATAAAACAAAACACTACACCAAAGTGTATCATAAACTACAGAAAATAAAAGCTAGGGACTTCTCTGGTGATGCAGTGGTTAAGACTCTGCACTTCCACTGCAGGGGGCACAGATTCAATCCCAGGTGGGGGAAGTAAGATCCTGCATGTCACGCAGCTGGAAAAAAGAAAGGAAAGAAAAGCTAATGAAAAGAATCCTAATAGAAGCCAGAGGAGAAAACAGCTCACCTATAGCAGAGCAAAGATAAGAATTACATCGAGGTTCTCTTCAAAAACCACATAAGCACGTAGAGAGCAGAAGGAAATATTTAAACTGTTGAGGGAAAAAAACCTGCCAACTTAGAATTCTATATACTGCAAAATTATCCACCAGAAATGAAGCGGAAATAAAGATCTTCTCAGATCAACAAAAACTGAAGGAATTTGTTACCAGTAGACCTGTCTTGCAAGAAATACTAACAAAAATTCTTTAGAGAGAAGGAAATTATATATCTTGGGAAACTTGGATGTACATAAAGTAAGAGCGTTAGGGAAGGAAGAAGTGCAGGTAAAATAAAAACACTTATTTTTCTTATTCTTAATTGGTCCAACAGATAACAGTTTGTTGAAAATAATAGCAACAATGTATTCGATTATGTATGCATGTGTGTGTTTATATGTGCATGTGTGTACAACATATATACACACGTGTGTGTGCTTATGTATAGGGGTAATGAATGACAGCAATGACACAAAGGAATAAAACACAGAAGGAAAGAGTTAGGAATATTTTGTTCTAATAAGGTACTCAACCACTAAAAAGAGTTAAAAAAGTAGTACAATTGACATGCTAAAAAGGATGGAAAGTAGACTATCATATGTCCAGTTAAAGCCACAAAAGAAAGGAAAAGAGTAGAAGAACAAAGAACAATGTCAACAAACAGAAAACTGACAACTTGGGTAAATATTAACCGAACAGTATCAATAATCACCCTAAATAACAACAGTCAAAACACACCAAATACAAGAGACTGTAACAGAAGATCCCTATACACTGTGTACAAGATACCCACTTTAAATCTAAAGGCACATACAGATTAAAAGTATTCAACAAATGGATAAAGAAAGATATGCCATGCTGACAGTAATCACAAGAAAGCTGGAAGAGCTTTGAAATCTTACTTTCAGACAAAACAGGCTTCAGAGCAGGGAAAGTTACCAGGGACAGGAGGGGCATCACATAGTGATGAATAGGTCAATCCTCCAAGAGGGTGTAACAACACCTTGGGTACGGTGATCACTTTTTAGATACAACACCAAAGGCACGATCCGTGAAAAATAACTGATAAGCTGGACTTATGCAAAAGTGTGTGCAAAAGACACATCTGATACAAGACTGTTATCCAAATATACAAAGAACTCTAAAAACTCAGCAATAAGAGAATACACAACCCAATTAGAAAGTGCACAAAGGACCTGGACACCTCACCAAAGAAGATATACAGACGTCAGGCAAACATAAGATGCTCCACATCATACGTCATCAGGGAGACGCAAATTAAAACCACCGTGAGATACTGCTACACACTATTAGAAGGGCCAAAACCCAGAACACAAACAACACTGAGTGCCGGCGAGGATGTGAAGCAACAGGAACTCTCATCACTGCTGGTGGGAATGCAGAATAGCGCAGCCACTTTGGAAGACAGCTTGTAGTTGCTTAAAAAAAAAAAAAAAGTATATTCTTACCATACTATCCAATAATCATGCTCCTTGATATTTACCCAAAGGAGTTGAAAACTTATATCCACACAGAAACCTGCACATGGATGTGATAGCAACTTTATTCATAATTGCCAAAACTTGGAAGCAACCAACATATCTGTCAGTAGGTGATGGACAGATAAACTGTGGTCTATCCAGGCAATGGGACATTACTCAGGGCTAAAAAGAAAAGGGCTATCAAGCCATGAAAAGACAGGGAGGAACCTTAAACGCATATGGCTAGGGAAAGAAGCCAGTCTGAAAAGGGCACACACTGTCTGGTCCCAGCTCTACGACATTCTGGAAAAGGCAAAACTCTGCAGACAGTAAATGGACTGGTGGTTTCCAAGAGTCAGGGGTTGGGGGAAGGCAAGAATAGGCACAACACAGAGGATTTTTAGGGCAAATGATTTTTTGTATCAAATTATTCTGTACAATGACGGTTACATGCCCTGATACATCTGTCAAAACCCAGAGAACGTACAACACCGAGAATGACCCTGATGTGAACCTCACACTGTGGGTGATGATGACGTGCACGTGCAGATCCATCGACTGTGACAAAGGTCCCATCTGGTGGGACGCTGGTAGTGAGGAGGCTGTGCATGTGTGGGGCAGGGGTTTACGGAAACTCTCTGTGCTCCATTTCGCTGTGAACCTAAATTCGCTCTAAAAAATAAAGTCTATATATTAAAAAAGCAACATAAGAAACCTTCATGGTGATGAAACTGTTCTGTTACCTTGACTATAGCCATGTCAGTATCATGGTTGTGGTACTGCAACTAGTTTTGGAGTATGTCAGCTTTGCGGAAATGGAAACAAGTGATCGCTCTATTATTTCTTATGAATACAAGTGAATCTACAACTATCTCAAAATAAAAAGCTTAATTTTGAAAAAAGTACTTGCAATTAGACAACTGTTAAAACTAAAATGTTAAAAACCCATCAGTAAATGTTGACCAAACGAATGGGAGAGCGGCAAGAATGCTACTTTTCACTAGAAATTGGGTGCAGGCTGGCAGTGCACACAGAGTGGTGCTGAGTGGCGATCTGAAGACAAGAACAGAGTACAAATTATCTGAAGAAAAATGAGAAGACTCTTCTGGAAGGAAGATAAAACAAAGTTTCACTCAATTCTGTGAGTCTAGCCTTTTGCGGCTGAGAGCAAGCACTCAGCCAACCCTTCTCAGAAACCATCACGTGAACAGCAAAGTCAACAGTGACATTAACCGACCAGCTAATTTCTATAACTTTGGTGAGACACATAGTTAAGGTCAACTGTGTGTATGTGTGTGTATGTGCTTGCACGTGTGCACGCGCACACGTGCTCACGTACTCGCTCATGTGCGCCACGAACGCAAAATATTTAGGAAATCCTCAGAAAGCCATTTTCCCTAAACCTCAACCATCCCACTACTTAACCACCAGTCCTGCACTTAGTAGTTTAGCCGTGTGCTTCCTGAGCTCCACAGGACCAAGAGTAAGCTACCCGAGCACTAATTTGTTTTTCTCCATTTTTAACCAAATGAAAGCTGTAACAGCATTTATCAATACTAACTGGGAAAGTAACATTTTACAAACCTACTACAACTCATAGCACAATTGGTTATATATGCACGTCATATTTGGATTAAATAACCCTTACGTGAGCTGGTAACACCTAGCCTTCATTTTATAAGATGCTGGAATAATTTTCCCTCTTTGATTAGGTTATCCTAATAATCACTGTTCCATTTAGCTAGTGTGTGTCTACTGGCATAAAGACAAAAAACCAATTTCTGTTACCTTCAGAAGAATATGAAAAACTATAAAATAAATAATGAGGCGGGGGGCGGGCAGTTGGTTTCAACAATAACCTAACGCAGTGAAACTCCTTATTACACAATTCTGAAACTCAAAAGCAATGTTACACCCTGAATCTGATCTACAGCATTGAGAAATAGGATAGTAAAAGAGGAAAGAAGAGAAAGTGGTGAACAAAGCAATGGAGGCGAGGAAAAGTCCCGAAACAGAACAGGACGTGTGGGGAAAGCTGTGCGAGAGTAAGATCAAGAGCAAAAGGGTTGTACTTGCAGACAGACTCCCGTTCACCAGTTACCTGTGTTCCGGCATCGAGCTGCCTTAGAGACCAATATATAAACTTTACAAAAGGCTCGTGAAGCTTGGCATTCACAAAAGGCATCCACTGTAGCTGCTCTGTCATCACAGGCAAAAGCTAAAGATAAAATGATGGAAAATACAAAAACACACACTATTTTTAGATGCCTGAAATCAATTACCACAATTTTCCAAAAATTATCTTTTTCCAAAAGAAAAAAGAGTTCTCTAACAAAAAATCTTCACTTTAAAACCGTACATAGCACAATAAGGAAATATGTACTTGAAACATTACGTGTCTACGCCCTTGACCCAGCAATGGCACATCTAGGATTTTAAGACTAACCTATAAAAACACACCCTGAATCTTAAATGGTTAAATAAACTTATGGTGCATATATAACCATTAAAAATGATAATGGCATCTATATTTATTGCCATGGCATATTCTGGGGTTATAAAAGCAGGTTACAAAAAGTGTAATAAGATTCCACTTACATAAAATATGTCTGTATGAATTTATATTGAAAGAGATAAGATATTTTTAAAAAATATTAACAGTGAGATTTCAGTAACTGGACTGATATTTACTTTCCTCTTTATATGTCTGTCTTTCATAAATATCTTAATTAATGTCAACTTATAAAAATAATGCAAATCTTTAAAAAAGGTATTTATGAACGCTGCTTCAACAGTATGTCATTTTGCTGAAAGATTAAGACCATAGCGATACATTCTAGTTCTGTGAAAAATGCCAGTGGTAGTTTGATAGGGATTGCATTGAATCTGCAGATTGCTTTGGGTAGTAGAGTCATTCTCACAATGTTGATTCTTCCAATCCAAGAACATGGTATATCTCTCCCTCTGTTGGTATCATCTTTAATTTCTTTCACCAGTGTCTTATAGTTTTCTGAATACAGGTCTTTTGTCTCCTTAGGTAGGTTTATTCCTAGGTATTTTATTCTTCTTGTTGCAATGGTAAATGGGAGTGTTTCCTTAATTTCTCTTTCAGATTTTTCATCATTAGTGTATAGGAATGCAAGAGATTTCTGTGCATTAATTTTGTATCCTGCTACTTTACCAAATTCACTGATTAGCTCTAGTAGTTTTCTGGTGGCATCTTTAGGATTCTCTATGTATAGTATCATGTCACCTGCAAACAGTGACAGCTTTACTTCTTCTTTTCCGATTTGGATTCCTTTTTTTTCTTTTCCTTCTCTGATTGCTGTGGCTAAAAGTTCCAAAACTATGTTGAATAATAGTGGTGAGAGTGGGGAACCTTGTCTTGTTCCTGATCTTAGTGGAAATGGTTTCAGTTTTTCACCATGGAGGACGATGCTGGCTGTGGGTTTGTCATATATGGCCTTTATTATGTTGAGGAAAGTTCCCTCTATGCCTACTTTCTGCAGGGTTTTTAAATTGAGTTATTTGTAGTGAGGTTGATGGACTTAGAGTGTGTCATACAGGGTGAAGTAAGTCAGAAAGAGAAAGACAAATACCGTAGGCTAACACATATATATGGAATCTAAGGGGAAAAAAATGTCATGAAGAACCTAGGGTAAGACGGGAATAAAGACACAGACCTACTAGAGAATAGACTTGAGGATATGGGGAGGGGGAAGGGTAAGCTGTGACAAAGTAAGAGAGTGGCATGGACATATATACACTACCAAACATAAAACAGATAGCTAGTGGGAAGCAGCCGCATAGCACAGGGAGATCAGCTCGGTGCTTTGTGACCGCCTGGAGGGGTGGGATAGGGAGGGTGGGAGGGAGGGAGATGCAAGAGGGAAGAGATATGGGAACATATGTATATGTATAACTGAGTCACTCTGTTATAAAGCAGAAACTAGCACACCATTGTAAAGCAATTATACTCCAATAAAGATGTAAAAAAAACATGGCAAGAAAAGAATGTTTGAAAAAAAATAATAATAAAAGCTAGGATATAGAACCATATGTAATTGGACCCCAGATGTGATAAATAAGGTATAAAGATAAACCTCTGAGTCTGGAAGGACATATATGACCTACGCACTCCTCCGGAAACACCCCACCCTGGCTTCTGTGTCACCAACTTCTCTAGCGACACCCAGCTCTCCTCTACTTCTCGGGCCACTACCATTCTCTCCTGCTGGCAGGTCCTCATTCACCTGACCATTAAATACCGGAGTTCCTCGACTCAGCGCTAGCCAGTCCGGACTCACAACCCCCATGTCCACACGCCCAGCTCGGGCCTCTCCGCAGAGCCCCAGCCCCCGGAGCCACACCTACACCCACACCCACACCCACACACGCACTCCAGTGTCTGCAACTCATCTAAAACTACCTTACCGACAGTGGAAGCTCAAACCCAGATCTCGTGTAGTATTTCCTACTTGCAGTGAACGCGACCAACGTTCACCCCGGTGCAAAGTCAGAAGCCTGGGTGCCAACCCTGAGAGCCCACCTTTTATACGGGATCCATCACCAGTCTCGTCAATCTTCCCCCCTAAACATTCTCTAGATGGCCCATTTCCAGCTCACAGCCACACTGTCCTTCCCCTGAACCACCTGCGTTTCCTAAGTGTCCTCCAGACCCACTCTTGCATCTCTTCGACCCTCTTGCCGCATCACAGAAGACACGACCCTTTCAAAGCATAAACCTGACGCTATTTTCTCCTGAAAGCTCTTCATTAATTTCCTCCTAGTCTTAGTTATTTTCTAGAATGAAATTTCAAGCAAAACTGAAAACTTACAGACACCCGCAATTGAGTACTTTTGTGGATGAACAGAATTTGATAACCACCTACTCTGTTAAGGTCACAGTCACAGGAACATTTTGTATTCTTAATTCCCCCACCCTTAAATTACAGTATTTAAAACTGGTAAGGAAGGAAAGTCTTTCGTTGCAGAGGGAAATCTTTCAACTGGGACCACACATAGGTATACAAGATAAAGTACACAGAACTATGTATAAAGTGCTTCTGTCACGAACAAGGTACATAACACGAGGAAGCACGCAGGAAAGTCAGAAGTGTGAGATATTCAGTAAGTTCACCAGGTTACCAGCATGAAGCTGGGGAAGGGAAGCGAGGGGAGGGGGAGGAGGCGGAGTGTCCCAGGTCTACGGACCCAGGGGACGCCAGGAGCAAGAGCGCCTCGTGCGGGCCTGGTGGCTTTCCCGCCTTTCACGGCGGCGGTGGTGAATTTGCCGGTGATCGTTTTAGTGAGATATAATTCACACACCATACGAGTCACCCATGTAAAGGGTACAACTCAGTGATTTTCAGTATATTCAGCGAGTTGTGACACCACCGTGAGACTCCGTTTGAGAACATTTCCATCACCCTCCCCCCAAGAACCCTAGCCGTTAGCAGGCATCTCAGCATCCTGTCCTCACAGCCACTCGGCTACTCCCTCTACACTGATCTGCGCGGCCCCAGGGTTTCCATGTAGATGGAGCCACACAATGCGTGTCTTTTGTGACTTGCTTCTTCCACTCCCAGTAGTTTCAGACCTCACTCACGCTGTAGTATCATGGACACCCCATCCCCTTTTACCACCAAGTTACATTCCGCAATCTGCATACACCATTTTACCGAGCCACCTGTCAGCTGATGGGCATCTGGGCTGTCTCCACGTGTTGGCTACCGTGCGTCATGCTGCCATGAACACTCACGGATGAATCTATGCGCGCACACGTCTGCGTTTCTCTTGAGTACACACCTCAGAGTGGAACAGCTGACTCGTTTGGTAAATCCACGTTTAATCTTCTCAGGAACTGCCAGGCTATTTTCCAAAGTTCCTACTACACCTTTTTACATTTTCACCAGCAGCGCACGGGAGTTCCGATTTCTTCACATCTTCGTCAATGCTTGAGATTCTCTGGCTCTTTTATTTTAGCCATCCCAGGGGGTGTGAAGTGACAAAACAAAGGGACTCGGATTTGCATTCCCCAAATTACTAACGTTGCTGAGCATCGTCGGACACGCCTATGGACCATTTGGGTGAGTGTTAGAGAACCGTCTATTCAGATGCGCTGAGCATTTTCAATTAGGCTGTCTTTAATTACTAAGTTGTAAGGTCTTTTTGTTTAAGTACTCAAGATGGAAGTCCCTTATCAGATCTGATTTGAAAAATATTTTTTCCATTCATTGGGTTGCCTTTGACTCTCACGATAGTATAGTTTGAAGCATGAAAGTTTAAAAAAATGTTTTGACTCAAACTTCACTTTTTTTTTTTTTTTTGCGGTACGCGGGCCTCTCCCACAGTGGCCTCTCCCATTGCGGAGCACAGGCTCCAGACGCACAGGCTCAGCGGCCATGGCTCACGGGCCCAGCCGCTCTGCGGCATGTGGGATCTTCCCGGACCGGGGCACGAACCCGTGTCCCCCGCATTGGCAGGCGGACTCTCAACCCCTGCGGCACCAGGGAAGCCCCCTCTTCCTCATCTTCAAAGCCACTGGGGATGCGAGGATGCACTGAGTGTCTCACCTACTCTTCTGCCTCTTTTGTCTGGCCTGAAGTGCTCACGTGATTACTGGACCCACTCAGATCATCCTGATTAATCTCTACTTGAGGGTCAGCTGATTAGTAACCTTAATTTACTTTTTCCATGTAAATGTGACACACTGACAGGTTCCAGGGCTTAGGTTATGAACATCTCCGGGACCATTATCCTGCCTAGCACAAAAAGCATTTAGAAGAAGCTTTTTAGGTAAGGATGAAAACCGGAAATAATTTCCTCAAATGAAACCCTGGCCTGTATTTATTAATTCGTTAAACCAAACAAACAACTTTAGATATCCACTCTTCAGAGTTTTAATGTATTTCTTGTAGAATGCAACCGTCAATCTCTAATGACAATTTATACTGACTGGAAATCCTGAGTATCGATATCCAAATTAATGTCTGTAATTTAAGAAAATGGTCATTGCTCTTTGTTAATGAGAAGCCCCTTGAAAATACTATTTAACCCTTCATGACTAAAGGCAAAATAAAATTATTTTAGTGGGATTTGGATCCTAAAATGATGTGTATCAGGAATTGTTCCTATCACTGATTATCTGCCTAACTCTGATACACAATTATTTTGCCATTTTTGGAGTAGGTTTTCAATTTCTGGTCTGCCTTTAAAAAGAAATTTCCATCATGTTACAAAAAATATAAGTATGAATTAATTTTTTTTTTAGTATGAATTAATTTGAATTAAGTCTGAAATGAATCTTTTTAGAACTGACTATTGGTATAATCGACTTTCTATCAAAAATACTTTCAATATTTTTTCTCTTGTAAAATGTACCACTCTTTCAATCTTCGTGTCTACTGAGTCATATATTTCAAATTAAAAAACAAACCTTCACACACTTCTCCTGAATATCATTTCTCTGAGAAGCAAATGTGGGTAGTGCCTTTTCACCATCCATTCCAGATTCTTCATGTTTCAATTTGCTAAGGTGATGATCCGAAATCCAGTCCATGAAGACAGTTAAAAGTTCATAAACTTGTCCATTAAGTGGTACCTATATGCAAAAAAACTAAATCAAGCACTTCTTTCAATTCACAGCCTCCTAAAACTTCAAAGGCAAGTTTTAAATTTGGTAAGTGATTATGGCATAATTTATCTAAAACACTAAAACATGTATTGGATGACAAATCTTCTCCAAATGAAAGAAATTCCAAATCAAATATCTCTAATTAATATTAGAAACATGTTAAATGCTGGTTGACAGAAGGGGAGAAACCCACCATAACAAGGAAATTGAAAGAACTGCACCTTATAACCGAAAGAGAGAATTTTCATTAAAATTCTTTACCCGAGTTTGATAATGGAGAAGAGTAAAATTGGCCTTAACTCAAGAGCATGAGCCACCATAACTAACAGATTTGAACAAATTTAAAGGTCTCAAAAGCTAAACAATTTCCACGATGAAACTTCATATCTTCTTTTTCCTTTACACCGTAACATTCTATAAGTAGGTATGAAAAATTTTTCCTGGAAATCCTGTTCTCTGAGAGTCCACCAAAATGGGAGGAAAAGAAGAGCAAACTGCCATGAAAAAACTATAAATTCAACTAAGCTGATTTCCGTGTTCCTTCAAATCACTTTCAGTCACTTCAATTCAACATTTATCACACATGTTCCTTCAACGGGAGCTATGCTAGATTTAATTTTAGACAGAGAAATACAAAAGCAAATTAATAAAAAGGCAAAATTAAGCAGACAGCAATCCACAAAAACAGAATCAGATGAATGAAAACAAAGTTATACTATTCTGACCAAGAGTCACTTTTAACCTTCTCAATTTTCTTCAAATAGGAACTTTTGATGAAAACTGCAATCATCTTGACTAACCTGAGTATAAATCTCCACTTTTCCAATTTACTTTATTATTTGTTTTTAATTAAAAAATTTTTTTCATGGGACTTCCCTGGTGGCGCAGTGGTTGGGAATCTGCCTGCCAATGCAAGGGACACGGGTTTGAGCCCTGGTCTGGGAAGATCCTACATGCCGCAGAGCAACTAAGCCTGTGCGCCACAACTACTGAGCCTGTGCTCTAGAGCCCGTGAGCCACAACTACTGAGCCTGCATGCCACAACTACTGAAGCCCGCATGCCTAGAGCCTGTGCTCTGCAACAACAGAAGCCACTGCAGGGAGAAGCCCGTGCTCCGCAACAAAGAGTAGCCCCTGCTCGCCGCAACTAGAGAAAGCCCACGCGCAGCAACAAAGACCCAATGCAGCCAAAAAGAAAATAAACTAATTAATTAAAAAAAAATTTTTTTTCCACAGCCAGCATCCATGACAGGAAAAAGGAGGCGGGGGGGGGGGGGTTAAGTACGATCTTTTCCAACCACTAAACCCTCTGCGCACAGCCGGGGCCTGGTAGAGGTGAGGGCAGGCGGGGCGGCCACAGGCTAGGGCAGCCCCATTGGGAGTGCAACGTGGGGCCCAGGAGGGGTCCCTGCAGGTCAGAAGGGGGCCCTAGGCCTGGAGCCTCCGGGAGAGCCATGCGGCCGGTGATGCCACCCTTGCTGTGACTGCCGTGCTCCTCCTGGATGAGACGCGGAGGCTGGGCCAGCGATGCTGTGGGCTTGGCTCCCTATCCTCCCCACATCGATAGTCCGCCCCAAGATGACCTCCCACCGCAGGTGCCGGAGGGGACACAGGCCGGGTCCTCGGTGCTCTCGGCAGCACGGCCCAGAGCCGCGGCACCTCCCTGCTGACACCCCGCAGCACCGCCAAGCGGGGGCCCCGAGAGCTTGGCACAAGCAGCTCCCCCAGGCCTGGCCCTGCGGACGGACGAGGTCCCCGGCCTTCCGTCGAGGAGGTCCCATGCGTGGACCCCTGTGCAGGGCTGGGAGCGCGGTGGCTCCTGCTTGATCCGCGCCGGCCCGTCACAGGCCAGACGGTGCCCGTCCCACGGCAGCTCCTGCTGGGGCTCCCGTTGCCATCCTTAAACAAGGCCATCCGCCCAGTTCACTTTATGAAAAACTACAGCATTTATCAAAACCACTGAAGCCCAGTGAGGTATCACTACCCACCCACTGCAAAGGTCAAAATAAGAAAGACTGAAAACACCAAATGTTTTTTGGTGCCATAAAAGCTGACAGCAAACTTTTTAGCCAAGTTGTCACACACATTGCTGGCAGGAGTATGCATGGCGCGACCACTCTGGAAAACTGGCAGTTGCCCCCAAAATTAAATACACCTCTACCTTATGACCCAGAAATTCCAGTCTTGGCTATATTTCCAAGAGGAATGAAAATACATGTCCCCAAAAAGCCTTATACATGAATATTCTTAGCAGCTAAATGTTTTGTTTTGTTTTTGCAAACAAAAGCATATCTGAAATATTATAGCAATACTTTTCTACAAAGAAATGATCACAGTGAATCCTTTCACACTAAGAAGAATGTTTGCTAAAGGGAAAAAAAAATAAGGAAGAGAAAAATGTCCTGTCTTTCCAATGGAGAAATCATATCATACCTTATGAGGTTTTGAAACTGGTACTTTTTCCTGTTTTAAACTTTTTGCTTCGTGAGCGGCGTGGGGATTTCCTTTCAATCTCTGTATTGTCATAAACTCACACTTCCTCTGTGACAGTACATATCCGTGAATTAAAAGAAAATTATATTAAAAGTGAGAAAGTCCAAAGGCAGTCATTTTAAATTTCACTTTGTGTCTCAAGAGAAGAGCAGGTACCTTACCTGTAAATTATCTAAACGAGCTTGAACTCTCTTAGCCTGAACCTCCAACTTCCTGTTTTCTTCACTTACTTCATTTAACTAAGGTAGGAAAACATTAGATATTTCAATAGAAACCTCAAGCCAGTTTCCTACTGAAGTTTTCCCAGTGTACCATCTTATCTAGTCTGTGTTACCAAGCAACATAACGTAACAGACAGAGGTAGCGTCCATGATTAAAGATCACAGCTAAAACCACCATTTGGTCCTAAAACATTAAGAGTTTCTAAGAAAGTTTACTTCATTCTATGAAAAATGTGCAAGTCTCCTAACATCTTACACGTATACATTTTAATAGGAAACGTCTTTTAGTTGAACTTTTTATTGAAGTATAATGTATGTACAGAAAAGTGTACCAATCATTAAATATCACCATAACGAATTACTGCTATTGGAGTAAATGTATCTGTTAATTTAGGAAAACTGACATCTTTACCATATTGAGTCTTCTCATCCCTGAACATAACATAGCCTTCAACTTATTTCGGTCCTCTTTAGTTGCTTTTAATTAACATTTTGCACTCCTCAGTATGCATGTTTTATACATGTATAATCTCTTTAGATTTATTCCTGGATAGCCAATGCTTTTTGATGCTACTACCCATAGTATCTTTCAATAAACATTCACTACTTGATTATTGTTGATATACAGAAATACACTTGATATTTCATATACTGAGCTTATACCCAAAGATTCTCCTAAATTTGTTTAATTCTAATAACTTGTCTGTATGCTCACTTGGATAGTTACTACATCTGTGCATAATCATGTCATCGGAGGATAATTCTTATTTCTTCCTTCCCGACCCTGACTTTCCTTTCCTCACTGCACTGACCAGGACTTCAGCACAAAGTTCAACAAAACAGTTAACAGTGAGCACCTTTATCTTGTTCTGATCTCAAGGGAAAAGATTTCAATAACTTACATTAAGTGTGATTCAGAAGTTGTTGTTTTTTTTTTTTTTTGTAAGTACTCTATGAGAATTAAGTTCTCTTCTATTACTAGTTATTATCTTTGGGCTGGTGCTGAATTTTAAATCAAGGAATTATACGATTTTTCTCCTTTTATCAGATGATGTGTTAATTTTCAAATGATAAATGACCCTGTATTCCTGGACCAAGTCCACTGAGTTGTATTATACTTTTTGTGTACCTCTGGATTCAATTTGCTGATATTAAAAATTTTTGCATCTGTACTCATGGGAGACTGGCTTGCATTTTTTTTTTTTCTTGTAATGTTCTTGACAGGTTTCGTTTCAAGGTTATGCTGGCCTCATACAACAAGAAAGGGAGCATTTCTCTTTTTCTGTTTACGTAAATAAGGTACATGATATTTCCTCCTTAAAAGTTAGCCAATAGTCTTATGCTCCTTCTTTGAAGGTAAGGTGTCTTATTTTTCTCTGGTTTTATCTTTATCTAAAATCTTCGTGTCTTAAAATAGCATGCTTATATGGTTTTCCTCAATATTTACCCTGCTTAGGGTTAACAGAATTTCTTAGAATCTACAGGTTGGCATCTTTCACCAGCTTTGGATATCACCTCTTCACATATTACATTTTTGCCTTATTAACTACTTTTGGAACTCCCGTGTTAAACTTCTTCATTATGTCCCACATGCCTCTCTTGTGAATTTTCCAACCTTTCCCCACTCCTATCAATAGGTTCAAACTCGTAGTAATGCACACTTCCCGTCACCACACACTCATCAAACACACGCAAGATTATCAAGGATTATATCCACCTAAGAGACAGGTATGGGCAACAATGCACCTATACTAGCAGTTAAAGAAACCCTTCTCAAAAAAGAGTGCTCGCCTGAGACTGTGATGGGAAAAGGCAGTCTCTCCAGGATAAGGAGGCTTCCAGACAACCGTGAGTCAAGTTCACACGCTAATTGTGGGAGGTTAGACCTGATTCAGAGAAGCCAGTTCATCAGGTGAAGTGAGAAATGGGGGACCTAGTTATCACTGCCAAGGGGAAAGGTCGTAACAAGTAGTGAAGAGCACACAGCTAGCCAAGGGATTCCAGGAGCCCAGTTCTCTCTCAGAGTACGAGCTCACCAACATGTTGGAACCCACGAAGTTCCCCAGCCCAAGGCCTTAACCACTAAAGTGACGAGCTTCACCTGCTTCTGCTCATCTATGCGTCCCTCCCCACGAACACACACAATCACTCTCCTGTCCCTCTTCCACAGAGCCCGTCACTTTCACGTCTTTCAGGCAAAAACTGGCAAAGGGAAGTGAAAAAAAAAAGTACAACTCCTAAGAATTTGGTGCAACTTGAGTATTATTAAGCACGGAGCTAAACCACAGTACTTACAAACGTAAGGGTAGTGCACCGTGACACAGTGGGCGTGAGCTCACACTCCACTTACACACGTAAGGGCAGCGCACTGTGACACAGTGGGCGTGAGCTCACACTCCACTTACACACGTAAGGGCAGCGCACCGTGACACAGTGGGCATGAGCTCACACTCCCCAGCACAGGATCAACACATCACAGACACTCCAAAAACAAAGAGTGGTGTGTTACAGCAGGTGCAAGAACAGCACAAAGCTACAAACCAGCACCTAAAGTACCCAGGTTAGCAGGTTTTCTTTTGCTTGTTTTTAATCTAGTCATTGCTCTTAATAGTTTAAAAAATTTCAAGTTGTCAAACGTCTCAGCTGGTTGTCAGAACAGATGATGAGAAACCAAGAGCTTAATAATACTTTATTTATATTTGGAAGTATTTTATAATAAAGGTAACAAATAAAGATAATCAAGGTTTTCTCTAGCCAGAATATGTTCTAAGATTTTGACTTACAATTTGTTAATCTATATAGTTCTAAGAATGTCTTAGAATCTAATATAGATAAAATAGGTCTTACCTGTTTTTTTAAGCTATCATTCAATTCTTTCAATGCATCAAAAGAGGACCTTAGCCTCCTGCTTTCTTTATTTCTTTCCTTAAGAACTTCAGTTAAGCGCTCAACTTCTGCATCATGTTGCTAGGAGGGAAAAAGTACAGATTCTATGTCACTAATGCCACTGAACATAAATTAATTAAAAATTAAAACTCCTTGAATCACATGGACTTTAATCAGTGTATTTAAGCATAACGACTAATAATGCAAATGATTTATAAAAACTGTATAATCAACCAAACTAATAACAAAGCATTAAAAGCATATGTTAAATACCTATTAAAACATATTACACAAATTAATTAGCAATAAGGCTACTTTCTGTTTCTGCTCAGAAAAATCCACAACAGAAACACACTGAAATAATTTCTATTTGACATCATGGAATGATAAAACAATGAAGGATTTCTGATCCTTTTCAGAGACTAGTTAATTATTCATAGCTTTGTGAATTAAAATTTAAGGTTTAAATTACCCTTGTGGAGTAGAAGTAATATTCCACAGAACAAACTAATTTCTTGTTCTCATAAATTAGCTAAAATTGTACATCTCAAGAAACTTAAATACATAATAAAATTTCCTGAGACCCAAACTATTCGACTTTCCTTAACCAGTTTTATAAATGATTAAAATCAATTTCCCCTCTAATTCCATTTAAATGAGAGCACTTTTAGATTTAAATTGTGAATACTTATATAGTTTCTTTCACCTTTTACTCTCAAATTTATGCGTAATGTATTAAAACAAGCAAGTTTCCACAGGAAATCAAGAAACTGAGTTAATTTCCTTCTTTCAAGTAATCATCTAGTTCCCATTAAAATAAAGCAGTTAGCTTTATACTTATTACAAGTAGCATACAAATCCAAAGAGCAAAATATCAAGGCTAAAACTGGATGGAGAGCGCTGAGAATCCAAGCATTCATTCTTTTGCCCTGTTTAAAAATCCAAGCTTGTGAAAAAAATTAGCTTTATGCAACTTTATTACATTAAATGACTCCTTAAATAACTTAGGATATGGTCACATATACTATATGTATTTTAAAAATTAGATTAACATTCTCACTGTACAAATCTTCCACCTCCAGAAGAGATTAAAAATGTATGACGTGGGTTCCATTTCCAGAGGGATAAGCCCCACTGCACTCTGCCTCTCTTACCGATTACAACTAATTACAACTAAAAACCGTACACAAAACACAAAAAGCAACTACCTAAGGAATGTCAAAGGGAAACAAAAGCAGGGAATAGTAGAAAGGAGGGAAAACCTGGAGAAGAAACCATCAAGGGGCTGAAGTTTCCTGGGTTTCGTTTTCCCTTGCAGTCTTGCCCCAGGGCAGGCCCCAGACACTGCTAATTGGAGAGAAACTGCTTTTCAGGGCTGGGAAACCAGGAAGAGGGGACCCCAGGAGCCAAGGACTGTGCTCAAATCTGGATCAGCCCTGAGCCGGCGAAAGCAGCAGAGCAAAGGGGCAGAGACAGGAGTTCAGTTTAAAAACAGCCCCACTGTGTGTAGGCACCTTAAAGACCCAGAGCATCACAGCAAAGGCTGAGAACCCCCAGCGGTGCCTGCATGACAGGCTCCAGAGCAACAGCACAGGCTTAGGAAACCGAGCGAGGGGGGCACAGCCCACACGGTGAGAAAACACTCAGCCTCAACCCACTGGGCTCACTGCTTCAGAAATGAACACATACAACCAACATTCTCCAGAGTGTTATGAAAGGATCCAGAATCTATACAAAATTAATAATATCCAAAAGGTCCCAAAGACAATCCCAAACTCACCGCACATACAAAAAACCAGAAGAATGTGATTAGGTTTCAAGAAAAATGCCAACCCTCAGGTGATCTAGAGTGGCATTTTTAACTGAATTCCAAATGCCAATGAATGCAAATGGAAAGACAGAAATTCTCATGAGAAAAATTGAAAATAACTGGAAAATGTAGAACTTTAAAATGCCAGAAATAAAACAATTCTCTAGACAAGATCAACTGCAACATGGAAATGAAAGAAGAAGCTGTGATCCCGTGATCAAATCTGAAGGGTGCACAAGAAAAGGACTGGAGAGAGGAACAGACTCAGAAACCTGCGGGGTGACAGCAAAGTGGGAGGGGGGGAGGGTGCTTGCTGGGGGGTGCGGGGAGGTCGGGGGGGGACGGATAGCTACGAGGAGCACGTGGGAACCCTGGGGGCCGGGACTACTCTTTTTCTTGATCATGGCGCCCATCGCGAGACTGCATGCACTTTCAAAACAAATAGTAAATTCTCCTCTATATAAGTTGCACGTATAGTAACCCATCTCTCGATAGGAAACAAAGAACAATACCGTACAACCTACCTGACAGTCTCGATAAAAATATTTAATCTGAATATAAACATTAGGAAACAATCAGGCAAATACAGAATAAGACACACTCTTTAAGACTACAGGCCAAAAGCTTTCAAAGAAAAGCCTCAGAAAAAGCAAAAATGGTGACGTGGATTGCTCTAGATGCAGAGAAACCAATGAGATTTGCCTGCGTTTTGTCTAGTTCCTTGATCAGAGAACAAAACAAAAAGCAATAAAAGACAATTTGGGGACCCACTGGGAAAGTGAGCGTGGACTGTGAATGTATTTTAAGTTAAATTATATAACTGGCATGCATTTCCTGTTCAACGGTGGTGTGGAGAGCACCCTCATTTCTGAGGCAATTCACTGCACGGAAGAAGGACTTAGGCTGCTGGGTCTTGATGTTTGCAACCCACCTTCAACTGGTCCAGGAAAAATGTGAGGGCGGGAAGGCTGAGCAAATGTGCAAATGCGAACGAGCAGGGAGCCCAAACCAGAGGAGGAGGGCCCTGCCCGCTGAAGTCAGCGCCATGCGCTCACCTCCTTCAGGGTCTGGAACCTTGTGAGAACCTCTTCTTTGACACCTTTAATTTTATTCAAGGCACTTTCATGTCTGAAAAGCAGCTCTTCTCTCTCAGCCAGAAAACGTTCTCGCTTTTGAAGCTCTTCAGCAAATTCCTGTTGTGCTGCAGTTCCACACTGCATAGAAAGGGCAGAGTTTAGTGTTTTTCAGAAGCACACGTACCAGCGGTACAAGTGAGTCTCATTCATTGAGATGGCAGCTCAATCGAACGGCGTTTCGGACGCATGGGAACCAAGTGAGCGCAGATGCAGCAACAACCAGACCGGCATGCAGGTAACCCTGTACTTTGCAGGATCCACCAGTGAGATTCCACTGCGAGGACTCGAGAGAATTTGGGGTGCAAGCAAGGTGAGCACCGCGGAGCTCCCCGCGCCCGCCGGGATGCCCGCCACCCCTCCCCTTCCCATTGCCTGGGATGCCCTCCAGCCACCTTCCCTGCCCCGACGCCAGCTGAGCTCCCCTGGAGAAAGCCTCATACCCGAAGAGGCACTCCCGTGCGGCCCAGAGATCCTCTCCCACCTCCCCGCATTCCCCACGGTGCCTATGCAAACCTTCTCCACCCTCCACCCCGAATCCATCACCTCCTCCAGCCTCTGTGCAGGCAGCCGGTCTCTGCCTTCACGGGAGAACAGAAGACAGCGCGAGGACGCAGCCTTACAAAGGGAGGCCGGCCTCCCACTGCCTCTGCCTCCTGGGGAGACTGCTGCCACTCAGTGCTCTATTATTTCCAACACTCCCATCGCATCAGAAATGAAATCTCTCTGGATCCCACCCACTGGCCTCCCCTCCTCACAAACTTCTTTAAAATGTTGTCTATGTTTGCTGAGCCCTCTTGACATCCCAGTCACTCCTCGATGTACTGATACTTTCATCTGGCCTCAATCCACGTCCCCTACTGAACCAGCTGCCCAATCACTGAACCCGCAGGTCCCGCTCCAGCCCTGGTTTCACGCATCGCACACTCTGGTCCCCTCCTTCCCCGCCTCCCTGACACCACCTCCTCCGGGTCCCCTTTCCCCGCCACACTGCTGCTCCTCAAGACTGGGGATTAAGCTGCTTTCTTCCTCCATACTTTCTCTGCTTGGTTCCATCCACCCACGGGCTAAAAGCACTGCGCACGCAACTCACTGTTTCCAAACTGCGGTGCTCAGCTCTTTCTCCCAAGCTCCAGACTCAAGTCCACACTGCCTACTAACATCTCCACCTGTGTGCTTTCAGGTGGCACAAAATACTCATGTCCAAAATTGAAATCAATTAGCCATCAGGGGAATGCAAATCAAAACCACGAGACAGCACTTCACATCCACTAGGATGGCTAGAATCAAAAAGACAGAGAAAAACTGGAACCCCTGTGCAGCACTGGTGGGATGTAAAATGGTGCAGTCGTTTTGGAAAACAGTTTGACAGGTCCTCAAAAAGTGAGACATGGGCTTCCCTGGTGGCGCATGGTTGAGAGTCCGCCTGCCGATGCAGGGGACGCGGGTCCGTGCCCCGGTCCGGGAGGATCCCACATGCCGCGGAGCGGCTGGGCCCGTGAGCCATGGCTGCTGAGCCTGTGCTCCGCAACGGGAGAGTCCACAACAGTGAGAGGCCCGCGTACCGCAAAAAAAAAAAAAAAATATATATATATATATATGTGTGTGTATATATATATATATATACACACACATATATTTCCAACTAGAAGAATTTCAAACAGAAATTGTCATTACATATACTTCTGCTTCCTTCTGTACTCCCACATAGTGGATGCTTGAGAAAGACGTGAATTACATCCTTTAGAGACAAAGAAGATAAAGGCCACTGTTCTGAACTGAATTCTGGTGAGAGCTGACAGGAGAACTTTTTACATATAGGTATTTAAAACAATGAATCTAGAACACCTACTTCAAAAAGCATACTTTACTAGCAAATTCTGTTTTATTTCTTCAGTAAGGATGGGATGGAAATAAACACTTAACTAACACAAAACGAAACAACTGTGTTCGTGTTTCCTCAATGTTCGGCGCTGACAACATCAACATTTCCGGACCCTCGGTTCGGCCTGAGGGCTCACCTGCAGTTTCTGGTGTATCTGGAGTAACTCATCGTAGATCTGGTTGACCTGACGTGGAAGCACACCCTGCTTGTTTGAGGCTCTGGACGCTGGGGAGCTGACACGTTTCAAAGGAGACTCACTAGCGTCACTGCAACAGTCAGTCCAGTTCCTTGAATCTGAGGCCAAATTAGTTGGTTCAGCAACTGCTAAGAAAATTAAACTTAAATTAAAAACTTAATTTACAGTTTTAAGTATCCTCATAGTACTGTTACAAAGTTTCAAGGACTATATGCAGAGAGAAAGAATGATACAGCCAACAGTGAACATTTAGAAAATTCGCATGAAGGCCACACAGGAATCCTCTGTAAATCTGAGATTACTCCAAAAATGAGTGCGCGAAAGCACTTATGGATTAACTACCTAGGCCAAGAAATGGAAAGTTACCTCAGAAACTCCGGAGCACATTCCCTTCTCTCCCTTACACCAAATTAACCGCTAACCCAAATACAGTGCTCATCATTGTTTCACTTCTTTTTAATTTTTACTACTTATGTTTAAAAAATTATTTGTTTTGCCTGTCTTTAAACTTTATATAACGTCTGTAGTTAAATAATCATATAATTACACAACCTCTATAACCTCCCCCGTTAAATAACGCGTTCCTGTATTAACGATGGCGGCAGGTTCACCACCCTCCACTGCTTCACCTGTGCTGTGTTTTTTGCACACGGACACCTGAGCAGTGCTGCCTGCACAGAGGCCAGGCGGCCCTGCACCTGGCTCCTGGCGCCCACGGTGAGCACTCCCCTAGGGCAAACGATCAGCAGCAACGCTGCAGGGTTGCCGGGTACACGTGCAGAGTCAACTGCACGGTGCCCAAAGCTAACCAGCTCCCCTGACAGCAGTGGAGGGCGAGGTCCTCCTGCTTAGCTCCTCGCCGGCACTGAGCTATCAGAACTCACGCTCTGCTAATCCTGAGCACAGCGGTTTTCCCTTGCATTGGCCTCCAGCTGGGGCAGCGCCCCGGCTTTAAGAAGGGCTCTCCCACAGTACTCCCCGTCTTGGACAGACTGGGGAGCCAAGACAAAAAGTAGGAACATTTAAAAAGGAAAACGTCTCCCTTCCCTCACTCAGCAGACGCCCTTCAAGGGGAGACACCCTCTTCGGGCTCCCGTCCCCCCAGCACCGGCCTGAAGACTCCTTAGTTCTGTCAGCCTTTACACACACTCCGCACTTGTTCAGTGGTCATCCGTGGGAAAATCCACCGCACAGCAGGAAACACAAGCCGGCAGTATTCTTCATGCTCCTCGCACACTGAGACGAATGATGAAGAGGACGGAGCAGCGAGTGTCCTGTGTGTGCGGGAGACGCAGAGGCTCCCAGGGGCAGTTGGGTCCTGCAGCCAAGAGGGGAGGGCACCACCCCAGCTGCCTCTTTTCCTGAAATCCTGGCAAAACTAGGATAGGCAGCCAGGTACACAGAGAGCAACTACTGGCTCAGGGGCAAAGGAAGCCAGACCTCAAGTGATCTGGACTATTTTCCTAAAATGTTTAAGGAATAGCCACCTACTACCATAATTTTACTCACTTCCTAACAAATACTGACATGAAAAAGAACTGAAGAAATTATAAAAATATTCAGTTGATTATTAAGCGCTTTTGATAAACTTTGAGAGTGTACAAATTCTACTGGAAAATCATGAAGTTTATTTTTTCTTCTCCTTTAGCTTAATGACAAGCGCAGTAACAAGCTCATGGCTTACAAAAATCCAGGACACAGAAATACAGACCCCTGAGAACCAGGGTTATTACTATGGGGTAAGCTTTATGTGCCCTACTCGACAGAGTTACTGTTTAAATGACTGTTCCAAAATGAGTATTTCTCTTACCTTTGTTTATCTGTTTAAAAGACTGCTTGTTTATTTCGGAGGTACTAACCCTATGATCATTCCCAATGAACTCTTCTTCTGTTTCCCGTTGTTTTAAATCTTGAAAAGAATCCAGTTCCTCATCTAGGCTTTAAAAAAAATTCTATCACAGCATTCTGGAAGATTTCTATAGCATTTAAAGCAGGTGAGACTGCTTTTCAAATATTAACAGCGTAACAACTGTGAAAAACGTTAACAAGTAAACATGTTTAAAAAAGCAAAAGGAAAAAATGTAAAGTACCAATCACTGATGCTGAAAACTCACTACAAAGATCCTTCTACACATTCAAACAGGCTCAACTGCAAAGTGCACACCCTGTGGATGCCCCACACTCCTCCTTCTGACCCTGGATGCTGCTGTGCGGCAGATCTGACAGGCACTGCTTTCTCTAATTGTAGCTAAGAGAAATAGTGTTGAAGGTGAGAAAACGGAACCCTGAAGTTCAATTAACTGACAGGTGACATAACCAGCAAAAGGTGAAGCAGAACTAGAATCCCAGGTATTCCCTCCAAAAAGATCATCTGAACGTTGACATTTCCAGACCAGTGCTGTTCAAAGAGAATATACTGCAAGTCACAAAAGATAATTTAAAATTTGGGGCAATTCCCTGGCAGTCCAGTGGTTAAGACTCTGAGCTCTCACTGCCAACAGCCCGGGGTTCAATCCCCAGTCGGGGAACTAAGATCTCGCAAGCCCCTCGGTGCCGCAAGAAGAAAAAACAAAATTCTAACAGCCACATTGAAAACATAAAGAGACATGAAATTTTAACAATATGCTATATTTAACCCAGTATATCTAAAACACTGTCATTTTAACATACAATCGATATATATATATATATATATATATTTTTTTTTTTTTTTGCGGTACGCGGGCCTCTCAGTGCTGTGGCCTCTCCTGTTGCGGAGCACAGGCTCCGGACGCGCAGGCTCAGCGGCCATGGCTCACGGGCCCAGCCGCTCCGCGGCATGTGGGATCTTCCCGAATCGGGGCACGAACCCGCGTCCCCTGCATCAGCAGGCGTACTCTCAACCACTGCGCCACAAGGGAAGCCCAATCAATATTTTAAAATAAGACATTTTACATTCTTTTATCCATCTTTAAAATCAGCTGTGTATTTTATACTCACAGCACATCTCAATTCAGACCAGCCCCATCTCAAGAATTCAACAGACACCTGCAGCCTGTGCTGGGCAGCTCTACGACTCCACCCTAGATCACAACTAGGGACTGTGGAAAAACTGTCCAATGTTAGAAACATTCACAGTCCACAAGCTTCAACTTGTAACTTGAAATTACACCCAGACTGCTTACCTTAAAGATGATAAAACCATCAGTTAAATATATGAAAATAATTTCCATGAATTCATAATTAACTTCCAGCAATTTTCTCTTTCCTTCCTCTATATTCGATCAACCCCATGTCCAAATCTTGACTCCAGATCAACTAGGTGACTTTGTGAGCGCCAAAGGAAACAGCAGTAACAGTAATGATGATAAACAGCGGTGCATCTGAGTGCTTCTCTACATACTGAACACTGTTCTAAGTCCTTTACATGGATTAATTCGTTTAATCAGAGAATGAAGCAATTCAAGCTCCAAAATATCGATCACGTTAACAGATACTTTAGGCACAACTTTCTTTTTTTCTCTCCACAATACCCCAACGTTTCATTTTGTATACATACATATCTTTATGGTTTAACGTTATTTCAAAATGTCTGCTCCCTCTCCATACCTAAGCACTTCCTTCTGCCACATATTTTTGGCATTAACAGTATTCAACTTAGAACTTTATTTCACCTTAGCTTCCATTGTTTTTACAGTGGTTTTATCCAGAGTAAAATCTCTTCTGCAAAACTGCTGACCCCTCACAGCCCAGCACCACATCATACATATACTGTAGGCATTGATACCAGCTCCCTGGGCTGACTTCTTCCATCTCTCTCTCTGCTACCTGGAACACAGTGCTCACCACACCAGGAGACACACGACACCGACTGAGTTAATACCGCCGCCTAACAAACTTATACTCATTTTTACCCTAATTCCTTATTTAATTAAAAAAAACAGGGGGAGCTTCCCTGGTGGCGCAGTGGTTGAGAGTCCGCCTGCCGATGCATGGGACGCGGGTTCGTGCCCCAGTCCGGGAAGATCCCACATGCCGCGGAGCGGCTGGGCCCGTGAGCCATGGCCGCTGAGCCTGCGCGTCCGGAGCCTGTGCTCCGCAACGGGAGAGGCCGCAACCAAGAGCGAGAGGCCCGCGTACCACAAAAAAAAAAAAAGGGAGGTGGGGAGCAAGGTCTTCATTTGGGTCCTGGATGAAGAGCCATCTATCACACAGTGTAAGTAACTGCATTATGCCAGCAAACACGATGCTAGGTTTGTGCTTTTATCAAATTCTCAGTAACAATCACTCAGTTTCTCCAACCACTCAGCAGGCTCCTCTCAGAGAAAAGCAAACACACAGGCAGCCCCTGACCCTCTTTAGTTTCCCGAGATGCCCAGGGAGGCCCGAGCAGGACTCGGGCTACCTTGCCATCTGACGGTCCCACGCTTGAGGGCACCACGGGGGGATGCGGGGCCGCGCCTCCTCTCATCAGAGTAACATCTCAGCGACGGACCAGCTTCATCTCCACGTGAGCAGAAACCGAAGTCCTCTGTGAACAGGAAAGACGACTGCAGAGGCTGCTCACTAAGGTTAGATATCAACGACCTCATTCTCGACCCCGAAACGTAGGAGAACAAAGCTACGTACCGATTTCCTTCCTGTCTCCCTAATGCAGACTTCTAGAAAACAGGCATCAAGTCAGCTCTTCAAACAGCACTGACGTTCATCACCGCCCCCCACCCCCGCACGTGACGCCGTCAACGACGCGGGGAAGCAAGCAGAGCAGGTGCCTCTAACCCTGTTCTATGGGTCGGTACCTAAGGACCGCAGGCGGTAGGCGAACTCCCCGAACGTTCAGAATCCGCCCTCCTTCCACCTCGTCACGACATCCCGCCAGTGCCGAAACGTTCAACACTTTATTTCTCCCCTTTATGGACTTCAAGCATTAAACGCTGCGCAATAAACTACATCTCCTGCGGTGAAAAAAGGAGCGAGCGCCTCCCCAGCCGCGCGGACACCCGGCCCGCCGCCCTACCTGGGGTGCAGGGAGGCCGCCGTCGCCACTCCGCCACGTCCGGCCGCCGGCGCCCGGGCTGAAAGAGAGCGACGGAGCAGTCACCGGGGCGGGCCGGGCCGCCCGGCGCCCCCGCCCCGCACAACCGGCCTGATCCCGGGTCCCCAGCCCGGCGCAGCGCCCCCTCCCTGCCGCCCCGACACGCGCGCCGGGTCCGCGCACAGAGGCGGCCACCGCGGATCCACCAGGCCGGGCGCCCGCACCTTTCCGCTTGAAACCGGCTCGGACTCCCCGCTATGGGGCGGGACCGAGGCGGTTCCAACCCGCACGCAAGTCACAGCCGGGAACGCCTGCCACGCATCTACGCGCTGACGCGCACGGTCCCTCCCGCTCCCGATGCCCGCCGAAAGCACCCTCCTCACAAGTGCACGCACGCCGCCGCCGCCAGGGGCCCTCCCCCGAGCCCACGCTCCGACCCGCAGATCCGGCGACCCGCGGACTTGGCATGCGCCGACAGGCAGGGCAGGACCTCACCTCGGCGGGGCAGCCGCTCCATACGCCGTAGCGGCTTTTGAGGCGCTCCACCATCAGGTCCTGCCCGGGCGGCTTCACCACCCTCGGCTCCATGGCCGCGGCCGCCGTCGTCTCCCTGGCAACGGCGCGCGGCCGGGCGGGGCGGGCGCAGCGGATTTGCGCCGTGACGCACGGCGCGCCGCGCCGCCGACGTCTCCCCGACAAAAGCGCGGCCGCTGGCGCAGGTCCGTGCTCGCGGGCCGTGGGGGCGCGTTGCGGGCCGGTGCGCGGGTCTCTCCTGTTTTCCTTTCCTTCCCGAGGGTCGCGCCGAGGGGCAGCCCGCGCGGGTCCGTCTCATAAGCGCTCGAACCCATCGGAAGCAGCTGTGAGACACTAATCTTGGAGAAGTCGGTTTCGGCCAAAGCATCCGTTACCAAGCTTGTGAGTCCTCAGTTGTAATCTTTAGGGCGCCTCCGAGTGCCTCCCGCAGCCTGGAATCCCTCGGGAGGCGCCCGGAAACGTGACAGGCACCAGTGTCCCCGCCAGGCAGCCGCGCGCGAGGACCCGCATGCATCCACCCACCCACTCCCCGCCCCCCGCATACACACACACGCAAACACCCCCACACTCGGGAGGGTCGGGGCCGTCCGCCGCTCCCGGCACACGGACCCCACATGACCCTCGCACTACAGGCGGTCAGCAGGTGCTGTCCCAGGACTGCCTGTTTCCAAACCCCAAACGGCGCGACAGCCCCACTGCCTCACTACCCGAAATGAGGCGGCTCCGCTGGAAAGAACCCCGGAGGGCAGAAGGCACCGCCGGCAGTGGTTGGAATACGCAAAACGTGCTCTCCCGGGGTGCTCTGTGGTGCCACACGAGTAAGCTGATGAGAACGTGCCCCCTTTTTCTGTCGAACTTTTGACACTAGCCATTTCCAAGTAAGTTTTCAGTGTATACCCAACTGGAAAACAGTCCTCTCCTTGGGAGCTCTGGAAATTAGGTGGCAGTTTAAGTTTACGGATCTTTTATCTCCTTACTTTGGTTCCAGAATGAAAAAACAACTAGATGCACAAGTAATATTTTAAATGTCATGGCTGTTAACAATTGTCACTTTATTTTTGCTACAAAATTCACCAGAAAAAGGTACTGCAACAATCTAGTATAAACCAAATCTTTAACCAAAGAACATGGTATAGATAGACCTTTTTAAAATACTCATACTTTATCACAATAACTGCAAGGAAAAATTCAAGTTCTATCAGAACCAAATGCAGTTTGAGGTAGTAGAAACAGATGACAGGTTTTTTAAAAAGTCTAAATACTCAACTTACTTAAAATGTAAAAATTAATACCTTGGGAAGAGCACAGGAAGCTACATAACATTTTAAGGAAAGAAGGTACTCTGATAGCTATACAGGAGGTGCAAGAACTTATAGAAGAGCACTTTGGTTAAGTCTCTACCCTCTGGCTCTACCCACTCACAAGTGAATCTTTATTCATAAATGAGCACACCAATAGTGAAAATTACCAAATATATTCCAAATCTGAAATAAAAACTATCCAAGTCATGGTCCCTTTATCCAAACAGTAAGTATATCCATGCAGGAAGTCTGATATCTTAGAAGAAACTAAAATTGCATATATCATATTCCTTCAATAGTTTGAGGAGGTCTATTGCTTTTAACAAGATTAGTATTACTCCATTTTAATACAAATATGTCAGGAGTACATAAACACAAGTACACCTGAAATACACCAGTGTTTAAACTTTTATTTCACACCATGCAAGGTCAATTATAACACATTAAAAAGTGACAACAGCTATAAGCTGCAATTTTATATTTATACATTGGAAATGTCCATTTTCAAAAGCTGAACATAATTGCCATGTTGTCATAACAGCTAGGCTTCAATTCAACTGTTTATACAGGTAAAATCTACTATGAAAAACAATGATTTTATATCTGTCCACATTCTGTGATAACAATTCTTCGACTAACAGACCCTTCAGGAGAACCAAAGGATTCAATCTTTTTCACAGTATCCATGCCATCTTTAACAAACCCAAATACTACATGCTTAAAGTCCAAATGCTCTGCTTTTTTCAGTGTTATGAAAAATTGAGAATTATTGGTATCCTGGCCTCGATTGGCCATGGATAGTAAGCCAGGACTGGTATGTTTCACATCAAAATTTTCATCTTCAAATTTATCTCCATAAATGGACCGTCCTCCTGTTCCATCGTGTTTGGTGATATCTCCCCCCTGAAAAAAGATTTCAATTAACAGGAATCCCAAATAAAATGTTACAAATACACACAGAACTAACCACTAAAGGGTAGGTCCTCAACACCCAGCTTCTTTGAGAACGCAGTCTGAAAACTAAGAAACACCCACTTGTGAAAGAAGACAAACAATGAAAAGATCTTTTTCCCACCCTTGATTTCCAGCAGGTTCAAGGCATTAAAAATACGAACCGTTTTAGGCTGAAAGTTCTTGTGGGGACAGAAGCTGGGGCTGTGGAAATGCTAAAGAAGTCTAAAGAAAATCGTAAGTAAGGAGAAACACCCAAATTCCCCAAGTTGGTGTGCTGCACTTTTTCTAGACACCCATTGTGATGTACACTTAAGACTTACTTGGCAAACAAAATTTGGAATCACTCTGTGAAAAATGGAGTTCTTGAAACCAAAGCCCTTCTCTCCAGTGCACAGTGCTCTGAAGTTCTCAGCAGTTTGAGGAACAATGTTTGAAAATAATTCCATGGTTATACGTCCCAGAGGCTCATCATCTGCGCAAACATCAAAAAACACCACAGGATTTGTCTCCTTTGCTCTCGGTGATACCTGTTCTTCCTGGGGTTTCAATAAATTCTGTTGACATTCTTCAAATTTTTTCTTAAAACCATCAGCCATTTCTTTAGTTTTAAATCTCACTGCAAGCTGTTCCACTTTGGCTTCTCCATCTATTAAACAACAAACAACACAGTGACCTTTGTGTTATAATAACTGTTATAAATTGTTTTATGTATTTGTTATCCATTTTAGAAAAATCCCCAAACCAGAAAGTAGCATTTGAGTGTAGAGCTCACCAGCATAATCTGAGGCAGTCCAAACTAAAGCATTGTTGGAAACATTCAAGGGTTTCAGTTCCATTGTTTTGGTGATGACGTGGTTTGCACACACTTTGAGCACCTGGTCTCTTCTCATCAGGACCCGGTAGTAATTCTTCATCGTGTGCCAGAGGATCTTCATGTCTCCAACCCCACGCTCCTTCCACTGACTGGCCTCTCGATCCCACCTGTAAAGTTTGGCTCTCTCTTTAAATAAAATTTCTTCATCTTCTTCTCCAGATTTTACTTCTACCTGTGACAGGACATGAAATTATCTCTAAGATGCTGCTTATAAAATATTCCATAACAAATTCCAAGATCCAAATTCCTTAAGACACTGGCATGAACAGAATTTGAAAACAGTTAACATCCTAGGGTTACAAATACATCTGATTTGGATGAGGCAGGAAAAATCTGTCATTACACATTTTCCCCTTATGTAACATTCTTCCTCATTTTGGAAACTAAATACATTCTTTTACAAGAGAGGTTTCAAAAAAATGCTTGTTCTTAAATATTATCTACTGATTGAGGATGAAACTGATAAAAGTAATTTGCCTAAAACAACATTCTTGTCCAGAAAAAGTACAATTTACTTTTTATTGAAAGGACTGTGGCAAATATGAGATTAGATGTTGGTTAGGTTTTTTTTCTTTTGCCCCTAGAATTACGTTACTGAAAACAAACATGCAAAACTTAAGTTCTTCCCAAGGATTTCATATAGAATTTACCAAATAACATTTGTATGTAAATTTCTTTAAAAAGACTATTTGAGGGCTTCCCTGGTGGTGCAGTGGTTGAGAGTCCGCCTGCTGATGCAGGGGACACGGGTTCGTGCCCCGGTCCAGGAGGATCCCACATGCTGCAGAGCAGCTGGGCCCGTAAGCCGTGGCCGCTGAGCCTGCGTGTCCGGAGCCTGTGCTCCGCAACGGGAGAGGCCACAGCAGTGAGAGGCCCGCATACCGCCAAAAAAAAAAAAAAAAAAGACTATTTGAACTTAAAGGCTGAACTTCTAATAAAGAGCTTCCATTTGAAACGGTCAATGTTCTGAAAGAAATGCAAACAAGGCCAAGCCCTACAAATCAAGCCCATGTCAAGTTTTAAACTTAAAATGTGAAGTTATTAGTAAGGTTTTCACTCTTTAATATTTACCTCTGGTAATGACACTATTGGTTCAAAATGGATATCTTCATTATGAACTACCTCTTCATCACTACCATCTTCATCTTCGCCAACTTTACTGGTTGACTGTGCTCCGAACACAGCTGCTCCAGTGTTTGCCCACTGGAAATTTTTATCTGATGAATAAATTAGGATACTTAAACAGTGGTATCTATTTTAATAAGCTCTTAATCCCAGTTAGATTACTTTATGAATGAATCTAATTTCCAATGATGTAACATACTTCTAATAAAAATGTTTAAACTTGTACTATTCTGGCAGATTAAACTCATGTGGTGAGTACACAGGACTTTTAGTAACATTTATGTCTAGATATACAGATAGGGTCTAGGATCATCTGAGCCTTAGGTCTTCATGATACTGAACTACAGAAGAACTTTCCGTAATGAAGCAGGTTCTTAATTAAAAGTACATACTTTGAAACTCTGAAAACCCAGCTCAGCTCCAAAGGTAGTTCATTTCATAAAACATTCTATCACATGAAAAATATAACTTTTGAACCTAAAAATGTTCTCAAAGAAGCCAAATCTGCTACTTCCATATTAGCCGAAGCAGACTAAACATGTTTATAACTTCTCTACCTCAACTTCCTCCTAAGGTAACTAGAGCTGGAGCTTAAACTTCTTGGCCAGGTGGCACTGCAGCCTTGGGAGAAGCTGACCCCCACTGTCTTCAAGCAATACTAGGCTTAACTTAGTTAAGGGGTGAAAAGGCTCCCCACTCCCACGCAGAGGAACAAAGACTTTTACTCCCCCTCACAGGGAGAAGGTGAAAACTAAAAGCTTCTTCATCCGCATCTCGAATGTGAGGACCCAGCCTGCTAATACATTCCCCACTATCTTAGAGGAAAGAAACCTCTCAACTCTTCATCACTTGCTGACAAAATCACTGCTCTCTAAACCTACATCTGATGCAAAAACTCAGGAGAAGGCAAAAATGTCACGGATCAGTTAAAAACAGCACCCTGAAGAAAGAACAAAATTAGTGTCTAAAGCAGTAACTCCTAAGTGAGGTTTAATGGGGAGAAAAAAACAGGAAAAAAGAAAAAAATTATTAAGAAGATACAGCAAAAGAATGCTCTGAAACAAGAAGAGCACAATCTCAGGTTGTGTGGGGGGCTTCCTGAGAACAGTAACCACAGATCTACATGATACACAGGCGTAGGGCTCAAAAATAACTGGCTCAGGAACTCCCAAGCAGAAAAAAATTTTAAATTACCCCAATACCCTGAGAGGTATGGCAGAAAGTCTCAAAATTCCTCTGAAGCAATGGTTCTTAACACTGGGTGCATATTAAAATCACACCAACAGCTTCTGTAAAATACCAGTGCCTGGGCCGCAGGCCCAGAGAGCCCAACATAACTATCAGGTGTTTCTTTTTTCTTTAAAAAGCTCCCAAGAAATTCTAATATGAAGCCAAGAGTTGAAAACCACTGTTCTAAAGGGACAGGAGAAAGAACTTATACAGTAAGAGTATAAAGATGTGCACATCAGTAATATCAACTTAACAACAACTGTGTTCTAGATAATAGTACCTAGGAAGCTTCCACTCTGAGTCCGGGTTTAATGAAAACATTACAGAATCTCAAGGAAATAAGATAAAACGTCAAATCACGGACAAAGGGGAGCAGCAGATAAACATGTGTTCCTTGTGTTCTCTTAGTTTCCATATGAAATATTACACAAAAGACAGGGAGTGACTGACAGACCTGCCTGTGAAGAGGACTTTCAGGAGAAGACAGGAAAAAAAAGGAACAAAAGAAAACATGAAACAAAAATAAAATGAACAGATGAAGAAAAAGTAATCACCACAGAAATAACACATAACAGAAGAGGAGGAAAGGATTAAAAAAAAAAGACTCCTCGTAGCTTAAAACCAACCAAAACAAAAAGTTTAAGATCAAAAAGGTCCACACAATGCCAGAAATAAGTTTAAAAAACAAAAAAACATTCTGGTGAAACTGATTACCTTAAAAAAAAAAATTAAATCCCACAAGCTCTTAATCAAAGAAGGCAAGATGAAATTCTAAAATATTAAAAAAACTTATAGTAGTGTGAAAATTCCCCATGAAAAGCTATGAAATTGATTCCAGGGGAATTTAGTTTCAAAATGCTATTCTGTGCTTACTAGCACAATCTAAATTAAATAAAGCAGGCATTTAACACGCAAGAAAACCAATGATAATTTAAAGGAAAGTAATGACAAAATCTGAAGATAAATAAAAAACATAAACAAAAGAACTGATAAAACCAAAAGCTACTTCTTTGAAAAGACAAAGCACAAATTCCTGTGAGATCTAAGAACAAAACAAGAAATGTAGTTTAAAAAAGAGCTTGGTAAATAATCTCATGGAAAAAGGAGTGAACGTCAGCAAATAATACTCAGGGCGAGCCTCCCACGTGGCATGAGTCTTGCCTACCTCACACTTCATTGTACAGTACTGATGGAGTACTTTGAAAAAGGTATACCAAGTATCAAGCAACCTAACACATCAATTTTTATTTGGCTTTTTATTTGTGGATAATTATACCTACTATACACTGTTGTATCTGTTGACCTATGACCCTGTGACTTCAGGCTACTTATTAATAAAAATAAAGCAACCTGACATCAGTGAAGCTATGAATTCCAACATAACGTAGCATCTGAAGGTAATTTCTAAAAGTTTTATATGTGTTTCCATAAATGACAGGAACTGTTCTGTTTTTTTTTTTGCTGATTGGCTAAACCCAGTGTTAGTGAAACAAGTAAAAATATGTGAGAGGGAATTCTGAACTAGATGATCATGTAAGTATGTATCTTCAACAAAATTTATTCGACAATTCAAGCATCTTGTTCAGTTTAGGTGGTGCTATAATCAGATACATGTAAGCTACCTTAAGAATGAGAAAATATGCTAATTTTTTCAAGCTTCTGAAACAAGGAAAAGGATTATTTTCT
Source organism: Orcinus orca (assembly GCF_937001465.1). Lineage (NCBI taxonomy): Eukaryota > Metazoa > Chordata > Mammalia > Artiodactyla > Delphinidae > Orcinus > Orcinus orca. Next base: position 792,137 of record NC_064571.1, read on the forward strand.
ACAAATGATACCCAAATGGACCAAAAATAGAAAAAAATCACTGGAAAAGGTGGGAAAGCTCACCAGTTATAAATGAGCACAACCCTTATATTAAAAAGCACAATCAAGGATATTGCAAAAATAAAAAACTGCAAAATCATCTCCTTAAAAATTACTGATGCACATATCTTGAAATATTAGTAAATCAAAAGTATAACTAAAAGAACAATGTGCCAATCCCAAGGTTATTCCAAAACTGGAGTGACGGTTCTGCATTTCAGGATGGGGAAGGCTAGCACCATGAGTTACAATGAATGACGAGAAAATTCTTATGGTTATATTAATAATAGCAAAAATAACAATAAAACAGAAGCCCTTCCTTTATTACAACACTAGACAGCTGGAGTGCAGGGCTGGGGAAACAAATGGCCAGGTGAGTGACAAAGGGCTTGCTCCCCCCAGGTGTGCATATTTCTGTAATACAATCATTAAAACCGCTCCTCCTGATCTTACCTTTGGACCCAAAAGCAAAATCCCCAGAATTACTGGAAGCCAAGTCTGCAAATGACAGCCCTGTGCTACTTCCAAATCCAAATGAAACTGTTTTGCTTTCCACTGGCAAAAGGAAAAGAGCAATTTAATATTTCATTTAATACATGTTGAACATCAAAGCTTTACTCAGGACCCAAAGAGAATGGGGGTAGGACCTGCTGTACTACTGAGAGGTATGGGGTGGGATGGGGTATGGAACATTTATAATCTGGTTATCTCTCTGAAGAAAACTTATAAAAGACATCCAAGTTCTGAGCTTCTTCATTGTTATTACGTTTTCAGGTACTATTCTCAATGCAGAATATACCAAGAGCATACCCAAAATCATTTTTTAAAAATGAGATGTAGATCTATACTAAATCAGATCGAGAGCTATATACAGTTTCTGCTTTACACAATCTAATATAATCTAAAACATTCATTCAAAGGCAGGATTTCAGAAAATATCTAAAGATTTTTTGTATTCTCAATTGTAAAAAATAAGCTCATAAAAGCGAAATATTTCATGCCCCTTTATAAATCTCAAATTTTGTTTTAAGAAAGGGAGTTTCTGGATTTGCATTTAAAAGTCTATCGTCTCAAAATCACAGGTGTACCTTATGTAGTAACGCATGCCTAGAAGGTTTTTATAAACATGTATCAAATTGTACCTTGGCTTGTAGAATCTGCATCATTTTCCTTTCTAGTACATAAATCCACAGGTTTATCAACAGCTTCAGAAGAAATAGGTGGTGAACTAATACATTTGGTAGTAAACTCTGGTTCTTCAGATTTACACAAAAATGGTAGAGTCACTTTACTGCCATCCGTACACACACTGTCAGCCGTGCTAGTTATGCCCTCATTCTGGGATTTCTGCAAAGAGGAAGTAACAAATAACTATGACATTAAGTACTGATTGACAAAAAGGATCATATACCCTATTTTAAAAGAAACCGAGGACTTGGAGTTCTGGACAAAATGGAGTAAGCACACTTTTCTCTCTCCCACTCCACCTTTCATCCTACCTCTCCCAGCACCTACAGCTGAATTGGACTGAAACAGATAAAGTGACTAGAAGAAGCCTCTGAAAAGTGGATGAAAGCAGAAGGATTAAAAATCTCAAGACATGGGACTTCCCTGGTGGCGCAGTGGTTAAGAATCCACCTGCCAATGCAGGGGACACGGGTTCGAGCCCTGGTCTGGGAAGATCCCACGTGCCACGGAGCAACTAAGCCCATGCACCACAACTACTGAGCCTGTGCTCTGGAGCCTGTGAGACACAACTGCTGAGCCCACATGCCACAACTACTGAGCCCACATGCCACAACTACTGAAGCCCTAGCGCCTAGAGCCTGTGCTCCGCAACAAGAGAAGCCACCGCAATGAGAAGCCTGCGCACCACAAGGAAGAGTAGCCCCTGCTCACTGCAACTAGAGAAAGCCCGTGCACAGCAATAAAGACCCAACACAGCCAAAAAATATATATATATATGTATATATTTATATATGGCCCACTGGTGAGGAGCAATGGCTGAGATGTAGGTGGCAGCCAGGCCTGGTGATGAGACCACGGACAACTTGGCCTCCACGGGCCAGCCCGTCGGGGTCCCCGCACCACAGCCGGAACCCAAGGAGGTGCTGGCCTGAGCCATGTGCCCCCGTGCACACTGCTGGGGCGTGGGGGCACCTCCAGGCCACATGGCCCATCATCCACAGCTGCCTGCCCCCAGCCAATGAGGGCAGTCCCTGCCTCCTGGACACAACCTCCTCCCAAACCCCTGCGGCAACCATGGGTTCTGGAAATGGACTAGGCTGAGCCGACGAGGTCGTGCCTGGGCCCCTTTCCTGACCTGCTTCCTACCTGCCTACAGCGGGTGTCACAGCAAGAAAGTACTAAACCTGGAGGAAGAGGGTTTCTGGCCAGAACTGCTGGATGGTGGCAAGAGATTTGAGATTTTTCTCTGACTGTCCCCCAGTTTTACAGAAAAAGAAAGCCCCTCACTATGGTAGATGGTCCCCAGGTGTAAAGACTACTGGAGAGACAGGCAAAGTGACCATCTGAAATTCTGGCCTTACCAAATTCACTTTCAATCAAGACACCAAAAACTTCCCCCTTCCTAAGAGCCATCTCATTAGAAGATGTATTTATAGTAAACTTCTGTTTTTTACTTAGGAAAAAGAGAAAGAAAAAAGAACAAAAAAGACTCTCAAGACCTGAGAGGTAATCTTGGTGAGAACCCTGCGGGAAATTTTTCCTGCCCCCACCCACTAACCCACATCCCAGGCAGGGTACCAGAGCTGTCCAAAACTGCAGCTGCCGACGGCACAGATGGAAAAGGGTCCAAGAAAAGTCAACTCTCCTTGGCCGAGGGTGGGGAATGTCATGAAATGATCCGTGTGCTGAATGATCAGAAAAACTTTGAAAAGCTCTTCTAACAATGTTCCAAAAAAGGACAAATACTCAAATGAAAAGATAGGTGTCAGGCAAAAAAATATAAAGCACAAAAGAAAATCAAATGGGACTTCACAACTTAAAAATACAATAACAGAAATAAAAATATTTACAGAATGCTCCATCCAACTGCAGCAGTATACATGTTCCTCTCAAGCACGCATGAACATTTATGAAGAAACACCACATTCTAGGCCATAAAACAAACTTCAGCAAGTTCAAAAGAACAGAAACCATACAAAGTATATTCTCAGTCCATAGTGGAATTAAACTAGAAATCACTAACAGAAATATAGCTGAAAAAAAATCTCCAAATATCTGGAGATTAAACAACACATTTTTAATACACATGTCAAAGTCTCTGGACACATTAAAAATACTATGAACTAAATAGAAGTGAAACTACAGCTTACCAAAATTTGTGGAATGCCAACAAAAGCAAGGAAGGGGAACTTTGTAGCACTAAATGCATATATTAAAAAGAAGATCTAAAATCAATAAACTTTCACCTTAAAAAACTAGAGAAAAAAGACCAGTATAAACAGAAGGCACAAAGAACTAAAGAAATAATGAAAAGCAGAGCAGAAATCAATAAAACAGAGAAAAATTAACAAGATAAAAAATGGATTCTTTGAAAAGGTCAATAAAATTTGATAAACCTCTAGTCAAGCTCACCAAGAAAACAAAATAGATGACATAAATGACTAATATCAGAAATGAAACAGGAGCTATCAACACTGATCCATGGACATTAAACGGGTAATAAATTTCAATGAACTTCACACACTTCACAAACACTGTTATGCCCACAAATTTGATAATGTAGAGGAAATGGACCAACCAATTCCTCAAAAGACACAACCTACCAAAACTGACATAAGAAATAGATAATATGAATGGACCTATATTTATTAAAGAAAATGTACCATCAATTAATGTCCTTCCAAAAAAAAATAATGATAGTAAGTACCAGGCCCAGATGGTTTCAGTAGTAAATTCTATCAAACATTTAAGAAAGAAATATTACCAATTCCTACACTGTGTTCCAGGAAACAGAAGCAGAGGGAACACTCCCTAACAAAGTACGTGAAGCAAAAACTGATAGGAGAAAAACAAACATGCTCAGCAACACTCCTCTCAATAATCAATAGAACGAGCAGAAAAAAATTAGCAAGGATAGACTGGACTTGTACAACACAGTATCAACTGATTCCATCTATTTAGAAACCTGTTTTCCCTGCAGAAACAATAACGAATGAACTGTGGTACGTCCTCACAAGGGAATACCACCCAGTGACAGAAAGAAACACACTAACACTACACACAGTAACTGGGCCAAATCTCAAAGGCATTATGCTTTTGAGCATAATGAGTGAGTGTAAAAAGCTAGTGTCAAAGGTTACACAAAGTATGATTCCATTCATGCTAGTCTGGGAAAGGCAAAAACGTAGAAACAGAAAACAGATCAGCAGTTACCAGAGGTTCCGAGCGGGGGAGGATCTGAACCGAAAGGGACAGTAGGAAGGAATTCTTTGGGCTGTTGGAACGGTTCTGTACACTGCCTGCCTGTGGTGGGGATTACAAGAATCCAGGCATGTGTAAGAACTCACAGAAAACACACACAGGGAAAAGTGAATTTTCCTTATGTAAAATTTAAAAATTAATACAAATGAAAAAATCATTATTTCTTAATGACTGAAGCCCAAGAAAACAGTCCATTCTGTTCGTGTCAAATGATTTAGGCTAACACAGCAGTATTATTCATAATAGCCAAGAAGAAGAAACAACCCAAATGACCATCAACAGATGAACGGGTAAACAAAATGTGGTATGTTCATACACTGAAATATTATTCGGCCATAAAAGGAACGAAATACAGATAAATGCTACAGTGTGGATATACCTCAAAAACTTACTAAGTAAAAGAAGACAGACACAAAGGACCACACATTATTATTTGTTTATATGAAATGTCAGAATAGGCAAATCTACAAAGTACATCATTGGTTATTCCAGGCCTAGAGAAGACGGGTGGAAATGGGGAAGGGTGGTGACTGCTAGAGGTTAACAGGGCTTCTTTTTGGGATGATGAAAATGTTCTAAAACTGACTGTGGTAAATATACGAAAACCAACTGAGTTGTACATTTTAAAATGGGTGAATCATATCACAATTAACGTTACCCAAAAAATGTAGGCTAGATTACTTGGGAGAGGGGAGTGCGTAATCCAGCGCCTAATACATTCGCCACCTAAGAGTCCATGAATGAACAACTCTTGTAGACAAATCAAATACCGTATCCCCAATGCTGAGCACAGTGCCAGCTCACACTAAGCACTTACACATACAGTACACTTAGGTGTTTTATGCAAGGGATGCCTATCTGAAGATCTCGCATAGTCCAAGATGAATCTGAGTGTAAAACAGGAAGGGTGCATCCTAAGAGGATGTATATCTACACCCATTACACAGCACATTTCAGCTTTAATGGTTGTTAGTTCTCTGTTTCGTCTCTGTGTATTAAAGGGTGCTCTCCAAAATTACAATTCATCTTGGCAATTTTTTTTCAACCCTTATAATGATTTATCACGTTTAATTTCTGTACCAAAGGTATTTCTGAACAGCTCTTAGGACCGCTATTTAATGAACATTATGAGAGTGTTACAGGATATTTTACAAAAAGATTTTAAGTTATAACAATGATAACACAATAGTCACTCAAATAAGCCATTTCAACGCCTATAAACAGCACAGTTCACAAAAAACTGACAGAAGGTACCAAGTCCTGTGTGCACCACAGGTGGGAAAAGAATAAACAATGTACAGTTCAGTCGGTGCATCAGCATAGAGATTATTTTTCAGTGTTCTAAGTTTTGAAAAACATAAATTTTAAATAAATAATTATTTTTAAGTTTTGCACACAAAAGAGTGAGGCCAAATTTAAAATGCATTGTTTCAATTTGCATAACCCAACTTTATATTATGACTGTCCTGTATTTGCTGAATGAAAGACTGGATGCTAAAGCCTCCAGCAGGGAATTCCCTGGTGGTGCAGTGGTTAAGAATCTGCCTGCCAATGCAGGGGACAAGGGTTCGAGCCCTGGTCCGGGAAGATCCCACATGCTGCGGAGCAACTAAGCCCGTGCACCACAACTACGGAGCCTGCGTGCCCAGAGCCCAGGCTCCACAATGAGAAGCCACCGCAATGAGAAGCCTGCGCACCACAATGAAGAGTAGCCCCCGCTCGCTGAAACTAGAGAAAGCCCGTGCGCAGCAATGAAGACCAAACGCAGCCAAAAAAATTTTTTTAAGAAATATTTAAATAAATAAAGCCTCCAGCAGCAGCAATTAGAGAAGATGATTAAGAAATATTGCATATTGTGTACTTCCACTGAGTCCAGGGAAACTGCTGAGGGATTTAAAATATACTTCAGATTTAGTATAGCAAGGCCGGTGATGGAAAAACTTCAGATAGGGCTTCCACAAATCTACTTGGTTATAAAAAAAGAAGTAATGTCTTTACATTAGCTGATGGCCACTAGCTATACGTGCACCGATGAATAAGCTGAAGCCTGTGGAACAGGCGGCATATCCTAGGTGGACAGCTAAAAAAGCAGGCCACCTAGACTCCTCAGAGTCAGACAGACAGTAAAGGGTAGTAAGTCTCCTACAGACTCAGGCCACGTGTTGGGCCACGTTTCTCTCTACCCACGTATCCTTTAAATAAAACACTGCATTCGTAACTAACTCCAGGACTCTGTTTCATTTTAACCATCTTTCCAACAATTTTTAAAAAACAGTATTTCTTGAGAGGCAAGGAACCATTCTGAATATGTCAAAATTAAGACTGTAAACAATTACAAGACAGGGACCTTGTCTTCTAGTTTCTGTGGAATACAAATTAAGACACCAAGGTGTTGATAGCTACTAAAATGACTACACCTGAGCTAAGAAAGTAACCAAATCACAAAGTTATTGGCAAAGCAAGGTATACAGGTCAGGGGAACTAAGTTTCAAATGCTGCTATTTCCTATCCACCCTGCCCACTCCACAATCAGTTAACTTGCAGAGAAAATGAACTACTTAACACCGTTCTTTGCAGGGCGTAGACCTTCTTAGGGACATCTGCACCGCCATGCTGCTGCCCTGACTCCCCAAGCCCAGCACACGCACCGGTTGCAGGGGTGCCTCCGGTCCTCCGGGCAGAACACGAGTCCTCCTCCTCTGGCCAGAGTTGCCTGAGGTGTCCGACCGCTTGCCAGACACACCCCATTATTACCACGTGGTGAGGACCCTCTAGCTTATCGCGTCAACAGAGGCAACTGGGCCAGAAGGAGCACACAGAGACGGTCTTACTTGAGCTTCCTGAACTTTGTGAAGCTCCGATTGAAAGTCTTCCCCACTTCCATTGTCCTCATCAGTGTCACTGCAGACTCCACAAAAAAATGTAGGTGGAAGCTTTAACGTATCTGCTTTTGCCTTTTCTTCAACTGTTGGTTTCTTTTCCCAAACAATAATACATTCTTTCTCATTATCTGAAAATCCCATACAACACAAGGAAAAGCAAGTTAAGACGAAAGTAGATGAAGTCCAACTACTCCACAAACAATGGCCCTCAGTGTCATCTACAGATTATAGACCCAAATAACAAGACCCTGGATGCTGATGGAGAACCACCACCACCGGGAGCACAATGTTTTTCACTTCACGTTATTTTTAAATATTTAAAGTCACCAAGGCAAAACTGGTAATTACAGAGGTGACCAGATTGCAAGATTCCTTTTAAACAGAAAATTTTTAAAAAACATTGTAACTAGTAATTTTACTGTTACATACCTGTTAGATTTTCTTCTAACGGTCTACGTTTTTCTGAGTCATCCAAATACAGTTTTCCATTAAGCTTCTTGACAGCTGTGTCGAAATCTTCATCTTAAAGTATAATTTGATTAAATAAAAGAACTTCCAGTAAATTACAGGAGATTTTCCAGCCAGGAATCTAGGAAAATTATCTCCAACTTCACACTTTCCCTTACTCCCCACATCCAAATAGCAACCAACTTTGCCTATTCCACACCCCGAACGCCTTGTCTGAGCTGCTCTGGCATTCTGGCTCCCCCTCCCATCTCCACTTCCCACAACCCAGTCCTCCACACCACTGCCCAACTGTCCTGCTGAGATTATTCTGAGCACGTAACTCCCCTGCTTGAAAACTTGGACAGGGCCCACAGAGCTTTCCCCAATAAGACCCTGTCTCTGCCTCACAGTTCCCCCACCCCTCTGAGACCCCAGGGAAATGAGAATTGCTTTCAGTCCCCTCAAAATGCCTGCCCTGTTCGCGGCAGCCACCCAGGGAATGCTAATAAATGAATGCAGCTCTTTCAGTCGTGACGTCCACTGACTGCTCACACATACATTTAGGCTCAATACCGGCCTGCAGGGCAGCAGGGGTGGGCTCCAGGAAGCAGGCTGAAAGCAATTTCATCACCCCACTCACTACGAGGACCGTGAGCAGAACGCTTTAAAGAAACAGGAGACTTACCATCCTCCTCCTCTTCGCTGACGTAGTCTGGCCTGTTCTTGTAACAGAAGAAAGTGGGAGGAAGCTGAAGTTTGCTTGCAAGAGCTTTTTGCTCAGGGGTCGGGGTCAGCTCATACACAATGAGAACATCATCATCTGAGGGAAGATCTTCAGGCTTTTTCTTCTCTTCCACTGTAAGACAAATCAAAAAAATTGATAAAGACAAGGTGTTAAGTAATTAATTAATGTCAATATTCTAACTGAAAATAAAAATCATGGAACTTAATCAGCATGCTGATAAAAACACACATACTTTGATTTGGACACAGCTCATAATAACCATGAATTAGAATTAGAATTAGAAGCCCGAGGTAATGTTCTATCAAAAACCCTTAGAGGACACAGAATCTACTTAATAACCAAAAAAAAAAAAAATCCTGCTTTTACTTACTGATCATTGAAAAAACTACTATTAACAGCTATAAATTAAAAAGGTATTTAAAAAGTGCAGCCACAATCATACTTGGAATACTAAATGGTTTAGCAAAATATCCATACATTTGCAATAACTGAAACATTAAAGAAGTCATAAGCAAAGATTAGTATAAATACAAAACTAAAGCAAAGCCAACTTGATGAGACCCTACAAGGAAAGTTAACAATTGCCAAGGATGGCGGGTGATTAAAATTACATCCAATTTTCTGTATTTCCAAGCATGATAATAGATAAAATTAAATTAAACCCGTTATCCTCTGGGTAAATAATCCTGTAGGAACCTAAGACAATTTCTATTAGCTGAAAGACCAAAAACAACAAAAAGGCAAAAGATGGAGAGAAAAGGAACTCTTCGTACAATATGTTCTGGTCTATAAAGAAGGATTTCTGGCTAAAGGAACTGATAAGAGTAAACAAACCATGAAGCATGCTCTGTACCAACTGGCACTGTCCAATATAGCCGCCTGACCACACTTGGCTATGAAGCACCTGCAGTGCAAGCAGTCCAAAGTGAGATGTGCTGCAGGTGTAAAAATACACACTGGGTTTTGAAGATTGATAAAAACAAAAAACAAACCAAAAAAACCCCACCAAAAACAAGGGGGAAAATATCTCATTATTAATTTTTTATACTGATTATAAGTTGAAATCGTATTTTGGACATAATGCGTTAAGCTGAAGAGAGTAATAAAATAAATTTCATCTGTTTCTCTTTTTAGTTTTAAATGTGACTACTAGAAGCTTTTTGATTACACACAGGTTGCATTTTATTTCTACTGGATGATGCTGATCCAGAGAACAGCCCTTTTGCAATACTGAACTTGACTTTCACCCTCCTTTGTTACAAAAACATAGCATTAATTCCTAGCCAAGGACCACAAAAAGACACTGTGAGATAGAGATTCTTGTTTATCAGACAGCCTCAAGTCTTCATCTCTACAGTCCTTTGAAACCATGACATTCTCAGACTTGAAACAGAACAGGACTCTTTGTCCTGCAGCAGTATTTTGGTAAATTTGCTCTCAGACCAAGGACTCTTCACCTAGGGCCCACAGAGTCTGTGTACAAGTATGTACCCTTTATAGAAAAAAGTCCACACTATTCACATAATTTTTCAAAGAATGAATCCTTAAGAATAAAGGCTAAGAGCTGCTGTAGCCAGTAGTATGACTGGTGTACTTTAAAACTGAGGGTCCCAGAACTCACAGGTTGTCATGTGGTCATTGTAGTTGTTTGACAACTTGTAACACAGCTGTGTTGCTCAAGATACATTATTAAACCCTAACAGTGAGTTTTCCTCTCCACAACCTGCTCCTGACCGTCTCTAACAGAGCCAGCTGCCAAGTACTCCATTACAGCACCAACGCTTTCTCCCACAAGTGGTCTGTACTACACCGGGAACACACCAGGATATAATGGTAGCTCTTATACGTGGGGCCTACTTTCAGACACAGCATCTTCCATGTCCAAAAAGAAAGCGCTAAAAGAAACACTCGGTTCCCTGTGGTACACACGCTGCTGCCATCACGTTTGGACACTGGCAGACGATAAAGGTTAGGTAACATACAGGTCTTCATTAATCACAGTTGAAAACAGCATCTGATGTGCAAAACAGAGAAAGGGAAAGACCACACGGATCTACCTCAAAACAACGTTGTAGTAAAGCAATTATACCCCAATAAAGATGTTAATAAAAACACAAAACAACGCTGTACAACATGTGAGAAAACATGACATCCAAGTACACGAGAGCAGCATTAAGGGGTCACGCCAGCATTCTGTCACATGCATGCTGCAGTGTTAAGCCCTTAACTGCACACAGCCAGTTACTCTGCTGAGGACCAGCAGCTGCTGAAAGACCGATGTCCTCTCACACTGCCAGTGCCAGCTCTGTACCTTTATTCTCAGGCTGGGAGGAAGGAGTGCTGCTCCAAAATGCCATTGGATTAGATTTAAAAAGGCTAAAATTAAATCCTAGAAAATAAAGAGTATTTCATTTTTGAATATATGGAGAATCAAAATGAATATAATTTTAAAATATAAAAGCCAGAGTCCATCCATTTACACCAATGTGGCCGTCTCACGTACCCATTTATCCCGAGGGCTTCATTCTTTGCTCATTTAACAAGTGGTGGCAAGACTGCCTTACATAAAATGTGAACATCTCAGTACCATGCTCTCTGAGTGACAAGAACATAAGGATAATAACCTGAAGAACGAACCTGCTCATGATTCATGCTCAAGGCCCTAAGCTGGACCCAGTCCTGAGCGGAGTCCTTGTGCTCTGCTCGGACAGATGCATCTCCCAGGAACCAACATCTCCTAAACAACTTACACACAAGCTCTCTGCTGCTGTTTGAACATTTGAACACTCACCAGTAAACTGCTTTAGGGAGGAAAAAATGCTGCACAAGTATTTTTTGGCTGTTCACAGAGCACTGTGTTTATGAGCCGACTTTTACTAAAACATTAGCCTGCTATAAAGAGTCCACACCAAGATAAACATTTAAAAAAAAAAAATGAGGGAGGAAGAGAGGGAGAGAGGGAGGGAGGGCGAGAGAGAAAAAAAGAAAGAAAGAAAAAGGAAGGAAGGAAGGGAGGGAGGGTGGAAGGAAGGAAAGAGACAAATTCTGCTTAATCTAAAGGCTAAGTGCTTACCCTTTTCTGGTGTTTTAAACGTGTGACTGGTTGAGGACTGCTCCTTTGGAAAAGCAGGAGAGGGGTTTTTGACTTTGCTGTCGGAAGACGGTGTGAGATCAGAGCTCTGCGACTCTTGGTGACCACCAGGCTCCGCTCTTTTTTCAGATCCACTCTGGGCTGCTGAACTGGCCTCACTACTGTTATTTTTCAAAGGTGCATTAAAACTAAATCCAAACAAAGACCCGGTAGCTGAACTGTTGCCAAATGCAAATGGTTTTGACTTTTCACTGCTAAAAATGCTTTTAACAGACTCAGAACCAAATACAAACTTTGGAGGTGAAACCACTGCTTTTGTTGTTGTTTCAGGTGTGCCAGACACCCCGCCAACTTCTGAGGTTGCACCTGCCACATCATCACCCTGTGCCGAATCCGTCCGTTCTCTGGTGGTTTCCTCTAGCACAGCTACGGCGACTTTGCCGCATGGTGACTCTCTGGGAGTAGTCGAACGAGAAACATGAGGTGTTATCAAAAAATCTTTTTCTTGGGCTAGTTTTGCTTCATCAAATATTTTCTTAAACGAGTCTGCAACATCCTGTAGTTTAAAACGGACAGCTAAATGCTCTACTTTTCTTTCTCCGTCTGCAAAATCACATGCGGTCCACACCCACACTCTTTCTGTCCCTTTCATATTTTGCAAAGCCATGTCTGGAGTTATTCTGTGGTTGGCACAAAGCTTTAATACCTGGTCCCTTCTCATCACTATGCGAACTTGCTTATTATCATAATTCTGTAAAATCTTTATGTCGCCAATGCCTCTTTCTTTCCACTGCCCAGCATCTTTATCATACCTATAGAGTTTGGCTCTGTGACTAAAAACAACTTGTTCATTTTCCTCACCACTGGACACCTCGACTAGATCAGGCAAAGGGACGACAGGTTCGAAGTGCTGTCCATCTCTCTCCTCCTCCTGAGTGACATCAGAGTCTTCATCCGTGCCCACTGAGGCCCCACTCTGATTTAACTTGGCAGGAGACTTAGACGGGCTCAAAGCAGATTTAAAACTGAAGTTAAACCCGGTGGTTGACTCACCGAAGCGGAAGAGATTTTTCCTCACGGGGCTGCTGGCCAGCGGGGAGGCGTGCACTGAGCTGCTACTCACGCTGTCGTCCAGAGCGTCTTCCCTTAGGTCATAGCTGTCCCACTCGAGGGTGGGCCCGGCGGCCTCAGGACTTGGCATGCCACTCACGGCCGCAGCACTGGCAGCTCCTGCTCCTGAGCTCTTACTCTCTTCGTCAGTGACTTTTGCTTGATCATTTGTCAAAAACGTCTTGAAATCTTTTAATCCGCTCTTCATCTCTTCCGCCCTCTGGATTAGCTTGGCAGCTCTGCCAGTATCCACAAGCTTATGGGGAGTCTGCAGTGGAATATCTAACAGAAGTCGCTGGCATTCCTCAAATTTCTGTTTGAATTCTTCAGCCAGCTCGGGTGTTTTGAATTTTGCTGCCAGCTGCTCTAGTTTGGCATCGCCATCAGAAAAATCACTAGCCAACCACATCCAGGCCCTGTCCGACCCGGAGAGGGGCTTCAGGTGCATGGTGGTGGTGATCCAGTGGTTGGCACACACCTTCAGCACCTGCTCTCTCCGCATCAGCATTCTCAGTTTACCGTTAACTTCATTTTTGAGAATTTTTAAGTTCCCCAAACCCCTTTCTTTCCACTGACTTATCTCAGCATCAAACCTAAACAATTTTACCCGCTGTGAGTAAAGAACTTTCTCATCTTCTTCTCCTGTGACAAGCTCCACTTTCTCAGGCATCTGGACGACTGGTTCAAAATGGATATCGTCACTGTCCTCAGTCTTATAGGCGTCATCATCTTTCTCAAGGTCAGCACAAGTGTCGGCTTTATCAGCCATTTTACTACTTTGTGAGGAGAATAACTTCTCTCCAGCACCCGAAAAGCCCTTGAAATTGGGGTCTTTTTTGCCAAACTGAAACCCTTCTCCTGAATTTGATTTTGCAAGATCTGCAAAGGTAAAAGTGCTGCCAGTTTGACCAAGAACCACAGCACTCCCGTCTTTCTGACCGCCAGCATCCTGAGCCTGACATCCAGCGTCATCTCCAAAGGGCTTTTCACTCTTCCTCCCCTGACTTCCCGGCTCCTGAATGCCAAATTTAAACCCGTCAGCAGACACAGGAACAGAAAAACTAAATCCTTCTTTTGTTGACTTAGAGTCTGTATTAGAAGAACTCTGAAATGTAAATGAAGGTGTATTTTCTTGATCCACACGCCCAAATTTAAATCCTTGTTCTGCACTGCCAAACTTAAAGGCTTTTTCTGAAAAGCTACTTTTAAATCCTGTTCCCACCTGACTTCCAGAAGAGTCATTTGCCTTAGTTGTTGAGCCCAAAGTGAAAGCTGAAGGTTCTTCTGCAACAGGTTTATGGGCTGGTTTAGAGACATCACAAGCCACACATTTTAAGGAAGAACTCTCATTTCGCACAAAGCAAACGCTGCAATCCCACTGTCCTTCCTTCTTGGTGAATATCCCTTCTAGACCACTCTTTGGAGCCTTGCTTGTCTCTGAGGTGCCAAACTTGAAAGAGGCAGGTGCTGGGACAGCAGAAGCAGGTAAACTCTGTTTTCTTGGATTCTGACAAGCCACACATTTTGTAGAACTTCCTTCATTTCGTACCAAACAAACGCTGCAATCCCACTGTCCTTCCTTCTTGGTGAACATCCCTTCAAGTCCACTGTTTGGAGCCTTGCTTGTCTCTGAAGACGCAGGTGCTGGAGCAGCAGAAGTGGGTGGATTCTGACAAGCCACACACGCTGCTGCACTTGCCTCATTTCGCACTAAGCACAGACTGCAATCCCACTGTCCTTCCTTCTTGGCGAAAACTCCTTCAAATCCACTCTTTGGAGCCTTGCTTGTCTCTGAAGCACCAAACTTAAAAGAGGCAGGTGCTGGGACAGCAGAAGCAGGAAAACTCTGTTTTCTTGGATTCTGACAAGCCATACATTTTGCAGAACTTCCTTCATTTTGTACTAAGCAAACACTGCAATCCCACTGTCCTTCCTTTACTGAAAAAACAGATCTGAAATCACTGCTGGCAGATTTAGGAAGATCTCCCTGGCCAAATTTAAAGGAAGGCTGCTGAACAAATGAAGATCCACTTTTGTTAGCAGACTTTGTATTCTGACATGCAATGCATCTAGATACAGTGGGTTCATTTCTTACTAAACAAATACTACAATCCCAGTGACCTTCTTTCTTTGGAGTAGTCAATGCAAATCTATCTGGAGTATTTTCTGAGCCAGATTTAGGAGTGGAAACAGTTTCAACTAATGATGAGCTAAGGAGCTCTTTACTGCTTGGGTTTAGATTTTGGCAGGATACACATTTCTCAGCAGTTGCGGCATTCTTTAATGAGCAGCTGTTACAATGCCACCAAGACCCTTCTTTCTTTGCAACCTGAAATTCAAAGTTCATGTTTCCGGCAGCAGATTTGCCAATATCCTTGTCATGACCCGTGGGTTCTTTTATAGTTCTCGTAGACTGACTGGAAGTTGTGGCTCTGTTTGCTCCTGAGGCTTTTAACATGCTCTGGGCCTCTTCAAACTTGCACTTAAAAAGTGCTGCCTCCTCGGGTGTCTTGAATCTAATAGCAAGCTGTTCTGGTTTGGGTGACTCGTCTGCATAGTCCAGAGCGTACCACACAAAGGACCTGTCCGAGCCGGCGTTGGGCGCCAGGGCCATGTCTGGGCTGATGTAGTGATTCGCACAGATTTTCAACACTTGCTCACGTCTCATCAGTAGGCGGATTTTACCGGAGGTTTTGTGCCTTAGTATCTTTACGTTGCCAATTCCACGCTCCTTCCATTCTCTTGATCCCGCATCAAAACGATACAACTTGGCACGATTGCAGAAGAACTCTTCCTCGTCCTCCTCACCAGTTCTCACTTCAATCTTATCGGGAAGAGGCACCACCGGCTCAAAGTGAGGGCCGTCGTCGTCCTCGTCCCCGTGCGCACTACCCCCATCAGTATCATGACTCTTGTTGGCCGGCTCTGCAGCAGGCGTTCCAAACACTGATTTCCCTGGACCGTGGAAAGTAAACATATCATCACTGCGTCGAAAACCAGAATTCTTTTGCTGAGTTGGGCCCATGTTTTCAGTAAATGAAATTCCAGGCACATTTTTGCTTCCAAAATTGAATGTATTTCGAGGTCCAATGGTCTGAGCAGCTTTTGTTCCACCGTAGCTATCTCCTTGCAATGGTTTGTCTGAAGTCAGGAGACCTAAAAGGCTTTCACTATTAGTGTAAGTCGTAGAAGGGGGCTGTGCCACAACCTGTGGTGAGGAAAATGTGAAGTCGCCATCATTTGATTTGAAATTTGAATTAAATTTAAAAGGAGTTGGCTGTGATGTACGCACAGGTGCTGCCAAAGATGGCCCCATGCCTTCACCTGGCACAGGCTGGACAAAATTGGTTTTTCCAAATTCCATACCCTTAGATTCTGCAGATCTTGAAGCATGAGCTGCAACTGGAGGTTTTGTAAAATAACCTGGTTCTGGTAAAGGTGGATTTGTGCTTGTCTGTTGAACATTGTAATTAAAGTAATCATCACCCCTAGGTGATAGAATTCCTGTTGCAGGAGACTCAAAACGCAATGGGGGACCATACATCTCTTGAGAGAACATACAAGCAGACGAACTCTGCACTGGTGGTGTGTGCATCTGCTGTGAGTAGGCGTAGATATGCTGCTGAGGTGGAAGCCTATTCATGCCATAAACTGGTCCCTAGGAAAAAAAAAATAAAGAGCACATTTTTGTAGGTTGTCTATAAAACTATAGCTTAACTAGATACAATCCAATTCTCATAAACCTCAAGCATGAGTACAGGGTAAATACATCACTAGGGCATACAGTGCATCCTTAAGAGAAGACACTTCTACATTACTGCAAAGATACTTACAGCTCTAGTCCTCCTTGGAATATAATGAAAATTGCCTTAACTAATGACAGCACCTTAAAAACCTAATTCTCCTACAACAGATTCATAGAATAAATACCTTCCTCACTCCTAAACAAGGTATCCAATGATGTTAACAATGATGATGATGACAATGAGGACTAACGTTTGTTAACGTGCCAACTGGGCACAGTTCTAAGCACTGTACATATATTATCTCATCTTAATATCCTCGAACACCCTATGAATTAAGGCATTATTATCCCCATTTTACGTATGAGGCAACTAATGCATAGAGAAGTTAAGAACTGAAGAGCCAGGGCCTAGAGGCACCCAAGCCCGGTGTCTCTGCCCGGCTCTGCTGGATGCCGGTCTCCGTGGACACTTGGTCACAGCGCCCCAGGCCTGCAACTTACACACAGCACTCCAGTGAGGACATCAGAGTCCTGCTTCTGTCACGACCGAAAGACGAACGACCCACCACCACCCCAATTTAAAAATATTCTAGATGTTCACATTTATTGTAACATAGAAATTAACTGAGAAACATACTTCTATATCTGAGAGAAATTTAAAATATCTGTTATCTGGTGGGACATTTAAGTTTTAATGCTGAACTACTTCTTGAATTTCTCTGTAGGAAGCCTGGACAGTTAAAAAGGAGATACTTATAAATGTATAAATTATTCCTTTGTTACCTTTGTGGGAGTAACATTAGCTGCTGGTCTGAGTAGATACTGGGAATTATATGCTGGTGACTGACTATAATACATTGAATGGCCAGTAGTTGCAACTAAAAAAAAAAAAAAAAAGAAAAGAAAAAAAAAGAAAGAAAACACTGTTAAAAAAAGTCTATGCTGCAGTTAGGACTATCTAGGCAAGAACTATAAATACAAAAGCAGTAGAAATCAAAGAGAGATTTAACTACATAGATTTTTTTTAAATTTCTATACATCAAAATACATCATCATAAAGATTACCAAATGACAAACTAGGAATGACCGCTAGGTGTGACACAGGAGGAGTGAGAGCAGCAGCAGGGTGTCAGCAAGAGCAGAGTCCCCACAACAAGCACCACAAGGAGCCAAGACGAGCGGTGGGGCCGCGCCCTGAGAAAGAGGGGCACGACGGGGAGGCACAGTCGTGCCGCGTCAGAAACACAGGGGGGATACACTAGTCACAGGAAGGACTTAAGGAACCAAAACGCACGTCATGGCCTCAGGGCCACATTTTTGAAGTGAGCCTTGAAAATCTGCAGAATGACATGGCTGCATGTTTTAAACTCAAGCTGAGAACGTTCAGGTCAAAAATCACCTAACAAATTCATGCAAAGGATCTCACAAGTAACACAAAATGTGTTCCCTGGCTTAATAAAAAGGGCACAGCATGACTGACACTCATGCTGGTGTCCAAACTATCCGCTCCATCTGTTTTGTGTGTGTGTTATCAGGAAACCAGCAACTAGAAGACACTCATGTTGATGGTAAAAACAACCAACAATCATTTACTTGATCTGTTTTAAGAAAGTTTTAACAGAAAACAAAACAACTTAAAGATCATTTATACCTTTACACAGAAGAGGAAGCAGAAATTGTGACCCAAGAGGTGCTGGGCAGCTGACTGTGGAAAGCCCTAAAGACCCAGTAAAGGCAAGCCAGGCTGTCTGTCCTCTATGCAGTTACCAGAGAAACAGAGCCACTGCAGAGGCCCAAGCCTGAGCGTGGAAAACTAACGGGCTGCCTGATGATGGCTACCATGACATATTCTGGGGAGAAAACAGGCAAAGAACACAGAACAAGATGATGGATATAAGCCAAGAATCATAAAGTCTGAAACTTAACTGGTGACTTTATCAGGGATAGTGAAAAAAAGTACTAAAAACATCCTATAGAAAAAAGGCACCCAATGAACAGATAACTCATGAAATATAAAGGATTATAAAGTGTTGAGCATGCCTAGTACTAAAAAAACAAAAACTTAAAAGCTGGTATTATTTTTGTTTTTAAAAATAGGCAAGGTTTTTATAAACTGGTAATAGCAAACACCTGGCAAGAGTGCAAAGAGATAGGCACTACCAGATACTGGTGGTAAGAGTGTAAAACCGGCACAGCTTCTCAGGAAAGCAATTTCCCAACACAAGAAATTTTACAAAACCCTAAAATCCTAGGACTGTGTTCACAGCATTATTTACAATAGCAACAACTGGAAATTTTAAAATAAGGGAATAAAATCTGCAGAGCTTCCACATGATGGATACCTTGTATTCATTAACAGTACTGTCAAAAAAACGTTGAGTAGAAAACTGCTCAGAACTTAAATATTTAAAAACAGGCTACTCGTCTCCATACGTGATAAAGTTCTCTAATATACAAAGAGAGAGGACCAGAAGGAAATGCTCCAAAATGTTAGCAGAACTGTGTGATATGGTTAGTGTTTACTTTTCTTTACACTGGTCAGTACTTCTGAATATTTCTTTATTATAAGCTTATTGTTTTTTAATCATCTTCTTTTAAAAAGACAACGACCGTCTTGGCACATCTGCACCTTCATTAAGAAAAACAGTCTGTGAACACAGGAATGGGAATCAGGAGACCTGAGCTCTCCTCTCAGGGCCACAAAGCTGCCTGCAACTTTGTCAAATAGTCACTTGGGGTCTCCATTTTTCTCACTTGTAAAATGAGGATGTGCTGCTTCTACCCATTTCATAGAGTAACTGCAAGAATAAAATGAGACAATGTGAATGTTATGCTTATATGTGTGTGTAACAACCAGAAGACCTGTTATGCCTGTACAAAGAAGAAGAAAACAGAACTTGTGACCCACGGGTGCCAAATGATGACTCCACACAGCACTCGGAGAGCCAAGGAGAAAGCCAGCCAGCTTGCCTATCTTCTGTAGTCAAGGCTCTACACAGTGCACACGGTTTAGGTAAACAATGTTTAAACTCTGACTTCTCATGTATTTATCTGTGACTTACATATGACATTTAGTGAGTTTGACTTCACAAAGATTTTTCTATTACTTTGCACGCACTTGGAGGACACTGTTATGAGAGGACCATGAGTTTGCCTTAAGTATGGCCCTATGGACCAATCACACAAATGTGTGAAACTAGGCCACACCATTCTGAATCAAAACCAATTAATCTAATTACCAACATTTCAGGAATCTGTCTCATGTGAAAGAAGCCTATTTTCCCCATCACTCTGGCTGGCTGGGGACAAGTGGCTTTAAAGTTATAGCACTAGAGTTCGAACCCCGGCTCTACCAATAACTATCTGTACAATAATGGGTAAGTTACCTAACCCTTCCAAACCCATTTCCTCATCTAAAAAATGTGGATTCATGATGGTACCCACCACTCTGGGTCACTGTCATTAAATAAAATTACATACACAAGCACCTTGGTACACAGACAACCACAGGAGACACAGTCCGTACCCTTTGGTTCATTAGGTGTTTAATGCATATTCTAAGTAAATGCCTAATGCACACCACCCACACACAAATGCTCACAATAATCATGTGATGCAAAGTATTAGTTCCAGGTTTCAAACAAACTGGCTCAGAGAGGTAAGTTAAGAGAGCACAACCTAAAACTCCAGTATGCTCTAGCTCCACACTCTTTCCTTCTATATATGACCACAGTATTTCAAAATAAAAAGTTTCCCAGGACTGTCATACCTCTCAGTATGTCATCAAAATAATTCCCAAGACGTTTAAGTTCTTAACTAGCCATCTCTTAATGAATAACGCTGTCAGTTAACATTTTTTCAATCATAAGGCATAGTTCCAACTCAGTCTCAGCTCCTCTGAGATGTGCATTAAAAGGTTCTTTAAGCCTTTAGCCTTTATATAAACAGGGTCAGATAAAGCTTGTTTTGTTTCTGCTTAGAGTTATAGAAATCCTGGTAATACCAAATACAGCTTAAGTAACATATAGGCAGACATAGACAGACGTGTATATAGATAAATGTATACAGACAAGGTGATTTCACAAGTTACCTGTTCAAAGGAGGAGAAAGTACAGACTTCACTAATACCTGGGAGTATCCAGTTGCCAACTCACCTGTTAGTGGGGCCCCATGAAAATTCTGTGACCCCTGATATCCATCAGGCACTGAATCTGGTCCATAATTCTCTGTAGGCCAACGATGAGGGGACCCTGAGTTACCGCTATTTAGTTTCAACTCCTGCATTTCTTTCTGTTGGAAGAGGAAACAATTTTAAGCAATTATATCACGGCAGACACAGTGCTAGAGCAAACTTAATACTTGATGATGCCTTTTAAGAGATTCTATACTCCAGTAGGATCTGAGTACCAGGTGCTGATTTAAAACATGATCCTTAATTTGTCAAAGCTTGTTATTTGCTCCCATTCTTTCACTCCTTAGTACCATTACCTAATTCATTCATTCTAGAGTCAGCTCTAACCTAAACAATGGCCTCATCTCCCTTTCCATTCTGCATTGGCTTAAAGTAATCTTTCTAAAGTTCAGCTATAGCCAAGACACTTACCTGCTCAAAAAAACAAGTACCTACGAAATGAACTTCTTTCTCTGACACTGCCAGTGCTCAGCAGCATCGCCCCAAACGCCCTTCCAGTGCCTCACTGCACCTGCTCTGCTCTTCAGTCCACCTGGACTGCTCTACACCCCACATTCCCTCCCAGACTAGCCTCCCACTCAGCCGCATACGCGGTGCCAAACACTGCCAACCTCTCAAGGTAAAGCTCAAATGCTCTACTGGGAAAGGGAAAACTGCTAACACTTGCTCGGAATATATTACCTATAGTGTACTGTATATATTATGTGTATACAATGACACATTCCAGACAATTTACTTACGCTCTTAGCTCTTAATTCTTACAAAGTTCCAAACCGGCAGACATAATGCCTTCCAATGACAGCTAGTGGTCAGCAATCAGATCCATCACTTTGTAGACAACCAAATGACAACGCCCTCCCCAACCCCAGAACCTACAAAGCAGACACTTTTCAGGAATAGTAAAATTAACAAATGAGGTCAGAGACAAATCCAGAATGTCTGCTCTCTTCTCCTAGAAGTATTTTAGAGGGAATTCCCTGGCAGTCCAGTGGTTAAGACTCAGAGCTTTCACTGCCGTGGCCCCGGGGTTCAATCCCTGGTCGCAAAACCAAGATCCCACAAGCCGCACAGTGCGGCCAAAAAAACAAGTGTTTTAGGAAAAGAAATTTTCTGAAAACTGTAACTCTTGAGGTGAAAAATATCTTGAATTTTCAAACTAAAATTTTCCCCGTTCGTCTATCTACTGTGTCTAGTCCAGATGCTACACATCCAAAAATAAGAAACTGATGGAATCAACTGGAAAGTTTTACTGGTCACTACTGGTATCTGGACCATAGATTTAAATATGCAATTAAAGCTATAAAAATAATTTTAAAAATTCAAACAACTAGAACATATGATGAAAACCGGTTTCAACAATTCTCACTCAACTTTACAGATGAGAAGCCAAACAGACAGAAAGACAAGGAACTCCCTGACCCGAGATCATTCATCAATGGCAGTTAGTACTAGAACTCAGCTTTCTAGGCACACGGACTAGTCCTCCACTACTAGTGCTTCCAAGAATACAATGTTGGGTACCAGAAACCTACATGGTAAGTATGTAATATCATAACAAGCCACGATCATAAAAAATTAACATACAAAATCTCTGTGCAGGGACTTCCCTAGTGGCACAGTGGTTAAGAATCCGCCTGCCGATGCGGGAGACATGGGTTCGATCCCTGGTCCAGGGAGATGCCACATGCCGTGGAGCAGCTAGGCCCGTGTGCCACAACTACTGAGCCTGTGCTCTAGAGACCTTGAGCCACAATTATTGAAGCCCATGCGCCCTAGAGCTCACGCACTGCAACTACTGAGCCCATGTGCTGCAACTACTGAAGCCTGTGCACTCCGGGGCCTGTGTGCTGCGACTACTGAGACCGAGTGCTGCCACTACTGAAGCCGACACACCTAGAGCCCGTGCTCCGCAACAAAAGAAGCCACTGCGATGAGAAGCCCGCGCACCGCAACGAAGAGTAGCCCCTGCTCGCCACAACTAGAGAAAGCCCGCAGGCAGAAACGAAGACCCAACACAGCAAAAAATAAGTTTAAAAATTAAGACAAAAAAACTGTGCAAATTCACAAGTGCAAAAAATACAAATAGTATTAAGTCTCACAAATTGCTGACAGCACTGCAAT
The DNA here is from genome assembly GCF_937001465.1 of Orcinus orca. Lineage (NCBI taxonomy): Eukaryota > Metazoa > Chordata > Mammalia > Artiodactyla > Delphinidae > Orcinus > Orcinus orca. Next base: position 814,958 of record NC_064571.1, read on the forward strand.
AGTCACACACATACCAATACTTCCTTGCTGTAACTTTAGAAATATGAATGACTTAGTTCTTGTCAATGAGCGTGAAACAACTTACCTGTACTTCCAACTTCAAAGAAGTAAAGCTCCTTTGAGTGTTATGGTTAAGGTCATTTCCATAAAGTTAAAATAAAATCATGTTCACATAACTATTTCTTTACATAATTAAGTCAAATTCATATGAAATATTAAAAAGATAAAGAGGCCTTTTGAAGTTTAGACCACTTGTGAAGTCCTAGATATAAACTTAACATACACAACCACAGTCAGTCTGAGACAAACTCACACACCAAGGTATGAAGAGTATATTTCACTAGTTCAATTCAATCACCTGGGAACCTCCTCTATGCCAGAAACAAGGCTATGTTTTGGATAGAGGAGTCTCTACCTTTGAAAGATTCGTATCTAGTGGAGGACGCAGACACTTAAGTAGTTTCAAAAACATGCTAAGTGTAGCGCTTCCCTGGTGGCGCAGTGGTTGAGAGTCTGCCTGCTGATGCAGGGGACGCGGGTTCGTGCCCCGGTCCGGGAAGATCCCACATGACGCGGAGCAGCTGGGCCTGTGAGCCATGGCCGCTGAGCCTGCGTTTCCGGAGCCTGTGCTCCGCAACGGGAGAGGCCACGACAGTGAGAGGCCCGTGTACCGCAAAAAAAAAAAAAAAAAAAATATGCTAAGCGTCAAGATGAAAGCACGTAAAACACAGTATGATTCTACAGTCACATGGCAAAGGAACATTTTGAACAGTTTTAGAAATAAGTGAGAAAGTGGACAAGGAAGGCATCTAGGAATAAGAGAGGCGCAGTTTAGAGAAATCAAGTGATTTACCTTAATGGCCTCTACTTGTTGGCAGATCATTTTCAATAAAGAATTTTGATCTTCTGCCCATGGAGGTGGTGTTTTGGGAGAATACTGAAAAAATAACAACAAAAAAGTACTTAAAACATTTAGAACAGAAATGTATTCCACAGTAGAGTGACTCATTTCTTCCCCACTTACCTTGTAACTTTTATTTGGTGATAGAGAGTATTTGGTGGGAGACGGTGTAGAATGTTTTATTTCTGAATCTGCATTTCGCAAAGAACCATTTCTATAAAGAGGCCCTCCTTCACTGAAGTCATCGAGCTCCTGCATGACTAAATTAAGCATCTCTTTTACAGATTCCAGGGGCACGGGCAACTAAAAACAAAAGGCATGAATCAATGGCTTTAGCCTGCAAAATTACCGAAGTAGAACTCTCTCTAAAATAAACACAGATTTTTTTTTCTTACTAATTTACATTTTTCACTTTTATGTAACAAGCACATTATACTTTATGTAACAACAAACATGAAACTGCTGTGTAATCAAAGGCTTCCAACCCTCAAGTCCATGCTGTTTCTATCCCTCGTTAGCCACAGTAATGGCAGAGCAATGTTAACTGGGGAAGCTTTTCCACGTGAACAAAATTAAGTTACTGACGTTTACTGATTTTTTTTTTTTTTCGGTACGCGGGCCTCTCACTGTTGTGGCTTCTCCCATTGTGGAGCACAGGCTCCGGACGCGCAGGCTCAGCGGCCATGGCTCAAGGGCCCAGCTGCTCTGCGGCATGTGGGATCTTCCCGGACCGGGGCACGAACCCGTGTCCCCTGCATTGGTAGGCGGACTCTCAACCACTGCGCCACCAGGGAAACCCTAACTGATTTTGAATATGAGGAGAAACACAGATGTTGGAATGCACCAAACATAAATCCTAATCCAAGAGCAGCAACACAAACTAATCAACAAAACAGGTGGAAGGTTGAATGTAGTTAAGGTTAATACCATCACAACAGCCTCAAACTGCTGACAGCTGGGAAAAGGTAGTTACATCAGATGGTCATGATGAGAGAAACGCTCTCAAGTAGTCGGTGACATGTTTAACTGTGAAGTCCGTGCAGAAACAGTCCTTAGGTGGCAATATTTGTTGATTTCATTGCCAAGATAACAAAAATAAATGCATACCTTGGAAACCTTTTCTAATTCCCTAACAAGCATTTTTTGCAAGAGTATAAACTTAAGTGCCCAAGTTTAAAAAAAACACACACACCCCACCCCCCCAAACCTAAGGCAAAATAATGCTAATTAAATATTTAAACACCCTCCATTTTCCGCATTAATAAGGCACCACTAAACATTTTTGAAATTACCAAAATATACAACCAAGGCAAAAGTACTTATCAAAATAATAAGAAAGTACAAACAACCTGCAACTTACTTTCTTAACCACTGAGAGATCTGAATCACTGTCATCTAAAATCTTTATCAGGTAGTCTCTGGTCTTTCTCAGGTAATTTTTGCATTCTTCTTGTTCTTCAGAAGAAAGTGCATCATTTTCAATGTCTTCTGCTTTTCTGTGAAAAATCTATACACAGAGTGCTTTTATGAAACAATTATGTTTTAAAACAAAAACCTTTTAATTCAACTACCACACAACTTACCAATGCAAGATTCCAATAAGAAACGACATTATTAATAGATTCAAAAGCAGCCACAGCATCGTCTATATTTCCATTAACTGCATCCAATATAGCACATGTTATGTGTGCTTCCTCTTCATATTCACCCATTTCAGATGCCTAAACATATTGGATAACTTTTAGTCAAATTGCCTCTACCCAGAATATCAAACCCAAATGATTTCCCAAAGATTTTACACGATCTAATGAGATTAGCATCGCAGTACTCTGCCATACTGTATTTGTGACAGCTAGTGGACTCAGAAAACAAGACTTCCATGAGATAGCCAAGCAACAAATTTAAGCAGTTTATACTCCCACTTCTTTGTTTATAAATTGGAAATCCACATTTCCAGTTAGTTCACAAAGGGATCCTCCATTACCTGAATGTCTGCACTATGAAAATGTTTAAACAGAGGGTCAATAGGTTCAGGGATACTGCTCTTCTTTTTAAGTATCTTCAACAATGGCAAAACCTTCTTCCAGTAATGAACACTTCTGCCTATGTATTCTCGTTGATCGTAAAAAGAATTAAGACCACTGCCCTAAAAAAATACAAAGTTAGAAGAGACACAAACGATCAGATCCAAAAATTCATTTATAGATGGTCTGAACAACTGGTTAAAATTTCAAATCAAGGCAAAATAGAATCTCAAAAGCCATATGCTCACCTTTCCAAATACTGGAATAACTAACCACTTTAATACCAGTGATCATTCTAGAACCAACTTTTACACACTTTCAATGACACTAACTAATCAGGCAGCCCACTTTATTTTTTTAAAGTTGCTATTTTTAGACAGCCGAAATCTGCCACTCTTATAGGTGCCACAGTTTGGTCAAAGGGCTAAACTAATCTAATCTTGCCACAGAACAGACCTCAACTACTTAGCAAGAGATAATGCCCTTACCTACAGAGTCTTGTGCCACCAAACACGTAAAAGAATCTTCAGGCTGGACAATATTTATCGTAAGGTAAATAAGTAATAATAACAATGACTAATACTTATGGAACATTTACTGTGCCAGGCACTGTTCTAAGCACTTATGTATTAACTAGACTAACCACTCTGTGGCAAGATTAAGAAAATACGTTTCACCTGACATCATATGAATAAGCTGTTTTTAAAACTGAAAGGCTTTCAATGTAAAATCTGTGATTTTAAAAAATGACAGTAATGTTCTTAAAAACTGCTTCCACTTCAGTGAACTCACCGTTTTCTGAAGGCACTTTGCCCAGTGCACAAGTAGAGCAGGCTGAAGGCCATGTTTTTCCTGGCCCCTTAGAGTGTTTATGTCATGCTGAACTAGAAGTCGCAATTTTGCTGAGGTTCCAGGTCTAAAAAAAGTTGTATTTAATAAAATTGATTTATAAACATGCAGTTCAACACTTACACGTATGTAAATCATCACATGAGAATTAAAAATTAAAACTTCACATGAGAATTAAAGTCCCTAGGCAATAAGTCAAAGGAGTATTCTTATTTGACTACTTACATTGCTTTTCTGTGGATTAGATTACAAACTGCATCCCACCAAGATTTCTGTCTTTCTGTGCAAAGCTGTTTACACACAGGAAGTGGCAAGCACAGAGGCTGATAGAAGCTGTAGTGAGAATTACACTTCTCCTTTAATTGTAAGTGGCTGGTATATATTACTCCAAGTAGAAATACCTGTTTTTATTTAAAGAAAAATCAATTTAAGTAGAAAAAAATCAAACAATACTCATAATGTTTAAGTTGTTAAAATCTCTGCTTACTTCAAGATCTAAAATACATATTGATTCAGGTGCATTTGTTTCAAGTCTTGAGGTTTCCTGGGGCAAATGATGAAAAAGCTGTTTTAGCCATTTTCGAATCGCAGGTAAGGCAGGCAATGAACTCCACTGTAAGCCAAGCCAGGTGAGGTGCTGAAGACTACCATTATGTGCTCGAATGGCACCTGAAATACAAAAAAAAATTGGCTTGAGGTTTTGGAAATCTTTGCGTCCCATCAGTTTTGCCAACATAAACAACTGACTCATAATAAATGTACCTTAATTTTATAACTGCTTTTCTATATCAGAGCACAGGGGAAATCTATGATAAGCAAAGTCTTATGTTCTTATTAGAAGTATTCAAACTCCATCTAGGAACTTTAATAAAGACAGTTATAATGGAAAACGTTCTTTTGAAGTCCATCTAAGAAGAAAAAAGAGCCTCACTAGAACTCAACAGAACAAAATCTACTGACAGAGGTAAAATAAAGAATAGCCACCAGTAAGAAATCTTGAAACAACAGATTTTCCTTTCAGTGAAGAAATATTAAAACAATGGGATACCACTACATTAGTCCATTAGGATAATAAATAGATCTTTTCCTCTACAAGAAATTCAATACTAAAAAAGTTATGGGCTTCGGAAAGCATAAATAGGCACAAGTTTTCTTGTAATATGGCAATTTGCAAGAGACTTAAACAGGCTCATCCACTTTATCCCAGTAATTCTGTTTTTAGGAATCTCTACGGGATAACTGAAATGGAGGCACTTTATAGTAAAGTTTTCATCAGCATTTTAATATAAGTGAAAAAACTGGAAACATCTTCAATACCCAACAATAAAAAGTGGCAAACAAATTATGGCTACTTCACTAAAAAGATCATATTGCCACTAAAAGTGATAGTTAGAGAGACAGGATGAGAAAGAATTCATGAGACTAATCATGTGTACAGTATAAACAACTATTTACAAGAAAAACATATGCCACCACTACAGCTACCCCAACCCCTCATACTACCCCAACTCTTCAAAAAACTTGCAAGGAATATAGGAAAATATTAAGTCATTATTTCTGGGTAATGAGATTATGGGCAATTTATTCCCCTTGTTGCTATTACTTGTCTCCTAGTATAAAAGGATTAAAATGCAAAATGTTTCCTTAGAAAGATACAACTTACCAACATCATATCGAGCCAAATCCTCAGGATCTGGTGCTTGTACATCAAGGTTTCCAATATCATCGCTACCAAGGAAAGATCTATCCTTAGGTGACTGACTAGAAAACAGAGCATCATATACAGCAGACTGCCCACTTTCATTGGCAAAGGATTCTACAACCTCTTTTAAAAAGTCTTGCTTGTCACGACTTAAGTTTAGCAGCATATGCCCTGAAAAACAAATTATTTCCATCATTTAAAAAATAGATTGTTTTTATTCATCTCTCTCAATAGTTTCATTCACATACCCTAAGGGGAAATAACATGACTATCTCAGACCCAGCCCTCCAGCCCAACAACCACAGCTGGACCCAAAAGGGTGCTGATGTGAAAAATGAATAGACTACAGTGTAACAGTATCTGTATCTACGTACTAGAATAAAAGGAAAGAAAAAAATGTGTGCGAAAAATACCAAAAGGATTTCCATTTTAGATGGAAAAGTGTGGGATTCAAGTGGCCACAGGAGAACAGGACCAAGCTCAAATTTTCTGACCTGATAAACCTAACTTCTAAACCTGGCTGGTCAGAATCATCCTTTAAAAAGCTTAAAAATTTTCTTTTTTTATTTCCAGGCCCCACTCCCAGAGATTCTGATTCCACAGATTTGGGGTGAAGAATCTATTTTAAAAAACGCTCCTTGGATGAAGTTCTAGGTCACATAACAACATGGATGCACCTTGAAAACACTATGCTAAGTGAAAGAAGACAGTTACCCAAAGACCACATTTTGTATGATTCAATTTATATGAACTGTCCAGAACAGAGAGATATAAAGAGGCAGAAAATTAGTGGTTGCCTAGGACGAGGGGGTCTGGAGGAATGAGGAGTGACTGCTAACGGGTACGAGGTTTCTTTATGAGGTGATGAAAATATCCTAAAATGAAAACTGCTTCTTACAGGAACATTTCCCCATGGAGTCTTCAGTTCACTGCTTGATTCACTGCCTGCGTGAACACCTGCAAGTTTCTGCCTTAACAAAGCCAGATAGTCTGTAACAGACCTTTAGGATCCATCCCAAATAGTCAAAACTGGGAATAAATCTAAAAATTCCAAGAGCCTAACAGAATGTGAATATATACCTTCTATCTCTGTTACTATGATGTCAGTTCCTTAAGAGAGAGATCCAGAACTTTTTCATCTTTATATCCCCCATAGTAATGTCTTAAGCAACTGATGAGTAACTTATTCTTAGTTTAGGAAGTGCTTTAAAATATTCTGGATGGAGGGACTTCCCTGGTGGCGCAGTGGCTGAGAATCCGCCTGCCAACGCAGGGGACAAGGGTTCGATCCCAGGTCTGGGAAGATCCCACATGCCGCGGAGCAACTAAGCCTGTGTGCCACAACTACTGAAGCCCACGCGCTCTAGGGCCCGCATGCCACAACTACTGAGGCAGTGCGCTGCAACTCCTGAAGCCCATGCGCCTAGAGCCCATGCTCCGCAACAAGAGAAGCCACCGCAATGAGAAGCCCACGCACCACGACGAAGAGTAGCCCCCGCCTGCCACAACTAGAGAAAGCAAAAAATAAAATAAACATTAAAAAAAATTTTTTTTAAAAAAGGAAAAAAAGGGCTTCCCTGGTGGCGCAGTGGTTGAGAGTCCGCCTGCCGATGCAGGGGACGTGGGTTCGTGCCCCGGTCCAGGAAGATCCTACATGCTGCAGAGTGGCTGGGCCTGTGAGCCATGGCCACTGAGCCTGCGCTTCCGGAGCCTGTGCTCCGCAACAGGAGAGGCCACAACAGTGAGAGGCCCGTGTACCGCAAAAAAATAAATAAATAAATTTTAAAAAAATATTCTGGATGGAGGCTCTAGCAGCTAGATTAAGGGGGGGGGGAGGGGGGTAAGCAGTTTCTCTACCCGGGAGCAAACAATATTTGTTCCTTTTAAAGAATATACAATTTCTTATCATTCTTTCTGTATCTCGCTCCCTAATCCAATATGGCAAAGAGAAACAAATGATTATGACAAATTATCTCCTGGACAGAGAGAAGATACTATCATAAGATGTGCCCAAACAGAAATTTTCTTTTCTTTTTAAAATAAAATCAGTTAAACATTACTATTACCTGATTGGCTCAGACGATCACAGGCCATCATTTCCAGTAGATTTTGTCCAGCTTCTCCTTTTATAAATTTAATCTTTGGTCTTGGAACCTGATCATTTTAGAATCAAAAATCTTAATTTAGTGATACTCACATTTTTAATAGTAAGATGTTCCTTTCTATTACACTGTACTTTTTCGATAAAGAATGAGCAGTTAGCCAATGTTAAACAGAGTTGGAAATCTAACTGCAAAACACTCGGAACCAAGAAATTTAGATAATCTATAAAAGATGCCTACGAAGAGCACTTCTGAGAAATTACTTTCTACTAAAAGCACATTCAAGTTACAGCTGGGGAGTACTTGGTTAGAGACCTTTTCTACCCTGCATAAACAGAATGAGAGCAGTGGAAGAGATGACAGCTCTCCATGATCTGGCGCTGGGGGGCCCATACTTGGAAATGCCACACTGTGGACAGCACATTTCCAGAGAATAATCTGAGATACCACTGGGATAACTGGGACAACCAAGAGAGTAAAAGGGCTCCAAGCCATATCCTATGAAGAAGAGCTGGAACAATTATGAATAAACAGAATGGTGAAAAGACAACAGCTGCGTTCAGATATTAGGAAAAGTATCTTGTAAAAGAAGGGCTAGACTTTTTAATAGCACTAAAAGGAAAAACCACCACCAATGGGTAGCAGCTTGAGAAATATTTTTACTCCATATAAGGAAGCACCAAGAACCAAATTATCCAAAAACGCAACAGGCTATCTTGAAAAGCAGCAAATGTCCATCACTGAAAATGTTCACTTCCAGAAAATGAACACTTACTGGAGATATCCTAAAACTTAACTATATGGATGGTGGGTGTCTAACTGCTGTTAAACCTCTAATGACTTTCTTAAATTGGTAGTGGGAGTATTTGATACAACCTCTGTGAGGCTAGAAATTTGGCAATAGCTCTAAAACTTATAAATGCATAGATACACTTTGATCCTGCCATTCTTCTCTCAAGAATTTATTCCACCCGCAAATTTTCACATGTGAAATGGCATAAATTACTCGTTGCAGAATTATTTTGAAGAAGCATAACAAAAAAGTAAAACCTGGTATCTTGGTTTTAGGGCACTGGTTTAAAGAAACCCAATCTATGGTACATCCATAGAATGAAATAACATGCAAACGTCAGAACAAATGAGGGTGCTGTACTCATGCTATGTTATCTGGGCTGATATGGAAATATCACCAAGATATATTTCATGGAAATAAAGCAAAATAAATAGAATGTACAGAATTTCTTCTTTCTGTATTTTCTAAGAGTGTGTGTGCATAAAACATTTCTTGAAGAAGTCATAAGAAACTAATGACATTAGTTCCTCCAGGGAAGAGAAGTAAATGACTAAGGAACAGACACAGGAAGGAGTTTTCACTGTATATTCTTACATGCCACTACAATATGAAACCATGTGAATATAACCACCTTTCCAAAGATAATTTTTCAAAATAAATATATTACTTATGAACCTAAAAACTTCTGATTTTGAATTTTAGAAACATTAGTTTGACCTATGCTTTTACCCAGAAGTTTTTTAAGCATGAAGCCAAACTTAGTCATCTATAGATAGATGTTGAAGACCACAGAAAATAAGAAACAAAATGTGACATAATTCTTTTTGCTTTCAAACTGACCTCAATTCATAACACTGGCACCTTTTCCAGAACTACTCAACCACTATCATTTGGGACTAGTAAATTAGTTATGAATGTACTCAGTCACATCATCTCAAATCAACATTTCCTCATCTTAATTAAAAGGTTTCAAAAGACGGAATTCCCTGGCAGTCCAGTGGTTAGGACTCGGCGCTTTCACTGCCGAGGACCCCAGTTCAATCCCTGGACAGGGAACCAAGATCCCGCAAGCTGCACAGTGCGGCCAAAAAAAGGTTTCAAGAGAGAATTTGCTTAACTAGCTGAAACACAGACACGCAGATCTTCAACTTAGGATGGGGTTATGCCCCAATAAACCCGTAAGTTGAAAATATCCTAAGTTGAAATGTATTTAATACACCTGACCTACCTTCAACGTGCTCAGAGCACTTACATCAGCCTACAGTCGGGCAAACTCATCTAACGCAAAAAGCCCATTTATTGTAAAGTGCTCAATATCTCATGTGATTGAATACTGTACTAAAAATGAAAAGCAGGACTGTTCCCGTCTGGGTACAGATGGCCGTAAGTCTTCATGGTTGTGTGACAGATGGGGGGTGCAGCCTGCTGCCACTGCCCAGCGTCACAGGAGAGTATGTACCGCGTATCGCCAGCCCAGGAAAAGATCAACATTCAAAGTACAGTTTCTACTGAATGTGCAGCACTTTCACACCGTTGTAAAGTTGAAAATCTATAAGTCGGACAATCGTAAGTGGGGGACTACCTGGACTCACTAGAACTACAGCAGTCCCCTAAGCAAGGGTCTGAAAACCCTACCATTAAAAAAGTTAGCCTCACGCAATCAATTAAGAGGGAGATTTAGTTTTTACTATTTAAAAAGGTCAAAGTTTAATACAATAAACTAATGAATACAATAAAAAAGAAACAGACTCACAGATATATAAAACAAACTAGTGGTTACCAGTGGGGAGAGGGAAGGAGGGAGGGGCAAGGTATTGGTGGGGAGTTAAGAGGTGCAAACTATTATGTATAAAATAAGCTACAAGGATATACTGTACAACACAGGGAATACAGCCAATATTTTACAATAACTATAAATGGAGTATAATCTTTAAAAATGGTGACTCACTATATTATATACCTGTAACTTACTCAATACTGTACATCAACTATGCTTCAATTTTAAAAAGGCCAATGTTTAGGATGGTTGACTGTGTGTTAACTTAAAAATACACATTTTTAAAAAATTTAATACATTTTAGTTTCCATTAAAAATAAGAGAACTGTCAGCTACTTGAGGATTCTATAAAAATATTAATCATAAGTACCTTTTAGTGCTTATATAAATTAGCAAACTTCATTAACTTCACTAATTTTCACTAAAATATATTCCTTATGAACCAAAATGCTTCCACTGAGCACACCATAGCACTGTGGACCACATATCAACAGGTTTTTAAAAGATCTAGGTAATATGAACTAGAAGGAGGAACACTCTCTAAAAGTAATTCTATAGTGAACCCCTTTTTCTTTCTCTCAGGCAAAAGATTATTCTCCAAAGCTAACAATAATTTTTACAAGCTGGGCTTAATTCATTTTTTGGAAGACTGCTCATTTCTTTTCACTTCAGAATTACTAGAAGCTCACTAAAGAAAACATTAAAACTGCAAAAATGAATTAGGGAAGGGAAAAGAGCCAGCATCTCATCATCTAAAAATAATGGTTAATATTTTGGCGTATTTTCTTCATGTCATGTTCTATGTATAAAGAAGTTTCATGTTTCCAAAGATAAGTAAGTATACTGCTATACATTAAATATACTATTAATGTTGTATACATATCACATACGCATGTTTTCAATTAACATGTTGAAATGCGGGTGGTAAACACATTCTTCGATCATAGCTTACGCAACCATACCCCAAAATTTACTTACTTAGTTTTTCGTCCAAGTTATGCCTATCTTTTTGAATCAAGTTTTATCCATACTTGAGACTATTTCCATACTACAGGTTCCCAGAAATGGCAAAGTAAAAAGATCAAATTCTTCAAATTGATCTTCCAAAAAGCCATAGCAATGCCAACTGCCACCAGCAATGCATCAATGTACCTGTTTCACCAGCCTCACCAGTACTGTATAAATCTTGTTACTCTTCACCCATCAAAGTAACTATTTCATTTTAATTTTACATATTTACCCATATTTTCATTACGGACCAGGACACACCTCCATGTGAAATACAACAAAGTCTCACTGAAATGTCAACTGCATGCAAAACTGGGAGTGGATTACCTGAAAGGCTATGAGATAGCACAACGCAGCCAGCTCAGAGAGCGCTCGCCACTGCACGTCACTATGCTGACCCATCTTCAAAAGCAGAGAACCAGCATGCATGTAGAAATGTCCTCTCACTTCGAAGAAAGTAGCTGAGAGTTCATCATTTCCACCCACACAAGATTTCACAGACTGAAGAGCACTATCAAAACTGTAATATTAAAGTATTAAACACACATTAAACTACTGCATTGTAAATAATCAGTTTCATTATTTAATTCAAAATAAAATAAAACTATTTCAAGCTTCATCTTCCACATTCTAACTCTTAATAATCCATATTGTTTTATGAATTATAAATCATCTAGCGCTTATTGTTATTCCACACACTTCCTATACTTCAAGCTTAACCTCTAGAATGTCTTATTCCAAAACATCTTCTCCATCATATGGTTTTGTTATTTAATTCAAAGTTGAAATTTCTCAAATTAAACATGCCATTTTCAAATTATAATAACTAAAATATGTGCATTATCAATACCATAACTGCTCTTCTTACTATACACATAACTAGAGATAAATAAATTATATTTCTCACTATTATTTGTAATCTATGTATTAATGCTTTTGAATCCCCCCGCCCCACCCCCAGTCCCTGGTGCCAAAAGGGTTGGGGACCGCTGCCCTAGAGGGTCTTAACACCCCTCCTAGGGATCCATGAAGTTAAAATTATTTTTTAGTACTACTAAAAAATTGTCTCTTTCTCCTTTATTTCCTCATGTAACCAAGTTTTTAAGTATATAACCACACCAAAATCAAAAAAACATAAAAACCTAAATATTTTCTAAAATGACCTAAAAGTTCAATTTAGTTTTTTTTGGATACTCCCTTACCCTACCCATGTTAAGACACTAAGTACTTCCTCAAGAAAACTAACTCTACACTTCAGTGAAAAGAATTACTTTTCAGACAAATGGAGAGTGTAATAAACCAGGGAATGTCAAACTTTTCCTATAAAGGGCCACATACTAATGTGGCTTTGCAGGCACACCACCTCTGTCACAAGTGCTCAGCTCTACCACTGCAGTGTGTAAGCAGCCATAGATAACACATAACAACGAGCATGGCTGTGGCCAGGAAAACTTTATTCATACAATCAGGCTGTGAGCCTTGTTTGGCCCACAAGCTCTAGTCAACCCCTGCTCTAAACTAACACACAAATCCAAATGATGTTTCTGTTCAGCGGAATTTATTTTAATCAAGTGGAGATACTGGTCCTCAAAATTAAAACGTGGAAAACAGAAAAACCATGTATTATATTTTAGTTATCTTGTTGCTAAGCTAAAACATTGCTTTCTGAAGTATCAGTCACGTTAACAGCTTATACTAGAATATCTGACAAGAAGTTTATTCTCTGATTTTCAATCAAGATTGTATCATTTTTTTTGAAACAAAATATGGAACAGCAGTTAGAACATTCATTTTCAGGCTCAACTCTTTACTAAGTATGCCAAAACTAAATATTTAAATATAATTTAATAAAGCCTAAGCAGTAATACAGTTCTCTAGAAATCAAAGTCACACAAAACCAATTACAATATCCCCACAAAAGAAGATTCCTTCTAAGTAGTTCATTATGTTAACTATTACCTCTGGATATATTACAGAAAAAATAATGCTATTAAGATGTTTAGACCAATGAACAGAATTACCACAAACAGAAAATCTGTAGCTGACACCGAAGTACTCTCTCCGTAGGTCAACATACCTCTCCAACAATTCCCTGCTCTCGTGCACATCTCTCGTGGACAGTGTGAGAAGCATAAGGTTAGCATAGGCTAGAAGTAAGTCCTGATTGGTTGCTCGCCAGTTACTTTTATCAGACTCCAAACACTGTGAAGATTCCAGATATTCCTATTTTGCAAAAAGAACTCCAAGTTACAAAACTTTATCATGTGTTACAAAACTGAGTGCTTTATGCCTACAAATTCCTTTGCCCATTCCTATGCTGTAAAACCATGTCGATTTTAAATCAGCCTATAAAAACACCAAAAAATATATAAACATATTTCTCATATTTATTTCTCCAATCCACCCATTATAAATTGAAATCATGGTAGCAAAAATCTCATTTCACAGCTGCTATACATAAATGAAAGAAATTTAGGTCTTGGAAGGCAGCGCTTAAATACAAAGGGATATATGGTAACTGTCCATCAAGAAGTGTGAGACCCAGCAGTTTTTACCTACCTTAAGGGTCTGTACAACACAGGAATTCCACTCTAAACTTGAACGCAAGACTATGTTTCTCTCTGCCTGGTGGCAGTGGGCCACAGCATCCTTCAGTCTATTGTTTGAGCGATACAGCTCTACTAGTCGGATGTTCATGTGCACATCATCAGGTCTTGCATAAAGTTCTGACTGAATCAAGTCGAAAAGTTTATTCCATCCATCTTCACCTTTACAATCTAAAAGCTGTTCCTATTTTTAAAGAACCGTTAATTAGAGAAACATCTGTGCAACTTTAAACACATCATGGCTCCTATGAGCATCATCCCACTGTGTCTGGCTTTAGTAAATTCCCACTCTACCTACCTCATTAGCCCCTCAGAGTCACTTCCAGCCCAGAAGCTAAACCTCAAGAAATGTACGTGGGGAGAAACACCTGGGATGACACAGCAGCAGTGGCTGCCCATGCTCACCTCAGAGTGTGCCAGGACGACCGGCCTGCGTCCCTGCACACTCCGGTCACTACCAGACGCCTAGCCTCCCAGGAACCCTTGCACCAGGGTCCTCACCCTCAATGTGCTCTGCATCTCCCTAAGGCTGACTCATCTCTGCCCACTCTGCTCCCACTGTGGAGCTCCTACTGCTCTGCTATCTTCTCAAAGTCTTCACCTTCTGGCCTTTCTGAATGGAGTCCCATTCCAAGACAGCTGCCATCACTTCTCTGCTAGCCTACGCACAAGTAGAGGAGGTGGGGGTCTCCCAGCGTCACCACCACATCCCTGCTCCTAACTCTGTTTTCTAAAGGACTTGCTATCCGGCTACTCCTGCCAGTCCCCCCTCATTAGCAACTGGAATAGAACCGTCTTCCTTTATCCCTAACAACTGCCACTGTCAGTGGCAACTGAGAAGTGCAAAAGACACACAATAGCCTGGGCATTCTGCTCTTTAATGACCTCATCTCCAGTGCTCCACACTCCAGCCTCAGCCATCCATTTGGCCAAATCTGTATTTTGATCAAAGCGCTCAGACCACCACACCCTCTCATTTTCCCACCTCACAGGGGCTCACATACCCTCACTGCCACATCTCTTTGCCTCTACCACCTGAAAAGCTTTCAGTACACTGACATCACTAAGTTTTAATTTTCCATGAAATACACACATACACTTTCCTTCCATGTCAAGCTGAAATGCCACAGTCCCAACAACCACAATTACTCCTTACTTATAGATGCCTTCAATTAACTCTCTCCACCTTTCCTTGGAGACCCCGCCACCTGCTTCCTCTGCGCCCATACATGAACAGATGAACAAGTGAGTGTAGGGCATTCGGGAATTTGGGAAATCACAAGCAAGCTAACTGATTTACTTTCATAATCTCAAACTGCCAAACTGGTAATGCCTAGAAAAAATAAAGCCCTATTTTACTTCTAATAAACTCACTTTCTCCATTCCCTGAAGAGTTCACTTCATATTCCTCTTTCCTCCAACTCTCACTTTCAACTTATGATCACACCTCATCCCCCGCAGAGAAAATGGAAGCCATCACCCCTAAGCTCCACTCGACCTTCCTGCACTCACCTCCCCACCCCGCCACCTCGCAGACCATGCTCGCCATTAGTGCCCTTTCTCCCTCACCAAGCTCTCTCCTCCTGGATCAGTTCCGTAACTTACACTTGGTGTGTCTATAACTGCAAAAAAGCCCTAGACTTCAATTATATGTTTAAAAATAAATAAGTAAAAAATCAAC
This sequence comes from Orcinus orca, assembly GCF_937001465.1. Lineage (NCBI taxonomy): Eukaryota > Metazoa > Chordata > Mammalia > Artiodactyla > Delphinidae > Orcinus > Orcinus orca. The sequence continues at coordinate 830,401 of NC_064571.1, forward strand.
ACCATTATGGATGCTTTTCAAAAATTCTACTCTCGGGACTTCCCTGGTGGCGCAGTAGTTAGGACTCCACGCTCCCAATGCAGGGGGCCCAGGTTTGATCCCTGGTCAGGGAACTAGATCCCACATGCATGCTGCAACTAAGAGTTCGCATGCCACAACTAAGGAGCCGGCGAGCTGCAACTAAAGGAGCCTGCCAGCCACAACTAAGGAGCCCATGAGCCGCAACTAAGACCCGGTGCAACCAAATAAGCAAATAAATAAGTATTAAAAAACAAAAATTCTGCTCCCATACCCAAGAGAAAATGCCCTCTCATTAATAATATTGAGTAGTTTTGTTCATTAAAGAAATGTCAAAAAGCTATTTACTGTAAGTCAGCCTTAAATTTTAGGAGAAATAGAATTACTTTGCTAGATAGCTACAAATCTCATGGATTTCTATCCAAAAGATGGGGGGGGAATCTGACATAAGATTTAGTTTTAGACAACACTGTCTTTAAAGAGTCATTAAAGGGAATCAGGATGCTTTAGAAACATTTAACTTTGGTTATACTGCAAGAAAAATAATCCCCTCCCATTTATACATGGTCCATAATGTCACAATGGAATGGATTGTCATGGCCAATAAGGAAATTATGTTTGAGGCATAAAACAAAGATAATAAGGTAAAGAAATCTACACACTGAAACCTAACATTTTAGATTAATTTTGTTTGTTTGTTTTTGCAGCATGCGGGCCTCTCACTGTTGGGGCCTCTGCTGTTGCGGAGCACAGGCTCAGCGGCCATGGCTCACAGGCCTAGTCACTCCGCGGCATGTGGGATCTTCCTGGACTGGGGCACGAACCCGTGTCCCCTGCATCGGCAGACGGACTCTCAACCACTGCGTCACCAGGGAAGCCCCTAGATTAATATTTAAAATCCAGGTGCTTATCACAGGGAGAAAAACTTAATGTTACTAGTATTTATCTCTAGGGGTTTTTAAAACACTTTTGATTTAAAAATCTGTGCACAATTGCTCATACCAGGTTTGTAATCGCTAAACATTGGAAACAACCGAAATTTCCCTCAAAAGTAAATGGTTAAACTGTGGAACACACCCATATGACAAAATACTACTCAGCAATAAAAGGAAGGAACCAACTACTGACTGATACACACAACCTGAATGGGTCTCAAGGGCACTGTACAGAATGAAAAAAGCCAACCTCAAAAGGTCACCCGATGCCTGATTCTATTTATACAACATTTTTAAATTACAAAATTATAAAGACAGAGAACAAATTCACAGTTGGCAGAAGTTAAGGACGATGGGAAGGAGAGGTGGATGTGACCACAGAAGGGCAAGCATGAAAGACGCCCTGTAGTGATGGGGCAGTTCTGTCTCTTGACTGCAGTGCTGGTTAAGCAAATTTACACACATGATGAGACGAACAAGAACTGAACACACACTGCACCAACGCCAAAATCCTGGTGTGATATTGTATTATAGTTACATTAAGAGGTAACCACTGGGGAGAGCTGGATGAAGTAAACTCAGGACCTCTCTGTGCAATCTTTACAACTCCCTGAGAAAAATCTATAATTATTTCAAAATAAAAAAGTTAAAAAAATTCTATCGGAAACATGTATAAGTCGGGATGGAGGGGGTCCTGTTAAAAACAATGTACACTGGGACTTCCCTGGCGGTCCAGTGGTTAGGACTCAGCACTCTCACTGCCAGGGCCCAGGGTTCGATCCCTGGTCGGGGAACTAAGATCCTACAAGCCACCCAATATATTGGTTACAACCCAACATACACTTAAAATTCTGTTTGCCTAGTATATTTGGAAAGACTTTCTCCAGAAGAGTCACTCAGTAAACTATATTTTACTCAGTAAAGAAAAGCAAGCAGAATGAGTTAATATATTAGCAACAAGTTTCTATCATTTTTAGAAATTACCTATAATATGCTAGAGAAACTGTCTTTTAACTTTTGCTTGAAAACCTCACTATCCCATAACACAGTCCTTTCCAAATTTAGATAACAGTTCTTTAAAAACCTTATAACTCTGAACTGCCACCCTATGGGTAATTTTCACCCAATGAAGCAAAAATTTCATATCAGATAGAAGTCAGTTTAATTTTAGCTCCACCATCTAGCTAACAAACCATAAAATCCCTAAAACATTAATCATTCCAAAGGGTAAATGAGATGCCATGTGTGAAGCAAACTCGTACCTAATGAAAAAGCATATTGTGATAATGTATGTACTGTGAAATGGCTTCCACAATAAGTTAACGTCCATCACCTCACCCAGCTACAAATTACTTTCTCTTGTGATGAAAACTTTTAAGACCCCCTCTCAGCAACTTTCAAATGCACAGTGCGGTACTGTTCGCTATAGTCACAAGCTGTACTTCACATCCCCAGAACTTATTTATCTTATAACTGAAGGTTTGTACCCCTGTGACCCCCTTCACCCATTTCCCACACTCCCCATCCCCACACACACCGGTTTAAAGGTTACTACTGAAATCACTTAAACTCCAAATATTAGAAATAGCTGTGTCTTAAGTTTTCCCCAACGGCTTTTATTATATGCTTTCTTTTGCTTAATTTTTTACCTTTAGTTTATAAATTGCAGGACTTCCTGGAAAAAGTTTAGCTGCTCTTTCAACCCAGTATTTAGCTCTTCCATCACTAACATCATTTTTACAGAGCAATTCTGCAATCTTCAACACAAGATCTTTTTGTGTTGGGTTTAATTCCACTGAACGCTGATATCAAAAAAGAATTAAGAAATTAGTAGGATTCCTAAAGTCCATACACTCATACACAAGAATTAAAAATTTATCAAGTGACTCTATTAAAACTCTATTTCTAAATGACAGCATGTTATTTCAAGGCTATTAAAGTGTCTGCAAGTTTTCTGAAGATGAATTAAAAAAAATTATCTTTTTATTTGGTAAACGCAAAAAAGAAAAGGAAGAGAGGGAGGGAACCACACACATAAGAACAGCATTTCTGATCATGGTAAACTTGAAATTTATAGGTGTTAATCTTCTTTTACAATTGCTAATCTCTTAATGATAAAATACAGCATTCTTTGGGCTAAGAACTTCAAAATCTGTTTCAAGCTGTTTCACTTAATAGTACGATGATACCAGTGCTTGTTTTCAAGACATCCATAAAATATATGTGAATTATTTATTACATAAATTAACCTGGGCATTATGTGTGTTTGGCTATGCGAAGGCTATGTTTTAATCTTACATAGTTTACCTTGTAACATTCAACTGCTTTCTCTATGTTTTCCTCCACTTCATAAAGAAGGCCGAGAAATCTGTGAGCTTTGGGATCCCTTTCTTGTACGTTAATGTATGTAGATATATATCTGTTTAAAAATAACAATAATATAAAAACAATCTTTAAATTATCACATTTAGAACTGCATTTAACTGCTGAGAGAATATCTTAAGCCAAGCAACCACTAAACTAATTTATATTGTTATTCTAATTCTTGACTACCACTATTTAAAGTAGAATATGCAGATACTGAAAAGCATCCAGATAGAAATAATACTTAAACACAAACACATGTACAAAGTTGACAACATACTCATTTTACCATTAAATGGTACATTTACCAAATTTTTTTTTCTAGTGTTACCCATTCTTAAGAAATGAACACATAAATTACCTTTTTTCTATTATTACACTTTGGGAATAGCACTAAGTTTTGCACAGACATTAGAAAGTGATTACAATAAATCTTTAAACTATCATAATGCAAAACACTAAAGAGCAACAATTTCCAAATAACAACTAAGAGAACGTATTCACCTTTTAAACAAGAAAATAACATCTAACGGGACTGTACCCAGCTAAAACAGCACAGAAGAAAAATCACTCACTACACCACCAAATGCCGGTGACTTCCATTCTCTAACTCAAGTGACAACTAAAAATAAGCATATTCTAGGTCCAGTGAATGTTATCACAGGAGATATTAGACCAAAGATCAACACTGGAGGAAAAAGTGTCATATTAATAAGGAACAGGGTTAACAGGCCCAATGCTGCCAGTTAAATAAAGGCGCTAACACTTTCCTTATCAGAATTTTCATCTTCCCGTCAATGCCTTTAATAGCCTGCCTCCCTCAGAATTTCCAGCTTTAAGTCACTATAAATCAGGAAATCAGACTACCAAGCTTCTTGGCTCTATGGTGAGACAAAGCCTCCCAGGATCACCTAATCCAGTCAATTAAAGATCTTTTACACAAGCTATTCTCCTGCCCAGGAATTAGTTTAATTTTGTATTCATTGCCATTTTTTTCCAGCTGATAAAAGTAGCAGATATCTAACCAGGAAGAAATTAAGATATAGGCATGGTTCTCTTTTATTCTAACCCAGAACAATCTTTAACGAAAATTTAATGCCAAACGATTTCTTGCCCTGGGTGTAAATAAGCAGCAGACATGCAGAAAGTATCATTCTAGACTCAACTTGCAGATGGAATCCAGACTAGTTCTTATCACCAATCTGAGTGATGAATCCCTTATTTCCAGGACATACTTAGGAAGAACTGCTAAAAAAATGTGTATTTATCCATGTCAAAGAAGAACATGAAGTTAAAGCACCGGTTTTAGAAAATTAAGGCATGTTTACAGTTTGGTACTTACTTTTTAGCAAGATCATATTCTTTAGCTTCGTAATACAGCTTTGCAAAATAGAATCCTTTCATTGACTTCTAAAAAAAATTGAGAACTCTTTTATTTATCATATTTTGAATTCTGCATATTTTTCACAAGAGCTAAAATCAGTCCTAGCAAGGTTAATATTAATAAATTTGATTTTTGTTCACTTAAAAGATTAAAAAAAAAACTGCCTGTAGAAATGCACATGTTCTAAAAGTCCTGAGTCCATGTTTTCTAATTTTCATGAAACAAAAAAATTAATTTAAGAACATCAAGACAAGATGACATCAGAAATTAAGAATTTATATCAGCAAGAAACCTTAGAAACCGTGTGGTGCCCCTCACTTTACAGATAAGTAAACAGACAGAAGCCCACTTTTCTAGGGGAGGAGAGGTATACGACAGACTTCACTTCTCCTGCCGTGTGTAAGCCTTTATGGGGAGAGTACCAAAGTACTTCAGACCCATTAAGGCACTGGGGATTCCCTGGTCCAGTTACTGACCGCTCCACAGATCATTATTCTACACTCACGGAGCTAAAGAGGCAGAAATAAAAATTGAACTCTTCTGGTAATAATCCAAGTCCACACCCTGGCTCTTTTATTTCTATAAGCTCCAAAGTCCAGCCTGCTGAGACACACCAGATGATGTTACACACATGTGACAGAAGTACACAGCCATCAAGCATCTTATTTTTGAAAGCTATATAAGGACACAAAAACAAAAATCAACATATACTAAGTGAAAAAGCAGCCTACAAAGCAATGTTTTCTTTTATTGATTTTATTCCTAAATATACAGGTGTTAGATTTGTTTGCTGTGCCTGCTGTTCACCAGGCACCATTCTGGGCACTGGGGAATGCGCAGGAAATTAAGTCTCTGTCTTCATGCACAAAGGCTGCAGTTCAGGAAGGGTGACAAGCACAGAGGCAGGAGAGAGTGCTATTTTACAGTATTTCACCAATTATGTACAGTGCCCTGCATCTTCACAAGGCTACAATCAGATTCAGCCCATGAAGCACAGGCACCCTAACGCTGTGCCTGTCCAACTGGCAAAGCCCCAGGAGTCGGTCCTAAGTCCTCTTCCCTCTCAGAGCATCTCATCTGGGATACATAATCCATCTCACCCATGACTACGATGACTCTCAAATGTGTATCTCTGGCTCTCAGCTCTCCTGAGCTCTACACTTATGTGTAAAATATTAAGACCTGTCAGTTCTACCTTCTGTGTTACCTCAATCCATCCATTTTTCTGCATCTCTACTGCTACTACCGAAGTACAAGCCTGCTATGATCTCTCTCTGGGACTACCAAAACGACTAATTCCTTCCTGTTTCCCTCCCAAAATTAATTCGTCAAAACATAAGACAAACCACACTGTGCCTTTCTTTAAAATTTAAAATCCTTTTACGGCTTTCATTACATTTTGAAGATACCCATATTTCTCACCAAAGACTAGCATGACGTGGCACCTGCCCAGCTCTACAACTTTACTTCATCTGCCCCTTGCATACTATGGTCTAGCCTGTGACTAAAACCAGAATGCATCTCTCCAACTGGGGCAGCCGTGGGGAGTCTCACTGCTTAATTTAAACAAAGGCAACTGTAGGTATTGATGTGATGTGATTTCTGCCCAGTACATTCAATGTCAGGGTAAAGAAATTCAATGAAGGTAGTAAATAAACGGCAGAGTAACTATGAGTCTCTTAAGGTAGTCAGATGCCTTATCATCTAATTAGAGATTTACGAATTAACGACCAAGATTCTCACTAACCTGGTCAAACAACAGCTAAGGGGCAATGACTTGAAAGGATCGACTGACAAGGAGGACCATGTTAAGCACAACTCACGTCTGGCACATAAACAGATATGAAAAGTAGAGTGAGTGGAAAGCCCTCAGTGCCACTCACCTCCCTCCCCTCTACACCTTGGAGAGGCAGAGCTGGGTCCAGTACACCTGCCAAAAGCATAACACAAGTATATCCATCACATTAAAAGTGCAAAAGAAATAAACCACAAGATCATCTCAAATGCCACCAAAAGAAAAAAGCATGTGACAATATCCAACACCCGGGCTTCCCTGGTGGCACAGTGGATAAGAATCCACCTGCCAACGCAGGGGACACAGGTTTGAGCCCTGGTCCAGGAAGATCCCACATGCCGCAGAGCAAACAGGCCCGTGCGCCACAACTGCTGAGCCTGCGCTCTAGAGCCCGCGAGCCACAACTACTGAGCCCGCGTGCCTAGAGCCCGCGCTCCGCAACAAGAGAAGCCACCGCAATGAGAAGCCCACATACCGCAACAAAGAGTAGCCCCCGCTCGCTGCAACTACAGAAAGCCCGCACGCAACAACGAAGACCCAATGCAGCCAAAAATAAATTAATTAATTTTTTTTAAAAAAAGGAATACATCGTAGGAAATTAAACCAACCAAAAAAATAGAGCAATTATTATTTACTCTAGGAAAAATAAAACTACACAATAAAGGTGACTTGAATGCAAAAATATTTACCTTACCGTAATTATATAAACACTAGATATTCACTTAACTAAAATTTACAAGAACAGAACTGAAAAAAGGAGGGGAAAAGTAAATACATCTGTGGACCGGTCTGGAGGAGAGGTGAAAGCCAGCAGAAAGTGTCTAAAATGAGGAAAAGGAGATAAATAAAAGTACAGTCGACCCTTGAACAAAGCAAGGGTTAGGGGCACTGACCCTCTACCCAGTTCAAGATCCACATATACATACAGTCGGCCCTCTGTATACACACTCGGTTCCTCCATACCCAAGTTTCCACATCCTAAGATTCAACCAACCGTGGATCGCATAGTACTCTAGCACATATTTATTGAAAATAAACCCACATTTAAGTGGACCTGTGCTGTTCAAACCCGTGTTGTTCAAGGGTCAACTGGACATATGTATGTTATTCAGAAGTATGAAATACAGATGTTAAGGGTAGAACAAACACCTAAGAGCTGTCAAGTTGCCTCTAAGGAGCAGGAAATCAGGGGTGTGGAATAAAAAGCCAACTAGACAGAAAACTAGGAAAACTAAATAGAAGCCATCTGGAAAAAAAATTGAAGAAACGTTAAGTGACATTTTCAACAAGAACAAAAACACATGTAAAGGAGTAGAAAATGGCAGAACAAAAGATGAGGTGAACAAATGAAAGCACACTGGAAGCCTGGGAAGATGGGAGACTGTGGACCCATCACAGCACCTAGAACTTGGACATCCTAGAAAGCCTGGTCTGTTCACACATGGCCAGTCTCTGCCAAACTGGGTACCAAGTAGATACCAATCTCTTCCTACTCTTCACAGCTGCTGTCTCTGCTCACTCCACCATCTCCCTCCCAACCTGTCCACAGCACCCTGTTTTGTCATTTCACTGAGACCCAAGTTTACAGAATTACTGTCACATGTTCCAAAGTTACGCACTTGCTAGTCAATATTCCACTGAAGGCCCCAGGTTCTAAAATCAATGATTTCTCCTTGTCTGAAGAAAAACATCTGCTCAAAACACTCTTTATAAATGTAAAAGAGGTGAGAGTAATAACCAACCCGTAAAGTTTTGTCCCCACCCTTATTCATTTGACAGAAAAGTTCCTTAGTTCAGAGAACATTCTAACTCCTGTCTAGACAGTGGTTCTTACTCTTTTGAGAGCCAGGGTCCCCACTTAGAATTTCATAAAAGCTCTCAACTTGCTTTAGAAAAAATAGTTACACCGTTTTCAGGGGTACAGAAACGTTCAGTGAGGTTCCGGCTCAGGCTCTGGTCCCACAGTCGCATTCATGAGTACGCCAGCAGTTGGGAATTACAGTCTGCATGTGAGCACCTGCTCCCCTCCTCCGGAGGGATGGGCTGTCCGCCACTCCACTGGTCCTAAGAGAAACTAAGCCACACCCACTGCCAATCCCGCCGAGCCACCTGTGTCCCCAGGACAAGTAGCTTTCACCTCTCCAGGTCTCAACATCCACAGGGTCGTCGGCAGTAACACCACACACACCTAGAACGTGGCTAAAGACACAATTACGGTGCCATTACATTCCTGACTGTCGCTCGGTTTTCGGTTTTCAACTTCCTCATGCATCTTTATTCGCACAGGCCCCTGCCCAGAACACCTTGGACGACCGTCCCTCTAACAGCCACATCCGAGGGCTCACCAAACGCGCCGAGCACTGCCCTCAACGTTTAACGAAGACCCTCCTAAAGCTCCTGTCAGTACCCTAACGCCGCCCTACTGCTGAAGTAAGCTACACTGACCTCAAACCCCACGGCGTGTGCGGGGCAGAGCTGCATTCGACCCCGGACAGCGACCAGGGATCCGACCAGCGGCTGGCGGATCCACGGTGCACCCAGCTCGCTATCTGCCTCCAGGGAGGAAAAGTACCCCGAGAGGCGTCGCCGGAAGGCCACAAAATCTGCCCCGGACACAAGGCCCGGGAGGAAATGCAGACCCCACCAGGGCTCCGCTGAAAAACAAAATGCCGGTAAAAGCAGCTGTGAGGAGCGGCGGGGTGTGAGGGGCGGCAGGGCGGCCGGGCCTCGGCGCGGAGCCCGGGCCGTGGGCGCAGCGCGGCCGCCTCCCTGGCCGCCCGGGCGCCGGGGACGAAGAGGAGAGGAAGTGGAGGAGAGAAAAAAGAAGGAGAAGGAAGAGAAAGCGCCAACGCCGCCGCCCGCCCCGCCGCCTCCCCGCCCCCCGGCCGCCGGCCGCGCCTCAGCGCGAACCATGGCGCCGCCGCCCACGGGCCCGCCTGGAGGCCGCGCGCCCCGGCCCGCTCACCTCCCGGAGAGACGGGGCGGAGCCCTGCACCGAGGCGATATACCGCTCCACGTCGGCCTTGTTGCGCCTCATAGCGCCGCCGACCAGGGTTCGCGCGCGGGACGCCAGCGCCTAGGCCGCAGCGGCTGCGGTCTCGGGAGCGCGGCGCCCAAAGGTCCGTGACGCAGCGCCGTCGCCGGCGAGAGTCCGACGCGCCTGCGAGTGTGCGTGCGTGCGTGTCGCGTCAGCCCTGTGCGCCGCGCAGGCCCGTGGGCGCCGGCGCGCGGAGGTGACTGCGCTTGCGCGACGCGGAAATGAGAAGCTCGCGGGCTGTGTGACGCGGCAGAAAGTGCATAGCGACTACCTGGGCCGCGAGAAGCAACGTCCGTGAATAGCCCGCCCCACAGGCGCTGGAGGCGGACGGGGTGTACCCGGTGCTGACGTCACTCTTCGGCGCCAGTCGTATGCGTCAAAGCGCTCGTTTTTGGAATTTGAATTTTTAGGTCTTAGCTTAAAACAAGTTTCATAAAATGTTTTCAGTAGGTTTTAGGATTAAAAAGATCACATCCGTGTATACAGGGAGTTTAGAATTTATGGTTATGGATAATTTTGATCCTTTTTTTATAGACTTAAAACAGTTTTATCCAACACATGGAACTAACCTGGCCTCTTACAGCCTATCCTTTTTGATTTTTCAATTTTTCCAAATTTTCCACAATGAGCAATTACTGCATTTATAAAGAGGGAAAATAAAACAGAACATTCTGGTTCTGTTTTATTTCAATCATATTGGATGTGAATAAGGGTGGCTGGTTTGGAAGAGCCTACCTTGGGTAGTTGATCTTCCTAGTATTGGGTGGGCCAAAAGTGCCTTCCGTTTTTTAAGTAAAAATAAAAGACACATTTTTCGTTTTCGCCAAGAACTACATTGAACAACGTATTCACCCTTTTGTTCCACTACCTTCTGCCATTTTTCAGGCAACTTCGTAATCCCATCTTACCAAAACTTTTTATCTTTTTGAGCAAAGAACTGTTCCAGGTGCCTTTTACAGTCTTTCAGGGAACTGAATTTTTTTCCATTAAGAGAATTTTCTAAAGACCGAAATCAATGGAAATCCCTGGGCGCAATGTCTGGTGAATATGGTAGATGAATCAGAACTTCCCAGCCAAGCTGTAAATAACAGTTTTTTTTATTTTGCCTGGTCATCAGAGAAACACGCAGTCTTGCGTTATCCTGATGGAAGATTATGTGTTTTCTGTTGACTAATCCGGACGCTTTTCGTCGAGTGCTGTTTTCAGTTGGTCTACTTGGGAGCAGTACTTGTTGGAATTAATTGTTTGGTTTTCCGGAAGAAGCTCATAATAGAGGACTCCCTTCCAATCCCACTATAGACACACCACCACCTTCTTTGAATGAAAACTGGCCTTTGGTGTGGTTGGTCATGGTTCATTTTGCTTGCCCCACAATCTTTTCCGTTCCACATTGTTGTACATATCCACTTTTCATCGCCCATCGCAATCGGTTTTAAAAATGGAACCTTTTTATTTATGTTTCAGTAGAGAATCACGTGTGAAAATATGGTCAAGGTTTTTTGCGCTTAACTTATGTTGAACCCACACATCAAAGCGATTCACATAACCAAGCTGGTGCAAACGATTTTCAACGCTTGATTTGGATATTTTGAGTATGTCAGCTATCTCCCGCGTGGTATAACATTGATTGTTCTTAATTATTGTTTCGATTTGATCGCCATCAACTTCAACTGGTCTACCTGACCGTGGAGCATCGTCCAGCGAGAGATCTCCAGCACGAAACTTCACAAACCACTTTTGACACGTTTGATCAGTCACAGCACCTTGTCCATACACTGTACAAATCCTTTTTTGCAATTCGGGTGTGTGTGTGTGTGTGTGTGTGTGTGTGTGTGTGTGTTTTCTGGTTGTGTTTTTACCTTTCTTGAAATAATAGAGCATAATATGCCGAAAATGCTTTTTTCCTTCCATCTTCAATATTAAAATGGCTACACAAAAATTCACCAATTTTGATGTCTTTTTTTAAATGCACGCTGATATGACAGCTGTCACATACAGTCTAACAAAATTGTTTCTAATGAAGTTAAAGACCACTAAGTGCTGCTAGAGGCACCTTATGGAAAAAACCAAAAGAACCTTTGGCCCACCCAGTACTTGCCCCAGGTCCCAGCTAATGATAGCTTATCAAGGGAGTGGTGAGGGGCCTGCCCCTCTACTGGTTTCCCTGGTAACTAATGAGCCCACCTGAAGTCAATTCCCCTATAACTGGTAATCCCTCTTTCCCCGAGGAAGTGGAGACGCCACCCTGTCCTGCCCTCGGTCCACTGCACACAGTGGGGTGTTGCTCCAGGATCTTGCTTCAGACTTGTAAGCTCCCCCATCCATTAAACTATCGATGTCTCTGTTGCTGACTCCGGGCTCTTCTGTCTTGAAGCTGGGCAAGCACAGGGCTTGTAGGCCTGCGGGGTGCAGCCCAGCAGCTTCACATGTATTGACTCGTTTGATGCTTCCAACAACTTCGTGAAGGTAATGTTGTTTGTTATTATGCTCAAGTCGACAGATAAGGAAACCAAAGGAGTGGACAGGAAAGCAACTTTGCCAAGCACACCTGGTAAAATTACTACCTTTAATCTGTTTTACGAGAATATATTGAAAAGGAGTAAGCCAAAGAAAAAACCTTGAGGCACTCAAGAGGCTTTTCTTAAATACATTTATTAAGCTTTGAAACTTCAGTTTTCACCAAATGGGAGGATGAGTCTGTCCTGCTGGGCTTTAAAAATAGACATTCTTCTCCAGGAAGATGTCCATCGTAGTCCACATCTTTTCCCAGCATGGACCAGATCCATCCCAACTTGTTCTCACAAGTAATTATCCTTCCCCCAAATCACACAGCTAACTGTAATGTTCTCTCCGAGGACCACCTTACCGGTGGGATGGATTCCACTCTAATGGCTGCATCACTCATGTTGAGGCATTACAAATTTAATTCAAATGAGAGTTGAATCCATAGAAATATCTGACTTATGATGTCTTTCATCAGCCACAGTTTTACCTGATTAATCTGAGTCCTCAACTTCTGAATTTATTGAACTGACAGGCATCCAGCATTGATGCTGATCAAATCAGGAGCTTTTTCATCTCCTCAAGTCCACCTGTCCTCTGCGGCTGCTTACCATCCCTGGCAGACACCTTGTCTTTCATGTAATCACATGACTCTTTCTTCAGAATCACGCATGCCGTCAGTTCATCCCATCATTTTCTCAGCACTCTTATTTTGTACGATTCCACAGTAATCCTAAACTACTCGTAGGTAGCACTGGGAATATTCTCATGACATTTTTTTTGTTTTTCTCTTTATTTTTTTCTCATGACTTTTGAACTTAGTAGACACGACGAGGTTAAAACGTTCATAGAGAACCTCAGAAACAGGAGGAACCAACAGGACTGCACGTTGCCACCGATGCTATCTTTTGTTCTTGGACATAATTAAGTTTTCATTTTAAAACTTTTGCTCTCATCACATCTGTAAAAATAGAGGCTTTTGTACATGCTACTCTCAATGTCTGTACAACCTAAACTGCCTTACAGGTGCAGAAATGGATCCTTCACCCATGAGCTGAGGAAGGATTTAGAGCTATCACATGATAGCACGACCCTGCCTGGGATCACGCAGGCAGAGCTTGCACAAATCATAAATTAAGAAATGTGTATACACACGTATGTATATGCATTTGTATGTGTACATCTATATGTGTATACATATAGGTGTATGTATATGCACGCACATGTGTGTTTGTATGTATGTGTCTCTGGAAATTGAAGTCCCTAAATCAGTGCTGTCTAATATAATGTGACCCAACATGGATTTTAAAATTTTCTAGAAGCCACACTTTAAAAAATAAGAAGGAACAGGAGAAATTCATTTGAATAGCCTTTTATTCAACCCAGTATATTTAAAACATAATTTCAGCATGCAATTAATATGAGCAAATTGTTAATAAACTATCTTACATTCTTTTCTTTGTACCAAGCGTTCAAAATCTGATCTGTGGAAATTGAATCTGCGTTTAGATTTCATAAAATTTAGGGTTGAAAAAATAGATTCATATACCCAAGTTGTCCCGAACATACTTAGAAGTTATCAATAATTGAACTGAATAGCAAGTTTTAAATTTTAAATTAATTAATTAAAATTAATTAAAAAATCCAGTTCCTCAGGAGGACCAGCTACATTTCAAGTGTTCAATTGCCATGTGTGTCTGGTGTGTTGGATGGCAAAGCTCTCATAGTTCTATTGACGTTGAACTTAGAAAGGAAAGAGTTGTGTTGGAAAATAGATACTACTTGTAGCAGTCAGTGTGGCTGACAGAAAACCCAAAAACTACAGCGTCCCAGAAGCTAAAACACAGAGCTTTAAGGAGAGAATAATCAACAGTGTAAAATGCTGCAAAAAGATCAGGAATGATGACTGAGGAAAACTCTTTAGACTTGTTTCCTATAAGTTGATTTTTGAAAGAAATGGTGCAGGCAAAAAGCAGCCTGCAAACGGTTGAGGGATTAGGTGGTGAAGAAATGAACGCACCTAAGTGATGATTACTGTCTTTTTATTAGGGAAAACTGACGTTGGTATTCTTTGGTAGATAATCACATAGAAAAATTGCCCATTGTGGGGTGTATAGTTTCATGAATTTTAAGGCATGCATAGATTCATGTAATGACTACCACAGTCGGGATACAGAACAACTCCATCATTCCCCAAACTGACTCACACGACTGCTTTAGAATCACACCCTCCCAGCACTGATCACTCCCCACACTATAGTTTTGTCTTCTCAAGAATGTCTTATGGATGGAATCATACTGTGTGTTTTCATACCGGCTTTGTTCACTCAGCATAATGCCTTTGAAATTCATCCAAGTTTTTGCATCCTCAATAGTTCATTCTTTTTCATTGCTGAGTAACATTCCACAGGTGAGCAGACCACAGGGTTATCCATTGACCAGTTGTAGGGCATGTGGGTTGTTGCCAGTTTCTGGTGGTCGTGAAGAGAGCTGCTGTAAACATTTTTTTATCAGTTTTTTCTTCAATGAACACAAGTTTTCATTTCTCTAGGGCAAGGGTTTGCAAACTATGGCCGTTGTGTGGACTGGCTGCCTGTTTTTTTTTTAATAAATTAATTTAGTTGTTTTTGGCTGCATTGGGTCTTCGTTGCTGCGTGCTGGCTTTCTCTCATTGCGGTGAGCGGGGGCTACTCTTCGTTGCGATGCGCGGGCTTCTCATTGTGGTGGCTCCTCTTGTTGTGGAGCACGGGCTCTAGGCGCGCGGGCTTCAGTGGTTGTGGCACGCAGGCTCAGTAGTTGTGGCTCGTGGGCTCTAGAGCGGAGACTCAGTAGTTGTGGCGCACGAGCTTAGTTGCTCCACGGCATGTGGGATCTTCCCGGATCAGGGCTCGAACCCATGTCCCCTGTATTGGCAGGCAGATTCTTAACCACTGCGCCACCAGGGAAGTCCCTGGCTGCCTGTTTTTGCAAATAAAATTTTTCTGCACCACGACCATGCCCATTCGTTTATGTGGTGTCTTATGGCTGTTTTGTGCTGTGAGAGTTGAGTAGTTAGTTGTGACTGAGACCTATGTCCTACAAGCCTAAAATATTTACTCTCTGGCCCTTTAAGGAAAACTTTGCTTATAAGTCCTCTAAAGAAAGACTCAGGCCTCCAAGCCAGAGTCTCGCCCAAGCCTCTCACCTCCTTCGTGCCACCTCCTTGCCTTTCCGGCATCCACCTCTCCCACGCCCTCTTCTCTGTGTGCCTCAGTCTCCTGCCGGAAGAAATGGGTTGAGCCCCAAGGAGGCTGAGGAGGGATGGGGGAGGGCCTGGGGTGGGTTCTGCCCACTGCCCCAAGCCATAGGGGCTCTAGCCAGGGCCTAGGAGAGGAGGGCGCTGGCTCGGGGCGAGGGGGTGGGTAGCTGCCCCCGTTACTGCTGCTGCTGTCTTGCTGTAGCCACCTGCCCCGTCCCTTCCCTCTTTCCCACTGCTGTCCATGGTGAGGAGGGAGGTGCAGTCCCCAGTTCCTACCCCGCAGGGCTGTGTTACTTGGTTTTTAAACGACTGGTTGGGATAAAATCCTAAAGAAATAAAACTTCCAATGGATTAAAGAAAAAAAAGACTGAGGAGTGGGACTGTTAGGTCCTCTAGTGGGTGTTCTGTACAGCTTTACGAGAGGCTGCCAAGCCGACAGAGTGGCCGCCTCAGTGCTGCGTTCCCGTCAGAAGTACGGCACCCTTGTCAGCACTTGGTATTGCCAGCATTTTTTAATTTAAGCCATTCTAAAAAGTGTAGCAGAATTTGTCATGGTTCTGTTCTAGCCCCTCACAGGTAATATTGCTGGACATTTTTTCATAGGCATATTTGCCAGCCATATATCTTGTTTGGTAAACTCTGTGTTTTACTTGTTGCCCATATTTTAATCCGGTTGTTTGTTGTGATGAGATAAAATCTACATTTTAAGGCAGAACAAGAAAATTTAAACATCAAGTTCTCTGTCTGTGTCCCCTGGGCTTTCCCCCTCCCTCCCTAATGAGCAGTGTGCATCTGCATTACACATTAACCAGACCTCCTCAAAGATGGGAGTGCCTGCTCGAAGGTAAAGAGCTTTCCTTTTTCCTTTCTTCTGAGCTAGCAATGTGACTTCTTGAAAGAATCGCACTCTTTCCCAGCTCTGCAGGGGGTCATGGTGACTTGCACCTGGGCTTTGTATCCTCGTGAACTTTATGCAAAATAAGTAAGTCATTGTGATTTACGATCCTTTGTCTTGAAAACTGTTTAGGACTGTGCCTTCAACATCTAACAGGTGGAACAGTTCTCAGATCTTCCGAGAGTCGGCTTCCCAGGTTATAATCCTCAGTTTGGCTCGAAAAAAATTCCTTTTTTTCCTTCTTACCTTGATTGTTAATTGAATTTTCATCAACAGTTGTCTCACTGTTGAGTTTTGAGCGGACTTGAGGTATTCTGACTGCAAGTCCTCTGTCAGACATGTAACTGGGAAACATTTTCTCCTAGTCTATAGTTTATTTCATTCTCTCAACAGTGTCTTCCACAAGGGAGACATCTTTTGATTTTGATAAAGTGCAGCTTATCAATTCTTTTGTTTTCTGAATCATGCTTTTGCTGTCACATCTAAGGACTTAGGACCCCTGGTCATGAAGGTTTTCTTCTGTCTTACACTTTATATTTAGATATAGGACCCACTTTGAGTTAATTTTTTCACTAAGTGGAAGGTTTTTGTCCAGAGCCTTTTTGCCTATGGATGTCTAATTGCTATAGCAGTATCCTTTTCCATTAAATTGCTATGGCCCCTCTATAGAAATCAAATGACCATGTTAGCATCTGTGTCTGGACTCTCCCTTTTGTTTCACTGATTTATGCATCGAACTTTTTACAGATACCTCACTGTCTCGATTGCTGCAGCTTTATATATGCCTTAAAATCAAGTAGTGTGATTCTTCCAACTTGACACTTCTTTGTCAGAATTGTTATGTTCTAGTTCCTTTGCCTTTCCACATCCATTCTACAATCACATTTTCTGTATCTATAAAATATTCTGCAGGAACTTGATTGTAGACGTGTTTAATCTGTAGATTAGGGCAGAGAGCATCACCATCTCTACCATGTCTTCCAGTCCACTGCATGGACCAGTTATTCAAGGTCTTCAGTTTCATCAGTGTTTTGTGGTTTTAAGTATACACATCCTGACATGTTTTGTTAGGTTATAGCTATTTCATTTTTCATAGAGCTGATGTAAATGTTATTTTTTAGATATCAGCTTACAATTGTACATTGCTCATATAGAGAAATACAACTAATTTTTGTCTGTTGACCTTGTATCCTGTGACATTGTTAAAACTCACCTATTAATTCAAGGAGTTTTTAAACATTTTTTTTGTAGGTTACTTGGGATTTTACACATAGACAATCATGTTATCCAATCTGTATGCCTTTTATTTCTTTCTCTCGCCTTACAGCATGGTCTAGGAATTTTAGTAGAAGTTTGAATGAGACAGGTGAGCGAGGACATTTTTCCTTGTTTCCAGTCTTAAGGAGAAAGACTTTCACTAATAAGTACAATGTTAGCTATAGGTTTTTTGTAGACGCCTTTATCAAGTTAAGGAGATTTCCTTTTATTCCTGGTTTGCTGACAGTCTTTATCATGAATGGACATTGAAATATGTCGAATGCTTTGTCTGTATTAGTTGATACGATCATGTAATGTTTTAAGTTGTTAATATGATTACATTGGATTTTAGAATGTTAGGCCTGCCTTGAATTCCCAGGATATACCCCACACGGTGGTGTCGTGTTTTGCTTGTTTCTTTTTTTTTAAAGATAGAGAGGGACTTCCCTGGTGGCGCAGTGGTTAAGAATCTGCCTGCCAATGCAGGGGATGCAGGTTTGGTCCCTGGTCTGGGAGAATTCCACATGCCGCGGAGCAACTAAGCCCATGCGCCACAACTACTGAGCCTGTGTTCTAGAGCCTGTGTGCCCCAACTACTGAGCCCGCGTGCCACAACTACTGAAGCCTGTGCGCCTAGAGCCCGTGCTCCACAACAAGAGAAGCCACTGCAGTGAGAAGCCCGCGCACTGCAACGAAGAGTAGCCCCAGCTCACTGCAACTAGAGAAAGCCCGCGTGCAGCAACGAAGACCCAACGCAGCCAAAAGTAAATTAATTAATTAAAAAAAAAAAAGGTAGAGAGAGAGAGAGAACATTTTATTCTTTCCATAATGAGCAGCAGCAGTCAATTAAGCTTCACATTCTGGGTCGGACTTTTAAGTATGATTTGTTTTTCATAATGTATTTTATTTTTAAAAAAGGAAGCACAGGGGCTTCCCTGGTGGCGCAGTGGTTGAGAGTCCGCCTGCTGAGGCAGGGGACACGGGTTCGTGCCCCGGTCCGGGAAGATCCCACATGCCACGGAGCGGCTGGGCCCGTGAGCGGCCGCTGAGCCTGCGCGTCCGGAGGCTGTGCTCCGCAACGGGAGAGGACGCAACCAACAGCGAGAGGCCCGCGTACCGTAAAAAAAATAAATAAATAAAAAGGAAGCACAGGTGTATTTTGAGAGAGAAGTAAAATATAGAAAATGCAAAATTTGTTTTGACAATTGGTATACCATATTTTGAAACAGTATAATTATTTAAAAATACAGCATAGCCAACAGCCTATAAAATTTCTTTTGGCATTTCATTTGGTAAAGTAGGAAAACTTTCTTAAATAAAAGTTAGCTATCAACACAGTCCATAAGTTAGATTGTATGTTTTTGGGGTTTTTTAAAATATTTTATTTTATTTTGGAGTGTAGTTGATTAACAATGTTGAGCCAGCTTCCGGTGTACAGCAAAGTGATTCAATTATACATATACATGTATCTATTCTTTTTCAAATTCTTTTCCCATTTAGGTTATTACAGAATATTGAGCAGTATTTCCTGTGCTATACAGTTGGTCCTTGTTGGTTATCTATTTTATAATTTTTTATTTTTTGATATTGCTTCTTGTTTTAAGTTATTTATTTTATATTTTAGCTGCATTGGGTCTTTGTTGCTGAGTGTGGGCTTTCTCTAGTTGCGGCAAGCAGGGGCTACTTTTCGTTGCGGTGCGTGGTCTTCTCATTGTGGTGGCTTCTCTTGTTGCGGAGCACGGGCTCTAGGTGTGCGGACTTCAGTAGTTGTGGCGCACGGGCTCAGTAGTTGTGGCTTGCGGGCTCTAGAGCACAGGCTCAGTAGTTGTGGCGCACGGGCTTAGTTGCTCCGTGGCTTGTTTCTTTATCGTGGTAAAATACACAGAACATCAAATTTACCATTTTAACGATTTTTTTAGTGTATAATTCAATGGCATTAAATACATTCACAGTGTTGTACAGCCATCACCACTATCCATCTCCTAAAGTTTTTTAATCATTCCAAACAGAAACGCTGTACCCATTAAACAGTAACTCCCCATCCCCCCGTCCCCATCCCCTGGTACCCTCTACTCTATGTCTCTAATGAATTTGCCTATTCTAGGAACCCCATAGAATGGGAATCATACATTATTTGTCCTTTTGTGCCTGGCTTATTTGACTTAGCCTTATGTTTTCAAGTTTCATCTATGGTACAGCATTTTTCAGAATTTCATGACTTTTCATGGATGAGTTTGTATTAACCTTTTATATACTACTCAATTCAATTTGCTAATTTTTCTTGAGGATTTTGCATTTAAGTTCACGAGGGATATGGACATTTTCTAATTTCCCTTGACTTTCTCTCTTTGATCCATCGATTATTTAGAAGTCTGTTGTTTAACCTCCAAGTGTTTAGAGATTCTCTTGTTATGTTGGTCTTATCGACTCCTGGTCTACTTGCACTAAGATCAGAGGACTAACTTTACATGATTTTAGTTACTATTTTTAAATGGATAAGGTTTGTTTTATGACCCAAGATATAGTCTACCTTGGTGAATCTACCATGTGCACTTTAAAAGGATGTGTATTCTGCTGTTGATGGGTGGAGTGTTCCACAAATGTCTATTAGATCCACTGGGTTGATGGTCCTGTTCGGTCTGTGTCACTATTGATTTTCTGTCTCCTAATTATGTCAGTTACTGAGGGAGGAGTATTGAAGTCTTCAGCTATAATTTTGGATTTGTCTATCCCTCCCTTTAGTTCTGTCAGTTTTTGCTTCATGAATTTTGAAGCTCTGGTGTTAGATGCAAACACATTTAGGATAGTTGTGTCTTCTTGGTGAATTGACCCTTTATTATTGTGTGATGTCCTTCTTTATCCCCGATGATCTTCTTTGCTCTGAAATCTACTTTGTCTGATACTAATATGGCCACTCTAGCTCTTTTGGTTAAAGTTTCTATATTTCTTTTTCATCCCTTTACTTTTGATGTATGTATGTCATTATAAAATGACAAGAAAAGCTAAAGCTAGTTTCTTGTTCAACATATAGTTAGGTATTGTTTATCCACTCTGACAATGTCTTTTAATTGTTACGTTTAGTCCATTTATATTTAACGTAATTATTGATGTTTAGATCTATGTCTCCTATTTTATTATTTGGATTCTGTTTACTCCATTTTTAATTCCTCTGTTTACTCTTTTCTGCCTTCTTTTTGGTTATTTGAGTATTTTGTATAATAATATTCTCATTCCGTTTTGATTTATCTATTGTTTTTGAATATCTCTTTGTATAGTTGTTTCTTAAATGGTGGCTCTAGGGCTTCCAATATAGATAATTATTCACAGAGTACTCAGAACGAATACTTCACCATTTCAAGTAGAATGTAGAAACTTTATGGCCATATAGATAGCTTTACCTTCCCCCCTTTATGTTGTAGATGTCTTATATTACATGTACATGAACTGTAAATGCCACTGAACAGTGTTATAATTTTTCCTTTGTCATCAAATATATTTTAAAAATAGAGGACAGATTCACTAGACAGAGATCACCAAGGAAAGAGAAGACTTTAATAATACCCTAAACAAACTAGACCTAAACGACATCTATTGACAACCCCACCCAACAACAGCAGAATACACGTGCCTCTCAAGTGCACATGGAACATTCTCCAGCATAGACCATATGCTAAGGCATAAGATAAACCTCACTAAGTGCAAAAAAATTGAAATGATACATACGAAGTATGTTTTCCCACAACAATGGAATGAAATTAGAAATCAACTACAGAGCTGAACTGGAGAAATTTACAGATATGTGCAAATTAACAGCATACTTCTAAATAACCAATGAGTCAAGACATCACAAGGGAAATTAGCAAATACCTTGAGTTGAATGAAAATGAAGAGGCAACATGGTCTGTCGTAGCACGTATGTGTCCCAGGGCCAGTTGGGGGCCGTGGGCGCTGCTGCTTCTGAGCTCTAGAAGTTCTGATAGCTTTGTGGAATGCTGGAAGCTGCTCAGGGTGGAACGTGCTTTGCCAAGTACCCAGCAATCGCCGAGCTCCTCCTGTGAGTGGCAAGGGTACAAGGACAAAACGAGTCCTGCCGTTGGGAGCCATCCTTCTGGCAGGAACACAAACCAGTACATACAAGTGCTCCAAACAGCTACTGAATCAGAGGTGTGAGCAGAGGATTTGGGGAGCAAAGGACAGTGACTAGTTTTGCTTGAGGAAGTCAGGAAAGGTTTAAAAAATGGAGTGAATTTGATGTGAGTCTCAAAAGTGAGGAGGGTATATGGATCTCAGGAGGGCAGGTGAAGGTCTGGGAAAGATAGTCCTGCGTGATGGGCATGGCCATTGGGAGAAAACAGACTCAGCAATAGGCTGGGACCTGCTTGTTCGGTGAGCCTAATGAGGCTGGTAAACAAGGGGAGTCGAGCGATGGCTGCTTGGAGGTCAGAGCAGAGTGAGGAAAGCGTGGAGCCAGCCAGGGCGCCAGCTGGGAGGAAGAAGGGCTCTGGGACCTTCTGCAGCTGAATGGCTGGACTTTGGGGTCCTTAGCTGTGGGGATGGGAGGGGTGGGGGAGGGGAGAACAGAGGGCAACTCAACCTTAGCCTGGGAGCCTGGAGAGATGGTGATGCCACTAAGGGCAGTGGGAAAATGGAGGAAATGGGAACTGCAAGAGGGCCAGGGCCCCTGCCCCCAGGCCGGGCTAGTGGGTATTTATTCTCCTTTCAAGATCCAGCTCCAGGAGACCCTCCCCCGCCACCTGCGGGGTGCTGCCCGTGTGACCTTGCAGAACCTTATGCTTCCCCCCATGCTGTGCTGTAATCGCCCGTCTCTCTTTCTTGGGCAGGAGGAAGCCAAGGCCTGCACCTGCCCAGGGGAGGACACGGCGTGCAGGACTCAGGTCAGACATTTGAGGAGGGGAGGAGGGAACGATAGAGCCCCAAGAGCACTGGGCAGCTGAAGGGTGTGAAGATAAAGCACTGAAGCAGCTCAGAATTCAGGGTGAACGGGGGGAAGAGTCCACCAGCAGCCTACACGGTTCTCAGATTTGCCTTATGTACAGCAATCAGCCCATTTGCTTTTACTCGTATGCATGAATGTTTCTGTGATACACTCAAGGCGACTTGAATTCTTCACGCACACAGACATCCACCAAGGAACAGGGTAGAAATGCGCACGAGCTCGGAAGCACAGGAACCACCTGGGTTCAGGTTCTGGACACGCCACGTCTTGCCGTGCAAGCTCAAAGGGCCTCCTTGACTTCACAGCCCTGGGGGATTGTCAGGATTAAATAACACCGTGTTACGTACAAGGTGGCTGCCGTGTGAATGCACAGAGTCTGACTGACATTTTTACATGGTTTGGATATCGTACCACTTAAACTGTTTTCCAGAAAAAACTACATACAAGTAAAAGTTTAAAATGGCTTTAAAAGAAAAAAACGTGGAACTCTTTTTAAAATTGAAGTGTAACCGACCTATAACATCAAGTTAGTTTCAGGGGTACAACATAATGATTCCATATTTGTACACATTGCAAAATGATCACAATGTCTAGTTAACATCTGTCACCATGCAGTTTTCTTTTCCCGGAATTTTTAAAAAATTAATTTATTTATTTTTGGCTGCATTGGGTCTTCGTTGCTGTGCGCAGGTTTTCTCTAGTTGCGGTGAGCGGGCCTCTCATTGCGGTGGCTTCTCTTATTGCAGAGCATGGACTCTAGGTGCGTGGCTTTCCGTAGTTGCAGCATGCGGGCTCAGTTGTTGTGGCTCACAGGCTCCAGAGTGCAGGCTCAGTAGCTGTGGCGCACGGGCTTAGTTGCTCCGCGGCATGTGGGATCCTCCCGGACCAGGGCTCGAACCCGTGTCCCCTGCATTGGCAGGCGGATTCTTAACCACTGCGCCACCAGGGAAGTCCCCACCATGCAGTTTTAACATTTTTTTCTTATGATGAGAACTTTTAAGATCTATTCTTTTAGCAACTTTCAAACGTGCAACTCAGTATTAATAACTGTAGTCACCATGCTGTATGATGCCCCTATGAATTGTTTATAACTGGAAGTTTGTATCTCTTGACCCTCTTCACCCATTTTGCCCACCTCCACCCTCCCACCCCACCTCTGACAACCACCTATCTGTTCTTGTTTTTTTATGATTCTTGCTTTATGATTATTGGGGTTTTTAAAAAATGATCCCACACATACGTGAGACCATCCAGTACTTGTCTTCTCTGACTTAGTTCACTCAGCGTAGCTGTCCTACCCACGCCGTCCTAAATGGCAAGACTCCCGTCTTACTTCCGGCTGAATAATATTCCATTGTTATACAGACCACATTTTTTCATTCATTCATCCGTCGATGGACGCTTAGGTTGTTTCCAAAACAGCTTTCTTAACACTAGTCCTATATTCTCATGGTTCCATGTCTCAAAGCCATTCAAGTTAAGCAAAACACAACAGTTATTTTTAACAATTATGAACATTTATTAAGCACCAAGAGTATACTGCACTGGTTGCTATATAAAAACACAATTATTGACATAGTGTCCCTGCCACTGAGCTTACAATCTAAAATGAAATACAATAACAATGCTGTAAGCCGACCTCAAAATTTCCTTAATTTAGAAATTGCTATTTTGGCAAATAAATGAGGCAAAATGATCTACCATCAGTTACAATGTTAATAAGGCTTTGAACATGATCCAAAGAACGTTTGACTTGTACCCAAACGTTTTCCCAATTATCTTAGGCTTGATAAGAAAAAGACCACCTAGAAGCGGTAAACAGTGAATTATTTCAAACGGCCTTGTAGGATTTTAAGCCAAGATTCGCTCACTAGCCTGAGTTTCTCTCCGGCCAGAGGAAGCCGTGCGAAACACCATGAAGTAAGCAAGTCCATCCTCTCGTCCACTGACAACTGTTCAGCCCTTCCTCCCCCCATGAGTGAGGGCTCTGTGTCCCCTACAGCGGAGAAGGTGTGTGTCTGGATAAAACACCCCACAGCCTTGGAGGCTTAATGAGGCAGACTTGCAGGAAATACGAACTCGTATTTTATGAGAGGGGTGAGCAGTGGGACCTCTGCTACAGGAGAGACGTGAACCGAGCAGCAGTTCAGCCCATGCCTCTTCCCAGTGATTAGAAACACAGGCAAATGGGCGCCTTCTGCTCCGAATTTCTGGTGGGAGAGCATTTAGGAATTTGGCATCGAGACCCCCAGACTGAAAACCCTGCACTATTCTGCCTGTATCCACAGTATAGTATTTAATAAATACTTTGAAGATTTTTGTTGCTGGTCATATATTAGCTGACAAAGGCACACTGAAGGGATTCTGATTCTTGCTGTCAAATGCAAAGACAGTTTCAGACTTCTAAGCACAGTCTTGAACTATATATTGATTATCTTCAATCACTGATAATTCTTTGAACTCTAAAAGAACACTAAAAAATAAAGCAATTGGTTATAAATTAACTGAAATACAGTTTACTCTGTAAAGTGCATGCACAAATGTTTAAAAAATACATGCATACAAATATTTTAATGGCAGACTGGTAGCATCCTGAGATTTTTTTTTTTAATGGTAAAACAGTATTTCAGCAATTTTTGGAAAAACCAATAATTTCCCCCTAAGTCCACCTTGGCAATTTTCTTTTACATGATAACATAGCAGCAGCAACATTTAAAAAATGTTCACAAAATTTGCTTTGCATACAAGTTTATCAGGAAAGACTGGTCCAGAAACTTCAGGATAAAACTTTTTACAAAGTAAAGTAATTCACCACTTTTAACCTAAAATTGATACCTAAACATTCCTCTTGCAATTTAAAAGTGTCATTTATGCCTCCTACTTATAGGAAATAAAATCTAATTATGAGATTTGTAATGAAAAATTTGAAACACACATCAACATCCTTCTCTTCTAGTAAGATTACAGAAATTAATTTCAATGTGTTTCCCCAAAAAGTGAAAAAAAGTTTAACATATAATCATGGCTGTGGTAAATGAATTTGAGTTTACAAATCTCAGTCAGTGCACTTGTTTTTAGTTTGTAAGGTGTTAAACAGCTAGAATTCCTGATTAATGTATGTATTTTTCTAAGGCAAGGCAAGTTCGTTTATGTATAAAGCATAGATATTAGCTGGTTATAAAGGCAATAAGAGCAACACATATACATTCACTTTTTTTTAAAGTGATACATTCCAAACTACATAACATTTAATTTCATGTCCTATTCTAAGACTACATCTTTGACCTTAACCTTAGAAGCATAATTGCTGTAATACATTAAAAAATACTTCATTTCCCCAATATTGTAAAGTATACTGTATTTTCAGATACCTAGTATAAATTGTTTTGCACAAAATTTAAAAAGGAATACTATCAGCTATAACTACTGTGTTAAGTAACTGTGTGAAGAAGTTCACAAGGAGAACAAAATGTAAAACTAAGCACAGTAATTAAGGCGTTTATAACCCTAACAACAAAACCCCCAATCACGTAGTTCTGAATATACTTGCTTCTTATCTTAGTAATGTGTGTGTTCATTTGCCACTAGTTTGATAAATGCACTAAGATTCCATAAGGTCTGTTTTTCCTGGTTGGTTGTTTTTCTTTCTTATATCCTCCCAAACTGCAGTTGCAATTAATTTGCTTTTGAATACGAAGTAAAATAGTGTTTATATTTTTATCTGAGTCACGTAAAAGCTGACTGCTTACTTTCATTTTTAAAAGTTATATTTAACTTTTTGGACCTCAATTAAAATTTAACACTTAACCATGTTTCTTTTGCTATTAAGTACAGTTGCCATTTCAAATTGATAAGGGTTACTAACAAAGGCAAATTTTGATCTCATCCATGTTTTAAATATGATTACACAAACTTTTTTTAATGAGAAAAAGGAGATGAAGAAAACCATTCAATAGGTCTTCTTCACTCTCAACTCTTGCAATACAGCTTTAAGGAAGGGTGTATTAGGTCAAGCAATGTTGTCATCTCTTATCTTTGCAGAGAAGAGAAAAAATAAGATGAAGTTATTTCCTTCCTAAGGTCTCAGCTAGCTTCTTAAGTCTTTTTTTCAGCTCCAATGGAAATTTCTCATAGCACTTCTTACAGACTGGCTTCATGTCAAACTCCACAAACTTATTCCTAAAGATAACAATAATAATAAAAAAAAAAGAAATTAGTGGAAATGTAGTCAACATTTGTATACAGACAGACAAATAACGTGCAGTAATTTTACTGAAGTAAATGAAGACACTATGCATATTACATCTATATTCATATTAGCAAAAAACTATAATTCTAATCTCAATTCTAATCATTACGGTAAACATAAAATATTCACAATATCATTTGAAGGAAGTTGCCCTTGTAAATTGATCTTGTACATCTATCTAATATAGAATGGATGTTATCGATCCATTTTAGTCTGTGCTAAGTATACAGGGAATATAATGTAAATAAAATTCAGATAATTAAAGTCAATCACATTTTAAAGTACCATGAGAGCACTTTAAAGAACAGTCATTCAAAGCAAAGAACTGTATTTCTGTAATTTGAACGATCCTCTCTTTACTGAAGGCAAAATCATCTTACTTAGTATTTTATATCATGTAGCTGTGAGTTTTCATCTTTCCTGGCCTCCCATCCCCACAACGCTAACAAGCATCTTGAAAAAAATCTAACATAATATATAGGTTATTTTGGTTGGCTGTCTGACAGAAAGCTTTAAATCACTCTTCAAGGGCACAAGTGGACCAGGTGGTCACATCTGTGACCTGTGGTCTGTGGTCACATCTGTGAATGGCATATGTACGGAGAACTCAACTCTTTTTAAAAAGCCAGGGCAATACACACTCTCAATTCACTTGTAAAACAATTGTGGACAGGTGTTGAGACGGCCTCCTAGCTATGGGTGATACATCTCCAGCTGACAGTTATGAGCGCTTATCACCATTGAAATCATGGGTCCTTAATTGTGAATGTAGCAAATGCAGAATTTTACAACTTGCTCATTTTCTGTGAAATTTGGGACAGGTCCAGTGATATGCTGTCAGCTGTGACATATTATTATATCTGCTGATATAATTTTAAAGAACAACATTAATGACAAAGTTAATTCCTGACCACACATTTAAAGTGAAAAATCTTTTATTTTAAAGCACCACATGGGAATTATTTTTACTGTTTTTCAGAGATCCTAATGCTGACAGTTATTCACATGATGTTACATTTCAACTAGCAATTTGATTTAAATAGTACCATTGAGTTAAAAGTTCTCCCAAAGTCTTCTTAGAACAAAAGCTATTAAAACCGCCATGTTTTTGATGAAAGAAATAAATTATCCCTGCTCCCAGAGATAATGCTAAACAAACCTTACGTTGTTTTAATCTTATATCTGAATTTTAATTCCTCTTTAATTTTAAACAATAAAAAAACTTTTAGAGCTCATAACACAATGGTACTATGAAGGAACTGGGACAATCATGCTAGCAATTTAAGAGAATTTCCAAGATTGAAATATTTCCCATAAAAATCAGGAATACAATTGAGTTTGAAAACATCAAGAAAATGAGTTCATAACCAGCAGCATGTGGGCAGTGAATGAAAGCACATATACACACACCAGAGATGCCGTATCTTATTATGTACCTTAGAGGGTCTCTGCTTAGACAGGAAACATGCTGAGAGGATTCAGTTTAATACAGAACTTAGAACATGCAACACTGGAATTGATCAAATTATATTATTCTAGGCAAAGAAACCAAAAACCAGGATTTTAAAAGCTGCAATTATCGGACAAGAATACTTTGAAACTTTTCCAGTCTCTATTAGGAGATTAGAATTCTTCCCTTTGAATCTACTGGAAAAAGAAAAAAGAAATCTATACCATATTGTGATTAAAAAAACGAGCTGAGAGAGTCTACAGGTTCAGGGACAAAAGCGAAGTACAAGCCAGTGTTAAGTGTGAACCCTTCTCAAGGTGTGGAACTTTAATAATTAGGCAGAAGGACCAGCTCTACATGGGACAAATGCTTCTATTTCAACCTCTCCTGGCTACAGATACATGCCCGAAAGTAACGAAAAACGCAAGAGACAAAAACAGAATGAAAACATATTCTAAAGGACTAACCAAAGGAGAAAGTAGTGAAAATGCTGACAGAGGGATAGAAAAGTTTACAAACAGACTGGCTTTTTCTTTTTCTGCTTGTCTTTATCCTTTGCTTCTCTCTCCCGTTTGGCAAGTCGCCTCTTAAATTCTTCTGGCATTTTCTCATAACAGTGTTTGCAGACTGGTTTTAGATCAATTTCAACAAACTTATCCCTTTGCGCAGGACAGAGAAGGAACAGGAGAAAACAGGGAACAATTAAAGGAAGAAGCTTTGCTCTTAGAAGGCCTGAACAGAAAGAAGAAATAAGGCATCAGATCATTCTTTTTAAACTCTGTTAACAGCGTCCCCTAAGCGCTCGTCGTGGGGCTCGCGGGAGCCGAGGGCAGACTTACTTGAGCGTTAACTTGGCGCTGCAGGTGGAGCAGGAGAAGCAGTGCACGCACCAGGCCTTGTTGAGGGCGGAGACCACTAGGGGACAGGAGGGGGACGTCACTCACCACACCCACCCGTCCCCTCCCGGGGTGGCTGCCCTCCTCAAGGGCTTTTCTCACCGAAGAGCCACACACGGCACTAAAGTTTCAGGGCCATTAACTGACCTTCAGTCGACGTTATTCATTAATTTATCTTGTCACGTTGTCAGAACACACAACCCCAGCTCTGCATTTGTCTCCCACGACTGTAGGCTTCCCCTTAGGGAAGATCACCGTTGTCTTTTCAACCCGTGTTGGTGGTTAATGTTTTCTTCTCCCGTGAGGCATCCAAACGGCAGGTACCAGATCTTCACGCCAACGCCCCCCAGCCCCGCCCCAACTGCCAAGCTGTGACGGCGCGCCCGGCTTTCCTAGCACAGCAGGTGATTAAAACAAAGTCCAGACACTGACTCAACGGCCTGCAGGAGCCTGTCTTCCAAGCCAGCACTAGGGCAAGAGCTTCCCTCCCCTGGCAGCTGCCTCCCGTGGGCGGGGGGAAGATTTATTCCCAAAGGCACTAGAGATCACTTTCCTGAACCCACCCCTTCGTGAAGGGCACGCGGGCAGTGTTTCAGAGAGCACTGGCCGAGTTAGGCTCTCTGCTCAGAGGCTGCAGCAGGAACGTTTGCAACTTCGCCAGGAAGCTTCTGGCAGAACTTGCTGCGCCTGTTGGCAAACACAGCTGCTTCCTTCCCGTCCACATCAATCAGGGACAAGGGGGCGGGCCCTGGAAACACCTAGAGATAACTGCCAGGGTGCAGGGGGCCCTTCCTAAGTGCTCCCAAGAAACACGCCCTGCAGCTTCCGGAAGGAGGGACTGCAAGGAGGAGAGGCCTTGGGGTCGGCCGCTCCTATGGTAACGACCCTACGGCGCTGGCCTAAAGTATCACCATAGAGGAGCAGCCAGCTCACCTCTCAGGAGTTAGCGTCTCCCTGCTGGAGAACACTTGGGAAAAGTAACCGGTAACGATCGCAGTCCAAACAACCCTTTTCAATCTTCACATGACCCAAGGGTTTTTGTGTCAAAACGGTGCCCTACAGGTTAACACCGCTGCAGGTACTTACCATCACCTTCTATAACACGGTTGCAGTGGAAACAAACATCACCAAATAGCTGAAAATGAAAAATTACAACTAAGTATCAGAACACCAAACACTTAATATAAATAATTTCAGTTCTTTGTACAACTTAAAAACAAATAGCTGGCTACCTAAACCCAGAATTTGCCATTACTAGAGAGAGAATCAGCAAAAGTTCACTGACTAGTTTTTACTTCCTACAATGAAAAGAATTTACTCTTCATCATGATCAAAAACAAAGGCTCTGGAAATGTTCTGGATTTCAGGAAGCTAAAGGATCATGAAAACCCTACACTGGGTCTGGTACTGGAGTGGAAAAAAGGCCAGAAGGAGTTTATTGGGTCAGGTGACAGAACTGAAACGGACAGATTGAAGTCATCAATACAGATAACCATGGTCACATAAGAGATTCCCGTATTCTTGGGAAATGTACACTCGAGTATTTAGGAGTAAAGGACCATGGGGAACTCATCACCAAATGCTTCAGAAAAAATACGCATGTGTTTATATGTGTACATAAACTTGTATATAAGGAAACGTGCATTCACGTAAGTGTCGTCTTCATAGAGAGGGCAGGACACACACATGCTGAAGCAGGTAGTAAACCTGAGTAAAACAGGTATTTTCTTTGTATTTTTTTATTTTACAACCTTTCTGCGAGCCTGAAATGATTTTCCAAATGAAACGTTAAAAAGCAATCGCTGGAGCCCAACGTACGTTTTCCCAGAGCTCTCCTTGTACTTAAGTATTGAGAGGCTCAGGCCCATACAAGTGTGCGTAGTATTCCACGAGCCCCGTCACTACCTGGTTGTAGTGGGTTTCACAGTACGCCAGGCCCTTCCTCTCGTAATGGCGATGTCCGAGAAACGGTTTCTCACACTTGGCACAAACAAAATGCTGGAAGAAATTGCGTTAGTCATACTTGGATCGCCATGTTTTATTTACACAGTGAAGCAAAACCCAAGCTGAAGCGGCTCAGAGGAGACCCGTGACAGCCTGGGCTGCTTATGTCACTCGGGCCACAGGTGACCCTGTAGAGCAGCCGGCCTTCATCCAGGCATCCGGAGGCCTAGACCCTGGGCTGCTTATGTCACTTGGGCCACAGGTGACCCTGTAGAGCATCCGGCCTTCGTCCAGGCATCCGGAGGCCTAGACTCGACAGCACAGAGTGAGGACAGAGGTGAGCGTGGGGACACGTCTCTGGGCTGGACCAGGACACCTCCTGCCTCAAGGATCTAGGAAGCAAGAGCACTGCTTGCCTCGCCACTTGGAGGTCACAGAGCCGTGTAGAATCTATGTTCTTAGTCTTCCACGAGGTCCACATGTGCCCCTCAGCATCTCCCAGCCTCGCCAGCGCACCTGAGCGTCGGGCGTGCGAGGGCCCCGGTCACCGCTCCGCGGGGAACTCACCTCCACGTGCCACTGCTTGCCCATGGCGTTCACCACGCGCCCTTCGATGGGCCGGCGGCAGGCGCCACAGATGGGGACCCCCATCTTGTCGTGGCACGGCAAGCAGTACAGCTCCCCCTTCAGCTCCCGGGCGTCGGCGGTCAGCTCCTTCCTGCCCACGAGAAAGGGACCCGCTGAGCAGCACCGCGGCGAGGCGGGCAGGCAGTCGGTGCAGCCCCTGTGCCTCCGCGGTTCCGAAGAGAACCCGCAACGACCCCTGTAGCTGCTTTTCTCCCCCCGGAGGTGGTCAGAGTAGTCTGATCAAGACGCTTGAACAGGCTTCAGATTCGTATCCAAACCTCCGCCTCGTGCGGTGCTGACAAGCCAGCCACACACCACCGCGCCGGCCACAGCTACCGTCCCCTGTCTGCCGTCACTTCAGAGTCCCTCGTCTTCCTTAAACGCTGGGGAGGAGTATCCCAGGCGTGAGGACAGACCCGCCGATGTTATCCTCCCAAAATAACCGAGGAGTTTGGAGACTAGCTCCACTTACTGACGCTCACTAGCAAGCTGCTAAGAGTAGTTTTAGGTGAACAGAAAATACACAGACGGAACGCTCAGACCGGCCCTCCTCCAAATGCTTACGTTCACTACTATTTTCAGTCTCCTGAGTCAATAAACAGAGATGGCCCCAAATCAAGATGAATTTCATCGGGTTTAAACGATTCTTTAGAAGTGCTCATGAACAATGAACCGAGGGAGGACAGGCAAGAGAACGAGATAAGGTAGAAACTGAACTCCCAAAAGAAGCTGTCTGTCAGCCTTCACCCCAGCTCTCCACTCCCTACCGTAACTTAGCACGGATGGTCACGCCGACTACAGTAAAGTATCTTTTCCACTAAGTTCTTATATTAGAAGGCAGATTCCGAAGCTCACAGCCTAACAATTTATCATGAGCTTTTGAGGAAAAAAGAAAAATTCCCTTTAGGTGTAAATACAGCAAAAGTAACAAATGTAATTTAAGATAACACTCTAATGTCACACCCTGTTATGCACGTACCAAGATAAGACCTTTTTAAGTTTTTTGTTTGTGGGGGGATCCTGGACTGGAAGAACGTGGTTATGAAAAACAGTTGTGGGAATCCTTAGGGATATTCTAATACGAGCTGACTATTTAAAGGTATGTGTATATGTTCACGTGTACACGCACACACACAAATGTGGCAACATGTTGCCTGGTGAAACTGAACAAAGGGTATGGCGGCGCTCTAGGTATTAGTCTCCAGACTCTTCTACAGTTTGAACGTTTTCCAGATTAAAAGTTGAAGGAAACCGATCTGGGTGCCAGAGTAACAGAAAGACTACACATCAGCGTGACCCCTGGTTCCCTCCGTTTGTACAATGAAAAGGAAGACACTGCAGTACCCGCAGTTGGCACAGTTGAAGTGGTCTGGATGGTAGGGGTCGTTCTTGAATATCAGAGGCTGCTCGTCGATGATGGCGTGGCACTTCTGGCAGATGTACTTCCCGAGGCCTCGGGCCTTCTCTCGGTTATGGCAGGGGCGACACAGATGTCTAAACAGAGCCAGAACGGCTTTAGAAGCTTAAATTTAAGATCTAAGGTTCTTCCTAATAATTAAAAAAAAAGATTCCCATATCTATGAAAAGAAATTAAAGAAACCATTTCTTTAAACATCACCGCTGGGCTTAAGAGAGCAGAACCGAGCCCCGACTTTTCACATGGAGAGTTATTTATCCCTCCCAGAGGACCAGACTGATGGCTGAGAAACTCCCTGCGGTAGCCTCTCCCGCAGACACCAGGCCCCATGCCCCGACTCCGTGTCCGAGGCCCCAGGGAGCACGCGCGAGCGCAGAGCGTCACTCTGCCCACCCGTGCCCGACGGGTGACAGGGTGCCCTGCTCCTACCTCCCGGCGCTCTTGACAAACCCGATGTCTGCCAGGACCCCCTGGCAGAGGTCACAGCGGAAGCACTCGGGGTGCCAGCTGTTGTTCATGGCTTTGATCACTCGGCCGATGATGAATTCCCCTGCGGAGAGGAGCACACGGGCTGCAGCGCAGCCTCCCCGCCCTCAGCCGCCCCTTTCCCCACGTGTGCGGCTCCCGCACAAAGCGCTACGTTAGAAAAGTGCTTCCGTGTCATCTGAGTCCTTGTTTTGGGTTCTGTAGCTGCCACACTTTCAGGCTGTCTATCACATCTCTGAATCTGCTTTTCCAGAGGAGGTACTGGGCTCTCCCTCTCCCGAAGGTCTTTTTGTTTTTTTCTGGTCATGGACACAGAAAACAGAAATCCACTGCACGTTTTCTTGTACCACGTACTTAATTTCTTCCTTCATTCAACCTTGTCAGCATGCTACTCGGTGCCCCCAGTCTCTCCTGCTGTGTGACACGCAGGCCACCCCTGCGCGTCTCAAGGTCCCCGCTGAGGCCGCCCGGGCTGCACTGACAGGGAAGAAAGGAATCCTACGGGGCATCGAACAGAAGTCCGGTGAGTCCTGGGCTTACGTTCACCCTACAGGCCCTGAGAAGCGTCATTAACATTACTGACGGGAAGAGGGCTGACAAAACACCGCACCTGTACTTTCCTTCCTATGAGCACGTGCTATGAGGTCGTTCTGAAGGAAACTTACTTTTCACCGTGCATTGGGCAGTGGAACTTACCACACTGGTGACAGCAGGGAGCAAAGAGCATCTGAAAGTCATGTTCACAGTACTTCCTTCCTTCAAACTGAAACAGAAAGTACCAGCGACTTGTAAATAGAAAACAATCCCGGGATGAATGGAATTTTTCTGCGGAGACTGTAGGAAAGAGGTTTCTGGACTAGAGCTCTGCCCAGAATCTGTAATCCTCCTGAGATATGTAAAGGCAGACACACTTTGGTACCTTCCTGGCACCTAGTGTGGGCACAGGAAAGACCCGCTGAGGCCAGAACTGATCCTCTGCCCCCAGAGAAGGGTGAGCTCCTCCCACAGACACCCCCCCGGAAAATGTGCACAGACGTACAAACCTCCCCCCACGTTGAAAATACGTACTTACGAACAGTAAATATGCTAGCATATTTTAAAAAAATAAACATTTTTAAATGGGGCCAAAACCCGTTTAAAAAAATATCCTTTTCCTACAGGTGGAAAATTTATCCTTCATTTCTCTCCTTGAACTGTTTTCCTTTCATTTCCCCCCAAAAGTTTTATGCTACAATACTTTTTCCACCAAGGTCTTTAACTGGTCATCCTACCATATTTCTCTGCAATTAAAATGTATTGTGAAACTTTAAAATTTGTTTTACTTTCCAAATCCATAACGCCCTAAAGGTTAACATTCTTCTTCTTCTGGATTGTCATTACAATGATTATTGGTATACAAATGATGAAAACATAGGTATGTTACGAATGTTACATTTTATTCACTATTTAATTATTTACATGAGAAGCAAACCCTAATGAGATGAGCAGGGCCACTCTTTACCCTCACCATTACTTCATGCTTCCATGGATGAAGATGACTGACCACTGGAAGACTCAGGGTTCAACATTAATTCTAGATTTATTTTCTATTTTGGGGGTTGCTTGTACCCTTTTCATGTAAATAAGTCATGGGAATTATATAATGCGTTCCTTTGAATCTCTGAGCTCCTTACAAGTTATTTGTCAAAATCACATATTGTTTGATTATCAAAATCCATGCTTAATGATGTTCCAGTTGTCAACTCAATCTCCTCAATTATGGAAATTAGCTGCAGATTTAGCTCATTCAATTTATTGACCATATCCCCTACAGCTTAACTGGCATTCCGGGCAAAGCAGATTTATCTTGTGCCAGAAAAAGTCTTACTTCATTTTTAAACTCAAATGAATGAGCTCTGATACATTTAATGAGTCTATTTTTTTTTTTAAATAAATTTATTTATTTATTTTTGGCTGTGTTGGGTCTTCGTTTCTGTGCGAGGGCTTTCTCTAGTTGCGGCGAGCGGGGGCCACTCTTCATCGCGGTGCGCGGGCCTCTCACTGTCTCGGCCTCTCTTGTTGCGGAGCACAGGCTCCAGACGCGCAGGCTCAGTAGCCGTGGTTCACGGGCCCAGCCGCTCCGCGGCATGTGGGATCCTCCCAGACCAGGGCTCGAACCCGTGTCCCCTGCATCCACAGGCAGACTCTCAACCACTGCGCCACCAGGGAAGCCCAATGAGTCTATTTTTTAAAGTTACAAACAGAAGGTATTAACTCTATACACTATTACTCAATATTGCGTCGCAGTGCATTGTAACCTGTAGCCCAAAGCAGAAGTTATTTATAAGTGAGATGTGTTCCTTTACTGAGCATATATTGTGTACATCCATAGAAATCTGATATTGAGCTTTCAGCAGTAAGTTTTTAAAGAAACGTAATATAAAAATGCAGAAATAACTGTACTTAGAAATGATCAACTTTTTACCTGCCACCTCGTCTTGCTCAGTGGAGGAAGGAGACTCAAACTGTCTCAATTTGCCACTTAAGTTTACTAGTGAAAGGCTGGGTAATGGTAACAAGGCGTCGTAAAGCCTTCAGAAGGATAGCGTTTTGTGGCTTGTGTGCACGCGCGAGTGGCAGTTTTAATTCATCAGTTTTTAAAATCAGTATTTTCGATGGAAATAACTCGATCAAAGATCTGTCACAGACTTTTGAGACCCATTAAAATCAAGTGTAAGGAGAAAAATAAAAGAAATGATCAGCAATGACTCTGCATTTAATGAAAAGAGAAAGACACATATTGCTTAAAAAAACAAAGCAAAAGGAGGCCAGCAGTTGGCATATACGCTGTATTTGTTAGTAGAAGACTGAAAAGCTTAGGGCCGGTTGTGGTTGGAATAAGTCTTTAAAGCTGTGATTCATGCGGGCAGGACACGGTGGGGCTTAAGGACCCTGCCGTGGACGGACGCAGACGCAGCCCGGCTGGACCGCGACCTGCTCGGCCCGGTGAGCGGCACGCCTGCTCTGCTCGGCTCCCACCACGCCCGCCCTTCTGCAGCCTCTCTGCACGCCTCTCTCTGCCTTAAAACAATGAGTCCTTTTGAAATTAGGGGACGAGATTAGGGCAAAGTCCTAAAAGACCGTTGTCACGACGACTCCCCACATTCCCAAACCTGCCATCTATCTGCATACAGAACACCCGATATGGCTCCTCAGCTGGGCTGCATCCTTAGCAAGAGAACACATAAGGCCGGGAAAGGTGGGTAGTAGCCCTGTGGGTTTAGGGACCCCCCCCCAAATCTCTTCTGATTGGGGTCCTAGAGCAATTTGTCAGAGTAGGATTTCACATCCCTTCCTTTCGTCAAGGGCGAGGACTAAGCGCTATCGGGAATACAAAAATATCATCAGGCAAACCGATTTTAGGATGAACAGTCCCTGAGACCAGAATCTGAGGGTCCAGAAATGGGCCCTTGAAGCCATCCCTATGGCAACCCCCCTGCATGCCCGGGGTGTGCTCCCCCAAATGAAGACTTCTGAAAAGGGAGAGCTTCTTTTGCTAGAGTGAGCTGCCTCTTTTCTAAGCACGTAGAAATGATCAGACACACTCTGGCTCGACTTCTGAGCGCAGGAGAAAGGCCGGAGGCTGATCCAAAGTAAAACTCTAGGGTGTGAAAAGAAGAAACGTCAGAACGCGTCAAGGTGGAAGAATCAAACTTCCAGGAATACTGTCTTTCTAGGTACAACCCAGAACTGGTTTATCATAGAACAAGTCTGTAGAATAAGAAAAACTAATGCTCCAAATTCGCAGCGTTTAACAAAATGCCAAAGAAGCCCGCGACCCGCCAGGATGGGGAGGGGACCCTGGCCAAGAACAGCCCTGCTTTTAATGGTTCTAAGTTTGGTCTGGAGTTCCGTGAAGATTCTCTTTGGGGGAAAAGAAGAATCCTGCCGCTTTAAAGAAAGCTCAGAATTGGAAACTGTGCTGATGGTCTCACCTCCAGCCACATGCAGATGTGAGAAGTCTTCCCAGGTTTCCTGCCCACCAGCCTTGCCCCCAGGGTCCAGCTTCCTGAGGAATCACTATTCCTTCCATATTAGAGGAAACCAGGGAAGTAACCTCTTTGTAAAGTCTTCCCACTAAATCACTCACCACAAATTGGACTTTCCTGTTATGCATTTGTGATGGGGGGGGCGGGGGTCACATTGGGGGAATTCACACTAAGGAGAGAGAAAGGTGAGGTGTCCTGAGCCGAGCTGGGCAGGCTGCCTGGCCTCCCCCGCTCCATCCTGTCGGTAACTTTTCTGGAATCACGTCACTCTGGAACGCACTTTATTTCACAAACCATTTCCTTTGGGGAAAAATTAAGATAATCCTTTTGGAGGAAATCCCTGATGTCACAAAATGAGATTTAGGAAGTGGTGTCATGGCCACACACAGTGTCAGGGCCTGGAGGCCAAATGGGTGTTTCCCCCTGGAAATGGCATTTCATCAACCGCCTGTGACTTGGCCGTTTTACAAACACCTCTCCACGTTATTGGAGAATGATGGGCAACACCGACAGCCCAGGAAGACAGGCTTCCCTCTCAAGATTTAACCGCAACACCAAAGTAAGGATCACGAATCACACGCAGTGTTTTGTTCTTATTTGATCACTGTCTTCCGATATGGATAAAGTTAAAAGATGGATAACTTTTGGGGGCTTCCCTGGTGGCGCGGTGGTTAAGAATCCGCCTGCCAATGCTGGGGACACAGGTTCAAGCCCTGGTCCAGGAAGATCCCACATGCCGCGGAGCAACTAAGCCTGTGCGCCACAACTACTGAGGCTGCGCTCTAGAGCCCTCGAGCCACAAGTACTGAAGCCCACGTGCCTAGAGCCTGTGCTCCGCAACAAGAGAAGCCACCGTAATGAGAAGCCCGCGCACTGCAACGAAGAGTAGCCCCCGCTCGCCACAACTAGAGAAAGCCCGTGTGCAGCAACAAAGACCCAACGCAGCCAAAATAAATAAATTTATATTTAAAAAAAAGATGGATAACTTTCATAATCATTAGTAATTAAAAGTTATTTAAAATTAAAATGTAGAAGTAGAATCTTTTAAAAGAGAAAACTGAATTTCAGTTTGGGGAGCCGGTTCTAGTTACTACACAGAAAGTATGTCTTGGCTTCTGGTAAATGACGACGGTATTTTCGTTACAGCTGAGTGATGAGCTGCCCAAGGATGCGTCCAAGCACATCTCATTTTATTGTACTTCGCAGATAGTGTTTTCTACACACTGAAGGTTTGTGGCAACCCTGCTTCCCGCGAGCCTGCCGGCGCCATTTTTCCGACAGCATTAGTTTAACTTAAGGTGTGTATGTTGTTTTTCAGCCATTACGCCACTGCAACTTAATAGACTACATATAGTGTGAATATAACTTTTCTATGTCTGGGAAACCAAAAAATTCGTGCGACTCACTTTATTGCCGTGCTCGCTTTGTTGGGTGGTCTGCACCCAAACCCACACTATCTGAGGTCTGCCTGTACTTATCTCCCTGTGCCAATTTACACAAGAAGGTGTATGCTTTCTTTAGGGTCTTTCTTAAGTGAGTTCTTTCTAGAAGTACCTTCTAAATACATTTTATGGCACAAGAATCCACTCTGACTGCAGTCAGATTCTTAGAGACGGACCACAAGGAGGTCTTGTTCTGTGCAGGGCTCTGCGTACACGGCCTGGGGAACGAGCCATTTAGAACCAACCTGCGGCCAGCACAGGGAAGTTCATTACCTACGGGAAGAGGTGTTAGTGCAGCAGGTCGCGGCCGAGGGTGGCTGTGCTCCCCAGGGGAAAGCCGGCAATGTGTGTAGGTACTTCCAGCTGTCACGACTGCGTATGTAAGGGGAGGCCAGGGACGTCTCTAACACCCTACGACACACGGGACGCCCCACAGCGACGGGCCATGCAGCACAGAGGGCCCGCAGTGCGGGGACGGGGACCCTGCTTGGAGCGAGTCCGGGGCCGGCTAACCGACGGCACTGTGCGCGTCGCCTGCTTCACCTCATCACCCGGTGCTGCCGCACGACATGGCCAGCAGACGCACAGCGTGGGAAAGAGAAGGCGACAGAGAGGGAACAGCGGACCATGGAAATAACAGAGCCTGCCTTTCTTCTCTGTTGCTCCCCTGGAATCTCTCTCCTAAGCCTTTGTCATAATTACGCATTTCAATAAAAAGATCTTAGATTGGAAAAGCGTACGTCAGGGAAAGAACACCGTATCGGATATTAGGGACCAAACTAGGTTCGCATCCCATTTATGTCACTCATCTGCTGTCAGCAAGCGCATTTCAGCCTCTCTGGGCCTCAAGGAAGAAAAGGCTTTCCAGGGTGTGGAGACCAATGTCTGCTCGGGGGCCGGCTCCCTGGAGCCCCGTAAGTGTGCCCTGGGTCTGACCTCCCTGCTCCGGCTTAGGGGCCAGAGAGCCTCATGAGACCTCAGCCGCCGCCCCACCCCCTCTCCCCCTGCTCCCCTCACCCTCTTCAGCACCCAGGGCAGCCCCACCCTCCGGCTGTGGGTCACTGGGTCCCCTCTTCCGCTCAGCCCCCCAAACTGTCCCCTGCCGTTCCCAGCCCGAAAGCCATTGCCCTTCACGGAAAGAGAGATTCTCGTTCCAATTGCACAGGTTTCTGTCGTAGGGAATGTGTGTTTCTGGGACACAGCAGGAGCTGGAAAAATGCGTTTGAGTGAATAGCATGGTGTTCCCTGAGCTATGTCTCGACACGCTGCGCTGCAGGCTGGCCAGGAGCTTCCCTCCCAGGGGCACTGTTTCTATGGGAAAATGCTGTCGAGTTGGCCAACAACTGACTTACTAATGACCTTTAAAAACCACCGTTCCTTCCTCAGGAATGGCCTGTAACACAGAAAAAGTTTAAAATCTGCTTGGTAGAAGGAGAAATCAAACAGTGGCCATCTCTGGGCATCCCATAACTCTATGTATACGTATCATCACATAGAGAGACACATGCAAACGCGTAAGGAGGTGATCACACACGTGCGCGCGCGCGCGCGCACACACACACACACACACACACACACACACACACTGTCGTCCTCGCTCACAGTTCGGGGTCATCCCTAGACCAGCACCCCCAAAGCAGACGTGAGAAGGGGGTTCCAGGACTGGTCAGAATGAACACAAGTGAGCGCGGGCCACGTGGTGACACCACAGAATCAGGGAGAACAAGTGTTGGGGAAGAAGAGGAGACACAGAGAAGAGCTGGATACGGAGGGGGTGCCCCCTTCCTCCCCAAACAAGAGCCCCTTTAGGACACAGGTGCTGGGAGTTGTGGGGCAAGAGGAAGCGGGCCGTGCTGGGGCGGGGCGGGGGGCACCTGAAGGGCCGGTGGGCGAGCCCCAGACACCCGCCAGCGTCACTGCCCAGGGCCACCCCTGCCCTCGCGCACGCCCGCCAGTACCCACCTCATAGAAGAGGCCCTCGGGGAACTGCTGGAAGCACTGGGCGCACACGAAGCACTGCTCGTGGTACAGCTCGCCGTTGCTGTTGACGATCTTCTCGGCGGGCGCGAAGCCTCCCCGGCAGCGCTCACAGCTGGCGTTGGCCAGGGCGTTGGCCATGTTGCTGCAACACACAAGGGACACAGGTCACGGACGGCGGCCCTTCCCGGGAGCTCAGTCTGAGGCCACCACAATCGTATCTTGTCCATAAAGCCCACTTTCCCGCTTGCGACCCAAGGTCTCAACCCCACCCAGCGTCCGGGGTGCAGACCCTCTGGTTCGCCGACATTCCTGAGTCCCCTGCCAAATGCCCACGCCGCACCCACGCCGCCTTCCAGGATGCAGGGATGCAGGGGGCACCGAGAGCCGCCTCAGGGCTGAGCCGACGGCCTGGCAAGTGGCCTCATTAAGTCCCCCTCACGTGGGTCCGGACGCGCTGAAGGCCCGGCCAGACGCAGGCCCCCTCGCACCCGCCGTGAGGGCCTGCCGAACGCAGCTTCAGTGGCTCTACAACCCGCCAAACGCCTTAGCCCTAGAATCCAACTGGGAAGACAAACGTTGAACACTAATATTACAAAATGTATCTTAAAAGCACAGAATTGTCCACTCTGAAGATCATTTTACAGATGGTGAAGTGCAGGTCCAGAGACCAACGAGCCCAACCTTGCAAAGCTGTCCAGCTCGCAGGAGACACAGGCCCAGAATCCAGGTCCCCCGCCCACGAGTCACAACCAGATGATGGCATCAGGTCAAATGCTCGAGAGGACGTGAGAGGACCCTCTACGAGACCCCGGCTGGTGAGTCCGGGCTGGGGTCCCCCTGGACCCCAGCACACGCGGGTGCTTCCAGTAAAGGCCCACGTCCCACCCAACCCTGTGCAGCCTGGAGGAAAAGTATACAGTCAAGCCCGTGACCAGACCACTGCTTACTCTGAATCTCACATAAAGGAACGGCCTCCAGGTGGGAAGGTCCCCAGGCAGAGCAGGCACTGGCCCAGCCAGCTTCGTGGTTTGCAAGTTTATTTTCAGATATCCAGACCCCACTCAGAGCGCACGCTCTGCTCTGTGGCCGGCCCTGGGGCAGCTTCTGTCCACCCAGACACCCTGTCAGCCCACCTGGGGAAGTCATCGCCGACGAACCTTCCCAGCCCCCCAGGCGGCAGGTGGGCGGGGGTCCATCCCACAGGCAGACGGGCTGCCCCGTCCCATCACAGCCTACATCTCGCTGCTTCCTTAGCAAGGTTGGAGCGGCGCACACTTCACCCCCCCCTACCCCAGCGGAAGACAACCCCGCCCTCTTCCTCCAAAGCTCTCACCCAGCAGTATCCTGCCCTGTGGTATTCACACTCCACCAGAAGCGCCTGTTCACAACCCCACACCAAGCAAAACTCAATCAAAGCCACCAGAAGAGGAAGGTAGGGAGGCAGCCCCACTGCTTGTGGCAAACCTGACCTGAGTCTCATGCTCAATTAACTTTTCTACTTGTCACTGCAGAGTTACTGGGATCAGGGAGAAAAGCCCATCAATTCCCTTCGTCACCTGGCTTTGCCATAAGCCAGACGAACAGCGGTAGTTTTATCAAAGCTCTGGAAAGGCTTGTTGCCCCCTTCTCCAAAGTGGGGGCCAGCATCCACAGGCATCCGTCGACGAGGTGTGCTCAGCCCACAGCTGCCCCCATGGGCCTAGGACCATTTTGAGGACGAAATAAGAAAAAGCATATAAAACCACTTTGGAAACCAGAAGATGCTACTCAAATATGAAGCATTATTATTACTTTAAAACTTTCTCAGAAGAGTCGCCAAATTCTCAATGATTTTAGTAGAACCCCAGGAGACCTACAAAAGAAGAAATCCTGGAACATCCTGACTCATGATTTCCTAGATCAGTGGCCCTCGCCGGGTGGAAATGGCCCCCCTTTTCCCACATCTCTGTGGGAGGCCACATTTTCCTTATAAACTCCATGTGAAACAACATATTGCAGAAGGATGAATGCAGGTGAAACAGCTTTACCAAGACAGACATTAATGAGATTTGCAAAAATGTAATACAATGCCACTCTTCCCCCCAAGTTTTCTCACTTTGGAAACAATTTTCATAAAAACGTAATGAATATTAATATGTATTAATATTATTAATGTGCGATGAGCTTATTGTTATTTTAAATGAACTAGTAAATACTTAAATTTTTCTCAGTTTTATTTTCTAATACAGTAAATGCTGATAAAACAAAAGCTATTTGGAGACCTCAATGTTGCTTTAAGAATGTAAACGGGTCCCAAGATCAAAATGTTTATCAATGACCTATTTATACTCATTACACTATAGACCATTTACATTCAAGTTCAAATACTCAAAGAGTTAGAAAATAGACACATTATACAAACAACCTTTCCCCACACACAGGAAAAATAAAGTAGTTTTAGAGATAAAGTAATATGTATTTTTGAAGAAGTACTCATTTTAATAACAAGCAGGAAAAGAAACAGAACATTAGAGGAAACTTCCAGGAAAACAACCAACCAACCAATAGTCTCACCCACCTACTCAACTGTTCACACTATTTCCCTTTCTCTCTTGTCTCTGACCCTCTGGCACTGTGTATTTTTTTAATGGGCTGTATTTAGCGCAGTTTTAGGTTTACAGCAAAACTGAGCGGAAGATACGGAGAGTTCCCATACACCTCCGACCCTGCAGGCACAGTGTCCCCGATGGCCAACATCCCATGGATGGAAAACTGACACACACATTCTTTCCACAGTGACTGTCACAGTTAACACAGATGATACAAGCTACTTATTAAAAGTCAGGGATGATAGAGCTGTCACTTGGTTAGTTATAATTAATAGGCTAATTTTTCAAAAAAGGATTTCCACGTCGGGAAACGTAAACCTTGGGGAACAGAAAAGCCTTCGTAACTGTCTGGTCAGAATTGCTTTGGCCGACCTGCTTCCACACATCAGCTGCACACAGAAAACCTGACTTCCTCGAGCTTTCCCTTGTTCAAGTGCCTCGTTTATCAAAGCGTGCAAAACAAAACCTTGAGCATTAAAGTGCAGAAATGTAAACCCTAAAAGCGTCGTGACAGTTGATGAAGTATTTTGGTTACAGTGTAATTATAATTGCCCAATTAGTCTTAAACAGAGCTCCTCAGGAGTTGTAAGAGAAGCAACATCTGTTGCAAAAGCGCAGGGAAAGGATGGGTGGAAACAGAGAATCAGGCCGTTAAATGCTCCTTCTGGCTAATGACTCCCCGGAGGCCCCAGGCGCCCCCAGCTCCCAACAGGGAGACCTCAGCGCTGCATGGGCAGCGAGAAGGCAGCGCTCTCCTCCGTTTCTGCATTTCGTCCTGGACGCCCGCTCCACCCCGGAAGGCCCCACTGAAGGTGGGGTGATGTCAAAGCCCAAGGCAGGGAACCCGAGCCCCAGGAGAGGGCTGGGAGGGGCACTCACGATTTGATGTAGAAGTCACAAAACTCCTTGTAGACCCTGACGTCGCTGTGCCTGCGCTGCAGCCTGGACACGGCCCTCTCATCCTGGCCGCAGGGCGCCCGGTGTTCCCCGTTACAGGCCGCCGGGGGTACCTCCTCGCCCTCCGGGATGGCAGCGGGGCGCGGGCCCGGGAGTGCCATCGCGGAGCGGAACGGGGGACTGGACGGGTCAGGACGGAGGCACGGACACCCAGGCGGCGTCCCGGTCACTCCCCTCTCCGCTCCCACACGTCAGCGGCTCCAGGGTCGCACCGGCCCTTTCACATTAAGAGCTCCGGGCAAGGCAGTTGTGCCCGAGACGGTGTGGATTCGCTGAGCGTCTGGAAGCTCCAGGAACTTTCCCCGCACACACGGGACCAGCTGTGTGGCAGCCCGGCCGCCCTCAGGGGGGAGGGAACAGCTGTGCAGGGGGTGCAGGCATGAACCCTGCTCTGTGACTCTGGCGCAGTGACAGCTCAGTCCCAGGCTCAGCAGGGGAAGAGCCGGCGTCCAGTTACAACTCCTTCCGTTTGGCCCCAGCTGAGCCTGTAACCAAGGCAGCCAGTCCTTCTGG
This sequence comes from Orcinus orca, assembly GCF_937001465.1. Taxonomy (NCBI): domain Eukaryota; kingdom Metazoa; phylum Chordata; class Mammalia; order Artiodactyla; family Delphinidae; genus Orcinus; species Orcinus orca. The sequence goes on from NC_064571.1 coordinate 875,360, forward strand.
GTCTTTATCATGGATAGAAGATAAAGGATAAAGGATAAAGGATGCGCTGCAGGCTCGCTGTGCTCCTTGCACACCACCGTCGGCTCCAGTGCACCAGGGTCGGCAGTGAAGTGATGAGGACACGTGTCCTGGGGCAGTGAAAGGGGCCCAATCTCTCCAAACTGACCTCCTGGCACCCTTGTGCCTCCCACCAGACCAAGGGGAACAGGTGGGAATCTAACAAATACAACAGACTAGTGAACACAACGAAAAGCAAGCAGACTCACAGATGCAGAGAACAGACTAGTGGTTTCCAGTGGGGAGAGGGAAGGGGGGAGGGGAGGCGGGGGCAGGGGGTTAAGAGACACAGACTACTACGTATAAAACGAATAAGCTACAAGGCTATACCGCACAGCACAGGGAATACAGCCAATATCTTCTAATAACTATAAATGGAGTATAACCTTTAAAAATGGTGACTCACTACATTGTACACCTGTAACTTAATATTGTACAACTAAACTTCAATTTTAAAACGTCAAGAAAATAATTTTTTAAAAATTAAAAAAATTTTAAACCTACATGGTTATATAAGATGCTGAAATTATATTTAGTGGGGTTTTTTTTCAAAAAAAATATTTAGGGCTCTAATCAATCAAAAAGAAAAAAAGAAAACCTAGGGAGCCGGTGAAAGGCACACTGACTGACAGAGCAGGTCACACGAGAGACAGAAGGGCCATGAAATCATCAGCAAACAGACAAAATGCGTCTGAGACGTCCGCAGCATGACGGCTAGAACTGTAAACAGCGTTCCTAGGTGCTCACTGCCATGTTCCCAGGAGGTACAGGTGGGGAAACTGGGGCACAAAGAGGCTGGATAACCAGTAAGTAGGTGGTGGAGTCGAGATTTAAACCCAGGTGGTCTGATCCCACAGACAAGATGCTAACTCTCTGTGGGAAAACGGTTACACGTAATTACTGGGGAGCAAAACAGGTTATCTAGAAAGGCTGGGTAGTGCATACAAAATGGGGCTAGAGGCAGAAAATGAGACATGCTCTCCTCACTCTGAACCCTAAGGATCTCAGGGCACAGGTCAGAATGGTCCCAGCCCAGAGCCTGCAGGGGATGCAGCAAGAGGCTCGCCATCTTTAAACAGGAAAGAAACAGCCTCATGGTTAAAAAATGTTTGTTTACAGTGACCGTGTGGAATAGAGAGGGAAGGAGACAGCTGGTGTGGAGAGACACACAGACACACACACACTCAGACACACACACTCAGACACACACTGACACACTGACACACAGACACACATAGACACGCAGACACACACTGACACACAAGACACACACAGATACACTGACACACACAGACACAAAGATGCGTGACAGATACTTGTTGGTGAGGGAAAGGGGCTAATCACCCACCTACCTGCTCTGGGAAACCCTGACAATCAGCTGCTGTTGGCACATCTGAAAACGTAACCAATTATCTCATTCCCCCCATAACGACTAGTCCCATCTCTACTAGACAGGAGAGCAGGACTGCGGAGAAGCTGATGGTTCCTGAACACACGACGCAATGAAGTCTCTCATCCAGCAAGGAATTAATGTGAAGGACCTGCAATCACACTTTAAACTTTTTATTTTGACATAATTATAGTCACAGGAAGTTACAAAGATTGTACAGAGAAGACCTTTGTACCCTTCACACAGCTTCCCAATGACTACATCTTACGTACAATCAAAACCAGGACTCTGACGCCAGCGCGATGTGTGTACAGGTCTGTGCCACCTTGTGACACCTTGTAGATTCGTGTAACCGCCACCCCCATCCAGACCTGGGGCTTTTCCATCCCCACAAAGACCTCTCTCACGTCCCCTCTGATGGTCACACCCACCCTCCAGCAACACACTAGTCTGTTTTCCATCCACATAACTGTAACTTAGAGAATGTTTTTGCTGTGGACTGAATCTCTGTGTCCCCAGAATTCATACTGACAGCCTAATCCCAAGGCAACGGGATCTGGAGATGGCCCTGTGGGGTGTCAGCAGGGTCGAATGAGGTCATGAGGGAGGGGCGTTAATCCCCCAGGATGGGGTCAGAGACACCCAGGCGAGAAGACAGCTAGAGACAGCCGCCCACCAGCCAGGACGTGGGCCCTCAGCAGACAGGATCCGCTGGAGCCTTGATCTTGAGTTTCCCAGGCCCCGGAACCTTGAGAAACAAACCCTTCCTTAAGCCATGCAGCTATGGCACTTTTGTTACAGCAACCCGAGCTGACTAAGACAGTTGCGTCGAGGGAATCACGCAGCCTGTGACCTCTGAGACTGGCCTTTTCCACTTTTCCGTGAAACCCACCAAGTTGCCACATATGTGGATTGCCTGTTCTTTTCACTGCTGAGTAGTAAGTATTCTGTGGTGTGCACACACCACAGCTTGTTTAACCATCACCCACTGGAGGACACTTCAGCAGCTTCCGGTTTGGGGCTGTTGTGAATCCAGCTGTGGGTAAGTTTCTGGGTGAATATAAGGTTTAATTTCTCTGGGATAAGCGCTCCAGGGCGAGAAGGGTGCGTTTAGTTCTTTGAGAGCTGCCAAGCTGTTTATTCTGGAGTGGTTGCACCGCTGCACATGCCCACCAGCAAAGCGTGAGAGATTCAATTCCTCCACACCATCGCCAGCATTCGGGGTTATCATTACTCATTTTAGCTGTTCTAATAGGTGTGCAGTCCCAATTTTATTATGCACATGTATCAAGTTCACATATACGCAGATAAGTACAAAAAGGAAGTCAGAAATGTCACTCCACCACATAATCGTACTGACAGAAGGGAAAAAGAGTAAATACATGTTATTTGGGAAAAAAATTCAAACGCTACAGAGATGTACAGAATGAACAGTAAGGTGTCTTACTGTTTACTTTGTGTTTGTCCTACTAATCTCAACTGTGCCTTTGATGAACTAAAGCGCTCACTAAAGAATGACGTGATCCTTGATCACCAAGGCTGAGAGTTGAGGTCGCGATTAGGGCAAATCTGGTGTGTCGTGCTTTGTCGCCCCAGCACCCCGAATGCAGCCAGGCTCGCCAATCTCTCCACGGACAGAGCTGCCAGAGGCTGTGCCTGGACAGGAAACACGTCCCGACCCTCCTCTCCACCAGCTACTAACTGTTCCACACCCTCCACGAGGTCCTTCTTCTCAGACTGTGCTGGAAACTTAGTAAAGCGTCCCTCTGCTCTTGAAGCTCTGCTGTTTCGGGAACACTGTGTGAAGGCGAAGCAGGAGGAGACCCTCCTTTTTCCCGGTTTCCTCTCCTTCCAGCTGGAACCGTGCCGACGAGGGCGCACAGTCGCCCCAGAGAGACCGACCTGCCACCGGAGTCCAAGCCCCAGGTGCCCTCTGCCCCTCAGCACAAGGGCACCGCGGCCGATGCGGAGGGTAGACGACACTCCGTCTGCTTACACTTCTGCCGCCTCTCATTCTTTCCTCCTTTCATTTTTTTAATCACCGAGGTGTGGCCTAACTGGGAGCTGGGTTGGGGGCAGGCTGAGGTTTGAAGGGAGGAGCTGGAAGAGCCGTGGGCCCTTCATCACACATCTGCCCCTACCGGCCTCGTCCCAGGAGCTGGTTCTCGCAGAGAAGCTCTCAGGGCAGAGGGGAGTCCCTGGGCCTTCCACGCGCCCCTCATGCTCAAACAACACAGGAGCGAGAGGCGAGGCTGCAGCGCCGCCGGCTGACGGGGAGGGGTGGACGGAGCGGTGGCCTCGGCCCCAAGGGCGTCCCGGGGTGGGGGGCGGGCGCCCGGCTTCGGCAGCCCTCCTGCTGGGGTCTCAGCTTCTTAAAAGGTAACTGCTCAAGGAACTTCCTTACATCACACGTGTCACATCTGAGCATACGGAACTTCTGCTACGTGCTCATGATTCTGCAGACCTAACTGGTACGTAAGAGGCGCCCGCTCAGCACACAGGCGCGTCCACGTGTGGCAGGAGCTGCCCGGGGATGCCCGTGCTCCCTCCACTGCTCGCCTTTCTCCCCGGGCCCTGGAGCCGAGGGCAGAGCCATGACTACGTGGCGTCCACCGGTCAGGGCACCACACGCCCAAAGGGTTGCCCAGGACAGTCGGCTGGTCCCTCACGTCCCCATCCAGCCATGCGGAGGAGTGGAGCTCAAAGGCGCGTGTAATTTCTCCAAGAGGGCAAGGGGTAATCTGAGGCCAAATGAACACCATCGCTCAGTTTTCAGAGCCAGGCATTCTGTTACTTTTAACCCATTTTTGGCACTTAATAATGTCACTCTTAGAAATGCAAACAATCCTTTTAGACTGTGATCGTAACCATGAGAAAAACATTCATCTGAACTCTCTTGACTGAAATCACTACGGGCCATACAGCGCAGCAGAACAGCCCTTGAAGCAGGTGGGAAGCTGTTTTATAAAATATCCCAAAGCCATTGTTTTCTGAACAGTGGGCCTGTAAGGTGGTTTCCTGGCTCCTGGGCTCCCAAAGCTTCTTCCCGAGAGTTTCCAACAGCGGCTCAGGCCTCCTCTTCACCAAGGCTGACCTGGATCTCCGGGGGATGCCCCAGGACAGGCCTGGACCCCAGACGTCCATCCCGAGTGGAGAGACTTCTTGTATGCTGGGCAGTGGCTCAGTCCTTTAGGGCCACTGAAACCAAACACCACCGACCAGGTGGCTTATACACAACAGAAATTCACGTCTCACGGTCCTGGTGGCTGGAAGCCCGAGACCAAGGCACCAGCGCGGCCGTGTGGGGTGAGGACTCTCCTGTTCCCCTGGGTCCTGGCCGGCACCTCCTCGCTGAGCCCACACACAGCGCAGGGGCAGGGGCCCTGTGCGTCCCGTTCATGAGACCTTCACCCCGCCCCCCAACCTCATCCCCTCTTTTGTTAATTTTTTTTGCGGTACGCGGGCCTCTCACTGTTGTGGCCTCTCCCGTTGCAGAGCACAGGCTCCGGACGCGCAGGCTCAGCGGCCATGGCTCACGGGCCCAGCTGCTCCGCGGCATGTGGGATCTTCCCGGACCGGGGCACGAACCCATGTCCCCTGCATCGGCAGGCGGACTCTCAACCACTGCGCCACCAGGGAAGCCCCTCATCCCCTCTTAACACCACATCGCGGGTTAGGACTTCTGTACATGAATTGAGCGGGTGCGCAAACATTCAGACCAGAGCAGGCAGGATCTGGAACTCTGGCTGAGTGTGCCTGACTGCGTGTAAGGTGCCAAACCACACGCAGCACATCTGCTGTTGAGCTGACCACTCCCGTGTCCTGCACCGAAGGCTTCAAGTCCATCAATCCAGCTAACGCCATGATATCAGCCAGAACAAATTCCGCCCCTGGGGAAACACCCTGCCCAAGGCAAACCACCTGCTCAGAGGCGGCAGACCAAGAAAGGGCAGCTACTTCCACCAGCTCAGACACTGAGTGTAAGCCCAGCATGGTTGGCAAAGTCAAAAACGCAACTTTTAATAACTGGTACCTTTTAAATTCAAATTCCCTCAAATAGCAGCAACTGAATTACATGCATCACTACCAAATATTTCATCTATGTTTTTAAAAATATTTTTATTGGAGTATCGCTGATTTACAACGTTGTGTTAGTTTCAGGGGTACAGCAAAGTGAATCAGTTATACATATACATAGGTCCACTGGTTTTTAGCTTCTTTTCCCATATAGGTCATTACAAAGTACTGAGTAGAGTTTGCTGTGCTCTACAGTAGGTCCTCATCTACGTGGCTGAACATGTTGACCGACTGCCTGTAAAAAGCGGGCCCTGACACAGGAAACGTGTTGTTAATGCTGCCCCTGTCACACAGGCAGAGTCGCTCTGTGGATGTGACCCCAGAGCCTGGCAGGAGCTTCTTCAACCTCCATCCACAGGAACCCGGGGCGTTCGGAGTGTGGGGATGGCAAACCAGCTATTTTCACTGTTTCTCTATTTCACTCAAACGGAAAACCTACTCTGATTTTCCTCTCCTATTAAAACAAAACAATCGTGACATGCAGTAAAGATACTGATGCTGGAAAGGTCCTTCTCACATCCCCGTCCAGCACAAATGCCCCGTTCCCTCCAACGGACGGGAGGGACAGGGCACTGCTGCTACCATGACGTCTGCCCCATCCGTTAAACTGTTCCCAGATCCTGGCTGCAGAGAAGAAAATCAGGCACCGCGACGGGCCAGAGTGAAGAGACTCGGCTGCACACCTCCTCCAACCAAGTGGAAATGAGGGAGCTGCACACCTGTCACCTGCTGTGCAGGCCCAGCCGGGGAAGCAGGGGGACGGGGAAGCGTGGAAGGCGTCTCCACACACGGAGGTCTGGGGAAGTCACTCTGGCTTATACACAAGTTAACTCGAACTTCATGCCCGTGTGTGGCCTATCGAGCGTGCGCCGTATGTCTGCTTTCATTATTAAAGGAAAGTGCACGGTGACCAGAAGTGAAGAACGTCCTTGTTAATAGAAAGATGAACGCCTCCCTTCCCGGGACGACAGCGCTGGTCCTCCTCGGACGGGAAGCCTCCCTCCCCAGGGGCCAAGGCCACGCTGACTCACTGCGTGTGTGCTGGTCTGTTGTTTTTAAACCTGGAAGGAAAGCATCCCTGGCTTGTTTCATGTTCTTTGTTCTGATGAAATATAAAACTGTGCTGAAAACCCTGCTTCTCCAGAGCAGCTCCTCAGAGTTACCTGAGAGGCTGTCTTCCGGGCTAGAGTCCTCTCAGTTTGGCTCAGAAAAACGCGCCAAACTCTTTTCTATTCCTATTCTAGATTGTTTATTGATTATTCCATCGACGGGAGCAAAAGGCAAAATCTTTAATAGCAGAAAACTGGCGAATGATGTGTGCGGCGGGCAGCCCTGCGTGCAGGCACATGGGGCACCGGGACAGGAGGGCCCGACTGCACGGCTTGCGGGGTGGGCTGGGCTCCCCGACCCCGTCGGCCCAAACACGGTGCAGCTTGTTACAGAAAGTGTACAAGAGGCAGAGAAGACTCACCATGTTCCTGCCACACACGGAGGTCTGGGGAAGCCTTTATGTCTTTATATGAAGAAGGACTTTACTTCTGGTCAGTGTGCACTTCTCTTTAATAACTAAAGCAGGTGTACGGCGTATGCCTGATAGGCCACAAACAGGCGTAAAACTTGAGTTGACTCGTGGATAAGCAGAGGGACGTCCCCAGGCCTCCGTGTGTGCAGACAGCCTAATGATACCCGATCCCTTTTCCTGTGAAGATCCGCACACACTCGAGAGGGCTGCTGCCACATGGGTGTTTACAACCGCCTTTACTGGTGACGATCAAATATTCCCGGCACTGAGGACACCATCCAAGAGGACAGGGACACTCCAGGCCCTTTCTCCCGAGCCTTCCGGAGCTTCCAGCCCTCTGAGGCCCGCCCAGCGCTCAGATCCTCCTGTGAAACTTCTCTGACATTCCGCCTGTGCTGACCGGTGGCCCGGGAGCCGTGGGACTTGGGAAGATCTAACCCTGCTCCACCCTGCAGAGGGACTGGCGCCGCACGGACACACTCCGCCACCGGCCCCATCGTGCTCCCCCATCTCCCAACAGCTGGACCAGCCCTGTGTGAAGTCGCAGGGGACGGGATGGGCCAGCAGGTGGGCAGACTGCCGCCCTCCCCCGGGACTGCATGACTCCATCTAAGGGTCTCACTCACCACCTCAGCCTGGTTTCATCCCCTCAGTAAAGGAACTGCCCCCACGCCCCGAACTGTCATCACGGCTGGAATCTGGAACTGGGCTCCCAGGTTCCCTCCCACTGGGTCCCCACGGTCACTCAGACAAGCAGGGTTTGGTCAGCTTGAAGAACATGCTCAGAATTCCTCTTACAGGCTGGGCCGTTTTCTCTGCGTGTTTAGCCGTCTCCGTGGGAAAACGCCCCTGGAGCAGCCCTCCACTCTCGGGTCACTTCTCCCCGGCACTCATACTGTGATCCACAAACACACCGTCTCACCCCGAAACATCCTTTTTAAGGGATCTATCGTGTCCTGACCAAAAGAGACAAACTTGAGAGGGTCTCGTATTTCAAACACAAAAGGGCAGCATTTTTAGCAGGAGTGTGGACTCCAGAGAAAGCCCGGTTTGCGCGGAAAGCCCTGCAGTGTGTCCACGAGCCCTTTTGCGCCCATGGTGGCCACCCGCGCCACTTGCTTTCTGGCTCTCCGTTAGGTCCTTATTTTAGTTCTGCCTCAGCCAGGGCGGCTCCCTGAAAGCTGACCTTCAGCAGACCTTGGGGGGAGGAAGCCAGCCCAGTTATCTCGTGACCATGAGCTAATTGTGAGGTCTGCCCTCCTCAAGGAAAAAAACCGTGAGAATTTCAGGACAAAGGACAGAAAGAAACATTTCATTCAAGTGAAAACAACGCTTTCAAATTTTAATCCACCCGGCTCACTGCTTTTCTTTTAAACAAAGAACATGTTTTCATGTATGTTTTAGCACATTAAGCAACATTTGAAAAATATCGGACAAGATAAAGTGCGGGAACTGAAAAATGGGGTTTTTTTGATAACTTTAAAAAGCTTTCTTGGGCTTCCCTGGTGGCGCAGTGGTTGGGAGTCTGCCTGCCGATGCGGGGGACACGGTTCGTGCCCCGGTCCGGGAAGATCCCACATGCCGCAGAGCGGCTGGGCCCGTGAGCCATGGCCGCTGAGCCTGCGTGTCCGGAGCCTGTGCTCCGCAACGGGAGAGGCCACAGCAGTGGGAGGCCCGCGTACCGCAAAGAAAAAAAAAAAAGCTTTCTTTCCTTTCATTCACTTCACATTTCACGAGGTGTGCATGGCAAGGCCGGACCTGTTTCAGCTGCCGAGCCTTAGATGCCCCCGCGGGACCGTCGGAGGATGTGAGGGGCCGAACAGTGATGCCCGGCACCGGCTGGCGTCTCTCCGTGGGCCCATGTGTGTCCCGCGTGTCCCCCTCTTCTGGTCCGCCTGGCACCCCTCCCCGCACTGGGTGAACTGGGTTTCTGAACGCCGTTCGGCAGGCTGAGGGAGAAAGCTCTCGGCCAGTCCCCTGGCTTTTCTCAGGGGCAGGGAGTCTGCGTATCTGCAGGAGCGGTGGTCACGCCCGACCCGACCCGACCTCAGGCAGGCCCGCCGGCCCCTCAGCAGCATCACTCGGGTCTCTGCTCTGACCCGGTCCGGGCGCTAGGCCAGGCGGACATCCCACCGGCCGCCTCCCGGCTCCCTCTGCGGGCTCAGATCCTGCCCCTTCTTCCCGGCCCTGGGCCCCCAGCCCCGCGCCCAGTGGGCTCCCCCCTGCAGCCCCTCTTCCCAAGCCCGTTAGAGTTAGGAACTTCATTGTTGCAGTGAACCTTCCTCCTTCTAATCACTGTGTGGGTTTCTCGTCCTGATTGGACCCAGATCGACGCACGAGGCCATGCTCAGACCCCAGGGCCCGGATCCAGTAACAGGCACGGGGCTCACTCAGCAGCTGGAAACACCCACACCTACAGGCAGGGTGGTGGGTCACGTGATAAAATCGCTGGGGGTCCAGGTCAGCTCCCACCCGTGCCCTCCTCTCCCACCCTGTGCCGTGTTTGTCCTGCCCCCTTCCCTCCCGCCTCAGCCACAACCCTCCCAGGAAGGTGTGGAAGGAAAGGTCTGTGCAGGGGAAGCTCCGGAGCTCAGGGCAGCGCCTGCGCTGCGTCTTTCACATTTAAGTACTTAAATGATATAAAAGCAACCTTAAGCCTTCCTGACTGTGGGGCTCCAATTCTCCCATAAATGGAGCTGATGGGGCGGGGCGGGGGGGCGCGGTTTCCGTGCAGGAGGCCACGTGCACCTGCCCCGTCCCGGGTCCACACCAAGCACGGCAAAGCACAAACCAGAACAATCTGTCGTGGCATAAAGGAGAGCAAAAATGCCATCAGAACTAGCCTGGTCCAGGTCACACGACTAAGCCGGGAAAATAGCAAGAACAAAATAATCGAGTTTTCAAAGAGCTCAGTCTACTAAGAAAGTCCATCAAGAGACGAATACTGAGAATAGTGCACACAAACGAATAGAACCACGTGAACTGAGTAACAGAGCGGCGAACCCTCCAGTGATGAGTCTGCGAGGCTGCACCGCACGTGGACTTGGTTCTATTAAGAGCTCTCCACAGAGGAGAATACTCTAAACCATGGAGACAAAGGACCAGGATTATTTCAAGGAACAGTTTTCTCCTTTCAGATACAGAAAAGAATTCTGTATTCAAAGGATAAAATTTAAAAACCCACCAAAGCAATTACTAAGGGTAAGATCCTGGCAAAAGTGAAGGGATAGAAAAACAAGAACAGCTCACAAGGACAAAATCCACACCTGATGCTGCCATCGCGGTAAAAACACTGAGTCAGACCTTCAGCACGGACTGGGGTGGGGACGGGGCATCACCTGTGCGGTCACCACCTGGGCACAGGCCGGAAGACAACAGCGTGAAGCCTCAGGGGCCAACGTCCACGTTTCCTCACCCAGAAGGCAGTCTGCACACTCGCTGTGCAGGTGTAGATGGTGCCCAGGTGAACTGCTTACTCAGGAGACCTGCACGAGCCAGGTTACCTTCCCTCCCCCATCTGACGTTCCCCATGGACTTGGATGCTTGAGCACTGGTCCTGAGCCCCGAGGCTGCATCCGGGCTCACGCACCTACCTGGGCTCAAGCACCTGGGCTCATGCACAGCTCTGGAAGCTCCTCTTCGGCCTGACTCAGTTTCTCTGGACCACCCGCGTTCCCCTGACACCCTCACAGCTGAGGAAGAGGCCACAGGCTCTGCTGCAGCCTGACCACCCTTCCCCTCATCCTGCGCCCTGAGGTCGGGCCCCGCCCATCCAGGAGCAGACTGTCCAGAACCATGGACCCTGAGCCCCTGGAGCTCCCTCCTGGTCCTGCAGGCCCAAGACCCTGGCTCCAGCACCTCACCGCCGACGAGGCATCTTTAGGGACAGAAGCAGCTTAGGCAGCAGCACCGAGCTCCAGCCGGGACGCTTCGGTCCAGCTCCGGGACCTCGGCCAGGGTGCCTGCTGGGGGGTCTCCCAGCCTCCCGCCCCCCCTGAGCCCGGCTCTTCCATCTGCCCATTTCTGTCAATTCTGTGAGCAATCTGAACTCTTTCCAATAAAATTCTTTCCTGCCCCAGCCAGCCGGAGCCTGCTGCTGTCACTGCCCCCTACCAGAACCAAGACTGATGAGGTGACGTGGGCCAGTGACGGGGGGGGGGGGTGTCAAACTCTGTCTGGGCTGCGAGGGCTCGGCTGAGAAGAGACCAAAGTCACAGCGTTTGAGGGACCGTCTATCACCGAGGGCAGGGGGAAAGGTCAAAGAGGCTCGGGGAGGAGGGCCCTTGAGGGGCCGGGCAAGACGCACGGGGGCACGGGAAGCAGTTACACCGCCACAAGGGAGGAACCGCGCACTGGCTGCATAACATCCCTGCAAACCTGAACGTGTCCCCACGTGAAGTTTATCTGCACAAATACGAGGGGGACAGAGAGAGAAATCTTACACCATTGAGCTTCGGTGGTTTCAGGAAAGCAGGTGCGGTGAAAAAAACCAATGACGGGGGAGGTTTCAAATAGTTATAATAACGAGGGTGACAGAAAAATCAGTAAAAGAAGAAGATTGCCCAGCGGCAACCAGGAAGAAGGTAAGGCTGTAGGACAGAAATCTGTCTTATATCACTTGTTCACCCAGCAATCAGAGTCTAGGAGTTACGTGAATTGGGAATCGGTCCAGGGAATAACTGGCCCGGGAAGGTGGCCATGAGGTGTGTAGGGCATTAAATGGCCCGAGGAGGCTGGCAGACTGGCCAGGGTGGAGGGTGTTGGGGCCAGAGGTCTGGACGGCCTAGCGGATCGAGGCTGCTGTCACAGCGGGGAAGCTACTCGACGGGGTGGCTCTGCATCAGGACACGTGATGGGCCCCGCAGGGCCGTGCTGCTGTCACGGGGACACGAGGAACCACGAAGCCGACAGCAAGGTACCAGGACCTCCATTTATTCCTGCAACTCAGCGACCCTGTGCTGAGTGTCTATTAGCAAGAAGCCACCGTGATGGAAAACCTGGTCCCCGCACCTCTCGCACTTCAGCAGAGCCGGGACGCCCGCCTACCTGGTGGGGATGGTGACAGGGGCTCCTGGGAGCATGAGGGCATGTGGGCGGGGCGGCCGCGAGCCCCAGTGCCCGCTGTCCCCACCCCAGTGCCCCTGCACCAACCGGGCAGAGGAGGGGTCAACAATGGATGTGGGTGGACGGCCGCGACTTTGTGGCATCCTGTCTGCAGAGGTCTGCTTCTTTCCTGGATCTCCTTCGCTTTCATTCAGCAAGTGTTTACCTAAGCCTGGCTGCAAAGTAATAAATGGAACCAGAAGTCGGAGACGAGAGGAGCTGGATGGAAGGAAATGATGCTCCCGGGAGGCTGAGGCACCGTGACGACGACAGAGACACAGGCACTGACGCTGGACCAGGAGCCCAGGCTGACTTGGCAGCAGAGCCAGTGGGCACGCGGGTCTCATCTCCCTGCACCGCACCCACTGCCTCTCCTCTGGGAGCCCCTGCGGCAGCCCTGGGGAGGCCACCTCCAGGCACCCACAAAGACTCCCTGCCGAGCTTTCTGACGGGCCCTGACTTCTGAGTGTCCAGTTTCACAGGAATCCTGCTCTGTCAGCTGGGCCAGAATCCCCTCCCTGCAGGTCAGATGGCCCCCTGTATCTGACCGGTTCCTCGGCCTCCACCCCTCCCCCAGGCGATGTCTGATGCCCTGGTCTGTCTTCAGCAGGAATCCTGGGAGGTCAGTTTAGCCAGAATCCCTCCACCCGGATGTTCCCTCTCAGTAACTTTCCACCCGCTGACCCCCGCCTGCTCCTTCGCTGTAAATCCCCAGTTTTCCTTGGTGGATTTGGAGTTGAGCCCCATCTCTCTGCCCCACTGCAGGGGTCCCTACATCCATCCTGATGGTCCTTCCTGTTCTCTACCAGGTGTCATGAGTATTTTGTCTTTGACAGTATTCGCACCTGTGTGCAATGGCTCCCTCCCCGGTGTGGGCTGGACTCGCTGAAGGGCTCCTGATGAAGACAATTCAGTAGAGGTGGTTGGCAGTCATTTCTGGAATTAGGCTACAAAACGCTCTGGGGCCACTCACCCCATTCCAGCCTCGAGAAGAGGCAGCCCTGACTCAGAGACCCTCAGCCAGAGGCGCCGGCCTGAGCTGAACCTGATTCCTGATCCTCACCAACTGGGAGCTAAACAATGATGGTGATTACAGGCCTGCCGTCAGCAAATCCGCGCCCACAGGCCAGATCTGGCTCCCCGGCTGCTTTTATTAAGTTTAGCAACACATTCACCCACATGTTCCACGGCCCGTGTTCACACTACAACCGCAGGCCGAGCAGCTGTGACGCTGACAGGACTTCAAAAGCCTGAAACATTTATTATCTGGCCCTTTACAGAAAGTCTGCCAACTCCCACTGCCGCTAAGTGCTGGGTAATCTGTTTCTCACAATAGAGGATTTTAATGCACTTGCTCCTGCAGCGCTATGGGCCTCCCTCCAGCGATGCAGGGTCTTTAAGTATCTCTCTGTTGTCTGTTGTCCACACACAAGAACTTCTGTGTTAGCAGATAATGAATGTTTCAACCAGCCTCACATCCCTGGCACGTGGCAGGACCTTAGCAAATGCTGACTGAACCACACAAACGCCTAATGCAGAAAACCCATAACCTGACAATATATCCTTTAAATAAAGCACGACATTAAATCAAGAAGAGCCAAAACCGCAATTTGTGTTGAACAGCTGATATTTCCGGTTGAATCCATTCTTAAAGGCATTTGTTGACTGCCACACAAAGAACGATTCCATACCCAGGAAAAGTTTTGATCTTTTAAATCGGCTATACTTTTATAAAACCTCGTTGTTTAAAATACCCATAACGTCAGTTTATCTCCAATACTGCCAAGATGACTGACATTAGCTTTTACCATAAAACAAAGAACGTATTTCCTTGCACCTGGAAATGTTATTGAAATTTTCCAGAAAGGCTTATTTTTTTTTCTTTTCTTTTCTTTTTTTTTGTTCCCCGACCAGGGATGGAACCCGGGCTCTCGGCAGTGAAAGTGCGGAGCCCTAATCACTCCTGGCGGTCCAGTGGTTAGCACTCTGCGCTTTCACTGCCGAGGGCTCGGGTTCCATCCTCGGTTGGGGAGCTAAACTAAGCTCCCGCATGCTGCAAGGTGCGGCAAAAAAAGACAGAAACAAAAATTTCCAAACCACTGCAGAATTTCTGTTTTATCCCAGTTTTGTCTGTCTGTTAGAACTGAGAACTAAAGTTGGCAGCAGACATGCTCAGACATAAGCAAACATCCTCTGTGCCCTGATGCCTGGTCAATTCCTACGCTGTCCGCTCCCCCACATCCTGATGCCGGGGCAGGAGGACAAATGTTTTAGGTAAGATAAAAGGCTGGACATTCTTATAATGCTTAATTTTAATTTTAAGTAATATATTCAGTATGACACAAAAATATAATAGTTTTAGCTTTCTTAACCTAGATAGTTTCTCTGGCAAACATGTATGAATTATCTACGAGGCAGAAAAATTCCATTTTTGTTTCAACGGGCATCATAGGAGGTCACCCTTGGTAAATTTTTAACTTTTAAGATACGATCAAGTGTATTCAGACCTTCCAGGTAAGAAACCTTACCCTAAAACTTAAGTGGGGCTTAAGTGTGTACTTAAGAGCATAAGACATATGGGGAACAGCCCCGGCTCAACTCCTGAATTACCAACCACGGGTCTCCAGGGCCCTTTTCCTTTCTTGTGAACTGCACAGCATCCCTGTGAGGACTCAGCACAGCCAGAAAAGCAGTGAAGGGCAAGAGAGGCCAAGCTGGTGTAAAGAAATAATTAATGATTTTACATTTATATGGAACATATTTATTAATAATCTTATTCACTGTGGGTTTGGGAAAGATTTCCTAAATAGGACACAAAAAGCACAAACTTTATATAAAGAAAAAGATCAATCAACTGTCAAAAAAAACCACTTTTGCTTCTTGTCAACAGACATTTATAAAAATGAGAAGACAAACCGCACACTGGGAGGACACACTTGCAAAATATGTAGCTGACAAAGGGCTTGTATCTAGAACATACGAAGCACCGTTTCAACTAAATACTGTAAGAAATAGCCCAGTAAAAGTTGGGCAAAGACCTGAATGGTAAATTTCCCAAAGGAGATACAGGAATTGCAAATAAGCACAAGAAATGATACTCAGCTTCGTGAGTCATTAGGGAAATGCAAATAAAACCACAAGTAGATAGCAGTACACTCCCCCGAAAGGCTAAAACTGGAAAACATCCACCTTGCCAAGTGTGGCTGAGGATGTGGATAAAATGGAACCGCAAACACTGCTGGTGGGAACACAGAATGGTACAGCCTCTTCGGAAAACCGCTTAGCCGTTTCTCCAGATATTAAGTGTGTGCCCACCAAACAGCCCCACCATTCCACCCAAGAGAAATGAAAGCACAGGACTTGTATGCGAATGTTCACGCAGCTGCATCTGAAACGGCCAAGGGCTGGGCACCACTCAACCGGCAACCAACAAACGCAGTAAATCCATAAGCGGAAGGTGACTCAGCAGTAAAATGAATGACACTGACTCCTGCACCACAACGAGTCTTAAAATAACGATGCTGAGTTAAAGGAGCCTAAAGAAAACAAAGGGTATGTGACCGAACGGTTCTATTTATACACCACTCCAGAAAATGCAAGAGCACCCAGAGCGACCAGCTGCCTAGGCACGCGGGAGGGCTACAAAGGCAGGCAGGGACTTGAGGATGAGGAGGACGCGTGTGACCTTGACTGTGTGAACGTGTCAACACTGACCAAGCTGCACGTTAAACTGTGCATCTACTGAGGCCCATTCGTTTCACCTCAATAAAGCTGTTTCTAAAAAACTGCACACTGGAATGATCTTTAACCTTCAAAAAAACCACTGCTGTGGGTGGGATTCTGTCCCCTAAAAAGACGTGTTGAGGGACTTGCCTGGTGGCGCAGTGGTTAAGAATCCGCCTGCCAGTGTAGGGGATGCGGGTTCAAGCCCTGGTCCGGGAAGATCCCACATGCCGCGGAGCAACTAAGCCTGTGCGCCACAACTACTGAGCCTGCGCTCTAGAGCCCACGAGCCACAACTACTGAGCCCGCATGCTGCAACTACGGAAGCCCGCACGCCTAGAGCCTGTGCTCCGCAACAAGAGATGCCACCGCAATGAGAAGCCCGTGCACCGCAACGAAGAATAGGCCCCGCTCGCCGTAACTAGAGAAAGCCCGCATGCAGGAACCAAGACCCAATGCAGCCAAAAAATAAAATAAATAAGTAAATTAAAAAAAATTTTTTTTTAAATAAGAAAGCTTCAGTGTATCATGCAGACACCATTGTTAGGGCTCCTACTGCAAAAGACGTGTTGAAGTCCTGACCCTGGTACCTGTGAACATGACCTTATTGGAAGTGGAGTCTCTGCAGATGTAATTAAGGCACAAGCTGAGGTCACACTGGAGTAGGTGGGCCCAACTCCCATGTGACTGGTGTCCTTACAAGAGGAGACACACACACAGAGGAGGACGCCATGTGGAGACAGAGCCACGTGATGAGAGGGGCCAGGGTGGGGTGATGCCCCACAAGCTGGACACACAGCCCTGCAGCTGACATCAGAGGCACGAGGAGAGCTGCCACGCTGATTTCTGACCCCGAGACTCCAGAACTGAGAGACCAGAAATCTCTGCCGTCTAAAGCCTCCCAGGGTGTGGTACTTGTTACAGCAGCTCTAAGAAGCTGCAACCAGCTTCGTATTAATTCACAATTCATATTAATTTCATAATTCACATTAATTAACTTATTTAATGATTGTTTCTAAAAGTAGATTTTATGTAGGAGAATATTTGTCTAAAGTCTGTTTTAATCACAGAATGGCCACTGGGTCGCACATATACACAATTAAGTGGCTGTGTTTCCAAGATATGTAAATACATATAAAATAAATAGCACTGTTTCATTTTAATAGCATCTCTCCAAAGTAATAGAAAGCAAACATTTTAGCCAATTGTAATTTTTTTTGTTTTTATAAGTGATTTATAACTGATACATCAAGTTTTGTTTTCCTTTTAACCAACAGAAAAGCAATTTATAATGATTAAAATCTTGGCATTTAATTGTCATTAAATTAAATCATTCAGAAAACTTTATGTGAGTGACAGCAAATTTACAAATTGACTCTGCTGAGGCCGAGGTTCTCTGCCAAGGGTCTCAGAGCAGCACAGAGACACAGAACTGGACCATCAACCATCCCTTTAACACACACTGATTTTAAGCATTAATACTATTTTTACTTTCAGCATATACCCCCTCAACTGTATGGAAATACTTTAGGTGACCGAGAGGAAAACACTTCCCTTCAGAAAATAAGCCTCCCAAAACCACTGAAGAAGGAGCACCGGAAGGTCACGGTCCATCCTTTGGTAGATACAGCCCTCTGTGCGGGACGTCAGAGGGATGGACGTCAATTTAACCTGCTCTCTCAGAGTCAAAGGGGTTTAACCAGGAATACAAGAGGCACCTCGAAGCCAGTGTGCTTTTGTTCCTTCAGGGAGGAGCAGACCCTGGGCAGGGGTGGCTACCAGGCCCCGGGGTGGACGGCGGGGCCTGTGGCTTGGACCCAGTTTAGGGGTGGGGGTGAGAAGGGTGAGGAACGGGTGCCTGCAAAACCCGCTATTCCAACAGGAACACTTGTGTGTCACACAGTTATTAAAGTGAGATAACACCGGACACGTAACGTGGGAGTCTGAGGTGCACGGCTGCTGGTTTGACATGCTTAGTGCTGCTGCGTAATCACCCCGGAGCATCAGGGACACCTCCGTCATGCCACATGGCGCAGCCCTGCTGACTGCCGTCACCGTGCCGCGTGGCAGGCCTCCCTCCAGAGCTCGTTCACCCTCTACTTGCAAGTCTGTGCCTTAAACCGCCCCTCCCCAGCATCCACTCTCTGCCCCTGGACCCGCATTCCACTCTGGTTTTAGATTCTGCATTTAAGACAGAGAACACGCTGTCTGTCTTTCCCTGTCCGCCTCATTCACTTGGCCCTGTCAGAGCCCATCCTTGCTGTCAGGACCGGCAGGATTTCCTTCTTTTTCACAGCTGAATAGTACTCCATTGTGCACGCACGCATGTGCGTGTGTGTTTGTGTGAATTACACCCTTAAACACATACGAGAAGGCACTACTACCTTTCAAAAACGAACACTGGCCAGCTGACACCTCCCTGGACCAAAGAGAAGAAATACTTGTTATCAGTTGAGCTCACTGTTGGGAAGATTAAATGTGTTCTTGCTGAACCGTTAAATGAGGACAGACAAAATGGCCAAGCTGCAGTTTTATCCCTCTGTCTAATAGATGATGTTTCTAAAACTAAAATACAAACGCTGGTTTTTCAGTCAAAAGATGGGTCCCCCTGATGATCAGCAAACAGCAGACAGGTTTGAAGGAAACGCTCCCCCAGCCCACCCCGCGCACTGGGACGGCCCAGTTCCCGCCCGACAGGACGCCGAACCAAGGCGGAGAGCTGGGTCCTTCTCCCCCTTTCGGGACTGAGTTAAGAACAGAACCACGGAAGTTCTCACCACAGCGCCGGGCCCCCAGCAAGGGCTCAGTCAGCATGGGGGCCTGATCCGTGTTTCCTACTCTTAACCAAGCAAAGGCATCCTGCGGCTGGAACACAACGCCATCCCAGATCTAGAAGGACAGGAGGTCCAAAGCCTTACTTAACCACCGTAAAGTAAAGGTTACTTCTCTCTGCACCCCCTTTGTGGTCCTGGTGACCCAGCTCCACCAGGAAAAGCGTAGGAAAGCACAGCACAAGCGAGTCCTCCCCAGTGGACTTCACAGAGGGGCACAAACGTCAGCCGCCTCTTCTGATCCACCTTTGTTTCATGCAGGTGGAGGGGAGGAGGGGGGCAAAACTAAAGGAACAAGAGGGGAGGACCTAAGGGTCCTTGGTCTGAGCTCGAGACCAACGGGTGACTGCAAAGAGCTGGAGGCCAGACCCGTCTTTGTGGCCACAGCTCAGCTCGGGCACCACAGCAAGAACCCACCAGAGACCACGTGTACAAATACGTCTGCTGCGTGTCAATAAAACTTTATTTGTGGAAACTGAGTTCCATGTAATTTTCCTATGCCATGAAATATTCTTTTCATTTTTTCCAACCATTTGAAAACTATAAAATCCATCCTGAGCTCGTGGGCCACAGAGAAACAGGAAGATCAGGCGTAAGGGTCATAATTCGCCAGATCCTGGTCCTTCTTTAAACTTCCTTTCGGAGCCGGCTGGCAAAGACTTGATTCTGAGATGTCCCCAGTTAGTTACAGACCCCATGTGTCTGAGGCAGAGCCGAGGTGACTCTGAGAATTTTTAACGGGGGTGGGTGGGCAGGAGGGGTTGTGGATCGCACAGGTGTGTTTTTCATTCAGGTTTCCTCAAAACAAACTGTGTTTGGGTGCAGCACAATTTAAGAGGGAGAATAGCTAAGGAGTAAACACACACACACACACACACAAAAGGGTATATCTTAGATGGTATTTTCAGGCATCAGGCACTTCAGGAAGAAGGGTTCATGCCCGGGAAGGTACGAGGAACAGCTTCCGAGCCCAGGGGGTGGGAGAAGAGCTTCACTGAGAACCCACGGGCAGAGCAGGACGTCAGAAGTCCTGTCCCCGAATGAGGAGGTGGCACCAACGCTACCTGCATGCAGAGTCCTCAGGTCCACCTCCATGGAGGAAGGTGACGTCCAGGGGTCTCTCAGGCACGTCAGGTTCCAGCCACACTGAAGGACACGTTCTAGAACTAAGGGGCTCCCATCACACAACTTTCTCCTATTGTGACAAAGTGTAAACGAGATGAACCGCCTGCCGTGACTCCGCCCTCAGGCGTGGAGGCTGATGGTCTGCTGTGCAAAGCAAGGAGAGCACGTTTCAGGCTGTACTGGATACTTCAAAATAAAAATCGATACCGGCAGCGTTCTGTTCTAAACAGTTTGGAGTTTGAAGCCGGAAGCAGTTTCACCAACTCTTTTTTAATTTTTAATTTTTTTGGCTGCGTTGGGTCTTCGTTGCTGCGTGCGGGCTTTCTCTCATTGCGGTGAGTGGGGGCTACTCTTCATTGCGGGGCGCGGGCTTCTCATTGCGGTGGCTTCTCTTGTTGCGGAGCACGGGCTCTAGGCGCCCAGGCTTCAGTAGTTGTGGCACGCGGGCTCAGTAGTTGTGGCTCGCGGGCTCTAGAGCACAGGCTCAGTAGCTGTGGCGCACGGGCTTAATTGCGCCGCGGCATGTGGGATCTTCCCGGACCAGGGCTTGAAGCTGTGTCCCCGGCATTGGCAGGTGGATTCTTAACCACTTCACCCCCAGGGAAGTCCTTCACTGACTCTTACGTGCTCTTTAAACACTTGTGTCCTGTTTCAGAGCACAGTCTTCAATTTAAACTTAAACATGTTTTCTGGCAGTGAGCACAGCCCTGTTAGTCTCTGATGGTTTTTCTGCCAGAATCCATAAACGTGCTGAGAAAACAGTGTGTGAGTGAGGGGTCAGAGTGGGAGTGGGTTTGTGCTACTTCGAGGTGCCCAATGTCACAGGTGCTCAGTCCAGCGACAGCTCCTGGGAGGAACACCTGAAGGTGACCCTCCAGGGCCCAGACGCCGGTGTCCCTGGGGCGGCCATGAGTCTTAACGTGGCTCAGCCTCGACGTGGCACACGGCAGGAGATGGATGAAAGGTAGCCGAGTGAGTAATGCATGAAGTACCCTTCACCGGATGACAACGCCTGCCATCAAGCTGGTGGCGAGGGTTTTATGAGATAATAAACGACACTCAATAGCGGCAGTGATTTTTATCCTCCTTTTAAAGGAGCCACCTGAATCCATCAAGGTTATCTGCCTGACCCAGCGGCCTGAACTGGGCGTGTCTAACCTCAAAGTCACCCCTCCAGCTCCTATTACCTGAGGAACCCGATTTCATACTAACAACAGGCTTCCTATAAAACTAGGCGAAAACCCTGCCTCTCTAAATCGATAGAAGGCTCTTTTCCTGGCTGAGCTCGAAGTCCTAAAATAAGTAAACGGTCACTTCTCTGAACCCGGGGACAGAGACATGGCAGCAGCCTAAGCCCCTTCTAATCACCAGGGGACAATACAGCAGAAAAAGTGGGAAAATGTGTCCTCACCCCAAGGCAACAAGCAATACACCTTAAGAATGATTCTTCCTTCTGTAATTTAAACTCGAGAAAAAACAAAACAACCTAGTTGTTTCAAAGGTCATTATGACTTATATACATAACCAGCCCCTCGGACATAACAGGTAATCTCATTCACGGGTACTCCTGCCACTGTCTGAAAATAAGTGAAAGTTGGCTGGCCTTGAACGTCATTTTACATATCTTATTTCTTTTAAAGTAAATTCCTTAGGACCCCGAATCTGAAATTAAAACCACTCTTGGACCAAGAGCGGATCGGAGGCAGTTTCAGGGCTCACGTCCACCCATGCCCATCTGGTCAAGCAGGAGGGGGCTCAGAATTCTCACTAACCCTCATACTTGAAATTTGCACGTCAAACTCTGAAGCTTTAAACTTCTGTCTAATCCGGTCAATTCAGAGTTGATACACTAATTGTAGCGAAGAGACACCCGACGTGGTAGGGAATACATTCTAACAGTGTGAGTATCAGTACCAGCCAGAGTCAGAAAATTTCCAATGAACACACACCCCGCCCAAAGCACGGCTCCTGCAGTAAATCTGTACACAAGGTTAATACAAGTTTAAAGGGCTTCCTTGTCAACTGTTTCTTGTTAAGTTTAAAGAATTTAAAATAAACTCTAAAAGCGAATTTATAGATGAAATATATATAGAGAGAGGATATAATTATTATATACTATATACATATATAAAACGTATCTATTCCTTTCACCACCTGAGTGGAACTTTCAAACGCGTGGATCAAGTGTCCGCAAAGGCACTGAGGTGCCACCCAGCGCGCGTGCGCGGAGAAGGGTCCCTGCTGTCAGCTCCGAGCCCCACCCCTCGCAGCAAACACAGCAGTCTAAGTAACAGCTTAGCGCGCAGCGGCTGCTCAGAACCTGTAACCTAAAGATAATTCAGTAGCGGTAAGCAAAACTGACACCGTGTTGTTTTAGGCCAATTAACGGTGGAAACAGAAACCCCTAACCTTTTCAGTTAGAAAGGTCTCCCTCCCAGGTTACGTTCAAAAGTTGCCCTGCCCTCCTTTGTGAAATCCATGTCGACACCGAAGAACACCACCCTGACGCCCACCCAAGACACCACCCGCGACCCTCACCGTCAAAACGCAGAGAAAAGTCCCTCTGAAACGCGCCCTAAGAAGCCCAAGCGATGTGCCTTCCGACAGCGGCGGGCAGGTCTAACCCTCCCTCCGCGATCCTCGGCCCTGGGGGTGTAGCGAGGCTGCAGCGCTGGGAAGCTGACGCCAGGGGCTCAGCCCCTCGCCCCTCGCCGCTCACCCTCCGTTCGGGCCGGGGCTCAGGCTGCCAGGCGCCCCTCCCCCTCCCGCCGGGCTCCACTCACCTGAGCGCCTGCTCCTGCTGCCCCGGGAGCCGCAGGCTGTCCGGCCGGTCCCTCCTCCGGCGGTAGAGCCCGGACTGCGAGAGCTCTTTGAGCTGTAAAGCCGTCATGCTCCCGGACTGCGACCCTCGGAGTCCGGCACCGGAGGGCGGGCGGCCGCCAGAGCTGGGGACCGCCTCGCGCACACCTGGCCCGGGGCGCCGGCGGCCGCGCTTCCTGCTTGCCGGGTACACACCCTCCCGCGGGCGGCCGTATCTCCGCGCCGGCACCTGGGAGGGCCTGGTGCTCACGTGCTACCGCCGAGCAGAGTCCGGCTGCCCTGAGCAATCGCACCGGCTCCTGCGTGGGCCGTTCCAGCATCGTTCTGCATCAAAACCGGGCTAAAACGCTCCAGAAAGGTCGTGACTCAAGAAGGGTCCTGCCCTGTTCTCTGGGCCAGGAAATCCACCAACACTTCACACGCAGCCGTCGGTTTCAAGAAGTGCCTGGGCATCATGAGCTCGTTGGGACGTTTTCCTTCAAACGGAAAAGCAGTTCTGAAGGGCAGCACGCCGGCTCCGCTCTCTCCACGGTGCTCTAAATCCTCTTCAGAAAGGAAGGAAGTGTCTTTTTCCTCCCCCATTAAGTGTTACTCAAAAATTCATAACTGAAAGGGAGGTGGTTTCTTCTGCCATCCCCCGTCCCGCGATTCTCTACACCCAAAGCCGCCCACCGAGACGGGTCCCCTCGCGGGAGATGCGCACACTGCCCGCCTACTGCTGTCCCTGCGTGTTTGATCCCAGCGGCCACCGCCTCAGGAGGGAGGGTCTGGTTCCTGGGGTGTGGGGTGTGGGTGGGTGTCTGCAGCGTGGGGTACAGATCATAGGGGCACGACCTTGTCCCCGGACCCCGCAGGACGGCCGCGCGGCAGCAGGCGGGTCTGACTCAGCCCCTCTCAGGACGAGTCCCCGCCGGCGCGAGCGCGGGCCTGCTCTCAGCCAACAGCTTGGCTTTGCGGTGCTGGCAGTTTCTCTGCGTGTCAGCATCTTTCTCCCAGAATCCCCTCCAGGACAAGAGCGCAGAGAAATGGGTCTGAAAGTTCTTTTCACACCAAGAGTTAAAGAGTTAATACATTCCCCTCTCTAGAAGGATCCATATTATAAATTCAAATACTCAGGACCCCAAGGAAGGGGGCTCTGCATCTCACCCCTTCACTCAGGACTGCGGCCCCGGCTCCCCACCTGCCCACGCCCGCCCCAGTGGAAACACAACTTTTTACAGTCACCATCGAAGTGTAACATACGTTTTTAAAGAAAATGCAGGGGGAAAATTAGTAATTTTGTTACCACACTGATGTAATTAGTGACAAAACATTACCCCAAAAAATCGAGGGACAAATGTATCTCTTCCTCTCTCTGGAAGGATACACAGAAAACTGGTAACATTGGGTGCCTGGGGGAGGGGCAGAGCAGCAGAAGACAGCTTCTCTGTAACCACTGCTCTATACCTGCTGGACTTGGAATACCCTGCACATTCAAAAATAAATAGGAAAAATTTAGAAGGTTTACATATACCTTTTGAACAAAGCTCTAGGATCCTACTGAGACATAAAACACAGAAAAGTTTGAAGTTTACAGTAATAGAAACATACAAAATTAGGATTCCTTAAAGCGCCTAATTCTCACATTTTTGTCATGACAGGTGAAAAACGCAGAGAAACAAGCACCAATCTTTTTTTTTTTTTTAACTGTAGGCATCAAAACAGAATAGATGCCTGAGGAATAAAATACAAACTAATTGTAGCCACTGCAAACACAGAAGCCTCAACGTTGAAAAGGACTTGTTTCGACAGGAAAATGAACATAAGAGAGCTTGATTTTTAAAGAGAACTTGCAATAGAGTAATGCAGCCTGCTGACAAGGGAAAAGGCTTGGAAACTAGTAAAGTTGACAAGACAGGAAACACTACCGTGTAGGACGAATCCTGTATTTGATGAGTCTAAAGTTAAAAGGATGTGAACAGGGGGAAGAAAAGTTATGTAAAACAAACTGAAACAATTCTTGCCTGCAGACTTTTAAAATGGCTGTGCTGACACATACAAACTTCAGTAGATCCATGCTTGTCACAACTGCATAAAATTAAATCCTGGGGCTTTGGGCAAAGGCCTTTAACCACTGCCATTTCACTAACAACACAGACAGTGGGAGACAGTGGTACCCTTCCCTCCCCGCCACAGGCAGCCAGGGAGGGGCGCCCATTTCTGGGAGGGAACAACTCTCTACCACACAATGGCTCAGGCTGCAGCCAGATGACACCCCCAAACAATGGTTTCTGTGCATCTGCGTGGGGGGAGAGAGGGACAGAGGGCACAGCCCTGGGACGCGGCAGGCGACGTGAAGCCAGGAGAGTCCCCATCCCCGTAGTTCCCTCCTTTCACGCCCTCCCGTAGAAAGTTATCAGTTGAGCCTGGACTGTAGATCAGGCCTATTTTAAATGAGCTCTGAATTTCAAACGACTGTCTTAGCATTTGAGGGAGGTCCACGTGGGTGTCCATACAGGGACGTCCATTTCGTGGCATAAACGGACTCCGAAGGGCAGTGCTGCCTCCCTTAGAGCCCAGCGGCTGTCAATGAACAAAGGTTCACAGAACGTGTCGAGGGGGCACCGCGGGGTGGCGGCTCTGCGAACCTGTCTGCCCACTGCCCCCGCTGAGCTCCGACTCACAGCAAAACATGCCTTCAGCTCGGCAGGCACTCCCTTCTGCAGTAGGCTTGTGCTCTTGGTCGAAATGACTAAGCAGGAAGCCCCAGGGATCATCACACCGGCCTCGCTCTGCAGGCTGACCTCTGACCCCGCCCTTTACCTTTCGAAGTGTAGCGGGGAGGCGGTCACCGACCTTCTGTGAATCCAAGCAAGGTCAGTGAGTCTCAGAAATGCATGCGAGCACAACACTGCCCCCATCTCAGGGCACTGGCAGGTGGACTCACCTTCTGACCTGCACAGACGCCTCTGCCCCAGGGCGGGACCCTGACCTCAACTGCAGGCCAGACGCTGGTACAGAAGAGCCCCTGTTGTACCCACCCCGCCCATTTCTCTCCACCTCCCAGTCATCTCTCTGCCTCTGGCCTCACCCGCCTCTACTCTACCCTCCAAATTTCCAGGAGTTTTTTCCAAATGTAAACCGGTCACTCGCGGGTCCTGGAAGACCCTGGGGTGACCCGACGGCTGATCCCCGTGCTGAGTGTGGTCCCAGGACAGATGGGGCGTCCTGGCCCCGAGTCCTGCCTCTGGACTCAGCGCAGGGGTCCCTCTCACAGGAGGGCTTTGGAGACCCTTCGCTCACTCTCACCAGGGTCTCCACCCCCCCTCCCCCCCCAGATAACAGCCCTCCCAGGGCAGCCGTGTAGCTACTGTATCGCTGCGTCTTACAAGGCCAGGTACGTGGTAGAGTGTGCGTTTGCTCAGGAAGTTCTCTGGTTTAGTTGTTCGAGCGATTGATTTTGAGAGCCTCGCCACTTCATGATGATGCTGCGTTTCAGATGAACGCTCCAGAGCTCTGAAACTGGTTGTGCTTTGTTTTGTCTGTGCATTTAACACTCGACATTACCTAAATGAGATTCTTAAAAGGCACATCCATTCCACGGTTTAGGAAAACTGTACTTGCCTGTGAGATTGCAAAAACTCAGATGCTGCACATTTGTAGTTGAGCAACACCTTCCACCAGTATGAACACTTTCCACTGGGGATAAGAACTAAAAAGCCACCCTCTACCTGACTCAGTCCAGTTCTCAGTGTACTTGGTCCCAGTACCCGCTTCAGGCTCTGGCGGGTAAAGAAACCTAATTAGGCGTCAAGCCTCTAAGACCCGTCCCCAGCGTTTCTGCGCTGACGGCTCCTTCTCGGCAGCACTGAGGGCTGCACCCTGGCTTCGGGGCCCAGCTGGCTGCTGGCCCCGTTAGCAGACCTTCCAGACCAGGGGCCTCAGGCCTGCAGACGGTCGAGCGGCTGTAAGTTTCCAGGCCATTAATTTCCTTGTACACATGCGGTAAGAGAAGAATTTTGTTTTGCAACCACTCTGCACTTAATGGAAATGAATCCTTTTTAGTTTAAATTTTATCCTATGAATAATCCCCTCCAGGGGAAGTAAAGCTTCTCTGATAAAGCAGAGCACGGTCCTCCCTCCTTCCATGCTCCGTCTCCAAAACTCTCACTTCCAGCCCCGCGTCCTCCACACGGCCCCCAGGCATGTCCCGGGTGTCACACGAGGGCTCGGACCTCAGCGATTCTCGGGTGCAGGTTCAAGTTCAAGTCGACCAGAGCAGAGTGTGAGAGGGCAGAATCCACCGTCCAGAAGCATCAGAAAAAATCACCAAAGACATGGTCCCTGGCCCGTCTGCGAGCCCCTCTGAACATCCCCTCGACCCTCCTCTCGCCGAGCAGGCGGGGGAGCCTCGGCCGAAGTCTGACACCCGACAGGTCAGCCGCCAGAAACAAGAGAATCGACACGGGTCACCCACCGTCTTCGCGAGACAATCACAGAGCATTCCCAAAGCCGCACCGCAACAAGCAAGCTTCCCTGCGTCCTTCAGAAGGGTCTAAAACAAAACTGCAGGCCACCCCCACCCACCAGTCTTTCTACGGGGCCGAGGGGGGACAAGCTGGTGCGAGGGTGCAGAGGGAGCCCGGGGTCACCCGGCTGGTGGGTCCACGTGGGCAACGTCCCGGCTGCGGCCGGCGGGCAGGCAGGCACACGAGTCACATCACTCCCGAAGGCCTCAATCTTTCCCTTCGGAAACAGAGCGGTCGAATCCGATGATCTGAACGGTCTTTTCTGCAGATTAAAATTTCAGCAAGCGCCCACGGCAGGGGAGGGCCCGAGGCTGGCAGGCTCCTGGCACGCTCACCCCTCCCCGCAGGTCAGGCTCCCGCCCCGGACCCAGACGGGGCCTGAGGCTGGCTTCACACACTCGGCCGGCCGTGCCCCCGACCCCGGGCCTGACCCCCGCCTCGGCCCTCTCCCCGGCCACCTGCTCCACAGCCAAGAGCCGAGCTGCACATAAAACCCCAGGAAGGGACCCTGACTACCCGCCTGATACACGAGCCGCGGAGACGCCGAGGCCACAGGGAGAGACAGTGCAGAGTCAGCGGGGCCCCGGCCTCCATCCACGGGCAAGTGCAACCCCATGTGACACCGTCAACACGGTTTCAGAAGACTGCACATGAAGCTAAACTTCTGTAAATAGGATAACTTTTAATTCTCTGAAGGAATTCTAGTGGTTGTATGTTCACAAAACAGAGCTTTGCTGAAAATCCAGATTTTCACATGATTTGACTTCAAATGTGTTTTGCTATCACCTTCTGTATAAAGTTGCTCCACACACTGTTTCCACTCATTCCACCCGTCCACCCCGCAGCAGGCGTGGACCTGCTGAGCACATTTCCACACTAAACATTCCTGTGACAAAACCAACAGGCGAAGGTCCCGGAGCAAGAATCCCTGGACGGCAGAGTTACCGGCAGCGGCTCTGAGCTCCTGAGGCCATGGCTCTTCTCCCCGGAATTCCAGGGCGTCGTGAGCATGACCACAGCACCTGCGCAGCCCCAGCCTGGTTTCAATGCCCCAGTTACTACTGTCAACTTCCACTTCCAAACCATTTCACCAGGGCATCAAAACACCCCCGGGTTCTGCGTGAAGTCTCATCTTGAAGTTTTCTGTCGGGGGGCACACCTTGCCAGCCATCTAACCCACAAATAAATAGGGAGCTGAAAATGTGTCAAGTCACAGGAGACAAGGCTGCTGCGAGGACGGCAGGGACGCAGGGAATGCCTCCCGAGACAGAACCTCGGGTCTGATCCCCCAGAGCTGGAGGGAGGGGAGGCTTGGGGAGAGAGCAGCTCAGCTCGTGCAAAGGCCCTGAGGCTGCGCGAGGGGCTTGGGGGGGGTGAGGCGAGAGAGCCAGTCAGGGGTGTCTCTCCGGTCCAAAGACCCCTCTCCCAGAGCGGGGAGACCGAGCTGTCAGGGCGGAGACGGGGGTGGCGGTCGGGGTGGGAGGGTGGGGAGTGGGCGGAAGGGGGTCTTAGGGAGAGGAACCGGTGGCAGACCAGATGCGGAGCCCAGGCTGCACTCGTGCTGCCGTAGTCCTGCCTGCGGAGAGCCAGCATTTTAAACTGATTGAATCTAAGAAAACTGTTTTCAAAGAGTACTTACAAAAGAAAGGGCTGGGCCACAAAGATGCGCACGCTGTGCCGCCGCGGAGCTGATGTAAGCGCCGCTCACAGCGGAGGAACACGCTCTCATCAACGTTCACCTCCGTCCTACCAGCCGTGGGTCATTACTGTCCCCACTATGCATTTGAGGTAACTGAGTCTCCAAGCAGCTCAAGGTCCTGACGGGCAACACAGCCAACGAGGGAGACTGCGGATCCACACCAGGTCTGAACGCGGACAAGCCCAGCCCAGGAAGCTTCGGGGGCACACAGGAGCAGGGCAGCGCTGGGGTCCAGGGTGAGCTGCCCCCAAATGTCCCTCAACAGCACATGGATTATTCTGAATTAAAGCTGCTTAAGAAACGGCCGATGTAAGAGGGACACTCTGACCCCCTCCTGTCTCCCTGAAACGGGAGATAAGTCTCCGTGTGAAGGAGGGAGAAGGACACCCTAATGGCCAGAGACAGGGCAGCCCGTACAAACAAACCCGCGACCTCTTTGGGTGACTAACCCCAGGGCCAGACCGTTCAGACCCCTCACTAACTGGGCGCCCACAGCCTGCGTTTCTTAGTGCCGTCAATTCCTCACACATTTATTGTTTGTCTAACACAGCCACCTGCTTTGGCCATGTCTTAGGTCCCATTTCTGCGAGACCTCCGTGCACAGGAATTGAAACTTGTTTCTTCTTCTCCTGTTCATCTGTCTTGCACCAGTTTTACTATTAGTTCAGCAACGAGAACTCCAGGGGGCAGGGAGGTGTCCCTTCCCCACTGTGGGCACAGAGGCCCTGGGGACAACCCCAGAGTAAACACAGGCTGGAGACAGACTCAAACCACGGTCCTCCCGCCTGCCCACTTTCTCTCCCAGAAATGAGGCAGGAGTCCAGCTGCACCTGGGTCCACGCGGTGGACGGGCCGCCGAGGGCTGGGAAGGAGGCCGAGGTCACTGACACAGACCTTCCTCCTATAGCTCCGGGGGCAGAAGCCAGTTGACGGCGTCAGACTTGAGCCTTGACGTCGCTGAATTCCTGGACTCCTTGGAGGCTGTCTCCCTTCAGGATACGTGTGATGACTCAGGCCAAGTGTTCGGGGAAAGAGG
The DNA here is from genome assembly GCF_937001465.1 of Orcinus orca. NCBI lineage: Eukaryota > Metazoa > Chordata > Mammalia > Artiodactyla > Delphinidae > Orcinus > Orcinus orca. The sequence continues at coordinate 905,251 of NC_064571.1, forward strand.
CAAAGATTCTAATGAAAAGGGGTGTTCTTGAGACCAAGTATGTAGTTGGACAGCAACAGGGGACCTGACGGGGGCCCACGTCCCCAGCTCCCGGTCTGCCGTCCCTCCTGGTCTGACAGCCTCCCCAGTGTCTGTCAACAGGAAAGTGCATGTAACAAGTCGCGACCCCTTCCTGGAATACCAAAGAAAAATAATTCACTAAAGCTGCACAAATCCACACGGATAAACCTACCTAAGAACCGAGAGAGTGAAAAAGCACAGCTTGCACAGTATCACAAAGAGCACACACTATTTAAAATCTAAAACAAAATAAACAACCCCATGAGTGCTAAGAACACACAGTGTGTAATAAAAGGATGAACAGGAGAGTGGTTCCCTCCCAGAGGAAAAGCAGGAGGGAAAATCATCGGAACGGGAAGTGTACCAAGAGCTCAACTGTACTTGTAATGTTTTATTTAAGGTGGTGATGGGTATTGGGAGGCTCTTTCTATTGAATTCTACACCTTCATTTAAAAAAAAAAAAAGGATGAAGATGCAGAGCCGACGTTCTCTTAGAGCAGGTTTGTAAACCCCCAAGTTTCAAAGCACCACTTCTGCCACCATGTGGCTTCTCAGGGTATTACATGCACATGATTTTCAGGAAATGGAAGTCTAAAAAAGGGCATTGTTAATTCTCAGGTGCAACGTCACAGGAATGTAACCCACTGCGACAGCCTGAGTGTCCACCACTCGATACGTAACCAACACTAAAAGCCTTTCTTACCACTTCTGAATGATGCTTAATAACACCGAAGACAGAAAACATCACGTTAGGTGCAAAAGAATGAAACTGGACCCCTATCTTACACCATGCACAAAAACTCAAAATGGATTAAGGACTACATGTAAGACCTGAAATTATAAACTCCTAGAAGGAAACATAAAGGAAAAGCAACTTGACATCTGTCTTGGCAACGATTTTTTTGTATATGACACCAAAAGCACAAGCAACAAAAGCAAAACTCAACAGGTGGGACTACATCAAGCTGAAAAGCTTCTGTCCAGCAAAAGAAACAATAAAAAAATAAAAAGGCAACCTACAGAATGGGAGAAGATATTTCAAATCACATATCAGATAAGGGGTTAATATCCAAGACGTATAAAGAATGCATACAGCTCAACACTAAAAAAAAAAAAAAAAGAATCTGATTTAAAAATGGGCACGAGGGCTTCCCTGGTGGCGCGCAGTGGTTAGGAATCCGCCTGCCAGTGCAGGGGACATGCGTTCCATCCCTGGTCCGGGAAGATCCCACATGCTGCAGAGCACCTAAGCCCATGCGCCACAACTACTGAACCTGAGCTCTAGAGCCCGTGTGCCACAACTACTGAAGCCCGCACGCCTAGAACCCGTGCTCCGCAACAAGAGAAGCCACCGCAATAAGAAGCCTGTGCACTGCAATGAAGAGTAGCCTGACCGGGGCCCACGTCCCCAGCTCCCGGTCTGCTGTCCCTCCTGGTCTGACAGCCTCCCCAGTGTCTGTCAACAGTATTGTTAATTGTTGTTATACCCCCACCGCAACTAGAGAAAGCTGGCACGCAGCAACGAAGACCCAACACAGCCATCCATGAATGAATGAATGAATGAATGAATGAATGAATAAATAAATAAATGAAAATGGGCATGAGGGAATTCCCTGGCAGTCCAGTGGTTAGGACTTGGTGCTTTCACTTCCGTGGACCTGGGTTTGATCCCTGGTCGGGGAACTAAGATCCCACAAGTCGTGGGACGCAGCAAAAAAAAAAGGGCACCAGACCTGAGCAAGCCATTTTTTTCTTTCTTTCTTTCTTTTTGGCCGTGCAGCATGTGGGATCTTAGTTCCCCGACCAGGGATCGAACCCATGCCCCCTGCATGGGAAGCACAGAGTCTTAACCACTGAACCGCCAGGGAAATCCTTGAACAGACATTTTTCCAAAGACATACAGATGACCAACAGGTACACAAAAAATGCTCAACATCACTAATCATCAGGGAAATGCAAATCAAATCACAATGAGCTATCACCTCACACCTATCAGAAATGCTATTATCAAAAAGACAAGAAGGGACTTCCCTGGTGGCAAAGTAGTTAAGACTCCGCACTCCCAATGCAGGGGGCCCGGGTTCGATCACTGGTCAGGGAACTAGATCCCACATGCATGCCGCAGCTAAGAGTTCGCATGCCACAACTAAGAAGCCCGCCTGCTGCAACTAAGACCCAGTGCAACTAAATAAATAAATAAATATTAAAAAAAAAAAAGACAAGAAATAACAAATGTTGGCAAGGATGTGGAAAAAAAGGGAACCCTCCTGCACTGTTGGTGGAAACGTCAATTGGTGCAGCCATGATGGAAAAGAGTATGGAGGGTCCTCAACAAACTAAAAATAGAACTGCCATGTGACCCAGCAATTCCACTTCCGGGTCAATATATCTGAAGGAAATGTAATCACGATCTCAAAGAAATATCTGTGTCCCCTTGTTCACTGCAGCATTATCCACAATGACCAAGACATGGAAACCACCCAAGTGTCCATTGCTGGATGAACAGATAAAGAAAACCACACACACACACACACACACACACACACACACACACACACACACACACACACGAGTGCTAGCCATAAAAATGAAGGACATCCTGCCACTTGCAACAACATGGATGGTCTTTAGGGCATTACACTAAGTGCAATAAATCAGAGAGAGACAAATACTACACGATCTCTCTTACATGTGCAATCTAAAAGCATTGAACCCATAGAAACAGCGTAGAAGGGAGGTGCCAGGGGCTGGGGAGTGGTGGGGCAGAAATGGGGAGATGCTGGTCAAAGGGCACAGAGTTCCAGTTACGAGAGGAATACGTTTTGGGGATGTGATGTCCAGCATGGTGACAACAATTAACAATACTGTATACTTGGAGGTCATGAGAACAGTTTTTATGTTCTCACCAGCACAACAAAATGGTAACTATGTGAGGTCATGGGTGGGTTAATTAACCTTATTGTGGTAAGCATCTTGCAAAACTATACACGTCTCAAATCATCACATTACACACCTTAAAATTATACAATGTTATACGTCAATTACATCTCAGTAAAGCTGGAAAAAGAAAACTTTTTTTGAAACATTATGCTATGAAGCCCAAAGATAATGAGAAAGTTATTGGACATAAACTGTAGGAAAAAAAGGATGCATGTAGGCTACATCAGAGATAAGAGGGTTAAATGAGTCATAAGGCCAGCAAAACCAGGTGAGACGGGCCGGCTTCCAGACACAACTACCTGGTAGGTGAATGAAGACCTCTACTCCAAACCCAGAAGAAGCAGGAAGAACACAGTAAAAAGAAACCTGTCCACAGCATGGACGCTGATGCGCAGAACGTAGCACTTTTAATAGCAAACTTTACCTGAGATCAGCACCAACACCCAGGTTAGAGAGAAGCAAACCTAAAGCTCATACACAGTGGTCTTAACTAGACATGTGGGAACACGTCCTCGTGTGAGATTATTTGCACAGGCGCACTTATTTGGTGGAGGGAGCAGACAACTGGCTTAACTGCGGTCCATTCATCCCTGGGGGGGAGGGCGTGCAGCGGCACTCGCCCGACCCCGCATCCTGATCAAGCTGCGCCTCGCCCTCCGCTGCCCCCAAACCCCCAGTCGCCCTCAGCAGCCCCCTTCTCACCAGCCCAGCCACTGTGCGGAAGGTCACGTCGCCCCTCCCTTCGTATGCATGCCCTCCCAGGTCCCCCACGCCACCACCGCACACCCCGCTGTCCCCAGGTCCCTAGGCCCGCCCTTCTGCGCTGGGCCAGGCGTGGTCGGTCAGCCTTGAGCTCAGATCCCAGCCTGGGCAGGGGCTTACTGGAGAGTTTTTCTTCCTAAGGGATGGTTATACCCATGCCCCACGGAGCTACTGTGAAAAGGACGTGGATTAATGGAGTAATAAGCACATTGGGAGTGCTCGATGAAAAACAAGTATCACATCATCATCGATACTTCTTTTCCTCACTGCTGTCAAAGCTGTATTTTTTTTTTTTTTTTTTGCAGAATGCGGGCCTCTCACTGTTGTGGCCTCTCCCGTTGTGGAGCACAGCCTCCGGACGCGCAGGCTCAGCGGCCATGGCTCACGGGCCCAGCAGCTCCGCGGCATGTGGGATCTTCCCAGACCGGGGCACGAACCTGTGTCCCCTGCATCAGTAGGCGGACTCTCAACCACTGCGCCACCAGGGAAGCCCTGTATTTTTTTTTAAAAAATGCAAATCTGAGCATATTATGTTTCAGTTCGGAAGACGATGTCTATTTTCCAGGGGGAGAAGTCCAGAGACCCTGGTGTCACAGGAGACATAAGCCTTCACCACCTCCTTACCTGCGGCCTCACGTCCAGCCACTTCTCCCTCCCAGAGTCCACATGCTCTGCGTCTCCCTCCCGTGATGAGCTGCCAGACACCCCTGCCCCACTGGGCTGGTAGCAGATCTGGATCCCCACACGGTTCCACTCTGTGGGGACTCGCAGAGCTCCTGGAGGGGCTCCTGCAGACAAATCCTCCCCACGGCGCCTGCCACACTGTGATGCTCGGAGGCAGCACACAGTGGGTCCACAGAAAAGCCTGCTGAACGACTGACGTTTGGAAACTTCGCAGAAACACAGGAATGTTGATCGATTTTTTTTAAAGTGTCTCACAAAATTGTGATCCTTTTTCTTACTAACGTATACACGACCGTAACTGGAGTTTACCCCAAAAAGGTGCGTGATCATGGGGACAGTTGGCTGGGTGCTGGGAAGGTGAGCAGCTTCCCATAAAGAGGCTCTCCTTGGTGAATTTTCAGAAGCTTAAAAGCTTGACCTTCAGTTTCTGAAGGCTGGCAACCCCGTTTTGTCAGTTTGTCCAAAGTGGATGCGTCTCAGCAGCTGTGATTAACATGTGTAGAGCGGATGTGAAAACCAGGAATCCAGGCTGTAACCACCAGGCCAACGAACACACTCAGCTTGCATGACCAGCCCGTCCCCTCTCGGGTGCAGACCAGGTGAGAAGTCAGGTCACCGTCAGAAGGTTTGTCTGGTGGGCGTCCCGGGGCATCACACGAGCTACCAGGTTTGCTGCGGGGGAACCTGGTGCTCAGGCCTCACCTGTTTCCTTCTGTTTCTTTCTACATTCAGTCACTCCATCCCTCAAGGTGACTACAGGTCTCTGTCCTGTACTGATTTCAAAGTCTGACCTCCTTCCTTCCTAAACTGCTCTTGGGCTCCTCACTGCTGTCCCCAAGTTGACATGGGCACAGAGAACCTGGGGACCAACGTCGGGACCATCCTTCACAACATAACCTAAGTGAGGCATCACTACAGCCCAACATGAAACGTTCCTCTGCTGACATTTAACCAACACGCCTGGCAGGTGGCAGGTACACAGTAGATAACTGTGGATAAAGAGGAAAAGGCGGACAACGTAGGATATCAAGAGGAATAAATAGAAGTTTCAAAAAAATTTTTAATACAAAATATTTGACATTTTGAATGGGCACTTTCAGCTCAATACACACAGGTTTTCTAGGATACAGGCAATATAAACCACCTCAGGTTAATTTCAGCAGAAGAGGTACTTAAAAAAGGATGTTGGGCTATTCACAGAATCTCCAGGATCAACAAGGCACTGAGCTCATAACAGCAAAGAGAGCCCCCTGCCCACCGGCCGGCCAGTCACAGATCTTCCCCAGGCGCAGACAGCACCGCAGGGGTGTCTGGCCCCCCAGCCCGGCCCCGCTGCAGCCACGTCCTCTAGGAATGATGGCAGGCATCCCTGCCTGCACCTCTGAACCCGACAGCCGGCAGTCACGCCTGGGTCTCAGCTGCACCGGGGGCTGGCGAGGCCAGGGTGGGGGCTCAGCACCTCAAGTGGGAGCAGGACTCAGCATCCCCGGAGACTCACCAGATGGAGAAATCAACAAACAATGGGATTCCTTTAAAAAGGAATGATGTAAATTAACCACCACTCCCAAACAAGAACAAACACAAACCTCCCCCCAGGGGAACTGCTCTCACCTGGTAGAGGTTCACATCTCTGACTGCCACGTGCTGACAAGATTCGGGCGGGCCCCCGCAGCTCTACAGACACTCCAGCCCCCCCGCCCCCCGCCCCCTGGTCCTTGGTTGGCTCCAAGGAGCAGTGGGCAGGCGGCTCTGATGAGTCTCCAGTTTTCTTCCAGGACAGGAAGGAAGGAAGCTAGTTCATGCTGGTTACAAGAAATCCACTCGTGAGGATGGCGACCAAGAGAAGACTTGTTTCGATGTAGTTAAAGTATGTCACTATCTAGTCATTTCCACAGAACTGGATTTAACTTGCGAGGATCTGAACGCAGTGATGTCTAAAACCTGACAACGGTAAACAGCGTCTTCACGACTGCTAACCTCCTCCGCCGCAGGGTCAGCAGACTGTTTCTATAAAGGTCAGAGCGAGACTACTTCAGGCCACGAGGGCCACACGGCCTCTGTCACGACTTTTCACCTGATCCTGTGGCTCAGAGGTGGCCCCGGACGACAGCAGACAAATGCTGGGCTGCGTCCCAAGACTGGTGTTTAAGTTTCGTGTAATTTTCACATCTTCTTTTCATTTTTTTCAACCATTTAAAAACATCGAAACCATTCTTTGCTCACGGGCTGTGGGCTAGATTTCATTAGCCTGCAGACTGAACCACATCTGGCAAACTCACTCAAAGCACCATTTACTGGAGAGCCGCGAGAAAACAGATTTTTCTTTATAAGATGCTAACTCCTCAAGCAAAATATCCGACCCCACTTCCCCAAAGCGAATGCCCCGAAGAGCCACAATCACAGCCTCCACAAGGACGAGGGCGGAATTACAAGAGGAAAACAGACTCCCAGCTTCCACTGCGCCTGCACACATGACAGCGTCAACACACGGTCTGACCCGCGCACACGCGCCTGGCCGGGGCCTCACTCCCTACGGGACGACCTGCCCAGAGAGGAAGGTGACAGCTGCGGAGTCGGGGAAGAACAGGGAGTGCTGTGCTCGGGGCAGACACACCTTCCTCTCCCCAAATCGCTAGTGTCCAACAATCAGGACTCCATCCCACGCAAAATTCCAAACTGGGTGTTTTATCATCACTGACCTGCACCGAGATGCTCACCGCCCAGCTGCTCCGTCTTCAATCTCTCCTTCTAAGTATAGTACTAATCAATTTTTCCTTTCTCCCAGCTTATAAGAAGCCATAAGTTTCCTTCAATTCTATTAAAGCTGTGATAAGAAAAAAACATCTGGCATACTACTTTAAACTAAAACGTTAAGGATTGAAACTATAATTCCCCAGAACATTTTTACTTGACAGTTACCTTCATTATTCTGACCAACAACATGGAAATACCACCCACAACGGGAGGTATTTTTTAGCAGAAAGCTTTCTTTGCGCCTCAGATCACATGTAAGACCCACCTGGTGAAAACATCCACTTGTAAAGTAATAAATTTGGCGAAAGCATATATTTATTTTGGTTCACTGTGAATCTGATATACTGGAAAATGACTAGCTGGAGGGTCTTGAGCCAGCTTCTTACACATCAGGTCCTGATTCTAACATGCCTGCCCCGCAGGGCTGAGGCAGGGGTCAGAGGTGACGTGCATCAGGTCCTGATTCTAACATGCCTGCCCCGCAGGGCTGAGGCAGGGGTCAGAGGTGACGTGCATCAGGTCCTGATTCTAACATGCGTGCCCCGCAGGGCTGAGGCAGGGGTCAGAGGTGACGTGCACAGCCTCACACGGGGCAGGTACCCGTAACTGGCGGTTATCACCATAAACAGGACGTCTAAGAAAGAGCTTAGAATTTAATGTGTAGAACATGTAGGAGAAGGCTTTAAAAGAACAGTATTTCTGTTTGCATTATGGAAAATGAAGAAAAAGGAAACGTGCGCAAAGAAATTCTTCTGGTTGTGGAAGTGGAAAGACAGAGCCTGTGTGTGTCCCTGTCTCTCACACGGGCAAACACACACATACACAGGCACCTGCCGGAAAGTACCAGACCGCTCTGTGCTAGTGAATTTGCAGCTTATTGAGTTATCAAAATTCACAATATTTTAACTGTCCTATTTAATACAAGGCTTCTAAAAAAACCTCAGAAATGCAGTTGCCATTACAATCGTGTGTTGTGGTAGAGGCTGGGAGCACGAATAACCTGACGTTATAAGAAAATTTTCGTGTATGTGCTTCCGTGCATTTTTCTGTGAAGGTCTATAAGCCTCAGCGCCCCAGAGTGCTCTGGACTAGTAAGTCCAACTAAGACGGTAACGACCCATCCAACTGCTCCAAGCACCTCCAGACTCTTTCCTCCACGCTCTCGTTGTGCGCACCCCTACCAGGGATACAGGACAGGAGACTGAACCCACCCACGTTATGTAATCATTTTACACTAAGCTAAGCTTCCTAAAGGGTCCGCCACGCCCCCACCCCGTCTGCACAGCGCTGTCATCAGGCACACCGTCACCTCCAGGGGATGCTACCACTGACGCGACCACCTGATCTAACATAAAACTCTCATCTTCTCACCTGTGCGACTGAGAAAACCGCGTGCGTCTTTCCAACTGGTTTGGCCAACCTACCGCTGTGGCATCTCAAGGCTGAGAGAAGGGGCTGACAAAGCCAGAGTGATGGGGGGCAGGGGGAGGTCTCCTGCCTCAACAAACAGCCCCTCAGCCTCTCCAGTAAGTTTCAACTGTGAACCCGCATTCTGGAATATGACCCTGTGGGGTGGATTAAAAAGGCTGAGTTTAAGGATCATTTTCTGGACTTCGGAATTGAGGTTCAGTAAGATTAACTGCCCCCCCCAAACAAGCAAAAATACCTAAAGTGAGGGGACTCTGCTCTGGCCACTCGGCTCTGTTAACTTTAATTAGAACAAATTATTTTTGGTGTCCTGGATAGAGAGGATGCTTAATGATGTACAATCGCTAACCCTTAAAGGCTGCACATCGTTAAAAAGTATTTTACGAAAAGAGGGAAAGTAAGTTGTATTGAAAATCCTCATCTTTGCAGAGAATTGCCAAAATAAATAATTATTTTTAAAGCTATATTTGAGGTATATATTGAAGACTAACATTGAATAATAACTTATTTTTTTGCCCTTTTTTCTTATCTCAGCGTATCCTCAACAACTCATTTATGAATGGGAAAAAAATGAGGCTCTAAATCCTAACAAAGTGATGTCTCTTGCAGGAATAGAAAAATCCATCCTCAAATTCATAGCAACTTCAAGGAACCCCACAAAGCCAAAACAATTTTGAAAAAGATGAAGTTGGAGGTCTCACACTTCCTGATTTCAAAACTTACTACAAAGTTCCAGTAATCTAAATAGTGCAGTGCTGGCATAAGGACAGACACACAGACCAATGGAAGAGAACGGAGGGCCTGGGAATAAACCCTCACAAATATGGTCAAATGATTTTCAACAAGGGTGCCAAGGCCACTCAATGGGGAAAGTGCAGTCTTTTCAACAAATGGTGTTGGGGAAAATGTATATCCACACGCAAAAGACTGAAGTTGGACTCTTAATCTCATACTATAAACAGAAATTAACTCCAAATAGCCCAAATAAAACTCTTAGAAGAAAATATAGGAGAAAAACTTCATGACAGTAGCTTTGGTTATGATTTATTGGATATGACACCACAAGCACAGGCAACAAAAGTAAAAACAGACAATGGGAACTACACCATCATTATAAACTTCTGTGCATCAAAGGACACAATCAACAGAGTGAAAAGGCCACCTACAGAATGGGAGAAAATATTTGAAAATCACGTATCTGATAAGGAGTTCATATCTAGAATCTATAAAAAACTCACACAACTCAACAACAGAAACCAACCAGATTAAGTGGGTATAGAGGGGAAAAGACTGGAAGACAGAAGTGAAGTGGGGCAAAGAGGACAAAGTAGGCAGAACCACAGGAAGAAAAGGAGGAAGGGGAAATTCCAAGAACATTTAAAAATACTTTCTGCTTTGCTGGAAGAGACGTGTGCACTGTGGTGGATCTCGCCCGCAGAGGAGCTGAGGTCCGTGGAAATTCCCATGTAAGGACGCCTGCTTGTGGCTGTTTCCGCAGGCGGACGCTACAGCTGCTCATCTGAGTAAGGCATTAGGCATCTGGAGGAAAAGATTCTTTGGCACCAGTGTCCATATATACATTAAAGGCTGTGGTTTCCATTCTTAATGGCCAGTAGATTTGCCAAGACAAGTCATGCCGCCCAAGTATGTGGTTCAGCGCCTGGCAGTCAAGGTCTCACAGTTTTCCTGTGGTCACTGCTGGCAGTGGAGACTGAGGCCGCGTGACTTTACTGCTCTCCACGAACGGCCCCTCAGTCAGGAACGTGCTCACACGTGCGGTGACGTTCTGCCATCCGTAAATGGGACCTTTCTATCTCAGGCGAAGCTGCTTCCTGCCCACCCAGAATCCCTCCCAAGGGCTTCAAACAGAGCTCTACGTTTAGATGAGTCTCAGTAACCTCTCCTTAGGTCTACGCTGTGCAGCTTGGTAGCTACCAGCCACACACAGCAACTCAGGGGAGGCGAGTCCAAACTGAGGCATGCTGTAAGTGTAAAGTACATTCAGGATTCCAAAGATTTAGTTCCCCAAAGCCTAAAGCATCTCAGTAATTGTTAATGTGACCACAGGATGTATATAGTTGGGACACGATAATAGTTTGGCCTTTTGAGTTAAACCTAACATATTATTCAAGTTAGTTTCACCTGTTCCTTTCTGCACGTGGCTGCTAGGAAAACTTAAACTACACAGTGGCCGTGGCTCACGTGACATGTTATTGGACAGGCCGTTCTAGATAAGGTCACAGGCCCCGTTTAAGGAATCAAGAAGTGTGGCCCAGAAATCATCCTGAGGCCAAGGCACTGAAAACTCAGGCGACCCCGTCCAAACTCAGGGTAACAGGAGCCTTTGATTCCTTTCACTGTAACCGCACGGCCCGGGGTGGGGCTGGGAGGGCAGCCTGGGCTGGGACCCCTACCCTCATCAGCTGGGGCAGGTTCGACTCCGGCCGTAACGCGCGCACATGAAGCTCCCTCGGGGGTTGCCAAGGACTAGAACCAAAGGAAAGCATTTCCACAGTCAGCATGGGGAAGCGCGTTCTCAGTAAGGGTGCTGCCCTTTCCTTTAAGGTCTTAGAAATCCTGTGGACACGCTCAGTGGCTGATTCAGTCACCCCGGGGTTAGTCAGAGAGCCTGGATCCTGAGTCTCTTTTTTCCTTCCTCTCCACTCCAACCACGTCCATGGAATTCAGCCTCACAGGGCAGGGCGTGTGCAAAGCTTCCCGGGCGAACCCATCCCCTCCCACAGCTGCACTGCCGGCTCCGGTCCTCCGTCAGCTTCTCCCACCTCCTCGCGCTGGTCCATGAACTCACAAATCAGTACAATTAACTCCAAACTTCTGGTGGCGGCTCATGTTCTCCTTAGGACCGTTATTAATAACTGGCTGCTACCGCCCACATTTAAGTGTAGCTCTGCCATAACTGTAGCTACTTCCTGCCCACGCCTGCAGTCTCCTAAGACGCATGGATACGTCTTTTATTCACCACAGGGTCTGATCAGATGCACCACAAATGAAGACCTTTACAGTGGCCTGAGAAATAAGTAAAGTCAGACTCAACACTGACTTTCAATTACTGGCCAGGCCAATCAGGATTACAAGGAACGAAAAGCACCCTGACTAAGATATCCTGACTTGGCAGTCTGGACTTTATTTCTGGCTGGTTTGTGGAAAAGCCGCTTTTATGATTTCCTTGCAGCTGTTGCTAGCAACGTGCTGGGCTGGCAGCCCTGACTGGATTTCCTGCTTCGGTGATGCCATTTTCTGTTTTTTTTTTTTTTTTTTTTTGCGGTTCGCGGGCCTCTCACTGTTGTGGCCTCTCCCGTTGCGGAGCGCAGGCTCCGGACGCGCAGGCTCAGCGGCCATGGCTCACGGGCCCAGCCGCTCTGCGGCATGTGGGATCTTCCCGGACTGGGGCACGAACCCGTGTCCCCTGCATCGGCAGACGGACTCTCAGCCACTGCGCCACCAGGGAAGCCCCTTGCTATTTTTTTTTTTCGATGATGCCATTCTCTTATTCTCCACCCAACTTTCCCCAAATATTCACCATCACTTATTACGAGTGCCAACCCTTCTGAAGGTCTGGCTTAAGGAAGCTCACTGTGCGTGGATCCCTCCCAAAAGGACAGCAAGGTCAGGTCGGGGCAGGGGGAGTGGAGGGGGAACTGCAGGATTGCCCCCCAACCACGCCCCTTTAGAGAAGGTGGAGGAGGGGCAGGGCAGAGGCAGGAAGGGGAAGGGAAGAGAGGGGAGAAGACTGAAGGAGGAAAAGGCCAAAGGAAGAAAGAGAAGGTCTGTGCAGCAGCGGTCGGGCTGCGGAGGCTCTGAAGAGGAGAGATTCTCAGGTGCTAAACAGAACGCGGTTCCTTCCAACCCTGAGACATGCTCAAATGGTGCAGAGTAGGGCTTCCCTGGTGGCGCAGTGGTTGAGAGTCCGCCTGCCGATGCAGCGAACACGGGTTTGTGCCCCGGTCTGGGAGGATCCCACATGCCGCGGAGCGGCTGGGCCCGTGAGCCATGGCCGCTGAGCCTGCACGTCGGGAGCCTGTGCTCCGCAACGGGAGAGGCCACGACAGTGAGAGGCCCGCGTACCGCCAAAAAAAAAAAAAAAAAATTCATGTAATAAAATGCCAAAAAGCATCCCTAAGGTCTTTTATAGAAAAAGTCTCTGCAGGACCATAAACTCTATGGCACTGAACATTATCAAGGTTGTTAATATTTTCTCTGCAAACATAGAGTATAACCTCCCTTTCTCACCCACCCTTGCTGTGAAACCCATAAAACATACAGTTGCTTTTACAGACATTTGACAATACACACCCACAGGAAGTAACAGCCACATCGTTGCCCTCTGCAGCAAGAAGCAGACATTAGCACGGCCAAAGGCTACTAGGAGACCATTCTGCTACTGTACTTGCAAGTTTAGACCAGTGTCTTTGAGGTTTGCTTTCAAATGACTGAGAAGGACAGGTCAGGGGGGAAACAAACCCAGAAACACAGCAGAAGCCTGCGACTGGCTGCTCTGGGCCGTCACCTCCACTGCTCTGGAGGCCACTGCCCATCTTCTCCCCTGCACACGCATGGCCACACCTCTGCAAAGAGGTCCTTACCTGCTGCCTCCAGACTCAGGAATGGGGGACCCCTCTCTGTGCGTCTGCCCTTACCCGCTTCATTTATCAGGGCTCCAGAAGCTGGGTTCCCATCACAGCGAGCTATCTTTAAAGCTCCTGTTTCCTACACTGCACAGAACTTCCTCATCTCTACTCAGTGTCTGTTGCCCCGAACTATATTTAAGCTGATGAAGCCACATCAGGGTTCTTCCTGCACGCAGTCGAGCCACGTGACAGTGTTACACGATAACCCCGCAGCCCTGAAGCAAGACAACACCCCCAGTGTCACAACTCACATCCTGTTGGCTTGTTTTACATACTTTACTAAGTCAAGAAGTTCATCCACAAACTTACTGAAAGCGCTTGTAATATGCAGGAAAATATTGAGGAAAATAAATAATAACTGGTCAGCACGCAAGGAGCTGAACCCCTCTGGGTCTTGACGACACCTTCACATGTGAACTGACCGAGCATCTCTGAAGCCTTCTCTGGCACATCAGGTCAAGCAGCTGGTCTTTATTCATCTTTCTGGTGATGTGGCCCAACCCAGAGCCAGGCGGCCGCCCTCTGTCAGGCCAAGCGGTGGAAACTGCTCCTTCTGTCCTGGCTGACTCACAGCCAGGGCTGCCTCGTGCCAAGTTTCCACGGAAGAATAAAGGGGTCTTTGCTGGAGATGCAGGAAGAACTCGGGAGCCACTAGGTCAACCTTTCTGCAAGAACACGGCTTCCCCACCGGGATTCACCTTAACCGCCTCCTTTACTACAGAGCAGATTCCTGGGTTACAGGCCCTGAGGCTAATCTTTGAAAACAAGAAAACAACCCATGGCCTCTGCTTGTCCTCCAGCATGGCAGGCCCCTTGCAGGGCATCTGACCTCAGGGGGTCTGGCGCCTAGTAGGCAAGCCAGAGCAGAGAAAGCTCTGAGATTCGGGGCTCAGCCCTGAGCTTCACCCTGACCCTCAGGACTGGTGGGGATTTCTCACACGATACACGCACAGTAAACTTCCAGCCAGGATCTTCCTCTGGGGCCTTCCCTGGTGGCGCAGTGGTTAAGAATCCGCCTGCCAATGCAGGGGACACGGTTTCGAGCCCTGGTCTGGGAAGATCCCATGCACCGCAACCAAGAGTAGCCCCCGCTCGCCGCAACTACAGAAAGCCCATGAGCAGCAACGAAGACCCAACGCAGCCAAAAATAAAATATTAAATAAATAAATAAACCTTAAACAACAAAAAAGGGAGAATCTTCCTCTGGCCTTGATTTTTATGCCCTTTCAGGAAGCGGGCAGTGCAGGCCAGTCTGTGGGGAGAGACAGGCCCTCGTCCCCAATCCCTGCCCCAGACACAAACCCTGGGAAGCAGCCAGGATCTCTCTCAGGAGGAGAACAGAACGGAAGTCTCAGGAGCTGCAGCCCCAGGATGTGGAATTCTCCCTAAGAATGTAGCTTATGCCGCTGCAGTTAACACCCAAGAGGGGAACGCTCACATCTTGGCCCCATTCGTGACTGATCACAGGCACCGCAAAGGACACCCACAGGGTGTGTGGGCAGGGTGTCCAGACGGCCACCTGGAGCCCCTCCTCCTTTCCAGATGGTTCTCTAAGGGCAGCCCAGTCGTTCTCCAACTCTCTGCCGTCAGGAGACACCTCTTACCTTTTAAAAGACAAAACCAGGAGGCCGTTCTCAATCCTTCCCTCATGTTTGACTTTATAAACAAGGCTCCCCAGCAAGTCCCAACTCGATTCCCTCAGCCTCCAGACGGTCCCGCCCGCATCAGGGTCACCCATCACTGTCTCCTGCAGGACCCCTTCCACTCCCGCCTTTAGGAGAGAGAAGCCCCCTTTCTGGCCCCACTGTCTCCCCGTGACCCCCATCCTCACGGCTCTACTACCTCCTCTGCGCCAGCAACGCCAACCAGACCCCCCCAACTTCACAGTCAGGCACCAAACTGTCTGCGGGCTACTTCTACGCGACATCCTCACCAGCAACTCAAAGCCCGGAGGATTAAATGAAACTGCCCGCGCCGGCGCCTGCACCCTCCGGGTGAGCCTCCTGTGGCCCGGCCATGCGCTCCAGCCACTAGCCGGTGAGCTCCCGGCCACCCGTGCCTTCCTGTCCTCAGACCCCCCCCCCCCCACTTCTGCTCAGTCTGGCTCCTGAGCAGTTTTCCCATTTCTTCTCTCCTACGTCACCGTTGTTGGACCCCTGCTGCCCGCCTGGCCTGCGATTCCCGGGTGCCCGGATCGCGTGCCCGGCCGGTACCTGTGATCAACCCCCAGAGACCCGGCCAGCAAGGACTCCCCAGGAAGTGGGTCCCTAACCAACCGGCTCCGCTCAGCACGGAAGCTCACCTGCAGCCCCTGGCCCACCCCGCCCCCATCCTCTTCTCTGGACACTCCCGCCACTCAGGCAGTGCAGCCCGGCAGCTGCACACGCGCGCGCGCACACACACACACGCGCACACGCACAGACACACACAGGCACGCGGTGCGGGGGGCTGCAGCGCACACTGGACTCTCGGCCAGGAAGATCCTCCCCACGTGCCCTCACCGACATCCCTGCACACGGCGGGGGCACCGGGTTCGCAGGACCCCGACCCTCGCGCTTCTGCTGCACGGCTTCCTTTCCTGCGCTCCGGGGAGCTGGACTCCCGCCCGTCCAGGCCCTGGGCCCATGCCTGGCACACACTGGGCACTTGGCAAAGTTCAACGAAACCGAGCCTGTAGGAGGGGTGGCGGTTTGAACCTCTTGCATGAGGACGGTGGTGCAGGTGGAAATTCCAGACTCCTTACGGCCCCCAGGGAGAAGCGTCAGAAGACAGCCGCGGAGGTCAGAGCACAGCCGCCACGTTAAAGCCTGGTTCTCAAGAACAGGATGCCTCTCAGAGCGGGGACAGGGCTGTCACCCTGGAGCTGGACAGGGGCTGCAGCGCACAGCGGTGCCTGGTACACCCGCAGGCGGACAGCAAACAGGGAGGCCCACAGCCGAGGCCCAGCATCCTCCACCAGGTGGAGCTTCCGCTCCGTGTCACCCCTGCCTCAGGCTGGACGCCTGGTAACGGGACCCGTCTTCTCCGTCTGGCCGCGGCCAAGCTTGTGTTTTCCTTGGCAGGCCTCACACAGACAGAAAGCAGTCAGGTTAAATGCCTTCCACGGGGTACCCCTGAGTGCACATGGATCGCGTTCCATGTCCTTGCATGTCTTTCCCTCTCTGCCTTTTAAAAACTCTGGAGTAATTTCACCCAACTTGTTTTACTCAATCTATCAAGTGCTACTGAATCTCTCCATCTTTAAATACTCTTCTTAATCCTGACTATGAAACCGATTTATAACCCCCCAAATCTGTCATATTCATCCCTATATAAGCTTTCCCTGAGGTCTCTGCTCTATTTCACTGGAAAAAATATTAGTTTGCTTTACCAGCCATCTCTCATTTAAAAACAAAAAAACAAAACAAAACAAAAACCTTTCCAACAGATTGTAATCAATGTCTTAAAGGCTTTGAGCTTCTAAATAGGATAAAAAAGAAATTAATACCACTTATGAGAGTAAAGATTAAAGTAAAATCCAAGCAAACTTTGCTTCACTCAATTGACAAATCTCAGGGCATTCCCAGAAAACTTAGTGTTAATTAAAACTGTGTAAAAGTACTCTGTGATTATATCTAAGATAAAAGTATGTGCTATGCTCAGAGAATTATAAAAACGTTTTTCCCCTTTTTGTTTTAACTTGAACCACAGTCCTGTGGATGCAAACTTTGTGACATCCAGCATCGCTGACATTATCCTGCATCCCTGGCCCCATCCAGCATCCCTGATCCCATCCAGCATCCCCGATCCCATCCAGCAACCCCGATCCCATCCAGCAACCCTGGCCCTAGCCAACTCCATATCTACATGCCCCAAACCATCAAGGTAACAAAAAATGCCCACAAGTTCCCAGTGGCTCCTTAGGGAACAGCTCTAGCCCCACTGAGAACTACTGACCTGGAGGATTTTTGAGGCCATCAAGCTACCTAACGGCAAAAGCGCTGACTATCTGAGGGACCCTCTGTTGCAGGCCTCCCCTCCACCCCAACCCCCTGCTCTGCCTGCCCCTCCCCCACTGAGTGCAGACGAACGTCTCACTGGCCTCGGCCCAGTCCCTCTGCCCCCTGAGGCAGGTGTCCTGTTAGTGTCGCCCTGCAGTTTCTCCTGTCCTGTTGGCACCTCTTTGGGGCTGGGTTTGGCTACAGACTCAAGAATGTTGTATCCCACATTATCCAAGCAGCCCCCCTGACTCTCAGGAAAGACTAAACCCTGGGGACTCAGATTCTGACTTCTCGATAGTCATTACAGATCAAAACATACAATTCTTTAGAGGAAAGAGGGCCTAAGAGGAAAAGGGAGCACAGGAGGGCGCAGCTGCACTGCCCCGCCCACAGGTCAGCGTCCTGTCCAGACCCTCAGCCCCACGACGGCAGGACCATGAGGCCGCGGCGGAACAAAGTCCCCGACAAACTACCCGGAGGGAAGGGGAGAGCTGAGGACATCGGGATGGCTACAAGGCCGGGAACAGAGAGGGAACCATGCTGGGTGGGCGTGAGTGCGGAGCCAGGCCTGGCCGCACAGGCGTCGGGCCAAGCTTGCTGCCTCCTGTTGCCCCTGTCTGAAGAAAGCTTAGTTCCCGTTTTTATCCTATGTCTGCAAATGTATTAAAAAAAAAAGGGAGGCATGGGTGTGGTTGGGGGAGGGGTGAGGAGGCCAAGCACAGAGGATCTGGGGGCAATAAAAACGCTCTGCATGCAGAGGCCATAACGGTGGATGCACGTCATTACACATTTCTCAAAAGCCACAGCACGTACCACGCCAAGAGTGAACCCTAACGTAAACTAGGGACCATGATCTATCAAGGTGGGTTCATCAATTATAATAAATGCACCATCGGGGGGGAGTCTGGGCGGGGGGGCAGGGGGTGTATGGGAAATCTCTGCGCCTGCCCCTCAACTTTGCTGTGACCCTAAAACTACACTAAAAAATAAAGTCTTTAAGAAAAATTAGCAAGGCTGTAAAAACTGAATGATACTCAAGTAGTCCCCAACTCAAGCATCAAAAATTTGAAGCCAATTCTGTTTACAATTTTGCCATTTCCACAGGAGCCATATCATAAATCTCATTAATAAAATCATGACCAACCCACAAAAGCTTGCTCAAGTCCAAACTGTAGCTGAAAAGGGAGACGGCATAGCAGCAATCCAGGGATGATCACTTCGGACAAATTATGTCACACTCCTCGTCTGTAACACAGGTATGGGAATACCCGCCATGGGAATTTCATGTGGTGTTCAAGTTCAAGTGAGAAAGTTACACCCGACAGTCATGAGTGACAACCCCCCCGAACCCAATCTGGGGCCGAGTGACAGGCAGAGGGGAGTCCAGGGTTCAGCAGCCTGGACCATGGGTACAGGGTCTGTGTGGAAGGGGGGGTCCTGGGCAGTGGGAGAGGGGCCAGAGGGAAAAGAGCCCCCAGCCAGGGCGCCTGTCGACACAGAGGAGAGGCGTCTGCTAAGTACGGGTCGTGGTGAGCAGGGAGCGCCTTACACAGCCCGTCACTGCCAAGTGCACATGCAAGAGCAACACCAAAAGGTTTCCAGAGCTTCAATCATCTGTTCTCCTGTGAAAAGTCTCTCCCTGATGTTATCTAGCTTTCTACGGCCCCTAGAGAAAGTTCATCCACTTAAAAATGGAAATTCAACCACAAAATTCATGTATTCTCTACCCTTAGGAAAAAGATATTCAAAGCCTTGGAAAATATCCAGACCTAATCCAAAGCAAAGTCCACAAAGAGAGCGGACTTTCAGCCTAATTCCCTGACACACGTAAACTGCACTCCCAGATGGATTTCCACTGTATTTGGATTCAGGCATCTTTTAAACCAGGAGCATGGAGACTGAATAAAGACTTTAAAGCATGATAAAAAAAAAAAAAGCCAAATTTGAGTTCAAACCCAGATCAGCCACCTACTACCTGGGAGAAAGGTCTTTAACTTCACTGAGCTTCTCAAAAACCTCTGGGAGCCTCACCATCACTGCTGGCTTTGATGGTGGTGGTGGTGGGGTCTCTCCTCTGCCCCTTCGTATCTTTGCTCAGAGGTCATGGCGGTGAAACCTTCCGCGACCTCCCACCCCAGACCTTCCTCTAACTTACGTCTCTACCCATCACTTATCACCATCTAATGCGTCTCATTTGTTTGGTTATGATCTCTCCCCACAACAAAGACATAAGCCCCCTGAGTATGGGGAGTTTCATCTGCTCTACTTCCTGCTGTATCCCCAGAGACTGGGACATATCTGGCCCAGGGTGAGGTTTCAGACATATTTAACTGAATATGTGAATTCAAGTGAATTAATTCACCCCTCCGCTGAGAATCATACACTGTGTAATCAAACAGAATTTTATTCCAGAGATGTAAGGATGGTTCAATATCAGGAAATCAATCAATGTGATACAGCACATTAACAAAATGAAGAATAAATATCATATGACCATCTCAGTAGATGCAGGGAAAGCCTTTGAGAAAATTCAGCATCTATTCATGAAAAAGAACCTCTCAACAAAGTGGGTACGGAGGGAACATACCTCAACATAATAAAGGCTGTACATGACAATCCCATAGCTAACATCATAAAAATAAAAATGTTTTGCACACTGACCGGCACACAGTAAGTACTCAACTATTGTTAGTTTCCTTTCAGTTCCCAAGTCAAGATAATTGGCCAACAGCTGCTGAACACTCCAAGTGGGAAACTCTAACAGCATGGTCAAAAGATCACTCTACCCAGTGAAACAAACAGGAAAAGCAGAGTTGCCTATCACAGTACTACTCAGTGTAGCTGCGACCGTGAGAGTTTCTTTTCAACCTACAATGAGATCAGCGCAGAAGTTGAGAACAGGTATAAAGTTACTAATTTGACAGAGAAATTTCACATCTTCTGAATCTAAAAAGAAAAAACTTGAGATTTGTACTCATATGATTTTTTTTCACTTCATTTTTCTAGTAACCCATTTTTATTGTCTTTTACAGAAGCATCGGTCCACAATGGACCGGAATTTTTTTTTTTTTTAAAGAAAAGCCTCACCCTTCACTACAGTCTGGAAAGCACTGGTCACGCACACCTGCCGGGGCCCAGGAAGCCGCAGAGAACCAGCAAAGCTCGCTCGCACTGCATGTGCGGAACTGCAGATCGGGCCGGGCTCTAGGCCAAGAGAGGATGGACGAGGGGCGGGCGGAGACGTAGGCTCGGCCAGGAGCTGCCTCTGGGGTCCAGGCGGGTTCCAGAACATAAGAGAATTCCCTAAGACAATGTTTCTCAGATTCTCCTATGACTGCAGTGGCAAAGGAATCAGAGGCCCGGGGGGAGAGGATGACAAAGGAGCACGAGGGGCCTTGGGGCTGATGGGCTGCAGGGAACCACCCTGTTGGCAGAGATGACGTCACGAGGAAAAACTGACAGTGTGAAGCTCAGTACACAGCTTACGTGCGCCAGTTACACCCCAGTACAGGGAAATTCCTGGAAGGCGAAGGAGAGACATAAGGCACAGAAGATGGATGCGAAGTCAGGTCAGGATGAACAGGCTGCAGTTCCTCAAGTCCTCCGTCCCCAGCAGCTCTGATGGGCC
This sequence comes from Orcinus orca, assembly GCF_937001465.1. Taxonomy (NCBI): domain Eukaryota; kingdom Metazoa; phylum Chordata; class Mammalia; order Artiodactyla; family Delphinidae; genus Orcinus; species Orcinus orca. The sequence continues at coordinate 926,136 of NC_064571.1, forward strand.
ACGTGCAGCACCGCCAGCACGCAGACATGAGCTGCAGCGCACTCGCTGCTCGTGTGTCTGTGTCTCATCACGGTTTTGCACCCGCTGCACTAAATTCACACTGTCCGGGAGAACTTCACCCTTTACCCACCTTTTCTAACAGGTAAGGGTCAGTGGTGACCCTACAGGTGACCCTGTAGGTTAAGGGTCCTTAACCTACAGGCAGGCTGTTGGTCGGATCTGGCCGAGCTCCCGAAGGACACACGACTCCGAGGGAGACCTTCCCCGTCGGCCACTTGCAGAACTGTCTCTGGGCTGTCTGCCCCTCCACCCCCGGAGCAGCTCCCCCAGATGAGGACTTGAGCCCACACCTCTGTGTGTGTACCTTCTCATCATACAGGATTATGTGTCAAATGCGCAAAGCTAAAGAGCGAGAGCCTTCCAAGAAAGAGCAGATGAAATGTTTGAGGTTCACTGTCTAAAACAGTGGTCACTCTCTTTTACCACCGGCTGGGAGCGTTTCCGGAACGTCACGTGAGGCTGCTTCGGTCCCTCCTGAACGCGACCCCAGAGGAAGGTATCACAGCGTCTCCGTGGGACTGCACTGCCCACCTGGCGTCAGTCGTGTGGGGATGAGCGACTACAGCCGTCCGTGTCTATTTTCGGGGGTATCCACACTGTTTGCAAACAGCTCCAAGACAACATCCAGAATAGTGGAACAGGGATGAAACGTGGCTCAAGACACTTCTCAGTTACCATCCGCCCCATGGGACCCACAGAAGTCCTGCTACTTCCACACAAGACGCAATGTGGTCGAGGACCTAGACCCATAAACTACATAGTAATTCACCCCAGCCTTAAAAGACCTCTCTCTTCCTGCAGATAACCTCCAAAGACTATCTAAAAAGACCACCTTGGGCTTCCCTGGTGGCGCAGTGGTTGAGAGTCCACTTGCCGATGCAGGAGACACGGGTTCGTGCCCTGGTCCGGGAAGATCCCACATGCTGCGGAGCGGCTGGGCCTGTGAGCCATGGCCGCTGAGCCTGCGCGTCCAGAGCCTGTGCTCCGGAGAGGCCACTGTGGGAGAGGCCTGCGTACCACAAAAAAAAAAAAAAGGGAAATGCCAGAACAACAGAGGCATTGAGCACTATAAAAACATGAGCAAGCTCTGCTGGGCTGTTAGAACGGAGCCTACAGTCCAAGGGAGGGAAGGGTAAACACTTGTACATCTGTGATTACCTGCCAGTAGACATCAGGGACGCTGCAGCAAGAATGCCCACAATGACCTTCCTCTCGCTCCTGAACCTGCAATGTCTCAGGTGTCTAACACTCCAAGGTCATTTCTCTTTGCTGGTAAGTGTTAACATCTAATGGTCCAAGGTCATCTCTCTTTGCTGGAAAGCATTACTATCTAACAGTCCAAGGTCATCTCTCTTTGCTGGAAACTGTTAATAGAGCAGTAGGATCTTGTATTTTACGTCTTTATTTCATTAGACATTCAGCCCTTTGTTTTTCGTGCGTCATAAAGATGCTGGGTTTGCTGCAAGAAATAAATCAATTCTTTCTCAAACACACACACAAAGTTGGGTACCTTGACATCGAAAATCTCATGAAGCATTTTACACTTCAAACTTTGAAACTTTAACTTACAGAAACTGCCTATTCTCTAATTTTGATTAAAGAGGGTAATATATATGAATCTGACACTATGTCCAACATGTTATAAAAAGGTCAGTTCATGAGTCCCGTGTTAAAACTGTTAAGTCCTTGCAATCAACGAGAAAAACATGGTCCCAAGAAGAAAGGCACAGGTTCACCTTGTAATCTGTTTCTAAATATAAATAACTCATTTTTTAAAATAAATTTATTTATTTATTTATTTATTTATTTATATTTTTGGCTGCCTTGGGTCTTTGTTGTGGTGCATGGGCTTCTCATTGCTGTGGTTTCACTTGTTGCAGAGCACAGGCTCTAGGCGCATGGGCTTCAGTAGCTGCAGCACACGGGCTCAGTAGTTGTGGCTCGTGGGCTCTAGAGCACAGGCTCAGTAGTTGTGGCGCACGGGCTTAGTTGCTCCCAGACCAGGGCTCGAACCCTTGTCCCCTGCATTGACAGGTGGATTCTTAACCACTGCGCCACCAGGGAAGTCCCAACAACTCATTTTTAAAAAGACTCAAGTTTTTAACACTTTGGCTATTCCTCAAAAAGTTAAACACAGAATAACCATATAATCCAGCAATTCCACTCCTAAGTATATAGTCAAAAGAATTCAAAGCAGGGACTCAAACAGACATTTGCACACCCATGTTCACGGCAGCATTACTCACTAAAGCCAAAAAGTGGAAGCAACCCACGTGTCCAAAACAGGTAAACGGATAAACAAAATGTGATCCACACATACAATGGAATGTAGTTCAGCTACAAAAGGAAGGAAATCCTGACACCTGCTACGACGTGACGAGCCTGGAGGACATTGTGCTCAGTGACATAAGCCAAACACTAAAAGACAGATCCTGTGGGACTCCACTTACACGAGTTCCCCAGAGTCATCAGATTCGTACAGACAGAAAGTAGGACAGAGCTCCCAGCGGCCAGAGGCAGGGGCACAGGAGTTAGCGTTTAACAGGGACAGGGTTTGTTTGGGATGACAAAAAGTTCTGGGGGGCTTCCCTGGTGGTGCAGTGGTTGAGTCCGCCTGCCGATGCAGGTGACGCGGGTTCGTGCCCCCGTCCGGGAAGATCCCACATGCCGCGGAGCGGCTGGGCCCATGAGCCATGGCCGCTGAGCCTGCACGTCCGGAGCCTGTGCTCTGTAATGGGAGAGGCCACAAAGTGAGAGGCCCGCGTACCGCAAAAAAAAAAAAAAAAAAAAGTTCTGGAAATAGTGGTAATGGCTGCACACGTTTGGGGTTTTTTTTAGTTGTAGTATAGTTGACATATAACATTATTTTCGATTCAGGTTTACAACATAACGGTTTGACATTCGTCTACACTAAGAATTGATCTCCACAATAAAACTAGTTACCATCCATCACCATACAAAGTTACAAAATTTTCTTTCTTGTGATGAGGACTTTCAAGATCGACTCTCTTAGCAGCGTTCAAATACACAGAACACCATTATGAACTATAGTCACCATGCTGTGCATGACATCCCCCAGACTTACGTATTTCCTAAGTGCAAGTCTGTACCTTTTGACCCCCTTCACCCATTTTGCCCAACCCCCCCCCACTTCTGGCAATGACCAATCTGTTCTCTGTATCCGTGAGTTTCGTTTTGTTTTGTTTGATGATTTTTTTTTGTTTTTTTTGGATTCCACATAAGTGAGATCATTTGTCTTTCTGTGTGACTTATTTCACTTAGCATGACACCCTCCAGATCCATCCCTGTTGCTGCAAATGACATTATATCATTCTTTTTTATGGCTGAGTGATATTCCACTGCATACATACCACATCTTCTTTATCCATTCATCTGTCGATGGACACTTAGGTTGTTGGTGCCCTTTCTTCTCAGCTTAAAGAAGTCCCTTTAACATTTCCTACAAGCTCTTTCCTACTTCCTGAAGAAGTCCATTTAACATTTCCTACAAGGTCATGACACCATCCAGATCCATCCTTGTTGCTGCAAATGACATTATTTCATTCTTTTTTATGGCTGAGTAATATTCCACTGCATTCACACCACAACTTCTTTATCCATTCATCTGTCGATGGACACTTAGGTTGTTGGTGCCCTTTTTTCTCAGCTTAAAGAAGTCCCTTTAACATTTCCTACAAGGTCAGTGTAGTGTTGATGAACTCTTCAGCTCTTGTGTCTGGAAAACTCTTTATCTCTCCCACAAATCCAAATAATCGAGCTGAGTAAAGCATTCTTGGTTGGAAGGTCTTTCCTTTCATCACTTCAAATACGTCAAGCCACTCCCTTCTGGGCTGTAAGGTTTCTGCTGAAAAAATCTGACGAACTTAACAGTTCTGAACTGTACACCTAAAAATGGTTAAATGGTAAATTTTACATTATGTATGTTTTAGCACCATAAAGAAAAAACAAAAGCAATTAGAAATGAGAAATAAACTGGGGGAAAAAAGGAGTCCAGTTTTCAAAGCGTTTTCACCTCCACCATTTCATTATTCTTCTTCTCATTTTACAAATGAAAAACTGAGGTGCAAACACCAAATCAGGGCAAAGCACGGATCAGCTCCCCAGCCAGTGGGCTCTGCAGCCCGGTGCTTGCCCCCTCTCAGGACAGCCTTCTCATTCTTCTTACTCCCCCTCTCTCCACCAACCTTCAACTGAACAATTTAATGACCACCCGGGGGTAAAAGCATTACTCATAAGACTAAGAGAAAAACCTGTGACCATCTGAAAAAGTGGGTATTTTACAGAGGATCGGCACATACAACACCTTGTGTGTCCAGCACCCATTTCCACGTCTGGATACGTTAGGATGCTTTCAGCTGCAAGGAACAAAAACACCCAAAGTCAAACTGGTGTAAACGGTGAGAAACTTATCACACGTAATTGGGAGATCGGACTTGGGAGAGACCCAGGCCCAGGACAGATCAGAAGCTTACAAATCCAGGTTCCTTCCATCCTCAGTTCTGACAGCTTCGTGCCAGATTTGTCTCAAGGCTGATCCCTTCATGGTCGCAGGATGGCTGCCGGGGGGGAACGAAGACTACCATTTCATCATCTGAAGATTCATTACTACCATTATTACAAAGGGCACTGAAAAAACAACCCTGCATTTTGTTATTAAGAAAAACACAGGGAATGGATGCTGCTAGGCAAGCAACAGTGCCTGCTCTGCAGTGTCTCAAACCTTTATAGGTCCATGAATCCCCCAAGGATCTCAGTCAGTGCGTCGGGGGGGGTTAGGTCACAGGTAATGCTGAGGTTGCTGCCCCCCCGCCCCCAGCACCTGACAGCCTCGTCCTGTATCTGTCAGGCTGGCTGCCGGGGGGGCTTGGGAGCTCACCACACAGCTCTCTCTCAGCTGCACAAAACACTCAATGGTGACAAACCAACCATAAACTCCAGCCCTAACGCAGATACCACGGCCGCCTGGAGCGAAAGACATCAACACCATATCAACCCAGCACCCCCTGGAGTCTGTGGCCTGGAAACATTTCTTAGTGAGAACTGTTCCTTCGAACACTGTTTACTGTATGGACTAGTCCCTCCCAAGGTTCAGGCTGCTGAAGGGCCCCCCACCTGCTCTGGCATCCTGCTGCACCTCTGCTCGGTCCCAGGCTGCAGACTTTGCTCTCCTGTCTCTCTGGATCTCTCTCTTTAACATACAGGAAAATCCTTCAAAAGGAACACGTCTCAGCTGTGTCTACAGACCCCCCACTGGGCACCTGGTGCTCAGATTAACAGCACCTGAATCACCTTTGTTTTTAAAAGGATGGACCACAACCAGGCAGAAAACATTTGTTTTCCCTGATCCACCCCCGTTTCTAGTAATGACGCCTCGGTTCTCCTTCTGTGAGACCGAGTGAGGAAGCCCTGCTCCCCCGGGTGGACACCCGCCCACTGAGGCCAGGCCGACCCGCTGCTCCCGACACCGGGATCCTGAGCCCAATGACACAGCGGGTAAAAAAGCCGGAAAGGACTCATCCCAAGAAAGGCAATCTGAAGACAGGGTGACTAATACCCCGGTTCTTTCCGAAACGTGAATAATCAGTCTTCCTCTTATCTACAATTTCACAGCCTTTCCGATAACCCCTTTCTTGACTTAGGTTAGCCAGAGCTGCTTTCTGTTGCCTGTAACTGAAAGAGCCCAGTGGACAGACAGAATGACTACGGAGAACCACGCACTTCCCTGCACAGCAGGACGGGTCACTCAGCTTCAGAGACGACCCAGAGCCCTTCACCTGACAAGGGGACGGGGTCCATCAGCACATGTACTCTGTGCCCCTTTGCAAACATGGAGCGATTCCTTCTGTGTTTTATGGCCAACAAAGAGGGCACTTCAGACATCAACGAACGGTACTTTCCCAAAGGAAAGCCCCAAACTGGAAGGGTCCACACTGCACGGCTGACACGGCTGTAAACAAGGCACAAGTCCTGCCACAAGGGCTCACCTCACACACTCTAGAAACAGAACCGTCTTCCTCAAACGTGCAAAGGAAAATGACCAGAGAAAGAAACAAGCCACAGAAAAAGATACCCGGGTTCCCCGAGACCAGAGACGCACCGTTCCCAAGAACCATAACAAGAAGAACGCACCAGGAGCTGTGAATTCATGGTCAGTGGACATAACGGGCGTTGATCACATCCCAACTCACCGCATGGGGCCAGTGCTACCTTGACACCCAAAACCAGACACAAAATAAGAAAACTATAGAACACAGTGATTATGAACTCAGACTCAAAAATCCTCAAAAAAAAAACACCCCAAAACAAAAAAAAGAAAACCTAAGGAAACCTAAAAAATAAAACACTGCAAACATCTAAAAAGGATTTTACACCGTGATCAAGTGGAATTTACCCTAGGAATGCAAGTTTGGTTTAATATCCAAAAATCAATCAATGTAATATACCATATTAACAGCCTAAAGGACAAAACCCAAAATCCCCGATTCTCTCAACGGGCGTAGAAAAAGGATTTCAGCAGCCTTTCATGATAAAAAACACTCCGAAAACTAGGAATAAAAGAGATATACTTAATGGTCAAAAGATGAATGCTTTCTCCAAAAGATCAGAAACAAGACAAGGAAGCCGCTTCCAGTCATCCTTGTACTGTGGGTCTACACATACAATGGATTATTACTGAGCCGTACAAAGGAAAGAAATGCTGACACAGGCTACAAAATGGATGAACCTTGAGGACACTGTGCCGAGTGAAATAAGCCAGCCACAAAGGGACAGATCCTGTGTGACACCCACGGAGACAGAAAGTAGATGGTGGGGCAGGGGCTGGGGGAGGGGACGGGGAGCTGACGTTTAGTGGGGACAGAGGTTCAGTTTTACAAGGTGAAAGTTCTGGAGACGGATGGTGGGGACGGTTGCACATTATGAATGTATTTAATACCACCGAATGGTGCTCTCAAAACCGGTTAATCTTACACTCCAGGTGGATAGTGTCAGAATTGAATTAAAATGTAGGACAAACTGTAGTATAGATAACGCCGCCAAAATCATTTCACATCAAATTCTCTTCACATTTACAATTACTTTCTTGGGTTTGATTTACAGAAGTGGGTATTCTGGATTACAAGTTATAAACCATTTCAGACTTGATACATACTGCCAGATTATTTTCCTAACAAATCTTACAAATATACCCTCATGCCAGCGATATAAGATAATTATGTTTTTAATAAGATCTGCTAATATTGTAGGCAACTGATAATGTCTATTTTATTTCTTTGATGAATCACTAATCACGCTGGAACACTTTTTGTACTTTTGTACATTAATTATATTTCCTCTTTTGTTTCTATTTTGTTATAGTATCTCTGTTCACGTTCTTTTCCCTACACATGTACTAGGGTTTTCATATTCTGATCAATGCATAATACTAATATTTTCTATGTTGCTTTTGTCGCAAGTGTTTTTCCCAGTCTGTTTTTTGTTTTTAATTTTCAGAAATTTAATTTATTCTTATTCAAATGTCTTTCCTTTTGTAATTTGTTCCTAAAACTTCTGAATTTAAAAATTACTTCTCATTCTAGGACTTTCCTGGTTAGAATCCGCCTGCTGGAGCTTCCCTGGTGGAGCAGTGGTTAAGAGTCCGCCTGCCAATGCAGGAGACACAGGTTCGAGCCCTGGTCCGGGAAGATCCCACATGCCGCGGAGCAACTAAGCCCGTGTGCCACAACTACTGAGCCTGCGCTCTAGAGCCCACGTGCCACAGCTACTGAAGCCCGCACACCTAGAGCCCGTGCTCCACAACAAGAGAAGCCACCGCAATGGGAAGCCTGCGCACCGCAATGAAGAGCAGACCCCACTCTCCTCAATTAGAGAAAAGCCCACGCGCAGCAACGAAGACCCAACGCAGCCAAAAATAAATTAATTTTAAAAAATTAAAAAGTATTTCTCATTCTGAAAAAGTTAATAAACATTTTTATTTTATTTTAGCATTTATCTGGCTGAATTTTATAAGTAACTATTAAATATTATCCATCTGGAATTTCTTCTGATGTAATATAAGGCTATAAAGCTATAAACTGGTTTTGCCCCCCTAACTGCTAACAAATGATCTCACCATTTGTGGGACACTAATTGAATAATTTGCCTCTTTCCCCCTGAAAAACTCGTTATCACAGAGCTTGTGTGATGACCTATGATGTGTAAACAGCCAACACGGCTCATGTCCCCCCCCCACACCACATTCTTCCCTGCAGTAACCAGCTGTTATTCTTGCCCCTTTATTCCTCCAAAGAAAGAAACGTCGGGATAATTCTATCAATTTTACCAGAAGACGCCCACCTGGAATTCTGATTAATGGTATTGAAGCTATATATTAATATGGAAAACTGAAGAAGTTCACAAGAAAAAATGTTCATGTGTGATCCAGAAGATTTCACCCACTCCCCTGGAAGCCTCACTGGTGCAGAACAGCACCTTCCCATGTCCGAGAACTGTTCCTGCACTAATCCCGAGGGAGAGAAGAAATGCTGAAATACTGCACAGAATTACTGAAATTACATGGAGTTGAAATGAGCTTTCAAATCTATTTTAATGCTGACTGAGGGCATGTTTATTAGCACTTACTCATGTGTTATTATACGGCAACATTTAAAGAGCTCTACCTCACTAAGCCAAACCCCATACACACCAAATAAAACATATGACACCATTACTTATTCATTTGACAAGCACTTACTGAGTGCCTCCGGTGTGCTCTGCATTGTCACTTGGGTGTGGGATACACAGGTATCCCAAAAAGCATCAGCAGCTTTTTGTGGGACAATGTTGCATTCTTACAACTTAAGCCCTTTAATCAAAATTCATCTAACAAATCCAACCTCAAATTTTGACTTTCATCCCATTTGTTTAGCTAATCTCTAGCAATGCTTCCTCCTGGGAGGCATGATTAACCAAGGCTGCGCAAAACAAAGCTTCATTTCTAAAAAGTTCCCAAGCCCTGTATCCTTGGCTTTCCCATCACCCACTTAATCTGTCTGCTGCAGCCTTCACGTTCCAGAAACTATCACCACAACTTCCTTCATAGAAAGCATCTAAATGACCAAACGTATTATCAGAAGGCGATGTGGGTGTTTCTTTATTTTAAAAATCAAAAGGGCTCAAGCTGGGAAAACGCTTCTTAAGTCTGGTCTCACGGTCCTCAAATGACCTTTGTGGGAAAAAACAGACCTCTAAAATTTTGAGGAATCGCTGGGACTTTTTTGTCTTTTGTCAAATTCAATAGACAGCTATATAATAAAATTAAGCACCACTTTCTAAACTTCACCGATGTCCTTTGTCATCACCAGTAACACTAGAGAGGGGAAAGCACCTGACAAAGGCTGGAAAGCCCAGGTCTAACACAGGGAAGCAACAATCACGTAGCTTACATACGCCTAAGTACCCACGCTAACACATTCTGTTAAAAGCATGAAGAAATTGCCTTAAACAGACAACTGCAGATGCCTCCTGCTTTGTGCAAATCTGGCAAATGCCCAAGAGACAAAAAGTGCTCTCACTTCCTGATGCGAGTAAGCCAGCATCTAAAAAAAAAAAAAAAAAAAGGACATTAAGTCCAGAACCACCATTAAATTATCTCAGACATTAGCTTGGCACCCACTTCAAAGTTACATGATTGTGATTCTGGTCTGTCTTATAACACAGACAACCTAGTGTCCTATACATATATCTTAAAAATTTTTTTAAACATATTTTTTTCATCATCATCCTCAATCATGTAAATATACTCAATCACCCGAAACCAGCTAAGTGCTAACAGAACTTTCCAGATTCTAGTAGGAGCTGAAGCTCCTACTATCTTAAACTCATTTTTTAAAAAATTTATTTATTTTTGACTGCGTTGGGTCTTCGTTGCTGCGCGCGGGCTTTCTCTAGTTGCGGCGAGCGGGAGCTACTCTTTGTTGCGGTGCACGGCCTTTTCAGTGCAGTGGCTTCTCTTGTTGTGGAGCACGGGCTCTAGGCGTGCAGGCTTCAGTAGTTGTGGCACGGGGGTCAGTAGTTGTGGCTCACAGGCTCTAGAGCGCAGACTCAGTAGTTGTGGTGCATGGGCTTAGTTGCTCTGTGACATGTGGGATCTTCCTGGACCAGGGCTTGAACCCGTGTCCCCTGCATTGGCAGGCGGACTCCTAACCACTGCGCCATCAGGGAAGTCCCTTAGACTCATTTTTGAAAACAGAAAACTAGTCTCAGCCATGTTCCCTGTAAAGCCAAGGATCCCTGGCTTTTACAAAAACATCACTACCCACACTCCAAAGACAAAGGCTGCTCGTTCGGTGGATGAATTACTCCACCTCAAGATTCTAATGAAGACTACGCTCTCATCCCTGACACATGCCTCACGGTGACAAAATCTACACTGTGCTCCACAGCAAGAACAGTTCTGACAGCAATCCGTTAGGACCCAAGGGAACTGGGGTATTCTAATGTGGGCAATGGCCTTAAACTCTGATGTTCTGGACACCATTTTACCACACACTCTCTGAATGAGAAAATTTGAAAGTAGTGAACGAATATTTCTTTTGTTGTAAGATTTCCCATTAGAATAGCAGAAAGAGGCATTCAGCTCAAGCCCGAGGAGTCAGGCTCAATCTTAACCTGTATTCAAACCTCTGAAGAATAAATCCAAGCTGGAAGGAAGGCATAAGCCAGACGCCAGAGGTCCCTTCTTTAATTATGTGCTCATTACTGATTAGCAGGGGTCGTTTTTACGTTTCTGCATGTGCCTCTGTGAGCCCAGGACTGACGGCACGACTGCCCTTGAGGGCGTCCAGGCACTCGAGGCCGCGGCTGGTGATCTCCCCATCACGTTCCAAGGATTCGAGAGAGACGTCCTCGACTGACGTCACCACATCCCGCCCCTCCCCAGCTGTCCTCCGGTGGAGATGGTAGGACGCCGGCAATTCCCACAGAAGCCCCGCCCGCAGGGCCACCGCCTGGACGGGGACCTGGCCGGGGTCAACCTCCTGGGCAGGATCGGGGGCTCATGAGCTCCTGGAGGAGCCCCGCCCCCACCAGGGGAGGGCGCACGGCTCAGAGCACGGGTCTCGGCCCCAACCGAGCCCTCGTGGAATGGGAGCACGACGATCACGGGCACCACAACCACGTGCTCGTCCGCGTGCAGGGCTCCCGTCCAGCACGAGGCTCAGGGCGTGAGTGTGGGGCAGCAGCAGACACGGAGAGGGGCCTGGACCGAGTCACCTGACAGCGCGCATCATCTGTCACCTGGTTCCACCGGGTTACAAAGTAGTCACGGAGGAAGAGGAAGCTTCCCTTCTCAGAAGTGCGGCAGCTAAGACAGGAAATGCCTTCAACTGCAGCATCACATCAGCCGAACCCTAAGGAGTTAACCATCTAGGTGGGAAGTCCGCAAAACACGGCCCCCAGGCCTGTGAGCTCAGAGTTGTCACGTGTTCACCCGTGCTCAGGAAACCTCCTCTCCTCCCTCTTTCCGGACAACCAGCATGGAGTGCGCGTGACGTGCGGGGCCCCGTTCGTCTGGATGTCTCACACGTGGAAACTGGTCTAACTCCGTGACCAGCACTATTCCCTTCACTCCGCACCCGAGGCAGAGGCAAGCCGGGCACCCCCGGCGGGTAAACGCGAAGCTGGGGTCTGAGCACAGGCTCTTTCCCGTGGTAACATCTGATCGCACAGCTCTTTTCATCCCGGTAACATGGAGCTGGCAGGGGTACGGGAGCGCCAATGGGCCAGTGCTCCAGCTGGAAAAACCAACATCCCTGGAATCAAGTCACCAGAATTCAAGCTCCAGCTCCTTCCTGGGTCAGCTTCCTACCCTGAGCGCATCTTTCAAATTCCCAAATCTCCGATTCTTCATGCGAAAGCAAGGATGTTCGTATTTATTCTTATTGGTCATTCACCTACTTACTGAGCATCTAAGAGGCGCCAGGCATTGTCGCTAGATCCTGGGACACGGGCTGAACGGAGAGAAACCACCTCTGAAGGGAGTGGGGTGTAGGGTGGAGCTCTGGGGAATCACCCCTCACAAGCGACGTGGCAGGTTTTATACCATTGGGGTCATGGTGCACGGGGCCGGCAGGGGGGCTGGGGAGGGAGGAAGGGGAACAACAGGGCTGGACTGCCAAGGCAGCATGGAAAAGATGACTCCAGAAACGAACCCAGAGGATGGAACACCTCACAAGGCACAAAACACTGGGAAAGAGGGTATGTAAAAACCTGAAGACACAAAAGAAAAAGGTGTGTCCTAACTTCAAACAGTTCTCAGAACACATTTCTCCTAGGGACCTGGGGGTAGGAAGGGGCGGATGAGTCACAAATGGGGCTGGGAAGGTAGGGACTGGGGGAAGAGGCAAAAGGTTTCATAAAGCCCAAAGCTCTGCACACACAGACGAGGTTCAGGACAATCGTTACTAAGGCCCAAGTCATCACCAACGGTCAACATTCCCCTGTGACGTGAGCTAGCACACAGCCCGGACAAGCTCAGACACAGGCTCCAAGACCCGCCCGGAGCTCTACTCCAGTGGCACCGAGGGGCTTCATACCTTCCCACCCTTTCCATGCAAAATTTCAAATCCAAACAACTGCAGTTCTCAGCCAGACAGTCTGCATCTGGAGAAGCCAGCCTGTGTTTCTAACAGAAGCTTAGAGGGAGCTGAGATCTGCAGGGTCCTTATAAAGACCTTTCAGTCCCCCACTTCTGGAGATGTAAGAGTCCAACACCAAAAGCACTGTGCCGCTTCCCTCTAACCTCCAGAGTCTTTGATGAAAACCTATTGTCTTTCCAATTTCTTCCCATAAACGAATGGTGTCAATTTGCTCTGGCTGCTTTCAAGGTTGGTTTTTGTTGTTGTTGCTTTAATATTTATCTCTTTATTTATTTGGCTACACCGGGTCTTAGTTGTGGCACGCGAGATCTTTAGCTGTAGCATGTGAACTCTTAGTTGTGGCATATGGGATCTAGTTCCCTGACCACGGATTGAACTCAGGTCCCCTGCACTGGGAGCGCAGACTCTTAGCCACTGGACCACCAGGGAAGTCCCTTTCAAGGTTGTTTTTTTTTTTTTAATGTCTTTAGTTTTTAGGAGCTTAATTATGATACGTCTTGGCCTGAATTTTCTTGGGTTTATCCTATTTGTGGTGTGTGCAGCCTCTTGAATCTGTAGGTTTACATTTCTTGCCAACTTGGGGAAATCTTTAGCCATTATTTCCTCTGGGCCTTTTCCACCCCACGCGCTTCCTCCTCTGCTTTCAGAATTCCAAGGTCCCACAGGTCCCCAAGGCTTTGCTCTGTTCCCCAGTCTATTTTCTCTGCCGTGAGTGCGGGTGAGGCCACAGTTGTTTCTGGGTGTTTGGTTGAAGTCGAGCATTTACTGTCTAAACATTTTTCTTCTTGTTAGACTGTCTTTCCTGGTCCCACAGAGAACAGTCTTCGTTGTGACATGTTTTTGGTCTGTACCTGCTGGCATATCTAGAAGGCCAGAGTCTGGGATAAAATGGGGATATGAGTGTAAAAAGAAAACCCAGACAACTCATCACCCCATTGTTCATCAGGCCCCATTGTCCCTGCCAGCTTGCCTTCTTCTCTCCACATTTCAGAACTTTTTTTTTTGGCCGCGTCATGCAGCTTGTGGGATCTTAGTTCCCCGACCAGGGATCAAACCCAGGCCCATGGCATTGAAAGCACCGAGTCTTAACCACTGGAATGCCAGGGAATTCCCCACACTTCACAGTCTTAGGCTTGTTTTATACATAATGTCTAGCGTTTATTGTGCTTAGTGGGAGGAATAGGAAAATGTCCACCTGATCCATATTTCCCAGGTTCTTAACCATTTGAATGCTGGGAAAAAATCTGAAGGTTAATACTTTGCGACATGTGAAAATTCTATGAAATTCAGATTTCAGTGTCTGTAGTTAAAAGGTCACTGGAAAGCAGCTGTGCCCATCTACTTACATGCCGTCTACAGCGGCTTTCACGCTACAACAGCACAGCTGAGCCGAGGTGACAGCATCTACCACGTGGCCCTTTAGAGAAAAGGTCTGATCGAGGGCCCTGACCATCCACAGCTGCCAACATCATCGCCTCCTGACGGGAGGACCCACCGCCTTCCCTCACGCAGTCACGGGTGTGGGAGCCCAGTCAGGCTTCTGGGCCGCAGCTTCCAAGAAGACGTGCAGGTCGAGGCCACGTTCACACCAACACTAAGACGGCAACTGCCTCTCTCACTCTCCTCTCACGGGTCACTGTGAAGTCTTCCAGAAGCTACGTGACATGAAGTATTACAAAAGAATGAAAGCCAGCTGTCTTCCATTAAAACATTGACGAGATCTGCCCAAAAAGTATTTTTAAAGCCACTCTTCTCTATACGTCTAAAGGATTTTAAAGCCACTCCACTCTTCACTATTTTGTTTCTTTGGAAAATAATCACAAAATATTTATGTTAACATACAAAAGGTTGATTAAATTTCAAATACAGCAAATATCAAGAAGCTCTTCAGGGTCCTCAACAATTTTTAAGAGTGGAAAGTGGTCCTGAGACCAAGAAGTTTGAGAACTGCTTCTTTAGATCCAACAATCAATTTATACACTTTATAGGGAACAAAGAAGTTGAACTGTGCCCAGAGGATGCGACCTGCCAAATCCAGACTGTAGGAAATTCTTCAAGACAAGGAACCCGTTTCTTCAACAAAAAAAATCACAAGAACAGGAAGGGGGAAAAAAAAGATGGAAGGGGTACCTATATGTTAAAAGAAACTGAAAGACTTATCAAACTCTCAAAAGGTATGAACCTTATTTAGATCCCAATTCAGAAAAAACTATAAAGTGAATGTTTGAGATAAAACAAAAATTGAACACTAACTGGGTAGCTGATGATACACAGGAAATAGTACTAATCTTCTTCAGGTGGGATAATGATGTTGTAGTTATGTTTAAAAATCTTTTCTAGAAGAGTCCTTACCATCTTAGGATACCTATTAAAATCTCTAGGGACTTCCCTGGCGGTCCAGTGGTTAAGAATCCTTGCTTCTACTGCTGGGGGTGCGGGTTTGATCCCCGGTCGGGGAACTAAGATCCCACATGCTGCGAGGCCAAAAAAATAAAATAAAATAAATAAAATCTCTAGGATACGACACAGGGCAGAGCAGAGGGACAGGACTGGGCCTCGGTCACAGGTGAGGTCACGCCAGGCAGTGAGGACTAAAGCTAAGGTAGGACATGGGGACACATTATTCTACTTTTTGTGTTTATGTCTGAACTCTCCATTAAAAAAAGTTTAGGGGCTTCCCTGGTGGTCCAGTGGTTAAGACTCCTCGCTGCCACTGCAAAGGGCACTGGTTCGATCCCTGGTCCGGGAACTAAGATCCCGCATGCTGCCCAGTGCAGCCAAAAAATTAAAAAAAATTTTTTAATTAAAAATAAAACAAGTTTAAAAGTACAGACTTCATGACATTCTTCCCCAGAAGCAGGGGATGAGGCTGGCCCATCTGCACTGGCACGACCCCCGTGCGGGGAGGTCTGCAGCCCACATTTCGGGAGCAGCTCTGCCTGGTTCCTGACTCTCCCCCATGACGTGCCAAGTAAACCGGGCTCCCGGTTGAAGGCTGGCATGTCCCTACCTCCTGAGGGGCTCAAGAGACACTGCCTGGGGCCCATGTCTTACATTAATGACAGCAAAGCTATAATACCTGGTGACAAATGATCAGTTCCTCCTTTAATTTCGCAAAGACTTTTTTAACTTCTCCTCTGGTACCTGGACACAAATAACCCCCACACAAGACAGACAACGAGTTCCACACTGCATCGTAACTACACACACCCCGGCTGACAGCACCGGACAGACCTGCACTGAACTGGAACATCGGTCCCCAGATATGTCAAGGTCGCCACCACGTGCGTGCCACAGCCAGGAGCTCAAAATGAAAACAAACACACACACATGTACACACACACACACAAAGACACCAAATTTAAGTGAAGAACGTGATCTCTCCTGATACATTCTCTGCTGGGCCTCCAGAGTGAGATTGGGACCCTCCACGTTCAGAAAGAAGGACAGTCCGGCAGTGAGATGATGCAACTCCCTCGCGGCTGCCATGCTCGGGGAGCAACTATTAACCACACAAAGAGGACGCCTTGAGAGCGAGGAGAAGTGGGAGCCACAGCCTCGCCTGAACGGGAGGGGCCACGGGGAGCGGGCACAGCTCAGCATCAACCTCGGCTCATCTCACCCTGTCCCTGTGACGCGGGGACTTCCCAACCTCCTGTGCTGTTTCCTCATCTGTAAAATGGGCATAAAAATCCTGCCTCAAAGTGCAGCCGTGTCAGATTTGTGAAACAGATGTTTAACTCCTTTAAAGTACTTGTGTCATCGTAGGCCATTAATAAAAGATGGTTATTACTAAGAAAGTTTCCAGAAAAGCAGCCTAGCCATGAAATGAAATAATCTAAACAGGGATGACATCATTTGAACTTCTTCCCAGTGGTCCGTGGGTGCTGGGTCTCTGCCTGCAGAGTTAAGTTAAACCACATGTGAAGGCCATCTCGTCTTACCCCAAGTTCTGTGAGTTTATTCAAGCACTGTCACAGACACTCAGAAGAGCTGGCTCTGGACTCTTCAATTCACTAATGAATGAAGGAATAAAAGGAGAAATAAAGCTCATTTAAATCCCGTTTGTTTTTTTCTTGGACGTCTAACAAACATGACGGAGATGTTCCTTTACTTCCAGAGCCTACAATTTGGCAGAAAAGATTAGATATCTCTACGAATAACTGTAACATAAAACAGAAGTTGATAACTACCCGAAAAGAAGCCAAAGTGCTTTGGGAGGAAAGACATAAGCTCTGAGCCCTGAGCCCCCAGCGCACAACCTCAGTCCACATTGCAGGAACTCTGTATCCAGGGGCCAGAGGCAATCCTGCCCCGACTGCAGACAAGACACAGGAGAGGAAGGTTTTCCAGCCCAAGAGAGCCGCGTGGACAGAGGCCCTGTGATGGGAGAGCACCGGATGTTTTCAGAACCAAGGGGCCTGTGACAGGCCGGAAGGTGACAAACAGCCTGAACTCCAGGCGCGGCAGTTTGGCCCTTATTTGACAGGCAATCGGGAGTCTTCTCAACATTCTGAAAAGAGGGGGGGACATGACCAACATGATGCTTTAGGCGAATCTGGAACCGACATGAACGACAACAACCTGAAAGATTCTCATGAGCTGGGACCACGTCCCACTCGCCTGGGAATCTCTGCAGCCACACCCACCTGGCACCGGAGAACCACATGCCGCATCCACCACGTGGAGAAGGAGAAGGACCCACCAACAGCCCAGTTCCACCACCAGCTGTGCCCACACGCCCCCCCAGGTGGGCCCTGTGCTGCTTGGCAATGCGCCCGGCCTCAGGAGTCGAAACAGACACACGACACGAGGACTCCCACTCTCCCCGTGAGAATTACCTCATGGCCTGTCTGTGCGGATGGTCAGACTTGTTCCCTAACAGATGCACCAGCAGAGGAGCCCGCCAACAGGAAGGCCTCTCGGGCTGGCCCTGGGGGACAGCGCACAGGGTGAAGAGGAGACCCAGGCCTCCGGGGACGAAGAACCACCGTCACCAGCACGAGGGCCTCAGAACCCCAAGTCCCCAAGGATGCGCTTCACAAAAGGAATCCACTTCAAAGAGGTTGACATCCGGGACCTTTGTGATACACTAGCTCTGGGGCAACATCTGATACTTCATCCAGACGTTTCCAGAATTACCATGTTCATGGGGCTCAGATACATCAGACAAGGTCTCACCTGGGCGTCTGCAGCCTATGGGGATGTCCCAGGGTCAGGACCGCAGGTAAAACCGGGGAAATCCGAGTGAGATCGAGGGACTGCATGACCGTCGATACTGTGGCTTGGCTCACGCACCACCATTTTGCAAAATGTTATCAATGGGGAAGCGGGGTGAAGGATACACTGGATCTTTCTTACTGCTGCATGGGGCCCTACGTGACCTCAGGTGAGCTACGTCGCTCCTGCGCGTCCCAGCCCAAGCTCACCCTCCACCCTCCGCGCCCTCCCCTCCCATGGGATGCACTGGCCACGGCCAGCTGTGTCTGCACCTTCCAACCCACACACAGAATGTCACTGTGGACTCATCAAGGCAAAAAGTATGCTCCGACGTGAAAAGGATGCAGGAACGTGACCCCCTCTCCCATGAGCTCCTGCGTGCAAACGTCTGATGAGACGAAACAAGAGATGAGTGGTCGTCGCACAAGGGGTAAAAACCACAGCTGCTGGAGGGTCCACGGAACGTGGCAATGGGCACCCCAGCTCTTGCTTCTCTAGTATCTTAAAATTAAAGTTTTTGGAAGACAACCTGGCCACGGGCCAGCGTGTAACGTAGATGACATTTCTGTAGGCAGGAAACCACAGCTTAAAGCACAATTAACGAGAAATGTAAAATCGACCAGCAGTTTGAGATGCTTTCCTTCTATTTAAGGGCAGCCCTAGTTGAGAACGTGACCTACGCTGAGGTTTATTTACATGATCTTCTGAGGAACAGACACAAGATTACTGAAAACAGAGGCTCCTGGGGTAAAGCTCTGTGCTTCCATCACCGGCCTGGATCTGCCTTCCCCACTGCAGGCCCCCGGACCCTGAGGAGGGCAGGAAGGTCCCCTTGGGGAGGAAAGGGAAGGCCACGCACTGCACCCACACCCAGCAGGAGAAAGAGCGTCCAGGAGTGGTTCAGGGTCACCCCAAAGGCAAGGGGGGCGATGAACAGTCAAGACAGCGGTCCTAACAGCCCTAGGCCTGCAGGGCACACGGCAACCAGAACTGAGGCACCTTTCCCGCTACCAAGTCTTCATCAGTTTCCTTAAACTAAGTGCTCGATTTCCTCAGCGCACAAACAGGCAGAGAGCACTGAAGACCTACGAAGACCCTCGCTGCCAGGACACCACCTCTTCATAACACGCTGGCATCGTGCCCGGAAAAATCCTTCAGGGCAAAAGCTGCTTTTCCCCTAGTGGTTCTTCAAGTCCCACTGAAACTCCCTCCAACTAGAAAGCACTCACTACAACAAGCATTTGCCTCACATTTCTAAGAAAACTCTTTGTAGATTTCCCTTTTTAAATATTCCAAATATCTGCATTTCCCTCATGATTTCAGGTTATGTTAACAGTGGTTCTCAAAGGGTGGTCTCGAAACCCTGGAGGGTCCCCAGACCTTTTCAAGAAGCCGGGGGATGAAAAGTGTTTTCATAATAACGCTAAGAAGCTCCGGGAAGATGCTGGGCCCTCCGCGCGGTGGAGGCATTTTCACTGATGGTACAAAGGCAGCCGTGGGCCCAATGCCAGCCCCCAGCACCAATCAAGGCAGGGGCAGCGGTGATGGGACCCAGCGCCTCACCCCAGGCACCTGCAGGGGAAGAACACCCCTTTCCCTTCTCAGTGTCCCTGATGAAAGCGGTGTTGCCCCAGCCACTCTGGGAAAGTCTATGCTCCTGAGAAAGCTAAACATGGAATCACCATGCACCCGGCCACTGCTCTCTTGGACAATTATTCCAGAGAAAGGGACGCTTATGGTGACATCAAAAACCTGTCCACAAACGTCCATATGTCCTTATTATTAATAGCCAAAACCGGAAACAGCCCAAATGTCCTTCATTTGTTCCTCATTTGACAGTTAAGCCGTCCTATATACACCACCCTGAAGAGAAACTACAATACACACAACAGCCTGGACAAGTCTCCAGGGAATTAAGCTGACTTGTTTAAAACGCAATCCCAAAAGGTTAAGAACGGTATGATCCCACTCATACAGTATTTCTGAAATAACAAAATTTTAGAGATGCTGAATGGATGTGTGGTTTAAAGAGCAGGCGGAGGAGAACACAGAGGAAAATGGAATAGGAGGGACCCTTGGGGTGAGGGCACTAACTGTCCTCTATCTGGACCTCAGTGGATACACACACCCACACTCATGATAAAATTACACAACACACACACGACTACAGGTAAAACTGGGGAAATCTGAATAAGATTAATGGATTGTATGACCATCCGTATTGTGGCTGGGACTGTGCACTACAGCTTTGCAAAACGTTATCAATGGGGGAAACTGGGTAAAGGATACACTGGATCTTTCTATACTATTTCTTACAACTGCATGTGAACCTACAATTCTCTCAATAAAAGTTTCTATTAAAAAACGTACACCCATGTTCATAGCAGCGTTATTCACAATAGCCAAAAGGTGGAAACAACCCAAATGTCCATTGAAGGATGAACGAATAAACAAATGAATGGTATAAACATACAATGGAATATTATTCAGCCTTAAAAAGAAAGGAAATCCTAACACAGGCTACAAAATGGATGAACCCT
Source organism: Orcinus orca (assembly GCF_937001465.1). NCBI lineage: Eukaryota > Metazoa > Chordata > Mammalia > Artiodactyla > Delphinidae > Orcinus > Orcinus orca. The sequence goes on from NC_064571.1 coordinate 946,612, forward strand.
GAGGACACTATATTGAGTGAGATAAGCCAGCCACAAAGGGACAGACTGGACGATTCTACTTATATGAGGAACCTGGAATAGCCTAAATCAGAGACAGAAGATACAACAGGGGAGACCAGGGGCTGGAGGAACAGGGGAATGGGAAGCTGTTTAATGGACAGAGTTTCAGTTTCGCAAGAATAAAGAGTTCTGGAGATGGACAGATGCCAGCGATGGCCACACAACATTATGAATGTGCTTAATACCACACAAAAAAGCAAGGGATTGTGAAGGGAAAATTCAGGGTGGGAATGGGATGGGATCAGGAGACGATCAAGGCTCTTAAAAGGAAAGGGTTATACTCTTTTTTTTTTTTGGTTCTACTCTTAATTCATATTGTATACACTGTATTGTCATTCTTTATATCTTACATATATTTTAAATTTTGTATTGATTGAATTTTCAATAAATTTTTTTAAAAACAAAAAAAATGTCCTTGATGAAGCAATACAAATTACTGTTATTAAATCTCGAACTTTGACCTTGTATTCTGTTTCTTGTGATGAACAAAGCACTTGGGCTGCATACCACAGTAAGACGATTGTCTGCAGGGAAAGCACGAGTGTGATCCAGTGCCGGCTGAATTAGATGCTTTTTTTCATGGTCTACCATTTTTACCAGAAAGAATAACAAACTATGGTTTTTAGACTTGCACTTGGCAGACATTTCTTGAAACTAAACAAAGTGAGTCTGTTACTTTGAAGAAAACAATTGCCAAGAGTTTCCTATCAATAATAAAAATCAAGCTTTCAACTGAAAATTAGAATGTTGGAAAACTTGTATCCACCACCTGGAGTTTGACAGCTTCTCAAACTTAGAGAGTTTCTAAGGAGATCAGCCGTGATATTAAGAAATATTATTTAGTGATGCTGTATAAAGAGATGTGTCAACATTTGGAAGGGCTGCCTAACTCAGTGAATCAACATTTTCCAAATGAGGGTGATGTTACAACGGGGCACAAGCCCCTTCCAACTGCAGGGCAGACGGTGAATTTTAATGTCATGGAGAGTGAAAACCTCCATGTAAGGCTTCAGACTCCACATCAAACTAATCTTTAAGAAACATTAAGCTTGTCTAGTTTTGGAGTAATAACGAAAAATACCGCAACTACGTGAAAAGCTATTAAAGTACTACTGCTCCCTTTTCCAACCACACGTCTGGTTAGGAGCAGATTTTCTTCAGACTTCAACCAAAACGGACCGCAATGGACTGAAAGCAGAGCAGGCAGGAAAATGCAGACATTTAGGAGATATGCAAAATGTTAAGAGCAGGGCTCTCGTCACACTAATTTTTTGTTTAGGAAAATGCTATTTTCATAAAGCATGCGTTATGTATGTTGAGATCACAGACTTATTTTACGTTTAATGAATGAGTCAATGTCCTTTAAAGTCTCAGTTTCGTTTCTAATTCGGTAAATCTCGAGCCCTGAGACGTCCCCTCCCTCACGGACGCCTCTCGCAACCCGAGCCGGGCTGCGAGCGCCGGGCGTGGGGAGCGCCGGGCCGGGACGCGGTCCACTCGGGCCGCCGGCTCTGCAGGCCCGTCCGTCAGCGCACGGGGAGGGGCCGGCAGCGCCGCCGACGTGGCTCTGGCTCCGGCTGCGGGTTCACGGCCGCCGCGGCCTTACCTGTTGGTCATTCCTGCCGCCACGCCCAGCATCTCCGGCGGCCACGCGAACCCGCACCGCGTACCCGCGCCGCTCCCGCCGCTCCCGCCGCTCCCGCCGCTCCTCCTCGCTGCGCGGACTGGCAGGAAGGGGCGGGGCGGGGGCGGAGGCCGCGCCCACCTAGGCTCGGCCCCGCCCAGCATGCCCCACCCACCCACCTCCGGAACCGCCCGCCCGGATGTCGGCCCCGCCTCCATATAGGCCTCGCCCCCTGGACCGCCCCATATAGGCCCCGCCCCTATGTGGGCCCCGCCCCCATATCGGCCCCGCCCCGCCTTGGCTCTGCCCTCGCCTTCAGGCCGCCCCTCCCCGCGCGCCGAGGCCCCGCCCTAGCGGAGGCGGACTCTGTCCCAGGGCGTGAGGGCACGGCGCGGTCGGGGTGAGGGGCTGCGTCGCCCTCCGTCCTGCTCCGCTGTCCCGGCACCAGAATCCCGCGGGCGGGGAAGGTGGGCGGTGTAGGTGCTGATGTGAAGTCAGCTCCGCTCTGACCCGGTGCGCGCTGTGGGGCCGCTCCTGGAGCTGCAGCAGCGCTGAAGACCCCGTTTACGGACAGTTCTCGCGGAGCGTTCCGGGGAACCCGGTGAGCCCCGAGGGGTGGCAGCTGCCCTTTACGGAGGACTGCAGTGGCGGGGGGCGGCGTGCGGCAGCGGAACACAACTGGCCACACGCTTGTACAGGCAGGGCCAATGCAGTTTGTTTTTAAGAGTAACTGAGGAGGTTTGTTTAACCAGGACATTAATTAAATCACGGTTTATACACATAGTACTACACAGATGTAAAAAAAATAATAGCCAACAAGCACATGAAAAAATGCTCAACATCACTAGTCATCAGGGAAATGCAAATGGAACCGACCTCACACGCAGGGTGTTGTGTTGGTTGAGAAACTGGGGCCCTGGTGCACTGCGGGTGGGAATGTACACTGGTGCAGCCAGTGTGGAGAACAGTACGAAGGGTCCTCAGAAAACTAAAAAGAGAGTTGCCGTATGATCCAGCAATCCCACTCCTGGGTATTCATCCAAAAGAGTTGAAAGCAGGGGCTAGAGGAGATATTTGTACACCCAAGTTCATTACCAGCATTATTCACAAATGCCAAAGGATGGAGAAATGGATAAACAAAATGTGGTCCATCCATACAATGTAATATTATTCAGCCTTAAAAAGGAAGGAAATTCTGACGTATGCTACAACACTGATGAAACTTGAGGACATTGTGCTGAGTGAAATAAGTCAGACAAAAAAGGACAAAGACTGTCTGATGCCACTTATATGAGGTCCCCAGAGGAGTCACAGTCAGAGACAGAAAGTAGATGGTGGTGGCCAGAGGCTGGGGGAGGTGGAAGTAAGGAGTTTTGATTAACAGGTACACTTTCAGTTTTGCAAGATGAGAAAGCTCTGGGACTTCCCTGGTGGCGCAGTGGTTAAGGATCCACCTGCCAATGCAGGGACACGGGTTAGAGCCCTGGTCCTGGAAGATCCCGCCTGCCGTGCAGCAACTAAGCCCGTGCGCCACAACTACTGAGCCCACACGCTGCAACTACTGAAGCCTGCGCCCCTAGAGCCCATGCTCCACAACGAAGAGAAGCCACCGCAATGAGAAGCCCGCGCACCGCAACCAAGAGTAGCCCTTGCTCACCACAACTAGAGAAAGCCAGCGCGTAGCAACAAAGACGCAACGCAGCCAAAAACAAATTAATTAATTAAAAAAATAAAAGATGAAAAAGCTCTGGAGGTTGGTTGTACAACAATGTGAATATACTTGACGTTACTGAACTGCACACTTAAAAACGTTTAAGGTCAATTTTATGTTATGTATATTTTACAACAGTTTAAAAAAATAAGGCAGATGATTTGTAGTAATAAAGAATGACCTCTGCAATATATTTCAAGTAAGGAAATAATGAAAGGGAGAAAAGTTTGTTTAGTATGCTGCCGTTTGAGGGAAGAGAAAAGGGAGACACCACCCACAGGCGCGCGCGCGCGCGCACACACACACACACCACTTGTATATTAAGAAATATCTGGAAATATAAGATATGCAAGAAACTAGTAACAGAAGTTGGATCTGTAGAGGGTCTAGGGATTAGAAAGAGGGGAGAACATGCACACAAAATATATTTCCTTAATGGAGTATTATAAATTCATTAAAAATTCAAGTTATAAGACAGTAGTAATTTGAGAAAATATGCAGTGTGGTTAATTGTATAGGATAAGTTAAAAATTTTATATACAGTGTGTGAATTACAACTGGTTAAAAATGCTTAAATATCAACAGTAGTTCTGATTTGTTTGGAGAACAATCTGTGATGTTTTCCTATATTTCTTTGTTTTCTAGAAAAGAATATGTATTAATTTTTAAAGAAAAAATCAAAGTATTTAGAGACTTGTCTTGATATCTAATCTCCCAACAAATTTCATCTCCCACTTCTTTTCGAATAAAGAGTTGGGGTTGTTTTGCATATATATTCCAAATGTTCCCAAAAGTAAGAGATTAATTTCATATCAATTGCTTTGCTTAATTGTTGTTGTGGTTATATTTTATAAAGCAGGTTTCTTTTCATGGTAGCTTGCTTCCAACATACTGTAGTTTGTGATCTATTAATCTTGCTGTCACTTCAGGACACTTGGCTAAAAACTGGCTACCTCTGGGTCTCTAATGGGTGGTTTTAAAGCAGTAGTGCATTTCATCATAGTTATCCTGTCTGTGGACGGTTATCTGGGTGAGCTGCTTCCGTGGTTGACCAATGTCTGTCACAAAGACGGAAAAAAATATTGTCTCTTGGTCTTAAATGTTAAAGTGTGTTTCTTATTGTTCATATTTCCCTGGAGTCTCTCAGGATGAAACCACAATGTCTGCAAGACTGCTTCATTCATTTCTGTTTTGCCTCTCATGACTCGGCTTTTGAAAATGAAATTTGGTATTTGTAAGTTTATGTGTTACACGTATGTGGATACACATTTACACACAAAAGGCATATGATTGGAAATAGTTTAGAGGTTGTATTCACAATAAACACTTATTTAATGTGGTTTTTCTTCTTTTCATCCTCCATGGATCTCCAATAGACAAGTACGTAATAGGAGGACAGGGAAAACAGCGTTTATCTGTCCAGAAATGGTGGGTTAGTTAGACAGCTTTTTCCTGCATCCTCAGGTGATATATACTCATCTCGTTTCTGGCTCCATAGCAGAAGAGCTCTGCTCATACGTGATGTGTCCTGGTTGAGAGGGAAGGGTGTGGGCTCAGGCACATTCGCGTTCAAATCCTCCCAGCCACCTGCTGAGTGGTTTACCTTCTCCCTGCTTCAGACTCCTCCTCAAAAAGGAAATAATAACAGGGCCTACTTCAAAAGTTTGTTAGAGGATTAAACAAAATTCACCTTTCAACAAATATTGGTGCCAGGCACTGTTCTAGGCACTGGGGAATCAGTAGGGGAAAAAAAGACAATAGAAGCACTGAGGACAATGCCAGTTACACAGAAGCATAACAATTGTCAATACTGTTTACTATTCAGGAATTCAAACATTACATAAACATGTAGCTTATCAAGAGACAGCATATTGGAATACCTGTGATCTCATGTTGCAGAGAGAGTAATTGAAAACAGTCTGGTGTCTGTTTTCCCAGATGTTTTCTATACGTTTAGCAACTGTGTATGTTTTCTTAAATGGCACTATATATACTATTTTGCATCTTAATATTTTAAAAATATATATCCTGGACAGTCTTCCACTTCAATACGGATATCTCTAGTTCATTATTTTTAACAGCTGCCCTGTATATTCCATTTATTTATAGATCAATGGATCTCGACCCTGGCTGTTAGAATTACCTGAGAAGTTTTTAAAAACTGCCAATGCCACTGGGACTAACAGATACATGCTACTGTATATAAAGTAGATAAACAGCAAGGATTTACCGTATAGCACAGGGAACTATATTCAATATCTTGTAATAATCTATAATAGAAAAGAATCGAAAAAAAATATAAAACTTGTTTCCTCTCACTGTCCTTACACCAGTTTCTTCTCTAATCTGACCTCAGCTCTCTGCAGGCTCCAGTAGATCCTTGTTGCTAAGTCCCATGGACCGGTGGTTCCCAAACTTGAGTGCGGACCAGAAACACACAGCGTGCATGTTAGACCCTGCCTGCTGGGCCTCTGGCCTGTGGTTCTGATGCAGGGCGTCTGGGTGGGGCTGAGACTTGCATTTCTAACCAGCTCCCTGGAGGTGCTGTGGCTGCCGTCTGGGGAGCACACCCTGAGAACCACTGAGTAAAAGGAATGAAACTATCAGATTTGCAAGCAAGAACAGGCACATGAAAAAATAGAGTCCTAATTGGTTTTAACCCTAGGGGGAAAACTTGTTAATCATTCCACTATTGTTAGTAATGAATGCAAGGCCCTTCTCACATCCTTTCCATTCTCTTGTTTTTCAATTGAACTTAAATTTCCTTTCATAATTTCTTTCTCATATTTTTCCCCTTCACACTCATGCCCTCCCTCCCCACTGCTCCCAACTGTAAGGAAGCATTCTCTCAGTTTTGGTATACATCCTTTCTTTTGCTTATGTTGTTGGAGAATATGTATGGTGGTTTGTAAATGTCCACGTTACATTATGTGAGGGGTGTTTGGCTGTAGGTCTCCCTGTCTCTTGCTCTGCCCTGTGTTGAAGCACCACCTGCACACGAGCCTCTATTTCAGGCACTACTGTAGCTCTGCAGACCCACCTCCACGCAGCCTACAGGTGGACACCAGCTTGCCTCCCCCTCCCTGCGACCAGGGTGGACGCTTAGACGAAGACTCCCAGGCTCGAGCCTACGGCCTCCTGAAAACGCCCCACTTCACATGGATAAGAAAGAGCCCGGGGCCAGGGGACCTTGCACAGGATGCTGAAAGGTGAAGGAGGCTCGGCTTTTATACAGGTTCCTAAAACTGCTCCTTTGAGCTACACAGGGACCAGCTCCTTACCCTTCCCCTCGGGGCTATCTGCCACCACGAGGTCGGTGCAGTCACAGCAGAAGCCAGTCTGGCTTCGTGTGTCACCTGGTGACGTACGTCCCACAGTGTCACGGCCGGGGAGGGGCTGGTCAGGAGGGCGATGGGGGTGTGTGTGTGTGATCACTCATGGAGGAAAACACGGCAAAGAATGAACCACAATGTTAATAACGGCTTCCTCAGGTTACCTTTACACTGCTTGTATTTTTCAAGTTTTAAACTCTAGGGACATGGAACTGGTTGATCATAACACTTAGTTCCTGACACACTTTCATCCTTGGTCCATTAATGGCTCACTTTCAGTTCATCGTTTTGTTACACAGTTGATTATTTTTAATAATGTAGTAAGAACCCACGAAAACACCACTTAAAGAAAGGCTAGGTCCTTCATAATAATTTACATAAATACATGGTTACCCACTGGGACCATCCTCTTCCCTCGCTCCATCCAAGGCAGCTCTCATCCTGAATTTCTTGTTTACCGTCTCCTTGCTTTTCTTTTTATATAGTTTTATTGAATCTATATGAATTCTTGAACATACACTCACATATCTGCAAACAAGCAACTAAAATTTTAGTTTGGTTTAACTTTATACAGAAAATACACTATGTAAAATCTATTAGAACTTTTTATTTAACAATTTGCATTTTTTTTAATAAGCAGATATTCATTTTTAATTATTATTTATTTATTTTTGGCTGTGTTGGGTCTTCATTTCTGTGCGAGGGCTTTCTCCAGTTGCGGCAAGCACGGGCCACTCTTCATCGCGGTGCGCGGGCCTCTCACTATCGTGGCCTCTCTTGTTGCAGAGCACAGGCTCCAGACGCACAGGCTCAGTAGTTGGGGCTCACGGGCCCAGCCGCTCCGCGGCATGTGGGATCTTCCCAGACCAGGGCTCGAACCCGTGTCCCCTGCATCGGCAGGCAGATTCTCAACCACTGTGCCACCAGGGAAGCCCCTAGAACTTATTTTTTATCAGTTAACATTATGTTGCTAAGATTCATTGATATTGTTCCATGTTGCTGTAGTTAATTTGTTTGACCACTGTGTGAATATATCACAATTAATTAATTCCACTGTTGCTGGGCTCTGGGGTTATTCTAGGTGCTTACGATTGTGAAGTGTTCTCCTATGAACATTCTGAATGTTTACTGTTGTATATATGCTGCAATCTCTCTTAAATATTTATCTTGGAGTGAGTAGAAGATAAGGCCAAGCCACTTTTTAAAGTGTTTGTTCCAAACTACTGAGATCTCGAAGGCAAACATCCTCCCCGACACTTGGTGTCACTTTTTCCTTTTGCCAATGAAATGGGGATAAAATGATATTTCAGTTCCGCAATCAGGCACTTCCCTGGTGGCGCAGTGGTTAAGAATCGCCTGCCAATGCAGGGGACAAGGGTCCAAGCCCTGATCCGGGAAGATCCCACATGCCGCAGAGCAGCTAAGCCCGTGCGCCACAACTACTGAGCCTGCGCTCTAGAGCCTGCGAGCCACAACTACTGAGCCCACATGCCACAACTCCTGAGCCTGCATACCACAACTACCGAAGCCCACACACCTAGAGCCTGCGCTCTGCAACAAGAGAAGCCACCGCAGTGAGAAGCCTGCACACTGCAACAAAGAGTAGCCCCTGCTCGCCGCAACTAGAGAAAGCCCGCGCGCAGCAATGAAGACCCAACGCAGCCAAAAATAAATAAATTAAAAAAAAATCCTTTATAAAAAAAAAATTCCCCAGTCAATAATGAGATTGTCTATTTCCTCATGTACTTGTGGGCAGTATGGGACTCATCTCTTATGATGACTCTGCTCATCTTTTGCCTAAGTTTTTGTTGTGTGTGTGTGTGCGTGTGTGTGCTTTTCTCATTGATTTGAAAGAGATCTTTTTGTTCATGATATTGTGCTTTTATCAGTTACGTTTATGGTGAATATCTTCTCCCAGTTTATAATTGTCTTTTCACTTTCTTTAAAGTGTTTCTAACAAACAAAAAAACCCAACCTTACTACAATCCAATTTATCAGTTTTTTCTTTAATAGTTAATGTCTCAGGCATCTTTTTCAAGAAATCTTCTCCACCCTAAGTTTTAAAAGGTATCCCTCTCTATATTCTAAGAGTTGTAAAGTTCTGTTGTTGACATTTAATCCTTAATCAATCTAGGGTTGTTTTTAAATTTTAGTTGTGATAAAATACACTTAACAGAAGGTTTACCATCTCAGCCATTTTCAAGTGTACAGTTCACTCGTGTCAGGTACATTCTCACTGTTGCACAGCATCTGCAGCGTCCGTCTCCCGATTCTTTTCATCTTCCCCCATGGAAACTTTGTCTCCATCCAACAACGACTCCCGCCCTGCCGCCCCTGGCCCCCACCACCCCACTCTGTCTCTGACAACCCTAGGGAGCTCAAATGAGTGCGATCACACAGGACTTGTCCTTGTGTGTCAGGCTTATTGCACTCCCCACAAGGTCCTCAAGGTCCACCCATATTGTAGGCTGTGTCAAAATTGCATTCCTTCTTTTTTTAATTTTTAAAAGTAAAAAAAAATTTTTGGCTGTGCTGCATGGATGTAGGATCCTAGCTCCCTGACCGGGGATCAAACCCATGCCCCCTGCATTGGAAGCGTGGAGTCTTAACCACTGGACCACCAGGGAAGTCCCCGGAATTTCCTGCCTTTTTAAGGCTGAATAATATTCTATTGTGTATATGGACCACATTCTGAGTTGATTTTATGTGTTGTGTGAAATAGCAGAGTTGCACGTACATGTGGGTCTGGCCTGGCTCACTATTCTAGTCCATTGGTCAGTTTGTCTTGTACCCACACTGTATCCATGTACTGCCTTAGTTACTGTGGTTTTGTATAATTGCAATATTTGATGGGGCAAGTCCCATGTCCTTGGTTTTGCTTTTCAGAAGTGCCCTGGCTGTTGCCTGTTCCTCTTAATACATACAGTTTACAATCATTTTATCAAGTCCCATAAAAAATCCTATTGCAGGAAATTCCCTGGCGGTCCAGTCTAACTAATTCCTGGTTAAGACTCTGAGCTCCCACTGCAGGGGGCATGGGTTCAATCCCTGGTTGGGGAACTAAGATCCTGTGTGCCACGCAGCTGAAATAAAAAAAAAAAAATCCTATTACATCTTGGTTGAAATTGCTCTGAATTTATAGATTAATTAGGGAAGAACTGACATCTTTATGATTTGAGTCTTTCTACTCATGAATATGATGCATCTCTCCATTTATTTAACTGTTTAAAAATATATTCTAATAAGTTTTGTGACTTTCTGTCTCGCGGTGTTCCATATCTTTTGTTGTATTTATTCCTAGGTATTTGGTATTCTCTGATTTACAATGGTGTCTTCTCTTTAAGTATTTCAGTTGTTTGCTAATAGCATAATAAAAACAAAACTGACCTTTTAAATATATTAATCTTATAGCCAGCCAACTTGCCAAACCCTCCTAAGTTTTCTAATACTTTATCTGCAGGGTTTTTTTTGTTTTTAATGTAAGCCATCTTATCAGCTAAAAATAATGTTTTACTTCTTTTCCACTGTATGTCTGGAATTTCTCTTATTTTACTTCACTATCCAGGGATGTCAGTGCCACGTTAAGTAAAGGTAATCCTAGTGAGTGCCACGTTATTTTTCCTTATTTTATTTTTTGCGGTACGCGGGCCTCTCACTGTTGCGGCCTCTCCCGTTGCGGAGCACAGGTTCCGGACGCGCAGGCTCAGCGGCCATGGCTCACGGGTGCAGCCGCTCCGTCGCATGTGGGATCCTCCCGGACAGGGGCACGAACCCGTGTCCCCTGCATCGGCAGGCGGACCCTCAACCACTGCGCCACCAGGGAAGCCCTATTTTTCCTTATTTTAAAATGAATGATTCTAAGTGTCCGGTTAGGATGACGTTTGCTCTTCATTTTTCATGGATACTCTTTCCTATTTTTAACTAAGAATTTATATCAGTGTGTGTCGAATTGGATCAAATGCCTTTTCTCTTTTCGTCTGTAAATGTAACAAGATATATTAATGTATTTTCTAATATGAAAACACCCTTGCATACTGAGGATCCACCCAACTTAGTCATGAGGTATTATCTTCTTCTGTACACTGTTGGATTCGATTTGTTCATCAAATTTTGTTTAGAATTTTTGTAGCTATATTCACTATGAAATGGCTTGCAATGTTCCAATTATATCTTATCTGTGGTATCAGGGTTTATGCTGGCCTTATAGAGTAAGTTGGAGAATATTTCCTTTTTATTGTCTGAATAAATCTGTATGAAATTGGGTCAATCGTTACTTGAAAATTTGGTGGGACGTGACTGCAAATGCCCTTGGACTTCGTGTTTTCTTCTTGAAAAGATTTTAAACACCGTTTCCATTTCTATTGTAGTTATAGGGTTAGTCAAGCTTTTAAATTCTACACGATCATCGTACACAGTAATACAGAGTAAATTTAAATTTTAAAGAAATTGTTTTATTTCATTTCTAAAGTTTCACAATTGTTAACATAGTTATTTATATTATTCTCATATCTTTTAAAATTCTACTTTATCTATTATGTGTCCCCTGTTTATTAATAAAGTTATTTGTGTCATCTCTCTGCTTCTCTTGGTCAATCCTGCCAGAGTTGTGTCCATTTTACTACTTTTCTCAAAGAAACAAGTTATTTTTCGTATGCCTTTAAAATCTCATGTGGGGCTTCCCTGGTGGCGCAGTGGTTGAGAGTCCGCCTGCTGATGCAGGGGACACGGGTTCGTGCCCCGGTCTGGGAAGATCCTACGTGCCGCGGAGCGGCTGGGCCCGTGAGCCATGGCCGCTGAGCCTGTGCGTCCGGAGCCTGTGCTCCCCAACGGGAGAGGCCACAACAGTGAGAGGCCCGCGTACCGCAAAAAAAAAAAAAAAAAAATCTCCTGTGTATTTTATACTTACAGTATATCTCAGTCTGGAATAACTACATTTCAGTCTTTCAATGTCCACATGTGAACAGTGGCTACTGTATTAGACACAGAAGTTCTAGAACAAAGGAGTTCATTCTAAAGTATTTCAAAGTCGTCATATATAAGGCAGTTTGAAAGCTGATCTGAATGATTCCTCCTTTTCAGGGAAAGGAAGCAGAAACAGTGCAGTCATGAAATTAAGTTAGCTGCCTATTTTATGGGTCCCAGGAGAAACGCACAAGGCCAGAGAAAGTGATCTCAGTCAGAAACTCAGAATGAATCATAAGAATTAGACATTGCACAACGTCTGGTGGTTAACATGAGTTTTCAGCTTACAATGAGATCACTCTATACCATAAAATGTAGAGAGTTCCTAATTATGCTTAGTGTAACAGGTATACTGATACATTGTTCTAGACACTACAGATCCATACTTTGTGAAAAATGGTATTTCACTCTTTGGGAACTGTATCCTATAATCTTAAACTGCACTAAAATAAATAATATAAACTATCTGTTACATTGCTCAGAACAGGTCTGAATTCTAGCCTCTACTTTGGTTATAAGTAATAAAAATCATGCTTTTGTGTACAAACAAGATATCGAAAGAAATCAGTTGTGAATACCAAGCAGTGCTCTTAGCAAAGGGTGACTCTTTCTGGAACCCGGTACAGTATGGGCACAAGGTCTGTTTACTGACTGTTTTTCATGTTCATAAATTTTCTTAATTTTAAAAAGAATCCCTTTCACTGAAAGTCTGTGGTGTCTTTGGTTTTCTTCCATCTTTGCGCCACTAGACTTAATGCACCACTACCCCTCCCACCCTGTGCAGTGAGTCACATTTATACCTATGCTCAGACAAAGCAACTGGAAAATACATCACGGGATAATGTAGGTACTCTGAAGCCAGGCAGACCAGGCTTCACGCACAGATCCATTTCCTCGGGGAAGTTACTAAGAGTAAAGACTGAAGTTAAAACAGAAGTGTTCTCCAGGGAGTGTGGCCTTCTGGTAATCTACTGGGGTAAGAAAAGGAGCGAGAAGGCCCTCAAGGGCCCCCCAGGAAAGCGTACCCTGTATCTAGCCAGCAACAAGTTAAGAAACAGCATAACATTTAAAGTTGACCAAAAGCCAAACAAAACCCAAACACTTGCTTTCTTCTAAGTTACCAAAAAAGATACAAGAAACACAGCTAGCAGAAATCGCAATATCTTGGATAAACTACATTTTAAACTGCTTTTGCTAATTAAGAAAGCAGTAACAGAAATGACCTAAATGTCACTGATATTAATTTTAAAAATATTTAATTTTTGCATTTAGAATTTAGTACATCCCTCAGAAAAGATTTATAGCCACAAACAATGGTTTCACTGGATAACATTAATGTTAATCTTCTTGGTAATGACAGTGACAAGAGTGTGCTGAAACTAGTTTGTAATTATACATTGCAAGTGGAAAATAAAAACATCTAACATTTATTGTATGTGTCCTATGTCCCAGACACTGTGCTGAGTCAGCCTCTGACTGCATCATTTCATTTAATCTCATGAGGTTATTACTTTTATTGGGAAATTAGGAATGAGTTAGTTGCAATGTAACAGGAATTATACAAATAGGCAAATCTACAGACAGAAGGCAGATTAGTGGTTGCCAAGGGTGGGATGGGTTAGTGGGGGAGAGGCTAACAACGGGTAGGGAGTTTCTTTCTGGAATGATGAAAATTGGGGTTTCACAATTGTTTCACAATCCTGTGACTACACTGAAGCCATTCAGCTGTATACTCTACACAGTGAGTTTTATGGTGGGTAAATTATATCTCAATATTTTTAAAAAACACAATGTACAAATTATGTAAAAAAGAGAAAACTGTGTGCTTCAGGTGTGTGGGAAAAGAATGCATAAAATGAACATGTTTGTCATGGAAAACCATGAATTTATTGTTGATCTTCTTTCATTTACACTCTCACCCACTTTTCCCTCCTCCCATATTAATTTAGATCAAATGTGACTTCAATAAATATTTCAGCATGTTTTTAAAAGAATTCTTTTTAAACATAAACATTATCAAAACTAAAAGAGCTAAAAATATTTCCTTAATATCAAATATGTTGTCAGTGTTCATGTTTCCATTTCCAACATCTTTTTTTTCAGTAAAATTGTTTTTTTTTTAATTGGAGTATAGATGATTTACAATGTTGCACTAGTTTCTGCTGTACAGCAAAGTGACTCAGTTATACATACACATATATCTACTCTTTTTTAGATTCTTTTCCCATACAGGCCATTACAGAGTATTGAGTAAGAGTTCCCTGCGCTATACGATAGATCCTTATTAGTTCCAACATCTTTCAATAAAATTTTACACATTAGCTATATCAAATAATCTATTAGTTCCACTTCTTTTTTCCTAGGAGAACCCGCGTTTGGAGCCTTGTTTATCCGTCCTCAGCCTCTTGGCCACTGCCCAGCCACCACCCGGGGACCCAGCTCAGTGCTCTCCCGCGTCGAGTCTCTGCTCGGCGGCTGCGGTTTTACGTGTTCTTCTCCCTCTGGAGCAGGTTCTCTCAAAGGTTCCTTAGAAAGGACATGGGAAGTAATTTTTTTTTCAGTTCCTAAGGATCTGAAAATGTCTTTCTCTTTCCATTTAACTGAGAGCTTGTGTTTACAGAATTCCAGGCTGGAGATCATGTTTCCTCAGAATTTTGAAGGAATTTCTCCAGTGCCTTGAGGTGTACAGTGCTGCTGTCGAGAGGTCTGATGCAGCTCCCCTTTCCCTCCTGTGTCCTGCGTATGTGACTTGTTTTTTTTCTCTCTGGAAACCTTCTAGGAGCCTCTTTTTTTCCTAAAAATTTACATCGATATTCCCGTTTCAGTCATGTACAGATCTTCCTCCACTTACCATGGGGCTATGTCCCACTAAACCCACTGAAAGTGGAAAATGCGTTTAGTACACCTGACCCCACAAGCGTTGTAGCCCAGCCCGCCTTAAACGTGCTCAGAACACTTACGATAGCCTGCAGTTGGGCAAAATCATCTAACACGAAGCCTGTTTTATAACAGAGTGTTTACTATCTCATGTAACTTGTTGAATTCTCTACTGAAAGTGAAAGCAGAATGGTTGTCAGTGTACTGACTGTTCACCCTCTGGTCGCGGGGTGACTTGGAGCCACGGCCCCACTGCCCAGCAGCACGGCAGGGGACGGACCACGTATCGCCAGCCTGGGGGAAAAGAGCCAAATTCAAAATTCCAAGTACGGTTTCTACTGAATAGGTATTGCCTTCGCACCATCAACAAGTCAAAAACTCTGAAGCCGACCCGTCGAAGTCCGGACGGTCTCTACCGGATCTCTGATCAGCCCTTTACTGTGAACTTCTCTTTTAGTTGTGCAAAGCTTTCTTCCAATATTTCTTTGAAAATTTCTATTTCTTTTATTTTCAGAGACCAGAGACCATTAAATCCTGAGTTTCCTAGATTAGAGTGTCTGCTTCTTTCTGTTCAACTTTCTTTTCTGTTTGAACTTTAACAGCACGAGCTCACTCCATGCAGTTAATCGAAGGCCCTGAACCCTTGCCCCGGGTCTCTGTGATGCCTGCGCGCCAGCTTACTGGCCTCTTTGCGTGGGGCTTTCCCCGCTCGTTCTGGGCACCCGGAGCCCCTGCGTTTACACGTCCCGATTCCGGGCGCACAGACATGCTGACTTGACTCTCGGTCCCAAGTCCTCACCCTGAGAGAATCTAGGTGGTCTGGCTCGGGTAGGGCCCTGCACCTGGTCCAGGTGACTAAGGCTGGGCCTCCCTGCATCTGTATGGGGTGTGTGGGGAAGGGGCGGTGACCGTCCTCAGAGAGGAGGGGCGAGGGCAGACTCTGGAGAGGTGGGTGGGGGTGGGCCCATCCTCCAAGGAAACCAGGTGGTCACCTGCATTCCTGAACCTGAAATCCCGTTTCCTCACCATATTCAGCGTTCGACTCATAGGAGCCTTTCTATTTTTTTAAACGGTAACAACTTGAATGTCAGAACTTGATTCTTTTCCCATGTAATCAGATTTTGAATGCAGGTGAAAAACATTCCCTTCTCTATATAACCAAATACATAAACAACCAAATGCTTTTTAACACTCATGGGTGAAAATCAGCCCAAAGACACCGCAAAGCTGTAACAGGTTGTCCCCCTGGGCTTATGCCGAAGCCACAGTTGATTTTCAGACACCAAATCAAAACACAACAGTCTTGCACCGAGTGCCACCACCACGTTCCTAGTTAACCACACGTGAGCATCTTTGTGTGCTCTGCTTACCAAACAGCAACGTTGTTGTATCTTCATGGGAACTCTTAGATTCATCATTGGCTAATGGGTAAAGGACACGGCACTGCTAGTGAGCAGTCCACTTCTGCCTAAAGGAATGTAATTCTCCACTTACGCTGACTGGAGCATAAGCAGAGTTCGCTGTACGAGAAAGCCTCACACCACAGAGGCCGGAACTTGAGAGGTGCCCACGGAAAGGCCAAGGTGGCCTGAGTTTCAGCTGGAAGGTGGGTGTCAGATGCGCAGGCACCACGGACCCGAAGGGCGGCCTGCGTTCCTCCAAGCACCCAGGGTCCGAGGTCCCAACTGGTAAAGACAGCAGAGAAGGAACCCAAGATTCATTTCATAAAGCAACTCAAAATGCCCAGGAGACCTCGGCTAATAGAAGATGAGCAGGCCTAAAAGCGCAACACGTTTAATAGAAATATTACAATAATCAGTACATTTCCTCTCATTGCTGAAACCAGGGAAGGATACCCCTTTTGTAATCAAAGTAATACATTTTTTATCTTGCAAAAAGGCATTTTGTTATTATGTCCATAGGTAGAGACTATATTTCAAAACAAGTTTTTACAGACTTCAAAGAGGCCTGGACTTGCAGACAGTGAAATCTATTTAAATACTGTGACAGTTATAGCGCACACTGCTGGCATACTCATATTCACAGCTCATAAAGGAAAAAACTAAACTCAAACTTTTAAAGTCAGCTCTGCAATAGATGCATTTCATTAATACATTCACTAGTAGGTCTGTTCTTCTAAAACAGGAGGAAAGACAGACATTGAGATTTTTGTTTAAAGAACAAACTCAACATGTCAGCAGCAAGTTTCAGTTAAATTAAATTGGAAACCAAAGTTCCCAGTCACCAAAGTACAAAGTCAGTTCACCAGCTGAGACTGAAGACCGGAGTATGAACTGGAAGCTGAGAGAGCTTCCCAGAGCACACTGTGAGGCGATTTTTCCACAAAGAAATACTGCAACTAGCATTCTCACGTTTATGAGTTAAGGACACATGTTTGATGGGCTCCATGGAATATTCAGAGGCGCCCAGGCAGGTGACCCGCACCTAGAGCTGCTCTCGGGGCTGTGCAATCTCTCAGGGCCCCATGCAGCACACAGCAACCTGTCCGCTGGGGCCGGGAGCACGCGGAGCTGCAAGCCGGCGCCCCGGTGAATGGTCACCTGGGGAGGCGGCCCGGGTCCGCCAGACTCCTGGCGCGGAAGCAGCTGATGCACAGCAGGAGCCTGGGCAGGGCCCTGGGCACCCCCACCCCCACCGCGGGAACGTGGCGACCAGGGCTTCTGATCCGATCCCAGAACAGATTTTGAGGTAATACACTTCAGAGAAAAAAGAACAGCTCATTTGAAAGGAAATAACGAAATGAATCACATTTTAACTTAGTCTCGTAACGAACGGCAGCACATTCACTTTACGTTCCCGTCATAAAGACGTCAGCATTACCGATAAAGCATTTTCCTTCACACTCCAACTCACAAATTTTCTCTCATGATTTGTCACTAATAACAATCTACCTGCAAGTCTGACCTTGCGATAAATGGTCTTCAAACATTATTTTAAAAGCCTAAATCCCAGCTGGTACAGGACCGAAATCTAATTTAACTTCAGAATTCACAGTGCGGCCCCGACACACGTGGCCTGAGGGTCCAGAGGAGGGAGTGGGGTGGCCTCGTGGCCCCTGGGTCTGGCGGCAGCGGGAGGGCCAGGGTCCCTGGGCCGCGGCCCCTCCCACACTCCACCTGCTGCACTTCACCGTGGGCCGAGCCTTTTAAACCCACCAGACACACGTATGGACACACACACGGAGATGTGACTTACGTACACATGCTTCTGGACAAAAGAACGACAGCCATATACATGAACCTTTTTTGCCGAATGGATTCTATTTGGTTAATAAATAATGCTTTTCCCATCAGTCTATCGAAGTCCAGACCAGCTGTGCAGATAGGACGCCCAGCCGGAGGAACGGGAAGCATTTTCCTCCTCACCTGTGGGGAGCAAAACAAAAGTGTTAATCTTCTCACACCGCATTTTCATGCTACAAACCTGTCTGTCCTTACACTTGTAGCATTTCCTGTCTGTCTCAGACAATCCGCGAAGGCATACTAAGCAACAACACACAGCCCTGTGAGCTGTGGCCAGCTGGGAGCACACATGCACAGAAGCAAGGCCCAGTCTTGTCAGGTGGGGGGCTGAGGTCCGGATTCTGCACAGAAAAATGCTGTGTGACTCACCTCCTTGGGGAGCAAAGCTGCCTTATCACAAGTCATACATCAAGTAGAAAGACACATGCAGTCTGTGAACCTGCTGGGACCTGACGCGCAGGGAGCAGGCGCGTTAACGCATGCACGGCTGGCAGAGCGCCAGCCTTCCCCGCCCAGCAGTGCCCCCTGCGCGCTGCTCGTGTAGGGGCCAGGGTGGCGCTTCCTGTTGCCTTTCATCACACAGAGGCTGGACGTTTTCCCCTGTTCACATAAAAGTGAAACTGCCCCAGAGAAGAAGAGAGAAGACTCTTAAGAGCAACCAGAGAAAGGAGACACGTTGCCCCACTGCCTTCGAAGGAGTAAACAGGCCCACAACGGCCTTCTCAGCAACAAGTTCGCCCGCTGGAAATTCTCCACAATGCACTTCGTGTGTAAGGAGAGCTTTCTGGCGGAAGGTCTGAGATGCAGGTAGGAATGTACGCTCCACGCACGGTCCTGGGCCTCGGCAGCCCCACTGGGGACACTTCTCTCCCACGACCCTGTGGCGAACGACTCCCGGGGGGTGAGGACGTCTACCACATGATAAAAAGTACGACACAAAAGGGCACTGTGTTCGTGGGCAGAATTCAACGCTAGGATCACAAATCCAATTTCAAAGAACTGGAAGATCAAACTGGACACTGCACTGTTGCCTGCTGTGTGAAAATGACGCAAACACACCACAGCTGCCCTAAAACGTTAGAGCCAGCTTTTCAACCCTACTCACGGGGACACACACGGCAGAGCGCGTCCAATGGACAAAGTTTCAAAGCTCTGGTCTGCGTCCCAGGCACGCGCACCTTGGGCGGCGGCGGCCAGCCTGGCCTTCTCCTCGGGGCTGAGCTGCAGCATCGTGTCCACGACGGGCAGCAGCCGCGCCCGCTCGCTTCCCGGCTTCAGGAGGATGAACTGCAGCAGCACGTTCTTCAGGTATTCCAGGTTGGCGGCCGACTGCTCTCGCGCCTGGTTCCTCTCCAGCCGCCTTATTTCACTCTTCAGAAGCTGGTGTCAGAGAAAGGAGTGCAGACGGGTTAACATGGCAGACTGGAGGAACGCGGTCTTCTTTCTCTTCCCCGAAATGCCCCCAAAATGGCAACAAAGGAGCGACCAGGCCGGGAGAAAAGAGTAGATGAGAAACATCAAGAGGCTCCTAGAAGTCGGGAAGCAGGCGCCGTGGGAGACGGGGCCCAGGGGCCCAGCCGCAGAGGCAGCACTGCGCACGGTGGGAAGCGGGGCTGAGACCGGGGACTGGGGTGGGGGGATAACGCGGGTCGGCGCCCCCTCCGCGCTCGGCAGAAGGGGGCCAGGGCTCAGGGCTCAGGGCTCCGGGATGACAGACTGTGGGCCACACCCACCGCCATCCCCACTCCCGCCCCCTCCCGGCAGGCAGGCAGGGTGTCCACAGCTAGGGCCGCTACAAGACGAAGAGCACTTGACCAAACAAAAGTTGAGTCCAGGAGAGAGAGACAATTCACAATGAATATCAATCAGAAACTAACAGAAAAGAGGGCACAGGACGATGTGAAAAAGATGCAGGATGGTGAATATTTGAGGAAGATTTCTGGGTTGAAACAAATAAAAATACATGGTTACAACTCATCATTTCAGTTTAGTCTATGAAAGTTGGCCAACTCTATCCTCAAACATAGGGTCATTTAAAAAAGTGACACTAAGGTCTAAGAAATCATGGGACAATGTCAGTCTATGGAAGCATAACATCTGAATAGTCACTCAGGTTCTGGGCTACTTAGTGATTTTTTAAGCTGTGATAAAGCTTTGACAATGTGGGAAAATGTTATTTTATATATTTTATAGAGATGCATACTAAAATAGTTAGAGGTGGGATGTCATGATATATACAATTTACTGCAAATAACTGAATTAACTCAGCATTTAAAACATAATTTGACAAGGACAGCCTCTGGCCCTACACTGAGGAAGGACCATCTATTTGGAGAAGCAGGTCCAGGGCAGAAGCAGGTGCTTTTCAGACAGACACAAGTTTGAACTTTCTCCACCCTGATCAACTTGTTCTCTCACCCAGAGATGATGAGAATTAAATACGGTAACATAACGTAAAGTGCAGGGCCTGGCTTGTGAGAAGAGGTCAACAACCAACATGGCTGTATTACAGAGAGTTCGGGTGCAGACAGCTGCGTAATCCTCAACTGCCTGGTTCCTACATGCTTACAGAGTCGACTTTAAACAGGAAAACCTCCCATGCCACTTTGCCACTAATTGGAAGTGCTCTATGGTCCATGTCTGGAATTTAGGGACTCACATCCTTTCAAGTTTTACTCAAGCAAACGTGGAACAAGGACTTGTGAACAGCTGTCTAATCTCTAAATCTATTCTGGCTTCTCAGAAAAAGTAGGAATTAAAATAGTCTTTATATAAAAGATATAAAAGCCAAGAATATTTCTCCATTTCAGAAATGTAACATTGTAAGGGATCAAGGTGTGATGGACGCATGAGTCTATGTGTGGAGGGCTTCCTGGAGGTGGCGTCCTGCCCTCACCTTAATCTGCTCCATGAGGATGGCGTTGGTGGCTTCTGTTTCCCGAAGCAGCCCGTTTAAGTGGTCGGCACTTTTTGTGGTGGAACTGAGCTTTTGAACCAATTCTTCTTTGGTGAATTCAGCGTGCCAGGAAGGAGGCTCTGCAAGGAATTGCCCCAACAGTTAATTTCCAAAATGAGGGGTCACAGGCGAAGATTCTAAATGAGAAAATACCCAAGTATTGACACTTCGCTCTGCTCTCCATCCCCCATGGCCCAGTTAAAAGGCTGCATGTAACACAGGTAAAATGGACTCTGCTGTGGAACGGGCCACCTGCCTGGACACAGGCTCGATGAGCTCGTTCTGGAAGCTGTTAGGCCAGCGTGTAGGCACCAACTTACTGATTTCATCCTCCTTCATCTGTTAATGTCCCGAGAGCTGGTGTCACTTTACTTATAAAGGAGGAAGTACCAGCAGTTACTGATCACTTAAATCATGGTCTCTCACAAGGATTTTCTACCAGGGAAGGAGCGGTATTATCACTCAAATCTAATACATTAGGGAAGAGGCTCAAAGTCAACAGGTTAATTTTGGCAAAAATGGCAAAGCCAAGTCTGATTGTGGAGCTGTGGCCACAGCGTATCAGGACTAACTCTTCCTGGGGGACAAGGACCCATCACAGTCTAGGACTGAGGACACAACTGGTCCTCACTCCAGATCCTGGAGACTCCAAGATGACGAACAGAGTCATCTGAACTTGGAACATTAATGTGCATTATAGGTAAGAAGAAAATAGTCCAAAACTTTACTACAGTTAATAAGGTAAGTTCAGCATGACCACTTCATCAAGAGGAACAAGCGGGAACTGTCAGTTTCTTAGAAGGGTGAGAGAAATTTATCCTATTTCTAACACCACTACAGAACTTCCAACCACCTATTTCTGGCTCAAGCTTTGGGCGGAACTTTTTATTTTGTTTAAAAAAAAATTTTTTTTTTTTTTTGTTTCATTCTGCAGGAAAGTTTTCCATTTGAAAAAGGGTGGAATACTGAAAAAAATTTTATTAGAGTAGCTCAAAAAAACATTTATAAATCAGAGTAATATTAGCTGGATAGGACAGCAGAATTCACTAAAGGCACAATGAGCAGGAAGCGTACCGAGTCTGGCTTCGGGAGAACGGAGCAGCTGCTCTAAGGACTGTGCGTGGATGCCGGCGGAAGATACGGACTCGGTGTCCGTGGTCTCCATCCCCTCCCCCTCCTCCCGGGTCGTGGCCGGCACATCCAGAAGCGGGAGGTCTGCGCTTCTCCTTTCTCGAAGGCTCCTCAAAGGTTGCTGGGAAGAAGCTGGGCCTGTTACATGTTTTTTTTTTAAAGAGTAAGAGTTTGTCCAAAATTATGGATTCAGCATCAACAGAGATACACAGTAAAGTTAAAATGATTCTAGGGATGACAAATGATATGGTAGGGAATCTGAAAAACCAGAAGACAAGCAAATGGTGTAGAAAGAAAGAACTTCTGTAACAGCCCTAACAATTTAGTTATTGAACTTTTAACCACTTAAGTCAATCCAGCAAAAGTGGTACTTGCTACCAGAGTTAAGATAAACCATTAGATGACACAATGCAGAGGCCTGGCCAGCTGCTAAACGAGGGCAAAACCCCTTCAACCAGATCCTGAGGATTGGGTGTTTACGGCACTGCAAACTCTGGGACACCACACTGCTGTTGAGATCAGCTCCGAGGATGCTCCTGCTGGCCACTGGCCTCACACTCCACCCTGCTGGCTCCTGCCATTGCCCGCTCCTTCTGTGGCGTCCAGCAAAGAAGAGCCCCGAATCCAGGGCAGGCTGACTCATCACAGAGTCCGGGCCGGGCTCCCCTGCTTGCTGACAAGCAGCACTGACTAGAACTGGGAGATTTATAAGATATTTCCGAGCACGTTACTTTATTAATCCCAAGAAACTGCACGGTCAGAGAAATTAAATGTCTTGGTCCAAGATCTCCGAGGTGCATTAGGGACCAGAATTCTGACCAGATCTTTTCACTTCAAGTTTCCTTTATTCTCCTTTCCATGACGTTCCCTCTCCCGCCCCACTTTTCAAACATTAGCCCTTCGGCTGCCTTTGCTGAAGCACCTTCCTGAAAGTTTGCTAACTGCTTATGCTACTGCTAATTCCTGATTCCAGTGTCTCCCTGGCTGGTTACTTTCCTTTGATGACTCCTGGCATAGGTTTCGATCCTGAGGAGTGACCACAGCTGCCAATGCCCTGGTGACAAGGAATCAGTATCAAGTTGATAGTTAATACTGAAGTGTGGCCTCAACTTGGCTGACGGGTTCCCATCTCTTCCAGGAAGCAGAACGGAAGTCGTGTGTGTGGTTAAACTCAAACTCCACTAATTAGAAACTTGAAAGGGAAGAAGCTATGTTTGGTCAAATGATCCTACAAGTTCAGCTCTTTCTAGAATTTCTGATTAAAGGACAGACATATTTGAAGACTAGCAGTGAAGAACACTAAACATATGCAGTGGACACTGGAATTTGGACACGGGTCTTGAGACCGACAGAGCGTCCGTGAGTCGGAGGAAAACCCAATTACGTGAAGGTCGGTATCCTGAGGGGTGCAGAGGCTGCTGTAAGCACTACAGGAGGGTTCAATGTCCAACTCTCCTCTCAGTAAGTGGATCCAATATTCACTGACCACAGCACTGACGCGGGTGGTCACCCCGTAAGTCACCTACTTCCTCAGGACGGTGGGAAGCGCAGACACACAGGGCGGGACAGGGACGGCAGTGTCCCGAGCATACATACATACTTCTTGTGGACGGCTCGCTCCGGAGCTGGAAGAGCTGGGCCTGCAGCCTGCTCAGCTGCTGCTGCAGCGTCTCCACTGTCCGCCGGTGCTCCTCCTGCAGCTGCAGCACCTGGTCTCGGAAGCTGCCACGCAGGGCCTCGTGCTGGGCCGAGAGCTGACTCACGGTCTGTGCGTGCTCAGACTTCATCGCGGAGTTCTCCGACTGCACGGCGCACAGCCTGGGGAGAGGGCCGTGCCGTGTGAGAGCTTCCACCCCAGACATCGCCTTGCCCTGAGACGTGGACCGCACGTGCACCTGGGGAACTGAGGCAGGACACAGACGGGCCCCTGGTCCAAGCAAACTGGAGCTTGTGTCCCCCTGACACTTCAACAAAAAGGTTAATGGCAGAGCAGGGAGAAACTAAGCTGCTGCGGTAAAAAGATATGACGACCGCATCTACCATTCTGGAGGTGAAGGAGACCTCCCCGACTGCACGTGCAGAAACGTTTCTCGGGAGGGTCAAAAAGGGAGGGGGTGCTATCCCATAATACGTGCTGTCCATCTCCCAGAGACCCTCACACTGAAATCCATCTTGGCTAAAGGATGCACATGCATATTGGGCAGGGCCCGGGGTCAGAGCAGGTGTGGGAAATGAAGCAGGATGCTTGGCCAGAGGACAGGACAGACCTGGGAGATGGCCCCTGTGTGAGCAATTTAAATCGCCCCTTTGGCGCACTCCTTGTCAGCAAGGACGCCCACACGCTTCTTGGGGTGTGTAGCTCTGCTTTGCTTCTGTCGTAAATAAACTGCTTCTCCGTGTGCTCCCCCCACATGTGCTGTGCTTCTAATAGACTCTGTGCCTGTATTACAGCCTTGGTCTTGAGCTCAAAACCACCCCGGCCATCCCCCACTTCCAATGTGGGGCCTGAGCTGAGGAAGCACGCTGGGTGTTCAGATGAGAAGCCTCCTTCATAGTTTATCAGAGCACAGGGCTACACGTGGAGCACGAGATAACTGCACTTCAGTCGTGTTAGCACTATAGTCACAACCACCCTTCTAGAATAAAGAATAAGTGCTGGAAACTTCTGATGTAAACAGCAAGTGACCATCACTGTGTAAGCTAATCTCATGGAAAACCTGGTGCCAGGTAGTCAGAAGACTGGTGGGTCTTCCTGGAACTGTGAGTTACATGATTAACACAGGTAAGTCACACCGTGGAAAGGTCTAAAGCCAAGCAAACCAAGTGCTTTCAACTCGTAAGACGAGCACACCTGAGCTCTGCAGAGCATCCCCACACCCCGGACAGAAGATGCTCTGTGAACCCAACTGCTGTATCCCAGGAGCTCAAAGCTTCTTGTTCACAATAATCCGTCTATTCTGCCGACACCCCAGCAACTCCTTGGAGCACTGATTAACACGAGTGTGGCGACGTGAGAGGCCAAGGATGCAGCTGCACAGGGAGCTCAGTCAGCAGCTTTCGGAATGTTTTCCTCTAGAGAGAAAGAAAAGTGCTTGTCCTCTGACACCTGGCTGGAAAGAAGCATCTGGCCATGAAGGCCACGGGAGACAGAACACTGGGTGAGCAGATAAAATTACTCTTAGAAAAGCTAAGTAGAGAAACAATCAAAAGGGGGAGCTCTAAGGTAGAAGCAGCAAGTCACCAAGCCTGTGGAAACACCTATTTCCAGCTATCAGCCTGCATCCGCCCCAGGAGCACCACACCGGGAGCTCCAGCAAACA
The DNA here is from genome assembly GCF_937001465.1 of Orcinus orca. NCBI lineage: Eukaryota > Metazoa > Chordata > Mammalia > Artiodactyla > Delphinidae > Orcinus > Orcinus orca. The sequence goes on from NC_064571.1 coordinate 971,848, forward strand.
CACGCTCTGTCCCCCGGCACCCACGGGCCTGCTGGCGCCACCAGCCTTACTTCTCTCGGAGCCCGGTCTCCTTGGACACGGTCTCCTGCAGCATCCTGTTGTGCCTTTCTAGTAGGGCGTCGTGTTCAGACTGCAAGGTCTGCAGTTCAGAGACGTTGATCTGTAAGTTATTTTGGGTGTCTTGTAATTTGATCTTTAGTTGGTCAATCAGCATCTCCAGATGATCTCTGAAACAGAAATAGTTAAAAAAAATTTTTGTAAGATGTAAAACTGATTTTGTGATTTCAAATAAATTTTACTTTAATCATATAACCTTTCAATGTCATACTCTGCAATTATGGATGATTCTAAAGGAAATATAATAATCACAAGAATTCAGAGAATAGGATTAAATGTGAAATAAAAGACGCTATAATCAGACTTCAGATCGCAGACACTACATGTTTACAAAAGTCTCTGAATTTACAAATTTCACATTCAAATGGAGTAGACCATTAAATGGCATCAAAATGGCCTATTTTATATTACAGGACTATGTCATTAGTTGAAAAAAAAAGAAATGCAGTTCTAAGGTAACCATTCTGGGAACAGCATGTTACACCAAGTTACAGTGAAAGAAAGTCTTTGGAGAAAAACAGCTAAAACCTATAACTCTGTCACAAGTGGTATAATACACTATTAATTTCTTTTTAAAAAAACTATTTAATATGTAAGAAAGAAGAAGGAACTTAAAACATTTACATTAAAATAATTTTAACACAAGATTCTGGCATGATCAAAATCGACTCTTGTAAGTGGTGATATTTTTATAGTAAGTGTGTCAATATTCTACTTTGGCTTTAAGATGAGCTATTGAAAGAAAAAAATATCTCATCATTTTTTAGCCTACAGTTCCCTTGTTTATTAAATACTTAAAAAGTAACACAAGCATAAACACACAAATACTGCAGGATATTTAGTCCTACTAAGAACAGTAAGAGCTAGATATAAAATTGCTCTGAACAGCGGGTCTCTACGTACAAAAACAAAACATACATGCTGTAGAATGCCCTTTCATTCCTAGTATATTTTTGAATAACTCACAAAAGTGATCTGTATGCTAGTTTTTAAAGAGCATTAATATACTATTGAAACAGTATGTAATTGAAATTGTCATAAATTTAAGAAGAAAAATTTAATTCTAGATAAAAATTTAGTTAACTTAAAACTTTTTGAAACAAGTAGAATGTTTTTAATCAACTTATGCTTAGCCTAACTAATGGTGAATAAGTACATCAAGGAAGCATTTTTATTCTACTATATTTTCAAAAGTGGAAAAACTGGTCCTGATGTAACGGTGACGTCTGTCCTTACACTGTGACTGGAACCGACGGACAGGGTTGGACTGTGTGGCCCGGGTGTCCGGACGCCGCCTGGCTCCATGGCTCCTGCACACGTCTCTCTGCGTGAACAGTGCGGTGAACCCGGCTCTGTCCTCACTGGTGACTACATGTAAACCTCCACGGTCAAAAGCAACCAGAGCAGAATCTCCCACCCCCGTGGGAGGTTCCGCATAGCTCAGACTTTACCTTTCTTGTTTGGCTCCGTCGGTCTCAGTCTGAGACACAGACTTAGTTTTCTGTTGTTTTAGAACGTTGTGAACTCGGACTTTGTAGCTCTCAAATTCAGAGGTGACAGCAGCTTGTTCTGCCTGTAACAGTTCAGAGAGAGAGAAATTTACTGCATTTTCTAGGTTGTGTGATCCTCCTATTTTCTCTCAGAGACTAATGAATTAAGATGAAAATCTTTCTTTAAAAATAAGCAAAATGGCTGATACTTTTTAGCCCCCAGTTACCTTTCCCTAAAAAGTATACTTCTGTTGGCCTTACCTTTTTTAAAGCCTTTGAACGACATAATTTTGTCTGACAAGAGGTACATTTCTACCTGTTTTCGTCCCATGTAAATTAATTTATTGCCCATAAATTTTATAATAGCACTATTTGCCTTTGGAACTTTAGAACAATTTTCACTTATGATAAATATAAGAAAAATTAATTTAAAGAAATTAAGCTACTTAAACTTCACTTTTCAAGAGAGTGGGAAAAGTTAAATTCTAGGTCTTGGACTTTCTTGAAGTGACCCGTGACATTCCAAGGCCCCTTTGCCAAGGTGGCTTAGACAGAGCTGCACCTGTAACAAAACCACTGCAGGGGTCTGTTCTGTATGTTGAAGAAAGAAAGTGGCTGTTCTAACAATATGATTTTATAATCACTTAGCCCTCAGAGAGAACTGTAACCTTCCTAATGAAAAAACTAAAAAAAAAAAAGAAAAAAAAGAAAAAAAAATACCTTTCTTCCACACAGAAACTGTAAAACAAGGTTAAAATGGAAAGAGTATGTACCCATGTCTTTCCCTTTAGCAAAAAGAAGTTATGCAAGTGAGAGTCAGGGCTGGGCTGGGGTTGGGGTGGATGGGGCCAAGCCGGGTGGGAGCCGCCCGCCCTGGGGAGGACGCACCCTGGCCGCGCGGCACTCCTCCTGCAGGGCTGCCACCCTCTGCTGGTAGGCGCCCAGCGTGCGCTGCTGCTGGTCCGCGGACGCCTTCAGGTGCTGGTGAGCTTTGTGCTTCTCCGACGTCATTTCCGCCAGCTGAATCTGGGGGCAGAGGCTTTCGGTCAGGCTCTGGTGAATCAGATCTTCGTTGGTTAAACCGACTTTCGTTAAACACCAACTTGGGTTTTGAGAGAGGACTATATTTAAGGGACGTAATTAAACAGTAGGATTTTTAACTTATGATTATTGAAAGACGAGTCAATATGAGTAGAACATTTTCACAATAAATTAACTTGGTTTTCCTTGAATCAAAATCAATCATGAAAAAAATTCCAGACCACACGTTACAGTTCAATGTTTAATTAAATACCTAAAGATGTTATATATAAACATAATGGATATAAAAAAATATAAACGTAATAGATGTAATGTAACATGAATATATAAAACATTTTTATAAACAGATTCCTGTGACTGTACTATCATTTAGAAAGTTCAGATGTAGGTTTGGGGCCATGTTTATTTTCTGCTGCCATATTCTTAATGTATTATGGGTTTTCAAATACATGAAAAGAACCAAGCTTATGCTCAGTGGTAAACCCAGTTATAAGCCACACTTGGCTCACTGCTTCTCCTTCCTCAAAATGTTGATGAAGAATATTTAGGGGGAGAAATGTGTGTGTGTGTGTGCACACATGTGTTTAATATATACATATATATTTAGAAAAATCCCCAAGTGGTACCTTATTTCCACATGCAAATTTTTAAAATCTTCAAGAGTAGAAAGAATCTTACTTTATACACTTCTACTTGCTGCTGGCTTGCCTCCAGCTCGCCCTTTAAAGACGCTTGAAGTATTAAGTGATCAGTTTCCTACAGAACAAGAAACTCGGTTAGATTAAATAGTGCAGTTATTCACAAATCCTCTATGAATAAGGACTGAAATACGACACTGAGGAATTCGCATACCGCTCGCTTTGAATCCGCCAGTTCCTTTTTGGTTTTCACAAGCAACTGCTTGATTTTGGTGTTTTTTTCCTCATACTGTTGTACTGAAGCCTGCAGTGAAGCTAGTGGGAGAGATCGTTTCAGGAGAAACAGTTTTATGAGTGAATTTAAGTAAACAAATGACAAGTCTTTTCTTTGTATTAGTCTACCTCTGAAAGGAATTTGTCTTAGATTTTTATTACGGACCATTGCAAACATATATGACACTAGTGACAATAACACACTAAACCCCACTGGACCCATCACCGCCTTTAATGATCACCGACACATGGCCAATCTCATTCCACCCAGATCAGGCGTCAGGCCCACAGGCCACTGTTGCTGCCTGTTTCTGTGAACAGGTTGTTTACATACTGTTTACGGCTGCTTTAGCGCAGCAAGAGACCACAGGGCCCGCAAAGCTGAAAATGCGTGTTGTCTGGCCCTTTACAGCAAACGTCTGCAACCCCAGACCCACATTCTCACTTACTCCTGTGCCCCCTGGGCCCCCCACACTTGAAGTCCATTTGTCTGTATGTATTTTAGCACGTATCTCTAAAATAAAGGCATATACTTACTGTGTATCTAAAACATAGACTTTACTTGTAAGAAATACCTCAAAAGAGGTGCTGTGTTTCTAATTGCCTTAGAGGCACAGACTTGATCTGTGTTTGTGATACTAACTGTTTTGTAGGACAAAGAGTTCATTAAGGAACAGACTGAAACATGATTAAAACAAAAAACTTTTATGCTAACAGAGGTAAAGAAGAGCATCAAATGGGAATAAGTGGATTCACTGTCCAGATCACAGTACCAACCACACCAGCAGGCCAACCTGGCCACAGCCATTGTGAAGCAAGTAAAGAACATCTGACAGAGGCCTTGGGGCCCGAGATTTACGACCTGGTCCTTTACAGAACAAGTGCGCCTGATGCTGAGTCTAGGCCACGAACGTGGCCACGTGACGGCTGCTAGAAGACCCCACCAGCAATGACTAACTCCATGAAGTTAAATCCACATGCAATGACTGTATCACTCAGTAAACAAGAGCAGGTGTCCTGTAAGAAAATACCTTCACTTGCCTTTATGATATGTTATCATCAGTTATTTCCTGGCAACTATTTACCCAGTCCTGAAAAGACTGTACAAGGCACAAATTACATACAAAGCCTTTAAGTGTTCCAGGAATTATGAGCTCCGAGAACACAGAATGAAAAGAGAGGATACCATCTGGGATAGTGTGATAACGTAAAGCAAAATATAACTATTACGACAGAAATGCAAAAGGCCATGCGGACCCACGTTGGCTCAAGGTTATATCCAGGTTATATCTGCTTGGGACAAGGAAGACTTCCTGGAACAGCAAACATTTAAGATTAGTAAGGATTCCAGAAGGTGAGCACAGGGGTGGGAGGGTGAGGGCACAGCAGCAGACACAGTCGTGGAAAAACATGAGTCGTGCTTCAGGAAGAAGGAAGGGCCTCTGCACCGAGGGAGTAACGAAGGTTAGGCTGAGAAGGTACACGGGGGCCCGATGCTGGAGGGCCTGGGATTAAGGAGATGTGTGTTCCTCACGCCCCAGGCAGAGTGAGCTGGCTGAGGGTTTTGCATGGACACTGTCCTGATGTGTCCTCACCCTCCTCCCCGGGGGGTCCCCAGCTCCCCAGCTCAGCCTTGCAGGGCCTGTGCTGCCCGAGGCTGGGAGCATTTCCAAGACTCCACACTGTGCTCACTGATCTGTCCCGCTGTCCTTCAAAAGGGCCCAAGTACATTCTGGTATTCAGGGCCTTTCTGAACTGGATAAAGAAGAGCTTCCTAATTACATTTCACTTCTCCCTAACAGGGCAAGCCTTTTCCTCCAACTAGTTAAGACTTCCAAAATTATGTCATTTCTTTTCACTTCTGCTCATAACTATGCTGCAGAAAGGACCACTCTTCCCAACCTGCTTCTTCTCTTCAAATCTCACGCCCAACGCAAGCCCCAACTTTCAATCGCTTGTCTGCAGAAGCTCCTCCCTCTGAGCTCTTGGCACCCACTGCCTGAACCTCTCATTCCTGTACTTATTCACCAGTGACAGTGGGTGGTTTCTTGAATAAGCAGCTCTTTTTAGTTTTTCCCAGGTTCAAGACTCTTTTTCAGCTAGTTGACTAACTTGCAAAACCAAATGTTTGCAACGTGTGTGACCTGGAGCCCTGCTACCCAGTTTGCACAAGAACGCAGCTGCAAGACGTGGTATGTGCACAGTAAGGATTTAAAGAAACCATTCACAGAAAGATATCTGAAAATTCCTTTAATTACTTAGGAATTAAAAAACCCATGGGCCAGGACTTCCCTGGTGGCGCAGTGGTTAAGAATCCGCCTGCCAATGCAGGGGACACGGGTTCGAGCCCTGGTCCGGGAAGATCCCACATGCTGTGGACCAACTAAGCCTGCGAGCCACAACTACTGAGCCCACGCACCTAGAGCCCGTGCTCCACAAGAGAAGTCACCGTAATGAGAAGCCCACACATCAAGACGAAGAGTAGCCCCTGCTCGCAGCAACTAGAGGAAGCCCGCGTGCAGCAACGAAGACCCAATGCAGCCAAAAACAAAACAAAACAAAACAAAACAAAAAACCCATGGGCCAAAAAAGAGATTCAAAGGAAATTAAAAAGTATTTTCAGCTGAATTAAAATAAAAATACAACGTATCAATTTGTTAGCTGTAGCTGAAGGAGTGCCTAAAGGGATACTTAGAGCTCTAGATGCTTACATTAGAAATTATTTAACAGATAAAATGGAACATAATCACCTGAAAAAGAAAGATTACGCCGCTACTGCATTATCCCACTCTGCTGACAATCAGCAAATGGTGGCCCAGGACCACCTGAGGAACGTTTACGGGAATGAACACATTAAGCACCCACCTGGACTGCACACAAGGGTACAGGAAGTGGTTTCACAGCCCCCTCGCTGGTCCTCGGGCGGGGTCCCTGCTGTGTGGATGACCTGGCCGCCAGGAGCTGGTGAAAGCCACAGCTAGCGCCCTCCCCCCACCGGCCCCGCCCTCTGCTGGGGGCAGTGACCGCGAGCCAAAGTGGGCTCTACTTTACTCACTCATTTCATCCTGCAGCGTTTCTTGCTTCTGTTTTTGGAGTTTTATTTCTTGTTCCAAATCTTCTATCTTGCTGCTCTTATTAGCTAACTTTTGATTTAATTCTTTCATCAAACGTTCGTAATCAGCAATTTCCATGTTCATCAATGTGGTTTGTTGGGCATCCTGCACATGTTATAATAAAAGATCCACATAACACCAGATGAGTTACTTTTGTTCCAGAATTTCTAAAAGGATGCCACGGGAACACACTGGCTCTATAGAGAAAGTTCACACATTAATGCAGAAACTACAAGTTGGCTACATTCTAGTTTGTAATTTCAGAAAGTATTTTTGTAATAATTTGACTTTCCAGTGCCATTGTATTTCATTATAGTTTTCATTAACTACAATTGGTGTATCTGCTCTTGTGGGGCTCTTATTTATAAATGTTCATATTTAAGCAACTCTTACAGTACCTTTATTTTTGCCCTCATCTTTGAAAAAGTAGAGAAAAATGAGCCAAAGTTCTAAGCATAATACTAACTTTAGCTTTTGACATTAATTAAATCTTCATTTGTCATACAACAATCAGGTATGAAAAATAAAATAGCAAACTGAAGTCTAATAATTTGTGAGCCTAGATTCTTCTGGAGAGACAGGCACTCAGAGAACTACATTAATTTTTCAGTATTTGGAGGCAAATAATCTATAAAGCAGTATTTCAGCACCACAACTAACGTTGTTTTTCAAATATTTCTTTTCTATGTTTACAGAATAGTTCAAGAATGTGAATATTCGTATTGGTTTTGAGTCTGGTGTTTCATTTTACCTTTCTAACCAGCTCTAATTCTTGCATGGTTTTCTGAAGCTGTTTCTTTTCCTTTTGCAGTTGTAGCTGAAGCTCTTCAAGCTCGTTTACAGAACTGGCATGCTCCTAAAAGTAAAAATAAAAACATCACCACCCCTAAGCCAACCAGCATTAAAAAAAAGTATTTGTAAGGGGCTATAAAATAAATCTGAGATATAAAGTACAGAAAGTTCCATACTTAAAAAAAGAATACACCCAAAAATTATAACTTGGATTCTCAAATTCATAGCTGGCATACATTAAGGATTTAATAAACTTTGCTATATTAACAAATGCTACTCATTAGCAAGTCTTTCATTCACTTAAATACTTTGATAAAAATATCACTGTATAAATGAATTAATCCCACAGAACTGTTTTTACCTTTATTTTCTGCTCTTTCTGAAGTTTTTCAGCTTCCAACTCTTTGTCTGCCATGGCCTTGGCTTTGTGGACTTCCAAAATCTGCACTTCTAATAACCGGGTGTTAGACTGCAGTGTCTCAATACGGGCCAGGAGGTCTTCATTATCTGAGTTTAATTTTTCACACTAGAATGACAAATGATTCATTACTGTAAACATGCAGAAAATACACACAGGAGAGGAAGAATAAAATGCAACATTAATGAGAATATTGGCATAGCATAAAAAAGTGAAGATTTCAAAATTGATTCCACAGAATGAAAACGTAAAATCAAGAGTAAGTTTAAAACACTACCACTGTTGATATTAATTTGGCAAACATTACAAGAGACCAGCAGCACTAACAGAGGAAAAGGCGGAAATGAAAAAATGAAAACAAAAAACCCAGAACTGAGATTACAGCAATAAGACGGGATGGTGGCTAGTTTTCTGTCATATTCTTCTCCCAACAGTGGGAAAAAGAAAATAAAGTTTCTGACTATGTATTAAATTTAATTTTTTGTGCAAAAAAATATTAGAATTGAAATATACTTATTACAATTCCCATGTACGCATTTGCTCAATTTAAAGTTACCTGAAAAGTCAGATTCCTTAATTGTCTTGTCAGGTCTTCTACTTGGTGCTCAAAATTATGAGCCCGTTCTTTCTCCAGATCCAACTGCTCTGACTGCTTATCATATTCCAATACAAGATTCTTCAACAAAAAACAAAAGGATTTAACTTTAGGGTATTATCATACATTCAATCAGCCAGACTGTATTATTGAGCCATCTTAATACAAGATTTATGAGTTCATTCCGGAAGCCTGAAATATTTACCTAGGTTCAACATTTGACAGAATACCCAATATATTATACCCAATATATTATATGTTATATAATACAATTAGCATAATCCAGACGACTTTTAGTATGGGTGGGGAAATCTATTCAAGGGAAGAGGATTTAAAATGTATACAATATAGCATCTCCCAGTTATATATCCTAGTCATCAAAAATAAACTTCTGAAATGTATACAACATTTAAGGAGGGAGGAGAAAAAGTTTAACCTGGTCCTGTTAACTCCACCTAAAGAATTCTGCTGAGGGAATTGTTTCAGGCCTGGCCTGAGGTGAGGCAGAGGTGCTAATTGAAGAACACAAGACGACATTTTATACAGTCTCACCCTTTGATGCAAAACGTTCATCAATTTCTGAAGACTCTAAAACCAACTGAATTTTTTTCTTTGATATTCCTAGTTGGCCCCTACTCAAGGACAGAATCCTGGGACTGACCTTTGTGCTATACACCAGCCTGTGGGGTTATCCTCCAAAATATATGGGAGTCACTGTTTCCAGATTGCCTGTAGTTTGTTTCCTCTCCCTGCTTCTTATAAACCCTGTTTTTGCCTTGTTCCTGGACTACTGACTGCTCTCCTGCATAAAAATGAATCCCTGTACAAAATAACTAACAAAATGGTTGTGAGTTTTCCTTGAAAGTGGCCTTCAAAGAAGTACAGCTTATCGGTTCCTTCATGGATTGTGCCTTTGGAGTCTTCCCCAAGGTCATCGAGGGTGGAGATGACCTGTTTTTCCTATGTTATCGTCTAGGAGTTTTATAGTTTTGTGTTTTACACTTATGTCTGTGACCCACTTTGAGTTAACTTTTGTGAAGGTGTAAGGCCTGTGGACAGTTCATTTTTTTTGCATGTGGATGTCCAACTGTTCCAGTACCATTTGCTGAAGGTGATCTTTGCTCCACTGTCAAGAGCTGACTGTATCTGTGGTCTGCTTCTAGGCTTTATTCTGTCCCACTGTTCTGTTTATTCTTTCACCAATGTCACCCCACACTGTCTTGACTGCTGTAGCTTTACAGTAAGTCTTGAAGTTGGGTAGGTTAATCCTCCCACTTTGTTCTTCTGGTTCTTCTTCAATATTGTGTTGGGGACTTCCTTAGCGGTCCAGTGGTTAAGACTCCATGTTTCCACTGCAGGGGGCCTGGGTTTGATCCCTGGTTGGGGAACTAAGATGCCACATGCGAGGCACGGCCAAAAACAAAAACACTGTGTTGCCTCTTCTGGGTCTGACCTATATCATTTTCCTTCTCTCTGAAGAACTTCTAACATTTCTTGAAAGGCATGTTTACTAACAACAAAGTGTCTCAATTTTTATGAGAAACTCTATTGCTCCTTCACTTTTGAAGGATAATTTTACAGGGCACAGAATTCTAGGTTGGTGGGTTTTTTCTCTCAACACTTTAACTCATTCCACATGCTTCTTTTTTGTATGGTTTCTGAGAAGTTGGATGTAATTCGTATATTTGCTCTTCTATAAATAAGGTTATTTTTTCCCCTATGGCTTCTTTCAGGACTTTATCTTTGATCTTCTGTAGTGTGAAAATGACTTGCCTTGGTGTCACTGTTTTGGTATGTACCATGTGTGGTGTTCTCTCAGCTTACTGGATCTGTAACTTGGCGTCTGACCTTAGTTTGGGTAAATTCTCAGTCATTATTGTGTCAAGTATTTCTGTTGCTCTTTCTCTGCTCCTATGGCATTCATTATGCACATGCTATATTTTGTGCAGCTGTTCCACAGTTCTTGGATGTTCTATTCTTTTTTTCCCAGTCCTCTGAAATACATATTTTAAACAAATAAATTGGTATACCTGGTCTACCTCTGCAGGAGATAATAATCATATGGGTTCTGAAAATGTGAAGAAGCAAGCTCCTAATGGCTCATAAAAGACAACCTCATGTATGAATTTCCAAGAAGTGTTTTTTAAAACATGGACTTACATCTTTATATATTAAGGATACTAACCCCTTGTCATATTCTCATATGTCAATTTTATATTTTATCTAGTTCAATTTGTCTTTTCCCTTGTAACTTCTTTAACTGCTTTTAGGTTGAGAAAAGTATTTTGTATCCAGAGCTTGAATGATCAAGTATCTTATTCTAGGTTAAAAAAAAATCGCTTTCATTTTTTGACAAAACTGCAGAATTTATTTTGGTGTGTGGCATGAAGTAAAAATCTAACCAAATTTTCCTGAAGTAGTTTTCTGATTCCTTCTGCATTGGCTTCTCTGTTTTCAAATATTACTGGGGTTGCATAGTTTAGTTGGTAAAAGAACAGATCTGGAACCAGACTGCTTGAATCCAACCCCAGCTCTACTAGTTACTTGCTCTGTGACCTCCGTGCCTCTGATTCCTTACTGGTGAGTCAGCAACGTTAACAACATACTTATCACACACATATCAGGTGTGACAAGACAGGTAAAGCACTTAGAAGAGTGCCTGGGGCCTGTGAGTGCTTGTTTTTATAAAGAAGTCTCTTTTCTTTTTTTTCTTTTTTTAAAGATTTTTTGATGTGGACCATTTTTAAAGTCTTTACTGAATCTGTTACAATATTGCTTCTGTTTTAGTTTTTTGGCCCCAAAGCATGTGGGATCTTAGCTCCCCGACCAGGGATCAAACCCACACCCCCTGCATTGGAAGGCGAAGTCTTAACCACTGGACCGCCAGGGAAGTCCCCAGAAGTCTCTGTCTTCTGTTCAATTAACCTGCCTTATTTTTGCATCAGAACTGTATCATATTATGTAGTTTTATAATAAATTTTAGTGTCTGGTAGAGCAAGATGTCAATTTCCTCTTTTCACTTAGTCTCATTAAAGTTCTTCCTGAAATTTCATTTTTTTGGACTACTTTGGTATTTTCTTCTTTCCATCAAGTCCCACTTGACTACTGGCCACTCTCCTCCCCCTACCCGCCTTTACTTTTCCACACAGTATTTTCTTGGATTTTTGTCTGCCACTGGAATTTAAGTCCCAAGCAGACAGGAACTCCCAAGCAGACAGGAACTCCGTCTACTTGGTTGACCACCGTCTCCCCAGTCATCAGTACTTAGCCTGGCTGTATAAATATTTGAATACATAAATAAATATAATGGTACTCTCTTACTTTTAATTCTTATATTTTTTATAATAGATTCTCATGTTATTTAGGTAGACAAGCAATACTGCCTTCAAATAATGTTTTCACTTTTGTGTTAGACATGTCTAACATTCACATTTATTCACCTGGCCAGAAGACTATTAAATAATAACAGTAACAATGGCCATCTTTTTTGTTACTGATTTTATTGGGAAATCCCAAAACAGAAATTTAGCTTTAAAAAACAATAGTTTAAAGGCATATTTAAAGCTTAGCCACTTAAAATCTGATACTAGGATGATACATTACACAAAAAAATAGAAAAAAAGATTTACTAAAAAATACAAGGTGATAATGTTATGGACAAGAGTTTTACATTTCTAGTACATTCCTTAACTCAGAAGTTACAAATATAACTTGTTATTAAAATAACTATTTTTACCTTATAGCTTTCTGCTCCTTGAATGAGATCTCTCATGGAAGCAGACACCTGATCCCTTTCTGAGCGAACAGATTCAAGTTCTTCCCGTAGCGTCTGGGCCTATTTTAAATATACAATAGTTTTTTATGTAGAGACAAACTTGATTTTCTAACATGTAAGTTCCTTAAATGCCTTTTTAAGTCACCTTACCTCTTTTCTGCTAGAACCTAGTTCTTTCTTTGCCTTCAAAGCAACTAGTTTTAACTTCTCTATTTTCTCCTCTTTGTCTTTGCATTCTTCTTCCAGATATGCTAAAAACATACAATGAAACAATTATCTATAGACTCAAAGGAAAAGAACGAAAATACACCCATTATTTACTTACTTTAGCCCTAGAAATGGATCTTTAATCTGGAACACAAAATCTGCAATTTGAGATTAAAATAAAGTAAAAGCAAAATATTAATATCTATCTTTTAAAGTAAAAGCTTACTTATTTTCTAAATGAGGCAAACAATGTAAAGGATTTTCATTTTCTTCAATCTTCCAAAACAGCCTGTTTTTTTTGGCCATGCCACGTGGCATATGGGATCTTAGCTCCCTGACCAGGGACAGAACCCGTGCCACCTGCAGTGGAAGTGCAGAGTCTTAACCACTGGACTGCCAGGGCAGTCCCAGCCTACTGTTTTTAGCAATTTCCTAAGTGTCTATAAACTGGAGAGGCTGTCAGGACCCCTTCAACAGTAGATTTCCTGGAAACGCAAGTGTGCTAGGCTTTTAGGTGGTGATGTGCAGATCAGGATCAAGTAGAGGAGATATCAGATGCACTTAAACATTTACGATCCATAGGCACGTGCCTCTTGGTTGGTGGGTCTGATTTTTACAACTGAACTTGCGATCTGCTTACACGTCCAATCTGGGTCTCTCCCGTATCCTCTCTAGCCACCTCCCCGACTTAAACACCAGTGTTCCTGATCTTACTTCTTGGTTCTGCTTAACTTCAGCTACGATCTGAATTTCTGTCCCTGCTTCTTCATCCAGTGTTCACAGCACCTGTGTTCACGTATGCTGCCCTCCTCTGGCTGCGACAGGTGCACTGCGTGTGCCCACAGCACAGGCCAAGTGTTCCACTCCTGCATGTCATCCCGCATAGTCTCACCTACTCAGGAATCAGTGTAGCAATTCTCCCCTCTCTTGTGCAGCAAATCCCCCTAACAGATTTTTTCCCAACAGTTTACAAACATGCAATAAGAAAAATATCACCAAAGAGATTAAGGTCAGGAACAAAGAGTGGAAGCAGTTAAAGAGGGCAGGGGAGGGTCATGATAGGACAGGTGAAACATCACACAAAGAAAGGCAAAAGAGCACGCCTCCCCTCTGGACACTGTCCCATGTCTTCTTTCTTTTATAGCAAAACTCCTTCTAGGCGTGGTCTATACATGCCCTCCTCACCTTTCTCTTCCCCCATTTTCCCCCTGTACCTACTTCAACCAGGCTCTGGCTTCAGTACATCATGGCAAGTGTTATCAAGTCGCCAATGAGCTGGGTGCTGCTTAGCTCGGGTTAGCTCTGACTGCTAGTGCGACCCTTCTTCCCTCCTCAAGCACTTCCTCCACCTGTACTTCATCTGTCTTAGCTTCAAAGACATCTTATGCTCTGGGCTCTACCTCACCGGCTATTCCTTCTCATTATCCTTGGTTCTTTCTATCTTTCTGACTTTTGACAGAGAACTGTCTCTGGTCCTCGTCTTTTTTCCTACGCTCACTTCCTTGGGATCTCAACCTCATGGCTTTTAATGCCCACTGTGTTAAGCATGGAGTCTTATCTGGTCTAACCCTCTCCCCATAACTCCAGATTTGCACAGTTAGTAGTCTACTCGACATCTCCAGTTGGGGTGGTAATTAAGTTTCATTTGTCTAAAACTGAACTCATGCTCTCCCCTAACCCGACCTTCCCCAGTCATCCATTACAGAAAACTGTGGGTCATTCCGAATTCTTTCAACCACCCGTCCCCTCTCCCCACCAATCCCACTGGGCATTAAACTGGGGAATTATGGGTACATCACACAACACTTTTTTGTTTCTCCATCTTAAAATGGGAATAAAAGAGCTACCTCCTAATGTTACTCTGAGGAATAGTTGGGTATGGGGAAGTCCCAGCTCTTCTGCACAACACACCAGCACTTTCATGCTCAGACTCCTGCCTCTCCAGGATTTCCTAGGAGGCTCCTGGACGTCATGGATGTTAACGTACAAGCACCTGCTGTTTCCTCCTGCTCCAGTACCTTTCTTCTCATGTCAAATTTCTCATTCTTCAACACACAAGTACAGCCTATTCTGTGATGTTTTTCCTAACTCAAAACGAGCAGTTAATCATATCTTCCTGTACTGTCACCAGCGTACCTTGTCCACACCCCGAAGTACTGCAGTAACAGCCCCTTCTTGCAGTGAGTTCTTTGAAGACACGGTCTGCGTGGTGTGTATCTTAACCCCTTTCCTATTACCAGTGCCTAGGTAGTTGGGCATTCAAATAAGGTTGCTAAATGCATGAAAAATCCAAAACCAATCATGGAACCATTTATAAATGGAATCACATCACTCCTTTGGATTAAACAATAGAAAGTGAGAGTTTTGAAAGGGAAGGCAAGCAGATGGCAGCGGGGCAAGAGTGGCGGCATCGGGAAGAGAGAGCTACTCATGTTTTTAACAACTCATTAATTGGTGACAATACTTCCCAATCTATTCTAACACTAAGAAGAATCTGTGTAATTAACTGTGACAACATATGCAAAACCATAGTTACCTATTTTTTCTTCAAACTCTTTTACTGAAGGTTGATCACTTTCTACAGAAGGTGATTTCTCTAAGGAATCCTAGATTTTATAGGAAAAACAAAGACAATCACTGCATTCCCCATGATGTACTGGCCGTCATGTTAAGCATGAAAAAAATCATTATCAAAGAGAATTCATACAAAAAGCAATCTGGTGAACAGTCTTTCTCTTCCTTTGATAGACCAGGTAATTCTGACCTTATCATGCATGTAGCGTGATGCTTTTTACTATAAACATAGTATAGGTCATGTGTTTTACTATAAAAAACAGCAATATCCAAGGCCAAGACGAACCACCCAACAGATATCAACTACATAATGCAATAAGGAAAGATTAAACGATGATTGTAGTTTATCCTGTCATGATCTGGGGAAAAAACCCTAAATTTCTGGCTAAAATTAAATACCACTTTAGCCTACATTTCTGCTCAACAGTGCTCTTTAAGTTAATATGCATACCACACAGGATGAAATTCAAATTTTTCCATGTTTACTTGTAGCTTTGCTGGTAACTAATTATACAATTTTAACATTTAACCCCCTAATCATCTAATCTTATATAAAAACAAAATTCTAAAATGATCTAAAACCAAAAAGTGATCAATGTGATAAGGTGTGATGTGAAAATGTTTAATGTACTTTCAGAAATATGCATGTGATCTTAAGTGCTAAAAATTTACTTCTGACTTCAAAGTGCAGTAATATATTTTCTAGAGTCTATGACTAGAACTAAGTATTTTAAAATCAATAAAATGCAAATTAATAGTACCTTTAATGATATCAACTCTGCTCTCACATCTTGCAATTCTGATTCTTTTTGTTCTAGTAATGGCCTTAGGTTTTCAAGTTCCTTTATAAAATATTTTTCTTTTTCATTATGGTTTTCATTTTTACTACATAATTTTTGAGATAATTCTTCAACTTGAATTAGGAGATTCTGATTTTCAAGCCTTGTTTGTTCATTAGCATTCTTCATTTCTAGAAGATCAGACTGCAGGGCCTCTTTTTCCAAGAGGGTTTCTTCTAACTCTTTCCTTAAGAGAGGTTTCTCTAGCTCATGGTCTCTTAGTAAAGACCTAAGTTCCTCACATTGAATCATGTTCTCTTCTTGGAGAAACTTAATCTCTTTTTCTAACTCTGCTACCCTTTTACCATACTGGAAGACCAAGTTGTGTTTTTCTTCATTTATTTTAGCTAAGGATTCACCTACAGCTTGTAGGACACTTACAACATCTTGTTCTTCACTTTTTTCTGAAACTTTTGACTCCATCTGTTCAAGAAAACCACACAACTGAGCTCTGACAAATAACTTCTGAAGTTGCTCATTTTCCAAAAGTTTATTTAAATTATCTCTTTCTTCAACTGTTAACTGAAGTTTCTTTTCTAATTCAGAAATCTGCTCCTTCAGCATAAAATCTCCTTCTTTTTGAGATAGGAGAGATTCCAAATCCCTGCTCAACTGGTTCTTTTCTGAACACAGTCTACTATTTTCCTCATGAAGAGACTTCACTTCAGATGACACTGCTTCCTGGTCTTCAGAGAGAGTTTTCAACTGAGCCATAAGCTTTTCCAGTTTTTCGTCATTTTGATCCTTTTCTTTTAAGGTTTCTTCTAGTTGTGCTGTTAATTCATTTACCTTTTGTTCTAGCTCACTGTTGCACTGGGTAGTCTGCTCCACTTTCTCCCCGGGTCCTACAATAAACCTTTCTCCCCTTTCACGTCTGTGATAGACAGTGTCCACCTCTTCATGAGAACCTTTAATTTTACTTATGAGATCATCTTTTTCCTCAGTAAGAGAACTTATCTTTGCTTCAAATTCTTGTAACATGGTATCTCTCTGACTGAGACTAACTAAATATACTTCATTCTTTTCTTGAAGGTTCTTTATGGTATTTTCAAGTTCTGGTACAATTTGTTGCTGTGTTAATAACTTTTCATTTTCTCTCTGGAGACTATTCATGGTTTCAAGAAGAGCATCTTTTTCATTAAATGCAGTTCTGAGCTTCTGCTGAAGTTCATTAACATCAGATGCTTGCTGTTGCTTCATTGATTCAAACTCTTGACTTATTTTTCCAGCAGATTCCCCCAACTCTGCTTGTAAAATTTCCATAATCTCTCGTAAACTCTCATAATTTAAAATTGCTTCTTGCTTTTCTTGTTGTAGGTTTTCACACTGTTCCTTAAGACCCTGTATTTCAAACATCAATGTTAATTTTTCTTTTTCTGAACCTGACAATAATGCCTCATTTAGTTCTGATATTTCTTTTTGATGTTGTTCCTTAAGACTCTGTATTTCTTTGTTATGTTGTTCTACGGTACAGCAGAATTGTTTATTTGAATCTTCTAGCTCAGATTTTAATTTTTCAACTACACACCCCTGTTCTTCTTTAGCTAGTAATAATTCATTAATTTTAAACTCTAAATCTTCCCGTTCGTGAAAAAACTCATCCTTTGTATGCTGGGCGTCAATTTCAAGCTTTAATTTAAGATTATTCATATAAGTTAACTCGTCTTTTAAGATGCTATGTTGAGACTTCAGTTCTTTTAGGGTATCTTCTAAGTGTTTGACTTTTTCATTTACTGCTTGTTCTACAAGAGTATCTTCCTGTAAGAGCAAAGAACACATCTGATTTTCCTGGTTTGTGTTTACTAATTCACATTCATATTTCTCCTGAAGGTTCTTCTCACTTGCCTCACACTGTCTGACTAAGTTCTCCTTTAGCTGGTTTAAATGATATACTTCTGCTTCATGTTCTTTAGCAGATGCTTCAATCTGGCACTTCAATTCTTTCACCTCTTCTTGGTGTGTAGATTTCAACTGTAAAAGTTCCTCTTGCAAACTATTAATTTCTTTTTGGTACTGCTGAGAATTAGCCTCAATGACTCCTTGGAGATGAGTAATTTCTCGCTCCTTTTCATTTGTGGCAACTTCTAACTGCTTTTGCAGACATAAAATCTGCTCCTCAAAGGCCGGCTTAATTTTCTGAATCTCTTCCTGTAGTTTTTTAACATTATCTTCAGAATCACTCTGAAATTTGATTTGTTCTAAAAGCTCTAATTGTTTTTTTGATGCTTCCTCCAGTTCCTTTTGCCAACCAGCTTTATCGTTACTGTATCTGGAATGTACTGCCATTAATTCATTTTTCAAATTTTCCATTTCTTTCACACAGTTTCTTTGTGATTGTTCAAACTCCTCGCGCACATCTTCCAACTTAGTTGCAGAATCCTGTAAAAGTAAGCACACAAAAATTATTTAAGATAAAACAAACCCCTGCCCTCAGGAAAAATTAGACATAGGCTCATAAAAGAAATGAGCAGAAATGTACATGAAGAAATATGATGCTGAGATTCCAAGAATTCTGCTTAGAAGCTCCGACTACCTTAAGCAGTACTAAATAGGTTACTCAAAGAAATAACTAAAAGCTAGGAAATCTCTGAATTTAATTTTCCTTTAAACGGTAATAAATTATGTAAGTTGTATTAAGTCATAGGCTTTAATGAATATCTCCTGAATAGAGTAATACAGCTTTGGGGAGAAAATTAGCACAGACCCAAAAGACAGTTGAATATCCCAGAACTGAATACACAACTTTCTTTCCTTTCTTTTTTCTCTTCTTTTCTTTTATCTTTTCCTTCCTTCTTTCCTTCCTTCTTTCTTTTTCTTTTTCTTTCTCTCTCTCTCTCTCTCTCTCTTTCTTTCTTTTAGATAACATTTAGAGTATGTGTGACAATCAACTTATTTAAATAATTTTTTTTATAAAATAGGTATTTTTTCCCATTTTTATTAAAGAATATTACAACTAAAATGAAGATTACACAATGGAACAAGTAAATGTTAGCTCTATCTCTAAGTAGTTGGGTGATTTCAGTTATTTTTCTTTTCAAATATCAATCTGTTTCCTTGTCTGTAACTATTACAGTTAAAATCAGATCAGATGCTTTTTAAGGTCTTGGCTCTAAAATGCATAACTATACTATGTAAGTTAATAAAAAGCAAAAAAAAATTAAATGTTGCTTTACCTCAACCTCCTGCTTCATTTTAATATTTTCCTTCTTCAAAGAAACACACTGTTGCTCAGTCTCTGCTTTTTCCAAAAGCATAGCATCCAGACGTATGGTCAATGCCTGTTTTGGAACAGGATGATTTGTTTGCCTGAGGTTAAAAATGGTGGATTGACTTCATGCATAATTACCTCCTCACCTTTTCCAAACCATGCTAAAGTAAGAATATTTAAAAAGCTATATACATAAAAGCAAAGTAAAAAGGAGAAAAGACATAAGGGTATGAGAAATTTCAATATAACTTTGGAAAACTGAAAGTGGAGGACATGGAAGACGTGAGTTAGAAAGAACAAGAAGTCTATAACCTAAGGGCTTGTGCAGGGAAACACATGAGAAGCTGGCAAACACTAATTAGAAAACTAAATACTCAGGAACTGGAGAGTCAGGTTCAAAAATCGGATTGACTGACAATCTCAATCAGGAGTGCTTAGAATAATGGGCAAGAAATCACCAGTGTCCCCCCTACCCCAGAGAAGTTTACCTCCTGCAGAAATGAAGCAGGAAAGGAAGTTAATGAAGTGGAAAATAGAACAGCCAAGAGTCAGTTCTTTGAAAAAAGCTAACAAAATAGACTTCTTGTAAGACTGATCAAGAGAAGACAGAAGTCACAAGCAATATTATGAATAACACGGGAACCTATCTATATATAAATTACAGATTATACAGTTAAGAAGAATATTATGATTAATTATTAATCTGCCAATCATACTGAAAAGTAAAATGGTATGGATAAAACTTCCTAGAAAAATGTAACTCAAGAAAAAAAATTAAAAAGCATCATCGGGCTTCCCTGGTGGTGCAGTGGTTGAGAGTCCACCTGCCGATGCAGGGGACACGGGTTTGTGTCCCGGTCTGGGAAGATCCCACATGCTGCAGAGCGGCTGGGTCCGTGAGCCATGGCCGCTAAGCTTGTGTGTCCGGAGCCTGTGCTCCGCAACAGGAGAGGCCACAACAGTGAGAGGCCCGCGTACCGCAAAAAAAAAAAAAAAAAAAAAAAAAAGCATCATCAATACTATTACTACTTAAAAATCAAACTAGTGGTTTAAAATTGTCCACCAAAGAAAACAGGAGAAACAGATAGTTTTATAGGTAAGTTCTATCAAGCTTTCAAAGAACAGATTATCCCAATTACATATGAATTTTTTCAGACAAAACAAAAAGCAAGAAGAATTCTCAAGTTATTCTACACAACTGGCATAACTTGATAACATTATGCAAGGACTCTACAGATAGGAAAATCACAGACCCATTTCACTGTGAATTTAGATAAAGTTAATCTTAAACATTAAAACCAAGATAAAATCCTAAAGAAACCTTAGTCAACTATCACTCCAGAACTGCCTCTGAACTTCTTTTGTGAAATAATAAAGAAAAACTCTTGTTCAGAAATACAAAAACAAAGCAGATGTAGAAAATATTTAGAGTTCTATACCAAGTTATAGCTATTATTCAAACATGAGAGTAGAATAAAGCCACTTTTAAATACAAGATGACACAAAAATTTTCCTCCTATGCATCTGTTCTTAGGAAGCTGGAGAAGGACATGCTCTACCAAAATGAGGTTAACCAAGAAAGTGAATGACCTGTGACCCAGCAAACGGGGTGGGGGGGCCAACATATGAAAGCAGTATAATTCACTGGATCATGGCAAAAGGCTGACTCCAGGAAAACCACAGCAGACCTGGAGAACAACCAGACCAAATTAGCACAGGACAGAAGGCTTTAGGAGGCAGGTGTCCAGAAAAAAATATAAACGATTATTTGATCTATTTGACCAGTTGGCAAGTAGGAGTCATTGTGAAAGATAGCTAAATTTTCATCTGTTGTAACAGGAAGTTAATAGCTAAATGTCTCACCAAGGGATAAATCAAAGAAAAGCAGTATAAGCATATTATTCAGAAATACAGAGATAATTTCCATAAGCTATTTAGAATTATAAGTTATTTAGTTGTTAGTACTATTTCTAAATCATGAGCATATATTACTTTTGTTAAAACAATTTTAGTTTTAAAATTAGTTTTTTCACATTGCATAGTATTGCAATGTAAACTCCTGTTTGGTAAATTATCAGGGGAAGCCTGAAAACATTAATAATTTTAGGAGATATACAGAGGACATTATCTGAAAACAGCTATAAATATCCTTAAAGAGTAGAGGCACAAATGGACAGTTATTTCCTAGGAAATACAAATTTGATTCCAGCAAAGAGAAAACAATAAGTGATACGTACTAGAAATTCCGCATCTTGACATGCAATTTTTACCTTCCTCTTGCATTTGGAAGCAGCATATAAGTTCACTGTAATACCATACACCTCAAATTTTGACATGGAAAATATGGGTTTTTATTCCTCTTTTTTAAAAGTCAAATATGCCAGGTTTGCAATAAAACTTTAGATGTATTTCAATGCACTAGAAGATGACTATCAGAAATTTTAATAACTAAAACTTGTAAAAAGCCATACATTTTTATGAAGGACAGAAAATTCTGTATTCAAAGCCATGTTTTTCCAGTGTACTTTTCCCAGTGAGGAGACAAAACATAGCAAGAAAGTCTTTTCCCTTTTCCAGAGGTGCAGAGGACATATCACATTGCAGTATATGATTTTCCTAAAGCAGAAAACTTACTTACAGCAACTGAATAACTGATGCACAGCTCCACCAATCACTCCCCAATGTAATTTTCTCATTAACACTGGAAACCGAAGATTTCATTCTCATTTAATTTTACCAACCTTTACTTTCTGAGACTTGAGTGGTCAGGATAACATGCTTTAATATTAAATTAATAACCTGAAAGGTAAAGTTAGCTAACTGAGAGAAATTTTCTACCCTTAAATTTTTAGGAGTAGTTTTGACAGAAGGGGAGAATACATTGATAAGGAGGAAATAAGGGACAGATATTTGAATATTCTGAAATGCAACAGCATGAAAAGTATTTTAAGGGCCAAGAGTTAACTGATGCAAAATTAGAACAGAATCTCTGCAGTGCTCTTTTCAAATACAAAAACCTCCTTTTTAGTGCGGGTGTGCATGGATGGATGTATGTATACATGTGTGTAGAAAATATCCCCCAAATAATATATGGTAATAATAAAACCATTGAGTACTTATGTGACAGATCCAGCTCTACGTACTGCATGTACTAACTCATAATACAACTCTATGAAAGTAGGCCTTATTATTATCCCTAGTCTACAGATGAAGGAAGAGAAGGAAGTTAAGAAACGTAGCCGTGGTCACACAGCTGGTGTGTGGCACAGCAGGGGTCTGAAGATGTGAATCAGGTGGTCTGGCTCCACAGTCAGAGCTCTTTAACTACATGGAGTTGTACTTTTGCTATTACTAATCAGGGAAGTACATAGTGACCAAATAAACAAAACCATTACGAATTCAGTAATGCTTCAACCAATCGGCGCATTACGAATCCAAATGGTATTTGTGCACACCATTCAGGATTCATACACTGTTCTAGCTAAATGAAGAACAAAATGGTAGTGCAAGGTATGCACAGCGATTTAAAGACTCCTGGTAGTAGCTTCATGGGAGTCCCTCAATTGTGCATGGCTCACAAGTTGGGACACTAAGATAACATATAATCAAAGAATAGATAGATACTATGACTCAAATTACAAACATGCAAAAGCAAGGAAAAAAATTTCTGCAGAGCTTTGAAAAGCAAAGAAACTTTAAAGAAGGTAGGCCAAGTGGGGGAAGGAAAAGCATTTAATTACATTAAGTAATTAATAAGTAAGAATGAGCAACTCAGGATCTTAAACAGGGAATAACAATATAAAAACAACATTCTATCATCTGACGAGAGTATGTAGAAGTAAAAGAGAAAGAGAGCCCAGTTACGGGTTATCAAGGTAAGTACGGTTAGCAAGTAAGACATGATGTGTTTAACAAAGAACCATGGGAATGGAGAGAATCATCGAAGTCCTGAGCGTGGCTGGGTTTTCTGATGCGGAGAGGGAACAGCAGGCCTGAGACTGAAGCAATAACCATAATTACAGTGTGTAAAGGATGAAAGGACAGAAAGTAATACCACTTCAGAACAGAAAGGGACGCAGAGGTCATTCACCTCTCTTTTTACAGTCAACCAGAAAGGTGAAGAGTGGAACCAAGGGCAGAGAGGAAGTGGAACAAAAGGCACGGAAGCCAGAGAGTGCTCAAGCAGGCTGACAGCCCTCAAGGAAATCCGACTTATCATCAGGCATCTCCTCTAAGTAAAGAAGTGAAAATTAAAGCAATACTACAACTGTTTCATTACCTTAATAATACCATCAGTTCCTCCAGCAACAGCTTTCGATCTCAATTCTTCAATTTCTTTCTCCAATTCTAAACAATTAAAAAAATAAAAAGATACTAGTTCAGAAATGAAGAAAATAATTACTGGCTCAAGTGATAAGTACATTCTTAAAAAAAAAAATCACTATAAATTAGAATACATTTAAGAAGCAGCAGATATGTTGAGGAAGCACTAAGTTCACCCAGCATTACCTTTTATTTTCCTTTTTATTATGGAAAACTCCAAACAAATTAAAAAAACCCAGAGAGAATAGTGCGATTAATCTCTATGCTCCATCATCTTGGTTTAATAATTACTACATGACCAACCTTGTTTCATCCCAACCTGTATTAATTTCCTCCTTCCCCTCTTGTCTTATGCATCCTGATATTTTTGAAGCAAATCCCAGACATTATTTCAGCTGTAAATAACTTCTTACTGTATAATCTTAAAGCAACAACTAACCTCATATTAAACATACATGTTAATCTATTTCATCAACTCATGTCTAGGTCTGGAGCCTAGGACATCTTTCCAAATAAATTACTCTCTTATCATAAGCTGATCCAACCTCCAGAAACACAGTTTGACCTTTTCTAGTAGTAAATAAGTCTTGGCTTTTAGGCAGGGCAGTTAAGTTACTGAAAATTCAAGAGCTCACCTACACATATTAAAAAAGGATACTAATATCTTTGTCTTTTTGGAATATAAAGAAAGGGAAACTGAATAGGCAATCAACCAACTTCAGTAAATAAATATATTTCAAAATTCCAGGAACAGAAATCTTTTACTACTTTACTTGGGGCCTCTTCTTACTTCCTTGGGCTCAGAACTTCATGTCTCTAACATTTCAACTGGCAACTCTAGGAAAAAATGCTTTACTCAGAAGAATATACGATCCACATGAGGAAAAAAAAAAAGTGCTGAACTTTAACAAACTGTTTTTAAAATCCTCCTCCCTGACTTTATTAATTCAAAGGTAACTGCAGTTTAGGGATATGAGATAATAAGAAATATCAGAAGCAAAGTTTACAATGCTAAGTAATAACAGATTCCACTACGCTAATATTATTGGATTCGCTGATAAACAAAACAAGCCAATGTACTATTACAAAACTAAGAGTTGTAACCATGATTAAACAAGATTGCGGTCAAGACGAATATTTTCAACCCAATACCTGTACATCTTGATTTAGCTTTCTGTATTAGCATCATCTGCTTCTTGGCAAACTTGATAAGATCTTCCTTGGGCAATGTTTCCAGCTGGAAGAGTCAGTGATGTTACCAATTAGGGAGAATTCATGTTTCTACTATACCACAAAAAAGAAACATAAAGTCTGCCTAAAAATAAAAAACATCCTACTGAATAGATCTTTATGTCAACCAAGCACCACATTTTTTAAGATTAGCAAATGCAAGTTTCACTCAATAATTATTAGTTCAGCAACTATTATGAAATGTAGAGAAAATCGCACGTATCCTCTTACATTACAGATATCCTTGTTACAGGTTAAGACACTTTCTAGATTTTGATTTAATTGCAAAATTAGGGAACTGCGACTAATTCTACGTAAAGTTCCTTAGATCTGTAAAATTGCTTCGTCCTATTCAAGGTTGAAAGGAGTCTCTGGCCACATGAAAACACGTAAGCCTAATTACAGCGATAAGATGAATCAGGGTGCGTTTAGGCTTTACCTAAAAATCAGGGAAAGTTCCTTAACCCCTGCGGGCTCAGTTTTCTTAGGCATAAAGCTGGCATAACCACATTATTTATCTCACGGTTACCGTGAAGCTTCAATGCAGTCGAGTGTTTGGGCGAGTGTCTCAAAGTCAGCTTGAAACAATAAACCTCGGCGGCAAGTCCCCATCTCCTGGGCGCCCGTTCAGGGCCCCAGCGGTGACCTGTGCTCACATCGCTCACATCAGCGGAGGCGCAGGCAGAGCCGAGACCGCGACGCCCGCCCACCGCTCGGACCTCACAAGCCAGACGGCTTCATCTAACGTTGGGAACCTGCGGAATCTCTAAGCAGCGCTGAGCCGGGCGGCAAGGAGACGAACTCAGGCGTCACACCAGGGAGCTCTGAGAGGAGGGACTAAACGCGCGACCGTGACAGCTCAGGCCGAGAGCCCGGAGGAAAGTTGTCCCCCAGGGAGCCCCCTCCCCTCCCGGCAAGACCCCGCCGCTCCAACGTCTCTTCACCTTGGATTTCCCGGTCCCAGGAGCGGCCGGCGAGGCCACCCCGTCGTGAACAGGCTCCTGCAAAACACAACGAAAGCCAGCCGGTCACATGCGGCTGTGCGGACCCCGGCGGGCGGGGAGGGCAGGCGGGGAGGGGCGGTGGTCCCTCGGCCCCCGGGCCCCCGCGTTACCTCCATGGCCACCCGCAGCCCGCACTTCCGCCCGCTGACTCCTACGGAGCCCCGCCGCGGGTCAAAGGTCGCGCTTCTCCGCTGGCCCCGCCCCCGCGTCTCCAAGGCCGCGGCCCGGCGGCGCTTCCGCTTCCGCCTCGGGAGGTGGCTCCCCGCGCGCTCCGCCTCGCCCCCGGGCCGGCCCTCGAGGGGGCGTGTCGTGTCGTGTCGGACCCGTGGGCGGGGCCCGGCGCGCCACTGGGGCAGTGGGGGCCCGGCCTCTCCTGGGAGGGTCGGGCACTGTCGGGCCGCGCGCCCTCAGGCGGCCCGCCCTAGTCTCCTGTCCCGTCACCTGCCCCCTTAGCTGTCCCATCTCCTGTTCCCTCTCCTGTCCCTCACGTGTGCTTCAGCTGTCCCTCACCTGTCTTATCTCCTGTCCTTCTCCTGTGCCCTCAGGTGTCCCTTCAGCCCCCCTCAGTTCCCCCAGACGCCCTTGCCTCGGAACGGGCGCGTGGCTGTGCCCTGCGGCTGCAGGTGGCCGAGGCGCAGCTGTTCCTGAGGCGAGTGGGTGACCGCAGAGCAGGAGCGCTGTCCCTTCTGGCAGCCTGGACACCGGCCCTCCTCCTGGACGGTGAGTAGTCCCGGCGCCCAGCCCCGCTCCGGGTGGACGGGCGGGTTGGGGACCTGTGCTGACACACCTGCCTTTCGTGGCCGGTAGCTCTTTCTTTGAGCGGGACTGAGGAAACAGGCCCGAGTGTGGGGACGCTGGCCGGGGGAGGGAGGCGGCCTGGGGACGGTGGGGACGGGCGGCGCCAGGATGGTCCGGGCAAAGACGTGCTGCCGCAGCCGGTGCCTCCCCTCCGCTCCGTGAGCCACCAGCCTGGCACTGGCTGTCACTTGTCACTTGCAACGCCCTGACGCAGGTCGTGGGATGAAGTTCGCCAGCTTGGGGAAAGGATCGTCCTGCAGTGAGCTGGCTTCGGAAAATGCCCGTAAATCTGGACACTGGGAGGGGTTGTAAAATGAGTGACTTTCCTCGGGACTAGAAAAACAGCCTCAGACGGCTTTTTAGAAAAATCACGAGTAATTCCTAAAAGCCACCAAAGTTCTCAATGTTTACATCGCAGTGAATACCGTTAAGGAGGAGTGACTAAATGCGTTGGCAGGTAGTGTTGGTGAAACTCGAGACTTTGAGCACCTTTTGGAGAAAAAGAGGACTTTCTGTTGCCCCCTCTCCATCTAGTCCATTGCCTTGTATATATATTCATGCATTGCACTGCATGCAGACTTAATTGAATCTAGGAATTAATTGATACAGAAACCGATCAGCAGGACAGAACCTAAGATCACTGGTCATTTTCTTCTGGGTTTTGAGGAAACTTAGAACTAAGACTACAGGGCTTTTGTTGTATCTATTAACATCAAGGACGTTATAGCATTTTATTTTCCCATCCAGTATGAGATCCAGGCTAGAATCAGGTTTTGCATTTAATTGTCACATCTCTTTAGGTTTCTTTAATCTGGAACATTTCCACAGTCTTTCTTTGTCTTTTATGAAATGGACATTTTGGTCAAACTTTGGACATTTTTGACATTTTATAAAACAAAACCAAAAAAACCCCCAAACAACTGAACTCATAGATACAGAGAAGAGATTGGTGTGGCAGGGGCAGCGTGTGGGAGTGGGCAAGATGGGTGAAGGGGGTCGAAAAGTACAAACTCTGATTTATGAAGCAAATAAGTCTGGGGGATGTTGTGTGCAGCATGGTGACTACAGTTAATAAGACTCTACTGTATACTTGAAAGTTGCTGAGAGAGTCGATCTTAAAAGTTCTCATCACAAGGAAAAAATGATGGATATTTACTAGACTTATTGTGATGATCATTTCGCAATACATACAAATATCAAATCATTATATTGTACACCTGAAACTAACGTTATATGTCAATTATAGCTCAATAGAAAAAGGAATAAGAGGGCTTCCCTGGGGGCGCAGTGGTTGAGAGTCCGCTTGCCGATGCAGGGGACGTGGGTTCGTGCCCCGGTCCGGGAAGATCCCACATGCCGCGGAGCGGCTGGGCCCGTGAGCCATGGCCGCTGAGCCTGCGCGTCCGGAGCCTGTGCTCCGCAGCGGGAGAGGCCACAACGGTGAGAGGCCCGCGTACCGCAAAAAAAAGGAATAAGAAATTTGGCATTTTTGAAGTCCTCCCCACCTTTTATTTTTTCAATTAACGTACAGTAATATTATCTTTTCTTTTGGCATACAGTTCTTTGAATTTTAATACATGTACAGACTCTTGTAATCACTGGCATAATCAGTCCACAGAATAGTTTCATTACCCTCACCCTACCCCATCGTGGCTGACACGCCTCCCACCCTAATCTCTGACAACCGTCATCTGTCCTTCATCACTATCACTTTGTCATTCATGAATGTCATATAAATGGAAACAAACCTTTTGCGACAGGTTTCTTTTCCTCAGCAAAATGCCTTTGAGATTCGTTCAGGTTGTCTCATTTGTCAATGATTTGTTCCCTTTCATCACTAACTGATACTCATTGTACGGATGTGCCGTTGTTTATCCATTCACCAACTGCAGGACATTTGGGTTCGTTTCGAGTTTTGGGGTAATTATGAATAGAGCCACTATAAACATTCACGTCCAGAGTTTTGTGTGGACATAAGTTTTTATTTCTCTAGGGTACGGACCTAGGAGGGGAAATTGCTGGGCTCTGTGGTAAGTATGTTTAACTTTTTAAGGAACTGCCAACTGTTCATCCTGATCATTACCCGGCAAGTGGCAGAGGGCATCTTTCTGGGGATAGCCACATTTAGTGACCACCTGCCTTGGTAAGGTGTGCAGACCAGGATGTGAGGGAAGCAGTCAAACCCTTTTTGAGTTGATTTTTCCAGAGGCCATCTCAATGCTTAACAATATCAAATGTCTGCGGAAGGCAGGGAGCACGGGAGCTCCATTGAATACCCCCCGGTCAGCCATTGTCGAGCTGCTTTTTTGGTAAAAGGCATGCTATGTTCAGGTTGCAAGCTCCACAAAACCAAACACACGACAAATTCTAGTTTCAGGGGCTGCGGCAGTGTGACTGCAGTTGGCTGACTTGACTGAAACAGCAGCACCAAAACCTGAAAAAGTGTCACCGGTGATGAGGCTCCACCAATAAAACGCCTGGGAGGGGTCGGAGGTCAGTCTGTCAGGAGAGACCAGAGCAGCTCTGGGCAGGAGTCACCAGTCCGGAACCCAGTGGCAGCCTCTGCAGAGACGGAGCCCTTCACTTGTGCCTTTTCTGTGACGGTGGCTGCATTGTCACGTCTGATGTGATGGTGGATCCAGGCAGCAGGATGGTAGCAGCCAGGGCAGCGCGTGCTCAACTAGCAGTTTAGTTCTAGCGTGTCCCATCAGAGAAGGGTCCTTTCTGTGGACATCCACATGAGGACCCCGGAAAGTGCAGTCAGCAGTCATCATTTGTTTCCACAGTTCACGGCCCCAGGCGGGTGTCTTTAATGCTACTCTAGTTTTCATAATGGCAGACCTGGTAGCTAGGCCACTGGCAAAGCCCAGGAGTCAGTAAGCACAGAGCACGGTTCATCAAGGCAGGCATTGGCCAGAGCCCTGAGAGGGGCCTGGATTCTGGCCTCTGGGTGGAGGGGCCGTGTCCGCTTTTGGTGTTGCAGGGCTGGCACTGCAGTCCAGTGGAAATCAGTGAGCTTTCGCTTAGTCAAAGCAGGCATTCAGCATTTAGGGGCGTCTGTGAATTTAGGGCTCCAGTGAGCCGTGCAGTGACTCACCTGGCTCAGCGGGGGGCAAAGCTTTCCCTGGAGAGATAGCTGCTGCTTTCTCAGGTAGGGCCCAGATGCCTGCGTGGCCAGGCCGCCGCTCTTGAATCCACCATTTGCACTTGACAGGAAAGGTTTTGTGAGTCGAGCCACCCCAAAATGGGAGTATCAGGCTGGAGGTTCACGAGGCCTCCCTGGGTCGGTCACCCAGTTTTGACAGGGGCTCCTGAGAAGCTGATGGCTGCTCTTCAGGGGGGACGCAGCGGGCAACAGTCCCGGAAGGCACTGAGTGCAAACCCCCAGGGTCACTTGCAGGTGGGGCTCCTGCCTTCCCCAGAGGCTCTGTCAGCGGTCATCAGTCACAGAGACTTCTGGCTCAAGCTCTTGCTGGGGGTGCAGAGCCACCAGAGTAGCTAGCGTGCTGCAGCTTGCCGGACACCTTCAGGTGAAGCCTGTCGTTCTGCACGACACTCAAATGGGACCAGTTTATGGGCTAGCCAACGTAAAGGACCAAGAAGAATGTCTCCAGTACCCCTAGTAAGGCTTTTGGCCTCTATGGTGGTGATGGTGGGAGTAGGGCAGAGAGCAAGCAGTCTGGAGCCATAGTTCCAGGAGCTTTACTTGTTGTCAGGCCCCGGACTTTCACTGGGGAGGCTGCCTGTTAGGAGGGTGTGGTGAGTCCCCTTCAGGGCCATTGAAATGGGGGCTTCTAACCTGCCAGCTGAGAGCCGTCATCTCTGTCGAGGTGCTCTGGATGTAAGACGCATCGCCACAAAATCCCCTGGCCCTACACACACACACGCACACACCGTTGTGGCCTCTCCCGTTGCGGAGCACAGGCTCTGGACGCGCAGGCTCAGCGGCCATGGCTCACGGGCCTAGCCGCTCCGCGGCACGTGGTATCCTCCCGGACCGGGGCACGAACTCGTGTCCCCTGCATCGGCAGGCGGACTCTCAACCACTGCGCCACCAGGGAAGCCCACGGGGTTTCTTTAGTTGTGGTGAGTGGGGGCTACTCTTCCTTGCCGTGCGCGGGCTTCTCATTGCGGTGGCTTCTCTTGCTGCGGAGCATGGGCTCTAGGCACACGGGCTTCAGTAGTTCTGGCACATGGGCTTAGTTGCTTCACGGCATGTGGGATCTTCCCGGACCAGGGCTTGAACCCGTGTTACCTGCATTGGCAGGTGGATTCTTAACCACTGCGCCACCAGGGAAGCCCTATTTTTATTTTTTTAAATTGCAGTTGACATACAATATTATATTAGTATTCAAGTGTTCAACATAATGATTTCACATTTATATTCATTAAGGATTGATCACCACAATAAGTCAGGTAACCATCTGTTACCATATAAAATTATTGCAGTGCTATTGGCTATATTCCCTATGCTGTATATTACGTTCTGTACCTGTGAGTCAGTTTCTGTTTTGTTTTGTTTGTCTGTTTGTTTTGTTTTTTAGATTCCACATGTAAGTATAAGGATTTGGTATTTGTCTTTGATTATTTCACTTAGCGTAAAATCCTCTAGGTCCATCCATGTTGTCACAAATGACAAGGTTGCATTTTTTATGCCTGAGTAATATTCCATTGTGTATATGTACCACCTCTCATTTATCCATTCATCTATCAATGGACATTTAGGTTGTTTCCATGTCTTGGCTATTGTAAATGTGCTGCTGTGAACATTGGGGTGTGTGGATCTTTCCAAATTTTAAATAATTTAAATAGCTACATGCAGCTAGTAGCTAACACAGCACAGCCATAGATGATAGCTGTTCCAGGGACTACTTAGAATGTAAAAAGTTGGCTTTTTAGATTTCCTTAACTGATATAGTATTTCAGTTACTTATTTTTGAGCATATTGTTTGCCATTTGGCTTGCAAAGAAGTATCTAGCAATGTCCCTATCTTGGAGAAAAAATAAATGAAAATTTAAATATGCACAAAAGAGACAATGTAGACATCCAAGAGATAGCATGATATACTTTAATCTTAATCACAGAAGAATTATGCTAAGTGTAAAGGACTGCAGAAGAGCAGCAACCCTTCAGGTTGCAGTATCTGTAGGAAGATGGGAGACCTGTGCTGGTTATTGGACTTGTTGTCTATGTTTTGGATGGGTAGGAAGGAAGGAAAGGAAATGTCAGGAGGAGGCAGGGTGAAAGTGAAACTATCATCTGGGAACCTGTGAGATGCGCTCGGGCCCAGCGTGGGGACTTGTCGCTGAGGCAAGGAGGGTGACTGGCAGAATGAAATCTAGCTGGAAGGTGGTTTGGAAGGTCAGTCAACTGTGTCATATGGTTGTAGCTGCCTTTGAATTGAAGGCTAAAAAGCTTGGGATTTATCTTCTAGGCAGCAAACATTCAGAATCATTGAAGGATTCTGAGCTAAAGAGAAATATAATGAGTCTTGTTGTGGGAAAACAAGCTTGGCTGATGTATGATGAACAGAGAAATGAGTTAGGTAGCTTATAGGCAAGAGGGAGAGGCTTCTGAACCAGGGGGATGGCTGTAGCGATGAGACTTCCTGGAAGTAAAACCAACGGATGTTGCTGATGGATTAGAGCAGGATTGCAGAGGCGCTGGAGGGAGGGAGGTTAAGGTGGGAGGCCAGGATGGATTGCGGCGCGGCTGGCCTGGGGGCGCGGGCCCCATTAAATGTAGAGGCTGCGGTGAGAGGCTGGGGTGGGTGCTCTGGAGTGACTTAGAAACAGAGTCACCTGATGGTTACTTGGCTACCAAGAAATTGCTAGAAGTAACTGTTTACACATTTTAGTGCTGCATTTAAAAATTGGCTTGAACTTAATCTGTAAATTTTAGTGTGTTTTTGTGTGATGACTGAAGCATTTTTAATACGTTAACAAGCGTATGATCTGTGGAAAATTGACATGTGATGATAATTAGCAATGACGCCATGGTTTTCACGCTGCTACCCTGCCCACCCTCCACTTTGCCCTGACCTCTGATAGCCCTGTCACTTTTTTTAGGGTGAACAAAAGCAAACACAAGGAGCACTAGTGTGACCGCCTGAATCCAGTGTCACATGGTCGGGGTAATCAGCTTTCACACTGATGGACTCTGGTTCTTTTTCTTCCTTACAAGAATCGGATGTGGGAAGTTAGAGTGGTGTCAGCCATCTTCCTCTTGTGATCTTCATCAAATCTCTCGTTCTGGGCCACAGTGAAGTGATTCTTCCAATCTCCCACAGCCCCTGAAACAGATGTGGGGTGGTGGGTGTCAGTACCGTGGGGGGATTTGGATTTCTCTGTTCTCCCGTTTCTGTGTGAGGATTTCTACTCCCCGTCAGGGAGCGACAGAGTCAGGCAAACATTTCTCTGGCTGGCCTGGCAGTGTCTCCTCCTGGAAGGGGGAGGAATCGCCTGTCTGGCTTGTGGGTCGGGAGGTGACACGGCCGCGTGAACAGCAGGTCTGAGGAGCTCTCTTGTCCTTCCCTCCTGCCCGTCGCAGCACGCTCGGTGCTTGTGCCTGTGGCTGGCGTCCTGCAGGTAGAAGGGCCTGCTTCTTGAAGGACTCAACGTGCGGTTTTGAGAAAGGAGGGAAGGGAAAGAAGATTCCCCTCCAGTTCTCCACGTGCAATCCCTGTTACCTTTCCCAGACTGCTTTTTCTACATAGTACTTACTGGCAACTATTATCCTGAGTTTTCGTGTGTTTTGGTCACTGCTGTGGACATTGCCCAGAACAGTGTCTGGCACATGGTAGCCACTCCAGTCAGTAAGTATGTTGGAGTGAATGGACCTCTCTGAAGCTTAAAGCCCTCCGGAAAGTGGATTCTTGGCTCCATCTGACTTAATTCTGTATGTTTTCACCTTATCAGCCAGAACTCCAGAAGGAAGGTGAGGATAAAGGGTTGGACTTAGACACCAAACCTCACTCTCCAGTTGTGGCTGAACACTTTCATTTCATCTGTGGTTTCTTAAATTATTTTTTCCCCAGAACCATTTATTATTGATCTTATTTTTCTTATCTATAGAAAAGAAACTCCCCAAAGACTCTGAAATATTGGACAATTCCTTTAAGATTATGGTGAAAAGGAAACATAAAAACCTTTTCTCATGAATGGAGAAATAGAATGGTTCATGAATGGAGCTGGAATCGACGTGTAGTTTGCCATCGGGTTCTGCTTCATGACGTCAAATGAACTGTAATGGACAATTGTATCCAGAACTTTATCATCTAGGCTCTTTCCAATAAATTCTGCCAGCTTCAGAATTTCATGCTTTGGGTTCTATGATCAGAGTCAAAAGAAAAGACTTGATATAAGATAATTTATATCAATAAATAATAGTTTCAAAAGACTGTTGGAATGAATTAATGCTAGTAATCAGTAACATGTCATGAATTAAAATTTTAAAAAATCGTGTCTCACAAGTGCTCAGCTTTTCAGATGTGACTCACTTTGATGTGGTGACTGTATCAACTGGAGTCATTACGCTCTTCTTGTTCTAACATGGAAGCGTCAACTGAGCGTGTTGGTGAGACACTCACCACACAGTGACATGCAGTGCATGGGGCACGTGCCACAGAGGGATGTGTCCAGAATTAGGCCCAAATGTCCTGCTCTAGCCCGTCCAGCTAAATGCCCCACGGGGACAGCCACTGGACTGATGCTGCGAGCAGGTGTTGCAGCAGCGTTGGGGACCTGGCCACAGAGGCCCGTCTCCTGCTTCTCATGTGGACAGAAGTGGCCCCAGACTTTCCCAGTGGTGCTGGTGAGGGGGGCACGAGGGTGGGAGGGACTTCTTTGCACCCAAGAGTCCCCGTGGCAGTAGCTGCAGTGCCCAGCTGGTCCGGGTGCTTCGGTGTCTCTGAGAAGGTTTCAGCCCCATTGTCGCCACTGTTTCCTCCTCAGAGGGACGCAGCCCAGGGGCGCTGTGGTGTGGGAAGGCCCCTGTGTCCGGGAGGAGTGGTGCGTTGCCAGTGGGAGCGTTTATCCCCGCCACTGTGTCTCCTGCTTTAAAATGGGCTCCCGCTTTGAAGCTTGGATGTCAAAAGTGCTTAATTTAGTTGGCCTCACACAGACTAGGAATCAGCAGGAGTGCTGAGAACTGTGCACTCTGAGTGACCACAGGCAGGTGACAGCCCAGAGCATGATCGCAGAAACATGTAAGAGGGCGCTGGGGACCCTGAGGTTAGACTGCCTATTTCGGTGAAGTCTCCTCCTGGCATTCATAATGCATTAGGATCTACCCCAGGGATCTATACACCGTTCCCAGGGACACATCCTCCTTTGGCACTGCTATGACGATATGTGGGCAAGCGTCACCTACATGGACTTTCCCTGGTCTTAGCTTTGTAGCATCTGATATCATGGCCCCTGTTTGTCACATCCAGTCATAAAAGAGCAAACCCTTCCTTATAACCCCTGCCATAATATTCCTTAGTTGAGTGTCTATATCTGGAATCCTGTGACGAGACAACTCTCTGAACTGCAGCAGTGCATATATGTATATGTGACCAGAGTCTCCTTTTGTATGCCCTCCTGTTGTTTAGTTTTTCGGTGCTCTCTTGTGGTGTCTCCACACTTTTGTACCAAGTAAACACAAGGGAGAGAATTTTATACTGATACCTATATGGGTTGTCCTGCTAGCCCTGGAATCATGGTTCTGAGAATCCTAGAAATGTAATCCTAGAAACTTACCTATTTAAAAAAACCATACAGAACAGATCAGTGTTTGCCAGAGGTGGGAGGTGAAGTGGGTGAAGGGGGTCAAAATGTTCAAAATTCCAGTTGTAAGATAAATAAGTCCTAGGATGTAGTGTACATCATGGTGACTATAATCACACTGTATTGTATAATTAATAACATTGTATCGTACAGTATAATAACACTGTGCCGAGAATAGATCTTAAAAGTTCTCACCACAAGAAAGAAAATTTTTGTCACTGTGTGTGGTGACAGATGTTGACTGATTAGGGAGATAATTTCTCAGTACATACAAATATCAAATCATTATCCTGTACACCTGAAACGAATATAATGTTACTTGTCAGTTGTATCTCAATAAAAAACATAGAAAAATGATGCTGTGTTTTTCACTCTTCAGATATTTTGTAGACACAGCTGGATAAAGCCCAGTAGTGATGGAACCTAAGAAAAATGCAGCTAAACTAATGTGCACAGGAATCCCCGATTAATCTTTTAAAACTGCACGTCTGACTTAGCAGGCCTGGCATGGGCTCTGAGAGGCCATGCAGCTGTCTGTGACGTACCTTTTGAGAACCAGTCTTTCTGTTATAAATTCTAGAACAGAGACTGTAATTCTGTATAGATCCCTGTATTCAGTGGAGTCACAGAAAGGACTGGGTAGATGACCATTTACAATATACTCTCATGACACCACCTCATTTAGTCGTTATAACAGCTCTTGGAGTGCATATTACTATCTCCTTTCTGCATGTAAGGAAACTAAATTCCTAGATGCTCAGCATCTTCACAAAGAATAATTGCCAGTAGGCAGTAAAGCCAGAACTGGGATTCAGGAATTTTGACTCTAAACCATTAGTGTTTCCCACTGCGCCATAATTTCTTAAACTGTTTGAAACTATGACGTTCCTCAAGTACTAATAAAAAAAAACCCAAATTATGCTAGATTTGTTTTCCCTTCTAAACGGAATTTAAAAGTCTACATACAAGGAGAGAAAAAGGCATCCCTCATTTTGCCATCCTCTGCCTATAAGGAAAAGGCGTCCCAGGGCCCAGAGCTCCAGGAAGCTCAGGTGAGACTGTGTGATACAGAAACTCATGATGTCCCAGGTGTTCTTTGATGCGTGGACAGCTGCAGCCGGTGAAATGTAGCGTCTTCTGTGCCCTGTTTCAATCTGTGAGTCCCTGATGGGGTCCGCACGTTATGACTGAAATATTTTCTGGTCAGAGGGGAACATGTGAGGCGGCCTTGCTCCTTACCCTCTTCATGTCCTCGTAGAAGAGGTAGAGGATGCGGTGCTGGTCCTTGGCATCCCACCATCCCTTCACGTGCTCGAACCAGGAGCCCCAACACACTGCAGGACGGGATCAGAAATAGGGCAGTGAGTCGCGGAAACCCAGCTGACAAGCACCCACCTGGGAGGAGAATCCTGAAGAGAGGGAGAAGGTCGCGCTGGTGATTCCCTCACTGTGAAGAAGGCAGAGCCCCTGCTGTTCTAAGGAAATGATGACTTCTCTGTAGAGTATCTGAGGATTTTGAGAAAGGATGGGAGCAAAGCTGAGTTCTCTCACCATCCCCAGCCAGAAAACTCTCAAAGTACTCTTCCCAGGTTCCTGGAGCAGGAAGCCCTTTATTCATCCTGTGGAAGTGGTAATAAGACACCATGCTGTCCTTGGGGTTTCTTGCTACATAGATTATCTGGGAGTAGAGGGAGGGAGGGAAGAAGCAAAACCAGGATTAGACCAACAGTTATGTTAGGGTGGGTATATTCCATACAGATGAATCTTTCCGATGCTGCATTCCTGTGATTTGGCTTTTGTGGGAGGTGGAAAGCATTCATATCAATTTGCATATTGATGATGTGACAAGGTGGACTCGTTTTTTTTTTTTTAACAAGCGAAGTGTTTTAAGAGGAAATGGATTGAGGACCAGTCTGAGGTCCTTCTAAGGGGTCAACTCTGAATTCCTTTGGCTCTTTACCTTACAGTTTTTCTCCAGGAAGGATGGTGGCAGCAAGTGGATGGGAAGGTGCGTCTTTAGGATCCGTGGTGAGGGCATTGCATTAGCTTGTTCCAAGCCTGTAAAATTAATTTTCAATGACTTCCCATTATTTTTCTCTATTTGCTTCAGAATCTTGCTGCTTTGTTATTACTACGTTAGGAACAGTTCCAGGCCGCCTGTAACTCTGTGGATCTCATCTGAGAGAATACTTGTAGCTCACGAATGGGTTTTTTGGGCTAGAGCAGTAGTTTTTGTTTTTGTTTTCGTTTTGCAGTACGCAGGCCTCTCACTGTTGTGGCCTCTCCCATTGCGGAGCACAGGCTCCGGACGCGCAGGCTCAGCGGCCATGGCTCACGGGCCCAGGCGCTCCGCAGCATGTTGGTTCCTCCCGGACCGGGGCACGAACCCGCGTCCCCTGCATCGGCAGGCGGACTCCCAACCACTGCGCCACCAGGGAAGCCCGGCTAGAGCAGTTTTTAACCATAACAATAAACCAAATAAAGAAGAACCTAAAAAATTCAAACCCTTCCACTATAAAATTATCTTACCTAGGCTCATCCTTGTGGAGTGAAGTTAATTTCTAATTGGAGAATCAAAACTTAACTTACTTTTGCATAAACAGTAACTTGATTAGAAAACGTCTGGAGTTAGAACGATGGTGAGAAAGATAGTCACGGAGTCCATCGACGGTTGTTTGAATGCCTAGAATTCTGAGAGGGCTACTGGATAGTAAAAATCCCTGGTGGGTGTCTAGGCCCGGGGTCAGGTGCAGCTGTGCCGTACTCACCAGATTCCATGCCCGGGATTTTCCACTCGATGAAGGGGAATCGCTCGTGAGTAGGTGCCCGCTGGCTTCTGTCAATATCACCCTCGTTTTGTATCAAGTCCACGATCTCCTGCGTCCAGGTTG
Organism: Orcinus orca; assembly: GCF_937001465.1. Classification (NCBI taxonomy): domain Eukaryota; kingdom Metazoa; phylum Chordata; class Mammalia; order Artiodactyla; family Delphinidae; genus Orcinus; species Orcinus orca. The sequence continues at coordinate 1,009,943 of NC_064571.1, forward strand.
TTCCTTATTCCCCAGGAAGATGAGGAAGCACAGGCTTTATCTACTGCAGTTCTTAGAATGTGACCAAACACTTGTTAGAGCAGCCGTGTGAACTTTAAAGCCAGCTTTATAATGGAATTCAGAAACCATCCTTCTTTGTTTATATCTTGTGTTATCATAATATGGTATGATATGGATTTTTATACAAAGACTCCAATTTGGAGTGGACATTAGATTCATAAATACATAGTTCTTTTTTTATTCTGTACAACCATTAATTAGGATTGTTATGCTATTGAGTTAGCTGCATAGTTCCTTAGAAAGGCAGAATGAGAGTCCTTCTCACCAGCCTGTGATGTGGAGAGTCATCATGGTGTGGTCTTCAGACTCTGTTTCCCAAGTGCGTAGCATGGGCTTGCTACACAGGAGGAGGCTCTTGTTATATGTTGGCCGAATGAATGAATGATTAGGGTTTAGTCTCCATTTTCACACTTTCCTTTATTTTACCTGAAAGGCTAAAAAGTGCATTCCCCAGGCTCCTTTGCTGCCGAGATTCTAAATGTCCTGAGATCTGATTTACATTCTGGGATTTGAGGGAAGGAGGTAGAGGTCTGATTGATAGAAGTTGTGCAGAGGCCACTCCGCATTTTGCTGCCTGGAACCTCGACCTAGAGGCTGCGCCCTCACTGCCCCCGCTGCCCCCGAGAAGGGCCTCTGTCTCCCAGCTCCGCTCAGCTCCTGCGGGCCGACCCATCCTGACCAGCGTGGGGCTGCCACCTGACCTTCGGCCTTGGCTGAAGACTACTGACCAGACACCTGACTGAGTCCGTGGCAGGAGGAGGCTGGGAGACTGAGCTCTGAGTCCTGGGTCTGGGCTGATCGACTCTGGTTACGAGACCCTTTCTCATGCTCCCAATTCAGCGCTTCTAGGTCTGCCAGGGGGCACAGCTTAGGAAACAAGAGAGCAGCTGCAGTTTACATCCTCGGTCAGTTAGCTTCTAATATTTTCTGACACCAACTCTTTCATTACAGGATCCAGGACCAATATTTCTTTAGCTATTGACTCAAAGGAAGTTCAAGTGTACTCGTTTTGTGTGTTTATTCTGCATTGACAGCCACGGGCTAACGCTGGGGCAGACTCCAGTGCGACTGGAGGTTCAGGGTCAGATCGTCCCCTAGCAGTCAGCGGTTCTGCAGTGTGTTTATCTCACCTCAGTCACAGAGCACTTATTATTCTGCCAAAAAGTTAGGTGTGAACCATTCCATGATCTGAGCTTGTTTCTTCCCTCTGATCAGTAGAGCCTTTATTAGCGCACAGGTTTTGAGTGATTGACTAAATATTACCTTAGCTGGCAAGTGCTTCACTTTTTGAGCGTGGTATTTGCATTGTACGGTCCTGCTTGCCCCTAACCCATGAAAACCCTAAATGAACCAAATCTTAATGCTCACATATGGCAGGTGGAGAAAAGATGAATGATTAAGCATTGTACTGAAATTATGGTAATAAATTAAGAGTTGTGGGTGAAATTAAGGCAGTGAGATGTGATCCCCACCAGTGGGTACTTTCAGAAATTCACATTTAGAAAATTTTAATTCTGAACAGACTCATGATGAGTAAGATCAGAAAATCAGGGCCGATATGAAACCGATGGACGGGTGAGTCTAAGGCCCCATCTACCTGTAGAGCCTTTTGTCAGATTGTTACAGATAAAGGCAAAGGGGGTGGAGCGTGTGTGCGTGTGTGTGTGTGTGTGTGTGTGTGCACATGTGTGTGAGCATGTAGCAGAAGTTATTGACGTGGAGCTTGACTTTGCAGAGAGCAGATGTCAGTGCAATTGGGGTATGAGTTGAATACTGTATTTTTGGTCTAACTGTAGATATACACAAATAACTGCAGAGAACTCTTTCTCTCTGCTCACCCCCGCATTTTTATGATGCAGTGGCTGAGCTCAAGTTTGTCTTGTTTCTTCAGTGACTTTGTTAAACTGACTATTGAAATAAGAAAGTAGGTTCACAACCTACCACCAGGGAGGGTGGAAATTAAGAGAGTATTTCTGGGACCCTGAGCTGGGAAACTTACAAGCTCAGCATTGCAGAGCCCAAGCCCCTCCTCTTCCCTAGATCAGGCAGGGGTCCCCTGTCTGGCTCTGCTATATGGGCCTGTGCTGGGAACAAATAAGGCAGCAAGTCTGGCCCCTTTGTTTTGGGCTGTTTGATTCACTCTCTTTCAGGGAAGTAAAAAAACAGGTACATCACAGAAAGAATTAAATTCTTAAGATGTGTAGGTCATTTTAATATTTTTTGTGTGGTTTCAGTTACTACCTGTGATTTGTCTTGGCAGTATCACTCTGCCCAGTAAACAGCTTTCCACTCAAATCCAGGTCGGTTTCTTTATTTCATTATTATTATTATTATTTTTTGTTGCGGCACGTGGGCCTCTCACTGTTGTGGCCTCTCCCGTTGCAGGGCACAGGCTCTGGACGCACAGGCTCAGCGGCCATGGCTCACGGGCCCAGCCACTCCGCGGCATGTGGGGTCTTCCCGGACCGGGGCACGAACCCGTGTCCCCTGCATCGGCAGGCAGACTCTCAACCACTGCGCCACCAGGGAAGCCCTCTTTATTTCATTATTGATGCATCTTTCCCGCTTCTCTTCCTAACCCTCCTCTGCGTCTCCCCCCCATCCCTCCCGCCTACCTGCTTTCGGGTAGGTGGAAATGAGCAGATCATCAGGCCTGGCTTGGAAGTTCCAGATCTGATCCCAGGTGTCACAGGTGGGCGTGGGCTGCAGAATCCCCTCCACGTAGTCCACAGCCAGGCGCTCCGTGCCGTCATATTTTAAATCCTCCATTTTGTTCAAGGCCAAGAGTGTTGGATATCAGATTTCTGCTCCAGGAAAGTGTTACTCTCAGTCAGCTCAGAGCTGCGTTCTTGGCATCGTACAGACAGGGCAGAGCTCAGACCTCAGGTCCTGCCTTGGGCTGGCAGTCGAGGGGGAGCCCATCCAGGGAGCTGGGACTCGTGTTTAGGACTTTGCACACAGCGCAAAGTCCTCAACAGCCCCAGCGGGGCTCTGATGTAGCCGCCGAGCCCTCGGCTCCTGGCTGCCGTTCAGGGTCCTGTGCGCATTCAGCCCTGCTCTTCTGTACCGTTAGCAAGAGTCAGTGCCACCTCACTTGTAGTTCTCCTCTGTGTCCACAAAATAATTCACAGATCTCCATTAATTGTTTCTTCTGGGAATTTTAAGCTAATTAAGAAGTTGCAGGGAATCTGCCCGCGGGATTACAGGTTGCAATGCAGAATGCCTACGCCGAAAGGCTGGAGGGAAGTTTCTGTGCTGCTAACAATGACAGCCTAGATTGAACCTCCCAGCACAGATGGCCGAAGGGGTCAGCATTGTTATTTTTAAGAGTAAAGTAAACGAGGCTCTAATAGCGAAGGTTCCCTTCCTGTCGTAGGCTGTTCAGTGTCTGTATCAGTCGGTGTCTGTTCACAGCTAATAAAACATGTTTGTCTTACTTGAAGCCAAGTGGATGCAAAAACTTGGGAGCTACAGAACACACACCCTCTGGCGTCCTCCTTCCTGGAGTTCACCTCCCAGCCTCGTGCCACATCCCCTGCAAGCCCCTTGTTTTCCTAAAAGCCTCGGTGCTTATTTAGCCTCCTTGTGCCTTTCCTTGGAATCATTCCTGGCTGCAGCGGAGTTTTTTTCCCTCCTATTTCCACCACAACCCTTCTCGGCTGACCACCTCGAAAACAAGACCAGACCTGCCCAGGTCTCCTGTTTCTCCTTGTGATATAATCGAGAGCACGTCTGGTCTTTGTCTCCGGTTCCCGATGCCGAGTTTCAAAAGCCCTTTTAAGTCCCTGAGTGATTGGAGCCTTTGGTTGTTCACCGGGAGTCCCTTTAGACCACACCTGAGTTGGTGCCAACGAGGTGACACCTGCTGGGCCCATAGACAGTTCCAGGGGAGGGGCCGCCACGGCAGAAGATCAAGCATGTGATCATGGGGTTGGGCCTTTCCATCCCATCCCCCCTCCAGGGAGAGGAGAGGGTCTTGGAGAGTGGGGTCAGCCGTGTGGCCAGTGACATGAGAACCCACGAACCCCGGACCCCGAGGCTCTGTACAGCTTCCCGGCCGGTGAGTGCAGTGAGGGGCCGGGCCAGGGGGGTGCCGTGCCCAGGCTCCACGAGGACAGGGGGATAGGGCACGGCAGCTCTGCTCCCTCTGTCCCAGACCTTGCTCCCAGCACCTCTTCCATTTGGCTGTTGTGATCTGAGTCCTCTATGATGAAACTGTAATTGTAGGTGTAGTGCTTTCAGTGAGTCCTGAAAGCACCATTATGGATGCTATGGGGGTCATGGGGACCCTCCACACTTAGAGCTGGTTGGTCAGAAGCACAGATGGTCCCCACGACTCATGGGTGCATCTGGGGGGGGGGGTGGGTCTTGGGAAAGACTTTGCCCTTGACCTCTGGGTCTGCGCTAACCCCTGGTGGTCAGTGTCAGTACGGAAGCCAGTTGACAGAGAACCACCCTGAGACGCCTCTCCCGCCCCCAGCTGCCCCAGATGCTGTTCCTGCCGGCAGGAGTCTCCCTTCTTGCTTAAACCACTTCCCACCCAGACCTTCACAGCACCCCACGAGGGCCTCCGCGAGGCGCCCCTGCGGTACCTGGGAGCCCAGGGTGTGCACACTGCCCGCTCTGCAGCCCTGATGCCCCCCGTGTCCCCCCTCCTGTGTCCCCGTGCCTCCCGCAGGCACAGGCTCCCGCCGCCGTGGCTGTCCTTCATTTCCCGGCTTCACCGTCTGGCTCAGGCTCACCTGCGTCTGAACCTTCAGATCTTCTTTAACGTCCTCCCTAAACAGCCCCTCTCTGGAGAGCCTGTCCCTGAACTTGGGTGCCTCCCCTTTCATTGCTGGTGGCCCTGTCCTGTCCTTTGGAGCAGCCGTCCGCACTCAGCCCCGTGTCCTCCCCTGTCCGCCGCAGCACGGAAACTGGGCTCTGCCCGTGTCCTCAGCGCAGCCGGCCCTGTGGCTGGCGCCTGTGTCCTCTGCAGAAGGGAAGAGGGAAACGAACTGGAGAACCGAGGGAGTGAGGTCTGGGAGCCACCACCGTGCCGGGGTTAGGCGAGCTGGTGGCTGAGGCTGGGGGTCTGAGACGGAAGGCAGACACCGGACGCCTGCCCTGACCCCTGCACCAGCTCCCGGAAGCCGAGGGCTGTGGACGGGGTGCTGACCCTCTGTGCCCCTGCACCCCGACTTTCCTCTGAAAATGGGGGTCATGACAGCCTCTGCCTATGGAGTTGTTGTGCGAATGAAAGTGTGTTTACTGCTCAGCAACCTTATCTGTGAATAACGAGCCATGACTATGGGCCTCTCTTCCCATGTGACCTGGGGGATGCCTGGGCTCTCCCTGCCCCTCAGCCTCCCTGTCGGCTGTCGGGAGATGGATGGACGCTTGGGACCAAGACTGCCAGGTGGAATTCCTGGCCCTCACGTGCATTTTAAGAGACTTAGGAAAATTATCTGTGGCTTTTCAGAGAAATTTCTTTCTCTGGTCTTTATAGCTCTGTGTGCCAGCACAGTAGAGAGCTGGGGAGCTTAGCAACATCTTGGCGGTTTTGTTTAGTCCCTTGTGTGCTGGGGATGGAGGGCTGGGAGACAGGGAGAAAATGCCCTCTGTTCCCGAAGAGGACTGGCTGAGGTTGAAATAGACCTGGGGATAGTTGAAGATTTCAAATAACCTGAAAAATTTTCATGACTGCACGGATGGTTCCTATTCTCATTTAATATTTTTCCCCAATAATATCAATACTTTCTCACAAGTTCAGGAAAATTAAATAAAGTGTTGTACTTAGTTATTATAAAATTCACGTGGTGCTAAGTCTCCATCTGCTAAGCGTTGCTTTGGAATTCCAAATCCCTGGGGTTGGATTGAAGCTGCCCCGTGTAGACTTTCTAGTCACTCAATCCCTTCTGAGCCATTTTAGCCTCACGGGGTTAATGTAAGAATTGAGGCATGTAAGTCATTCTGCGGTGTTGGCACACGGTAGGCACCAGAGGTAAAGTCACTGCCCTTTCTCTCCTAAATCTTCCTGGTTCCTCTTTCCCACTGTTTTCCTCCAGCTGTGGGGAGGAGACCCCCTCCTGCCCTCTCTGGATGTCCCAGGTGCAAACCAGGGGCTTGTCTAGGCCTCACATGTGATCCCTTTGAAAAAATTACAAAGGGGCTTTCTAACCTGCTTTTCTTAGGAAAAGTCAGAAGGCAGGTCATTTTTCTTAAACAGGTTCTTGTTTGTATGTTTTTACAGAAGGAGCAGGTCTAAAACATATTTTGGTTCAGCAGACTGTTTTAAAAGACAACTATTGGGAAGTGGGCTAAGCTCGTACTGAATAAAATTGAACTGAAATTGTCTTTATTCCTTGAATCAGTCTTTCGCTTATTGGGCTTTTTATAAATTCCTCAATTGTTATCCAATCCTTGAGACCAAGTCAGGAGGAAAGAGGAGGAACAGGGCCATGGTCAGTATGACCGGAAGGAAATCCAGACTGTGTGGGACCAGGGCTCGTCTGGGGTCACACACAGCCCATCCCACCTTCTGATTCGGTGGCCTTGTGGCCACACTGCTGCAGGGCTCGGCTCTAGGAGCTGAGGAGGGAGAAAACCAAAATCGGAGGAAGTGTATTAGTTAGTACTTGCCGCTTCAATCAACTGCAGAGATTGGGTTGGTTCTGAACTCGTAGTGAAGTGAAGGAAGGATGCACGAAACCTTCAATCTCAGATCATCCCTTAAAACAAAACCCCAAGAATCTTTACATTCTTGGAAGAATAAAAAGCTGGTCAAAATACAGAGCATCCAGTTATATTTGAATTTCAGGTAAACGACAAATGAATTTTTAGAATGAGCCTGTCCCATGCAATATTTGGGACATATTTATACTTACAAAAATCATCTGTTGTTCTGTATTTTATCTGGAAACTCTGTGTGGGCGGGAGGTTGCTAGCTCAGTCTAACTTCAAGCTCCGGAGGCTTAATGAGTGGATTAGAAACACAGGGAAGCGGAAAGCCCTTCGGACGCTCTCGTGGCTCCCCACTGGCTCATGGGGAGATGTGTGCTGTCTGCACTTTCCAGTGATTTGCATCCTTGCAGCTTGCTGCTCGGGGCTGGACATCTGTCAACTTCTTTTGTGGCGACGGTACCGCTTACCATCAGTATACAATACTGAATGTGAGTGTAAAACATCTAGACAGACTTTAAACTTGTAGACCAGCCTAGGAAAGCCTTCTGTGCTCTTGCAAGGAAAGGAATGCTAAGATAAGTTGCTAATATCACTACTCTTGCTAATGAAAATATTAATCTCATGCTAAAAATATTGTTTCCTTAATTTTTTTTATCAGAACTAAGCAACAGAATCAATGAAATTTGTTCTATTTTCAGTTTTCCCACTAGTTACAAGAACAGAATCCCTGAGTATCCTGGGGATTGGTTCCAGAACTCCCGCAGATACCAAAATCCACGGAAGCTCAGGTGCCTTATGTAAAATGGCACAGTACCATCGGCCCTCTGTATCCAGGGTTTCTGCATCTGCGGACTTAACCAACTGTTGAACGTGTAAGTACAGGCACACATCCTTTTATTGTGCTTCGCTTTATTGCACTTTGCAGATACTACATTTTTTACAGATTGAAGGTTTGTGGCAGCTCTGCAATGAGCAAGTCTATCAGCTCCATTTTCCCAACGGCATTTGCTCACTTCTCTGCGTCAGGTTTTGGTAGTTCTCGCAATATTTCAATCTTTTTCATTACTATTATATTTGTTAAGATGATCACAGATCACCATAACAGATGTTACTCTTGTAAAGGTTTTGGGGGGCCATTAACTGCACCCATATAAGATGGTGAGCTTAATCAATAATGTTGTGTGCATTCAAAGTCCACCGACTGCTGTTCCCCCATCTCTCTCTCTCTCCTCAGGCCCTTCCCTGTTCCCTGACAGGCAGCAATATTGAAGTTAGGCCAGTTAATAGCCCTACAATGGCTCTAAGTGTTCAAGTGAAAGGAAGACTCACAGGTCTCTCACTTTAAATCAAAAGCTAGAAAAAATTAAGCTTAGTGAGGAAGGCATGTCGAAAGCTGAGACAGGCTGAAAGCTGGGGTTCTTGCACCAGTCAGCCAAGTTGTGACTGCAAAGGAAAAGTTCTTCAAGGAAATTAAAAGTGCTACTTCAGTGAAACACAGGAATGATAAGAATGGAAAATAGCCTTCTTGCTGATTGCAGAAAGTCTCGGTGTCTGGACAGAAGATGAAACCAGCCACAACGTTCCCTTAAGCCAAAGTCTAATCCAGAGCAAGACCCTGCCTCTCTTCAGTTCTTGAAGGCTGAGAGACATGAGGAAGCTGCAGGAGAAAAGTCTGAAGCCGGCGAGGTCGGTTCATGAGGTTTCAGGAAAGAAGCTGCCTCCGTAACATGAAAGAGCGAGAGGAAGCAGCAAGTGCTGGTGTAGAAGCTGCAGCGAGTTATCCAGAAGATCCAGCTAAGAGAATTCACGAAGCTACACTGAACAACAGCTTTTCAATGCAGATGAAACAGCCTCCTATTGGAAGATGCCATCTAGGACTTTCATAGCTAAAGAAGTCAACGCCTGGGGCTTCCCTGGTGGCGCAGCAGTTGGGAGTCCGCCTGCTGATGCAGGGGACACGGGTTCGTGCCCCGGTCCGGGAAGATCCCACATGCCGTGGAGCGGCTGGGCCCGTGAGCTATGGCCGCTGAGCCTGCATGTCCTGAGCCTGTGCTCCGCAATGGGAGAGGCCACAGCAGTGAAAGGCCCACGTACCGCAAAAAAAAAAAAAAAAAAAAAAAGATGTCTTCATGCTGCTGTGTGTAAATCTGTTGATTCTGGTTAATTGCTTTCTGATAGCAATGTATGCATCCACCACATTATACCGATTTACCCTCCCCGCCCGGCAGTGGGCACCCAGGTAGCCTTCAACTCTCAGCACAGGGATGGCTGGAGGAACAGGGGTGTGAGCGTCCCCTATACATGCTCCCTTATGGGGCTGCATACCCATTTACTTGGGCTCTGTACCTACAGCTGGAATTTCTGGGTCGAAGAGTGTTTGTTTACTCATTTTGACGTGTTGCTAGGTTGCTCTCCTGTCCACCGTCACCAGCAGGACATTATCTGGCTTTCCAACCTTTGCTTCTGTAACACATATGAAATGACAGCCCATGGTTTTCCTTTGCAGTTATTCTTATTTACTAATGATTTTGAGCATCTCTTCAAATATTTGGTCATTTTTTGTATTTTCTCTTCTGAAAATTGCCTTCCTCAAGGTCCCCTTTGCCCATTTTTCTATTTGGGTTTTATCTTTTTCTTACCAATTTGAGAGTTTCTTGTATATTCTGAATATTGGTCTTCTGTGGTTTTAGACATCACAAATAACTTTTGTCATTCAGTTTTCTTTTTATTAGCCTTTTTTATGGTGCTCTTTGATGAACAGAAATTAAAATTTTTGATGTCTCAAATTCATTAAGTATTTTTGCCTTTTGTTTCGTACTTTTGAAGTTTTGTTGAAAAAAAATCCCTTTGCTCTTAGGTCTCAGAGGTCTTTGTGAATTTTATTCTTATAATTTCACGTTTCACGTTTAGTCTTCAGTATACGAGAGTCCACCTTCGAATGAGACCCAGAAATCTCTCAAGACCCAGTGGAATGTCTCCACTTTCTGGGTCTCAGGAAACCTCTGAAATACGTGTCCCTGAGGTTTTACAAGTAAATTACAGGCAAACCTCAGAGATACCGTGGGTTTGGGTCCAGACCACATAATAGAGTGAATATTGTGATAAAGTGAGTCACACGAGTGTTTTGGTTTCCCAGTGCACATAAAAGTTATGTTTACACCATACTGTAGTCTATTAAGTGTGCAATAACAGTATGTCTAAAAAGCAATGTACATCTTAATTAAAAATGCTTTATTGCTAAAAAATGCTAACCATCATCTGAGCCTTCAGTGAGTCGTGGTAGTAACATCAAAGGTCACTGATCACAAATCACCCGAAAAATGTAATAATAATGGAAGAGTTTGAAATATTGCAAGAATTACCAAAGTGTGACACAGAGACACAAAGTGAGCAAATGCTGTGAGTAAAAATGGCGCCGATAGACTCGCTTGACCCAGGGTTGTCACGAGCCTTCAGTTTGTAAGAACTGCAATGTCTGTGGAGCACAGTGAAACAAGGTCTGCCTGTACGAATAGGACAGCCTTGGACTTTGGTACTGGGGAGGCAGGGATGCTGACTGTGTTGGCCATGGCGGGAGTGCTTCATGGCCAGAACGCGGGCGGTCACCAGACACCCACTCTCCCCAGTGTCTCTGGGGTTCCTCCCACATGCTTGTTTCTCTGCTCCACAACGTGATGCACCTTTCGGTTTATTTCAGTGTGTATCAGTTTCCTTGATGGGGCAGCTCGCTCTGGTCCCTACCAGGCTGCACTTTCCTTGGGGGAAGTAACCCTATTTTTATCATCTTTCGATGCCCTCCACTCCCCAGCATGAATAAGGCACTCAGTACAAGTCTGTTATCAAATGAATGGAGTGGGAATTTTTGACGAATATGATTGAAATAAATGTTTTAATTCAAAGAAAATTATAACAGAAGGTAGAAAGAGGATATATAGAAGGAACAGAAATGAAAATGTGTGTGATATTATATATTACATGTTGATATATTGAAATTCACCTAAAGACTGAAATTCTGCAGAGAGAGAAGGAAAATGAAGCACCTTAATGCTGCGTAACTGAAGTCACACTGGGTTCATCCAAAAGGCAGATCAGGCTGAAATGTCCAGGTCGTGGTTTAAAAACCCTGACATCACGTCACACGAGCCATTCGTGGTTTTTGGAAACAGGTTTCTCTTCTGCTTCACAGAGGCTGCTCTTTAAAGATCCATGCAGAAGGACAGAGAAGTATCAGCCATGTTTTTCTCATAATTTTCATTAAACTTCTTGGTCTGAGCTTCAGTGAACTGATATCTCTACTCTCCAGTGACTTCTAGAAAGAGTGATGGATAGCACAGTCAGGGACGTTTTCACAAACTTTAACGCGTGTAGATAATCCCTTTCCCCTCGGTACTTAAATGCCTGACGCAGACACTGGCTGGGTGTCCTCCTGATATTGAGTGAGATGTGAGGCTACAGGGCTGATCACCGCACTTCACAGGTGAGGCATTTGTGAATAGCCTTTTTCTGAGACACTTGGGTGGGAGGAGATCTAGACGTGGTTTATCTAATTCTTGGTGTCACGCCCTGCAGCCCTCTGATCATCCAGGACTTCCTGAACCCTCGGTTCATTTCACTTTCTACTTAAGGTAACTGGACCCGGTTTTCTCCTCCTCTCCTTAGAGGTCTCTGGAGGGCTGCATCCTCAGAGCATCCTCTGTCCGCCGTCTGTATCTCTAGTTCAGGCCACATTCCTAGTTGAACACGGCTGAGATTCCTCCTTTCCAGCCTGAATTATCATTGTGTTAATGTGTAATTGAATTAAAGCAATAGAATATGAAGGAATGGTAAGGTTCGTTAGCTTTATTTTATGCTTATGCAATAGAGTATTCACATTTTTTCAGCTTCAACAACTAAAAATGGCCAGAGACCCCACAGAGAGCTGTTTCTGTTCTGATTTCTCCATGCTGTCTGCTTCACATAGGCTCTTTGAGCTCTGTGTAGTATTATTTTCATGTGTGAAGTGTAAATCTGCTTAATTCTCTAGGGGTAATAAATTATATGGTTATGTAATTTATCACTTAGCTTACAAGAAAATTAGATGACAAGTGACATCAGTAAAATGGTGGAGTAGGAGATATGAGCCTTCATCCCCCACCAAAAAAAATCCCAGCCATCCATGAACAAAAATAGTCCTGGGAAGGGCTTCAAGAGTCTAATTAAGGACCTAAAGCAACACAGTGGAGCCCAAACAGGAGGATAACCACACAGAGAGAATTGCTGGGGGGACTGGCACAGCAGAGCTGTCTGGAGGTGGCTGGGCTCAGAGAAGGGGGCTACCAGTGTCAGACACACAGCGGAGCCACCATGCCCCCAGGGCCTGCTCTGCAGGGCACCCCAGCAGCCTTTGTCCCTGAGGACCTCAGTCGCTCTGCGTGGGCTCTGCAGCCTTCATAGGATTTGTCAGCGTGGACCCCAGTGGCCTGCCCCGCAGGGCATCCCAGCAGCTTCCCCACTGAGGTAACCAACAGCCACCACAGACCCTCTAGAGAGGAAGACGCTGCCGTGTGCTCTCCTCTCCAAGAAGGAGCCGCGGTCGTGCTGCCCTGGGACCGTGACCTCCACTCACCCCACCCCTTGCATGCCCTGGACCCCGGTCCCCAGCCGCTCCGTACACGCCCCCTCTCCACGCCCAGGCCCCATGACCACTTGGCATGTGTCTGCACTGCGAACTCTGGCTCTGTAACTGCTCCCATAGGCTTTCTTTATTCTTTTTCATTCTTTTTCTTTTTGTTCCTCTAACTGTTAGAGACTAAAGAAAGCCTATGGGATTTATGAGACACCTTCAAGAGAACAAATATGCAAATCTTAGAAATACCAGGAGAGAAAGGGGCAGAAAACTTATTTAAAGGTATAATGGCTAAAACTTCTCAAATCTGGGGACAGATATGGGCATCCAAGGACATGAAGTTTCAACCAAAAGAGGTTCCTCACTGAGACACACTGGAATCATGCTGTCAAAAATCAAAGACAGAGACATTTGAAAGCAACGAGACAAAAGAGGCTTATCACATAGCAGGGAACCCTCATAAGGCTATCAATAGATTTCTCCACACAAACCTTACAGGCCAGGAGAGAGTGAGATGAGATAGATATTCAAAGTGCTAAAAGAAAAAAAAAAGAAACTGTCAACCAAGAACACATTACTTGGCAAAGCTATCCTTATGTACAAAAGATAAAGAGAAAGGAATCAAAGCATAACACTACAAAAAACCACCAAATCATAAAGGAAGACAGCAAGAGAGGAAGAAAGGCACAAAGGAACTACAAAAGAACAAGAAAACAATTAACCTCTAAGATCAGGAACAAGACAAGGTTGCTCACACTTGCCACCTCTGTTCAACATAGTTCTAGACAGAGCAGTTAGGCAAGGAAAAGAAATAAAAGGCAACTAAAATGAAGAGGAAAAAGTAAAATTATCTCTGTTTGCAGATGACATGATCATATATGTGAAAAACTCATAAAGACTCCATAAAAAAGCTGCTAAACAAATTCAGTAAAGTTACAGGATACAAAATAAATATATAAAAATCAGTTGCATTTCTATATGCTAACAATGAACTATCTGAAAAATAAACTAAGAAAATATTTTATTTATAATAGCATCAAAAAGAATAAAATACTTAGAAATAAATTTAACCAAGCAGGTAAAAGATCTGTACACTGAAAACTATAAGATAATCATTAAAGAAATTGAAGAAGAAACAAATAAATGGAAAGATATCCTGTGTTCACAGATTGGAAGGGTGAATATTGCTAAAATGTCCATACTACCCAAAGCGATCCATAGATTCAGGGCAACCCCTATCAAAATTCCAATGGCATTTTTCACAGAATAAATGTTACAAAGCTATAGTAATCAAAACAGTATGGTTCTGGCATAAAAACAGACACACAGACCAATGGAATACACTAAAGAGCCCAGAAGTAAACCAAACATATATGATCAACTAATTTTCAACAAGGAGGCCAGGAATACACAATGGGGAATGGGTAGTCTCTTCAATAAATGGTGCCAGAAAAACTGGATATCCACATGCAAAAGAATAAAATCATCTTATACCATACGCAAAAATCAACCCTGAAAGGCTTAAACATAAGACTTGAAACTGTAAAACTCTTACAAGAAAACATAGGGGAAAAGCTCCTTGGCATTGGTCTTGGCAACGATTATTTTGATATGACACCAAAAACACAGACAACAAAGGTCAAAAAAACAAGTAGGACTACATCAAACTAAAAAGCTTCTGCAAAACAATGGAAACAATCGAGAAAATGAGAAGTCTATAGAATGGGGGAGAATATTTGAAACCAAATATTTATAAGGAACTCATACAAATCATACAACTCAATAGCAAAAAACAAGTAACCAGATTAAAAAATGGGCAAAGGACCTGAAGAGACATTTTCTAAGGAGACAGATGGCCAACAGGTGTATGAAAAGATGCTCAACGTCACTAATCATCAGTGAAACGCAAATCGAAACCACGATGAGCTATCACCTCACACCTGTTAGGATGGCTATGATCAAAAAGTTAAAAGAGGAATTGTTCGTGAGGATGTAAGGAAAAGGGAACCCTGTGTGCTGTTGGTGGGAAAGTAAATTGGTGCAGCCACTGTGGAGAACAGTATGGAGGGTCCTCAAAAAATTAAAAATAGAGCTACCACGTGATCCAGCAATCTCACTTCTAGGTTATATCCAAAGGAAACAAAATTACTATCTCGAAGACACATTTGCCTGTACAGTGGAATATTATTCAACCTTAACAAAGAAGGAAACCTTGACGTTTGTGACAACATGGATGAAACTGGAAGACATTATGCTCAGGGAAATAAGCCAGATATAGAAAGACAAATGCTGCACAATCTCACTTATATGTGGAATCTAAAAAAAATCGAACTCATAATAACAGTAGAACGGTGGTTACCAGGGGGTGGGGTGAAAGGGGAGATGCTGAACAAAGGTACAGACTTTCATTTATGAGAGGAATAAATTCTGGAGACCTAATGTACAACATGATGATTATAACTGAGAATTTATTATATATCGATACTTGAAATTTGCTAAGAGAGTAGAATTCAATTGTGTTTTCACTCCCGCACCAAAAAGAGTAACTATGTGATGGATGTGTTGTATTATTAGCTTGATTGTGGTGCTCATTTCTCAGTCAAAACATCACGTTGGGGCTTCCCTGGTGGCGCAGTGGTTGAGAGTCCTCCTGCCGATGCAGGGCACACGGGTTCGTGCCCCGTTCCGGGAAGATCCCACATGCCGCGAAGCGGCTGCGCCCGTGAGCCATGGCCGCTGAGCCTGCGCGTCCGGAGCCTGAGCTCCGCCACGGGAGAGGCCACAACAGTGAGAGGCCCGCGTAGCGAAAAAAACAAACAAAATAAAACCCCCCAAAAACCCCAAAAAACATCACGTTGTGTACCTTATATTGACGTTTTACTTGTCAATCATCCCTAAATGAAGCTGGGGGAAAAAAATTCCCAAACCTAAAAAAACCCTCCAGCATGTGTAGTACTGCTGTGCCTATAAATATATGTCTCTGGACAAATAGACAATACCTTTTTTCCAATAGAAAAAAAAGAAATCAGGTTCATTATTGGGCAAATTAGAGAGAAAATTTTTCCTTTGAGGCTTAAGTTTTTGCTTATCTTATCAAACAAAATGTACTAGGATTTTTCTTTGTTTCATTTCTCTAAAATAATGACAACTTCACGAAGTTTGTCTCCTTTAAGGGGCTGGCAGTATGGTAGCATCAGGTGGGCTCTGGGCAGGTGGCTGAAGGTCCTGGCTCTGGCCAGGCTGTGAGACCCACTGTGCCCCCGCGGTCATTCTCGGAGAAGTGATTTAACTCAGGGACCACCCTTCCAACCCTCGAGGCCAATGACCTTCGTACTGTCCTCCAGAATGTGCTGGGAAGAACGTGAGCTTCCTGGAGATTAGAGGCTTCACTTGAGAAAGAGTTTGGGTCAAGTACATGTTTGAAGCTCTGAGTTAAGCAGAATTAAACAAGTTCCTTCTCAGAAACTTATTTACGCTCACGTGCTTCAAAAGGGCAGGTACAGAGCGTGGATTCCCACCCTTCTCTGAGCACGAGACATGGGATCTCCCTGAATAAGGCTGCAAAGAACTCACTTCAGAAAACACTGTAGGTAGTGACTCACTGAGCCTGAAGGGTAGAAAGCCACTTATGGGTCAGAAAATTTGTCTATTATCAAGGGACAGACGGGAGCAGGTACGCCTCCTTCAGCGCCACCTCTGCTCCCTCAGATACTCACCACCTATGGCCACGAGCAGGCCAGCCATGTAGACGCCTAGAATTCTGCGGGTGCGGGAGGCCTGAGGCAGGTGGTGTGGGTTGGTGGGACCATCACGGGCTGTTGGGTCAGGAAGACCTGGGTTTGCAGCCCATCTCGGCCCCCTGCCAGGTGGTTCTCATTGGGCAGCCTGTGTGATGTCTCTGAGCTACAGTGATGTCTGAACGTCCCCCTGTGGCGTCGCCGAGGGGCTGGGGGCGCTCAGGACGGAGCCCCGTGCCATGCCCCCAAGCCCCTGGTGTGGGAGTGCACCCCACCCGCTCTCATCCACCTGACCCGGTGCTTTGGGCGGACAGGTGTGGGGATGATACGTTCTTACGGGAAACCGGCCCTGAGTGTTTTCTGCTCCCACCTCACCTTGCAGGTTTTCTCCCAGAAGGATGGCAGCAGCAGTTGTGCAGGAAGGTGACTTTTCAGAGTCCTTGGGGAAGGCATTGCATTTGCCTGGTCGATTCCTGAAAAATTGTTCCAGCATATTTGTTAATTTTTTAAAAAGTTTTATTTTTTGTGAATTGATTCTGTCAGTTTTCTTCACGTATGGCTCCTGGGTTTTAGGTCACATTCAGCCCTTCTTCCTCCCTTGGATGATGAAAACCATTCCTCCTTGGTCTCCACTGGCGCTCTGCACCCGTGGTTCGCTGCACATTAGAATCTCTGAGGCAGGACTTTCCCTCAGGGTCTCACTCACCACTGACCCACCCCCACCCGCCCGCTCCTTTTCTCATCCCATCAACCTTCAGTACCTACAGCAGAGCCAGCCAGCACCAAACCACCGCATGCAAATGGGTGAGGACACCTCGACCACACCGTAGGTTCAGAAGACCCAGGGCGGACCTGCGTTATGTCTTCAAATCACTGCTCAAAGAAAATGACAGGGAAATTGTTGAAGAGGCCTGAGGACTCCACAGACGTGTCCACTGGAGGCCTCTAAGGTCAAACCTGAATTACGTAGTGTAGCCTTGAACACTCTCAAAATCTGTCCCCAGTTATTTTTAACGCTCATTTTTGCCACTTTGCCCCAAGCACTCTGGGGTGACACTGAGCAGTTTAGAAAACATGGCACATGTTAGGCTGGGTCAAAAAAAAACAGGAAAGAAAGAAAAAAAAAGACAAGACAGGACAATTAGCTTGTTAATTCATTTTCCAAATGTGAGTTCCCAAGTCCGCAGTTTTCACGTTGGGTTAGAATGGATTCCTGTGGGAACATTGTTGTTAGAGATGACGGTGCTGGGCCCCTCAGTCTGTGTAACTCCACCCTGTACCTCAGGTGCACGCGTGTGCCTGGGATGGTTCCTGCAGGACACACAGACACAGCACACTCACCCAACGCACAACGCATGCACACATAACACACATGCGCACACGCGCACACACAACACACACACATCCACACACAACACACATGCACACGCACGCACACAACATACACAACACATGCACACACAACACACACAACACACATGCACACACAATACACATCACACGCACAACACACACATGCACACACACAATACACAACACATGCACACACAACACACCACACACACACACACATGCACATGTGTGTGCACACACACACTACGGGTTAGTGGTTAAGAGCATGGGCTTCAGAAACAGAATTCCCGAGCCCAGATCCTGGCTCAGTCCTATCAGCTGTGGCCCTCGAGCAGATCATAGCCTCCTGGGCCTGAGTTTCTGTGTGTGTAACGTGGGTGTCAAGTAGCAGCTCCTCAGTGTACTGTGAGGACAAAAAGTGCTAATGCAGGAAAGTGTTTGGAGTAACCTGAGTGCCAGGACTCCACCGCGCATTGTTTATTTCCCCACGGAAAGTGCCTCAGGAATGCTGACCTTGTATCTGGGGTCCTTGGTGCCAGGCCCCTGTGACATTGGCGTATGAAGTCCCCCTGCTGGGGGACGGCTGGGGAGAGATCCCTTTCCCTGGTGTTTGTAACTCGGTGACACTTTATTTAATAGCGAGGTGGTGCCCCTCTATTGTTTAGCATTAGAGCTAAATAAGTTTTTAAGTGAAGGGGTCTGTCTACCTAGATTTGCACAAGTAAAGGTAACTTGTATCCAGCATTTAGAGTTGGGGACCAAAGGGAGTTTTTTTTTGGGGGGTGTGGTAGACTTTCAGACTCTCCACTCCCAAATTGCCCATCTTTACGTGAAGATTACGATTTTGTAAACTGGAGACTTACCAGAGCAGTCCGGTATCCGTATTCATTCCAGGAAAGGCTGTCGCAGGTGGATGGGGACCAATCCGCTCTGCTCAAGGTCTCCACCGTTCTGTATCAGATCTACAACCTCCTGCGTCCAGGTCGTTCCTGAGAAAGAGTGGAGAGCAGAACTGAGGAACAGGTTGCTGATTTTCTGCAGCTTACAATTTAGAAGCATCTTATGCTAGAAAAAGAATTCATTTGTCTATCAGTACCTCACTTATGCTACTCACTACGTTGAATTGAAATCAGCTATTAAGATTATCTTTTCCTCACCAGAAAGTTTCATTAAGGGAAGCAATTAATTTTTATACTCCAATGATGTACTTTTAAGAATTTGAATATGCATTGGTATTTCTAGAAAATGATAATACAAATAATTAGTGTATGTAACAATAAGGGGTTAATTTAAAAAATATTTCCTTTGGAGGAAAATCACAACGATTGCCAAACACTCACTTTTACTATTACACTCTGGTTGCTTATAAATAATCTTGTTTCTCCCCTCTGGTTACTTTTATTTAGAACCGTGACATTGATCCAATGCCAATGATGTGAAAAGGAAGGAAAAGTAAGAATTGGAATTGGTAATCCACAAAAAAAAGGAAAAAATCGACATTGAATGAATTCCTCTTTAAGAGGTCAAGAAAGATAGGGTGACGTTAACAGTGACTTCTACATGGAAGTTGAATTGGTTTTAAGTGGAAAAATAACCTTTGCTACATTTGGGGGTGATACCCATTCTCCCTGGGGCCCCTCTCAGCCTGCACACCCTTGACCTCCCAGGAATTCTCTCCCTGTTTGGCTTCCGGACACTTGGCTGGCCTGGTCTTTTTCTCAGGGAGGAGCCTGGTTTGCACGTGTGTGGGGCCATTGAATCCGATGGACCCCAGTCTTCTCTCTGGGTCCTACGAATTGGGCGGTTCTGGATAAATTATGTAAACCCACCGAGCGGGAGTTATGCTCGTGTGGTTTTGAGAGCACAAGTGCCAGCCTGCAGTGGGCACTAAATGAATGTCGAGGGTCATAATTGTTAACTGCATAGGTGCCGGTGTTCCTGCAGGGCAGGGGCCGGTCCGGTGAGACCGTCTTGCTCAGGAAGATGAGGAGGAAGCTGCCGCAGCTGGTTTCCCGTGGTCCCGGCTCCTTTCCCCGCACCTGGGCCGCGCTCCCTGGGCCCTGGGCTCTGGCACTGTGCCTGCTGAGCTCCTGATTGGTTCCCATTTTTCCTTCTGTCCTGGAATCAGAACTCGCTTCATCCTTGGCCCTTCCGTTGCCTATGCGTCAGTTTACGGTCCCAGGTCTGTGTCGTCTGGTTCTGCCCGATGCAGGGTGCTCCGGGAGCAGCAGGGGCGGCCTTCTCGCTATGGGCCGGCTCTGCTTCCTTTCCTGGACTCTGAGGGGGGCCGGCCTCTCGAGGACCTCGTGGGTGCCCTCTGCCTGCAGACTCCGCCTCGGACTTGGCTTTGCTGCCGTGGACGCCGTGAGCGACTCCAGAAACCCAGCCTCCCTTGGTGGTCGGTCTGGGCCATGCACGGGTTTCTGCCAGAGCCCCTGGCCTCAACCTCCAGCCTTGCCCTGCACCCCAGGGGCCTCACACCGTGACTCACACTCACCAGTAACTCCCCTCCAGCCCAGGACGGCCGATTCCCACCGACCCAGGTTCCAAAGTCAACCGCACCGCCTAACTGCAGGGCAATCTGGTCTCTGCCCTTCCATGGACTCTGCCTGCTGGCCGGCACCTTCCCAGACATGGGTTGTTGACGTGAACGGTCAGTGGCTGGAGTGATGCCCCACAGCCGTCCATGGAGGTTCGTAAGTCTGCGGCGGGTGTGTGGCCCGGACTCCCTTCTAAACCGAAGAGTTTACTTTCCCAGCTGCTGAGGGCGCTGCTGGCAGACAGCCCTGAGCTGTTCATCCCTCTCTGGGACCCAGGCCGTGCCCCTTTCCTGTGGCAGCTTGCACCTGACACCCAGGCCTCTCACCCACCCTGGGGTGGCGTCAGCTTGGAGGGACCACCCCAACTCTGGAGCGCCCAGCCCACGGGCTGGAGGAGGGCTTGCCAGCACCGAGTGGAAGGCCCCGTCCTGCCTCCCTCCGCTTCCCCACAGAGCACTGACCCTTAAACAGGCCACACATTCACACCCAACTCAGCCTGCCTCCTGGGGACCCGGCCCGCGACGTGGTTTGGGATCGAGGATGAGGACTTAGGGTGACGACAGGCTGCCTTAGGTCAGCGGCAGGTGGGGGCCTGGGCCTTGAGTGACCTTACTTGGCCACAGAAGCAATGACATTCAAACGAGGTCATTAGGGTGGACCCTGATCCAGTGTGACCGGGGTCCTCACGAAAAGGGGAAATTTGGAGACAGACGGGTGCACGGGGAGAACGACGCGTGTGAACGTGAAGATGGCTGTCTGTCCTCAAGCCCAGGATGGGGCCTGCGCAGAGCCTTCCGCAGCCCCCGGGAGAAACCAGACCCGATGAGCCTTGATTTCCCACCTGCAGCCTCCAAGACCTTGAGGGTACACTCCTGCCACGCCCCTGGGTTGTGCTGCCTGGTTACGGTGGCGGGAGCAAAGGAAATGATCACAGCGGCTCCGAGATCCTTCACGTCCTTCCCTCCGTCTAAATTAGGCCCGACCGGTGGCCTCTCGTCACCCCCCGGCCCCCCCGACCCGTGTTTCCTCCAGGGCCCTAATCACATGTTGTAATCACATGTTGTAATCCAGATTATATGTTGTAATCTGTCCAGTGGCCTGACGTCCTGCTCCAGCCTAGACCCTAAGCGCCAGCAGGACAGAGGCCAGGAGCACTTTGCTGCTCTGCACGGGGCTCATCCCTGGGGTTTAGAGCCTCCTGATAGAGTTTTGTTGAATGAGAGAAAAAAATAATTAGCATGAATTTTTTGACCTGAAAAATCTACTTTAAATAGTTACATATTTTTAATAAAACAGCGACCTAGCTCTTGAAAAAAACCTTACAGTTTTGTAGACAAGTGTCAGATCCTTTGCCCGCCTGTCTGATTTACAGACAGGGCCCCCGCTGGCCTCTGCATTGCCCACTCAGAGCTGACACGTGGTGACTCCTGCTCTCTCGTCCACCACATACCTGCTTCGGGGTAGGGAGCAATGACCAGGTCATCGGGCCTGGCTTGGGAGGCCCAGATCTTACCCCGGATCCTGCCTGTGCCCTTCTGTAGAGTGGCCCCATCTGCCTGGGGGAGCAGGGGCCCTTCTGGCCCCCCGTCGCTCCCACCACATCCATCTGCCTGGGGGAGCAGGGGCCCTTCTGGCCCCCCCGTCGCTCCCACCACATCCATCTGCCTGGGGAAGCAGGGGCCCTTCTGGCCCCCCCGTCGCTCCCACCACATCCATCTGCCTGGGGGAGCAGGGGCCCTTCTGGCCCGCCCGTCGCTCCCACCACATCCATCTGCCTGGGGAAGCAGGGGCCCTTCTGGCCCCCTGTCGCTCCCACCACATCCATCTGCCTGGGGAAGCAGGGGCCCTTCTGGCCCCCTGTCGCTCCCACCACATCCATCTGCCTGGGGGAGCAGGGGCCCTTCTGGCCCGCCCGTCGCTCCCACCACATCCATCTGCCTGGGGAAGCAGGGGCCCTTCTGGCCCCCCGTCGCTCCCACCACATCCATCTGCCTGGGGAAGCAGGGGCCCTTCTGGCCCCCCGTCGCTCCCACCACATCCATCTGCCTGGGGGAGCAGGGGCCCTTCTGGCCCCCCGTCGCTCCCACCACATCCATCTGCCTGGGGGAGCAGGGGCCCTTCTGGCCCCCCGTCGCTCCCACCACATCCATCTGCCTGGGGGAGCAGGGGCCCTTCTGGCCCGCCCGTCGCTCCCACCACATCCATCTGCCTGGGGAGCAGGGGCCCTTCTGGCCCCCCCGTCGCTCCCACCACATCCATCTGCCTGGGGAAGCAGGGGCCCTTCTGGCCCCCCGTCGCTCCCACCACATCCATCTGCCTGGGGAAGCAGGGGCCCTTCTGGCCCCCCGTCGCTCCCACCACATCCATCTGCCTGGGGGAGCAGGGGCCCTTCTGGCCCCCCGTCGCTCCCACCACATCCATCTGCCTGGGGGAGCAGGGGCCCTTCTGGCCCCCCGTCGCTCCCACCACATCCATCTCCGTTTCCTCCGTCTTGGTTTGGGCGCCAGCAGTGCAAAGTGACAAGTTAGCGAAGGCAGGATCCACGTGGGATTTTACCCTCAGTGCCTTGGGCACGGACTCCGCTCACCTACAGGCTTGTGTGTCCAGGCAAACAAGGAGAGGTGATTGGCATGGCTCTGTACCTCCTGAGTGACGCTGGAGCGAAATCCTTAAGCCTGTGCCGGATCAGACCTTCCTTACGGCGGGGCTCCGGCGGGGCCCCACCTTGATGCTGCCCAGAGGGAGGAAGAGCCGCTCGGCGAGGGGCTGCCCGAGTCCGTCCTGGAGTCATTTCCTGGACCCGCGGACGCCCTCCAAGGTGGGGAGTCGGGTGATGTCGCTGAAGGAACGTCTGGAACAGGTGTCCAGGCACTGCCCTCCCCTCTGTCCTCACCCGGAGCCAGCGATCCTGTGTCCTCGGGATTTGGAGAAAAACCCTCCCAGGCTGAGAGGAGACAAGTGTCATGTCACCAGCTGGGACATGGGAATTCCACCCCAGCTTTGGAGGCTGAATGAATTCTCAAGGCTCTGGTCTTGTCTATGAGTGTGAGGATAGACTGTCGTATCTGAGAACCATCACCAGATAGACTTTTAAAAAATTAATTTTTATTGGAGTATAGTTGCTTTACAATGTTGTGTTAGTTTCTGCTGTGCAGTAGAGTGACTGAGCTCTATTTATACATATATCCCCTCTTTTTTGGATTTCCTTCCCATTTAGGTTACCACAGATCATTGAGTAGAGTTCCTTGTGCTCTACAGTAGGTTCTCATTAGCTATCTATTTTATACATAGTATCAAGAGTGTATATGTGTCAATCCCAATCTCCCAATTCATCCCATTCCCCTCCTTTGCCCCTTGGTATCTGTACGTTTGTTCTCTACGTCTGTGACTCTATTTCTGCTTTGCAAATAAGTTCATCTGTATCGTTTTTCTAGATTCCACATATAACCAATATTTTACGGTATTTGTCTTTCTCTGTCTGACTTACTTCACTCGGTATGACAATCTCTAGGTCCATCCACGTCTCTGCAAATGGCATTATTTTGTTCTCTTTTATGGCTGAGTAATATTCCATGGCATATATGTACCACATCTTCTTTATTCATTACTCTGTTGATGGACATTTTGGTTGCTTCCATGTCCTGGCTATTGTAAATAGTGCTGCAATGAACATCAGGGTGCATGCATCATTTCAAATTATGGTTTTCTCCGGATATATGCCCAGGAGTGGGATCGCAGGATCATAAGGTAATGCCGTTTTTAGTTTTTTAAGGAACCTCCATGCTGCTCTCCATAGTGGCTGTACCAATTTACATTCCTACCAAGAGTGCAGGAGGGTTCCCTTTTCTCCACGCCCTCTCCAGCATTTATTATTTGTAAATTTTTTGATGATGGCCATTCTGACCAGTGTAAGGTGACACCTCATTGTAGTTTCAATTTGTATTTCTCTAATAATTAGTGACGTTGAGCATCTTTTCATGTGCTTTTTGGCCATCTGTATGTCTTCCTTGGTGAAACGTCTATTTAGGTCTTCCGCCCATTTTTTGATTGGGTTGTTCGGGTTTTTTTTGATATTGAGCTGCATGAGCTGTTTGTATAGTTTGGAGAGTAATCACTGCTCAGTTGCTTCATTTGCAAATATTTTCTCCCATTCTGTGGGTTGTCTTTTCATTTTGTTTATGGTTTCCTTTGCTGTGCAAAAGCTTTTAAGTTTGAGTAGGTCCCATTTGCTTATTTTTGTTTTTATTTTCATTACCCTAGGCAGTGGATCGAAAAAGATCTTGCTGTGATTTATGTCAGAGTGTTCCGCCTATATTTTCCTCTAAGAGTTTTATAGTATCCCCAACAGATAGACTTTTAAAAATCAAGGCATAATTAACAGTAAAATGTGCAGAGCTTCAGTTTACGTGTTGATGGGTTTTCACTCGTGCATACGCCCTGTGACAGGCCCCAGATCAAGATGCAGAATGTTTCCACCACCTGCCCTCCGTCTGGGTCAAGGCCTCACCACCACCCCGGGCCCAGGGCGAAGGCCGTTCCGACTTCCATTCCCTCGGATAGGGTTCCCTGCTCGTGAACCTCGTCTTGGCGGCATTGTCCATTGTCCAGTTTCCCTGGCCACCTCCTGCTCTGACCTTCCCTGTGCCCATCTCTTTCTCTTTCCTACAGACTCTTCCTCATCCTTGATTCTGCGCTGGACGCCCCCCTCATCAGAAAGATATTTGACTAACCCCACCTGGAATGGTCTCTTACCTTCTGGGTATGTCCTTGCATCTTTATTTTAACTTCTGAGAAGGGTGAATGCTATGAATAATATAAACCATAGACACAGATGGTCTTTGCTTCTGAATTTTTGAAATTGGAGAAAATAAAGCAGCGGCGTCATCTAGGGGTAGGTGTTTTATAATCCAAGTAGAGGCAGTATTTGTCTGCACCAAAGACTGACAGAACCTTTTCAGGGAATTGAAGGAATAACCAGTGGTTTTTGAGCCAAGTAGAGCACCAGTCGGAGAAAAAACTGTTTTATGTGGTTGGTGGCTACTTGGAGGTAAGAACCTTACATGAATCTCATAACACAAGAAGCAGATCATCTCTGAGAACAAAGGGGAATAAAGGCAATTTGAGACCCAAAGCCTGTAGAGCCGGTTGCATAGGTCTTGCCTGCAAGGACCTCTCGGACAGGAAGGGTTTTCTTCCTGGATTTCCGCAGGCCACTGTGGTTCAGTCAGCTCGCCCAGCCCCCAGGGTCCAGGAGTCCTGGTCCAGCTTCCACTGCCTGCAGGGCAGAGCTTGTGCATGTTCCCGTCACTTTGCTGACATGTGTGCAGGGTCCACTTCCTCGTAGCAGGGATAGAGCATTTGATGCGGGCTTGCCTTTCTCTTTCCCTCACCCTTTTACGGGCTCGTATGGGGAACCCGTGCACATTGAAAGAAGAAAGGAAACGTGGGCCTAAGAGCTGGTGCGCGAGGGCTCCCTGGGTGGGGCTGGGGCTTCAGGGCAGGATCGGCCTGGCCGCCTTCCCCTCCTGAAGAGGAGACTTTGGGATCCACCCACCCGCTGTTCACAGCGGCTTCCAAGGGCCGACTCCGCATCTCAGGCCAGCAGGGCTGTGGTCATCCTGTGAAGTCACAGCAGGAACCCGTGTTGTCTAGGCCACAGCTATGGTCTGCAGGGGTGGCTGAACCGGTGGCGAAGCAGAGAAAATCATCCTGTCATTGAGACTGCAAATGAGCGCATGTCCCCCGGGGAGCTGTAGCGCACAGGGCTTCCAGCAGATCCGAGGAGCCGCCTAGGTCAGGAAGTACTTTAACGTTCTTCCCGGTTTGCACAAGCTTCTTGACTTTTCTTCTTTGTTCCGTAAATAGAATAATGTTGTTTCCTCAGGCTGATCCTGAGTTTTCTGACTGTAGGGCCACTGCTCAGGCCTCCTTTTTCTCTTTGTCATTAGATCCAACGACTCGACCTGCTTCATTTCTTCCTTAAGCCCGACTTTGCCCAAATTAACCCCATGTTGGTGATACGAATACGACTCCCCTTACTACTGATCCTATGTAGCAGAACATACATGCTTCAGCTCATTTGTTCCCTAAGTTTTAGGGGGGGAAGTATGGTTCTGACACCAATTCCCACGTGTGTTTTTTCCGACCACCACCAAGCAGTTCTTCAACGCCAGCTGGGTGTTCTGCGATTCAGCTCAGTTCTGACAGCGTCTGCCTGTCAGGAGATGGCGTCAGACCCCACGGGTTAAGGGCTCAGTCCTACAGGACTGCCCCCACCCCCCGCTGAGACTCTAATCACCTGTCCAGGTTGTCACCTGTGCTGCTGTACCAGCGGCTACACACTGGAGGTTCCCATCACTCCTGCCTCGGGGTGGGTTATTCTGCTAGAGGGGCTCACAGAGAGTTGACCTGCTAAATCAGCAGCTTATTACAGAAGCATGCAGCTCAGGAAGAGCCAGGCAGAGGAGGGGCACCGGGGCAAGGCCTGATGAGGGGCGTGGAGCTCCCCTGCCCAATCCGGGTGCCATGCTCCCCAACCTTCCTGTGTTCACCAGCCCGTTAGCTCTCCGAACCCTGTCCCTTTGGGCTTTCACAGAGGCTCCATCACACAGGTTGTTGATTAAATCATTGGCCTTTGGTGATTGAACTGAGTCTCCAGCCAGCTCTTCCCCTCCCCAGAGGTCAGGGGTGGGGCTGAAAGTTCCAACCCTCTAATTACCCTTAGGTGACTTAGGGCTTTCCAAAAGTCACCTCGTTAACATAACAAAAGGCACCTTTGCTGTAGGAAATTCCGAGGGTTTTAGGAGCTCTGTGCCAGGAACGGGATGAAGATCAAGTATATGTACGTATATATATTCCTTATTATAAATCACAACATCACAATAGGTATGATCATTGACCCCATTTTCCAGATGAGGAGACTGAGGCCAGAGAGTGAGGCAAATTAGCACAGGCTGCACATATGGTAACTGACAGGGCCAGGCTCAACCCTGTGCTGTGGCTTCAGAGCTGGTCCAGGACGTCGGGTCACCAGCACCCTCCCTTCACTCAGTCCTGAAGATAAGCACAGGGACGCTTTTCAGTTAAGGGTTATGTTACCGAACTGAACTTGGATCCACACCCCTGCTGCACAGCAAAGCCAATCTGCTGACACCGGGTTGTGGTGAAGGAAAGTACAGCATTTATTGCAGGGCACCAAATAAGGAGAACACGGCAGGTCATCCTTAAAAGACCCAGACTCCCCGATGATTTTCAGGGAAGGGCTTTTAAAAGGCAACATTTGGGGTGAGGACTGCAACATTTGCAGCTCATGGACTTTCTTCTGATTGGTTGGTGGTGAGGTAACAGGTTGATGTTTTGGGAACCTTAACCACCAGCCTTCTGATTCCAACCAGTCTGGGGTCTATGTGCTTGTGGTCAGCATGTAGTCACTGTCCTCCACCTGGGCGGGGTCCCTCGTTTCTAAGGGAAGAATTTAAAGAAATGAGAAAAGGGATGATTGACAAAGACACCAAGGAAGTGACGGGTGGGTGGGAGCTGAGGCCTAGCTGTCACTGGTGTTAAACCACCACGTTAGCTTCCTCTGCTGAGGCCTCGGGAGGTCCCTCTCCCCTGGCGGAGGCTCAGGGGTCCTGGGACCCGCCTCCTGCCCGTCGTCCTGCCCGCCCCCACAAATGGCTCTGCTGGACCCTCCGTGTCTGTAGCTGCTCAGCCTGAGCCCGTCTTGGGGTGACAAGTGAGGGGAAGGAATCTTTCCTGCAGCCAAAAGGAAGGCTGAGAAGCCCTTTGGCCGCCCCAGCTCTGCGGGCTGCCCGCCTGGGCCCTGATCTGCCGTCAGTTTTCCTGTCTGCTCTTTCCAAAACGACTTCCAGCAAAAGCAGGGACCCCGTTTCGGGGTGACACCCTGGGCAGAGAGCCTGGGTCCGGCTTCCTGGGTGGTCTGGGTCCCGCCGTAGAGGCCCCCC
Organism: Orcinus orca; assembly: GCF_937001465.1. Taxonomy (NCBI): domain Eukaryota; kingdom Metazoa; phylum Chordata; class Mammalia; order Artiodactyla; family Delphinidae; genus Orcinus; species Orcinus orca. The sequence goes on from NC_064571.1 coordinate 1,037,865, forward strand.
ATGTTCCCTGGAGGACACGCTTTGTGAGGGCCTTATTCCGTGGAGGTGGCTGGCCAGGACCCCCTGCAGGGAGGGATGGACCCCAAGTGAACCCCTCAGGAAGGGGGTGCCCTTCGTGCAGGAAGGCCACCCTGGCACCAGGGACAGTGTCTCCAGGAAAGTTTGGGATGAGGGGCAGAAAAGTAATTTTCCTCCCTCATATCTTGGAGAAAAATGTTTTTCCCGTATGAGCAGAAGCGAGCGGCAGGCGCTCTCCCCTTCTCGCCTCCGGCTCTGTTCTCCTCCAGGGGAAGGACCCGGGGACCCCAGCGGGGGGGCTCACCGACCTTCACCTCTGCTCCTGTGTGTTGGCCCTGACAACGCCCTTCTGCAGGCTTTTCCTCCAGGGGCTTCTCGAGTCCTGAAGCCCCAGACCTGTACCCGTAGGAGGAGCGGCTCCTGCTCTGGTCCTGCCCCTTAGTTCCCTTGAAATAGGACCTGCTTAAGGTGGGTCTGGATGGGGCTGCACCTCAGGGCTCAGATGGAAGCAGGAGGTGAAGGAAGAGGCCAGTGAGAGCCCCGGTCGTTGCCTCCCCTCGGTCTTCCCGGAGCTTGGTCTTCGGTTCCCGGAACCCGGCCTGTGGCTGCCTATTTCCTGGCCCCGGCAACCACTTTGGAATTTAATATTCATCACCTCTTAGGCGCACACCCAGAACTTAAATCATGGTTCTCTGAATGTGTGTTTAATTGTGAATCACAGATAAAACTTTTAATAGTTGTATTGCTTCTGCTACCCATGTTCAAATGCCTTAGGATTTCTAACTGGACCAGCCAATGGGAAGGATGGTGGATTCTCCAGGGGGAAGTGACCGAAGAAGGCTGGACTGCTATTCACGTCTGGACCACAGTTGAAAATGGTGGGTGGGTTTGTGAGTCCAGTGGAGTGAAATACAGGGTAGAGGCACTTAGATTGTTGAGCACTAGATCACTGTGGAGATTTTTGTCTGAACTCTATAGGTAGATAGATGGTCCTTATTTATCCGTCCATGAGTCCATCCGTGCGTCACCCATCTATGCATGCGTGCATCCATCCATGGTCCAAAAAAGAGTTCCTGGGCACCTGCCCTGTGCTAGGCTCTGCCAAAGGGTTGGTGTTGTGGGATGAATCTCCCCATCTAGTACAGATAATAACAGAATAGCCAACGAGGTTAGGGCAGGTGCTGTGCTATGATGAGAATAAGGAGAGTTAGTGATGGATGCCGTGGGACGCTGGCTGAGGAACCGACAGTCACGGACACGCTCCCCAAGGGAGTGGATTCGACCAGAAGGAACCAGGCTGGCTTAAAGCCTTGGCAGCGGGATTCCGGGCAGAAAGGGCTACAGGTCCTCAGACCCAGGGCTGGACCAGCTCCTGGAACCAATAGGAGCCCGAGCCTCCCAGTGAGGCAAGGTCAGAAAGGTGGGTGGGGTCGGGTCACACCGCTTTGGGCCTGGAGGCGAGTTTGGCCTTTGTTCTAAATCAAAACGGCCCCTTTGGGGCGCTTGCATCCCCTGTTCACAGTCAGGGGGCAGAGAGCATGCTGGCTGCTGCTGGAAGATGGTTCGCCAGGGACAGGGATGTCAACAGCAAGAGTGGCACAGAAACTCTTCTGCACCCAAATCATCGCTCACTGGGATTTATTCAGCCTTGGAGTAACGCTAAAAAGGCGAGTGCTTTGTAGACACGTTCTGGGTTGCAGGTTTTGGCAATGGTTGTGGGAGTGTGCACTGTGGCTGATACTGTTACACACCTGTGCTGTCCTCAGAGAAAGAACCAGTCCCAGTGCCCGGCTGCCTACCCCCCTGCACACCTGTTGGGGTGTCTTGGTTTACCTTTTGGAAACCTGCAGGGGGCATTCATTTCTTTCCACAATGGAAGTGTTTGCAGGCAAGGCCTGACTCACTGCTCGGTTTCCCCGGGGGACTTAACACGATTTCATCATGGTGGAAATAAGCTCAGTTGTGTGCAGCCATAAAAGGATTAGAGACTTGTTTACTGGGAGCAGGTGTGCCGGCCGAGGGGCGTGGGCTTGTCCGGACCACCCACCAGCTTCTTCCTTCCTTACCAAGTGAGGAGGAAAAATGCAGTTCAGTGGAATTCACCTCTCAGAAAGGACGGGACTATAATTTTAGGTAAGTCTGTATTTGAAAACCAAACAAAACAGAACCAAAAATTTCTAAGGAGAAAAGTAAACTTTTCTGAGACATGGAGTCCCAGCCCCCAGAAATTTGCTCCCCCAGGGTTGAGTTCCTTGGTAGATTCTTTCATTTTTATTGAGGTTCCTGGGATGGGGGCCATGTCCTGTCTGTGTGTTCCAGTGCCTGTTATGTGTCCTAGTTTGGACAGCAGAGCTCAGTGGGCAGGTCCTGGAGGGGTTACAAAGCGACCTTGGGACTTTACAAAGGGCTTGTGTTCCTGACCAGTTAGGGAGCCTGGGGTGAGCCAAGGCACCTGGACCTGACTCTTGATCTGGAACTAGACCAGCCTTGGCTGGTTGACCTGTGATGGTGACACGCAGGAGCTCTACGGTTGGGGCTCCCAGACCAGCTCTGAGCTCCCTCCCCCTCAGGCAGGACCAGGAGCACAGGGTCTCTTCTGGGTGCTCAGGGTACTGGTCCCCCACTCTCACCCACCCTGGGCAGGCTCGGCGGGAACCGAGTCAGCCCCAAACACTCCAGAAATAAACTCAGACACATTTGTTAAAGGTCATCTTTAGCAGAAACTGTTTCCTCTGCCTGCACCACCCCCCAACTTAGTTTCTGGCTAAGACCTTGGAATGGGCTGAATCGTGTCCTGGCAAATTCGTGTGTTATAGTCCTAACCCTCAGCACCTCAGAATGTGACTGTGTTTGGAGATGGGGCCTTTGGTTAGTTCAGATTAAGCCCTTAGGACGGGTCCTAATCCCATCTGACTGGTGTCCTTGTAAGGAGACGGGATTAGGGCAGAGACGCACACAGAGGGGTGACCACGTGAGGACACAGCCAGAAGGTGGCTGCCTGCAAGCCAATGAGAGAGGCCTCAGGAGAAAGCAACCTGTCCTCACCCGGATCTTGGATTTCTAACCTCTAGGGCTGTGAGAAAGTAAATTTCTGTCGTCTAAGTCATTCAGTCTGCGTATTTTGTATGGCAGTCTGAGCAGCCTAGCACAGATGGGTTTGTTCATCAAGACTCAGCTGAAACGTCCCTGTCTTTGGAAGCTTTCCGTGACCTGGCCCCTGACCCAGGCTGCCCTGTGCCCCCTCCTTGGGTGACTGTGTCATTGATCACCCAGTCCAATGAGAGGGGCTGCTTTGAATAATTCCCACAGCACAGCGGATGTAAGCTTATCTCCCGGGAAAACTGGTGTGTAGGTCCTACCTCTCCCTCTGTGCCCCCAGGACACCTTGCTGTTTCCTCTGTGATGTCACGTAGCACATTGTCAATAAATCTGGTGAACATCTCTCCCCACCAGTAAGGCCACAAGCCCCTCCTGAGCGGGCCTGGGCCCTGTTGTCCGGGTCCCCTTCACTGGAACGGTGGCTGGGACATTCCAGACCCTTAACACATGTGCACTGAATGTATGAACACATGATGTACAAACTCAATGACTCGATAGACTTAAGTTTTAAATCAGTAATCATGTTTATTTGTTTTTTAAAAAAATCTCCAAAGCATAGAAAGAAGGCAAAAGTGGACACGGTTCCATGGTTTGATGAACTTGTTAGCATTAATTGAAAACTGAAAGTGAAACAGGAGGGAAGGGAGCAGGGCACAGCTTTTAAAAGAATGACGTAGCCCAAGGACACGACATAAACTGATAAGAACCAAATAGGTCAAGATGGCAGACGACCTTCACTAGACTTTGAGCCTCAGTATACGCTCATTGTAACACATCAGCACACTAAATGACCAACTCACAGGTGCCATGACAGTTCTGAGACCTACCATAACGGCCAAAAAGTGGGCAGTGGCCCAGTTCCTGGAAATCCCCACCCCTTTCCCAAAACAGCTGGAATACTCCTCCCATTTAGTAGCCTATGAAATTTCCCACTCCTATAAAAACTGACAACCCCGGGGCTTCCCTGGTGGCGCAGTGGTTGAGAGTCCGCCTGCCGATGCAGGGGACACGGGTTCGTGCCCTGGTCCGGGAGGATCCCACATGCCGTGGAGCGGCTGGGCCCGTGAGCCATGGCCGCTGAGCCTGCGCGTCCGGAGCCTGAGCTCCGCAACGGGAGAGGCCACAACAGTGAGAGGCCTGCGTACCGCAAAAAAAAAAAAAAAAAATCATAAAGATCAGGAAACAGAACGTGACGAGTGGACACCCAGGAGTGCCCTTCCCTCCTCAGAGCGTCCTCCCCTCCGTGAGGTAGCTGTTCTCCCGATTTTGTGACCGTGATCTTGTCCTCCTAGTTTATGCCCAAGCACGCATCCCTAAATAACGCAGCCCAGCTTCGCCCAGGTCCAGACTCTGCACGTGGGTGGACCGTGCGGGCTGCTTTGTTGCTTTTGGTGGCTCAGCATGTGTCCATGAGATTCTTTCATCTTGTGCATATAGCCTTTTTAAAAAATAATTTTTATAGTTTTACTAACTTTAAACACAATGTACTCCATTGCTGTGGAATATTCCTTCCTAGGAGCGTGCATGGTTTATTTCTGCATCTGCCTGTGATGGCCTTCAGGTGCTTTCAGGTTTGGCTCCTGTGGCTGCGGAGTCCATGTCCGTGTGTCCTGGTGCAGGGCTGGGGGGTTTGTGTTCAGCTGGGAGGAACACTGGGGGTCTGTGTGCACGGAGTGCGCTCTCTGAGGCCCGATTGTTTCAGAAGTGGTTGCACCGCCCGCTGCGCACCAGGCTTTCCATTGCTCCACGTCCTGCTGATATTTCATACTGTGTCTTCACGTCTGCCATTCCGGTAGGTGTGTGCACAGTAGTTTTCTTATGGTTTTAACCCCTCGGTTGTTAGTGAAGTTGTGCATCTTGTCACATTCATGGACTATTTCTTGTTTTTTAAAAAGTTTTAAAAAGTGTGGTCAAATACACATAAAATTTACTATCTTCACCGTTTTTAAGTGCACATTTCAGGGTCAAGAAGTAATTTGCACTGTTGTGCAAACCTGACCGCCATCGTCCTCCAGAACTTTTTCATCTTGCAAAACTGAAAACAGTCTCCATTAAACACTCAGTCCCCATTGTCCCTCCCTCAGCCCCTGGCACCCACCACCCTACTTTCTGTCTCTATGGTTCTGACTGCTCTGGGGGCCTTGTATGAATGGATCAAGCACTGTTTGCTTTTTTGTGTCTGGCTTACATCACTGAGCATAATGCCCTCAAGGGTCATCCCTGCTGCAGCCTGCGTCAGAACTGCCTTCTGTTTAGGCCGAATAACATTTCCTTGTATGGATGGACCATGTTTTGCTTCTCCATTCATCCGTCAATGGACACATGTAATATTTACATTCATTTCTCATGTCTTATGATATTTGTGGAATAACTTCAGAAAGTCCTATGAATCAAAAGTCATTTACCAGTAACTTTTTTCTTAAACTTTTTATTTTGAAAAACATCAAAGCTAAGAAAAAGGTAACAACACATGAGCTTCACTTGTGTTCAGGAATTAAAGCTTTACGGTATTCACTTTATTCCCTGTGTGTGTGCTATGCGTGTGCCTGTTTGCATACCATATATATGTGCTGTGTATATGCATAGGTGTGTGTTTGCACACGTTAGTGTGTGCATGGGCATATGCGTGCATGTTCATATGCTAGTGTGTGAATATATTTGTGCTGTGCACGTGCATATGTTTGTGTGTGTGCTGTGCCTGCCTGTGTGCACACCTGTGTTTGCTGGAACCACTTGCAAGTTGGCTGCAGGCTGAATTGTGCCCCAGATATGTCCACGTGCACGTGCTCTAACAATCCTGCGTAGCCACGTAAAGGTCACAGATCTCAGGGGTTTAAATGGATGGAGCAGGATGTCCTGACACAGTCTGTCTTCCAATGACTGTCACTGTCTCAGTAACATCCTTCACACCTTCTTTAAGCCCCATTCAGGGTGCAGCTTAGACCCCCATTACATTCAGTCACCTGCCCCAGATTCCCTAAAGCTACAATGTCACAATGGGAGAGCCCGACCAGGGCCTGGGGGTGTCCCTCCTGTTGGCCTGGCCTCCAGGCCCTGCAGTTGGCTCCTGTGTTCCCATCTCTCAGCCAGGCCCCGACTTGGTTGGGGCCGCCACTCCTCACAGGGTCCCATCGCCCAGACAAGGGGGTTCATTCTCCCAAACTCAGCATCAGGAGTGTGGGGGGGTGACAGCCCCCCCGGGTCTCCTTCATGCGAGACCCTGTGCTTTTGAAAGAGCAGGTGCCCTGCCCTCGGGGGTGGGGGGCTGGGGGGGGTGACATGGGGCCCACGATGGGCAGGCGGGTCCCCGGGTGGGGCAAGCCAGTGTGCGGCAAGCCAGTGTGCAAGGAGTTCCGCGGTGGGTTCTTCTCTCCAAAGGCTTCTGTGCCCCTACCTCTCCCCATGCCCCCCCTCGAAGACAGCGCGGTGCCCCGGACGGGAGCCATGGGAGCCGTCAGCCACCGCCCCCTCTACACGCACACGCAACGCACGCGCACGCAACGCACGCACGCACACGCAACGCACGCAACGCAACGCACACGCAATGCACGCACACACGCACGCACACACGCACGCTGCAGGGAAGCAGGGCCGAGTGCCGCGCCCTCAGCGGCCTTGAGCGCCCCGCCCGGAATTGGCTGGCGGAATGGACAAACAGGCTCTCCCGGCCCGGACCACGCAGGACTGTCCTGCCTGGGCTTCCAGTGCGGCCGCCTCTTTCTGGAAGCTTGGAACGCTGGAATCAGGCCACTTCCTGTCTGTCCTTGGAGGAGACTGGGCTGCACTACAAGAAGCTCCGGGCTCACCCCTGGATCCGGACCATCATGTGGCCAGAGAAATTGGTAACATTTTTGTTTTGCCTTTTGAAATGTTTAATGACAAGGATTTTGTTCAGTTTCCTGATGTGGGTGTCCAAAGATGAGAGACCCCATGTGTGTGACCTGTGCCTCCTGGGAGATAAGCCCTAAGCTAGTTTAAACCTGACCAGGTTCTGTCTACACGGTAGATTTAGACCTCTCCATGTCCTGTCTACTGATTATTTTTAGAACTGACCATGTGCTGTCTATAATGAGAACAATTAGACCTGTGTTCTGTGTACCTAGGACTATGGGGACCAGGGTAGAGACCCAGCCAGACCTGGGTCCTGGAGCTTCAAGGGGGACGTGGAGACCTTGATAGAGACCCGGCCTGGCCTCAGTCCTGGGAACTTCAGGGGGGGAACATGGGCACCTGGGTAGAGACCCGGCCTGGCTTCAGTCCTGGGAGCCTCAGGGGGCATGTGGAGACCTGGGTAGAGACCCGGCCTGGCCTCAGTACTGGAAAACTCCGTGCCTGCATCTGAAGGTCAGTGCTTAGATGTCTGGAACTGGAGCTGAGGTGGGCTCTGGGTAGCAGCGCTCTGCCCCGAGTGTGGTTACCTGACCCTCCCAGCGTCCAGTGCTATGGTCGGGGCCTTAGTCTTTACCCCGCGAGGTTCCCCTTCCCTGGGGCTCGTGGAGCCTCCTCTGGTGGGCTACCTGGATATTATCCCAATTTACCCCAATTGGATATTATCCCAATTATCCCAGTCCTTGCATGGCAAGTAGGCAGGCAGGTTTACCTGGTGAACTGATTGCAGGGCACAGCGGATCTGGGTTTAAGGCCGATGGGCAACAGCTGAGGCTGCTGCTGAGCTCTCCTTCCAGTCTACCGTCCCTACTCAGCAGCATCCAGAGCTGCCCCTCGGCTTTCAGCCCTCTGTCCTGTGAGTTATCTCAACAAGTATGTGAGACAAGAAAGGACTGAGCCTCCTAGAACCAAGTAGTGTGTTCACCTCTAGCATGAAAGCTTTAAAAACAGTTAAAATCACACAGAACCAAAGGGAAAAGAGGAGGACTTCTCTGGGACAAGCGTGGGGAGAGGAGACCCACCTGCCACTTTTTCCCATCCCAGAAGGTCCCAGGAACCCAGATTGTTTCCATATTAGGGGAGCCACCAGCAGAGCCAGGGTATCCTGACTAAGGGGACGTGTGACCCCAGGTACAGGGTCTGGGGAGGTGGGTCACCCTGGTGAGTGTGGATGTGCGACCCCAGGTGCAGGGTCTGGGGAGGTGGGGTCACCCTGGTGAGTGTGGATGTGCGACCCCAGCTGCAGGGTCTGGGGAGGTGGGGTCACCCTGGTGAGTGTGGATGTGTGACCCCAGCTGCAGGGTCTGGGGAGGTGGGGTCACCCTGGTGAGTGTGGATGTGTGACCCCAGGTGCAGGGTCTGGGGAGGTGGGGTCACCATGGTGAGTGTGGATGTGCGACCCCAGGTGCAGGGTCTGGGGAGGTGGGTCACTGTGGTGAGTGTGGATGTGCGACCCCAGGTGCAGGGTCTGGGGAGGTGGGGTCACCCTGGTGAGTGTGGATGTGCGACCCCAGGTGCAGGGTCTGGGGAGGTGGGTCACCGTGGGGAGTGTGGATGTGCGACCCCAGGTGCGGGGTCTGGGGAGGTGGGTCACTGTGGTGAGTGTGGATGTGCGACCCCAGGTGCAGGGTCTGGGGAGGTGGGGTCACCCTGGTGAGTGTGGATGTGCGACCCCAGGTGCAGGGTCTGGGGAGGTGGGTCACCGTGGGGAGTGTGGATGTGCGACCCCAGGTGCAGGGTCTGGCGATTGTGTGGGTCTCACCCCACCTGCATGGGTCGGGATCACGTGTACGGGGAGACCCCATATCTGCTCTGCCTGCAGCGTGTCCTGTCCGCTCTGAGGTTTCCAACATCTGCATTGAGGGTGTTGCCCTGATTAGCCTGTGGTTCCTTTCCGCTCTTAATCGTGTCACATTCATGTGAGGTCAGGCATGTTTGAGTGGGCTGCTGCTGTGTGTTCTGCTGCGTGAATACCCTTGGTACTATCTCATTAATATCATAGCATATCATATGTCTAATCTATGGAGGTCACCATTGTCTGGGTCCCCCTGGACAGAGGTCGGGTGAGCACAGATCAGCCCCCCTAAGGATGGTCCCCCATTTGCCATGTGAGGGCGCCCGAGGTGGGGGACTGTGCTTGGGCCTCCGACATTTGTGATGAAGGGGAGTCAAAATGGAATCTCAAATAATAAGACATTATTTTAGGAATTTATTTTAAGTGAAATAAAACACACGTCACATCCCTTTACCATCGTCACCACGTTAAGTGCACGTTTCTGAGGCATCAGATATTCTCACCTTCTCGTGGAGCCGTCGCCACCATCCCTAGAACTTGTCATCTTGCAAAACCAGAAGCCCACAACCATGCAAGTCTCACTCCCCGTTCCCTCACTGCCCCTGGTACCGACGTCCACTTTGGTCCATGCGTTGTGGACTCCAGGGCCCCCTTTTGAGTGGAGTCCTGCAGTGTTTGCTGAAGGATCATTTTGGAAGAGTTGACTTTCGGTCTGAAGCTCTGCCTGTTTGCATCTGAAGAATCTGCATTTAGGGAGAGGGTGTATATGAGGGACAGGTGTCCAGAGTGCAGATGAGAGGTGCCTGTGGGACCCTCTGGTCCCATCTCTTGGGCTGTGGCTCATCGCATCGTCACTGTCCCCACGGGCACCGCTGGGGTGGTGTTGTCTGAGTGAGATTCCCCTGGTGCCCCTGCTCTCCTCCCCTGGTCCTGCTGGTTGGGGAGGGGACTGCTTGCTGGGTGGTCTGTGCTCCTGAGGCAGGAAGGACCCTGCAGCATGGACCTGCAGAGTGTGGGGTGTGGTCCCAAGAGCATGGGGCCCACATAGGACACGGCCCTGGGACCTCACAAGTGCTCTGGCTGCCTCATCACTGACAGGGAATGTTCCCAAGATCTCACTCAGGAGGGCGTGGTGGGCAGCCTGGGACCCCAGAGGCCCCGTTCCTATCCTGGAGCTCGGAGAGCATGTCCCCCATGGACGTCTCAGCCATCTCCCTCTGTCCTGTCTCTGAACGCAGGAAAACGACCTCTCCTGACCATTGTCCAGGATGGAGGCTTTGTCCTGTCGATGTTGGGATCCTTTAATCTAGGAGTTCTGACAGAGCAGCTGTTCTTCAGACCTAAAGAAGGAACAGCTCATGAGTATAAAACATTTTCAGATGAAACTAATATTCGATGACTATCTATACGACTCAGTTGCTGACTTCTATTAGTGATAATTCTCCTGGTGTTAGATCTGATGTGGGGAGCTGGCAGGCTCTCTGCACTCTGAGTGCCTATTCCTTCAGAGACACGACTCTGAACCCAGAAATACCTAGCTTAAATCTTGGTCTTGCAGTTCTCAAGTTGCATGCCTTTGTGAGTGTTGGAATCTGGAAAATGGAGCTGGTGGTAGTGGACATGGAGCCTGTAAGACCAGTGGGATTTGGGGGGGGGAGGGCTGGTAGCTGATACAAAGTACGTTCATGGGTCGACATCTGCCCCTACAGTAAAAGTGTGATGGGCCCACAAGACAAATCCTAAAAAGCCAGTGAACATGTCTCATACTATTCCCATAGAGCCGAAAGGCTCTTTTTGTCCTAAATAGTGTGCAGTGATATGTGAGGTTATAACAAACCCTGGTAGGCCACAAATACAGACCTGAGGGTGACCAAAGAATCAAGATAGGTGCTGGTATGGGACTGGGTCTCCTCCTGAGGGTCGGAGAAAGTAGTGTTGAGATTTCTGTTAACAGTGTGGCAGTTCTGGCTGCTTGGACCGAGAGTGATAAGTATAGTAATACGGCTACAGTTGGGGCAGATCAAATACTGGTGTTTGGTATTGGGATATGACTGCTGGTTTTGTATTAAAGACTATACTAATAAAAGTAACAATACCAAGAATTGAAGAAACACCTGCTAAATGTAAGGAGAAAACGGTTAGGTCGACAGAGGCTCCTGCGTGGGCCAGACTGCAGGCTAGAGCTGAATACACGGTTCCACTGGTACCAGAACCAGCTTCTACTACTGGTGATACGAGCAGGAGCGAGAATGATGGGGGAAGTGGTCAAAAGTTTATATGATTTATTCAGGGAAATGCTCTATCAGGTCCCCCAGTTACTAGTGGCACAAGTCCGTATTCAAACCCTGCAATCATAATGGGTACAACCAAATCTGTAACATAGTCGTAACAGTCCTTGCACTTGTAATAAAGAAAGAAAATTATTACAGTGCAGGGACTGTATGACTGCGTTACAGGTTTGGGCATCTCCGAGTAGCGCTCCAGGTTAGCAGAGCTCAGCCGAGATTAATAGACTGAAGGTGGTTTGTGCTACCCCAGCTGAAGCACCAGAGAGTAAATATACAACGCGATATCTTTGTGATTTGTTGAAAATAATCCACTGTTTATGAACAGAGGTAAAAGGACTGAGCTAGCTTTAGACTGTAGATGTAAAGGCAGAGATTGAGCCCTCTTTTTGCCAAACCCTGTGGTGAATCAACAAATTGAATTGTAACTTCAGAGAAGCAGCTTCAGCTCTGCCGGCGCTTTTCCTGCCTTTTTTTCCCTTGATGGCAGAAGTAGATTGAAGCCAGTTGACTAGAGGATTTGCCTGTTAACTAAAATTTCCTGGGGCGGAAGCTCATCAACCTAGTAAGGATTTGCCTTAATTAAAATGTTTGATTTGCATTCAGTTGATATAGGATAGTCTTGTAACCCTTAATTCTGTGAATTAATTAAACTAGGCTTCTCAGGGCTTTGAAAACTCTTGGTCTAAGCTACCCTAAGTTCCTAGTCTGGCACTGATAGAATGGGTGTTAAGGGTAGTAGGCATGTGGCTGTTAGGATTAGTAATGATAAGAAGCTTGTTTTGTATGTTCAAATTGTTGTTTTACTTTTGTGCTGTTTAATGAAGGGAACATAGTGATGTGGAGTATGTTAGCTGCAAGTAGAGATATATGCCAGGACTGCTGTGATGCCTGTTAGTTGTTATCTCTTGGATAGTTATTCATTTGGGTAAAAACCCTGATAGTGATGGGCGATGTCCTAATGATACTATAATGGTGAGGAAAAGGATTGTGATGGGAGGTGTTTTATCTCATGTGTGTGATAATGATACTCTTGTAGTATATGATCTGGGCATAAATAAGAAGGAGAGTGTTGTTATGATATAAATTCGTATGTTTAGGATTGTTATAATTGGAATATACTTTATAATAGCTGTCATTCATCCTATATGGGCAATTGATGAGGAGGGTGTAATTTTTTCCAGGTGAGTATGGCTAAGTCTGCCTCAGCCTCCAGCTATGATTTATAATATCACTATGATTAATAGTATATTTAGGTTGATGGATGGTGATGTGTGGTATAAAACTAATAGGGGTGCAGTTTTGTCAGGCTGATAGCATCAGGCCTGCTGTTCATGGGATGCCTTGTGTGACTTCAGACACTCAGAAGTGAAATGGGGAAAGTCCTACTTTTGTGACAAGGGCGATTGTCATGAGGGTGGATGCTGCTGGATTAAAGATTTGTGTTATTCACTGTGTTCCTTGACCAGAGCATATTAGATTAATGATAATCGCCATTATAAGTAGTGTTGATGTGGTGGATTGTTTTAGGAAATATTTGTTGGATGCTTCTATAACTTATGGGTTCATGTTTTTATTCGAATGGGGATACCATTAACCAATGTGAGCTTGTTACTAAAAGTATGTTTCCTGAGATAATCGTCCATAGAATGATAGTAAAAACAATAGGGTTTATTAGCATTGGAAGGATATACAACAATATTTTGGGGGTATGGGCCTGAAGCTTACTTAGAGAACTTTACTATAGCATGTGGTGTAATGTGGTTGCATGGAGAACGTACAATTCTCAGGAGTGAGTTCAGTTCCAGGAATACAAGCGTTTAAACCTCTGTCATTTTCTCTATCAAAGTAACTCTTTTGTCAGACATATACCTTAAGTTTGTGGTGGGTTGCCTGATGTGATGACAGGTAATGTGATTAGCCCTCCAATATACATAGGGCTAATGTTAGTAGTAAAAATTTTTTAATAAGAGATGTATAAATGGATCATATCAAAATTGTGGGTAGGATGCTCGAATTCGTAGAAAGGAGATTGTTAGATGTGTTTTAATGATGACATGGGCTGTATATAATTCTGGCATGAAGGTGTTGTGAAATGCTCCTAAAAATAGATTGCTGTGAAAATGTTTATTATAATGATATTGACATATTCTCTAGGAAGGACGGGGTGAATGAGCCTGCTACATTTTCTACACAGAAGCCAAATACAGTTCTACTTCTGTTAAATGGGGCTCTGTTAGATTTCTGCTAGTATAGAGATAATCAAATTTTGGGTAGGGGTCAGGAGAAAATTAGTCATAGGTGTTCTTGTGCAGTGGTTACTGTTGAAAGTGTAAATGATCCAATTATCAGCAGGACTGGTAAGAGAATAACTGCTAATGTTACTTCATATGAGATCGTGTGTGCTACTACCCGTAGATCTCCAATGAGTATTCTGAATGTGAAGCTCATCCAGATCTGAGGGTGTAATAAATGGCTAGGTGTGATATGGCTAATATAAACAGTATGCCTACATTTATATTAATTAGTGGATAACATATGGGAAGAGGAATTCATGTAGTGAGAGCCAGGGTTAAGGTTAGCACTGGTGCAATAATATATAAATTGATGATGTTGATGGTCATAAATAATTGACTGCATCAGCAATGGGTTGTACTAATCCATAGGGACTGATGATGCTTGGCCCTTTCTGGATTTGTATATAGCCTAGGATTTTCCATTCAGTTAATATGAGGAATGCTATGGTGAGTAAAATTGTGTAATTTGTGAAAAAATGTAGATTATAAACATATTCTTAGGAAAGGGACTTGAACCAGTGCAGATAAAGGTTTCACTTTTACATAATTACTGGGCTCTGCCACCCTAACAAACCCTGTTCTACAGTAGGGTATGTATAAATTAATTGAATGCAGATACCATCATTTAGTTTGAAGACATTTTGTATAGTAAGCCATATTTCTCTTGTCCTTTCATACTGGGAGAAATCTACATATAATAGACAGAAACCAACTGGGATGACTCCAGTCTGAGCTCAGATCAGGTAGGACTTTAATCGTTGAACAACAAACCATTAATAGCAGTCACACCATTGAAATGTCCTGATCTAGCATCAAGTCATAACCCCTATTGTTGGTATGAACTCTAGAATACGATTACACTGTTATCACTAGTGTAATTTAATCACTGAGGTGGTTTTATTCTCCAAGGTCATCCCAACCAAAATTGCTAATTCATTGAAAGCTACATTGTCCCTTAGAGTTCAGTGGTTTACTTTTTTTTTTGATTAATTAATTAATTAAAGCTCCATTGGGTCTTCTCATATTATTCTTGCCTCTTCACGGGAAGGTCAATTTCACTGATTAACAGAGACAGTAAAACACTTATTTGACCAGTCATACAAGTCCTGTGTTCTGTATACATCTGTTATGTTTACTTATCTGAAGTGTCATTCAGGTCAGTGTTTTCTCATTAATTTACTGTCTGGATGATCTATTCATTGTTTACAAGTGGGGTATTGAAGTGCTTTACTATTACTTTATTGCTTTTTCTCCATGCAGTTTATATTTGCTTTAATTATTTACATACTCTGGTATTGGGTCCATGTATATTTATACTTAAAATTGTCTCTTGATAATTTGACCCCTTTATCACTGTATATTAACATTCTTTGTCTCTTGTGCCTGATTTTGATTGAAAATATGTATTATCAGATACAAGTATAGTTACTCCTACTCTCTCTCGGCTGCCATTTCATGGAATATCTTTTTACATCCTCTCACTTTAACCTATATATGTCCTTAAAATTAAAGTGAGCCTCTTGTAGACAGCATATTTGTAGGTTCTTTATAAAAATTAATTCAACCATTTTGTGTTATTTAATTTGAGAATTTAGTCCGTTAAAGTTTAACTTAATCATTGATAAGGACTAAAAATTACCCTTTCATTGTTTTCTGTTTTTTTACTGCTGTTGTTGTAGTTACTTTGTATTTTTTTAATGTTGTATGAATTCATTCTTTACCTTCTCTGTAACTACAATAGATTAACATTCTTGGTGCTGAAAAAAATAAAAGCATATTCAAGTGATAGGGTTTGAAAAGTGTTCGCAGTGGGAAGGAAACCACTGTAACAACATAGACAGAACCCTTTGGAAGGATTCCTCGTCTTTGTATTTTTGCTGTTTCGGAATCTGTAGTAGAGATTAGTGTGCTACATGATGTTCTCCCAGCCTGGCAAGTTCTAAATGGACTGTCTTATTAGGGAGAAGCGCATGGAAAGAAGGTTAGTGAGTCAAACTCCCCTGCCCTCTGTCAGCAGTGGGTGTAAAAGGATTTAGCTGAATGCCTTCATTCTTTTTTGTTTTTTAATAAATTTTATTTACGTATTTATTTTTGGCTGCGTTGGGTCTTCATTGCTGCGTGCGGGCGTTCAGTCGAGAACTTGTGAAGATCCATGAAAAATCTGGACTGCATAGGTGGTCCCTGGGGCCTCCAGGTTAAGAAGTGCTGCCACATGGGTTTCAGAAATTGAGAAAGGAAAAGTGAATGGAGTAGTGGGGTGGCATAGAGAGGGGTGAGTGCCCTGGGGAAATTTGAGAGAGAAGTAACCTCTGCCCCAAAGCCCTGTCCCTGCAGCTGATCCATCGGCACCATGCGATGTCAGTGCCTTTTGTGAGGAGATGGCTCTGCTTCTTTACTCCTGTGCTCAACACGGTGCCAAACCAAACCCTCACCTCATGCTGATTCCCAAGGATTTTAAAAGCGCTGTTCATGGCTGACTTGGTTTTTGGTTCCCTAAACAGTAGTTTTGAGCTGTCCAAGCTATTTAAAAGTATTCTCCTTAATTAAGATGAAACTCTACTCTTTTGAAAAACCAACATGAATTCAGAGAAAATATGCTTTTTGTCCCATTCCTTCAATCTAGTGCACCCTTGTGGATACAAGATTGCATACACCAGACACCTCTGACTCTGGCCCAAATTGGGTCCCTTAACAGAGGGGACATAGGTCTGCCGTCAGTATCTGATTGTGAACTTATAGCCTGATCGGGTGACACAGTGGCCAGACACTGTGGCGTACTCTCTGTGCTATGACTACCTTTGTTTTCACCAGAGGCAGGATTCTGGACTCAGAAATTTTTCAAGCTGCAGGCCTGCATGAGTGTTTGAACCTGGAAAACGGAGCAGGTGCTTATGAATGTGGAGCATATAAAACCAGCAGTATTTTCAGTGGCAGGCTGTGCTCCATCCTGTGCCTGATCTCTCCAGAGTTCTCCCCAAACTTCCTTTTTTTTTTTTAACGTCTTTATCGGAGTATAATTGCTTTACAATGGTGTGTTAATTTCTGCTGTATAACAAAGTGAAACAGCTATATGTATACATATATCTCCATATCCCCTCCCTCTTGCGTCTCCCTCCCACCCTCCCTATCCCACCCCTCTAGGTGGTCACAAAAAAATATAGAACGCGTCATGAACTTGCATATCGTCCTTGCACAGGGGCCATGCCAATCTTCTCTCTGTCGTTCCAATTTTAGCATATGTGCTCCCAAAGCAAGCACTACGACAGCATTTTGAAAGACTAATAGACCGGTCCGGGGCGCTCCGGCCAAGAGGTGCAAGCACGAACTCTTAACTGGAAGGAATTGTATTGCCTTGTGGAATCTGAACCCAAGTACACTGAGGCCACCCGCCAAGGTAGTGACTGGTCTAACCTGTGCTAATGTTAGGGCACAACCTGTTGGATAGTTTTAGCTACCCAGCATTTGACCATTTGTAACCACTGCTTCAGTCACTTCCCACCTCTTGCCACCTGCTGCTGTCTGTTCGTACTTGTGGGCTTCTCCATCTTGTGCCAGTGGCTAGCATTTTTGACTGTAGTTTGATATTTTGTAATTGAGAGCTCACTTCAAAAGCAGAAAAAGACAAAATATATTAAAGCAAGGAAAAGTGTCACTGAAAGAAAAAGAAGATTATTTTTTGTGTTTTTTCTATTCAGTTGTTTTGAGTATATTATATATGTTAGATAGGTATTTCAAATATTGCTTCCCATTTTGTAGGTACACTCTGCTCTCTGTAAATTGTTTCCCTTGCTCCTCAAACCTTTATAGTTTAATGCAATCTGTTTTTCTTTTTTTTTCTTTTTTTTTTTTGATTTTGTTGCCTGTGCTTTTGGGGTCATATCCAAACATACATTGCCCATAGCACTGTCAAGAAGTTTTTCCCCCCTATATCTTCTTCTAGTAATTTTACAGTTTTGGATCTTATATTTAATTCTCTAAACCACTTTGAATTAATTTTTATATATAGTGTGAGATACAAGTCTAATTTCTTTTTAAAAATTATTTATTTATTTATGGCTGCATTGGGTCTTCATTGCTGCGTGTGGGCTTTCTCTAGTTGCAGTGAGCGGGGGCTACTCTTTGTTGCGGTGTGTGGGCTTCTCATTGCAGTGGCTTCTCTTGTGGAGCAACGGCTCTAGGCACACGGGCTTCAGTAGTTGCAGCATGTGGGCTCAGTAGTTGCTGCACGCAGGCTCTAGAACACAGGCACAGCAGTTATGGCGCACGGGTTTAGTTGCTCCATGGCATGTGGGATCTTCCTGGACCAGGGCTGGAACCTGTGTTCCCTGCATTGGCAGGCTTGTGAATATCAGTTTCCCACTATTTTGGGTAAGAGAGGATCCTTTTATCATTGTATATTCCCGGCACTTTTGTCAGAGATCAGTTGATTGTAAATATGTGCATTTATTTCTGAGCTCTGTATTTTGTTCCTTTGTTCTGTATGTCTGTCTTTATACTACAACCATACTGCTTTGATTACTGTGCTTTGTAGTATAGTTTGAAATTATGAAGTGTGATTCCTTCAGCTTTGCTCTTTGTGCTCAAGATTGCTTTGGATATTTTGGGTCTTCTACGGTTCCATGTGAATTTTAGGATTTGTTTTTCTATTTTCTGGGAAAAATGCCTTCAGAATTTTGACATGGATTGCATTAACTCTGTAGATTGCTTTGGGTAGTATGGACATTTTAACAATGTTAATTTATTCAGTCTATTAACATGGGCTATCACTCCATTTATTTGTGTCTCCTTCAAATTCTTTCATCAGTATTTTATAGTTTGCAGTGTATGGCTCTTTCACATTCTTGGTTAGCTTTATTCCTAAGTATTTTATTCTTTTCGGTGCTATTGTAAGTGGGACTTTTTTTTTTTTTAACATTTTCTGATAGTTTCTGTTGTTAGTGTATAGAACCACAAGTGATTTTTGTATGTTGATTTTGTGTCCTTCAGCTTACTCTATTCATTAGTTTAAACAGTTTTTTGGAAGTGGCATTTTTAGGTTTTTGTAGATATAAAAACATGTCATCTGCAAACAGAAAATTAAGGTTTACCTTTATGATTTGGATTTATTTTATTTACATTTCTTGCCTACTTACTCTGGTTAGGAATTCCAGTACTATGTTGAATAGAAGAGTCAAGAACAGGTAACATTGTCTTGGCTGAAACTCAGAAGAAATGCTTTCAGGATTTGTAATTCAGTATACTGTTACCTTTAGGCTTGTCATATGACTTTTAATGTGTTGAAGTATATTCCTTCTATATCTAATTTCTTGACAGTCTTTATCATGAAAGGAAGTTGGATTTTGTCAAATAATTTTCTGTATCTATTAATAAGGTCATAGTTCCCCTTTATTCTCTTAATGTAATGTATCACATTTATTGATTTGCATACATTGAGCCATCGTTGCATCCTGGCATAAGTCCCACTTAATCATGGTGAATGATCCCTTTAATGTGCTGTTGAATTTAGTTCGCCAGTATTTTGAGTATATTTCATCTATGTCACTCAGGAATATTGATCTGTATTTTTCTCATCATGCCCTTGTCTGGTTTTGACATTACCCTTGTCTGGGGTAATGCCTCGTGAGATGGGTTGAAAGTGTTCCCTCCTCTTTAAACTTTTGGAAGTATTTAAGAAGTCTTGGCTTTCATTTCTCTTTAAATATTTGGTATAATTCACCAGTAAAACCATCTGGTCCTGGGATTTTATTTATTGAGAGGTTTCTCAGTACTGTTTCATTCTCTTTACTCATTACTGGTCTGTTCAGGTGTTCTGTTTCTTGGTAGGTTGTATATTTCTAGGAGTTTTTCTATTTTTTTTTCTAGGTAAAACAAGTTTGCATATGATGGTTAATAGTAGTCTCTGATTGTCCTTTGTATTTCTGTAGCATCATTGTAATGCCTTTATATGTATGTGTTTGTTTTATTTATTATTCATTCATTCTCTTTTTCTTAGTTGTTCTAGCTAACAGTTTGTCAGTTTTGTTTATCTTTTCCAAAAAAACTCAATATAATTTATTTTTCTACTATTTTTGTAGTCTCTATTACTTTATTTTTATTGTAGTATAGTTGATTTACAATGTTCTGTTAGTTTCAGGTGTAAAGTGAATCAGTTATACATATAGCCACTCTTTTTTAGATTCTTTTCCCATATAGATCACTACAGAATATTGAGTAATTTCCTATGCTATAAAGTAGGTCCTTCTGTTAGTTTTATAACTGTTCTAATCCTTATTATTTACTTCATTCTGCCAACATTGGGCTTAGTTTGTTCTTTTTCTAGTTCCTTTAGTTGTAAAGTTAGGTTCTTTGATTGAGTTTTTTTCAGAGACAAAAGATTTTATTACTTATGGCACAGCAAACATGAACGTAATACTGTATTGGTTCCCCTCCCCCACACCCCAGTTGCCCCTGTGATGACACAGAGGGGTCCAGTTGCTTCTCCTCCCCCACACCCCAGTTGCCCCTGCGATGACACAGAGGGGTCCAGTTGGGTGCTATGCATGTACTCGGTTATGTTACACTGAGGAGCGCTGAGTTTGAGGACTCCACTGCTTTTAAAATGAGAGGTTAGCAAGCTTCCTGTTTGTCTGAGGGAGAGACATTACCTCATTCCTCAAGGCCGTGCATTACAGGCACACTCCCGAGAAATGGCCCAGGTGAAGTGCTGTCAGGGCATGCACTCTTTTTCTTCCTTTCTTTTTTTTTTTAATTGAAGAATATTTGAGGTACACTATTATGTTAGTTTCAGACGTACAACATAGTGATTCAGCATTTAAGTATATTACAAAACGATCATCTTTATGAGTCTAGTAACAGTCTGTACCCATCCACAGTTACTGCAATATCATGAACCATATTCTTTTTGCTGTATATTAAATTCTTGTCAATTTTTATCATATAACTGGAATTTTGTACTTCTTATACCCCTTTACCTGTCTTGTCCGAGACCCACTCACCTCCCCTTTAGCAGCCACCAGTTTGTTCACTGTGTCTGTAAGCCTGGTTTTGTTGTGTTTGTTTTGTTTTTAGATTACATGTATAAGCGAGATCATGTGGTATTTGTCTTTCTCTATGTGACTTACTTCGCAAAGCATAATACTCTCTAAGTCCATCCATGTTGTCACAAATGGAAAGATTTCATCTTTTTATTGCTGAGTAATATATAACTATATATGTATGTTTGTATACCCATATCTACACATATATATGTATCTATGTGTATATGAATGTATGTATCAGTATCTATGTGTCTATGTGTGTGTATGTATCTATATGTATATGTATGTATATCTGTGTATGTGTGTCATGTGTGTATTCATATGTATATATGTGTACATATGTATATATATCAATATCACTTTTTTAATCAATTTTTCTATCATTGAACATTTAGGTTGCTATCATATTATTGGCTATTGTAAGTTATGTTGCAATGAGCATAGGGATGCGTATATCTCTTTAAATTAGTTTTTTGCTTTGTTTTGTTTTCTTTGGATAAATAACCAAAATTGGAATTGCTAAGTCGTATGGTAGTTTTATTTTTTTATGTTTTCAGAGCCCTTCGTAATGTTTTCAATAGTGGCAGCGCTGATTTACATCCTTAGCAGCAGTGCAGGTGAGCACTCTTTTCTCCACATCCTCAGCAGCACCTCTTAATTGTTGTCATTTTTAGGATGGCCATTCTGACAACTGTAAGGTGATATCATTTTGTGGTTTTGATTTGCATTTCCCTGATGATTAGTGATGTTGAGCATGTTTCCATGTGCCTTTTATCTGTTTCTTTTTTTTCCCTCAAAAAGAGTATTCAGATCCTCTACCCAATTGTTTTTACTTTTATTTTATTTTATTTTTGCGGTACGCGGGCCTCTCACTGTTGTGGCCTCTCCCGTTGCGGAGCACAGGCTGCGGACGCACAGGCTCAGTGGCCATGGCTCACAGGCCCAGCTGCTCCGCGGCATGTGGGATCTTCCCAGACCGGGGCATGAACCCGTGTCCCCTACATCGGCAGGCGGACTCTCAACCAGTGCGCCACCAGCAAAGCCCTTATTTTATTTATTTATTAAAATTATAGTTTATTTACAATATATCAGCTTCAGGTGTATAGTATAGTGATCCAGGATATTTTACAGTTTACACTTGATTAAAAATTTTTTACAGGATAATGGCTATAATTCCCTGTCCTCTACAATATATCTTTGTTGCTTATCTATTTTATACATAGTAGTTTGTACCTCTTAATCCTTTGCCCCTCCCCTGTTACCTGTCCCACTGGTAACCACTAGTTTGTTTATAGATCTGTGAGTCTGTTTCTGTTTTGCATGTACATTCATTTGTATTATTGTTAGATTCCACATATAAATGATGTCACACAGTGTCTTTCTCTGACTTACTTCATTAAGCATAATATTCTCGAGGTCCATCCACATTGCTGCAGATGGCAGAATTTCATACTTTTTATGGCTGTGTGATATTCCACTGTACATATGTACCATATCTTCTTTATCCATTTGTCTGTTCATGGGCATTTCGTTTGCTTTCATATCTTGGCCATTGTCAGCAGTGCTGCTATGAACATTGGGGTTTATGTATCTTTTTGAATTAGTGTTTTCATATTTTTCCTGGATAGGTACCCAGGAGAGTTATTGACAGATCATATGGTAGTTGTATTTTTAGTTTTTTGAGAAACCTCCATCCCATATTCCATAGTGCCTGCAACAATTTACAATCCTACCCACAGTGTAGAAGGGTTCACTTTTCTCCATATCCTCCCCCAAATTTGGTATTTGTAGACATTTTGATGAGAGCTCCTTTGACAGGTGTGAGGTTGATCTCTCATGGTTGTTTTGGATTGAACTTCTCTAATAGTGATGTTGAGCATCTTTTCATCTGCCTTTTAGCCATCTGTATGTCTTCTTTGGAAAGATGTCTATTCATGTCTTATCACCGTTATTGATTGTGGTGGTCTTTTTTTGTGTGAGTGATATTGAATTGTATGAACCATTTATATATTTTGGATATTAACCTTTCATCAGTCATATCATTTACAAATATTTCCTTCCATTTTGCACTTTGACTTTTGATTTTGTTGATGGTTTTCATTGATGTGCAAAAGCTCTTAAGTTCATTTAGTGCCCATTAGTTTATTTTTGCTTTTATTTCTTTTGCCTTAGAGTCCAGATCCAAAAATAATATTGCTACAATTTATGTTAAAGAGTGTTCTGCCTGTGTTCTCTCCTAGAAGTTTTATGGTTTGGTGTATTACATTTAGGTCCTTAATACATTTTTTAAAATATTTATTTATTTATTTTTGGCTGCGTTGGGTCTTCGTTGCTGTGCGTGGGCTTTGTCTAGTTGTGGCGAGCAGGGGCTGGCTACTCTTCGTTGCGGTGTGTGGGCTTCTCATTGAGGTGGCTTCTCGTTGCAGGGCATGGGCTCTAGGCATGTGGGCTTCAGTAGTTGTGGCTCGCGGGCTGTAGAGCACAGGCTCAGTAGTTGTGGCACACGGGCTTAGCTGCTCCGTGGCATGTGGGATTTTCCTGGAGCAGGGATCGAGCCCGTGTCCCCTGCATTGGCAGGTGGATTCTTATCCACTACACCACCAGTGAAGCCCCTCCTTAATATATTTTGAATTTATATTTCTGTCTGGTGTGAGGAAATGTTCTAAATTAATTATTTTACATGTAGCTGTCCAGTATTCCCAGCACCACTTATTGAAGAGACTGTCTTTTCTCCATTGTATATTCTTGCCTCCTTTGTAGTAGATTTATTCATCATAAGTGTGTGGGTTTTTTTCTGGGGTCTCTCTTCTATTCCATTGATCTGTGTGTCTGTTTTTGTGATTGTTGTAGCTTTGTAGTCAGGGAGCATGCTACCTCAAGCTTTGGTCTTTTTTCTCAGGATTGCATTTGCAATGTGGGTATTTTGTGGTTCTGTGTTTATTTTGGGATTATTTCTTCTGTTTGTGAACAATACCATGGGTATTTTGATAGGGATTTCTTTAAATCTGTAGATTGCTTTGAGTAATATGGTTATTTTAAAAAGATTAATTCCT
Source organism: Orcinus orca (assembly GCF_937001465.1). Taxonomy (NCBI): domain Eukaryota; kingdom Metazoa; phylum Chordata; class Mammalia; order Artiodactyla; family Delphinidae; genus Orcinus; species Orcinus orca. The sequence goes on from NC_064571.1 coordinate 1,061,337, forward strand.
CTGATCCAGGAGCATGGGGTATCTTTTCATTTATTTGTGTCATCTTCAGTTTCCTTCATTGGTGTCTTATACTTTTCAGGATATAACTCTGTGGTTAAATTTATTCCTAGGTATTTTATTATTTTTGGTACAATCATAAATTTTTTTCTTAACTTCTCTGTTAGTTTATTAGTGCAGAGAAAAATAACATTTCTGTATATTAATTTTGTATACTTCAATGAAAATAAAATTAACAAATGGGACCTCATTAAACTTAAAAGCTTTTGCACAGCAGAGGAAACCATAAACGAGATGAAAGGATAATCCTCAGAATGGGAGAAAATATTTGCAAATGAAGCAACTGACAAAGGATTAATCCCCAAAATATACAAACAGCTCATGCAGCTCAATATCAAAAAAACAACCCAATAAAAAAATGGGCAGAAGACCTAAATAGATATTTCTCCAAAGAAGACATACAGATGGCCAACAAACACATGAAAAGATGCTCAACATCACTAATTATTAGACAAATGCAAATCAAAACTACAATGAGGTATCACCTCTCACCCATCAGAATGGCCATCATAAAAAAATCTAGAAACAATAAATGCTGGAGAGGGTGTGGAGAAAAGGGAATCCTCCTGCATTGTTGGTGGGAATGTAAATTGATACAGTTACTATGGAGAACAGTATGGATGTTCCTTAAAAAACTAAAAATAGAACTGCCATATGACACAGCAATCCCACTACTGGGCATATACGCAGAGAAAACCATAATTCAAAAAGACACATGCACCCCAGTGTTCATTGCAGCACTATTCACAATAGCCAGGACATGGAACCAACCTAAGTGTCCATCGACGGATGAATGGATAAAGAAGATGTGGTACATATGTACAATGGAATATTCGTCAGCCATAAAAAGGAATGAAATTGGGTCATTTGTAGAGACATGGATGGACCTAGAGAATGTCATACAGAGTGAAGTTAAGTCAGAAAGAAAAAAACAAATATCGTATATTGACATATATATGTGGAATCTAGAAAAATGTTATAATTGATCTTATTTGCAAAACAGAAATAGAGACACAGACGTGGAGAACAAACATGGACACCAAGGGAGGGAGGGGGCGTGGAAAGAATTGGGAGATTGGGATTGACATATATACACTAATGATACTATGTATAAAATACATAACTAATGAGAACCTACTGTATAGCACAGGGAACTCTATTTGGTGCTCTGTGGTGACTTAAGTGGGAAGGAAATCCAAAAAAGGGGATATATGTGTACATAGAGCTGATTCACTTTGCTGTACAGAAGAAACTAACACAACATTATAAAGCAGCTATACTCCAATAAAAATTAATGAAAAAAAGAAAAAAATATGTATACTTCAAATTTACTGAGTTTATTTATGCTAATAATTTGTTGGTGAGGTCTTTAGGGTTTTCTCTACATATTATCATGTCATCTGCAAACAGTGACAGTTTTACTTCCTTTACAAATTAGATCCTATTTTGTATTTTTATTGTTGTTTTTTTTGCTGTGGCTAGAACTACTAATACTGTGTTGAATAAAAGTGGTGAGAGTGGGCATCCTTGTCTTGTTCCTGTTAGAGGAAATGCTTTCAGCTTTTCACTGTTAAGTATGATGTTAGGTCTGCTTTTGTCATTTATACCCTTTATTCTATGTATGTATGTATGTATATATGTATTTATTTATTTATTTTTTTTTTTAGGCCATACCACGCAGCATGTGGGATCCTAGTTCCTGGACCACGGATTGGACCAGCACCCTCTGCAGTGGAATTGCGAATTTCTAACCACTGGGCTGCCAGGGAAGTCCCTTTCCTTTATTATAAAAAGGTATGTTGCCTCTATATTCACTTTGTTGAGAGTTTTTTTTTTAATTTTTAAAATTTATTTTTGGCTGTGTTGGGTCTTTGTTGCTGCGCTTGGGCTTTCTCTAGTTGCGGCGAGCGGGGGCTACTCTTCGTTGCGGTGCATAGGCTTATTGCGGTGGCTTCTCGTTGTGGAGCATGGACTCTAGGCGTGCGGGCTTCAGTAGCTGCAGCATGCGGGCTCAGTAATTGCAGCCTGCAGGCCCTAGAGCATGCAGGCTTCAGTAGTTGGGGCATGTGGGCTCAGTAGTTGTGGTGCATGGGCTGTAGGGAGTTTGGGCTTCAGTAGTTGTGGCACACAGGCTCAGTAGTTGCGGCTCATGGGCTCTAGAGCGCAGGCTCAGTAGTTGTGGCGCATGGGCTTAGTTGCTCGGTGGCATGTGGGATCTTCCCAGACCAGGGATTGAACCCGTGTCCCCTGCATTGGCAGATGGATTCTTAGCCACTGCGCCACCAGGGAAGTCTCACGAGTTTTTATCATAATTCAAATGTTGAATTTTGTTGAATTTGCCAAATGCTTTTGCTGGAGGTATGAATATGATCATATGTTTTATCCTTTGTTCTGCTAATCTGGTGTGTTACTTATTTGATAAATGTTCATTTATTCTTCTTAATGTTGAATTTCAGTTTCGTACCATTGTGGTTGGAAATGATACTTGATATGATTTCAGTCTTCTTGGATTTTTGAAGACTAGTTTCGCGGCTTAATATTTGACCATCGCAGGAAATGTTCTATGTCCTTAAGAAGAATGGAAATTTGCTGCTGTTGAGTGGAATGTACTATATGTCTGTTAGTTTCACTTGATATCAAGTGTGTGTTCATGTTCAATGTTTCCTGATTAATATTCTGTCCGGATGAGCTATACAGTGTTGAAAGTTGGGTATTGATGTTTCTTACCATTATTTAATTTCTGCACATTTTCAGCTTCATATGTGTTAATATTTTCTTTATATGTTTAGAGGCTCCAATGCTGGATACATACATATTTATAATTGTCATAATTGATTGATGAATTAATCCCTTTATCATTTATGATAACCTTTTCTTTGAGAGGTTTGTCCTAAAGTCTTTTTTGCCTGATGATAGACTAGTCAGGCAAGTATCATTTGCATGGAATATCTTTTTTCCAATCATCCAGTTTTATCCTATATATGGATTTAAAGTTAACATAAATATTTTGTACACAGTATATAATTGTACTTTTAAAAATCCACTCAGCCACCCTATGGATTATTTAAATTGAAGTATAGTTGATTTACAATGTTACATTAGTCTCAGGGGAACAACATATGGATTTAATATTTTTATAGATCACAGTTAAAGTTATTACAAAATAATGGCTATATTTCCCTGTGTTGTATGATATATCCTTGTTTGTTTATTTTATACATAGGGGTACTGGATTAAGAGAAACAAACTACTGTCTCTCCCTCCCCCCTTCACTCGCCCCACCGGTAACCACTAATTTGTTCTCTGTGAGTCTATTTCTGCATTTTTTAGATTCCACATAGAAGTGAAAACATAGAGTATTTGTCTTTCTGTAACTTACTTCACTAGGTATAAATATTCCAGGCCCATCCACATTGTTGCGAGTGGCAGAATTCTGTTTTTGCTTTTTGCAGGCATCTCCGTATTGTTCTCTGTGGTGCTCTTAGCATTTTACATCCCACCAACAGCATGGGAGGGTTCCCTTTTCTCCACACCCCCTCCGGTATGTATTGTTTGTAGACTTTTTGATGATGGCCATTCTGACTGGAGATAGGTGATACCTCATAGTTTTGATTTGCATGTCTCAAATAATTTGAGATGTTGAGCATCTTTTCATGTTTTTTTTTTAAAGTGTGAGAAAAAGTTACCGTTGAAGTTGGCTTTTTGAAAGTCTTACCATTTTGAATTTTTTTTAATACCTACCACAGGACATTTTTTTGAGGGCAGGTGTCATTTGCACCCTAGCAGTCCTTGCTGATATTAAGTGCCCACAAGCACATGTTTTAAAGTTGCTGTTGTGGAAATGGCCACAGGTGGTAGGATTTATTCATGCTCCACTCTGGTTACCCGGGTAAGCACTGCCATTGTGGAAGTCGGGTTCCTGGGTTGTACATTAGTGTGCACTGTGCCGGAACAAACACCCAAAATCCTGTGTCTCATTACTTCTTGTTTTTTGTTAATTTTTACTTTTTGTTAGAGTTGATTTACAGTATTGTGCTTGTAGGCGTACAGAATCTTGTTCAGTTATATGTATTCATATGTCTGTTCACCTTCGGATTCTTTTTCCATATAGGTTATTAGAGAGTGTTGAGTAGACTTCCCTGTGTTATACAGTAGTTTCTATTGATTATCTGTTTTATATATATTGGTGTATATAGGTTTTCCCCAACATCCTAATTTGTCCCTTCCCCCGACCTCTCCCGTTGGGTAGCCATAAGTTTCTTTCCTGTCTGCGAGTCTCTCTCTCCCTCTCTCTCTTTTTTTTTTTTGGCTGCACTGTGCGGCATGCAGGATATTAGTTCTCCCAACACTAGGGATCAAAGCTGCGCCCCCTGTAGTGGAAGCTCGGATTCTTAACCATTGGACCACCAGGAAAGTTCCTGTTTCTTTCTTGTAAATTAGTTCATTGGTGTCAGTTTTTAACTTCCACCTATAAGTGGTATCATGATATGTGTCTTTCTCTTTCTGACTTACTTCACTCAGTATGATCATCTCTAGGTCCATCTCTATTGCTGCAAATGGCATTCTTTAGTTCTTTTTCATTTCTGAGTAATACTTCATTGTGAACATGTACCTTTTCTTCTTTATCCATTCATCTCTCGATGGCCATTTTGGTTGCTTCCAGTCTTGGCTATGGTCAGTGGTGCTGCAGTGCATGTTTAGTGCATGTAGCTTTTCCGGTTCTGATTTTCTCTTGATATATGCCCGGGAGTGGGACAGCTATATCCTATAGTAGCTCTGTCTTTATCTTTTCAAGTCACCTCCATACTGTTCTCTATAGAGGCTGTTATCACCTTAGATCCCACCAGAAGCACAGGAGGGTTCCCTTTTCTCTAAGCCCTGTCCAGCATTTATGGTTTGTAAACTTTTTGATGATGGCTGTTCTGACTGGTGCAGGTGATACCTCGTTGTAGTTTTGAGTTACATGTCTCTAATATATCGTGATGGTGAGCATCATTTCATGCGCTTTTTAAAAAAAACATTTTGAGTAGTATTTACCTGTTGATATCGTCTTCATGAAAGTCTGCGATTTTTAGGATTTTTTTTTTTTTAAGGATACTTATCCCCAGAAATTTTTTGAGGGCTGGTATCTTTTATAGCCCAACAGTGCTTGTGAATATCAAGTCCCCATAAGCAATAGTTTTAAAGTTGCTGTTGCGGGAAAGGGCCACAAGGCGGCAGCATTTCCTCCAAGACCAACTCTGGTTATCCAGGCAACCAGAGCCATTGTGGAAGTCGGGTTCCTGGATTGTACATGAGTGTGGAATATGCCAGAACAAACACCCAAAAGCGCGTATCTCATCACTTCTTGTTTTTTTTTTTCTAATTTAAGGTTTATTTTTTCTTTGAGTAACAGCAGTATGCAATGTTCTGTGTTTCGTAGGTGTACAGATTTTTTTCATTTATACGTACAAATATATCTATTCATTTTTGTATTCTTTCCCTTGTAAGTTATTCCAGAGTGTTGAGCAGACGTACCTTGGTATACTTAGGTCCCGGCTGATTATCGAATTTATACGTAATAGTTTGTATTTGTTAATCCCAGCCTCCTAATTTATCCCTTTCCCACATCTTTCCCCTTTGGTAAGCATAAGTTTTTGTTTTCTAAGTCTGTGAGACGTTTTCTATTTTGTCAGTTCATTGGTGTGAATTTTCAGATTCCACCTATAAGTGGTATTATATGGTACTTTTCTTTCGGATTCTGATCTAACTTAGTATGATTATCTCTGGGTTTGTCTGTGCTCCTGCAAATGGCATTGTTTCATTCACTGTCAGTCCCGAGTAATAGTCGGTTGTGTGCTTGTACCGCTTCTTGATCCATTCACCTGTCGATGGATATTTTGGTTGCTTCAAGGTCTTGGGTATTGTAAGTGGTGCTGAAGTTCACATTTGGGTGCAGGTTTTCTGTCAAATTCTGGTTTTCTCTGAATGTACTCTTAGGAGTGGGACTCCCAGATCATACGGCAGCTGTATATTTACCTGTTAAAGGCGCTTCCATATTCTCTACAGTGGCTGTTAACATTTACATCCCACCTGCAATATAGGAGGGTCCCTTTTTCTCCAACCCAATCCAGCATTTATTGCTTGTAGACATTTTGATAATGGCCATTCTGACTGCTGTGAGGTGATACTTCGTTGTAGTGTTGATTTGCATGTCTTTAATTATTTGTGAATCATTTCATGGGCTTTTTTTTAACAGTGTGAGTAGTATTTACCTGTTGATATTGTCTTCATGAAACTCTACCCTATTTTGGTTTTTTTTTAAGAATACGTACCCCCAGAAAGTTTTTGAGGGCTGGTATCTTTCACAGCCCAGCAGTGCGTGTGAATATGAAGTCCCCATTACCGATAATTTGAAAGCTGCTGTTGCAGGAAACGGCCACAAGGCAGCAGGATTTCTTCCAAGACCGACTCTGGTTCGTGTTTTGGGGTTATAGATTAGAGTGAAATGTGGCAGAACAAACAACCAAAGCTTCTGTCTCATCACTTCTTTTTTTAAAATTTTTATTTTTGGGGCAGTAACAGTGATATACAATGTTCTGTGTTTTGTAGGTGCCCAGAATCTTTTTCATTTATGTGTAGACATACATCTACTCATCTTTAGAGTCTCCTTCCTTATAGGTTATTCCAGAGTGTTGAGCAGACCTACCGTGGTATACTTAGGTCCCTGCTGATTATCGAAATCATACGTAATAGTTTGTGTCTGTTAATCCCAGCCACTTAATTTACATTTCCCCACTTCTTTTCTCTTTGGCAACCGTAAGTTTAGTTTTTAAGCCTGTGAGGCTTTTTCTGTTTTGTCAGTTAGCTCATGGTTGGGAATTGTTAGATTCCATCTATAAGTGATATCATATGATACTTGTCTTTCTGATTCTGACTTACTTCACTTACTATGAATATGTCTGGTTTCATCTGTGTTCCTGCAAATGGCATTATTTCCTCCTTTGTCATGCGGGAGTACTATTCCTTGTGTGCATGTACCAGTTCTCCTTAATCCGTTCATCTGGTGATGGGCATTGGGGTTGCTTCCAGGTCTTCGCTATTGTAAGTGGTGCTGTAGTGCACATTTGTGTGCCTGTTTCACTTGGAATTCTTTTTTTCTCTGGATATGCTCTTAGGATTGGGACTCCCAGATCATACGGCAGCTGTATTTTTACCTTTTAAATGCACTTCCCTTTTGTTCCCTGTGTTGGCTGTTACCATTTACATCCCACCTGAAACACAGGATGCTCCGCTTTTCGCCTCACCCACTCCAGCATTTATTGTTTGTAGATATTTTGAAAATGGCCATTATGACTGCTGTGAGGTGATACCTCCTTGTAGTTTTGATTTTCATGACTGTAATAATTCATGATATTGAGCATCATTTCATGTGCTTTTTGTTTTTTTAAACAGTGTGAGTAGTAATTATCTTTTGATAGCATCTTCATGAAAGTCTTCCCTTCTTTAAAAAAAATTTTTTTTGATTACTTACCCCTGGAAATTTTTTGAGGGCTGGTGTCTTTTACAGCCCTGCAGTCCTTGTGAGTATTAAGTCTGCATAAGCAATCGTTTCAAAGTTGCTGTTTCAGGAAACGGCCACAAGGAGGCAGGATTTCTTCGGAGCCCACTTATGGTCACTGGCAAGCAGAGCCTTAGTGGATGTGGCGTTTTGGGGCTGCAAATTGGGGTGGAATGTGCCAGAACAAACACTGAAAGGCTTGTGTCTCATCACTTCTTGGTTTCTTTTCAATTCAGTTTTTATTTTTTATTGAAATAACAGTGATACACAATGGTGTGTGTGTTGTAAGGGCAGAGAATGTTTTTAGTGTCTACATAAGCATATGTCTGTTCATCATCAGAGTCCTTTCCCATATAGGTTATTACAGAGTGTTGGGTGGACCTCCCTTGGTACACCTCAGTCCTTGTTGATCATCTGTTTTACATGTAATATGTAATCCCAACTATCTACATTATGGCTTCCACACATCTGTCCCCTTTGGTAACCATAAGTTTGTTTTTGAAGTCTGTGAGATAGTTTTGTTTTGTCAGTTAGTTCCTTGGTGTAAATTGTTAGATTCCACCTATAAGTGATGTCATATGATACTTGTCTTTCTAATTCTGACTTATGTCACTTAGTATGATTATCTCTGGGTTTATCTAGGTTCCTGCAGTTGGCATTATTTCATTCATTTACATGGTGGATTCATACTCCATTGCCTACATGTACCACTTCTTTATCCATTCACGTCTCGATGGACATTTGGGCTGCTTCCAGGTCTTGGCTGTTGTACGTGGTGCTGCAGTGCACGTTTGGGTGCATGTTTTTTTTCCATTCTGGATTTCGGTGTATGTACTCTTAGGCGCCGGACTGCTGGATCATATGATATCTCTATTTTTACCTTGTAAAGACATCGCCATACTACGCTCTATACTGGCTTTTACCATTTCCATCCCACCAGCACCATAAGAAGGTTCCCTTTTTCCATGCCTTCTCCACCATTTATATTTTGTAGACCTTTTGATGATGGCCATTCAGACTGGGGCAAAGTGACACCTCATTCTAGTTTTGATATGCGTGTCTCTAGTAATTCAAAATATTGAGCATCTTTTCATGTGCTTTCTTTTTCTTTTAAACAGTCTGAGTAGTATTTACTAGTTGACGATGTCTTCTGGATAGTCTGCCCTGTTTTTAATTATTTTCGATTACTTAACCCTGGACATTTTTGGATGGCAGGTATCATTGAGAGCCCCGCAGTCCTGGTGAATATATGAAGTGCTCATAAGCAGTCGTCTTCAGGTTGCTATTGCGGGAAATGGCCACAAGGCGGCAGGATTACCTCCTGCCCATCTGTGGTTACCCAGGCAATCAGAGCCTGAGGGCATGTCCTGTTTGGTGGTTGTCACTTAGAGCGGAATGTGCCAGGACCAACAGCCAACAGCTTGTGTCTCCTTATCTTTTTTTAAATTCAATTAATTTTTATTTTTCATTGGAGTAACAGTGATACACAACGTCGCGTGTGCTGTAAGCGTCCAGAAGTTTTCAGTTATACATGGACATACATCTATTCATCTTTGGAATCTTTCCCCACACAGGTTTTTACAGGTTGGCGATAGAACTTCTTGGTACACATAGGTCCTTGCTGATTATCTTTTTTTTTTTTTTTTTTTTTTTTTTTTTGCGGTACGCGGGCTTCTCACTGCCGTGGCCTCTCCCGTTGCGGAGCACAGGCTCCGGACGCGCAGGCTCAGCGGCCATGGCTCACGGGCCCAGCCGCTCCGCGGCATGTGGGATCTTCCCGGACCGGGGCACGAACCCGCGTCCCCTGCATCGGCAGGTGGACTCCCAACCACTGCGCCACCAGGGAAGCCCATACTTTGAAATTTTAAAATTGAAGTCTAGATAATTTACAATATTGTGTTAGGTTCAAGCATACAGCATAATGATTCGGTATTTTTTTATTATTATTCAGATCATACCCCATTACAGGTTATTACCATATAATGAGTATAATTCCCTGTGCTATACAGTAAATACTTGTTGTTATCTATTTAATATTTAGTAGTTTGTATCTGTTAATTCCATACCCTGATTTGTCCTTCCCCTTTCCCTTTTTCTACCCTTCAATAACCATACCTGCTGGAAATCATATTCTTAGAAGTATCCAGTTTTGATCCTTAATTAAACTGTGGTTAAGAGGTATTTGCTTGTTAATGGTAATTGACAGTTGAAGTTTATTTGAGCCCTGTAATGGCCTTTTTTTTTTTTGGTGGTACGCGGGCCTCTCACTGTTGTGGCCTCTCGTGTTGCGGAGCACAGGCTCCGGACGCGCAGGCTCAGCGGCCATGGCTCACGGGCCCAGCCGCTCCGCGGCATGTGGGATCTTCCTGGACCGGGGCACGAACCCGTGTCCCCTGCATCGGCAGGCGGACTCTCAACCACTGCGCCACCAGGGAAGCCCCCCTGTAATGGTCTTAAAGCACCACAGGCATCCTCCTTTTATTACCTTTGAGCATCTGAAGGTTGATCCAGAGAATCAGCATTAAAATCAGTGCCAAAAAAAAGAATCTCCAGCTGGATCTTAGCTGTATTGTCTTGAATGAGTGAAAAGGAAAAACGACGTTTACTGCATGCAATGCTACCCATTCCTTCTTGGGGAAAACTCTTTACCAAGGGGCGTAAGAGAGGGGATGCTTGACCATGGAAGTGCATTATCGAGTTTTCTTACATGCTTCCTCCAAGCCATCTGAGAGGAGGGCTTTTATCACAACTGACTTCCTTCTCTAAAAGGAGTCGCTTTGAGACAGTCTGTCTCTTTCTTCCCCCTCATCCCTCCTCTTCCTTCTCCTTTTTTCTGTCTCCCCCTCCCTCTCTCTCATTCTTCTCTCCCTCTTTATTCCTTCCTTTCTTTTTCTTATCCTATAGAAAATTTGGAAAATATAGAAAACCATAAAGTTAGAAATTATCAAAATCATCTAGAATCCCGTTTCATGGAAAGAATGCTTAATGTTTGGAGTGAAATCGATCATAAGCGAATGTGTGTATGCACAGTCATGCACGCACGTGCGCACATAGGCAATATGTAATTAATTAAAATGGGAAGCTTTAACTTTTAGTGTCTTAAGAACAGTTAAGCAGGTTATTCTTAACTAATAATCCTCTTGTAAGATACAGCCATGGGAAGTGCTCATGTCATTTACAAAAGGGGCTGATGCACTTTCTGAAAGTATATTTCCATAGAGCAACACAGCCTCACTTCCATCTTGAGCATTGTTCTGGGGGTGGGTGGGTAGGTTGTCAGAATCCCCTGTCAAAGGGTGGTTTGGCGTCCGTTCTGCTCTTCCTCCCCCTCTGCCTCTGCTGGGCCGCAGGGGCCGCAGGTAGCTATGGGTAAGGCTCCAGTGAGGCCATTGGGAAACTTGGGTTTGGGGCTGAAGATGTTTAAAACGTGTTCAAGTGAAAACATCGGCTTGGAGACGTCACTTGAAAGCATTGAAAATGTCTTTAGGCCCAAGGGCAGGCTCTGAGCACCACGGTACCCCAAATGAGGCTCTGCGAGGACTGAGAACGGTCCACAGTAAACAGCACCTCCTGCATGAAGTGCTCTAGCTGCACAGTCTCCCTCTTCCCTCAGCCGGGCACTCAGGCTGCCCAGAAGCTGAGCTGTGGACCGGCCGTGCTCCTGGGTGGTCCTTGCTGTCTACAGAGAGAGAGGGGACGGAGCCAGGTGTGTACATGCAGCATCACAGGTCAAAACGCAGCAGTTCTTACAGTGACCTTGCTCCGGGCTCACTACAGCTCTGCCTAGCTGGAAATAAGAGCAGGAGAGAAACTCCCGTGCCAGGACCCAAAGAGCGAAGTCACTTCCGAGCTATTATTATTTTCTGTCAGTAGATGGCACTGTTTTGAATAAGTAGGCTTTGGTTGAGTTACCTTGACAAAGTGGAATAGAGTAAGCTTTCTGTGAATAAAGAGGATTTCGTTGTCATAAATTCCAAAGCTTTGTTATCAAACATAGAAATTGTATAGTAGCAAAAGAACTTTAACTAGGTCTTATAACAACACTGTCCTACAGAGAGATAGTGTGAGCCTACCTGGGTCAAGAAGGGGGAGTAGGAGGGCGGGAGATGCGCCCTGGAGACTGACAGGCTCCTGTGCAACCATGGCTGTAACAAAGACACACATGGAATCAGACAGGAAGGGAAGAGAAGCCATCAGGTCGGGACCTGTGCCCGTGGGAGGGGACTCAGAGGAAAAGGGAGATGACATGCGGTTGGGTGGGGGGGAGTGGAGATCTGTCCTGAGAAGTGAGTGGTTTGAGCCACACATTGGGACCCCTAGCCGTGGGGTCCAACACAAGGAAGACGAGCCCCTTACTCAGTGAAGTAGGTCAGACAGAGAAAGACAAATACTCTATGCTATCCTTTATATGTGGAATCTAAAAAATAAAACGAATGTATATAACAAAACAGAAACAGACTCCTAGATACAGAGAATAAACTAGTGACTACCAGTGGAGATAGGGCTGGGGGAAGGGGTGAGACGGGGTAGGGGATAAGAGATGCAAATTACTGTGTATAAAATAGATAACCAACAAGGATTATTTTATTACATGGAAATATAGCCATTATTTTGTAACAACTTTAACTGGAGTATAATCTATAAAAATATTGAATCACTGTGTTATACACCTGAAACTAAAATAATATTGTAAATTGACTATGCTTCAATAAAAGAATAATTAGAGACAAAAAGAAATATAATGCAAGCCACATATGTACTTTAAAATTTTCTAGAAGCCATATTGGAAAAAGCAAAATGAAAAGTGAAATTAATTTTAATAAAATATTTTATTTAACCCAATATAAATATAAAAATGTAGGACTTCCCTGGTGGCGCAGTGGTTGAGAGTCCGCCTGCCGATGCAGGGGACATGGGTTCGTGCCCCGGTCCGGGAAGATCCCACGTGCTGCGGAGCAGCTGGGCCCGTAAGCCATGGCCACTGAGCCTGCGCATCCGGAGCCTGTGCTCCACAACGGGAGAGGCCACAACAGTGAGAGGCCCGCGTACGGCAAAAAAAAAAAAAAAAAAAAAAAATGTAGTAAAATTCCAACATGTAATAAAAATATTTAGTGAAATGTTTTGCACTCACATGGGCAGTATTTCACTTCCTCAGTAACTTGTAATTAATGGCTGTTTTTTTCCCTTCTTTTCTTCCAGCAAGAGAGGGGTGATTGTCCAGAACAACTGGCCTGAATAGACGTTTCTTCACTTTGATTAGTGTAAACTGTAGTGTTGGATTTGGTCCTTGCGAAAATAGAGTCTTTGTCTACGGGGTGGCGGGGGAAGAATATATATATACACACACACGCACATATATATATAAAACTTATTTACTAAAAGATATATGTATATATAAGTGTATATGTATATGTGTATATCTATACTGATAGCACTTTTCTTCCTGCCTGGAAGACTACAATGCCAGCATCCAGGATAACTACTAGCAAGTACTCTGTCATCCCCTAACCAAATAACTGTTGAATCCCTACTATGCACCAGGCACCGTTCTAACAGATGAGTCCTCCCTGTATTTCTAAGAAGACTGGCATTAGTGAAATGTGTGTATAAACACAGTGTGACTTGCACATTTTTCCATCTGCTCTTTTCCATTCGGTTCATCTGAGAACATTTACGGAGTCCCTCACCTCCTCCAGGAAGTCTGCCAGGTGCTGAGGGTGCACACAGACCAGTGGGGGAGCAGACCTAGGATGGCATAAATGTTATGATTAAAAACATGAGCGTGTAGAAGAGGTTATTAGAGTTAGAAGAGTGCAGGAGATGAGCCCACATCCAGACGAGGGTGCTTGTGCAGAGGAGAGGAAGTGGGCTGTTTCTTGAAGGGTTTGCTGTCTGAGCTGAGACATACCAGGATGAGTGGCAAGGAGGAGTTGGAAGACAGCATCCTCCCAGTGGAGCGAGGGCAGGAGAGAGCAGCGTGAGCGTTTGCTCGGAGGCCTCGGAGAGGGGGGGGTTTGGTGGGAGAGCTACAGTGGGGGGGTTTCCTGGGCTGGGGGGGTGGAGGGCAGGGGATACAAGAGACGAATAACGCTCAGATCATCGAAGTGTCTCGCTCAGCCTCCTTTTGTTACGGATGAGGAAACCGAAGCCTAGAGGGTAAGCAGGTGCCAATCACCTCTCTCATCTTGGGCCCTCCAGTGGCAGCTAAATACTCCAGACACAGGTCTAAGGGTGCTGAAATGAACATAGTCATTGGTGCAGCACTTATTTTAGTGAGCGTGTAATCCCAGCGGCTCTAAGTCTGTCTTTAGTGAGTTTAGATGTTGAGATGGTCTAGGTCATGTGTGAGCAAATACAAAGCGAGGCGGGGATGGAGCGTTCCTAAGTCCGGGGGCGGGGGGGGGGGGCTTAGGGCGGGCACGAGGCCGTTGGCCGCACGTCGTGAACAGAGCGGGTGGAGGAGTGAATGTTCCTGGGCCTGTTGGTTCAGACCCAGCGCCCAGCTACGTGAACGTGGATGCAGAAATGATGCACAGGCGTTCACACGGCCTGCACCGTTGAAAAGGGCAAAGCTGCTTTCACTGAGGCCCTAACCCTTGCTGCCAAGGCCCCGCCCATGGGAGGAAGCCGAGAGTGACTGTCCAATGGGGGGAGAGCCCCGTGAAGCTCCCCACCACCCGCGCAGAGACAGCTGTCCCATTGGCTTTGCTGCTGCGCAGCGTGGGCCCCGCCCGCTGTAAGCAAAGAGGGCAGAGGGGCACGTGTATTTATTGGCCTTGGATATCTAGAAGGAATTTTTAAAAATATTTCAGTATTTATATTTAGTGTTACACTTAAGGGGTCTTTGCTGACCACCTCTTACATTTTCCTTTTGAAGCTCTTCTTTAAAGATCTAAAAATAATTGTATTATTTCTAATAAAATGACGATTCTATTTGGGGGTAGAAAGTCAGACTTTTCTATACATTTTTTTCTTTCTATCTGACTTTTAACAAAGCTGGTGCCCTCTTGAGACGTAAAATGGCCTTCTTGGTGTCTCTTAAATTCCCTGCTTTCCCTCCTCTTTCTCTTTAATTCCAGAGCAGAAGGAAAGCGATTAAGAGAGGCATATTCCTGCTGCCCTTTCCAATTAAAAAAAAAAAAGTCGTTTTCCAAAACCCCCGAAAGCCAGAAACCCGGTATGATTTTTCTTGCTGGTTGGGTTGCACATTTAATCTCCCGGGTTGTTGAATTATTGATGCAGTATTTCTTTTTTCTTAATTTTGTAATACTTCCTGTAAACTCAACTTCACTCTGGGCTTTGATCCTGATTTCACGTTTTATTTTAACCCAGGACGACTATTAATAATGTAACGTCCAAAGCTACATGTTATCAATCTCCTTTGGTGATTTTCAAGGCAACACTGGTTGAAATGAAATTCTCTCCATATCCCTGGATGTTTATTATGGAAGATGCAGCTGCGCTGTTTGTCTGAAGCATAAGCATGACCATATATCAATGTGGCTACCCAGCAAGCACATATGTTAAGGTACAGGTTTACTGGAGGCTGTTCTCTGTAATTGGGTTTAGTAAGTTTGTTTGAATAAAGGTGGCCAAAGGGATTAGTGAGGGTGCTGAGTGGGGGGTTTTCAGTACAGTTGTGCAGGGCCAAGAAATACACCCTCTGCAGTCGAAAAGAAATCGGGCTAAGAGAATTATGTACGTGAGCATCTCGAGGTGTGTATGGCTGACAGAAATCATTGAACATCTGCATCTTTTCCAACGGCTGGAGTGGATGATGGATAGTGGGTGTGGGGAATTGGGAGGTTTTTTTTTTTGCTGTGGTAGATTACAGGAAAAATTTTTTTCTTTTATTTTGGAAAGGGAATTAAAGTTTCTAAATTTGAGGTAGCTTAGCCTGATGGTTCTACAAGTAATGAGCCTAAATTATTAAAATTTCCTATGCTGAATTTAGAGATGCCCAAGAGCCACTAATAATCCCTTCCTTCTCTTCAGCATTTCCTCAAGTGGCCTCTATGTACTTCTGAAAATGAGAACCACAGGTGTCTGTGATGGTATTTTAAGTGTAGGTGTGACACTGGAAGATTCTGTTGCCAGAAAGCTAAGCCTACAGAGCTGGGGAGGCTTGTCTTCTGTGGGAAAGTCTGCTGGGCATACTCACGAGCGGTTCAGCCCGATTGGGACTGAGAACACGGCAAAAATAGTTCTCACTGTTCTGCCCCTGAAGTGCCGCGAAGCACAGGTTCAGAGCAGGCGGGAAGCGCCTTCTGCTCAGTGCTCCTGCTCGTTGGCAATAGTGCACATGCGTTTGCATATGTGTCGGCCAGTAAAGGCCTCCTGTGTCGTGGGGTCATCAGCATTTTGTCGAGGTGCTTGCACGGGTGGGGAGGCATCATTAGGGAGCGTCCCAGGGGCAGCACGCGTGCCTCTGCTCCCATCGCGTTCCTGGACCATTCGCTGTACAATGCTAGGTGCAGAGCGAGTACTGAATGCAGCACAGCATTTAATGCACAAGCAGGTCCACGACACTGAGCATTCTGTGCCGTGGTCTGATTGAAGCTGGAAACAGCTCACACTCGCTCCCCGTTGCACCGCAAGCGTTTCCTCCACGCTGGGTCTCATAGTCTTCCATGACATAGACGATCTCTTACACCTTCCGTGTGTCTTATTTTGCTGATAAACTCTTTCCGAACCTTAGCCATGCTTCCTGAGCTCCCCGAAGCTGGAGGGAACCCAAGCTGCCTCTCGCTGCCTACCTCTGTCTGTGACCTTTGCTCCATCCTCCCCCAGACCCCCACCACACGTCTTTCCTCTGAAGGATTACAGCAGAGTGTGTCTTAGGGCCCCTCCTCCTCTGCCTGCATTTCTTCTCTTCCTTCCTCTTTAGAATGATGAAGCCCCAGACTTTGGCCCTGGGAACTCCACCATGAGCTGTATGCTTCTGCAGTTTAAAGACCCGTTGGTCTCAGAAGCGTTGCACCTTGAGATGTTAGAACTGGAAGATGCCTTTGAGATGCTCCTGCTGCATCTCTTTGGTGTTCAGATGACTGAAGTCACTCAGGAGGCAAAGAACAGGGATGGGACGAAAGGTTCTTGTGACTCCCAGGCCCTGTGCCTCTCTGCTCAGCTGCGCGGCCTCAGGACTCAGCTGCATGGCCTCAGGGCTCTTACCAGAATCTGTCAGGCGGGTGCAGGGGTAGTGCTGGGGCTGTCTCTTGGACCTGCATCCCAAGCACAGTCTTAATTGCCCTGTGGGGGAAGGACTCGGGCTGAAAAGAGAAAGAGGAAAGGAAGACATGGAGGTGGGAGGAGTGGGAGAAAGAGACAGGAAGGTTCTGTGAAAACGGAGGGAAGGCTGATCTCAGGAAGCGTAACGTCCTCAGGGTTCATCCATGTTGCTGCATATAACAGGGCTTCCTTCTTTTTTAAGGCCGAGTAATATTACATTTTATGAATATATCACATTTTCCTTATCTATTCATCTGTTGATGGACATTTACATTGTTTCCACATCTTGCCTGTTGTGAACAGTGCACAGTGAACGTGGGAATGCTAGTATCTCTTTGAAATCCTGATTTCAAGTATTGTGTATAAATACCTAGACGTGGGATTCCTGGGTCATATGGTAGTTCTCTTTTTGTTTTTTTTGAGAAACCCATACTGTTTTCCATAGCAGCTGCACCAGTTTGCACTCCTACCAAGCTTGTAAAAAAACATTCCAGTTTCTGATTCTACTTTATTAAGTATCTAAAATAGTCAACCTCATAGAAGCAAAGAATAGAATGATGATTCCCAGGGGCGAGGGTTAGGGGGAAATGGGGAATTGTTAACCACTGTATGTAAAATTTAGTTATGCCAGATAAACACATTCTAGAGATCTGATACAGAACACTGTGCTGTAGACGACAATGACGTACTGTACATGTGTCTGTTACGAGTGCAGATCTCATGTTAAGTAAGCTTTTTCTTACCAAAAAAGAAAAAAGAAAAAGAAAGAAGTCTAAAAGGACAACTGCACACATTCTCACATCCAAGTTGCTAGTGTTTTCTGTCATGCGTGGTATGATGATGTGCACGTGATGGTGAAATGGTCCCCAGGCTCCTGGCTCTGACTCCATGGTTACTGACCTTGAACTGCCGAGGAATTCTTGGGCATGATTCCATATGATCTGTATCTAAATACAGATATTTTCTTTCCTCTTTTTTTTTAATTTAAAAAATACATTTAGTAGGGAGGTTATGGCTTCCACTAAGCTGGGATTTAGTATTTTGAAATGTGTGAAAGGTTTTTAAACTAGATAAGAAGATCTGTGCTTTTTCCTCTTTACATTTTGAGTCAACTGTATATTTGAGTTTCCACTGCACAGTTGTGTAAGCGTGCTTCTGAGTTTTCCAGGCATCAACAGATAAGACAGAAATAACGGAAAGTAAGCGCCTAGAGATAAGAGCGCTTTGGGAACCTAGTGCTGCAGAAGATGCTGCTGGTTAACATAACCTGCCTCAAACTTTATATTCTAATATATTTTTCTTTGAAAACAACAGAGGACTTTATTCACTCTAAGAAAACAATGCACAAGAAAGAAAATGAAACTATAGTACACTACATAGTTCTGCTGTATGTAATGTTTACAGGATCATGATGTCATAAACACTGTATGTGAGGAAAAGAGGTAAGTTGAATCTTCCCTAGTAGGATTTTTTTTAACATCTTTATTGGAGTAGAATTGCTTTATAATGGTGTGTTAGTTTGTGCTGTATCACAAAGTGAATCAGCTATACGTATACATATATCCCCAGATTATTCTAATATTTTTAATCAAATAAACATCTAATCAAAAGCATTTTTTCAGTTCTCCATATCTGCTTTTTCTAATCTAGGTATCCAGCATGTATTTAAGTCTGTCTTACTCATTAAGATCTTCCTTAAGATTTTGATTGTTTTTACGATACTGTCTCATGCATTTTGACACTGTGGTAATGCACTATATGCTTTTACAATGAGGTCTGTTTATTACAGTCTCCTCCCAGTCACAGGTCTTACGTACAAGATGGTTTACCCTGTTTCTGAGCAGATGCTGCCATCAAGGAGAAAGAACTGTGCCTCAGTAGTTAGGGTTACGCTGTACACTTCAAAGTACCTTAATTGCATTTGAAAATCTGACTCTCAGAGCTCAGGAAAAACACACGTTAGTCCCAATGTAAATTTAAAATTTTACTGAATCAAAGATGTTGAAATTCTTTTTTTTAATTAATTAATTAATTTTTATTTTTGGCTGCCTTGGGTCTTTGTTACTGTGCGCGGGCTTTCTCTAGTTGTGGTGAGCGGGGGCTACTCTTTGTTGCGGTGCGCAGGCTTCTCATTGCAGTGGCTTCTCTTAGTCGCGGAGTACGGGCCGTAGAGCACGCGGGCTTCAGTAGCTGTGGCACGTGGGCTCAGTAGTTGTGGCTCACGGGCTTAGTTGTTCTGCAGCATGTGGGATCTTCCCGGACCAGGGCTCGAACCCGTGCCCCCTGTATTGACAGGCAGATTCTTAACCACTGTGCCACCAGGGAAGCCCTGAAATTCTTATTTACCAAGAACATTCTAGATAGCCATCTGTATGGTATGAGTATTGTGAGGGTCCCTGATGACTAGTGTTGTGTTTTAGGGTCTGTTCTATGATTCTCTCTTATCTAAGGTCAAGAAATGCCTTTATTAAACATTTTTTGAAGGTTTAATTTTTTCCCACTATTATTGAGATATAACTGACTTAAAACGTCTAAGGTTATGGTATATAGGGTGATGATTCGATATACAAATATATTGTGAAGTGATGACCACAGTAAGATTAGTTAACACACCCACCACCTCACGTGGCTGCCATCTTCTTGGTTCCGTCTGTATATGTGTGGTGAGACCTTTTAAGATATACTCTCTCAGCAACTTTCAAGTATCATTGGTGATATTGTCCAATGTTGATGACTGTAGTCACCAAGCTATACATTAAATCCCCAAACTTATTCATCTTATAACTGGAAATTTGTACCCTTTGACCACCACCTTCACTCATTTCCCGCAGTGCCTCACCCTACTGCCCCTGGAAACCACCAATCTATTCACTGTTTCTGTGAGTTTAAAAAAATTTTTTCTGTACATAAATGAGATCATACAGTGTTTGTCTTTCTTTGTCTGACTTATTTTACTAAGCCTAATGCCCTCAAGGTTCATCTATCTTGCTGAAAATTGAAGGATTTCCTTCTTTTTAAATGTCTGAATAATATTCCAAAATATATATAATATATATAGCCAAAGGAAATGAAATCACACTCTCAGAGATATCTCCACCTCCATGTTCATTGCAGTATAATTCACCTTTGGATATATACCTCAAGTGAGATTTGGGGATCATACGGTAGTTGTATTTTTAATTTCTTGAGGAACCTCCATGCTTTCTTCCGTAGTAGCTGCACCAATTGACATTCCCACCAACACCATACAAATATTCCTATTTCACAAGGCCGTCACCAGCACTTGGTGTCTATTGCCTTTTTGATAATAGCCATTCTAACAAGTGTGAGGTGATATCTCACTGTGGTTTTGATTTGCATTTCCTAATGATTAGTGATGTTGAGCACGTTTTCATGTACCTAGTGGCCATTTGTATTTTTTTTTTTTTTTGAAAAATGACTCCTTACATCCTTTGCCTGTTTTCTAATTGGATTATTAGTATTGTTATTCGCTGTTGAGTCCTATGAGTTCCTTGTATATTTTGGATATTACTCTCTTATCTGTTATATTGCAAATATTGTCTCCCATTCTGTAGAATGTCTTTTCATTTTGTGGATTGTTTCTTTCACTGGGCAGAAGCTTTTATGTTTGATATGGTCTCACTTGTTGATTACTGCTTTTGTTGATTGTGCTTCTGATATCGTATCCAAAACTTCACTGCCAAGGCCCCTGTCGAGAAGCTTATCCCCTATGTCTTCTGCCGGCTGGGATCTCCACTCTCGCGTGCACTACTGCAAGCGAGAACGCGGTCCGCTAAGATCGGAGCACTGGTGGCTGTAAGCCCTGCCTCCCTTCTCTCTGTCTGACCCCCAGTGGTCAGGCTCTGTAAGGTGAGGCCTGAGCGGACCTCCCGGGAAGCTTCCTGAAACAGTGGGGAAACGGGATGTCCGCCTTGGGTTCTCTCTTCTCCACTGGAGAAGCCATGGGTGCGGGGGAGGGGATGTGCTTTCTCAGTGTGGCCCTGTGCCGGCCTGGGGATGGGCTCTGAGGTCAAAAGGAAGCTGCTCCTCTTCCCCTGCTAAGTGTCCTCTGGATCTCTGCTGTCCAGGGGGTGCTTCAGCCTCCCCCTTGGGTTCTGGGATGTTCCTAATGGTGCCGTGCCCGTGGGTAGTTTCTAGTTGGCCTTCTTGGGGGGGGGGGCTGGAGCTGAGAATGACCTACATCGCTAGCTTGATGGTCACCCCCGGTACTTTTTATTAAACACTTAGGACTGCAGATCTAAGCACTAGAAGAAAATTAAGTTCTGTCGTATACGGTCATTCAAAAGCATGCCGGGAATATTGTCCTATTTCTTAGAACCCTTTCAGCTGATAAATGAAGATATTTTTTCTTATCACCTCTCCCCCCAGGGTAAGGGTAGTCTGAAGTCTTTTCCAATTCTTTACAGGCAGAGGCAATCAGAATTTGAGAAGAGTTGGACCTAAAGAATATGTATGTATGCAGTATCACTATGGAAAAGGGAGTTTGGGGTTGAGAGCGTGGCTTCATCCAGTACTGTTGCAATGCACTAGCTTGAGTTATGATGTATGACGAATAAAACAAACTGTAGTGGGGAATCAAAAATATAGTGGTAAATGGTATTGCATTTTGTTTTGCTTCAGGTTTTGTTATTTTAGCTCAAACTGCTTCTATTTCTTTCTGAAACTACTATTACTCAACCACCACACGAGGGGAAAGTTGCTTCTCTGCCCATGAATCTGTCATTGTGCTAATTACTTGGATGCTGTATATTGAATTTATAGTGCAAGTTTTCAATATAAATTCTGCAATACTCAGACAAATAAAATGAATAATTCATACCTCAAAAACAAAAAACCAATATTCTTCGGTAATTATGGTTTCTGAATATTCAAGTCTTTGATAGAGATTTGACCCACGAAGAATTGGTCAAATCTACGCATACATAAGCGTATCTTTAAATTAAATTTTGATATGCTTTATAATACCAGAGTTGTCGCTCCATAATTGGATTACAACAAATTTAATTTACGTGTTGTCAAAACTAGTGGATTCTAGAATTTTAGTTATAATTACTCTTGGAAGATCCAAGAATCGCCAAATATAGCACAAAGAATTTGCAAGTGCTGATTAGAAAAATTCTAAAACCTTTAAATCCATATTAATTTTGAGTAAAATATGATTTTTTCCCTAACATCATGTAAATTCCACAGTTTTTCTTATTTCTTTTTATTGTCCAAGACATCAGTTTTTATTCCTTTTGAAAATCCTCTATTCATTATGTAAATAATTATTGAAATACTTTCTTTTGCTGTATGTGTGTGCACCCTCCCTCCCCCCCTCACGTACACAGATCAGTTTATTTCTCAGCCACTGGAGGATAATTTACATAACTATGGCTCTGATCCCTAGATATTTCAGGGTATCTTTCCTAAGAAAAGGATATTATCTTATTTAAAAATAGTACAGTTGTCAACTTCAGTAAATTTTACATTGCTGTCCTTTATCTAACCCCTGGTTCTCAGCTCTGCGTGCCCAGCTCTGGGAGATCACCAGCTCCACCAGGTGCTCCTGGAAACCCACTCAGGGCTGTGAACCGGGGTGACAGCATAACCTGCCTTGCTTGTTCCTCGTGTATCAGGAACCACTGCCCTTTGCTGCTTGAGGAGTGTGTCTTGAAAACCTTTTTCTTGCTCACATATGTTTCCTGCCGTGTGATAGTTATTTCAGGGGAATGTAAATTCATCCATCTTGCTTGGAAGCAGAAATATTTTCCCCTTAATTTTGAAAACTTCTCTGTAAATTAGGGAAACTAGTCTCTTATCTGTAACGTACATTGCTAATATTTTCTCTCAGTTTGTCATGTCTTTTGATTATGACGTGCTTTACTGTGCAGTTTTTTCACCACTAGGTAGTAAAACTTATCAATTTTTCTTTACGGAATCTGGAATTTTAGTCATCATCAGAAAGCCTTTCCTAAAAGTTCCTACTAGTGCCCTAGTATATTTCCAGTCTTTATAAATGTTTGATGTGCATTTGAAAAGAAACATTGTGCTTTCTTATCAGCGTAACGTGATTGCTGTATATCTAAAAGATCGATCTTATTGATCGTATTGTTTAAATCTTTTATATCCTACATTAATTTTTGTCTACTTGTTTTGTCTCATGTTCAGAGTGATATGTTAAAATCTCCGATTGTTACTGTGTTTCTGTTTCTTTTTGCATCACCTGTAATTTTTGTTTTGTGTATGTGGTTGCTGTGTTATTTAGTGCATACCTATTCATCACTACCAGATCTTTGTGTGGAAGGTGCCTTTAAATATTACAAAATGTCCTTCTTTGACTCATTTGCCTTGAATTCTACTTTGTTTTGTATCAGGATTGCAGCTGCTGGCTTCTTATTGCTTCTTTGCCCAAGATGTTTTTATTCAAGTCTTTACTTTTAGCGTTCTTGAATCACTGCATTGTGAGTGTGCTTTGTATGTATGTATGTATGTTTTATGGGCCAATTGGAAAATCTTTTTCTTTTTATGGGCACATTAGTCCTAGTCACGATTATTGATATGACTACTATACTGCTCCCAATTTTGTCTTATTATTTTATGCAGTAATTAATTTGCTTACTACTTTATTTATTTATTCATTTATATTCTCTTTAGCTGTGGTGGGCGGGCTCTAGAGCGTGCGGGCTCAGTAGTTGTGGTGTGCAGGCTTAGTTGCCCCACGACATGCGGGATCTTAGTTCCCTGACCAGGGATTGAACCCGTGTCCCCTGCATTGGAAGGTGGATTCTTAACCACTGGATCACCAGGGAAGTTCCCCTATTATTTTATATTTACTGTATCTATTTCTCTATTTGTTGTGGTTGCTTTAAATTTTTTCTTTTGATATTTGAGCAGATATAAATATTTATTTTAGTGGTTACCTTTGGATTAGTGCTTCTTAGAGCGCCCTTAATGCCGCCCTCGCAACCCGGCTTTCTAACTTAACTCTTCACCATCTGTCAGCCTCAGTGGTACCTGCTCACTCCCACTGACCACAGTCACTGATCTTATCCTAGTTTCTCCCTTTTCTCTTCTGTCCCGCCTTGTTTTCAGTTGCACTTTCCTCCTTCACTAGAACAAAATTTCCTGTTATACTTGGATTCATGACCCTGCCCTTTTATTGTTCTTAGCTCTTCAATTAAAAATATGAAATGTTCATTATAAGTCCTTTTGCAGAGTCCCAAGGAGCCATCCTTCGGCTGGATAAAAAGCCATCTTCTGGTAGATTTGTCTGAAAGTACGTATTCCCTGAATTGTGGCAGATGCAAAACTGCTTTTCTATAACTTTACTACCTTCAGGGAAGTTTGGCTGCATATATATCCTTGGTTTTCATTCCTCAAGTTTCTTGAAAATTATACTCCCCTGTTGCCTTTCTTTGTATATTATTTTGAGAAATCTCAGTCTGATTCCTCTGCCTTTATAAATTCTTTCTTTCTTTTTTCTCTTTCTTCTGTCCTCCCTCCCTTTCCCCATCTTTCTTACTGTATCTTTCTTTTTTTTGTCTGGAGACAAAATGTTTTTGTCTTTATCTTTAAAGTTTAATACCTTTACTAGAATATATGTTGGGTTACTTCTCTTTTATTTCTGGGATTTTTTTGATTTATAGTTTTAAATATTCTGTTCAATTGTTTTGGTTTTTCTCCTCAAGGACAACTATTATATATACATTCAGCCTTGTTCCATTGTCTTCCATTACTGTCCACTTTCTTTCTGGTACTTTAATTTCCTTTTTAGCTCATATTTCTCTTTTTTTAAAAACTTTCTTAATGCCTCTATTAAGTTTTTATTTGAGTATGTCTTTATTGGTACCTTGCAATTTAATCTTAATTTTATATGCTTTTGTTTTATCTTTTATTCATTTCCTGAATCTAATCAACTCCCATTTCATTTCTTCCTGCTTTTCTGTATGTTTCTGTTCTTTACTTTTGTATTTCTGATTGAAGACATTTTACCACAGGCCCAGATTCTTGACTGAGGCTATTTAATATAGTCTGAAGTTGTTTACTACAGTTTTCTTCAATCTTGTGTTGAGTTTTTTGGTCAAGTCTTTTCATCAGCAGAAAAGGTTTTTTTAAATGTATGTATGTATTTATTTCCCAGACGTTGCAGTCATTTTACACCAGGGTGATCTGCTGTTCTTTATTCTACTCGTTTCATGAACAGGATTCCTAGTCCGACAGTGCCCCTCTGTGCCATCTGCTTTGTGGATGGAGGTGTTGGTGGTGGGTAAGGAAGGGAAGAGTTGGCGTGTCTTTCATTTCTGAAACATTCTCAATTTCTCCCTTTCATTTCCTCCTTTCTCACTGGGTCTTCTCCAAGGTGTATCCCCTCCGTGTGCATCTAATTCTTTCTAAAAGCAGTAGTTCCTCTAAGCTGCCCCTCTGGTCCCTTTCTCCATATAAGGCTATAAACTATGAAGTCCTGGTCTGGGTTCCTTATTTGGGCATTTATTCTTGCAATTTCTCTTCTGAAGGTGATCTTCTGCTGTTTTATACGAAGTCTTTTAAGCTTCTCTTCTCCACGCTTCACACCTAGAGGACTGCTACGGTAAGAACACCCGGTTTCCTTTCCTTTGTTTTTTTCTCTCTAATTACAGGTAATTTGATGATTGCATTTTCTCAGTTTTGTAGAAATGCTGAATTTGTCCTCCTTGTAGATGTCATGTGTTTTGGGGGAAGTAAGTGAGAGGGAGATGAAAAATAAGGCTTTCCATTATCCTGAAATGCCAGATCTGAAATTCCCCACGTCTGTCATCTGATTCTTTTCCATGTTTCTTCTACCTTCCCTGATTATCTTAGGCTTCTCCTGAATTTCAGTCATTGCATTTGTGGCAAGTCTATTTATATACTTGCTTTTTCTAATACAACAATTAAATCTCTGCTGGCCGTTTAATTTCAGCTTCTTTCTTCACTCTAAGATTTTGTTTTTCTTTTCATCTTATTCTTTTGTTTGATCATCTAGATTTGGAATTCTTCAAGTTTTATTGAGTTTGTATTCTTAAGTTCTTGTATAGCTTAAAGCGTTTGTAGGTTTTATAACCCTCCCCTGGGTAATGTTTTCTTCCAGAATGAGTTCTTCTTAGCTCCTCACTTTTCTTTTGTTATTTTTCTCCCTTCCTTCCTTCCTCCGTTATCTTTCTTTTAGTTGTTTACCTGCTTGCCAGGCTTTGTATTATCATCTTGTTCATTTTATAATTGGCCGCTCTCTCTAGACCTTTACCTTTCAATGATATCGTTTAGGCAAATACCTCCTGGGGTGGTTTGTCTTTCTGAGTTTGCTAGGTGTTGTCCATTGATACTTAGAACCATCTCAAATCTTCTAAACTCTAACTTGTGTCCCAATGGCTAGAAACCTGAAAACGATATTTTCCACGTTCCTTTGACATTTCTGGCCTACATTTCGCCAGTAAGCGTCACCTGAATGCTATTTGGAAGCTGGGAAAGAAAGGGAGACCATTACTGCCCTTTGGCGGCTGCAGGTGGACCCACAGGCGGCTGGGGCATGAGGTTTGTGGTGACCTTCCACTGGGTTCCTGTGAATCGGCTTCCCTGACATGGCAAGTAGCAAAAGTAGTGGTTTCCATGTTCCTGACTGAACGCTGACAGATACGCTGAGCCTCATTTTGAGGACTCATGTAGTTTTCTCCCCACTTCCACGAAGCCTATGGTGTGCGAATGTGTACGGTGATGTCGGGTAACATTAAATGTACTGTCTTTGCTGTGACTGGGCTCCCTCTTGAGAGAAGCCACCAGCTCTTCTAAGCTTGAGCTCAGTCCCTTTAGCGGGCACAGCTTCTGTGAACATCAGTTGTGCTAGTTTTTATTTCAGGGGTAACTGTGTGGTAACTCCCAGGATTACTGTGTATGATGACAGTGTAAAAATGCCCAAGAGGACAGATTCATAACTTGCTATGAATAAAAAGAGGGTCCTGTGTGGGTCTTCTCTGCGTCATCATTTATTTATTTATTTTTAAATACTTATTTATTTATTTATTTAGGCTGCACGGGGTCTTAGTTGAGGCACACGGGGTTGTGGACTTCTTAGTTGTGTCATGCATGTGGGATCCAGTTTCCTGACCAGGGATTGAACCTGGGCCCCCTGCGTTGGGAGTGCAGTCTTACCCACTGGACCACTGGGGAAGTCCCTGTGTTATCATTCGATTCTGAACATTTGACTGAGAATTGGATCAAATTTGGAAAATCCTCAGCCCTTCTGGCTGCCTCTCCCCTTGATTCCTGGGAAAATAAGGCAGGTTCAAAGTCAATAGGAACACCAAGCTTACCTGGGATTTCTAAGTCAATTTCTGCGCTAACTTAAATCACAAAATAGAATGAATGTGGCTCATTTGGCCCCCAGATGTTGCCATGATGAAAGGAGAGTGGTCAGCGGCATTGCAGTGAGTAGGGGTTCACTCTAGCTGGCAGCCTAACTCAGGAAGAAGCAGTAGGGATTAATCTCATACCGCATGCACTTCGCCTTAGAGAGGGGTCCAGCACAGTCCACATGGCATTCCAGCCTCACACGGCATGGTGTTACCCCGGGTCTTTCGTGCCCTCATTGGTGTGGGACACGGGGGCCAGCCGTGGATGACAGTGTGGGAGCCACCTTGTGTTTCCCACCGTTTTTACATTGTTGTAAAACAGAGCTGTGACAACTCACAGCTCCCCAAATTCAGGTGCCTCCCTGCAGAAAAAAAAATGTGCACAGCAAACAAGATGGACACGACGTTCCATACTTTCCTTAACTCCATTTTCAAGTATTACCATGAGAAGATCAGCTCTGGCCTGATGTTAACCTTTCCCCGGAATTAGATTGGTTATTCCAGGAAGACTAGCCCAGGTTTCAATGTTAAGGTTGTCAGGACCCGACAAAGTTAGGCTGGAATACAGGACGCACGCTGCCCTCTGTGCCTTCTAGTTATGGTCCTGTGGCCGTGGAGAGTCTAGGACGCTCCCGGGAAGAGCCGAGGCAGCACCATTTGGGGTCAAGTTTTCCTTGAGTTCCATAGTTGTAAGCATGGGCTGCTGCCCGCAATCAGGTGAGTCCAGGTTTGCTCACACGCCAGTGACAGTAGTTTGAACTGGCTTTGTTTCCAAAGTAGATGAAGTCTATTTACAATAGACAGAGTTAGGATTTTGCTTTGTTTCGTCTCTGGCCCCTCCTCGAAAAGAGCGAGATGACAAAATCCTCTGCTTGACTTCTCCATACCCCGTGCATCTAGTGGGCAAATCAGAAGCAACGCTCTTGAGCCCCCGCTCTGCGGGTCTCTGCTCCACGCCTGACCAGGCTCCTTACCCAGCCTCCGTCAGTGTTGATGAGCCCAGGGTGGAAAGGCGCTTCTCTCTGGTCCCAACGGAATCTCAGCTCGGGCGTCTCACTTTTAATCACTGCAAATAGCTATTTTGGCACATATTCAGAGCGGGCTCAGCTAGGGGCAGAGGAAATACTTTGCATTAACTGGATGATGTTAAGTTTCCAGCCATGCACTGTTGCTTCAGGACAGAAAGGCTGTTGCCCGGAAAGACAGCTTGACTCACTCAGAGCCTGCGAGCAGGTGGCTCCTGAGATGCTAAGTGGGCGAGTTCCCTGGTTCTCTGCACTGGACTCTGTGCTCGGGGGCTTTTCCTCCAGGCAATGGAAGTGTGATGATTACAGAGGCTGGAAAAAGGCAAAACCCATAACAGTATGATTTGGTGACTCCTTTCGGATGCTTCTGCGCTGGGTCCCCAGAGGTTTCCCCACAGTCCATTCAGGAGTTTATCTTTTTTTTTTTTTTTTTTTTTTTGGCGGTACGCAGGCCTCTCACTGCTGTGGCCCCTCCCGTCGCGGAGCACAGGCTCCGGACGCACAGGCCCAGCGGCCATGGCTCACGGGCCCAGCCGCTCCGCGGCACGTGGGATCCTCCCGGACCAGGGCACGAACCCGCGCCCCCTGCATCGGCAGGCGGACTCTCAACCACTGCGCCACCAGGGAAGCCCCAGGAGTTTATCTTGTTGGTGAATACTGAAAAGACAGAATATATGCAGGTCGGGTTTGCAGCTTCCTACGTACCCCGATTTGAGGGGCTTTCCTCCTCCCAGGGCTCAACACTGACTGAAATGGACACATCTGGGCTCGACAGGGACCTGGGCTCAGGCTGGTTCTGATTGGTTTGAAGGCATAGAGCACAAAAGGCATCCTTAAGTAACCCCAAAGACGGGTGCTCTGCCTAGAATCGCTGTAAGTTAATGGCTGGAAAGGCAGACCTTGGGGGTTTGGACCCGCTAGTTGTGTACATTTTGGCAAGTGGATCAGCACTCCTGAGACTCAATTTCATCAGTTAGCATAATGGGGGAGATACTATCAATCTGATAGGGTTACTTTGAGGACCTAATGTGGATCGTGTGTGCGTGTGTGTGTGTGTGCGTGCATGTGCATGCGCGTGTGTGTGCCCGCAAAGCACGGTGCCTGGCTTTAGTTATTCGATAAATAACAGCTAATATTATTTATCAGGTTGGGACACTTTGTACAATATTCCAGCTTCCTCCAGGGCTCCTTCAGTTTCACAATAAATTTTTATCTTTCTTCTGACAAAACCCCTGATGAAAGCTGTCTTAGTCGGCTTCGGCTGGATAACAAAATACCGTAGTCTGGATGGCTCAAACTACAGCAATTTATCTTCTCGCTCCTCTGGAGGCCGAAAAGTCCAGGGTGGAGGTTCCGACAGGGCTCGTCTTCTGGCGAGGGTGCTCTTCCTGTCTGTTGCTGCGTTCTGTCACGGTGAAGAGAGATTTCTCTCTTCCTCTTTTTATCGGGCCGCAGTGCCAGTGGATCAGAGCTTCGCCCTTATGACCTAATTTAACCTGAATTAACTCTTGAAGATCCTGTCTCCAAGGAAGAGTCATACTGGGAGTTAGGGTTTCAACATGTGCATTTTGAGGAGACAATTCAGCCCGTAGCAAAAGCCAAGCTCTCCTGGGAAAGGATATCCTTGATGAGGCAGTGGGTTGTCCCCAGTCCGCAGAGACCCTGGGTCCTGGCTTCTGGAGTGTCCCTTCCTAGTTAGTATTTGAGTCGTTGTCTTCTGATCAGGGAGAGAAAATCAAGTGTTAGGACCTTGAGCTCTGCATATAAAATCACGTTTATATGCATAACAGTAGAACTTGAATTAGTTTCTGTAATCAGATTCTCTCTCTGGGGCATGGGGAAATGGAATAGAGAAGAAACCTGGGTGCTGGGGCCTCTCCAGTACTTCCTGAAGGCAGAGGGATAGAAAACCAGGGTGAGGGCTTCTGAAACCCTGTTCCCTAATGCGTGATGTTGCCCCTGGTCAGTCGAATGGAACTTTGTGCACAGTCCCCATAGGAAAGTGGCACTCAGTCAGCGTTTGTGGGATGCATGAACGAACATCCTTACAGATCTGCTTAGTGGAAATACAAATACCCGCTTCTACCGTCACTAAATCACAGGAAGTCTGGCTTGAAACGGTGCTCCTGGCTGACTTGTATGTAAAAAGAAAAGGTGGCCTACGTATATAGTGTCTTATTGTGAAATCTTTGCTTGATTTTATTATAATAGCTGTAAATAAGATGAAAAGTCTGAATTAAAACGAACATGACTGTAAATTGGCAATAATGATATAATAAAGTACCATTTTCTCCTTCAAATATTTATTTCCAGTAGTGTTGGAGATGTTACAGAAAAACCTGAATGAACTTTTTGGCCGACCCAATAAAATCAAATGTATCCTGTACAAGATCCTTTAATCATGAGATAGGTTTGCCCTCAATCTACTAAAAGTGATCTTACTTATGTGAGACCCAGTGCCTGTCCATGGTTAATGAGCTCATGGACTTTACTTCATAAAGAAAAGCCGTATTTAATGTGTCTGTATCGTTTTGAATGATGCCCTGATACTAGATGCGACCAGCAGCCAGTGTGACTAAATTGCTTGCAGGTTCCAGACCACTGAAGCGAAGCCCTTTCAATGAGATGATCTGTCGTCCCATCAGTTTTTGTTTTGGCAGTTACAGACAGTGATGGTGTCGAGTCTAGCATCGAAATGTTCTGTTTTGATCCCAAAATGAATCCTCATAGTTGTTATCCATGAGAAATGAGATGTATAAAAAGGCAGCACTTCAATCAAAATTTCCAAAGTGTGCAGCATAGCTAGGACCCGCTGAGAGTGGGTGCTGTATGTTGTCAAGACGTTTGCGTTAAGTAGTAGCTTGGGACCTAGGTGATGAGTCAAAGATGGAAAAGTTTTTCTTTTTTTTGTGGGGGCAGGGGATGGAATGATAAATGCCTCACAATGTTTTTCTTTTAGAATATTAGGTTGTATTTCATACTGTGGAAACTATTCCAGCGGATTGCAGCTCCTTGAGAAAAATTTGTCATTCTGACTAAATGTGCGGCGCTTGTCATATTTAGCAAGAGGTAAATATTTTTAAATCTCTAAATGGATTTGTTGGCAGCCAAAGGCTCTTTTAATCTAACTTAGCCCATACACTGGCTCAGTTAAGGTCAATTTATCACAAAAGTGTTCTGCTCCAGGACCCAGACCAAGAGCTTTGGGGACACTGAAGAAGAAAAGCAAAATAACGCTAAAACTCGTGAGACGCCGCCGTGCTCCCGGTCAGCAGCAGCATTCCCCGAATTCCAGGCTGGGACAGAGAGCTTCCCAGCAAGGGGGCGTGGCTTCCGGCGGGATGCACCAAAGAGCATTCTGTCATAGCCGCCACCAAGGGTCCGTTTACGTCCTGGAGGGACGGCTCTTACTCAGCTCTACAGGTGTGTGCGGAGGACTCACGGCGCACCCAGCAATTTCTCGTTGTTCGTCTGCATGTGGCAGCCAGAAGCAGTGCTTACACGATGCGAACCTGGACAATTCACCAGACCTTTAGAAAGCCGCCGTCATATTTGTGGGCCACGGCACACTCCTGTTTTTCTCTGAAAAAAAAAAAATTGGGTCTGTCTTGCATTGGGTCACCAGAAGGTGGCTCAGTGGACAACAGAATCATTTTCATTAGCTTGATTTTAAACTGATTCAACTTTTGTTGTAAGTCTTCACCAAAAATAAAAGCCATACATATTACCCATTATTACATTTGCTATAAAAATGTTGCTGTGGACTTCCACACCAGAAACTTCTTCCAGAATTTTGGTTTTCCTGGGAAATATGTGTTTCTCACTTTCTGTGAAGGAGAAACGTATAACTGACTGCTTCCATTCAGGCTCAGGCTAACAGGAAGCACAGCAGGAAAGTGAGAAGTCATTGAATTCCTCAAATTCTTCTCTTCTTTGAGCCTGACTTTCTAGCAATTTTTATATTTTAATACAGTTTAATATGGGCTTCCCTGGTGCGAGAGACACGGGTTCGTGCCCCGGTCCGGGAAGATCCCACATACTGCGGAGTGGCTGAGCCTGTGAGCCATGGCTGCTGGGCCTGCGCGTCCGGAGCCTGTGCTCCGCAGCGGGAGAGGCCAAAACGGTGAGAGGCCCGCGTACCGCAAAAAAAAAAAAAAAAAAAAAAAAAAAAAATGTTGGAAACAGCCTAAATTGATTTTGGGCAGGGAGGAGTCTTGGTTATAGGTCAATATAAAAAATGCAGGTAAAAGGATGAGGTCATCCTATATTTTATTGACCTGGACAAGCTTCCAAGATATACTTTTGTGTTAAAAACGCAAGTTACGTGTTCTAGTTCTGTGAAAAAATGCCATTGGTATTTTGATAGGGATCGCTTTGAATCTGAAGATTGCCTTGGGTAGTGTGGACATTTTAACAATATTAATTCTTCCAGTCCGTGAACGCAGTATATCTTTCCATCTGTTTGTGTCATCTTCAATTTCTTTCATCAGTGTCTTATAGTTTTTGGAGTACAGGTCTTTTACCTCATTAGTTAGATCCATTCCTAGGTATTTTATTTTATTTTTTTGGATGCAATTGTAAATGGCATTGTTTTCTTAATTTCTCTTTCTGATAGTTTGTTGTTAGCGTATAGAAACTCAACAGATTTCTGTATACTAATTTCACATCCTGCAACTTTACTGAATTCATTGATATTGATACGTGTTACACATTAAAGTTGTTGAGAGAGGAAACCCTAAGAGTTCTCATCGCGTGGAAAAATGTTTTTCTGTTTCTTTAATTTTATATCGAATATATGAGATGATGGATGTTCACTACACTTATTGTGATCATTATTACGTGATATATGCAAGTCAGGTCATCATGCCGTACACCTTAAACTTACACGGTGCTGTATGCCAATTATGTCTCAGTAAAACCGCAAGAAAAAATAAATAAATTTAAAAAGCAAGTTACAAAACCACGTGCCTAATAAAAAGCTGCATGATGTATCTGAATCATATAAATGCGTGTACATGCACAGCAAAGATCCTGGAAGAGTCCCGAGCCACTGCTTGTCTTTGATGGACTAGAAGAGGGGTCACTTCCTCCGGGCAGTGGCAGCCTCACGCTAGGGCACCCATTTCAGCACGTGGGCACAAGCTGGCTTTTGATTTCGCTCCCCCCAGCCCCCAAGCGTCTGAGGAGGCCTGGAGAGGTACTAACCTGATCACGAAGGTGACCCCTGGGGAGGTTCCTGGAATTTGAGGGAGGTTAGTTAAGGAGTACTTTTGCTTTAATTCTACTACTTCTATATTTCTATGAACTGTTTCTGTAGTTTAGATAAAGTGAAATAAAACTATTGTGATTTTCCCAAGGGCTACGGGAATCTATGCAGAATAGGCTTAAAAGTGGCTTGTAATCCCCAGGCTCTGTCTTTACTGTGACCACTGTTTCCATCCCTCCAGGAATTCTCCTGCTGCTCTTCCCTTCTCTCCCTGTCTCAGATGCTGGGCTTTCTCTCCCACGGTAGTGGCCTCCCTGCTTCAGGAAAGCCATTCTCTGTGGTCCCCTCCCTTTGTTTGCTGTTACTCAGAAGGTCTGAGGTGGTGGGATCGTGAACTCAGCAGAGTCCCGCATCCTGGCTCTGGTTTCACAGGTTTGTACCTAGAAAAGCCTGCAGATTAATTAGCTGGTATTGACTCGTATTGTCTCCTGTCTCTAAGATGCTCCTAGGACTCAGGTGGTGCTAGGGGTTGTCTTTTTTCTTTAACAGAATTAAACTAAATGAGTTCTATGAGCCTGGAAAAATCCAAGACCCTCCCAAAACATTTGACCACTCATGACCCAGCAGGCTCTGGGTAAGTGGAAAGGAGAGCCCACTGTCCGTACAGCTCGCACAGCAACAGGGAATATAGGTCTCGGATTGCTGTAATCTGATTCCTTTGTGTCAGCAAAGGCACATGTCCACCGAAGCCGGTATGCAATGAGAAGTGGAAAAGATTTTCTTGTGGCTAAAGCTCAGTATTCCCTGATAAATTTCACTAAACAAAACTCCTTTGTGTCCTTCCTTTAAGAACACAGAAATCAAGCGGTCCCTGATTGATGTGGGTAGTGTCTGGGTGAGGCATAGCAAACTCTTCCATCAAACAGACGTCTGGAGCAGGCTGTCCACTAGATTTATCACACTCAGAGGAAACGACCGTTTCCTATAATACGCTCCTTTCAGAATGAAATCTATACCCCATATTCCATCTAAGCGCCCAGCAGCTACTACCCAGCATGGTTGTTTTTCCTGCCGCCAGGGCCAGAGGAGGACAAATTGCACATCTTCTGATTACTCTGGTCATGTTAGCTAGTATTTCATTTGTTAAAAATATATTTGCAAAGTGAAAAACTAACAACCCTGGTGCCGTGAGAGCAAGATGCCTTCGTTGTGAGGACAAATCTACACCCCCAGATGACTCTGCAGACGGGAGCCTGCGATGCATAATTTGGACCCATCTCTATTAAATACTGCACCACTCTGTCCCATAATGTAATTAACATTGCAGGTCTCGTGGCTCTGTTTAAGAGAATTAGAAGCCATGAGTCATTTGGATATCATCGGAACAAGCTCCCCTAATGCAGAATGACTCAATCACAGAGATTGCCATCTGGCAGCATTCCGAGATAGCAAGATCCGAAAGCCAGCACTTAATCTGATTTAGGGCCTCTTAA
This sequence comes from Orcinus orca, assembly GCF_937001465.1. Taxonomy (NCBI): domain Eukaryota; kingdom Metazoa; phylum Chordata; class Mammalia; order Artiodactyla; family Delphinidae; genus Orcinus; species Orcinus orca. The sequence goes on from NC_064571.1 coordinate 1,096,250, forward strand.
AATATTCTTCAAAGTTGACTAGACATTATTCTGGTAAAACAGATTGAGAATTATTTTAGGAACCAACCATGGTCTGAACTGTCTTAGCTGTGTTATTGATTCCTTTTAAGTAATTGCATTTAATTTGGAAACCTATGGACAAACAAGCTAATGAAGAAATATGACTATCCTAAGTAGAATGAGACTGAATGTGTAGCACAAAGATCCTATAACAACAGGGGTCTTTGAATAGATGTACTGTCATTCTGCTTGGTGTTCTTAATGTCAGGACTTAGTCTATTAATCTAAGTAGGGACATTTTCATGGTGATTTTAGTAACATTGAAAATAAAAACGGCTATCACCATAGTGTTCTAAGAGGTTGTAAAAGCGCATCAAAGTGGTAGCTTTTCAGAATAGAAAGTTGGTGTAGATATATGGTGTTACTTTAATACTTAAAGTGTTTCCAGTGCGGTGCCTTATCCTATCGTTTTGGGGTCATATTACCCCTTTTTAACTTATTCCCAAATTGAAGAAATACCATGTGACAGCAGGATGGCTCATGATTAGTTATGGTAGGGCAGGACATGGGGTACATTTATAAAACTCTCAAGCAGGGATGAAAATGAACAAATGAATCAAGCTTCCAAGTTTCATTAGGAAATGATGTCGCTGTTCCAGAGTTCTCAGCTGGCATTAATGGTGCTTTTCAATGCTCATCAAGATTCTTAGTAGAACTTGTAAACCAGTATCTTTGCACATCAAATTATGGTTTCAGTTTGTAATTCTCCAGCCATTTATTGAGGATTTACTATGTGCAAGTTCCCCAGCCATTCCCCCTGCAGACTCCTCCCCGTGAGTTCCATAGAGTCAGCTTTGACTGCCCCTGTTCTCCACTGGGAACACCTTTGTCACCTGCAAGTAGAAACCACAGAAGGAGCTTGTGTTAAAAAGTGACTCAAAGCTCAGCAAAACTTTTACTAGGGCATTCATGAGGAAGAGGCGCCGTAACATCTCTCCTCAAATGCCTTATCTGTTGCTACATATGATTTCTTTTTTTGAGAAAACAAGAACAGAGTTAGGATGCCAAACCAACAGGCTCTTCCTCATTGGCTTTTGGGCAGTAGCCTCAGAGACCTAAACTGATGCCAACAGGGAAATTTGGGGAGGAAGTGAGAGGGAGAGGGGAAGATGGGCACGTCAGAAGCTGGGCAAGAGCACCGTGGAGCATCAAGGTGTAGGATGAACACTTCTGGAGAACATGATTGATTGTTTTGTTTTGGCCAGTTCTGTTTCTAACTGTGTCTGCTCTGTCCTTTTTTTTTTGCAGTTTAATCCTTAGGTTGAACACAAAATTTTCTTTCCTCCCTTTCTGTTTACAGAAGTTATTAAATGGGACCAGCTTTTCAGTGTAGAAAATAGGAATATCTGTATTGAAAATTGTCATGATGAAAATTCACATTAAAATTGGAACATTAAACCAGGTACAGGACAAATGTTGCTGAACTCCAGTTGATGGTGGAATCATTTAAACCTGGAGTGTGATTAATTTTAGGTGATTTATTTGGTTACTATAAAATAGACATATACACACAAACACCAATTTTCAGCGAGAAGGGAACTCAGAAATTTAATCTAAAACACCCTATTTCAAGAGATTGAGGCCCGAGGAATTAAGTGACTTGACAAGGCCGCATTGCTGTTTAGGACCAGTTCCAAGACTAAGACCCAAGGCTTCTGTTCCCTGTCCATGGTTCTTTGTTTGACATGCATTTCCTGTTACCGTAAGAGATAACAGTATGTGACCAGTAGCCATGTTTGGAATTAAAATCAACTAGAAGCTATTAACAAGTAACTGGGTAGAGTGATTTTCAGGTGTGGTTCTAAAAACATGCATGGCCCCCAGGAGTCAGTCTCAAAGTTCTGGCCTAAACTGGTCAAGGAGGCTCCCTGTAACCTCCGTTTGTTTTTTTGCGGTACGTGGGCCTCTCACTGCTCCCGTTGCAGAGCACAGGCTCCGGACGCACAGGCTCAGAGGCCATGGCTCACGGGCCCAGCCACTCCGCGGCATGTGGCATCTTCCCGGACCGGGGCACGAACCCGTGTCCCCTGCATCGGCAGGCGGACTCTCAACCACTGTGCCACCAGGGAAGCCCTGTAACCTCTGTTTTTCAACAGTTAACATGAAGCTAAGAGTGGGCACCTGTGGCCAGAGCGTGCAGAGTTACTAGGGTTGCAGCAAGTATGAAAATTAAGCATTGTATGCGGGGTGTGTGTACACATTTCTTTATCTAAAGCAAGTGGTACGGCTAATGAGGTCACAGATAATTCAGTTATATTGCAAAGAAGTAACACTGCACTCAAGTGTTGATGAGGCAAGCTAGAGGGATTTGTTACATAGGTACTCAGCGTTCCTGCACTGCTCTTGTGCTGCCTGAACAGGGCACTGCCATAAGAATCCCCGAGTGTAGACAGAGTTAAATGATACCTGAGAAGAATTTTAAGGGAAGGGGTAGGTGGCAGTCTTTGTAAATGTCTTTGTCACGTGCACTGTGAGAACTGGGGAGCCTGGTTCCAGGGCAGAACTGTCCGTGGTGGTGCTGCAGACGTCTACACTGACGTATTGTCTTCTCTCTGCCCGCGCCCTTCACCCCCTTTCCCTTCCGAGCAACACCTGCGGTAGGCGGGGCGGGCCCTGAAGCGGGAGTAGGTGATAACGTTAGTTCCTGGCCCCAAATCACCAGGTACTTGATTTGTATCCAGGAGCTACTTAGGAAGCCGTGGGGGTCACCTTTCTGATTTCTTATTTGCAGCAGGAATGGCTGGTAGTGTTGGCTGTAGAAGAGGAAAGAAGGTAGGATGTGTAAGTCTGTCTCCATGGCGCATTTACTGCCATTTCAGTAGGAAGGGCCCTGAGAGGCCCCGGGGGCCGGAGAGAGGAGTCCCGCCGTCCTGAGAAGCAGCCAGTGTGGTCGAGAGCTGTGACCTCCTCTGCAGAGCGTTTGAACAGCCTCGGGTGGGTGATGGGAGCAGTGGCGTCCCTGAGTGGCTCGCAGCTCTGCAACTGGAGCGACAGACCTACAGCGGGGTGCCTCTGCCCCTGCTCACTCCTCCCCTCCCCTTCCACCCCTCCCACCTGCTCATCACCACTCCTCAGGCCTCTCAACTTGAGTGTAGCTTAAAGAGCTTTCCAAGTCATCGCCTCTTTTTCCTTTGGTGCTTAGGATTTTCTTCAGAATAACAGGTATTCCTCATTCAGGGCCAGCACAAGCCCTTGTGGCCTCTACCCCACATCAGAGCCAGACAGATGCAGATGGCAGACACAAACGCTACTTCAGTGTGTGCTTGGTGGGACCATGTCACCAGAAAAGGATAACATGACTGCAGGCATGAGCTCAGCCTGTGTCTGGTTGGGGCATATTCTCCTTTTGGGAATCTTCGTAACAGTCCAAACCCAGAAAAGATTTCGAATAAAATAGGATTTTCAACCTGGTGGAGAATAACAAAATTTGACTGCTCACCTGTTGCCCCTGGGCTCTGTGACTATCATGTGGCTGCCTCAGCTCCTGGTAACAGATGCTTTTCTGGATGATTTGAAGCAACCTAGTTACTGCTTTTTCTTCCGTTAAAATAATTGTCGGTGGGATGTATAATGGCTGTAAGATTATATCCAAAGGAAAGGTTGTGACTCCGAGATTGGCATGAAATAGCAATCGCAATGAATGATGTCTTGAGAAGGTGTGGATTTCTTTTCCTGCAGATGTCCTTAATCCAGAAGATTTTGAGCTAGGAAACAGAAACTCTAGTTGGTAGTACCAGAGATTTGTTTGCAAATAGAGTAATTTCCCAAATATTTACCCAGCAATTAATTTTTAACATATCACTACTTCTGATAGCTGTTGGTCTCCGAGGGCAAAGAAACTAATGAAAATGATGAATCGGGAACTATTTTCATGGGAATGTTTTAATGAAATAGTTCAAGGTCTAAAGGATGGAAACAGATGGGACTGAATGTCTGCCTGCCCCAGGCAGAAGGCAGGGCGTAGAAATGACCAGGTCTTTGGGTCATTTGCATGTGGAACTGGCCACACTCTGCATAGAATAACAGTGGTGGTCAAGGACTATGTTTATACAGCTTGCTTTAGCCCAAGTCTGTCCCGCATCCTATTAGTTCCAGGTTGCATTTATCAAGTGCTGGCTTGTTCCCAGCACAGATCTGGGAAGGATTGAAACAGAATCACTGTAGGTAAGGAAGCTTTGTTCTCTTCTCTGATGCTTATTATTAGAAGCCAAGCTAACATCGCTCTAAGATGTCTTCCCTTTGTTTGGGAATTGTATCTCTAGCCAAGAAGTGGTAATTACTCAGTTTCAGTAAAACCTAATGGTGTGTTTGAGCTCGGCACAGTGGTGCATAAAATTCAATTTACACATCAGAGACCAAGAAAGTAAAACACTGAGCATACATAAATCCTACCTTGCTCATTATAAAAAGTCAAGTTAGCAGCACTGTTTCCTTACAATCTACTGTAGTGCTTTAGATTATATTTATGTAATCTAAAGCTTTATTTATTGGATTGCTTGCCAAACGCTATTCACTTTATGCCAGCACTAATATTAAACTCCTCTATTGAGAATCATCAAAGATATAGCTGAAGTTTAGGAATTAGGGAAGCTTAAAAAAAATGGATGGCTAGTGGGAAGATGCTGCGTAACACAGGGAGATCAGCTCGGTGCTTTGTGACCACCTAGAGGGGTGGGATAGGGAGGGTGGGAGGGAGACGCAAGAGGGAGGAGATATGGGGATATATGTATACGTATAGCTGATTCACTTTGTTGTACAGCAGAAACTAACACAACATTGTAAAGCATTTGTACTCCAATAAAGATGTGGGAAAAAAAGGTAGTAAAGTGACAACCATTTTCTGTAACACAGGCTTCTCTGACTGAGGCTATGTTGCTGCTCCCATATGTATTGAAAAATGAAAACAGAAGTTTGCCTCATAAGTTCTTAGTCACCTTAAGGAAAGAAACCCCTTACCAAATTCTTATTAACTTTATTTTATTCATAGCACTAATTATATTTGACATAATTCTGTTTATTTGTTCATGGTGTATCTCTTCCCAGTGGAATTTAAGCTCCATGAGGGAAGAGCCCTTGTCTATCTTTGGCATTTCAATATCCTTCCAGTATCATTTGGCTGTTACCACTATTGCCTATAACACTGTGTAGCAAAGCATCCCCAGACTCAATGGCTTAAGCTACAGCCATTTATTCTCGCAGATCTGTGGATCAGGTAGGGTGTCTTGTCTTCAGGCTGTGGTGTTAGGGGTAATCTTCCCTACACTGTAATTCTGCATGTCCAGGTCTCGCTCCAGGTTTCTCTCATCCTCCTTCTGGGATTTGTTTGTTCGTTTGTTTGTTTCGAGCAATGCAGGTATGACAGGGCAAGCAGAACACACAGGCCTCTTAAGACCTACGTTGAGAACAGGTGGTTTGACCTCCACCCTTAATGGACAAATACAAAGTCAAGGAGTGGGAAGTGCAGTGTGCCCACGATGAGGCCACGGCAAGGGTGTGGATGACAGGATGGAGACGACTGCATAAACTCTCTCGATTCTGTACTCCTCTCTGTATCATAGCTTTGCAGTGTGATTTTGAATATTCTCTCACCCAGAGGTGGAGTGTGTTTATCTAGTTTTTGAACCTAGGCAAAAAGAACGTGTCAGAATGCGACGTGCCGGTTTCAAGCCTAGACCTCAGTGGGCTTTGAGTGCTTTCCTCTCTCTTGGAACCCTGCTACTGCCGTATCCATGGTCCTGAACCAACCTGCTGCACAATGAAAGAGCCACGGCTCTGTCACCACTAATGTCCCAGGTGGGCAACAGCCAGACCTGTGAGTGAGGCTGTCCCAGACCTGCCAGTTCCCAGACAACCCACCAGCTGTCCACGAATGCACGATCAAGCCCTTCTCTGATCAACCAAGCCTGGTGCAAATCAATAGATGACCATAAACTCATGCACAAAAATTAATTCCTACTGTTTTAAGCTAATAGGTTTGGGGAATTTTCTTTTACACAGAAATAACACAGTCCCTATTGAATAAACAAGGCAACTCTCCAAGTAGCCTATTATAGGAGTCATGCAAGATGAACATGTACACAAACACACAGAATATCGCATGTGATATCAGGGAGGTCTTAGACCACCTGGGCCTGCCTGTGGACTCCAGTGAATTCCTGTGGCCTCGACCAAGCTATCTGACTGCCTGGATGACTGTTGTAAGATTTGACTCCACAACCTGGAATCAATGTACAGACTTTACCTTTTAGATATTCCTGGATTCTTTCCGTAACTAAACACTGATAACAACTTCACTTATTTCTTCCCTTCTGGTGTGTCAAGCCCTGTCTGACACATCACAGAGTGTCTCTATCCAGAGCTTCCCTGTGATAAATGATATAGATGCCCACAAGCTCCCCTATATTCTGTGGCTTTCCTGAGACACAAGAAATCCCTGGCAAGAAAAAGAAAACATATGTTTCTCTAAAACACAGACTCTAAACCACAGAGAATGACAGTTCTCAGGAAGAGTCCAGATAGCTTTCTCAAGTTACTGGCTGGTTGTTCACGTTTGTTCTACATTAAGGAATAAAAGAATATTTATAACCTCAAAACATTAGCAGATGAGTGAGTAGAACTTTTCATCTGCAGGGCCCTTTCTTTCTCTCTTTTCTGCCTACAGAGAAAAGAAATAGTCTGTATCTAAAAATTTGAAGTTGTGCTGCTTTTGTTACAAGAATCTTTAACATTTGAGAAATGTCTTCCTTTTCAAGTGAAATCTCAATAGGTATTTTTAAAAGCTTGATAATGTGAATGCAAGCCAGTGCAAATATGTTGTGGTTTTATTGAATTGTATCTGATGTGGTCAGAAGCCCAATACATAAATCTTCAACTGAAGGGTGCAAAAGCCCTAATTGTACCATAGCTCTACAAAGATGGCAGAGAAGGAATCTCAGGGCTCACTGGATAGGTAGCCGGCAGAGAAACCTCAAATCCTTTGATTATCTCCCTTGACTTTTAAAGCCCACTGATTGGAAGCATTTACCAAAAGTGCATGTCAATCTGTGGGATCTGGGATTTTTTCCCCCTTATATTTTATTAGGCAGAGTCCATTTTGATAGATATTTTTCAGAATTTCATTTTTTTCTATCCCATTTCACAGGCATCATGGTGGCCTTGAGCGCTCCTTTTTAAAGGACTGATACACTGATACCTTCTGTTTTGACCTAAATATTTGATATTGTGTAACAAATATTTTAGGGACTATACTAAAGAAGAGTATTACAGTATTAAGGTAGGGTTCATCATCTAATATTAAATTCTTAATTTGTCCTATAAGAAAACAGCTTTCTAAGGTAAGTTTTCTCTATTGAATTTAAGCGTTTCTCAAATGTGTTATTTTTTTTTTCCAGACTTACAAGAAACGAAAAATACCCTATTATTTTTACATATCTATACCTATCTGTGCTTATGATGTGATTGATTTACAATGCATAAGCAAGTTGTATGAATGGTTGGTGTGAGTACTGATGAAAGACACAGTTCTGAAGATCGCAGCACATTTTCTTGTGAAATGTTGGATGAGTTTTATTTCCACTGTCTCATGCAATGCAGCTAAAAACAAATGGAGAAACATTAGGGTACCACAGAGAAGCTAATCAAGGCCACTTAGGAAGCTTGAGACTAGGACAGTCCAGGCAGACAAGAAACAGACGTATTGCATGACAAATTTAACACTATTCTAAGGTGAAACCTACAAATATCCCCGTATATGACGCCCTCTGACCCCTCTGTCTGACATGGGGTAGCTGTGTGGCCAGGATGCTTCTGTTTCTAAGTCTCCATTTGAAAACAGTCTGTAAAATGCTAAGTAAGGGGGTTGACTTACTGTATTAGCTGGCCATCAGGATTCTTACCAATTCTAAACACTTTGTGTATTTTTTCTCATCCGGGTCTGCTTAGGAACCAGGTTTATCTCCAGCACTAAAATATCAGAGTGGAGATCCACTTCCACTGCACCAGTGTGAAGAGCTCATGGTCTGGCTCCCCAGTAAAATAAGCGTAACTGCCGAAATTATGTTTAAGAAAACAGTCATCTAAATCTCCGGAAATTGTTCCAAGAGCATACAGCAAATGAAGAAGCTTTTGTTTGAGAAAATAGATTAAAACTTGGTAAAAACCATGAGAATCTGGCATTTGACCCATGACCCACTTCCCCTCTCCGTCCTCATCTCTCAACGTGATGGAATTCCACCCTAGGTGTGAACAGCCAAGCACAGGGGGGTTTCTCGCTTCTCAGCTCCCAGCTGAGGCCATGCGATCTCCCTCGGAGGGGAAGGCCACCTGAACGTCTCATCGCATGAACCCTGCCCACCAGCTGTGTGTTGCAGAGCCTAAACTCTAGACAAGTGCTTCTCAGAGGTCAGGGCACCTGTTTTCCACCTAGCCCCTGCTTATAGAACAGTCACCCTTCCTCAGGTGTGGCAAACCAAGAATACTACGGCTCTGATACCCTTGACCTAGTTTTCTTGTAGGGTGAAGTCTCCCTGGCTAAAGACAAAGGAGAAAAATCTTGAATATTATTCAGCCATAAAAAGGAATGAGATACTGATAGAAACTGCAACGTGGCGAACTTCGAAAACACTAGGCCATTTGAAAGGAGCCAGCCACAATAAGGTCACATCGTATATGCATCGGTTATGTGACATGTACAAAGTTGTCAGCTAGAGACAACACAGAGGGATGGTTGCCAGGGGAGGGGAGTAACTGCTCCAAGGGGATGGGCTTTATCTTGGGGTGAGGAAAACATTTGGAACAATATAGAGGTGGTGGTGTCACAATGCTATAAATGCAGGAAGCACCACTGAATTGTTCCCGTTAAAATGTGTAGTTTTGTGTTACGTGCATTTCACCTCAATTTAAAAAATAAAGGAACTGCCTTCCAGAAGGAGGTAGATGGATATTTGGAAAAAGAAGACATATTCTAGAACTTAATTTTTTTTAACCCTAAGATTTTTTTCATCCTACAGAGTGGCAAATACAGCGATGATTTACTAAACTAGTATTTCTGTTTTTGAGAGCTAAACATTGTCATTTCGGGGTCAGAAATCTCATTTCTAAGTACTGTTTCTGGTTGTAAATAATTGATTAGCTTCAGTATCCCTGCCTGCAAAATGGGGATAACAATCATACCTGCTCTGCATGCTTCCCTGAGTATTTTTAAAGGTCAAACGAGATGGGTAGTGGGGGAAATTGCTCTGGGATGTACGGTGTGAACGCAGGATGTCGCCAGTCCTGCCATGTGGTTCGGTTCCAGGGATTATCATGTACGGAGGCTACTGCTAAGGCACACCTGCTCTTGTGCGCTGCCGCCAGCGTGGCCATTGTTAGGTGGTATGCGATGCTTCACTTGAGCGCAGCTGTGGGTTTAGTAATCAGGAAACTTATTGACTATTTTCATTTAGAAAACATGAGGGCACCTTGGAAAAATAAGTTTTTAAAAGGACAAATGTGAAGAGTTTTTCAGGCCAACATTCCCTGTCCCCCTCCATCCTGGGAGCTTATCCTAAAGGATTCAAAGCTGTTTTAGGACATAGTTTGGTGGCTTCTGCCTCAGCTTCTATTTTTTTTTAATTATTAAAAAAAATTTATTTATTTAATTAATTTATTTTTGGCTGTGTTGGGTCTTCGTTGCTGCACACGGGCTTTCTCTAGTTGCAGCGAGCAGGGGCTACTCTTCATTGCAGTGCGTGGGCTTCTCATTGCGGTGGCTTCTTTTGTTGCAGAGCATGGGCTCTAGGCGTGCGGGCTTCAATAGTTGCAGCATGCGGGCTCAGTAGTTTCAGCATGCAGGCCCTAGAGTGCGTGGGCTTCAGTAGTTGCAGCACGCAGGCTCAGTAGTTGCAGTGCACAGGCTTCTCATTGCAGTGGATTCTCTTGTTGTGGAGCACGGGCTCTAGGTGCGTGGGCTTCAGTAGTTGCAGCACACGGGCCCGGTAGTTGTGGCACGTGGGCTCAGTAGTTGTGGTGCATGGGCTTAGTTGCTCCACGGCATGTGAGATCTCCCCAGACCAGGGCTCAAACCCGTGTCCCCTGCATTGGCAGGCGGATTCTTAACCACTGTGCCGCCAGGGAAGCCCAGCTTCTTTTACTTTTATGGTTTCTACTACTTCTGCCACTAACAGGGTGAAGTATTCAGTAGATGTATTTCCTAGAATTACTCATCTTGATCTGTTTAATGCTCTTTTCTCCTTTTTAAGAGCGAATCTAGGAGAGAAACAACAGGCTTTTTGACCCCAGCTGTAAATTTGATCTTGCCGGTGATGGGGTTAAGTTTCATGCGTGGGTTCAAGTTGTATTTTACCTTTTTGAAAAGCTCATGCCTCACAGTTCTTCATTCCCAGAGCTGCCGTAGGGTCAGCTGGAGTTGGTGTAAGGCCCTCTGCTTAGATGAGTACCTGGTCCCTCTCAGCTTGTGTGCGGAGGTCCACAGGAAGATCACACTAAGCCTGCCAAGCCAGGGTTATTTATTGGCAGCTCAGCACTCGGAACAGCTTCCCCAGGAAGGTTAATCTGCACCCACAACTCCGCAGTTTGAGCAGTTCTGCATTTGATATGTGCCATGTCTTGTTGATTTGCACACAGGGTCTGCTCGCTCAGGTTTCTTTAAAAATCTATTTGATTTCATTATAGAATTAATACATGTTCACTATGGAAAATAAGAAAATGCACATAAACTAACAAGATGCTCTGCCATTCAGAAGTAATTAGCCGCACGTTGGTGTACACACATAGCTATGCACACACTTACACTTAGACATTTCAAATTGGCACCATAACTGGGTTGTTTTGGAACATTCTTTCTAAATCCAAAATACATAATTGGCACCTTTCCACTCAATAAATGTTTCCAGGGTATCTTTTTTTTAAATTTATTTTTTATTGAAGCATAATTGATATACAATGTTGTGTTAATTTCAGCTGTACAGCAAAGTGACTCAGTTATACACGTATATACATTCTTTTTTATATTCTTTTCCATTATGAATGGAAAAGAATATGGTTTATCCCAGGATATTGAATATAGTTCCCTGTGCTCTACAGTAGGACCTTGTTGTTTATCCAGCCTATGTATAAATAGTTTGCATCTGCTAATCCCAAACTCCCAATCCTTCCCTCCCCCACCCCACCCCCTTTGGCAACCGCAAGTCTGTTCTCTATGTCTGTTGAGTCTTCCCAGGGTTATCATTTTTAGTGACTATGCAACATTCTGTTTTATGGATGTGAACATTTACTCCACCAATCCCCTATTTTTATATAGTTCGGTTATTTTCTTGGACAGCTTTTGAAAATGCAAACATTTATTTCATCCCAGGAATGATTTTATGATCAAAACACGCTTTTTAAAGAATTAGTTGCCATGGATGGTTTTAGTAGCTCTCTTCATTAAAAAATGGTGACACTTTACTTGAAGGGTCTTAAACTCCCTCTCCGAAGGCAGCTCTTCTTATAACCTCATTATCCCTAACACATGCCCATTCTTTCTTTTCTGAGATTCATTTTTTTGCATAATCACCCCAAACCTGGTAATTATGTCTTGCTCTTTGTACCCATTCTGGGAAAATACCTCCTGAGCCTCCTGGTAAGAATTGGCTTTTAGAAGATTTAAAGACGTCTACTCAATGGGCTCATGCTTGAGAAACTGCATTTTATGGACTCAGGTGTTTTTGGAAAATTCATATTGCAAAGTCCTTTTCCCAAGGATAGTGAATGTGAACGGTTGCACCCACAATTTGTGGAGGGAATGGTTTGATCACTTCCCTTTTATTACAAAGATGCTCAAACCAATTCCCAGGAAAGGTGATTTGTGTTTTTTCTACTAGGACTTTACTTGGAGGCATTAAAGCTTCATCTGTTCAGAAGCACACCGTCAGGTTAGTCTCCAAGCATGGGTACAGAGAGCTGAAGAAGAAGTTGGGAGGCCATGCCTTGGCTTTGGACACAATGACAGAAGATCCAGAGCAGGTCAAGGGCTCGCACACTCAGGAGGATGGCAAAGACTGGTGGTCGTCAAGGAAATCAAGCCCAGATGTATAAAATGACTATTTCAGGGTCACATATACTACTTATAACTGATTTTACCTAAATCAGAATCACGGTTTTTATTTTCTGATTTCCATTTGTTGTTTTTTTTTCATAAAATCCAATTGTAGACGACTGTGCAATTCATATCACAGTAAAAGGTTGTTACATTTTCCAATTGCCTAGAAAGCCAAGGGGAGTTTCCAGAGGAAGTAAAGAATAATGGCCTTGGGCACTTATGTAATTGAGTGTGGACTCCAGAGCCATTAAGCTTTCAGATTCCAGAACCATCACTAGGTAGTTATGTGACCTTGGTGTCCTAGCAGCTTCTCTGTATCTCTGTTTCTCCTGCTCAGTAAAATGGAAAAAATAATAACAACGACAACAGTAATAAAAGCAATGCTGGGCTTCCCTGGTGGCGCAGTGGTTGAGAGTCCGCCTGCCGATGCAGGGGACGCGGGTTCGTGCCCCGGTCCGGGAAGATCCCAGATGCCGCGGAGCAGCTGGGCCCGTGAGCCATGGCCGCTGACCCTGCGCGTCCGGAGCCTGTGCTCCGCAACAGGAGAGGCCACAGCAGTGAGAGGCCCGTGTACGGCAGAAAAAAAAAAAAAAAGCAATGCTTACCTCATAAGGTTGTGAGCACTCAGTGACTTCAAGCCCTGAAAAATGTCTGGTCATTTATGTCACTGCCTGTCAGATGTGTCTGTGCTGCTGTTTCTTTGCAGAGGTGGTAGAGGTGGAATGGTCCGGGCTCGCACGGCCGTGGGCTCGTAACCCCACTCCTCAGCTGACTAATTGCGTGATCTGGGGTAACTCACCAGTTTCTTTAAGCATCAAGTTTCTTCATCTACAAAATAAGCATAATAATATTATCTATATCACAGAGTTAATATGGGGATTAAATGATATGCACCATGTAAAGTGTTTACAAAGTAACTGTCAGAGAGGCATTTCTCACTAATTATTTCCCACCCAGCCTTTGATCACTTCTTACTGATTTTTAGCCTTAAATTTTACCATCTGGTTGCTTATGGTATGACAGTTGAAGGTCATGCGTATTTGCCATAAGAAAAGAAGCTGAAATTAGGCCATATGGTTGGCAGGTTATATTGGATTTCTCTCCAGATCACCTGCCTGCACAGAGTGCTGCAAGCACTAAGTGTAGAGAGCTGTTTTCTTTTTGAGGATAATGGTGCCTGTGATACTTTATGTTCATAGCCTTGCCACGGCACTTCTGCATTTAGAGAAAACTTTACAATGGATGAGGAGGTCCAAGGTTGTTCTCATTTTAACAAACACTGGTATCCTGTCAGATGAATTCTGTAGCACTAGAACAACCATGGTCTTATTGTTAACTAAATGGGGCTGAAGCAATCAATGGCTTTAATTTGGCATGCCTCCTATGCTCATGGCTTTCAGAGACGAAGCATCATTTTTCTCAGGATTTGAAGGACAAGAGCTACAAATTGACAAGTTTTCTCCTCTGATTCTCAAGTTGCCCACTAGGACCCGTGGGGAGTGGATTGCTTCTGTGCCCTCCCTCCTACCTAATCTGAAATGTTCAGACATCAAAGGGTGAACAAGATGCTTTAAGCATTTCTGGTCACAAAGAATATGTCTGCTTGAAGCCCACTGTTGAGGCAGTTTTATCACCAGAATAATTAATGTCTTAGCTGGGCTACTCACTCTATGTTGCTTCTGGCTGTGAATTTTGATTAGATGTTAAGAGGAGAGAATTTCATTAGCAGCTCACCAGAGATGTTGTTATTCGATTGCTAGGAAACCAAATAAGGTGCTTTGAGGCTGAACGTGTTTGTTTTTCCCTCCTGTTGACCCAGCTGGTTGGTTGCTAGTATAATAAAACATGGTGCCATTTGAGCTACTTCAGTAGCAGACACGGTTAGGCTGTGAAGGTTATAAGCTTACGTCATCAGATTTTCTTCTGGGCACTCTGCCTCTGGCCCTGGAATGACTAATCGCATTACTGGGAAAGACTCTTCCCTTGATTTACCATTGCATGAGGACCACATCCCTTGGTTCCATTGCATGAGGACCACGTCCCTTGGTTCCATTGCATGAGGACCACATCCCTTGGTTCCATTGCATGATGACCACATCCCTTGGTTCCATTGCATGATGACCACATCCCTTGGTTCCATTGCATGATGACCACATCCCTTGGTTCCAAAAGAAGTTACCCATTATGGCTTCTTCTTTTTGCTTCCTTGAGCAAAAGGTCAAAAGAGGGTCCCAGTAATGGCTGAGCAAGACTGAATTCTTGATCATCTTCCAGGTTATAACTTATTTCATTAAAACTATCAATTTTTAAAACTTTTCTATATATATTTTTGATATATAAATTTATTTATTTATTTATTTATTTATGGCTGTGTTGGGTCTTTGTTCCCGTGTGAGGGCTTTCTCCAGTTGCGGCGAGTGGGGGCCACTCTTCATCGCGGTGCGTGGGCCTCTCACTGTCGCGGCCTCTCCCGTTGCGGAGCACAGGTTCCAGACACGCAGGCTCAGTGGCCATGGCTCACGGGCCTAGTTGCTCCGCGGCATGTGGGATCTTCCCGGACCGGGGCACGAACCCGCGTCCCCTGCATCGGCAGGCAGATTCTCAACCACTGTGCAACGAGGGAAGCCCCAAAACTTTTCTATATTAAACCTTGGTTTATAACACTGCTTCAGCACACACGTAGAAAGTCCCGAGGGAGTGAAATTAGTTATTGTAAGCCCACACTCCACAAAAGTATATACTCTATAAAGAAGTGGGGGTCATATATTGTCTAACCTGGGTCTCTCTTCAGAGAAAGCTGTGTATAAAGGTGGATTAGTGGGCTATACATTCATATCTGCAGGTATTTTATCTGCATACATTTTGTTTATCGTCTAAATTTACTTGTGCATATAACAGTGTATTTAGGTTGAACTATCATAGCTCAAAAATGGTTTTAAGATTTTTTCGTTTCTTAAGACTATATGGTACTTCTGGTTTATGAGAGCCACATTTTGAGTTCAGTTTTGTTTTTCTTGGAAGATGATGGTAGGCAAGAAATCTGACAGAGGATGACAGTTGATTTTTGTTGATATTCATTTCTACCTATAAAGAAAGTCAGAGCAGTGCATCTACTTAGCCATGCCAGTTAATCAGTGTGCTTTAGATGACTAGCTCTAAAGTTCTGGGTCCAACTTGGTACATGAAAAGGCAAGATGAGTCTATCTATTCAGACTTGAGGAGCCTCAACTAATCTGGCGATCTGGAAGTTTCTATCAGCTTGATAAGAGAAAATACTGGAAGGAACAGATGGATAAAAAAGAACAGATGGAGAACAGATGGAGAAAGCTGTAAATAAATAATGATAATAGGTATGTTTTGTGACGTGCCTACTGTGTGCCTACATTTTATCAGGTACGATGCTAAGCACGTAACCTGCATTTATCATCAGACCCCACGATAAGCTTTCAGACAGGTTCAGCTTTTACCCCAGCACAGCTGGACCACATCGAGGGGATAACTGGCTCGCTCCATTCTGACCAGTGAACGTGGTCTATCACGCCACTTGTTTAGATCTTCAACATCTCTGAGATGTTCTTTAGTTTTTCACGTAGAGAAGTTATAAAAATGCAGGGATTGGAAGGAGGTGGGAGCTGCCTTTCTTAGACCAGTTCTTTAAGCCTTAGCTGCAAGTTACTTTCAGTTTGTCACACACATCTGTGCCTCAGGGATCAGCTAGAGACAGTCTGAGCTCACACACAGAATTAAGGGTTCCCCTTCACCTCTACTTTGAGGTTTTCCTTTTGCTCTTCAGTGGACCTGGCTGCCCTGGCCCTTCTGGTCTGAAAAATGGTGAACTTCCTGTTGGGTTTGAGCTGCTGGACACTGACCCTGCTCCAACAGTGGCTGCCCTCAGGGTACCTCCGTGCCGGTTACTTAGTCCAAGTTTTGACTCCCTTCCACAACTTGTGTGCTTTTGTTCAGTCTCCAGAGCTCTCAGGTAGTTGTGTTTTGTATCCTGCCCAGCGTCTATTGCTGATTTTTGTTGGAGGATTGGTTTTTGTGCTTTTCTTCTCCAAGTAACACATGGAACTCTTTAGCTTGGTTTTGAATTTCTTTTCTCCCGAGATTAAAGTATTCAACATAACTTAACGCTATTCACGTCTAAGGATTTGTCAGGTATCACTTGATGTGTGTGTATGTGCATGTGTATATGTGCATGTATGGTGCATGTGTGCGCGTGTGTATGTGTATGTATGTGTGTGTGCGTGCATGTGTGTGTGCGTGTGTGTGCATGGGTATGTATGCATGTGTGTGTGTGTGCATGTGTGCGTGCAGTGTGGTGCATGTGTGCATATGTGTGTGCGTGAGTGCATGCACTGTGTTCTGTTGTCTCCTTCCTACTCAGTTCCACCTTTGCCTCAGCAGCTTTGCTCTAGTCCAGGGCCAGGAATGGGGCAATGTGGTTGGTTTTTTGCTGTAGAAGGTGCCCTGTGAGGACAGCAGCTGGGTCTGGGGGTGGGGAGGGAACAGGGGTTTGCAGGCCCCTCAAATGCTTTGTGTAGGATGTGAGCAGGTTGCACACTTTCAGTCTCTTACCGCTTCTTTCCTATAAGATTCCCTTTAATTCGTTGGTATCAGCATTTATAGCCTGGATACCATAATGTCCTTCTTAAGAATATTCTAAATACAGGAAGCACAGGGACAAAGGGTTACCACTTTCTCTGTGGGGGAAACGCTGCTGACAGCTTGAGTGAGAAGACGTGGTGGATCTCCTGATGGTTCCAGGGGATGAAGCTCTCCTGTTGGAAAGCCGAAGGGCCAGGTTGATGGGAAGCATATCTCCCTTTCTCTGCCTGCCTCTCCTCATTCCCATTTGGGTTGTTGTCAATACAGAAGGCTTTGCCCCCTCTAGTTATGTCGGCTAGATCAATAATTGAAATGAACGTGTTACTGCTTAAGTAATAAAGTTAATCACTGACTTAAGTTATTCAGTATCGATTCTCAATTTCCTTATGTTTGACCATTTCCATATGAAAGCTTGTTTCAGGAGAGTTAATATGGGCCCATAGCCAATTCTGAAATATAGCTTTTCGTGCACACAGGTGCACACATACGTGTGTATGCATGTATATGCGTGTGCATATGTATGTATGCTAAAACATGTGTGTTAGATATATTTACATTTATTTTTTAAATGTCTCCTCAAAGAAGGGTCTGATTATGGGAGAACAATCATCTGGCTTTCCCTGCCTTGAGATGCTTGTTCTATATGAGGTGAGATGTTTCTGCACTTTTTTGAGCTAGAAGAATAATCACACTGCATTCTTATGATGGAAACTCAGTGACATGAATGGGCGACATGACTCGTTTCTGTGCTGATCTGACCACACACAAGGATTCCTTTAGTAAATGATGCAAAGAGGGTGTGGATAGACTTGATGTATCAGAGGAGAGTAACCCGACGAGGGACAGAGCTCATTGCTCTGTCTCCAAGATTGCCGGGAACACACCTGTAGTAGAAAGTTCCGTTACTGACTGCTACAGTAAGATAGCACACAAACCAGGGGCATTTCAGCCAGAGGAAGGAAGGATGGGTATACTGCCGGGACTGGGCTTGTGCTGGGTAGTTGTGGGGAAGGCTTAAAGAAACAAGTGTTGATTCTGAATTAGGTGATGCAGAAAGCAGATGCAATTGAAGGATTGGGGTATCTTTCCCCCCCTTCCCTTGAATTTTTTAAAAAGTTGACTGAGATATAGTTCACATAACGCACAGTTCACCCAATGGGAAGTACACTATTAAATGGATTTTAGTATACTCACAGTGAGAGACTGAATAAGCAAATAGACAATGGCCAGAAACCTATAAAACCTATAAAAATCCACCCCAAATGGCCAGGACTTGATTAATAACTGACAGCTTCCCTGAATTTTGTCCTTGCTTCCAACCTAGGACCCAGCAGGCAAAGCCCCAAATGCATCCCTAATGAATCACACAGGACGCTTTCTTCCACCTCCTTACCTACAGCTTCCTCACCCCAATAGCCTTCAGCCAGGGCACACCTAAACCCTTCTCTGTTTTCTGTTAGAAAGCTTTCTCACTCCTTTGACTACTTTGGAGTCTCTGCCAAACAGAAGTGACAGTGGCTGACCCCTTTGCTGCATCAAGCTCTGAACGAATAGACTTTGTTTTCGTTCAGTTGGTCTTCGTTAACTTCCCCAACAGATGTGAGCATCCGTCACCACAATCGATTTTAGAATTACCATTATCCCCAAAAGAAACCCTGTGCCCTTGGCTATCGCCCCCAGTCCCCAGTCTCTTCCCGGGACCTCAGCAACCGCTAATCTACTCTCTGTATCTGCAAGTCTCCCAATTCTGGACTTTCTTACCATTGGAATCATATAGTATGTGGTCTTTCGTGTCTGGTCTCTTCCACGTATAATGTTTTCAAGGTTCGTCCACATGGCAGCATGTATCAGTGCCTGACTCGTTCTTGTGGCTGAATACGATTTCATTGTGTGGATAAACCACGTTTTGTTTACCCATTTGTCCTTAAATAGACATTTGGCTGGTTTATACCTCTCGGCTGTACGGATACTGCTGTTGTAAAGATCAGGGTATCTTAATTTTTATTTAGGATCCAGGTTGAATGAAGTGAGGCTAGTCACTGGTAAAGAAGCAGTAGTCACTCAGGTTAGCAGGGAGAGAGGAGTGTCTGATTACTTGTGGTGCTAGAGCATCCTTGTCTTTGTTTTATGTTCAGACATGAATACAGAGAGGTCTTGTTTTTGTCTTTCTTTGTCATGGTAACAGTGGCCTGGTCTGTTTATTGTTGGATTGTTTGTGTTCATCATGGAAGACTACAGCCCAGCTCCTGTCAGCTTCCAGGGAGGTTTTCTACTTTCTTTCTTGTTCTCAGAGGAAAGTGGTCTCACAAGCGTGATGTAAGGAATAGTTAAGGGGAATGTAGATGATATACTAGAAAGGAGGTCAGTGAAAAATGAACACAGAACCTGCATTGTGACAAAGAAATGACACAGAGCCTATTTGACTCTGAAGTATGTAACTAGAACCAATAAGATGGAAGCTGCAGGTGGCCGACTTCAGTTCAGTACCTGGCAGTTCTTAACTTTTTTTCTTCTGCGGTACGCGGGCCTCTCACGGTTGTGGCCTCTCCCGTTGCGGAGCACAGGCTCCAGACGCGCAGGCTCAGCGGCTGTGGCTCACGGGCCCAGCCGCTCCGCGGCATGTGGGATCCTCCCGGACCGGGGCACGAACCCGTGTCCCCTGCATCGGCAGGCGGACTCTCAACCACTGCGCCACCAGGGAAGCCCTGTTTTTTAAAACTACTCCATATTTCCTCCTATAGCTTATAACAGATTTCTACTGAACACCTTAAGGTATTTAAATAAACTCTATGTGTGAACTCATGCTAACCAGACATTCTGCTGCTCTGAAAGGCAGATGGGGTATATGAGGAGAAGGGCAGTATTTATTCCGTAAGTATTTCCCTTCAACAAGTTAAATGTTACAATGGAGTTGAAGAAACAAAAGACCAGACTAGGATGGTTTTGGAATTCTTTCCTTTAAAACAATTATCATTATCTCTTAGTCTCAGGTCACTAGATTTAATCCCCCAAGAAGATGTTTGCCAAATACATCAGCACAGATGCTTTTTTGAAAACCTTATATTTGGAGACAGCATAATAAATATTTATGAATGTATGTCATTTGACAGACACTGAGTTCGGTCTTTTGCCCTCTTTGTTTACTGGGATTCACTGTTCTTTTTCTCTGACGCTTTACTTGATTGAGCCAAACCAGAAAACTATAAACTGTTTTTAACACTGGGCAAATTTCATCTTCACTGCCTTCCACAGTTTTTTTGTCTTGCTGTGACCTTGAGTAGAAGGAAATATTTCCATGTATCAAGTAGGATGGGACAAGGCATTTAATGATTACAGCCTCAGGGAAGAAAGTGCAAATCTGTGTCATATGATGGGAAAACAGATGCCTCAAAATAGTTTCCTACCTTATGATTTCCTGCTAATTAAAAGAAACGCTAATGTGTTGTAGTTCAGTTATAAAAGTTCACTTTTGTACAGGTTTAATTGTGATGAATAGAAACATTTTTATCATGAAACTTAATATTGAATTTAAATATCATTAATCTCAGAGGGTGCTGAAGTGTGCCCTTCTCTGCAGGCGTGCTGCTTCCTATAAGTATGGAATTCTCATTAAATAATTTTCCTCCCTCCGCTCCGCATTTATTCCATCCCAAGGACAGTTGCTGTTGAAGCTGCGAGGTCCTGAGGCAGATTCACAAAGGAACATTTTGTTTCTGCCCTGACAGTGGCATTTCCTTTGAATGAACTGTTGTGCAGGGCACTCCACTTTGAAGACCCCAGTTTGCAGAAGGTGTTAACATGCACTGGAACATTTCGGAGAGTGAAGTCAGACTAGGCTAGTTGAAAGTCCGAAGGAGAAAATGCAGAAGATTCAGGGAAGCCATTTCCTTCCATCTCTGGGCATTGTTCTTTCAGTCTCGTCAACTGGAGTGGAATAACTAAATCGTGACTATTAGCCAGCGAAGTGGAGTATCTGCCTCAGAGTATTAAAGCAGTGGTGAGTGCAGCAGGACAGTTTCCTGAGAACTTCCGCGGGTCACTTTCCATGGGTGTATGAATATCACTCCGGTGTATTTTATAAACATGATCTACCTGAAAACACAAACATTTCACTTTCCACTGCACTTTCTGAGTCCAAGTTTGCTTGGCTTTCTCTCAGCCTTGCCTTTCACCACATTAGCAAACTGAAGACTCGGAAGCCAAGTCTCCTGGCATCTGGAGAACAGTGACGGATCGCGGCATGCTTGTGACACTCACCCGGGGAAGCGTCCACGGTGTGTCTTATTTTCCAAGGAAACTTGAACTTGCCAGTTGGTCTGTACTCTCCTTCGGGGAGGGAGTATTTGTTTGTTTGGTTAATGTCTGTAGATTCAGAGGACTGCATTTCTTACAGCTACATTTGTCACTCAGGATTTGAATTAAGGCTTTAATTCTGTTTGTTTGTCTTCAGTTATTAGAGGCTAAAACCTCAGCGCCTACAGGCCCCCCCCACCCCCGAGTATCCCACTGTTACTTGAATGTTGATGAAGAGGTCATCACATCTCATTGATTTCGTTCTCCCTGGCTTCCTCCACATGAGAAAATGGCACAGATGGGAGTCTTCAACTCATTAGAGGCAGCACTTTAAGTGACCTCATCAATCTAGTCTATTTTTATGTTAGAGACACTATAAGAACTTCTACCCCAGAGAGCTTACCTTTATAGTTCTGCTATGGTGTGTGAGAAGTTTCTGAGCTAGTGAGGCAGAACTGGGAAGTAGATGCGTCTTTGTGGGATGAATAGGAAGGTTTGAGGCACACTAAGGATTGGAAAGCAGATTTATAACCTGCCTACAGTTATTTAAAAATACACACACAGCTCAGACAGATCGATATTCTTGAAATGCAACCTGGTCAGTGTTTTCTCTGCTAAAAAAGGAGGCTAGATGGATGGAGAACCCATTACTTCCAAATTTAATCACCTCAAGGCATTAAAGCAATTTTGTGTTTTCTGCTTTAGTGCTGCCCTGAACCGACAGCATCTGGACAATTTTAATTACTGTTTCAATTCGGTAAAATGCACAGCAGTGGCGGGTTTGGGGACTAAGAGGGAGTCTTTTCCCTGCTGTTTTTCTCATTCCTCAATTGTGGGGTTTTTGCTGGGGGTGTGACTGCACATTTGAGGCTGCGCGTGCTCCCAGGGGATGTGCTCATGAGGACCCCAAGGGAAGGTCACCATGAAGATGGACGTTCAGGTGTTTGACGTACTCAGTGTTGTCCTTGGATTCTCTCTCTGACGTGACTCTAATCCCCTGCTCGTGTTCACTCGGAGTTCACTGTAGGCAAGTAGTCCTGGGACGCAGCTAGACCTCGGTAGAGACTCAGTGCCTGACACTGGGCATCAAGTGACAAGGTCACCGGGTGATGCTACTCACCTGTCATAAGGTTGGGTGAGCACAGCAGCAATCCATCACGTGTTGGAAATGGCATGTGATCGATCACGTGTAAGCAGGTCCAGGGGCGCCAGTGCATTACAGGAATAGTCATGCAGTAGGAGCTCAGACCCCGGGTCACAGCTTCTGCTCCACCTGTGTCTCCATCAGCACACACCTTTGGTCCCTTGGAAGATTCCCTATGGCCAGCTGATAGAGGATTAACAATTTCATGTTTAGTTCATGAATAAATTAGTTTGATAAATTGATGCGAGCAAAACTGGATTGTTGGTACATTCCATCCCACATACTAGAGCAGACCTGAGAGACCATGGATGGGGTACCTCCTCGCAATGGGCAGAACGCGGAGCGATAAACCCAGTCAGAAACTTGACATGGAGAGAGATACGTCTGATGTAAGGACTTAACAAGGCCTTCCGGGTACAGCTAATGACGTGGCTTGTTGCTCTGGGGACCGAAAGAGACAGTATTGGAGGGGTGCAGGCCAGGGAAACAGGGGAGAGGCAGGTGGATGAGTCCATGGGAGTGGTTCAAAGTGTGCACCTGTCAGTCAACACCTGCTGGAGAGCATCCACCTCAGAGGGGCGCTAAGCAACTGAGGAGATGGATGCTTTGTCCAAAGGATGAACTCCAGCCTCTGGAATTGAACACCTCCCTACTGGCCCAGTGGAGCTGTGTGTGCAGCTCTGCCACCAGGGCAGACACGGCGGCCGCGTGGGCTCCGTCTTCCCCAGGTCAGTCTAGCTGTTACCACCGTTGATTTATGAGCTGTCAGCAGAGATTAAAACTGAGACCTCAAGATGGTACCATCCTCCATCCTTGAAGAAAATCAGTGAGCTGCTTGGTGGCAGGTTGACCTCTGTTTTGGAGGAAGTGGTGGTTTGTCCACGCCGGGACTGGGTTTGCCTCCTTTCCCACAGGGCCTCAGCTCACACCATTTGAGGTTCGTAGGCGTTGTGAGTTACCAGCATGAGGTCCCACAGAACCGCAGGTGCGTGGTTACGGGACCGTTTATTGGTACAGGTTGTACCATTTATTGCATTACCTGGGGCTGCTGGCCTGATAGAGCGTTAGGATCGCCTCCTTAGGGCTGCGGTGTCACTTTGGAGATGATGCTACTTTGCTTTGGGCTCTGTCCTTTAGACATAGTCTACACTTCGAACCAGTAACCGTTATGCAGCGTCGTGTCCCTGGTGGGTGGAGAACCTGTATTCAGGAACAGAGGAATGGAAGTATGCCTCTTACCTGTCACTCGAAATTGACGGTGGGGAGTTTATGTGTCCTGTAGCTGTTGCTTTAATCTATGTGGTATTTAGAAACCCTTGTTCCAGGCTTGAGTGGGGATGCTTCTACCAGGGACTATGGTAAGGCTTCCACTGAACCCAAAGCTGTGGTCATCATTTTGGGCTTCTTACACCAGTGGACCAGCAGGCAGTGAAAGAAGTCGTACTGTCAGGGGAAGTGAGCCTTTCCAATCGTGATCACATAAGCTTCCTGCTACTTAGTGCAGGTGGAATATGAAGGAACGTGGGTGATTCTGTGCAGCACTTCTTGGTGCTCCCATTCCCAGGAAAGCCCACAAATGGGCGCTTGCCCCAATCCTCGCCTGACAAAGGCATGGCAAGATGGATGGTGAAAGAGGGAAATGAGTATAAATTATCGTCCAGGGAGCAGCTGTAGTAGCAGGGACGAGAATTCAGGGCAATTACCCCTTTGTGGTAAGTCATGCAAAACTTTCTTTGTTATCAGAAACTGTAACTGCCCAGTATATTGAAGAGTCAGGGACAGGACAAAATGACCTTAACATGGAACATGGGTGGACCTGGGCAGTATGGAGGTATACGGTGTGGATAGGTTTGGTGCCCCGCCAGAATCCCTTCAGCGTGTCCATTCCCATGGAAGCTTTCCTCCTGCCAGCACATCAGATTTCCTGACAGATATTCTTTGGTGAAGGGAACATATTTGACCTATACACAAGGCAGGTCAGAATTAAAGGAGTTACTAGTCTCAGATGCATCCTTTCATCAGCGACAGAAAGGAGTAGGTGTAAGAACGCTCTGGGTGTCTCCGTTTTCAAAAGGCCATCCCTTGGAGTATTCTGTACTGTGTTCCAGAAGCTTTCCACGGGACTTAACCTCTAGGTGCAGTAACCTGCTCAGTGATGATTCCTGTATTTCTTTCCCCGTTTCCTTTCATATTGCCCTATTAGTGCTTTTTGGGATCATGTTTCAAACAATGACTTACACTCAAATTTTTGCTTCATCGTGTGTTGCTAAGGGAACCCAACCCGAGGCCATCACTATGCCTCTTCCTGCCCAGCTTTCGCCTGTCAGGCGCAGTGCTCCCTGCACTGACGGAGGAGTGTACGTGTTAATAGGGGCTGGTGATGGTCCAGCCACATCACCGAATTCCACCTTATTCTCTGAATTTCTGTGTTGCCAAGCTCACCTGTCTTCAGCCCAAGTTCCATACCCTCCTACCTCACCAGGCTTCATCCCAGGCTCTCGAACTTCTTCCTATCCTCCTCCAGCTCCACAGTTGCCCTGATGAGTGGTCTCCTCTTCTCTGAGACTGGAGTTCTTCTGTCTGTCTGTCTGCGCTGCTGGAACAAAGTACATAGCCTGAGTGGCTTATCGACAAAAGAAGTCTATTTCTCACAGTTCTGGAGGCTGAGAGTCTGAGATCAGGGTGCCAGTGTGGTTGGGCTCTGGCGAGGACTCTCTTCTGAGTTACGGACTGCTGACCTCTCGCTGTCTCCTCACGCGGTAGAAAGATGCCGATCTCTGGCCTCTTCTAAGGGCACTAATTCCATTCACCAGGGCTCCACTGTCACGACTTTACCCGAAGGCTCTACCTCCAGACACCATCCCACTGACAACTAGATTTCAACATAAGAATTCTGGGGGGTACAGACATTCAGTTCCTAACACCTTCTCTGAAGCACCATCCGTGGGAGGCTCTGATGCCCTGTGCTACTAATGCCCATTTCCTCTCTCTGATGAATTGTAGACTCACTCCTCCGACACCTGTGAGTGTGTCTTCAGGGTGGTACTCGCTCTTCCACCTGACTGTGCGTGTCTCTCCTGCCCTAACACCTGGCCATTGTCTTCTACCCTCCCCTGGATGTCTAGGGCTCGCTCACTTTGTCTGAAGTCGTTGCAAAAGCCAGCAGGTTCCCTACAGAGGGAGCTCTCCTTCTCTTACCTAGATACCCTGCAACTGGCCAGATCGCCTGTCTCTGTCCCATCCTAGTATTTAGTGACCAGCCCAGATTCTCTCTACTACTTGCCCATGTTTTACAAAGATAAATGGTAATTCTCCCATCGCTTTAAAGACCAGCATAAGAGCAACCCAAGAGAGTCACTCCTCATGAAGGCTTATAGTTTCTTTTCATCTAGAGGCAATTTCACTCTCTTTTGTGTTGTTTACTATGCCTTGCATTGTTTTTGTGAAGTTTTTCCTTTATGCCTCAATTTGTAGTTATTTTTGTGTGAATCTTATTTCTTTTATTTTCTATAAATATTTACATTTAGTCCCATGATCCGTGTTGAGCAAATTTTCATGTTTGCCTTGGGTTAAGGGTTAATGTTATTTTTTACCCCACAAAGGTATTCAGTAGCTCCTCCCCAGAGTTTGCTGGAAAGACTTTCCACATTGAATTTCAGTGGCATCTTCGTAGAAAATCATTTAACCCTGATGAATTGTCAGTCACTTCAAGGTGGAAGTTGTGTTAAATTATATTTGTGTTCTTTCCAGCATCTAGCCCAATATCTTAAATGTAGAGTGGGCTCAAGAAAATAGAGTGTGTGCCAGAAACATCTGTCAAAATCATGTGCATCCGTGATGATTTCCCTTGGTGTTATAATCAGAACAGCCCATCTGATCATTCTCTATATCAGTGCTGCACTTTACTCAGATGGTCTGTGATCTGTCTCTGGACACCTTGACCACACCCAGAGCCACCATGTCTCATCCAGGAAGGTGTCCTTGACTGGAAGCATCTCAGCCCTTCACAGGGAAAAGCTGGCAGAGCTGAGTGGCCATAGTCGTCTGGTTTTTGGAAGGCTGCCGTGTCCTGGGCTCCACCTTTGTTACTGTGTTTGAGAATGTCATCCCCTGCACCCATATACATTTCCATACTGAAGCAAATCCGTTTCCTCTCATGCTTCTGACTTGAGTCTTTCCAAAACACTGCTATTCATTGTTTTTTTCAGAATGAGTAATGACAACTTTAAGGTACCACTGTTGGTGTCTTTCTAACCATGATGAAATGGCTGTAACTAAACTCACGGCTCTCTGAATACTCCCGAGACTGCTTTCTCTCTCTAAATTTGAACCATTTTACTCTAGAAAGCTGCTATAAGTAACAGTGAAGCAAAGTGATGGAGAAAATACTTAAAACTTATTTTATTTGCCTTTTCTCAGTTTGTGAGCTGTGTAATGAGAGACTATAAAAGTCATTTCATCAGTGGTAGTGAATTAGACATAGTGAATTATCAGGTATTTATAAGTCCAGCAAATGTGGTGAACTGGAGTTAATTAACTGAACAATGGAATTCTCAGCAGTGTCTGTAGTTTTCAGAGTGGAGGTTTTTAAGACTTTCATTCGTTGTTTTTCTAGACACCATTACAATGGAATTTGAAAGTAGAATTGTTTGCTGCTAATAGAATATGCTATAATTAGTTTCTCTTTATTAACTTTGTATTCTGTGTCCTGCTAAATTTACTACTAGTTTCTTTAAGTGTTTTATTGATTTCTGAAGATCTTCTATGTAAACAAACATGTAATCTACAGAGAGATGCAGCATTATATCTTATTTCCCAATCTTGATGATTTTTTTTCTTATTGTACTGGCTTGGAGTTTAGTGCAATGCTGAATAAAAATGCAGACAGTGGCCATTCCTAACTTGTTCCCAATCATAAGGGGCAAATGTTCAATATTTCAACATTACATATGATGAGACTAAAGACTTTTTTTTTGGTGTATGCTCTTTAGCAGATTAAGTTCCCTTCTATTGCTGTTTTTCTGAGGGGAGGAAAATTCATGTTTACATGTGAATGGATGGTTGAATTTGGTCACACTTTCTCTGTATGTAGATTATTGTGTATTTTTCTCCTTTATTCCTGTTAATATGCTGAATTTATTAACATCTGAATACTCAATCTTGCATTCCAAGTATAAACCCTACTTCATCATATTTTATCCATTATAAATATTTATGGATTTATTTTGCTATGTTTGTTGAGAATTTTTATGGTATGTTCATGAAGAGTATTAATCTCTGGTTTTGTCCCTTTCAGTTGTAACGTTTGTTTGCATAAAATCGTTGATCATTTTTCCCTATTCTTTTAGTGTCTCTAGTAACTGCAGTGGCCGCCGCTCTTTCATTTCTGGTATTGGCGGTCTGTGTCTTCTCCCTGCCTCATTTTCTTCATCACTCTGGCTAGGCTGTCAGTTTTGTCAGGCTTCTCAGAGAGCCCATCTCGGCCCTGTTAATTTTCTTCGCTGTTTGATTCTTCTTTCTGCTTGATTTTAGCTCTTACTCTTATTACCTTCTTCCAGGGGTACCTGAGGCGCTGGGGTTTTTTTAACATCATTTTTCCCCTCTCTCTTATGTAGATGGGGTAGTTTTTACTGATCTATCATCACGTTTATTGATTTTCCTTCTGTTCTTCTACTAAACACATTCAGTGAACTTTTTTCAGCTATTGTAGTCTTATGTTCTAAAACTCCCTCTGACTCTTCTAAAAATGGTTTTATTTCTCTTTTGAAAACATATACAATATATACGTGCTATAAAATATCTATGTGCTATACACGCATATATACAGGTATGTGTATGTGTGTGTACATAGCTATGTGTAGTTTTTACCTCATCAAGCCTAGATATAATAGCTGCTTTAAAGTCTTTGTCTCATACACAGATGTAGAGAACGGGCGTATGGATACCGGGGTTGGGGGGTAGAGGGGGTGGGATAAATTGGGAGATTGGGATTGGCATGTATACACTACTGTGTATAAAACAAATAAATAGGGCTTCCCTGGTGGCGCAGTGGTTGAGAGTCCGCCTGCCGATGCAGGGGACACGGGTTCGTGCCCCGGTCCGGGAAGATCCCACATGCCGCGGAGCGGCTGGACCCGTGAGCCATGGCCGCTGAGCCTGCACGTCCGGAGCCTGTGCTCTGCAACGGGAGAGGCCACAGCAGTGACAGGCCCGCGTACCGCAAAAAAAAAAAAACAAAAACAAATAACGAGAACCTACTGTATAGTACAGGGAACCCTACTCAATGCTCTGTGGTGACCTAAATGGGAAGGCAATCCAAAAAAGAGGGGATATATGGATACATAGAGCTGATTCACTTTGCTATATAGCAGAAACTAACACAGCATTGCAAAGCAGCAGTACTCCAATAAAAATTAATTTTAAAAGGTTAAAAATTCAAAAAAAATAAAGTCTTTGTTTCATAATTACAACATCTGATTGATCTAGAGTTGGTATTAATTAGCTGGCTTTTCTTATAAAGTTGGTTTATAATTTTCCATTATAAAATTATATTCACATACCAAGTCCTTCCAGATTGTATTCTTGATGGTATAAATATTATGCTATGGAAATTCTGTATTTTCTCACTGTTCTGAAGAATTTTGCCGTTCTGTTACACAAGGGAACTAACTCAGATGCAAACTGCACCTTGCACAGCTGTTCTGGGCTGCCCCTCAGCTCTCTGTTCAGTCTTCCTGCCTTAGCTGCAAATCACTTCCAGTTTTCCTACACATGCACAGTTAGGAATCTTGGAGGTTTGGGCTGAGTTTAAAACACATTTGGGCTTGACTTTCCCCCGATTCTCTCTGTTCTGAGGTTGCCACGTAAGACAGTGGCTTCTGTATTGGGATTTCAGACATCATTATGCTGCCGCCAGGGTGACAGTGTTGTCTTAAGGGCACAGCTGCAAAAAAACCAGGGGCTTGCTCCAAACTTAGACAGCCTCCAAATCTGCCTTTTTGAAGAATCGAAGTCCAGAGTCCTCAGGTAGTTGCTTTTCTGTATTCTGCTCAGAGGTTGAGCTGTTACTTGCAGAAGGACCAGTGAGACAGGCACATCTTCCATGGGACGAGGTTTCTACCAACTCGGATCCTCTTTGTTAGTGTCTCCTCCCAACAGGAGCTTCTCTGCCCCCGGTACCTTTCGTTGCGCCCTTGCCTGGAGCACTGTTCTGTCTCTGCCGCTGCCTGCCTGCCAACCAGCCACCTTGCTGCAGGGATTCAGAGCCATTTGCATTTTCTAGAAAGAATGTACTCAGCCCTAATGAGAAGTATAAAATGTAAGAAAACAATTTGAAGATTCTACAGGTGAAATTGGGGGGTGTAAATATCATCAATTGCTTATTAAACATAACATCCCTCCCCTGATGTGCGTTCCCTCCCGATTCCCTGACATTCCCCCTGCGCCCCCCCCCCCCCCGCCCCTGCTTTCCCACCTTTCTCATTCCGATCTTTCCCACTCAGAGCTCTGTCTTCTAGCTTCTGAATGTTACTTTTGCCTCTCAACACTTGCCTATTTCTAATGGAAAATACTCAGTATATACAAAAGTAGAGAGAACACTGCAAGGAAATCCATGTAAGCATCTTCCAGTGTCAACAGTTATTATTCATGGCCAGTCTTGTTTAATTTATAACCGCAATTACTTCCCTGCTTAGTTTGAGCAAAGTCAAGACATCATATCATTTTATTAGTAAAAATTTCAGTATGTTTCTTTAAATAATTTTTATAAAAATATGACTGCAATACCATTCACAGCACAGAAAACAAACAGTAGTTCCTTTTTATCATCAAGTACCCATTACTCACTCGCTATTTAAAAGTCCCATTAATACTGAAAGTTCATCTTAAGATCTAAATAAGGTCTATAGATTGCAATAAATTGATATGTTTACTATTCTGATTTGCTATTTGAAGTAGTTTGTAGTTTCATTCCAGTGTTTACCTCTATGTTCATATCTCCATTGAAACCACTGTCTTCTTCCTTTGCATGTACAGTCTATGGGTTTCATACTAAAAATTGATTTTAGTATTATTAAACTGTATTTAATAGTATTATTAAACTGATATTAACACAAAACCTCATTTCTTCTCTTTCCCTGCCTCTTCTCCACCCTCCTCACAAATTCTTCCAAGCCCCGCTTCGGCAGTGGCTGTCTATCCAGTGCCCGATCAATAGAACCTTACTCAGTGTCTAATTCCAGTCCTGTTGAAATGTACAGCTTCTGTGTACTGCTCCTTTCTGGTCCTGTATTCTAATTTCCAAGGCCGTCTGTCAGAGGACAAAGTTATGACTCTAAAAACAGTGTTTAAAGCTAGTATCTTAATCCAGTACTTCTTAAACTGGAATCTGGCCACTTAATGCAGGGTAAGTCATGGGATAAATACAGTCCTTCTTCATGAAGTGCTAAGATTACATTGTGATGAGTAATTTTTAAAATGACATTACATTTTTATAGGTTTATTGTATATTTATGGCTATGTTATAGAGCATCAGCTTCAATTCATATGAAATCTTAAGGTTAATCATGAAACCAAGAAGGAATTTATGCTAGTACTGGGCATCCTTTTCTGCCCCTAGGTGTGCTATTGTGGAGAATTTTGTCTTATTTATTTTTATTTCATTCCAGCTTTGCTGAGATGCAATTGACATATAGCAAAGTGCAGAATGTGATGATTCAATATACACATATATTATGAAATGATTATCAATCATATTGGTTAACACATCCATCACCTCACAGAATTACAATTTTTTTGTGGTGAGAATATTTAAGATCTACTGTCTTAGCGACTCTCAAGTATGTGATACGTACAGTATTGTTAATTATGGTCACCATACTGTACATTCCATACCAGAACTTATTCATCTTATAATGCAGTTTGTACCCTTTGACCAGCATCTTCCCATTTCCCTCACTTTCCTGCCCCTGGAAACACCATTCTAGTCTCTGTTCCTATGCATTTGGCTTTTTAAAAACTATTCCACATATAAGTGAGCTCATACTGTGTTTGTCTTTCTCTGCCTATTTCACTTAAGAGAAGTTTGTCTTAAAGGGTGACTGACTGTAAGAATTTCTCTCTCAGTGATGGGCTAGCCTGAAGAACTTTTGGTGCACAGGGCTTTGTGGCGACTTTCAAATCACAGGGGATATATGCTCTGTTTCTTTTGCATGTTATTAAACTCGAACTATTGGTCAACCACATCCAACACAGCTGACAAACATGTATGTATTTATGTGACAGTAAATTCAAACCTTTAAAATCCTAACAGTATTTAACTAAAGAATGCAAACTATCTGATGGTATATTCCCTGTGGCCATTTTATAACTTCATGTACACATCGAATTTGCTGATATTCATTAAAAATTAATGCGATTCTGACTAGATAAAAGGCATGTTATTCTTGGCTCCTTGACATTTAAGGACCTTTGTTTAAATTCAGGAAGTACTTTTCCTTCCTTTGAAGTCTCATCATCTGTGAATAGCTTTCTACATTCTGTTTTCCAGTCATACATGACTATATATCATTCATTTTTAGTCCTGTATGCCTCTTCTAATGTCTCTGTCTTGAATTCCTACACATTTTCAAGCATGTGGAAAATTTCAAGTCTGGAGCAAAAGTCACTTTCTCTGTATGGCTTTCCTTAGTTTCCCCCCAAGGAATGAACTGTTTGTGTTCTGTGCAGAAGCTGTTCATCCTGTTGGCCTAACAGTGTAGCACATGTGCTCTGGAATCATGCACATGAATCTCTGTGTTATCCCTCACTAGCTCTTTGATACTGATCCAATTACAAAACCTTTCTAAGTCTTTGTTTCCTCATATGTGACATGGAGATGATTTTATATCTAACGTTTTATAGGGTTGTCGTGAGGCTTAAATGAGATAACGTATGTAGGTTGCTTATTCCAGCTCTTGACACAGTATATATATTTGGTGTGTGCTGGCTATCGTTGTTATTATTACGTTGGAATATGGTTAGTGATGCGTTTCTTCAGTATCCTCCCCAGATTATGAATTCTTTGGGAAGGGGACCATTTCTTATTCAATTGATCATAATCTTCTACAACATGCTGTCCTGCACAAAGTTGGATAGTAGTTATTCAGTCAGTTTTTGCCAAATAAATTATTTAATAAACAACTCCATTGCCAGTTATCACTGTTTTATTCAACTTAGACCATTATTTTATTAAAGTAATTTTCTCAGCAACCATTGGCGACATCACAGAAATTATTTGGGTTTAATATACATATTTTATTCATGAATACCATTCTGACAGTTTAGGATTGCTATGAAACTGGAAAATAATTACATGGATTTGATTTTTTAAGTGCTTAAAAAGACTTAAATAAGAAAAAACAGTCCCAGGTGATTATAATTTCAACAAGAAAATGGACAGTGAGATTCAGTGTGCATGTCCTTACCCCAAACGTGTAGCATTGTGGGAGCAGAGGGTAGCTGAACATCATCAGTTCATGTCAATTTTTTCTACCATTTCTGGAATTCATCTCCTCGTCGTCACAACACCAAACCCCTAGTTCAAATGATTGTCCGCCTGGGCCTCTGTGCAAGTCTTTTCACTGCGTACATACGTGTGCCAGAGTGAATTTTTCAATATGAAAATCTTATCACCTCACCTTTATGTTTAAAATAATCTGTTAATATATTTCCATTAAAAAATAAAAACATTTTGGATTGTAAAATTAACCCAAGCTATTAAAAACATGTACAAAATTAAAAAGGATAAAAATTTATAACAAAAAGGTCCATTGCTAAAGCTGTAGTTATGCATTTTTAGATGTCTTTCTATGTGTACACTAACATATGCACATATTTGCAAATCAGGTGATTAGTTAACATACTCCTTGGGAAAGTCAACCTAGTTTTTAAACTTAATAATTTAGTATGGATATTTTCTATGTCAATAACTGATGGGATTGATATTACAGTGTTTGGTGGCCGTGTACATCGTTCTGTCAGATCATAGGGTCATCTGCATTTCTTGTCACTTTGAACAGTACTTTGAGTAGCGTGTGTGAATGTGCAGACTGATGAATGAGCACTGTGTCGAGGACTTGTTGGTAATGTGTAGGTAATTTTATTATGTTTTACGGAAGATAGGATTAATATTGCTAAAACTAGAAAACTAATGGGATTCATCCCAAGGATACATGGATGGTTCAATACCTGCAGAACAGTCAGTGTCATACTCCTCATTAATAAATTGAAGAATAAAAATCATATGATCATCAATAGATGACGAAAAAGATTTTGACAAAACTCAACATCTATTTATGATAAAAACTCTCAACAAAGTGGATATAGAGGGATCCTGCCTCAACATAATAAGGGCCATATATGAAAATGGCCACATATGAAAAGCACACATCTAACATCACCCACAACAGTGAAAAGTTGAAAGCATTTTGTCTAAAATAAGGATCAAGACAAGGATGCCCACCACCTCCCTCTCACCACAGACTGTTCTTCCTGGGAAGCTGTTTTATTCCCAAGCTAAAATCCACACTCTAGCCTCTTATAACAGGCTCCTCTTTGATAGAGCATTTCAGAGTTGACACTTTACATTGATTTATTATTTTATTAGTACCTATCTCCTCCACAAGACTCTGTGACAGCAGAAACCCAGTTTATTTTGCTCGTAATTTTGTCTCTAGAAGCTGGTACAGTGCTTGGTACGTAATAAGTTCTCAATAGATGTTTGCGGAGCAAATAAATGAAGGTAACAGTTGTCATCCTTCAATCCTCAAATTACACCAACTACTCCAATTTTGTTTAAATCTGGTCAGTAAACCGGAACAGTCTACAATAAAAGAGGAAGTCTAGACAAGTAAGTTGGCCTGTATTATGCAAGTCATTCTTAGAATTAATATAAAACACATTATCTGTTCTGCTTGGGAGAAGAGGGAGTAATGAGTTCTTGGTATTATTCACTGAGTTATTAGGTATGTTACAGTTACTATTATGGGAAATTTAAATGCCTGTAATATGCTGAGCATTAGACATAGCATATAGAAGACAATTTGATGGTACATTAAGCACTCAGTTTTCTCTCCGCATCTTCTCTTATCAAAGCCCTTATGAACTCTTACCAGCGCTAAAATAAAGGGGTTGCTTATTTGGACTACTTCAAAACTGAAAAATTCATGAATTTAATCTTTGTGCCACAGAATCAAAAGATACTAGAACTAGGAAGAACTTTACAGATAATCTAATACTCCTTCTTTAATTTACAAATGAGAAGGTTGAAGCTTAGACTGATAAATGATTAACTGAAGTCACGGAGCTGGGAACTTAAGCCCAAATTTCTAAAACCCATAAGAGACCTTATTCAATTATAACATGTTGCTACCATGGCATCTCTCAATGAATTCGACGTGTACTTATAAGAAGCTTATTTTCATTATGTTACAAGTAATGCTGCTGCTTCTGGTTTGCACCATGCTTCAGTGATGGATAGCAGATGTATCTTCCCACTGCAAGCAGCTATGAAACCACTGCGTTTAGGAATCGGTTGAGATAGAGCATGACGCTGTGGTCCCGGGGGAAGGGACTCTCATGAGATGAGCTTCACATGCGCCCTGGTTTTCTTGCTGGGGGTACATTCCAACTGTGCCGTAGGGTAATGGAGCCCAGGTCCAGAATAAAGTTCAGGGCCTCTCAGGCTGCTGGAATGTAAGGAACAGGGTGTGAGAGAAGAAGGCGCACAGCGGAGGAGCCCTGTACAGGAGTCCCCTGGAGTGTCTGCCCAAATACTGAGTTCTACAGACACAGGATGAAACTCCTTGAAGGCCGGCAAAGAGCAGCTGCTAGGGGCTGTCGGGGTCACACAGTGTTGAGAGATGCTGGTGATCTGAGAAGCCATCGTGGGTACCGCAGGCGTCCGACTGAGACCCCAGCAAGGTCAGAGCACGGGGTGCGCTAGCCCTAGAGTATGGGGCTCAATCCTGCCTAACAAAGCCGAAACAGAAGCCCAAACAGAATAAAGCTAATTGGCCAGTAAATGAATAAGATGAAGCTCAGTATTCTTCTAAGAAAGTTAACATAAATCAGACTCCGCAACATGACATCTACAATTTTCAGAAATCCATGAAAATGAAAACCCGAGGGATGCTGGACTTGTAAGATAAGGGCTCGAATACGGCAGTGATAATGACGTTCAAGGACTTAAGGGGAAAGGGCACAAAAAGGATGACAAGATGGGGGACTCCATACAGAAATTGATTCTTTAGAAAAAGAACCAAATGAACATTCTGCATCTGCCAGACACAGTATCTGAATTGGAAATTTTATCTGATAGGCTCAGCAGCAGGTTAAGAGAAGAAGGTTTAGCGGGTTTTAAGATAGGGTGATGGGAACGGAAATGCAGAGAGAAAAATGACTGAAAAGGATAACAGAGCCTCTGGGCATGTGGTCTAATGCACATGTGACTGAACTGCCAGAAAAGGAAGAGAGGGAAGTTGGGCTAGAACTGCATATTTGAGGAAATAATGGCTGAAAATGTTCAGATTTCATGAAAAATATCAATGTACAGATTTAAAAAGCAGGACAAACACAAAGCAAACGGCATCATTTTGGATTGATGCGAACCAAAGAGAAAGAGAAGATCTTAAAAGCAGTCAGAGGAAAGGAAGAACAATGATAAAAAAAAAGTGCTGAACGTTCATCAGAAATGAAGCAAGCCAGAAGAAAGCAGAAAGATACCTTTAAGAAGCTGAAAGAGAAAAGGAATTATGAACCTAGAATTCACTATCTGGTGAAAATAACGTTCAAAAGTAAAGGCAAAAATAAGAACATTTCAGATAAACAAAAGCTGAGATCATTTGTCCTTGGGAGCCTCCACTACGAGAAATCTAAAAAGACGTTTGCGGGTGAGGAAGATGCCCGGCGGCTGGAGGACCAGTTTCAGGCTCCCGGCTCCCAGTTCTGCGTGATATTACATTATTATTCTGGGTGTGTGGGCTCTTTCTACCCCACTGGTTTTGCAACGTTAGTGCCCTGGTCCCTGCTGTGTAGAGGCAACGATGAGATATTTATGAGGTGAGTTATCCTCGCTAGACCCAGCAGTGAGGGACCTAATTTGTATTTGACCAGTGAATGTTTGAAATACGCAACTCAGTTAAGTGCAAGTGCTATTACGTGGGGAAACTTCTGGAGCAGAGGTCCCAGAGGAAGATCCCTGTGAGCAGAGGCGTCCGGGCTTCTCCAGCCACATTTGTTGGTAGATGTTCCATCTGCTCGTAAAGCAGTCCTAACCCCGCTAGTCTAAACATGGGGTCTTTACATTCGAGGCTAACGCCCTTGCATTTCTACTCTCCCGTGTGGGTGTGGGGAGACGGAGGCCAGAGGTGCACCACCGGGACCTCAGAGCCCCGGGGTCCTCACGTGCTTGGCCCCGCTTACATGCCCCTTCATCACAAGGGCGCAGTAGTTCAACCCCAGAGGCATTTTGTGGGACGCATAAGCAGTGCCTCTTGGGGTGGCCCTGACACTCACGATTCATCATGAAACTTCCATCTGGGGGAGGATGCGCCTGGCTGCCTGAACACTATAAACTAAATGAGCCGTAAACTGCAGTGCGGTCCTACAGAAAAATGACGGTGGCAGCACTTCAGGTGGAAATAGAAAGTGCAGCTGCATGAAATGAAATATCAAGAAGACAAAGCAATCCCACTGGAGTCACATAGAGAAGACGTTAGACCCGGAGTCTGAGGACCTGAGCCTGACTCCTTGGCTGACTTGTGACAGGCTGCTTCCTTTTTCATCCTCACTTCCTTCATCTGCAAAGCAAGACGTTGGCCTAGACAACGTTTAAGCACTCCTTCAGCCTGTGCGGGAATGATTCAATGGAAGAGGTCATTTGACTTGTAAATTAATAATTAAAGCTCAGCTCTATTTGACAGCAGTCAAAACAGTCACGTTAGGCGATGGTGGGAGGCCTGGGATGTTAGGGAAGTTTCATCTGTTTACTCATAAGTTGGATTTAACACCTTAAAAGTGAGGGAATAAATTTCCAATTATGTTCATATCCAGGCAGTGTTTAGATTTTCTTTCTAACAAACATAAAGGATGTAGTCTTTTTCTCTACCCCTGAAAAAAATTCAGAAGGAGGGAAGGAGGGAGGAGGGTATTTTGCAAACCTTGAAACTCTGACTTCGGTTTTGGCATTGTGGGAATTTCTCCAGCCTGGGATGAGAATTGTTCAATGTGCGTAAGTCTCAGGTCACATTCCAGTACATGTGGCCGTGTCTCAGGAGCCTAACTGTACCCAGGCTCAGAGCTGCGCTGGGAGGAACCTGAGGTTCGTCCTCTCCTATGGGAAGCCCCACGATTAGCCGCTTGGGGCTGGGCAGGCTTCCCAGCTTTGCACAGCTGCTGTGCAGCTTCAGGGCAGTTGCTTGCGTGCTCTGGAGCTTCTCCGACCCTGCGGCCCTGGGTGCCCTTCGGCTTTTATGCGTGTGCAGCTATGGGGTCACCGTGGACTCACTGACTAACGGGTGGCACATACTGGTGGACAAGCTTTCCCCTTTCTTGACTCCAGGGAAGGCAACCCGACACGTTTCAAACAGTCCCGCGTGACGGAGCAGCCCATGGCAGCAGCCAACTCCTTTGTGTGTCCCAGCGTTACCCCTTTCATATTTCAATCCCCTGTTCTTTATTCCTGCTCCCTGTGAATCACCTTCCTGAATAATTTCCATTTACAAAAGCCTTCCTCTTGGCATCTGCCTGTGTGGGAAATCAGCTAAGACAAACCTCAGTGTTATTAAAGATCTAAAATGTCAGTGAGCCAGGCACATTTGTCCAAGTATTCTCGCCGTCCGTCTAGAATTTTTGTTTTTACTTTGGCCTGGATAATGACAAGAAGTGAAACCCGTAGTCACCTGAGACAGTGGCATTCTGTGGTGGTCCTGGGGTTGGGGCAGGCCTTGGTGATGCAGGGAGGTGGGTCACCTCAAATGGAAGGTAGAAACAGCTCGTGAGACGCAGAGACAGGATTGAGGCAGGGCGTGGAGTTAACCCACATTTACTTTTGCTGTTTTCTCCACTGGGGCGAACAGTATGATTGGTCACTGGAAGATCTGAAAAGGTTCCAGGAACAGTATTTTCAAATTGCAGAAAAGAACGCCCTTCCCCCTTCAGTTCTCCTGTATCATCTTTATTCCCATGTTCATGTACTTGCTAATTTAGTAGTTTCTTTTGTTATCTGAATGGATAAAATATCTCCCATTCACATTCCTTTGCTTGATTTTCCATCTTTTAATGCAGTTAAGTGACGGTCACTGTCTTAGTCATAAACTAACTGGAGTGGAATGGAGACCTTTCTGAGGTCTTGCTACGCCTTCTTTTCAGGCTGTGAAGCTTGAGTGTCCCTATAGGTAGGAAGCAAACAGACTCCACTGTGGAAAACAAAGGCTAAACTCAAATACTCAAAGGTTCATACTCAACCAAAATTAACAAATATTTCTATTTTGTCACAGTCTCCTAGATTTTTAAGTAAAAGATAAAATATTGTAATTAAATGAGTAAAAACATAATAGAATGATACAAATGTTATTAACTTATATAAATTTTGAGACTAAAAGACAAATTATAAATTATGTATTATATGGAGATATATATGTATATATGTGTGGAGATATATATATATATATGTAAGTCATAGTCTTTTAAAACAAGATAGATCAAAGCAAAAGATTCTGTTATTTTTCCCAAATAAATTTTCCCAAAATAAATGATAATTTTCTGCAATTGTCTCAGCTATATCTTATCTGTTATGGAACACTGGAATCCCTTTTCAGTGAATTCAGTAATTTAAAGAAAATCTTCATTTTGGTGGAGATTTTGTGGTCCTAGATAAAAGCTATTCAGTTATCTCAGCGAAAAATTTATATAAATACTATACATATTTGTGCGTGTGTGTGTGTACGTTGTGTAATAGGAACTACGGGTCAGATCCAGCCTGCTGTCTGTTTTTGTACAAGCCACAAAATAAGAATGGATTTTACAGAAGCACCTTTGCAATCAATATGAATTAACTTTGAACTCCAATTAAATTAGCTATCTCCCCACCCCCAAAACATTCTTTTCATTGGTAGACAAAAAAACTGCTCTATTTATATATATTTGTGGAAATTTGTTTTCTCTCTTGTTACAAAATAAACTCTACATACAGCCTTAATTTTTTTTTTTTTTTTTTTTTTTTTACGGTACGTGGGCCTCTCACTGCTGTGGCCTCTCCTGTTGCGGAGCACAGGCTCAGCGGCCATGGCTCACGGGCCTAGCCGCTCCGCAGCATGTGGGATCTTCCCGGACCGGGGCACAAACCCGTGTCCCCTGCATCGGCAGGCGGACTCTCAACCACTGCGCCACCAGGGAAGCCCTACAGCCTTAATTTTGTCTTTTGGCTTTCAAAGTCTAAAACATTTACTTCCAGCCCTTTATTGAAACAGTTTGCCAATCCCTAGTGTAATACATCTTTTAAGATGAAGCATTTTCTGTATATTTGTGAAAAAAAATCACTGTACTGTTTGCAGTATTTGTAGTTAATATCTTTTGCACAATCAAAATACATTGAGTAGAAACCTTATTTCCTCACCTTTGGATGTTATCTCCACCAAGATCTGGCCCGTGTAGCACCAACCTCACTTATAATTCCAGGGAAATAAGTGCTTTGCTTCCATACAAATAAAACTTTCAAAGAAGCCACTGAATTCTATGCTGGATTTACTGAAATGAGTGTGTATATTTTTGTCCGTTTATAGCTGCAACCTACTGTTTTTGAGGATCCCAATGGGTCATGTGTACCAAGAATTGGCAATATTAACTAATACTTGAAAGAATAAATAGTAATTTCATCTACGAAGGTGAAAATAGTTTCACCAGTGACTTGCATCTTGTGAAATTCGGTGGTGGTTTTGGGGATCCCTTAACACCGATCTCTCATCTTGCCTGAAAGCCACTTGTTCCTTGGATTCCGTGATGACCTGTCCTCCTGTGTTTCTCCGACTTCTCTGGCATTCCATTCTCTCAGCCTTCTTTCTTGGGTTACCTGCTTTTACTAAATTTCCAAATGCTGGAGGCTCAGTCATTAGACCCCTTTCTCACTACACATTCTCCTTAGTTTATTTCAGTAACTTCCAGAGACTTCAACTTCTATCTGATAACTGCCAGATAAATGTCTCCTCTCTAGGTTTTCCCCTCTCACATCCAGACACTTAGAAGCTTTTCCGAAGCTCCAGCTGCTTAGTAGATGCCGCTCTCAGGAAGACACACACTCCGAACCTAACTCCTGACTTCACGTTCCAAACCCACGTCCTCTTTCTGATTCTGACTCAGTGGGACGCGCCATTGGTCACAGACTTGGGGACCACCCCGCACAGAGAGTCAAGGCCCAGGCCTACAGCCTCCTTCTGTCAACTGCTCTCAGCTTCACTTTATTTTCAGCCGAGTCTACACCACGACTGTATTATCCTCCTAGCTTACATCCCAGGCTCACATCTTAAGCTTATTTAATCCTTTCCTCCACAAGCGGCTACGCGATTTAAAAAAATCACCTAAAACAAATCTGACCACGCCGTTTCCATTACTCTGAAGTATGGGGAACTAGCGGGCCTGGTGTGCCCAAGAGGAAGGGGATTCCTACAGGTGAGTCTTTCAGTTTTAAAATCGAGACAGTCTTGGGGGAATTGTCCCCGTTTGCTTGGGACAGAGGTGTTTTCTGGGATGCAGAACTCTCAGTGCTGAAACCAGGAAAATCTAAGGCAAACTGGGGTGAGTTGGTCGCTCGAGTTTTAGGACAAATTTGCCGAAGTCCCTGAATGCCCTGCTCTGCTCCTCTTTCCTTCGTTCTCCAAGCTCCAGCCACATGGCGTCCTTTCTGCTCCACTTGCTGCCCCAGGGCCTTTGTACGTGCTCCTTCTGCTGCTCTGCGTTCTCTTTGAAACTGCCTCTTCCCACCCATCAGATTTTAGCTAAATATCATTTCCTCAGAGAAATTCCCCAACTCCCCAGACCAGGGCAGGTCTCCCTGTATATTCTTTCTTATTATTCTGCCCTCCTTTTAGCACTTACAGGAATAGTAATTATGTTATTTAATGTCTGTCTCTTCCTGGGATGTGAGCCCAGGAGGGCAGCACCCCCTGAGGGTTCTCAAGGGCCTTCCAGTGCATAGGACGGTGCCTGCCACAGAGCGAGTGTGAGTGAACAGTTGTTCTTTTATCATCCTCTTTATAATATCGATTTCCGCAGCAAAATATTCAGGTGGCCCTATTTTCTGTAACTCATGTATTTAATGGAATCACGTTGCAAGTGCCTTCCCTTTGTTTGCAGTAAGATCATCTTTCAACAGGTGGAACTGGCTGGATGATGCAGTCCGATCTCCCGAGGGTTACGTTCAAGGGAAATTGGGGGCACAAATTGTCTGCACCCTCAGACCCGGTGCCCCTCAGGCAGCCTCCCCCTTTGCCCTGACGCCATGGAGATGGGAGGGGGAGCAGAGGCACCTGCAAACCAGGAAGCGGGGACTCCATGGGTGATTCCAGGAGACGGCTCCCTCCTCCTCTAGGTGTCCCTTTCCACCCCTCCTGCTGCTGGCGGTGGCCTCTCAAATACTCCTTTGTTGTCCAGGACAACTCAGTATCCTCCAAAGCAAAACCCCAACTACAAAGCAAAACCAACTACAAAGCAACTACAAAGCAAAACCCCACCGTGGGCCAAGGAGTCAGGCTCCGTCCCCCAACCACAGCCTCGGAAGGGTTCTTGTCATTTCCGTCCCGCATCTCTGGAAACTCACCTTTTCCACGGACAATACATAAGCCCACAAGGAGTCTTAAGGCAATAACTACATAATTAGGGAAGACAACAAGCATCTACTAAGGAAAGATGGTAGAGAATTTGGGTTGTTATTTTCATCATTTAAAAAAGTCATTTATACCATTTTTTTTAGATTGCACATATAAGCAATAGCATATGATATTTTTCTTTCTGCCTGACTTACTTCACTTAGTATGATAAGCTCTAGGTCCATGCATGTTGCTGTAAATGGCATTATTTCATTCTTTTTTGTGGCTGTGTAGTATTCCATCGTATATGTGTACCACATCTTCTTTATCCATCCCTCTGTCCCTGGACATACAGGTTGCTTCCATGTCCTGGCTATTGTGAATAGTGCTTCTGTGAACATTGGGGTGCATGTATCTTTTTGAATTATGGTTTTCTCCAGATTTTATTTACAAAACAGAAATAGAGTCACAGATGCAGAAAACAAACTTATGGTTACCAAGGGGGGGAGTGATAAATTAGGAGATTGGAATTAACATATACACAGTACTATATATATAAAATAGATAACTAATAAGGACCTACTGTATAGCACAGGGAATTCCACTCAATATTCTGTAATAACCTACATGGGAAGAGAATCTAAAAAAGAGTGGATATATGTGTAAGCATAACTGATTCACTTTGCTGTACACCTGAAGCTAACACAAAATTGTAAATCAACTATACTCCAATAAAAAATTTTTTTTTAATGCCAATGGAAAAAAAAATTCAAGGGAAATTGTGCTGGAGTTTTGGCACTAAGATGTCAGTAGCAATTTCTCCGCTGAATGAGAGACACGGTGATTTACCACCTGTCGCTGGGCGGAACCTCACCTCCCTGCACAGGGGGGCGCCGCGGAGGGTCGGTGTCAGCGGGTCAGTCTCGCTTTCTGTCCTCCTCTCTGTTGGCAGTTGTGCTTCAGGGGCTTCAGCTGGAGAGGAGGGGCTGCGTGGAGGGTGGGTGGGGGTTCCCAAGGCCCGGCTGAGCTAATGGGGCAAAGAGGGAGAGGAGCTGCTGAAGACGTAAGGAAACTGCACATGGACAGGGTGCAGCTCCGCAGAGCATCTCCAAGGAGCGCGGTGCGCGGTGGACGGGAGTCCACGGCGGAGCAGAGCCTGCTCTTTCCGGCGCTGTGACTGACAGAAAACAGCCCATATTGGGAGAATCCTAGGACCTGGTGGCGTGGGAGCTGCAAGGGAGCTGAGAATCATCTGCTCCCCTTCCTCCCCGCCCCCATGATGGAGCTCAGGCCTCCAGGGGTTTATGCGACTCGCTGACCATCTCTGTGTTATTTGCAGATAATGAAAACCCCTGGTTTCTACTTGATTGGGACCCAATCTTGAATGCACTCATTCAGGAATGTCCCCTAATGTATGTGAATTTGTAGTCTGGAAAAGCAACATGGTTGATGGTGTCCATTTTTAAACACAAAAATAGGGCTAAGTGAATTTTAAAATGGAAGGTTGATTAAAAATACACTTAGTGGAAATACTTGTGTTTATCCTTCTGCCGTTAATGGCTTGGAACCGCAAAGTGGTTTCTAATCATTTCTCTCTTTAATCAACAGCGG
The DNA here is from genome assembly GCF_937001465.1 of Orcinus orca. NCBI lineage: Eukaryota > Metazoa > Chordata > Mammalia > Artiodactyla > Delphinidae > Orcinus > Orcinus orca. Next base: position 1,139,883 of record NC_064571.1, read on the forward strand.
GTTTTCATCAGTGCAGCGAGAGGGGCGATCTCCCTCCTGAGTGCGCAGCAGTGATGCTCTTGGGTCTCCTAGCTGCACAGCCAGCCTGGGTCTCTGGGCCTCGTACTCTGAGAGCATCCTCTACACCCCTGTTGACATCCCATGCCTGTGATCAGAAGTCAGCTTTGTAAAGTCAAATGTGAAGTCTGGGGCATCCCTTTAAAACTGTGAGGGAGCAGGTTGATCCCAGGACATCCCACATCACAGGCCTCCGATCTTTCCCACTCTGTTGAAATCGGTCCACGCCCGGGCAGCTGTGCGGGAGCACGCGAGGAGCGGGGCGCTGGGTGTGCCCCATTCAGGGTGGGAGGGTGGTTTATGCGAAGCGAATGTTCTCACAGAGCAGGACCATTTCTTCCTTCAAGGATCTCAATGGCCTGTAACATTCTGCTGGCCGTGGACTACTGGACCCCAGGCTACACCTCAGCGTGCTTCAGGGTTTACATGGATTCCCTCATTCCGTCTTGGTAACGACGCTGCTGTGTCCTCACATGTGTAAATGCGGAGGGTTTAAGTGTCTGAGCCAAGGCGGGCTTCATACAGGGATGGTGATCTGCGTTACCATCATGAACCAGTCAAAAAGGGAAGCAGTTGGGGTCTTACTTTGTATTTACGGGGTAGGAGCTAGCAGGTAAAATTCTTTGGTTATTGGCAGAAGCTGAGGAAGACCGTCTGTGCTGGTTCATACTTTCTTTTTTCTCAGAGACAGGAGTGTCTCTGGGGACGGCGTCTTCACCAGTGACTCTGTACCGGCATCTGTCCCAGCTCGGCTGGGGAGCCTGGGGTCAGGGTTCTAGGTTCTTCAGTGTAATGTCAGGAAACTAAGACTGATTTTCCAAACAAGCAGCTGGCCTTCATATCTCTAAAGATGTCTTCAGCTTCCGTCTTGTGACCCCTTGATACTCTTTCCTTTGGCTCCGGGCCTCAGACACCTGGCTCACCTGCTGGGCGCCAGGAGGAAGAACCAGGTCTTTCGGCTTCAGGGACTGCGCTGTTTCACAGTCCTACAGTCCGTGTGCTGGAATCTAATAATAGTAATTGAGGTTGAAGAATGATGATGATCATTGAGATTGAATCTAGGTTTGAAGCAGGCTGTGCCACACACCAGCTGTGTAAATAGAGGCAAGTAACTCACCTTCTCTGTTTCCATTTCTCACACTTAAAATTCTAAACAAGGTCATTGAGAGAATTAAATGAGAAATGTGAAAACTGGTGTGTACACATAGAAGAATGATAAATGTTAGCCATGGTAGCTATTAATGCAGTTGCTGATATCGCTACTCCTGGTTTATATTCAGCAGAAGAGGGAGCCCATGGCTGAAATTCCCGAAACCTCGCTGGACAGTAAACAGAAAGCTGATGGAAAGTGCCGAGTTCATCCTCCCTAAGAGAGGTGGACAGAAATCAATTCATCATCAGCTTTCTCCCTCAGCCCTGAGCAGTGTCACCAGCAAATGAAGTCAGTCAGAGGTGGAGGGAATGTGGGCTGGGCCGGTGGCTGTTTGTCTGGGCCACCCTCTGCTGGGAGCCTGGAGGAGTCGGCCACTGGGGAAGGAGAGCGGCTCCTGGGCAGGTGACCTGAGCGTCCTAATGTGAAGATGAGGACAGGAGGAGATCATAGGGCTTATTTGGAGAGAGGGAGGGAGGGAGGGGGCGGGAGAGAGCGAGAGAGCGAGAGTGAGAGCCCGAGCCCGAGCCCGAGCCCTACGCGGCATCCGGCACAGCCTGACCCTCCAGGTCAAGTCCGCACACTTTTGCATCCCGCCCTGTGTGGAGGCTGACCTCAGTGCATTACGTCAACCTGGCTTCCGTGCTCAACGCGAACGGGAGCACACGTACGGGGCACTCGCTGGGAAAACCCAGGGGTGGGGTCAGTAGGACGGCTGTGGGTCCCTTGTTCCGCTTTCATCCTAGAGCTGTGCGCAGAGGTCTAGTGGGCTCGGCTGCGGTTACGGAGGCCGCAGCGGTGGCTTCCGAGCTGCGTGATTAGGGAAGCGCGGATCCCTCCAGCTGCGATTAGGGCTGAGCGAGGTGTGTGGGGAGGGCCAGCTTTATTCAGGGTCCGTGGCCTTAAGAACAGGGCTGTAGCTGGTTTCCATGGAGCTCTGGAGGAGGTCGGCTCTTCTTCTTGAAGATCAGCCTGCAGGGATCAATCTACCTCTTCCTTGTCAACTTCTGGTTGCATTTGGACACCGAAGGGCACCAGCAAGAGACTGGAGAGGGGACAGGTAGAGGGGAGGGCGTGCCCCTTCCACCGCCACCCCCATCCTGACTGCGGCCAGGCCACGCCCCTTCCCTGCAGCCCCATCCTACAGCATCCTGCAGCAGAGCCTGTTCCCGGGCAGCCCCTCTCCCTCACCCCTGTGAGGGGGCTTCACCTCCCTCTCCTTAGGCCTGACCGAGCCCACACTTCTGTGAGCTGTCCTGACATTGACCTTTCTTCCATCAGCCCCTGGAGGGGACCATCTGTTTCCTGCTGCAACCCTGCCTGGTGCAACATGGAAAGATATGTAATTTGTTTAAGATCTGAATGTGGCTCATTTTAGTCATTTAGATCTATATGGGCATCTCTAAAACATCACATTTTCTCAAATGTTCAAACTTATGATCTAAAGAGGAGAATATAAGAAAGAATTTGAATGGCTGTTAGAAAGATGATTAAAAATACTCTCCTTTTTTCCCTTCTGTTTTAATATCCTAAGAGTGATTTTTAAAAAAACCTAAGTGTTGGGCTTCCCTGGTGGTACAGTGGTTGAGAGTCCGCCTGCCGATGCAGGGGACACGGGTTCGTGCCCCGGTCCGGGAAGATCCCACATGCCGCGGAGCGGCTGGGCCCGTGAGCCATGGCCGCTGAGCCTGCGCGGCTGGAGCCTGTGCTCCGCAACGGGAGAGGCCACAACAGTGAGGGGCCCGCGTACCGCAACAAAAACCAAAACAAAACCTGAGTGTTATTGGATTCCATAGCTTTGCTGGGTAATCAAGACAAATGTGGAAAGAGGAAAGTTCCACTATTAGAGAAAAATCTCTCAAAGGTTTCATTCCAAAAATGACTCATATTAGACTTGTCACAATTCTTGGTTTTGTACAACGCTCTAAGCAAATACAAATAAAAATAGCCAAGGAAGAAGCTTATGGATAAGCTCTGGTCTTAGGGTTTTTCCACGGGAAATTGATTTATTCTTCACAAGTCTATAAATTCAATTACCTCCTTGACTTCCTGTATTGATACAAATGCCGTGGATCCAGCGAAGGCTTAGGCAGACATGTCTGGTAAACACTGCCCATTTTTCTTTCGCAATTAGATGAGCTGAAATTGCATTACAGACTACTCTGCTCCGAGAGCCCATGCGTATATCGAAAGCCACTGTCTGGAAGAATGTGAGCCTGTGCAGGCAGCTGCCCTTCTGACCTGCTGCGTGATGCCCTGGCATCTGCCAGCGAAGCCCCTTTTGTCCCCGTAGGCACTGTCAGCTGAGATCTGAAGAGACTGCCCTGGGTGTCTGTTTTCTATGGATTAAGAAGTGGTTTAGGGCTTCCCTGGTGGCTCAGTGGTTGAGAGTCCGCCTGCCGATGCAGGGGACACGGGTTCGTGCCCTGGTCCGGGAAGATCCCACATGCCGCGGAGCGGCTGGGCCCGTGAGCCATGGCCGCTGAGCCTGCGCGTCCGGAGCCTGTGCTCCACAACGAGAGAGGCCACAACAGTGAGAGGCCCGCGTACCGCAAAAAAAAAAAAAAAAAAAAAAGAAGTGGTTTAGGGACTTCTTTGGTGGTCCAGTGGTTGAGACTTCGCTGTCCAATGCAGGGAGTGTGGGTTCGATCCCTGGTCAGGGACCTGGGATCCCACATGCCTTGTGGCCAAAAAACTGAAACATAAAACAGAGGCAGTATTGTACCAAATTCAATAAAGACTTGAAAAAAATGGTCCACATCAAAAAAATCTTAAAAAAGAAAAAAAAAAGAAGTGGTTTATTTTTTATGCCCACTCACACTTTAAGAGTTTGGAGTGTGAATCTGAATAATGAAGCTTCCACTTGGTTCAGCAGGCTTGGGGTAGCTGGGTTTGCAAGCTGCTTCTGGAGAAATCATTCGTCCACTGTCAGTACTTGCGAACTTGTGTCTCCCCTTCACGTGACTGCAAAGGAAAGTAGAAAAGACAAGGTCGGGATGTATAATCCACTCCTAAACACTGAGAACATGCCGAACATTGTACCCTGAGCTCTGCTGAGAAATAAGCGGTTCAGAAAGAAGCGAGGGCCACGTCTCCATCTGGAGGGGTTGGTATCCCGCGGGAGAGCGAAAGCTGAGAAAGATAATAAAATGCCACTAATCAAAATTTTGCCTTTCCCAGCAGACATATGAAATAATTCTTGGTGAATTTATTATTTGAAATTTCATTACTTTTCCTCTGGTCAATTGGAGAATTTCTAGAATTCCTGGTATTGCTGGTGAGCCCCCAGGCAGCTCCCCCTCAGTCTTCCTGTGACGTGACCATCATCTGACTCTTACCTGGTGACAAGAGCGTGGCCTCCATGGGGTTGCCAACAGGATCTCATTGCAGCTCCTGAGGGGCCCCGTCCAAGGGAGTCTTTGAGAGGAGACAGGAGATCACAGCCCCTAAGAGCGCAGGTTCTAGAGCCAGGCTGTAACCGAGCAGAACCCTCTGGGGCCTTCCCCATATCGTCTGCGTTAGCTCCTCTCTGTAGTTCCTGGATAACAGTAGTTGGTGCACACTCCTGAGTTGTCTTACAGATGTGAACTGCCCCCCCCCTCAAATGGAAGAACTACTTGATGACCATGAGCACACAGCCCCCGGCCTCCTGGAGCCTCAGGACTGATACTGCGATCCCCTGTGACATCACCCTGCTGCCTCACCATCAGCCAATCAGAGAATCGTGCACGAGCTGATCACGTACCCTGCGACACCCCCCCCATCCCCAACTCCTGGCCTTTAAAAAGGCTTTGCTGAAACCCTTCGGGGAGTTCGGGGCTTTTAGGACAAGAGCCACCCGTCTCCTTGTGTGGCCCTTCAATAAACCCTTCTCTGCTCCACACTCTGACGTTTCAGTGCGTTTGGCCTCTCTGTGCGCCCGGAGCTCGGACTTGCGCGAACAAGGCATCCTGGGTGTGGGGCAACGTCCATCACGTGGTAATCACGTGGGCCTTGGCAAGTTACTTGCCTTTTCTCAGATTCAGTTTCTTCACGTGGAAGATGTGAGTAGTAGCAGGTCTGATGCCTTAGCACGTGGGGCGCTTCATGCGGCACCAGCAAGTGGTCGCGGCTTCTCAGCTGTGACTTTCTCCTAACACTTCTGAGGCTGAAGGACCCTGAAGCCCGGCCCAGGTCTAATCAGGCCCCTGGTAAACCTGCGAGGGGCCGGAACATCAGATGCTGCCGCTGAGTTCGCTTTATTTGCAAGGAGACGTCTCAACAAAGTGTCAGGAACACTTAAGAATATATTTGTCCCTATATAATCAGGAAGAAAAAACACAGTGCAATGAAACTGTGGTATTTTCCCCCAAATTGTCTGTCAATGGAAAAAACAAGAGAGACAGTAGTCTGGAGTGGGAAACTGGAAAGGAACATTCATGGGACCTGACATAAGGGGGCTCAGGCAGGAGCAGTGTGAGGGCTCTTGTCCTGCCCCGTAACAAGACTTTAGCACTGGAAGGTCCACATCCCAGGAAACCCTCCAGCAGCAGGCCAGCTGGGACTGTTGTGCACCCCGTGAGTCACAGCACTGCGGCCTCAGTCTCCTTTCTGGGAGCTCCTGTGGCTAGACTAGCCTTTGTTAGTGGAGAGAGCAGGTGATGTGCAGCTTCCCAGGTGGGCATGGGCAAGCCCCCCAGCCTGGCTCTCGTACTGGTGTCTGCTTTAAGCTGCATCTCACAAGCCTGCTCTCTGTTCTGACAAAAACAAGAATTTATTCTGTTTTCATTTCTGATTCATGCATCATTTTATGTATACTATTATACAGTCAAAACAAACCGTTATAAAATAGATGCTGGATCAGGGCCCCAAAATTTAACAGTTCGTCTTTTTGTGGAGATCTAAATATAGAACAATTACTGGTGGGATTTTACTAGAACTCTGAGATCTGGTGTAATCTAAACAAACTGACCAATGAATAAAGCCAGACTGCAAGTAATTCCAATTAATATTATGCAGTCAAATCCCAGAGTTACCCTCTAGCCGACTTCACAAAGCATATTGCTGTGAAGAAAGACCACACGCATGGTATCCTGAGGTACCTCAGCCCTTCAGTGTGCTAGGGAAGCTTTCCATCCCTAAGCTGCACGATTCCAGAAAGGTCTCCAACCTGACCCTAAAGCTTCAGGCACTGCCCCGGGGGCCTCTTCTGCAGACTGATGTTAATGAAGCTGCTGCTGGCCTCTGTAGGAAGCCCCAGGGAAATCAGCGTACACAGGAAGCTTCATCTGTTTAGATCATAATTTTACCTACTTAATGGGCTCCAGCAATCCCTGTGCTTTCATAAACAAACTGAACTACGCTCTTAATCCAATTTGCCTCGAAAAATGTTAGATCACACAAGAAATTAGAACAAAACAATAAAAATTCCCAAAGATGTTATGCTGCTCCCCGTTGGGAGACAGACCAGTCCTGCAAACTGGACGTCCTTTCCTTCGGGATTGCTGGGCTGCGGAGGGGACGGCTGGGCAGTAGATGGTCCTCAGCCTCAGACCAGCCTCGCTGCCGATGAAGAGGCTTTGCCAAGTTTCTGGAGAAACTGCTTAGGCAGCTCTGGAATTACATTTCCCCACTGTAATCACATGCTCTAAATTCCGAGCCACCTTAATTGGGAGCAAATGCCATCGGTGTGTCTGAGAGCGCTGTGGGAACGCAGCATCTGGAGACAGCTTCTGGATGAAGCAGCTGAATCTACACCCCCCCCACCCCCCATCCCCCCGAGCCTGGCCCAGCCACCTCCTGGAACATCCCTTCTCTTCAGTTTCAGGGCCGTCAGAGGTGGAGAAGTGGCCGAGAGGGGGACTCAGTCTCCCTGGGACCGAACACAAGCCTCCCCCGCTTATCTGCCTTTATAGGATGTTTCACGGTGGGACCCACCCTGGCTCATCTAGAAACCTGATGTCCCCTCCTGGTGCCACTCGCCCACTTTGGACTAATCTCTGGTTGGACTGAGGCCTGACTTTTGGGTTTATTTATGGGGTTTTCCTCTTGGGATCACCCTGGTTCCCTCCCACCAGCTGGGGACCGCTGGCCCGACTTTGGCTTTTCCCGCGTGTGTGAGGTATGGGGGCAGTTTGGTGGCCTGTGTGAGGAGTGATGGGAACCCTTAGTGTGTTGCCATAGCTGCGGGTGCGCAGACTGTGTCTGGATGGGTCCCGCCTCCCCTCTCAGCTCCAATGACCGTTTATCGCAGGAGGCTGGTCTACCCTGTGTGGGCCTGAGAGTCTATTTAAATAGTGTCTCCGGCTTTGGAGAAGTCATTTCCCACTCGTTTGTTTAAATTCTATTTGGATTCCCAAATTTAGTGAGAAAACATGTAATTTTCATCATGAAGTCTGATGTAAGGGTTTTTTTTTTTGAAATTTACTTTTGTCAAATTGAGGAACTTTTCTTCTATTCCTAGTTTGCTGAGAAGTTTTATCATGAAAGGTATTGAATGTTGTCAGATACTTTTTCTGTATCTATGTGATCTGAGGTCATAAGAGGTTTTTTTCAGCTCTATTCTGTTTGAGGCAAGACATAGATGGGCCCCAAGCTAGGCATTTACAACTGGCCTCCCGTTTACATTTCATGGGGCAGGAAAAAGTGGGCTTCAGACACTTACAACTAGTCTCCTGTTTGCGTTAGGAGATAGATGGGCTCCAGGTTAGACAGTTAAAATCAGCCTCCTGTTTGCTCTCTGAAATGGAAGTAACAACAGAAACAGGGTAAGTAGCCAGGCTTTGTCTCTTGAGGACACTGTAAGATAACAGTCATGGCAGGGACAGAGAGGGGCTAAACCCTGTGAAAAGATCAAGAGATCATACGTTTCCCATCGTTGGGGCAAGGGAGACATTGCACATGCGCAGAAAGGCTCCTTGGGGGTCAAAAAGGAGGGGGCACCACCCCATAATAGGTGATGCTAAGGCCGTCCCATAGGCCTCTGGGCTGGAATCCATCTTGGAAAAAAGTTGCACACGCGTGTTGGGGAGGGTGTTAGGGCAGGGCAGGTGCGGAGAAAGAAACCAGATAATTGGCCAGAGATGAACAGAGCCCCGGAAGAACTGCCTGTATGAATGACGTCACCGCCCCTTTACTGCGCTCCTCCCTATTGGGGGGACGCCCACACCCTTGCTCTCCCGTGTGCATCTCTGCCCTGCTTCTGTCTTAACTAAACGGACTGCTTCTCTGTGTGCTCTCCCACTTGTTGTTGTGCTGTGTCTCTAATAATAAACTTTGTACCTGTTTTTAGAGTTTTGCCTCCGTGAGGAATGCATTTTTCACGGGGGGCAAGAGCCAGGGGGTGTGGTGGCTGGGATTCCTGGTTTTCATCCGGGCTCCCCGGGTTCAATTCCTGGGCAGGGAATCAAGATCTCGCTTCACGCCACTACTCACTGCTGCCTCTCCGAGATCATGTTGACATAGTACACTTGGCCGTGTGTACATTATCATGATTATTTTTTGATGAATTTGATTTCCCAATGTTTTGTTGAATATTCTTATGTCTGTATTTTTTTTTTTTTTTTTTTTGCGGTACGCTGGCCTCTCACTGTCGTGGCCTCTCCTGTTGCGGAGCACAGGCTCCGGACGCGGAGGCTCAGCGGCCATGGCTCACGGGCCCAGCCGCTCCGCGGCGTGTGGGATCTTCCCGGACCGGGGCACGAACCCACGTCCCCTTGCATCAGCAGGCGGACTCTCAACCACTGCGCCACCAGGCAAGCCCCCTTATGTCTGTATTTTTGTGAAGGATATTAACAATACATTTCTCTTTTTATAATGACCTTGTCTGGTTTTCATATCACGTTGGTAGTATTTTTCCCTGAAATGTTTGTTAAAATCTACCAGTGCAACACTCTTCGGCCTGACGTTCTTCACGGGAATGTTGTTTACTCATTAGATTTCTTTAACAGACAGTGCTGTTAAGGTTTTCTATTTCTTTTTCTGTCAATTTTGGTTAATTCTTTCAAAGAACTTATAAATCTTATCTAACTTTTAACATTTATTTGAATAAAGTTTTCATAATATTTGCTTGCTTTCCATTTAATATATAGAGAATTTTTGTGATGTCTCCTTTTTTATTCTGATGGTAATAATTTGCTTCTCTTTTTCTCGGTCAGTTTTTCTAGAGGTTTATTACCTTTATCGGTTTTTTGAAGAACTGAAGCAACCAACTTTAGATTTCATTTATTTTCTTTACTGTTTGTCTCTATTCTGTTTTCTTTATTTCCACTCATTGTTAGTATTCCCTGTCTTTTGCTTGTTTGGGGCTTAATTTCTCTTCTTTCCCTAATTTATTAAGGTAGAATCACATATTACTGACAAATTTTTGTTTATACCCATTTAAAGCCATCAATTTATATTTAAACACTATTTTTTGCTGCATCCCACAAATGTTAATATGTTGTATATCCATTATCATTCAGTTAAAAATAGTTTCTAATTTACTTATAAGTTTTTCTTTGAAAAAACTTATAAGTTTTTCTTTGAAAAAAACATGGATTACTTGAAAATCTGTGCACAATTTCTAAAGGGGACTTTTCTGATACCTCTTTTTATTTTAGTTCAGCCGTGGTCAGAGAACGGACTCTGTACTATTTTGATCTTTTGGGATTTACTGGTACCAGTTTAGTAACTATTGATACTTTTTAAAAGATTCCAGGTGATTCTTATTTACGGTAACAGTTGAGGACCACTGGGCTAGATGATCTTTGGAGGCCTTCCTAATCTAATAATCTATGGCTCTTTGCTTTCTTTTGTTAGAGAGAAGTTCTTAAATAATGGTTTTTCTGCTGACTTACGTGTTCCCTCTGCTCCACGGGAACTCGCCTTGGACACCTGTTTCCTGGGAGCTGGTGAGGCAGTGTATCGGCTGCCCCCAGGCCAGGCCCGGAGTCGTTTGTTCCAGGTTTATGGACAGGCTCCACTTATCTTGATTCATATCCTTTCTGTGTGATGTACTCCAACAAGAGCCAGAAACCAGCTCTGCTAACAGCTTTTCTGCAGAGACGCGACTTGTGCTATTAATAAAAGTAGAGCACTTAATGAGTTTGATTCATTTAGCAGCTTTGCAGGGTGACAGATCATCTGCAGAACATATTAATTGGGTGTATTGAGTAGTCTGGGATGAATACCGACGTTATTAAGGACCTTGTGTCAAAGTGACTTCCACTGCCAAGTCATAAAGCTAAGGCGTAGGAGGGAGAGGTTATGAATATAGACTGAACCCATCGCAGGCACTGCAGTGTGCGTTTCCTCCTTACTTTCATTATTTTGGAGTTAACTCTGCTGAAGCATCTATTTCAGCAGGAAAGCCATGAGCAGTCCTGGTGTGGCCCTTCTTTGACACTGCTAGTCAGAGCCAGAGAATGTGGGGAGGGAGATCTCACTGGAGTTTCTCATTCTAGCGAGATGACTCCTTAGGTCCTGTTCCATGGGAGGCTCTGTGATTCCTAAAATGACTTGCAAGTTATTTTCAAGGTGCTGATTTGCTTGTGCAAAATCTCAGTGGCCGAGCTCTTTGTCCTTTCCTTACTTTCCTGATTCACTGTCTAATGAACCCATTCTATCACAAGGCCTTAGGTGCCCGCAGGTACAGCCTGCAGAAGGTGGAAAGGTGACGGGCAGCAGAGGTGCTGGTTGAAAAAAACAGTTTTCTTTTTCTTTTATTCTTCCAGGCACAGTTCAACATTTTCTTATATTTCCTTTCCTTTGTTCTGGACATACACCCTGAACAATTGATATTATGATACACACTTTTACAGATAAGGAAACCAAGGCTCAAAGAAGTCAAACTGCCCACAGTCATGCTGCAAGGTTTATCTGATGCTGAGCCCTGTATTTCCCCTTATGACTTTTAAAATCATACATGTGACTCTTGGGAACTTTTGATTTCTTAGTGGCCCTGGGGGATGGCTCATCTGAAGATTCTCCCCAGCCTCCTTTTAGACTTTGTGTCACCCTGAATTTTCAAATTCTAGTTCTGGGACTGCTTCCAGAGAAAATATTGTCTAAAGTTCCATTCTCTCTAGGTACTACCTGGCCTGTTACACAATAATTTCACTTGAGTTAAGATTTTAGTGGCTGCCTTTCCCACACACAATGACCCACAATGGCAGAGAAATTGCTCAGTGAATTTACAGAGATTGAGAGGTAATTAAGTTGGATACAGAAAAAAATAGGAATACACATAAGTCATGAGAGGAAGACATATAATTTAATAGTTATATTCTTAGAGAGAGAAATACAATTTTTTGAAATTGAGTTTCTAATAATGCTGGTTTTCATTTTATTTGGAGCTAATTTTAAATGGTTTGTTCTAGAAGTTCTAGAAATATCTGTTGATTCAGGAATGGGAGAAATGAGTGGGATGGTATTTCAGATAAAGAATGGTGCCTCTATTTAGTCTTGACAAAATTAAACAAAACAAAAACACAGACAGGCAAAAACTTTTATAGGCTGAAAATGGCTTAATAGGTTATATTCCTTGATAACATTTTTAGGTTAACAGGGAGATTCAGTATCTCCAAACAAGGTAGTTAGCAATGTGAAAATCTCAGATGGCCAGGCATGACTTGCAAGGGAGATATATTTGGACAAACATAGGCTTGGGCACAAGATGCTTTGAAATGCCAGCATTAGAGGCAGGCTGAGGAGGAGAGCAAATCAAGTCTGAATAGGACAGGCCTTGAGGAGTTCACGCCAAATCTAGCTCTGCCACCAAAGCCCCGGGCACATGCCGACTCTATAGAGATGTTCCCACACACGGGCACCCCTTCAAGACACGGCTGGATAAATGTTTCACCTAATTTCATAGAGACAGAGAAAATTAAACAAAATGAGAACAGAGGAATATGTTTCAAATGAAAGAACAAGGAAAAAAACCTGAAAAAACAACTAATGAAATGGAGATAAATAAATCACCAGATAAAAAGTTTAAATTATTAGTAATAAAAATGCTAATTTAACTTGGGAAAAGAATAGATAAACTCAGAATTTTCACAAGGGACTAAAAAACAAAAACCCAGTCAGAGCTGAAAACTACAACTGAAATGAAAAACACACTAGAAGGAATTAACATGAGACTGGGTGATATAGAAGAATGCTTAAGCAATCTGGAAGATAGAATAATGGAAATCATGAATCAAAACAGCAAAAAGAAAGACAAATTCTAAAAAATGAGAATAAGGGATCTCTTAGACAACATCAAGTGTACCAATATTTGCATCATAGGAATCCTAGAAGGAGAAAAGAGAGAGTACAGGATTGAAAATACATTTGATGAAATTATAAATGGAAACTTCCTGAAGCTGAAGAAAGAAACAGATTTCCAGGCGCATGAAGCAAAGAGACTCCCAAACAAGGTGAGCCCAAGGAGACTCACACCAAGACATTTCATAATTAAAATGGCAAAAATTAAAGGTAAAGAGAGAACTTTAAAGACAGAAGAGAAAACAAGAGCTGCATACAAGGGAAGCCCCATAAGGTTGTCAGCGGATTTTCTGCAGAAACTCTGCAGGCCAAAGGGAGTGGCAGGATATATTTAAAGTGCTGAAAGGAAAAAACCTGCAACCTAGGATACGCTACCAGCAAGTTTATCATTCAGAATTGAAGGAGAGGTAAAGAACTCCTCAGACAAGCAAAAACTAAAAGAATTCATCAATATTACACCAACCCCACAAGAAGTGTTAAAGCGTCTTCTCTAAGTGGAAAAGAAAAGGCTATAGCAAGAAATAAGTATCTATAGGAAAGGAAAAATTCCCCTAGTAAAGGCAAATATATAGTGAAGGCTGAGGATCAACTTAAATAAGGTGGTACAAAGATTTAAAGATGAAAAATTGTAAAATCAAGTATAACTGCAGTAAGGGATATACATGAAGATGTATGATATGACATCAAAAACACATAGTGTAGGGGAAGCGAGTAAAAACATGTAGATCTTCTAGAATGTGTTTGACCTTAAAGGACTAGCTACTTGAAACATATAGATATAGTTACAGGTCAACATATATGAACCTCACGTTAACATAAATCAAAAACCTACAATAGAAACACAAAAATAAGAAAGAAAGGAACACAGACATACCACTAAAAACATCATCAGGAGCTTCCCTGGTGGCGCAGTGGTTGGGAGTCCGCCTGCCGATGCAGGGGACACAGGTTTGTGCCCCGGTCCGGGAAGATCCCACATGCCACGGAGCAGCTGGGCCCATGAGCCATGGCCGCTGAGCCTGCGCGTCTGGAGCCTGTGCTCCGCAACGGGAGAGGCCACGGCAGTGAGAGGCCTGTGTACCGCAAAAAGAAACAACACCAAAAAAACACAAAAACAAACAAAAAATCATCAAATCGCAGGGGAAGAAACTAAAAGAAGAAAAAGGAACAGGGAATAATGACAAAAACAACTGGAAAACACATAATACAATGGCAATAAGTACATACCTACCAATAATCACTTTAAATATCAATGGACTAAATGCTTCAATCAAAAGACATAAGGTGGTTGATTAGATTAAAAAACCAAACCAAAACAAGACCCATCTACATGATGCCTACAAGAGACTTACTTCAGAGCTAAAGACACACACAGACTGAAAATGAGGGGATGGAAAAAGATATCTTACGCAAACTGAAGTGAAAAAAAATTGGGGTAGCATTATTCAAAACAGACGAAGACTTTAAAACAAAGTCTATAACAAAAGACAAAGGGGACATGGTATAATGATAAAGGGATCAATATGAGAAGAGGATATAACAGTAATTAACATATATGTACCTAATATGGGAACACCTAAATATATAAAGCAGATATATAGGGAGAAATGAACAATAATACCATAATAGTAGGGGACTTTAACACCCCACTTCCATCAATGGATAGATCATCCAGACAGAAAATCAATAAAGAAACTGGCCTTAAATGGTGCATTAGATCAATTGGAATTAATAGATATCTACAGGACACTGCACCCCAAAACAGCAGAATACACATTCTTTTCAAGACCACATGGAGTGTTCTCCAGGATAGATCACATGCCAGGCCACAAAACAAGTCTCAACAAATTTAAGAGGCTAGAAATTATATCCAGCATTTTTTTTTTCTGACCACAATTGTATGAAACTAGAAATCAATTACAGGAAGAAAAGTGGGAAAATACAAACATGTGGAGACTAAACAGCATGCTTTTAAAAAAACAATGGGTCAATGAAGAAATCAAAGAGGAAATCAGAAAATACCTCGAGACAAATGGAAATGGAAATACAACTTCCCAAAACCTATGGAATGCAGCAAAAGCGGTTCTGAGATGAAAGTTTATAGTGATACAGGCCTTCCTCTAGAAACAAGGAAAATCTCAAATAAACAACCTTACATACCTTCTAAAGGAATTATAAACAGAAGAACAAACAAAGCCCAAAGTCAGCAGAAGGAAGGAAATAATAAAGATTACAGAGAAAATAAAGTAGAGACCAAAAAAAAAAAATTAGAAAAGGTCAATGAACCTGAGCTGTTTTTTTTTTAAAAGGTAAAATCGATAAGGCTTTAGTCAAGCTCATTAAGAAAAAAAGAGAGAAGACTCAAATGAATCAAATAAGAAAGAGGAGAAATTACAGCTGATATCACAGAGATATAAAAAGTCATAAGAGAATACTGTGAACAGTTATATGTCAACAAATTAAACAACCTGGAACAAATGGATAAACTTCTAGAAACTAACAATCTTCCAAGACTGAATCTGGAAGAAATAGGTAATCTAAACAGATTACTCATTAGTAGTGAAACTGAATTAGCAATCAAAAAATTCTCAGCAAACAAAAGTCCAGGACTGGATGGCTTCACATAGGAATCATATTTGCAAATGATACAACTGATAAGGGCTTAATGTCCAAAATACATCTCAGACAACGATATTGAAAAAATCTGATTGAAAATGGGCGGAAGACCTGAATAGACATTTTTTTCCAAAGAAGAAATACAGATGAGCAACACCTCACACCTGTCAGAATGGTTATTGTCAAAAAGACCACAAATACCAAATGTTGGTGAGGATGTAGAGAAAAGTGAACCCTAGTACACTGTTGGTGGGATATAAGTTGGTGAAGTCACTGTGTAAAACAGTATGGATATTCCTCAGAAAACTAAAAATAGAACCACCATATGATCCAGCAATTCCACTCCTGAGTATATATCCAGAAAATATGAAAACACTAATTTGAAAAGATACGCACACCCCGGTGTTTATAGCAGCATTATTTACAATATCCAAGATACGGCAGCAACATAAGTGTCTGTCAACAGATGACCAAACAAAGAAGAAATTATATATATATATATATATATATATATGAGAGAGAGAGAGAGAGAGAGAGAGGGAACAATATATATAGTGTGTGTGTATATATAGAGAGAACAATACATATTGTATGTATACATACATACAATGGAATATTAGTCATAAAAAAGAATGAAAAATTGCATTTGCAATAACATGGATGATCTGGAGGGCATTATGCTTAGTGAAATAGGCCAGAGAAAGACAATACTGCGTTACCACTTATATGTGGAGTCTAAAAAATGAAACAAACAAATGAATAAGACAAAACTGAAACAGACTCACAGACATAGAGAATAGACTAGTGGTTACCAGGCGGGGAGAGAGAAGGGGGGAGACACAAGGTAGGGGTGGAGGATTAAGAGGTACAAACTACTATGTATAAAATATATAAGCAGCAAGGATATATTGTACGGCACAGGGAAATACAGCCGTTATTTTATAATGACTTTAAGTGGAGTATAAATATAAAAATATTGAATCACTGTGTTATCCACCTGAAACTAACATAATATTATAAATCAACTATACTTCAATATAGAAAGAAAGAAAGGAAGGGAGGAAGGAAGAAAGAAAGAAAGAGGTAGCTTCTTGGACTTCCTGTGTTGTAAAGTTATGCATTTTATTATTAAGGTGTGTAATTGTTGTCCCACCTTAGATAGATGGCTGGCCCTTTCGTAAACAACAGGGGTGGATGATTAATTGTTAACTCTCTGAAACACACAGTACTATTAGCAAATAGTCCTCCTGGCTGCCTGCATTTATGACAGTCTCTTCTAGATAGGAGTAATCACAAGTAATATATGACCAATGTTAATTAAAGTTATGTTTGTAATTTAGGACGGGCAGCAGTGCATCCAAGCACAAGTAATTACCTCTATTAATTCCACTGAGTGGCATCAGCTAGGGTAGGGGAACTGGTCACATATAGCCCCCCGGGTCCCCTCCAGTCTGTTTGCTTCCCTGTCACCATTCGCCCTTCTGTACCGGTCTGCTCTGGCGACCACAACAAGGTACCATAGACTGGGTGGCTTAAGTAACAGAAGGTTATCACAGTTCTGGAGGCTGGGAGGTCCAGGATCTCGGTGCGGCGAGGTGGGTTTCATTCTGTGGCCAGTCTCCTTGGCGTGTAAGTGGACACCCTCTCCCTGGGTGCCCACACGGCAGAGACAGAGAGCGAGCAAGCTCTTGGGAGTCTTTTCTTACAAAGGCACTAATCCCATCGTGAGGGCCTCATCATCATGGCCTAATCACCCTGACCCAAAGACCATCACGTGGTGGACGAGGGCTTCAGCATATGGATTCTGGGGGCAGAAACATTCAGTCCACGGCACTAGCTGAGTGATCTGAATTATCACAGCATCAAAGGCTCATGCACTTGGACGAGGTGGGGAAAACAGCCAGCCTGTGTCAGTGTAAAGTCCAAGTTCTAGAAACTTTAAGGAATGCAGTTTAACATGCCATAACCAGCGTTATGTCCATCAGGAAACACCAGCTGGAGTGAGGCAGGTCGCTGTGTATTCCATGGCCTTGGAGTCATCCTGTCTTATCAAGCAGGTGAGACGTTTTTCATGCATCTCAACTATGTTATCGATCTGTTTAGTCACTGTAGTCATTCCTGGATACAACCATCACCTACTTCCTAACCATGAACTGAGAATAAGTATATTTCATCACTATCCTGTATTTCTACTTTCTGAGTGTATTCCCTCTTTTGGGACATTTAACTTGCCCTCATGCTGTAGATTATAAATATCAAATAACAAAATAAGAATGAGATAGTGGATGACAAAACATTCTGTGGTCTCTCCAGTTAGACACATAAGGGCTTCTTGGTAGTTGGTCAGAGTATAATTCAAAATTTGACTTTGGCCGAGAAGCTCTTTTTAGTTCCAGTCTGTTACTAAGGCGTACGTGCTTTGTGATGCGTTCTCACCAAGTGAGGACTTCCTGTACATTTTTGGAACTTGTCCAGAATGCTCCTTAGCCTTGAATTGAAGTATGCCGTTGATAAAGGCAGCTTCAAACGCTCTTAAGCATTGGTGCTTAAGCGCTAGGTCAGCTGCCGTTCATTGGGCAAATCATACTCTAGCTTGGTTGGTGGAGGGCACGTTTCTAGTGGCCCATCATATATGAATGTAACATGTGCAGAAAGTACCCATCTTCTCTTCTAGGAAACTCCACAGCTTGTTATTTGGAAAACATAAGCAGATATGTATGGTTTTTTGTTTTTTCTTCTGCGGTACACGGGCCTCTCACTGTTGCGGCCTCTCCCGTTGCGGAGCACAGGCTCCGGACGCGCAGGCTCAGCAGCCATGGCTCACGGGCCCAGCCGCTCCGCGGCATGTGGGATCCTCCCGGACCGGGGCACGAACCCGTGTCCCCTGCATCGGCAGGCGGACTCTCAACCACTGCGCCACCAGGGAAGCCCAATATGTATGTTTTTGGTTACGTGACATAAGGAATCATGTTTCTAATATTGTGACTCTGACAGGACAGGAGAGGGAATCTATTATTTATTGAAAACTTGCTATCTGCCCATTATTGTGCTGGGCTCCTTCACAAACTACGCTTCCGGGTTTTAGGGACAAGAAAATTGAGGTTTGGAGAAATGATTAAATTACCCCAAATCATAGCACAGGTTAGAGCAGACACAGATTTCAAGCCCAGGTGTTCTGAATGCAAAGTGAGAGAGCTTTCCTCTGCACAGCGGTTCTCAGCCTGGCTGCAGGTTGGAAATACCAGGGTGGGAGGAGCCTCTAGAAAGGTGACCAGCGCCAGGCTCCACCCGCAGCAATTTTGATGTATTTGGCTTGGAGTGGGGCCTGGACATTGTCGTTTTAACAGAACGCCTCCCTTCCAAGTGGTTCTGCTGTGTATCTGGTGGAGATCCACCGCCCTCTCCCACTGCTGCTTCAGAACGAATAGTAGTATTTAACACCATAAGCGGGTGAAATTTTCAGAAGGACATGATGTTTAGCAATTTGAAAATGGGCTGGCCAATCATGATCAGAACGCTTCTGTACTTGTGTCCAGACCACCAGATACATAACTGGAGCCCCAGGTAACCCCAGAACTGACCTGCTGTGTCACAGGTGACAGAGAGCAAAGGTGCAGCCACTCTGGCTTTAAACCTCCGCGGAAGCAGGTCACGTGGAAGACACATGCTCAGAATCTGCCTCATGAAGGGGAAATTCTGTGTTTGGTTTCTGGACAAAACTGGAGCATACACATGGATTATAAAACAGGTTCATACAGTTATTCTGAAGATAACTGAAATAACAGGCATGAATGGACGTTGTGAACTACAGGACACTCTACAATAATTATTAATTTAATAAATCACAAAATATTAATGAAAGTAAGTTCATTTTTCCACGACATTCACTGATTTGTCTCAATCCTGTTATTAACGTCACCTACGAATTGGCACTCGCCATCTACCTCTACGAGGATTAAATCATGAGCCGCTGCAGCAGCTGACCTTCAACACGCCCTGCAAGGAGTTCAGGGTGGAGAGCAGGAATGAGGTCCTCTGTGCTCTGGGAAAAACTGGCAGAACAGGTCCTCAGATAGTTAAATATTTTCAGGAGACAATTTTATGAGCCCAATTCTTGTATCTCCTCCTATCTAGAAAAGCACTAAGATCCTTCGTGGTGACGTCTGTTCCTTGTGACTAGCAGCAACTTTCAAGAGACAGCAGAATCCCCCCTTCACAAAATCACACATACCCTGACCTTCCCCCTGCCTCTTTGGAGCAGTTCCTCAGAGCTATCTGTCTCCCCGGCTACAGTCCTCATTTTGCCCCAAATAAAACTTAACTCACAACTCTCATCTTGTGCGTTGTTTTTCAGTCGACATTAACTATTGTTTTTTAGGAAAGGAACGCAGTGCTTGGGGAGCAGCATGTTTGAATCTTGGAAGGGGGAAACGAGGAGGGAGGTCATGGTCCCGGGGAAGCCGGGTCAGTCAGCTTTCGCTGCGTCCTCTAAACCTTCCAGCTCCAACTTAGAATGAAGATATTGCCAATGAATGACCTGAAAAATGCGTCTTTTACCATTAACAATTTGTTAATATTTCAGACATGAAAGATAATTATTCTAATCAGCTAATGAGCAAATCAGCTGAGAAATGGAATATTTCCTGCCATATCAGTAAACAAAGGACGTCACAGTCATTGGAGATCGCCGCCACCTCTGATGGTGAGCTGGTGAGCCCTGAGGGAACTCAGGAAGGGAAAGAATACCTGCCACCTAGCAGCCGTCACACTGCAGCCACTCCCCAAGGTGAGCCCTGGGGAAACTCAAGATGGGAAAACCCTGAGGGAACTCAGGATGTGAAAGCACAGGACGGCCGCAGGTGGCTGAGGTGCACATCAAAGGAATGATTTCAGCGAGCCCAGACTCTTGTATCTTCCCGTACATAGATATGCGCTATATTCCTTAACTTGAGATACCTGGTTTCCTTTAATTAACAATAATCTTTTGATGTTCTGACTACCTGCCCTTTGTTGCAAAACTTCTATATAACCTGGGTCCCCCCCTCTCTTCCTGGGAGCAGTTCTCTAAGGGTTACTTGAGATGTTGCTTCCCGGGCTTGAAGTCCTAAACATTCCCGCTGAATAAAGCATAACTCTCAACTTTCAGGTTGTGCATTTAGTTTTTTAGTCAATACAACTAAGGAACCCAAGTATAACAGATTTTTGAAGCCAAAGAAAAAAGGAAAATATTAAAAGCAAAAATCTGGAAAATGAGGCAAAATTAATGCCAATTTATTTGAATTAGCTAACTTTTTATCTCAGGTATGAAGGCGGTAGTCCTAGATTTAAATATCTTTTAAATGAGATACTCAGAAGCAGAAAGAAATCCCATAAACTGGCTGAAGCAGTGAGTGTGATGTATGACATCAAGGGTGAGACAAAGCAAGGTAAGGTCAAAACTGACCTGGAAGAAAGTCATCTGATTAAATGGAGTTGGTGGCACGCATCTGCTTCGGCAGCAGGTCAGAATGTTTCCATCTCCCAGTGCTGAGTTTTCTCCTGGCAGCCCTCTCGTTCTGGTATTGTAATCCCCACAGTAAAGAATTGGCGATAAAACTATGGATTCCAGGCTGAGTATGCTGATTTCATAGTATGTTTAGGAAGGGAGCAGAAGGGAAGATTTATTTTCAAATTAGTTTTATAAAATAACTCAGGTTATCTTAGACGATCCCTAATACCTTTTCCCGCAGGAACATTCTTTGAAATTCCCTGAAATGTAACTCTATTCATTGCCTCCTTCAGAGAAGCTGTGCATATGGTCTTCCCCTCATGCAACAGACTCAAACCCTTTTATCACCACAGGCAAACTCATGGGGAGTTTGCTTCTCAGATGACTGGAATAGTTTTGAAAAAAGAAAACAAAAAAAGCTTCCCGTCTGGGCACTTGCAGGAGATGTTTGCATTTTAGAAAGTTTTACAATCAGAGTACACGCTGTGTGTTTGCTGCGTCAGCTGGTAACCTCCCTGCCACCTGGAGCTCCAGGTGGGGGATGGAGTACGAAGGAAACCAGCTGCGGCGTGAACTCCCAGAGGCAGCCGGCTTTCAGGGAGCTCCAGTCACCGTGGCTGAGCTTTACTTCAGTCCTCATCTTCCCTGATTTAGTTTGAAATGAGCAGAAAGGGGAAAGAAAAGAATCCTCATGAAAGTTTTCCAAAATCTGGGGACTGAGAATTATCCTAGCAGCGTTATTGGGGGCGAAGGGGTCAGAAATCAAAATGACGAGCGTGCTTTTGGGTAGCGCAAGCCGCGGTCATCTTTCGCGCAGGCCGCCACGGGAAACAGGTTGAAAGCTTTGTTCGTGTGCAGGGAAGGGAAACAACTGCAGGGTCGTGGACATCTTTCTAAGTCGTGTTGAGCCAACGAAATTGTTTGAGGGAGAAACAGTGCTCAACTGGAAGCTGGAAGGACCAAATTTCCAAGGCATTGCAGACTAATACTTTTTGTAAAACACAATGAAAAGAACTATTAGAAAAGAACAAACAGAAAGCCATAAAATACAAGCCTACTGATCTCATGCTTGGATGTCAGGGTTCAAATTGCTAGCAAAGCTTCTTAATGCCTACTCTCTGTTTTGTACTTTTCTCACCATGATAACTACAGCGATTGGCGTGCGGGGGGTGGTCCTTGTTTTGAGGGGCATTGGCTTAGCTTCTCCACAACTTCTTCTCTTCCTTTAGGTCTCAGTTGAGATGTCCCTGCCCCAGAAGCCTTCCTCAGTGCCCCAAGACTGGCCTGGTCCCTCTCCTGTGTGCTTCCCTGGCAGGCTGTGCTTTTCCTAAACCTACAGGGATTATGTTTTATTTACCTTCCTATTTCCATGGCTGTTGAAACCTGGTGCACAGCTGATGCTCAGTAGATATCAAGTGGATGTATTTCTTTCAAGTCAGGAGAGAATTAAGGTGCATATTGTTCAGTGCCATCATTACCTGAACTTGGCGTAGGATCATTCCTGCCATTAACTAGATTTATTGCTCTGTTGAGAAGAATGCTTCCTTGGCAAGAAAGCAGAATGAATAAACAGCGGTATATTTAGACTCTGGGCAAGTCATATTCATAGAACTTATCAAGTGGGTTTTATTCACAAGTTTCAGAAGAAAGATTGAAGGTTTAATCTGTATCCCTTTCTTAGAGGTGGACGTATATGTCTTTGGAAGCTTTTCCTATTTTTAAAATGTATTGCGTTAGAAGATTTGTCTTTGACAAATCATGATTCTTTTGACTCGCAGAGTTGCTCAGAGTGTAAATTGATGTGTGCAACAGTTTCCCCCAAGGGATAAGGAAATGCCTCACCAAAAGAATAGCTAAGACTTTCCCTTCCTTCTCTCTTTCCCTTCAGGATAAAGGGGAAATGTGAAAATATGGTTTCTATTTTATGAATGGAGGTTTTGCACTTCCTTGGGGAGACGAAAGGCTCCCTCCCACACACACTTAACAGAACAGGTCATTGTTTGGGTAATCAAAGGAAAGAAAACACAGTTCTCTTGAAAGATGATCAACTTGTTTTTCTCCCCTTGGTGGGGGGTCAGTTATTCCATAGCAATTCTGACCAAATCAACATTAAAGAAGCACCCATGGGCCCCGCCCAGAGCACACTGTCTCTGGGCTCTGCTCTGAGGGTGGAAGTGGCTTCCTGTCCTCTCCGGGATGTCCTCGCCAGGGATGTGGACCCTCAACTGGCCCCAGGGGCCTCTTGCAAAGCCACGGTCTTCCTTTGTTTGCAGAGGAGGGGAGAGCACTGAGGTGCCTTCATGATGCCGAGCATCTGGGGATAAAGCAGAAGTCTTCTGTACCAGTGGGAAATTAGTCCAGTCTAACCACATAGACCTGGTGAGCTGGAGACCTGGGAGTGGAAACCCTGGGGCCGTGGACGACGTGAAGCCGGGCGTCTGCCCCCGAAGTGTACACCTTGCACAACCTGGAGACCGAACACACAGCTTTTCTTCCCATATGCGGAGCGATTTCTAAATGTGCAGAGACTGTTATGCTTAATAATTTAAACATTTTAAAAAGAATTATTGAATACATCTCAAAATTTTCACCATTAAGGTTTTTTTCCAATCAGCAGATGATGAAAATGCCACTGCTGCGATCACGTGTGAGTCTGTGAAAAATGTGGAGATTACGAAGGGCCCCTGAGTGCCTGGGATTGGAAGCTGAGATGTGCACGGCCTGGCTTCTTCTCTGCACCCACACAGGTGCGTGCAGGGCAGGGAGGGAGGGGCAGTCAGGTCACAGCAAGATCCAGGCATCCCTGGGTCTCCCCATCGAGATGCCATCACCACACCTCCCTGATGACCATGCCAGCTGTAACACCTACCATGGACAAGAGTCCGCATCAGAGAAAAGGAAGGGAGAGCGGCCGAGAGCGGGACGGACCTTTTCCCACCAGTGCTTGGAGTGGCCCCCAGGGAGGAGCTTCAGCCCCCACATCCATCCTGCCGGAATAAAAAGTATAAGGGGGAGAAAGAGAAGGAGAAGAAGAGGCCTCACCACTTACGTTTTCAAGGTTAAGCCCGATTCAAAACTGACCCTCGCAGGCCATGCCTCCTCTTCCTGTGGCTGGATTCTTGCTAAGAGGTCGGGGAGGGTGACAGCACGGAGGGTCGGGGCTCGTAGGGCAGAGGCCTGGCCAGTCTTGTTCAGCTCTCCTGTCCCAAGAGCTGAACCCTGATGCTGACATAAGGGCGGCCCAGAGTTAATATTTGTTGCAATTTTGAGTGAATGAATGTCCTCTTCCTCCTGAAGGCCGACAGAGACCTCTGACCACAGATCGATTACGTGAGTTTTGCCTATTTTCCTTCACCCTGACTTGACGCCTTCCATTCACAGCACAAGTAAGGTTACTCATTCACGTTAAACACAAGAAAATTACAGAGCTGCAGATCAGCATCTCTGGAGAGATTCTAAAGGATTCTGAGGATTCTAAACGCGATGGGAGTCTCTCTGCCCCGTATACATAGCAGATCCGTTGATACAGTCCCCAGGCTGCTAGCAGGCATCAAATCCGATGTCACACGCACACACTTTTCCGTACAAGGGGTGTTTGCACAACAGTACCTGAAGGCAGGAAAAAGCAAATTCATTGTGTGACATGAAAGGTCCACTCCATGTTCATCATTGCGTGTGTGTGCGTGCATGTGTGTGTGTGCACGCATGTGTGTGCACGTGTGCGTGGGCGTGCATGTGCGTGGGCGTGCATGTGTGTGTGTGCGCATTGCGTGTGTGTGTGCGTGCATGTGTGTGCAGGTCGTCCACCTCACGAAGGTCTTGGTGAACAGAGTCATCTTGGGCCCCAGTCATGCGTACTGTGTTCCTGCCCCATTTACAGGGGTCACTTCCCCTCCTTTCACTTATTTTTCCCTCTTTGCTTCTCATGTTCGTGTTCCCTCTTTTCCTTTCATTTTAATTGTTCTTCCTCCTTTTTTCTATTCTGTTTCCCTTTCTTTTTACTTTCAGGTCTGGTCTGGAATTCCCTGTTTGCCCCCCTCTTCTGTAAACCCACATGGAGCTTGGCCGTGAGGGGGAGTCTCCACTGTACTTTGGTTTGAGCCCGTGAAGGGACAGGGATGTCCTCCCTGACGTTATATCGAGATGGAGCTATTTGTTCATCATCGGTTCTTCCCACTGGCATTAGGAACTACGCGGGCGCACTTTCTTGAGCTGTGCCTGATACGTGTAGAAACTGAAGAGTATTTGTGGAATAAATGAATAGGCACCGAACGTCTGTGTAGGTAGACAGGGTACGTTTCACAACTTGATGTAAACAGATGTCTGCACTTGCGCCAACTGAAATGAGGACCCCAGGGGCTTTGCAAAGACGGGCTGAATCTCCTGAAAGCAAATCCTTACATTCCTTTCCACTCTACCCCCAGGGACTTGCTGGGATTTCTCCAAATCCACAGTGTGTTGTTGTGCCAGGCCCTGACTATTTATCTCTGTGATGAATACTTAATGCAAATGGCAAGCCATCCCGAGGGCAGCTGGCGTCCGTACCCACTGAGAAGGCCGGCAGTGGAGTGTGAAACACTGCTGTCAGAGGCCATTAACGCAAATGAGAGCAAACGCTGTTCATCAAGGTCTGATGTGTGTCTCCAGGTGGGCCGACCACTGTGCCACCTGTTTACAGACACATGCTGCTAATCAGCCGGTAAAAGCCCGCGAATGTCTGTTTCTCCGTTAGATTCGTCTCAATTAGTAAAGCTAATGTGTGCAGAAATACTGAACATTTTATTTTAATGGAAAGCATCCTGCTGGGTGAGAAGTACGGTTTCTATCTGGAGCCCCTTTTTTTAGCACAAGCTGTTGGTTCCCTGTCTTGAAAGGTTAATCACAGGTTTATTGCAATCAAAACACTGATGTCTACTTTTTTTTTTTTTGCATTTCTTACAAATCGTTAAAAACCTTGATATTCATTTCCTCAGTGATGAAGCTTCATCAGGAAGGTAATGACCTAATTTGTGAGTGTGAATTTTATCTTGTCTTCTGTTGAAGCAACAGAAGGGAAGTTGCTTCCTCGTGAATGTTTTCTATGGTGTGAATAGTTTCCGTACACATAAAACAGGAAATACAACCAGGCAGCAGCGGTGATGGCCTCATACTCCCTGCTCTCTCCTTTCTGTACGGTTGGCTCTGTTTTATTGTTGTGCCTGCGGCCTGGTTTCCGGGGGGGAGGCCCTGTGTAATGGAACGCCAGTCGAATTCCAGCTCCCTGTGATTTAGCGGGCAGCTTTGTTCTCGAGAATAAACTGAGAGGACTAGACACAGGTAATGAGAAACTGCATTTTATTTACCGGCTGATGTTCCTGTGTTGATTTTTACGGGGGTTTAGGTTTTCAGCCATCGCTAAACTTCACAGAACTGGCGACCCATAACTCACATCTTCCCAAGGGTCATCACAGTGAGAGGCTGACAGGCGGGATGTGACAGGTAGAAATACACGTCAAGTATATGGCCATCAAAAGAGAATATCTCAGTATTCAAGTTCAAGATAGATTAAATTTAAAAAATCAAGATAAGTGTCATAAATCAAAGACAACCTTTTATTCTCATCCATCATATTATGAAAATAATAATGATTCCTGGTTGTGTTTATCAAAAAAAGATGTAAAAAGTGAAAAAAAGTAGTCTGATGCTGGAGCTCAGGAGGGCGTGCAAGAGAAGAGGGATGGGGTGAGCCCCCGGGCTCAGGGTTCCTGGACGTATTAGACCCCAATCCACTGCCCTTTGTCGATGGACGCACATTTCAGTTGTGGATTTGACTCCCTGACCTGTAAGCATCTCTATTCATCGCCATACTACAGGGAACGCAGTGGGCAGCAAAGGACGTGTGACGGTGGGTCTCACCCGTGGTTCTCTGGTTCTTACCAAGGTCCCCAGACTCATATGTTGAGACTATAATGGCCAGTGTGGTGGTGCTGGGAGATGTGGCCTTCGAGAGGTGAGTAGGTCACGAGGGAGGAGCTCTCCTGATGGGATCAGCGCCCTTGCAAGGAGGAGAGAGCTGGTTTTCTGCCTCTCTGGTCTCTGCCATGCGAGGACACAGAGAGAAGTGGGCAGTGTGCAAGCCGGGGAGAGAGCGCTCCCCTGAAGCCCAGTCTGCTAGCACCTGGGTCTTGAACTTCCAGCCCCCGGATCTGTCCTACAGCATTTGTTATGGCAGCCCTAGCTGACTGTGGGGTCCCACACCCCAGAAGCACCTGGCCTGGTAGAATCCTGCATGGCCCACAGCGGGTTCAGTTATGGGAGAGTTGGGGGTGAGTTTGCACACTTACCCGTGTGGTAAATGCTCGGTATGAGTGGAAAACACATGGTGCTATCCACCATGGACCCAGAGGTGGGAATGGCCCCTCTCACTGTCCTAGCTGTTAGCCCACTGGAAGAATGTTCGATTCCTTCCCACACCTTGGACTTTGTGTGTGTGTGTGTGTGTGTGTGTGTGTGTGTGTGTGTGTGTGTGTGTGTAGGATCTGATCCCTAGGGAGGAATCCGTCCACCCAGGAATATGACCGTCCTTTCCTTGAGCTGGAAGCTGAGACCATCTCCTGGCCGTTTTGGCTTCTTCGGCTATTGAACCAACAGAGAGAGAAGAGGGTGTGGCTGTGATGACTGCGGGGTCGATCTCAGTTACTGAAGGAAAGTTACGTTTCTGTTATACAGTTTACATGAGGAGGACCATGCCTGGGTCAGCGCTTTACTGGGGAGTCTCTTATTACTGTCTCGTCGAAAAGTGCTGGTCTGTGAAAACCTGCGGCCTACCCAAAAATCAGACCTGCAAGGATTCAAATACCAAAAGAATAAAGGTTTGATGTATCCTGCTGGGCAAACAGTCCCACACACCTACAGTGCAGGAAAAGACAGGGAGGAAGGATTGGGTGTGAGAATACGGAGCTCTGCACCAACTTATGCTTCATGAGCAGCTATAGAATTGGGGCTCCCAGAGCTTTGTTTCCTGTTAATTAACTTTATTCCCCCCCTCTGTCCCCCTGCTACTAGTAGTGACTTTTAGATTTCAAATGTAAGTATGACAGAATCAACATTACCTCGAGAAACCCCTGTCAGCGTTGCTAGCTACCCCAGGGACTTTGCTGTACCTCAGGGTTTCCCTGCACCCTACCCACAACCTTTAGATATTCGCTTACCTATGCTCTCCTAAAATTACCCAGTTTGAGTGTGTTGCATCTTTCCTGCTTGGATTTTAATTAATATACCCTTTAAATGAATAATTGAAGATTCTTTAAAAATTTTTTCTGATGCATGTTTCATCATAATTATATTCAGTACTTATGTAATGCTTTTTTACTACACAAAATATTTTATGCTCATTACCTCATGTGTAACACTCACACCAACATTTTGAGAAAGGTATTAATGTTACTGCTTCTTAGATTTAAAAAATGGGGGTAGAACTATCAAAATATTCACACTCACAGGCCTGAAGAAGCAGAGCTGGAGTTGAACATTCTCCCTCTGGATCCTTTCCATTATGCAATTACTGTTTCACAGACGACAGTGCACATGCTTTTTAAAAACTTATGTACAGGAAACTTTACTTCCTCTTGGTGTACAGTTACGTGAGGTTTAATACATGCATAGAACCATGTGACTTGCACTGCAATAAGGATAAGAAAATTTCCATCATTTCCCCAAATTCTCTTATATTTCTTCATCGTCAATCTGTCCACCATTGTTCATTTCTTAAAAAAATTATCTTTCTTCATGAAATTGCCTTTTCAAGTTTGTCAGAAAACAATTGATCATCTTACCACGAATCTATCTTTGGACTCTATTCTGTGTCTATGTTTTTGCTAATACCACACTCTGGTACTAGAATGGGAAAGGGGTGGGGGGAGGGGGAGGGTTGTGAGGGAATTGGGCGGGGCGTGTGACAGAAGCACGAGGTGTGGACCTCAGAGGCCTGCCTGGAAGAGGGAGCCTGCGCAAAGCATGTGAGCCAGGTGGGAGTGCGGGAGCACGGGTGGAAGAAACTGGGAGAGAGCGCAACTGAATGTGAGCGAGCGAGCTAGTGAGTACAGGGCTACAGCTGCCCGCTTGGGGGACTCTTCCAGTCCAGGCGCCTCCCACTCCCAGATGTGGCTCCACCCATATCACATGTTGATTGCTGGTGGTGTATGTCCTCCAACTTTATTCTTCTTGGAAAAGATTTTTTTGGCTGTTCTATTATTTCCTTTTCTTTTCCATATCAGTTTAGAGTCAGCTTACGTATATTTAAAAAAACGCTGCTTGGATTTTGATCGCATCTGAGCTAACCTATGTATAACTTTGGGGAGAATCGATATATCATCTCTATTATCATAATTTTTCTAACCCATGAACACAGCATATCTCCCCAATTATTTAGGTCTTCTTTGACTTCTGTTATCAGTATTGCATAGTTTTTAGCATGTAAATTTTGTACATGTATTGTTTTATTTATTCCTAAGTATTTCCTTTCGGCGTTATTGTAAATGGAGCTGTTTTACTAATTTTAGTTTACTGTTGCTCAATTTATAATTGTTCAAGTGTATAGAAATATGGTTAAGTATTGTATGTTGGCTTTGTATCCTGCAGCCATGCTAAATTCATTTATTCTTGGAGATTTTTGTAGATTCCTTGAGAATTTCTACATAAACAGTTATGTTTCTGTGAATATGAACAGTTGTATTTCTTTTTCTTTCATTCTGTATGTCCTTTCTTCTTTTCTTTCCTTTTTCTTCCTTCCTTCCTTCCTTTCTTTCTCTTTCTTTCTCTCTTTCTTTCTCTCTTTCTCTCTCTCTTTCTTTCTTTCCTCTTTCTTTTTTCTCTCTCCCTCCCAACCTCCCTCCCTCCTTTCCTTCCTTCCTTCGCCAGAAATAACTATGTTGAATAGAAGTGACAAAAGTGCACAGTCTTGCCTCTTTCCTGAACTTAGGGGAAAAGCATTAAGTATGTTTTAAGCTGTAGGATTTTTGTAGATTTTCTTTATCAGATTAAAGCAGTTTCCTTCTATTCCTGGTCTGCTGGGGAATTTTTATTGTGAAAGAATATTTAATTTTCTCAAAAAATTTTTTCTGCATCTATTGAGATGATCATATGCTTTTTCTTTTCAGTCTGTTAATATGGCAGGTAACATAGATTTATTTTCTTAGTGAATTGACCCTTTTAACATTATGGAGTGTCTCTTGTTTTCCCTAGCACTCTTCCTAGCTCTGAAGTCTATGTTTTTTCGCTTTAATATTGTTATTCTAGTTTTTTTTTTAATTAGTATTTTCATTGCATTTTTTTTTTAGTTTTTCTTTTATTTCAACATATCTATATCAGTGACATTCCAAGTGGATTTCTGGTAGTGTTTCTGGCATATGGTTGCATGTTTCCTTGGTTTTTTAAATTCAGTATGATTGATATTTTTAGAACATTTACACTTAATGTAATTATGAGCATGGTTGGATATAGTTCTACAATTTCATTATTTATCTTGTTTGATCCCTTTGTTTTTCTTCTATCTTCTTTGTCATGGTATCTTTTCTATTGAATATTACCTAGTATTCCATTTGAATTTATCTATCGGCCATTTGTATCTTTTTGAACAATATGTTTAGTGGTTGAACGAGGGATTACAATATGCAACTTAACTTTTTTTTTTTTTTTTTTTGCGGTACGCGGGCCTCTCGCTGTTGTGGCCTCTCCCATTGCGGAGCACAGGCTCTGGACGCGCAGGCTCAGCGGCCATGGCTCACGGGCCCAGCTGTTCCACGGCATGTGGGATCCTCCCGGACCGGGGCACGAACCCGCGTCCCCTGCATCAACAGGCGGACTCTCAACCACTGCGCCACCAGGGAAGCCTGCAACTTAACTTGCACCCATATACGTCCATTCCTCCTCCCTTATAATTTACACATTTATTGTATCCACACACATCGAAGATTCTACCCGACAGTCGTATAACTTCTGCTTTCAACTGACATACATATTTTACGGAACTTAGGTGAAAAATCATCTCCTTTTGTTATATTTACCCGGATATATGCCATTTCTTTTGCTCTTCCTTTGTTCCTAAAGTATTAGATTCCTCTGATACCATTTCCACTTTGCCTAAAGAGCTTCTTTTACCATTAGTTTCGGTGCATGGGACTGACAACAGTTCCTTTTAGTTTTATTTTATTGAGAATACCTTTATTTCGTGTACATTCATGATGAATATTTTCATAGGGTTCTGAGTTGACATTTGTGTTTGTCCTAGTCTGTTGATAGGGATGCTATTGGCTAGCAATGCCTGGTGTACTCACCAGGGCAGTCACTCTCCAAGCGAGCCTCTACAGGCATTTTCCCCATCAGGGCCAGTTTTGTGCCTGGACCAGCCCTTGGTGTTCTTATAATGAATGCACAACACAATTCAGCAAAAATCGTTAGGGAACGTTGAGGACTAAATGTTATTACTCACAGGTCCTGAAGGGGACTTATTCTCAAGACTTGGAGCTTTTGGACAGTTTGATCTGATGAGTGAGTGACATAATCAGATCCGAATTTCTGAACGCTGTCTCTGCTAAGAGCCCAGGGTATAGATCTGAGAAAGTTGAGGCTGGAGAGAATGTCCCAGGTGCGTGGATGTGAGGTGGAAGTAAGTCAGTGGCGGGGATAGAGAAGCAGGGACAGGGGAGGAACCCAGGGCAGAAAGACCGAAGGGTCTTGGTGACTGCACGGTGAGTGGTGACCCAAGGCTCTGACTGGGGGCTTGGGTGGGCGTGGCTGCCATACATTAGGAAAGACTATCCAGGGAGAGGTAACTCCACGAGCTCTGCTTTGAACAGGAAGTATCTGAGATGTCTGTGGAAGTTTTCAGTAGGAATAGAACTGAGAAATCTGGATTAAAAATCAGGATTTGAGGAATATTGTGGTGGATGCAGTGACCTAGTGAGGATAGTTACAAGGAAAAAGGGCAAAGGCAGAATCCGGTATTCAGGAAGCTCTGGGCGGGGAAGGGGCTTTCAAAGGAGGCCCCACAGCGCGGGGCGTAGGATGGACACAAAACTAGCAAGAGAGCCAGGAAATGGTGCTGTCGGGGGGCGCGAAGGGGGAGGGGCTGCGGGAACTGGGGCGGGCGCGGGTGGGTGGCAAAGTGCAGCCCCTGAGGAGGCGAAGTCCCCAGGAAGGCAAAGCCTGAATTTCAGTATGATCAGATTTGGTTGAAAGGAGGCTGCTGGTGACCCCAGCGAGAGGCGTTCGCATGGCGTGTTGGGGCAAAAATGAGATTCTAACATCCAGGGCAGAGAGTTAGAGAAACAGAGCCAGGGCTGTGCGAACCTTTGGGGCTTCAGAGCGGAGGCGGAGGCGGAGGCGAGGAGAGAGCTGGACTCCCCTCCCCCTGACCCCCAGCTGAGCAGGTACTCAGCAACCTCGCCCCTCCCCCCGTCCCCGTCCGTCCCCCCCTCCCCCCCTGCCCCGTCCACCCTGTGGGACAGCATCACGTTGCTCTTTCTGCAACATCATCCTTAGGTTTGGGGGTGCGGTCCTGGGGCTTTCCTTTAACCTCTGTGGCCCTCAGATTCCCATCTCTAACAGGGATGTCAGGGGAGTATTTAATAAGTTAAAAATGTGTGAAGGGTGTAGCCCCGAATCTGGCTTAGAGTGATGGCTTAATAAATAGTAGTTATTTTTTAATTGGTGTTTTTGTTATTTTTTACAAGGAATAAATACTAGCTACTATTGGCTATTGTGGTCAGTGGATTATTACCTTGCTGCATGAAGTAAAACCCTAAACCTCCGAGCTGGCCAGTGGAAAGAGACTCCCTGGAGGAAGAGACAGTTAAGTGAAG
Organism: Orcinus orca; assembly: GCF_937001465.1. Taxonomy (NCBI): domain Eukaryota; kingdom Metazoa; phylum Chordata; class Mammalia; order Artiodactyla; family Delphinidae; genus Orcinus; species Orcinus orca. The sequence continues at coordinate 1,172,260 of NC_064571.1, forward strand.
CCCACTTTTCTTGTCCCCTGAGCTCACCGCCAGCACCACTTGGCCCCCGGCAGGAGCAGATTGAGGGATATCGCTTGTACCTTCAACACTTGCGCCAGGAGTGGATGCAGAAGTTCCTGATCCCTTTAGCAGAGACAGTATAACCTATGAAAACCTTTTCACCAGAGGGGTAACAGAGGGGAAATTATGAGAATTCCCCCTTAAGGGAACTTCTCCTTCCCCTAGGACTTCATGCTTCCTCAGCCAGGATCCTTCTATCAGTTTCTAGGCATCTTAAAGTCCTTTTATTTTCCATCGTAATCCACTGAAACCTTTGCACCTTCCGAAAATGCTTCCTCTGTTTAACTTTTGGTCCCTGGTTCTCCTTTAAGACTTTCTTTGTGGTTTTCTAGATTGGAACTTCGCTATGAACCCGCAGAGCCAGGCTTCTTTGAAAACCTTGTTCTCCCTCTTCCAGACTTTTTCTTTGAAGCCAAAACCTTCCCCTCATCATCCCTCTTCTTGTTGGGTAATCAGTAACGGACAGGACTTTCTGCAGCTCCCTCACTCCCTGAGGACTTAGCGCAGGGACTCCCAGCCTTCCTCTGATGCTCTACTCAGGCCTCCCGCTTCCAGAGCCGCGTTGCGCATGTTTAACAGCGCAGAACCTTGGCACGACTTTTTAGCCTTGGCATTTACATTGAAACAGTGTGCAGCCCAGTTGTTTTTCCAAACGCCAGCCTTTTCTGCCACCTGTCTGGGAACCATTCTTCTACTTGGAGGCTGCAAACACTGTGCAAACTTAAATGAACTAAAGTCACATCTCCAAAATGAACTTCCGTCTTATATCTGGAGATGTACATAATCTTCTCTCATAAGCAAAATAGGCTTAGTTTTACAGGTAGCTCCCAGAGAAACCCATCCCTACAGCCTGATGCTAACACTTAGGTGTCATAGTACCGCTTCCTGTTTTTTATACTAGTTTCATAATCTGTAGAGTAGAAAATGAAAACAACAGCAGCAACCTAACCAAATACCTGTCCTCTCAGTCTGCCTATTACATTTGGGATCAGCAGGTATCAAAGATAATTAATATAGGCTGAAAGGTGATCGTCTGCACCTGCAAATTTTGAAAGCGACTTGAAGCCGTTTGCACAGCATAGGTGTTCATGCTCACCGAAAGCTTTCCTCTGGAGAGTGTGTGTCTGTAGACTGTCTTTAAAAAACACACCCTGCAGAAGAAACCCCCTTTTGAAGAGAGTCCTTTTTTTGCTGCTCTGGAAGAGCAGAGTTCCAAATGTATCCCAGTGAAGCAGGGGGCTCCTTCCCCGAGCAGCTTGGCTTCTCTGCTCTGGGCTCCCTGGAGCTAAGATGCTGCTCTGGGCTAATGCAGCCCTAGTTTCTCTCCGTCCTGCTCCACTGCCCTCCTGTGGGCAGCGCTCACCCAGGGGCTTTGGCCTCCATCCTGGGAAGTTACAGAGGAGGACAGATAAGTCCATGTGATGGCGCTGCCATTTAAGTGTCTGTCCCCAGGCAGGGGATGAACTTATTAAGGGTTGGCTCTTTCGAAGGCCCCCCAGGGACAGCTCTCTGTCTCTGGCTTCTGTGCTCAGAATGTAACAGTCAGGCAGCCCCTATCAGCCAAGCTGCTGGCTGTGCTCAGTGTGTCCTCTGTTTCTGCCTACACAGCAGGTCTGCTGGGTGAAGTCTTAGGGACGGAGCCTGCTGCTCCGGCATCTGTTCAGGCAGGTCCTTCTTCCTGCGACTGGCTGACGTCAGGGTGAGCAGAAGAAAAGCAAATTCAAGAAATTGTAAAGCAACGCAGTTCGGTGAAATGCTTAGAAGTAGAGACAGTAACCTTACCAACTCGAGTTAGAGTTTGGGGCTCTTTGGGGATTTTTGGTTAATATCCCGTCTCCTCCAGTGTCACTCCTTAGCGCTGTGGTAGATTTCTAGCAGTCACAGTGGGTATATTGTTGTGAGAACCTCACGAAGCCATAAGCATATGAGTTTCAGCAGAAATATTGCATCACATTTTTTGAAATGAGTCAAGTGTCAAAAAATACATCCAGGGCTTCCCTGGTGGCGCAGTGGTTGAGAGTCCACCTGCCGATGCAGGGCACATGGGTTCGTGCCCCGGTCCAGGAGGATCCCACATGCCGCGGAGCGGCTGGGCCCGTGAGCCATGGCCGCTGAGCCTGCGAGTCTGGAGCCTGTGCTCCGCAATGGGAGAGGCCACAACCGTGGGAGGCCCGGGTACCGCAAAAAAAAAAAATAATAATAATAATACATCCAGTATCATCATAACGGCAAAACTGGCCACAGAAGCAGCTAAATCCCGAATATTCTCTCCTTTTAGATTGTTTCAGGTTTTCAGTAAATTACCCTGTGGAAGGAAACATACTGTTGCCGTCCACGTTTTCGTTTACTGTCAAAAAGATGATAGTCTAAGACTTACAAATAACTAGAGGTTTTATCTTGATAGCTTTATCCTTATAGCTTTATCTGTTTGCATTACTTAGAAAATAAAATACAACAGCTTAATTGTACATATTGAAGTATTCATATATTTATAGTTATATATTTCTATGGTTTCTAGATGAGATTACAGTAGTAAAGGCTTTTGTGTATGATTCTTATAGCAAATTACATTTAACAAAAGAGTGGCATTTTAATATAGTAGAAAATTGATAGAGGACTAAAAATTAAGACTAGTCGCAACCGAAGTGGCTGACGGAATTAAAAAGAAACTTGCAACTTCTATTTGTCAAATGGTAATTGACCATGTAATCTTTTTTTCTCATGATAATTATTTTATTTTTTGCTTTTATTTATTTTTGAATTGAAATATGGTTGATTTACAATGTTGTGTTAGTTTCAGGTATACAACAAAGTGATTCAGTTATATATCTTTACCTATATCTGTATCTAATTTTTCAGATCATTTTCCATTATAGGTTATTACAAGGTATTGAATATAGTTCCCTGTGCTAGACATTGGGTCCTTGTTATTTATCTATTTTATATTTAGTAGTGTGTATCTGCTAATCCTAAAATCCTAACTATACTTCCCCGCCTTTTTCCTTTGGTAACCCTAAGTTTGTTTTCTAAGTCTGTTAGTCTAGTTCTGTTTTGTAAATAAGTTCATTTGTATCATTTTTTTAGATTCCACATATAAGTGATATCATGTGATATTCGTCTTTCTCTGTCTGACTTACTTCACTTAGCATGACAATCTCTAGGTCCATCCATGTTGCTGCAAATGGCATTATTTCATTCTTTTTATGGCTGAGTAATATTCCGTTGTATAATGTACCACCTCTTCTTTATCCATTCGTCTGTCCATGGACACTTAGGTTGCTTCCATGTCTTAGCTGTTGTAAATAGTGCTGCTATGAACGTTGGGGTGCATGTATCTTTTCTATTGAGGGTTTTGTTTTCAATCAAAACTGTGGGAAAGGAAGCTTAACTTTGCAGTTTGTTACAGAGATCAGGTTTAAGGGAAATGCAGATTTTGCCCAACAAGATGAATGTTTGTTGAACAGTAGGGAATTTCTAATGGTTGAGTAGGCGGACTCAGGAGTTGGTGAGGATCCTTCACTGGTATCTTTCAATGTGCTCTGAAGGACCACTTGGAAGGAGGCGTTAGGCAAGCATTACTGAGAGTTCCAGACGTTTTACGTGAGTCCTTCAGGATTCCAGTGGATCTCTTTTCCTGGGGGAAACTTGGAAGAGGAAAGCAGATGGTAGCAACTACAGCCCCACCACCGCACGTGGTTTCAGGGTCACAGCTAATGCTCATCGTTCCCCTTCTCTGCCAGCCATTCTAAGTTCCCTTCACCCAAATCAAGATACAGAACAGATCCATCACCACAAGGTACTCTTCCATTTCCATAATTCTTCAGTTCACAGAAAACACTGAATCTGAGATATTGGAAAGCAAATAATTTGAGTAGTTCTAGGATGAGTAATGAAGTACATCTGGACTGACGTGGAGGGGAGCTGTAGACTCCTGTAGCTGTTAAATTCCATGCCAGAGAGATGCCCTAAAGAAGGAGACTTGGGGCCAAGACAGGTCAATTAGCTCATTGAAGATCAAACAGGAGCAGAACCAGGAGTGGAGGGCTGCGTCTCCTAGCCTTGGTTCAGGAGGTGGTAAAGGCTAGAAGGCACAAGCCCTAATGCGTTTTCAACGAATGTTGAAACTTGCTTTTACTTCAGACATCATTGTTTAAAAGTCTCTAATTTTTTCTGTAAATTAGGAGATAGAGTAAACTAAAGTGAATTTTAAAGTTTTTTTTAGCCATCTTTCTAAATAACTGTGATCTCAGAATTATTTTGTAGATACTGGGTGTAAAAGGAATAGAAGAGTGAATCAAATGTGCGTGAAGCAGACGCACACGTAGATGTTTTTAGTTTATACTGTGTTTTAAAATCTCTAGTTCTTTCTGAAAAATGAAATGTGGGAAATACTTGCCAAAGTATTTGGCAAGTAGCATCATTTAATAGAAATTTTACTCTAAAAAGTAAAGTATACGAAAACAAAGTTGTTGTAAAATGAAAGCCTATGTAGGTCAGATTTTTTCCGAAGGCTAAATTTCAACTTACTGTTGATTAGCAGAAAATAGAGGCTGCAGCGTCCATTGTATCTCTTCAAGCTCTGAGAACACAAACAAAGGTGCTGGGACTGATTGCCTTGCATGGATTCAACCCAGATTGTTCCCTGCACTTAAGTCATAGCTTATATTTTATGCCCTTGGCCATCTAGGCCAGGGACATTTTAACCTATATAGAGTATATGGTTTGCAATACTTTCTTGACCTTGATGTCTTTAAATTTCATGTTAATTTTTATTGGTTTCCATCGGCAATCTTCCCCACTCACACCCAGGCATATACATTTATGGCCTTTGAAGTTCAGCTTTGGGTGGTATTTGAAGAACAAAATTTGCTTTTTCAATCTATAATTTTTATTACCTTGTAAAGCATTGTTTGAATCACGATGCTTTTTAATGGAATGATCAGAAATATAGAGAGCAACTAAATTAAAGAATTTTAAAATGACTTTTCCAAACCTGCACACCTCCCGTAGACTTTCTACTCCTTATTCTCGGTACAGAGTACTCTTGGGAAGTGGTATTGCCTGAAAGTCCCAGTATGAACAGAGGTCAGCTTTCCATAGGCTTCGCCACTCCTGGTTCAGCCATATTCATACGCGACCACAATTGAGTGCATTCGGAGCAGGGCTAAAATTCTGTTAAACTGGGTCCTTGAAAAGCCCAGTCGAGCAAGTATGATCTCTAGCTCAATATACTTTAAAGCATGACTCTCCTTTCTTCATCCCTAACTTAGAATCCATGCTTAAAACTAGTTGAATATGACAAGATTCAAAGTCAGAATGGTTCCCCAAGTAGCTAGATACGCTTTGTCACAATTTTCTCAGTTGGAGAGCTCTGTTTATAGTTCTATGTCTTTGCATTTTTAAGGTGTGTTCTACTGTGTAGTCTCTTATGTATCCTGTAATTTCAGCCTAATGACAGGTAACTGTGAACCTCATTTGGGAAACTGAGGCCCCAGAGATTCAGAGACTCGGCCTGATCGCACAGCTGTTGAGACCCTCAGTCTAAGGCAGAGCTGCTATCAAAGCCACGTGTGTCCTACTCTGTGGTCTCCCTCCTGTCTGCTGACCCCAAGTTATGCTGTGGTCCCTACCCGGGTTTCCAAATTAGGGTGTCATCAAAATTTAGAGATTTAAGAGACCTTAAAGATGATCTGAATCAGAAGCCTTAAAAGGACAAAACAGAGCCTGAGAGATTTCAGTAATTCTCCCAGCTACATCCATTTCAGGCCAGAAGCCAGGAGTTTGGTTCCTGTGCTGTGGCTCACTTCAGCTGCATTCACAGCACTATTAGGGGGTATTTCCAATTACTCCTTTCATTAAAACCCACTACTCTATCATTAGGCCTTTAGTCCTAACTAGTTTTTAACTACTTCTAGATTAAAAATTACTAAACCAACAGAGTATTTTGGCTTCAAAGTACATACTGCAGTACTTCTTTTAAATAGGCAACCATAGTTTTCCAACTAAACATCAACATAAAATTTCCATACACTCTTTGACTTTAGGGAATATGAGTAACGTGAGATGACTGTTTTCACTATTTTGGAGTTTTTCTTTAGATGATTGTATTAAAAAGGTAGAAATATTCATTTTTCATTACCCTGTAGCTCCCTGGATTTCTGTCACAATATCTGTCTTAGGAGAATGCTGATGGTCAAATTAAACTCTCTTAATACAATGGTCAAAATGAAGACGGCAGATACAGCCTCCAGTATCATATTCTAAATTCTCTTTTCTAGCTCTTAATAATTTCCCCTATAGTATAGATTTGTGATAAAGCAAATATACATGCTGTCCAGAAACGTGTCCATACGGCAGACCAAACTGATGTTATCTCAGTTGGTTAACAGTTTCCCACCAAAACTATTTTTCTTTTCTTCATTCATTCTTTCGGTGACTCGAGGCCCCTACTCCCTGTGTATACATCTGTAGGCACAAATGCTTATGACTAAGGTGTAAGGGGCAAAGGTTCTTCTGAGAGTTTATATAATTATACTTTTGTAGACTCCTGAGGGAGTTAGATAAGAGATATGAAGTATATACTTGGAGCACAAAAAGAACCAGTTCATCGCCTAACGGTTGGCTGCATATCCTAAATCAACAATTATCAGTTACTGCCTTTTTAAAAGGCAGATCTTCTTGATATTAACGGTATAGATATAATGTCTGTTGATTTCTTTGATTTAAAGAGAGACCTGGGTACAGTGATAGAACTTCTTTTCCAAGCAAAATCATTCACATTTTTTGGAGCTATGATATCGTATATTGCCCCAAGATTTACGGGAGGTGCAGCATTTCCATTTAGCGTTTTCGTATGTTCCGGTAATGAGATGGTTTACTTAGTTCCGGTGCATTACTGTCTTGCAGCACCATTTATATTCCTCATAAGAGAGGGCCCCAAAAAGCCAAGCCTAGACAATGATATCCTGAATTGCACCAGCACAATTTAATACAGTACCATTACATTTAAAACGTTTACACAGACAGTTGCAAATCTACTTATTTTACGCACAATTTATATAATACTTTGACAGACAAAAATATATGTTTAGAACTATTATATGTATCTGTCTGTTCAGTAGCAAACTTACAATAAATTATACATTATACCAGCGTAAACTTTCTTAAAGACTAAAAAGAAAAAGTCACATTTATGTTTAAAATACAGGTGCTACTTCCTTATCTCCAAATAAAACAAGCTAACAGCCATTACATTAGATTCACTTATTTCAAGCTTACAGTCATTTGATAGTCATATCAAATTCACTACTTATAAGAGTAGCAGTGAAGTTGGATGTTAACATGGAGTGTTTGAAAGTTTGTTCCTAACACTTCAGTCCGGCTACAAGCCGGATATTTTGAAAAGCATGTGTGAAAAGAAACACTAAAATGACACAAGAAACATGTCACACTTATTGTAAAAGTATGAAAATAAAATATGTGTTTTAGGGGCTTCCCTGGTGGCGCAGTGGTTGGGAGTCCGCCTGCCGATGCAGGGGATGTGGGTTCGTGCCCCGGTCCGGGAAGATCCCACATGCCGCGGAGCGGCTGGGCCCGTGAGCCATGGCCGCTGACCCTGTGTGTCCGGAGCCTGTGCTCCGCAGCGGGAGAGGCCACAGCAGTGAGAGGCCCGCGTAAGGCAAAAAAAAAAAAAAAAAATGTGTTTTCTTCTAACACTGTATCCACAGGTATTGCCTCCAAAGGTTAATACACCCAGTGTCTGAGATGTTGCTGTTTTATTTTCATTGAGAACGGGTTTTTGAAAATTAGGCCCACTGAGGAAAGACAAAAGACTCCAAAGCAGTGCGCATTACCCATGATGTCGAGACGGAGCAAATGATGAGCATAAAGCGTCGTCTACCATGTTTCACAATTTTGTTCCTTCCTTAGAAACTGGGGGATTTGTGTGTAAATGATCCTAAATAAAGACCCTACGACTGTTGTTTCCTTCCTTTTGACCCTCAACTTTGTTTTGTCCTTTTAAAAGAATCATCTTGCTAATATTTAGCCATTTACTGGTGTATTTTACCCTAACCTAGTTTTTTTTTTGTATATCTAGTTTGAGAGTAGGAAAGAAAGAGTAAGTTAAATAAACACAGAACATTGTTTATTAGCTTAAATTATTTAACTTTTCTAGTTTTTAATATCTTGCACAAGGTAAATGCTTTTCCCCCTTTATCTTTCTAGTATTACAAAATGAATGGAATGGAAAAAATTTTCACTATTAGTATTAATTCTTTTTCACTGGATTTAAATAGGGTCATTTGGACAACTGTTGCCCAACAAAATTGTAAACTATAATATCGGTAGAGACCATACTTCCCTGTGTCACTCTACTGTAACATGGGTGATGTGCTTCTATGGAAGCATGTGCCTAAAGGGGTTGAAACAAAAATTTATGACGATGGAGCGGGTGAAAATAATTATTCAGGTAGCGTGCTGGAAAGAGGCACATCTGAAGTATCACACTTGCCAGGAGCTGCAGTCCCCATCAATTAACTACCTTCACCTGTCAAAAATTTCCACCTTTGTAGTTTTTAAAAAATGTGTTTCCTGCCCCCGTTTCTTCTCTCAACCCATGTCCGAGAAACTTGGGACTCGCACACTTACTGGTTCCAAAACTGTGCTCCTTTCCCAGCACTCCATTCTGAGCAAAGAGATGGGTACAAAAAAATTCCCTTTTCATTTAGCTTGCAGACGATGTTTTACAAAGATTCTGAATGCAATGTCACATTTACCATCAAGCTTGGATAAAGCATTAAAAATATGGGACTGACAACATATAAAATTATTCCACATTTTAAAAATTACCCTGTAAATTTAATTCATGTTTAATAACAAAGGAGAGATTACTGGATGCTTTTGGACAATTGCAATAAAAAAGGGAATTCTAGCTTCCCAAACACAACTTTTATACTTAATGTCGCACACTGAATTTTCACTTTGTCTATGAATCACAAAAAAAGAAATATTTTTTGGAAAAAGTGCTTTAGTTTGAATAATTCAGGCTGCCTTTCTTTAACTGGATCAAATGCTTAGATAATTTTTCCGCTGATCAGCTCACTCTGCTCTTGTCGACGCAGCTCCAGTTATTTCTATAATGTGACTGATGGGAAATCATTTAAAATTCGAAAATGGATACAAACCATTACATATAAATATACACATATTTTTTTAACTCCAGAAAAGGAGTAAAATAACATTTAATGACCAACCTCATGAAAGTTATGTAGACGCCAAATGTTACAATTAAGTCCTTCTTCCCTTTAGGACCTAATTTTACTTTCTCCTTTCTTCCGCATTTTAAAATTCACGATATACGATTTGTAGTGGTGATCTGTCCAGTACCTAAGACTGGTTTTTGCAAAAAAGGGCCACAGAGTAGCTCTCTTGACACTAAATCATCCTCATTAACTAACATTCAAAATCGAGTGGTTTCGTTTTTCTAATCTTGCTACTGTCAGGAGGTGTGGTTTGCCTCTCACTAAGCAATTTAAGGTGTGTAGCTATCTCACCTTACAAACGGCTCAATTTCACTTCCAATACTAATACATAGCAAGTCAACAGATTACTTTTCTCATGAAGCAAAATGTTCTAAACTTCAGATGAAGGTGAAAGTTCACTGTTGTTCCTGTCACTTTCTACTTAGTGGCCTTGATTTATTGCTGTAAGGTTGCCTAATAATCGCGCCTTTCTCTCTGTAGGTACTTTCCCCAATGCATATGGTAGTTGTATGGTAGTTTTAGACACACCCGAAGGAACCAGGATCCTCTATCGGGACGGGATCTACTTTCCTATCATCTTGCATGTCAAGAAATGCCGCTACACAATATTTTTTTGTGTGTCTGCTTTGCCTGCACTCAGAATAATACATACCACTACTAAAAGAAAAACAAATTGCATATTCAGCGAATGTTATAATTAAGACCATGAAAGAAGGAATTACTCATCACATCAGGGAATCATCTGATTAATTCGCTGCTCCATTCACTGGAGTGATGGGGATTTATTCTCACAACTTCAGTGTGAGAGTTAAACTAGACTCAGGGCATTCACAAACAAGGTCGCGATCAAGGCTCCCCCGTCTCCTTGGCTTTCTCACATCTACTTCCTTTTTCCATAAGAAAGGTGAACACTCTTTTTGGCTCTCCATTCTTTGAGTGGGGTTTTATTCATGTTTGAATACTTAACAAAACTACTGAGAGTCGAAATCAAATGAGGATGAGATGTGTCCACGAGGGAGAGAGAGATGCTGCTTCAGGGGTGCTTCCTTCTGGCTTGTCTTGGATGTGCAATTACACTATTATATGGAGTTTTGTCCTCCTGAACGATATCTTTAAAATATATTTTATATGCCGCAAACCACCCTTCCGGGACTAGCCTGCTATAGAGCTCCGTCTAGGAAGGCAGTGAGGGTGTGTTTATTGTAAATTATCTTCAGTCCCAGAGCCCTCTGGGCTGGAATCCATGTTGAGGAGGGCCTCCTGATTGGTGAAAGTCGAGCTGACGGTTAGGCTCTGCCGCGGCTTCACAGGTGCAAGTTCATCTAGCTTAATATTTTCGTTTCTGACCAGAATTGTCCTATCCATGTTTTCTTCACTGTGCCTTGCAACGACAGCATCAAATACATCTAATTTTGGTGGCAGGGTTCCACTTTCAAATAGGTATTTGGCTAAATAAGAGATGCAAATGTTGGATAAGAATGAGGTCACCATGGCAAGGGTCTTAAACGGGAATCTCTGATTATATATGCCACTTTTATCAATGTAATAACCAGGGTAAAAGATCAAGGGCTGCAGGTTCAGGTACGGCTCCCCGCCGGTTACTCTCAGGAAAAGGCCAGAGATGTAACCTGCCACGGCCCCATACGTGTTGGTCCCCTTGATGAATAGCACGCAGAGCAGCTGCGGGAAGATGATGATGTACACGAGGTCGGAGCTGAGGTACCAGAGCCCGTACACCGTCTTCGTCAGCAAGGCCATGGTCATTGCGGAAGCTCCGAACACGAACACCGTGATGCGCATGACCCAGACGAGCTCCTTGTCGGAAGCCTGCAAGAAATCGACATCGAGTCAGTTTTTCTCAGGACGTGCTGGCTCCTCTAGGAGGAGAATGAGATGCCTTCCTGTGTTTTAAAGCTGCTGTAAAGAATCCCCCTGGTTCAAAAGGCTCAGTCTATGGGTGAAACCAGCCGAAACCACAGCATGTGAATCGAGCAGGCTAGGCAGCCTCCCCGGCCGACCTCGCGAGAGGCTTCGCGGTAAGCAGAGCCCACTGGCTGAACGGCAGAGGGAGACGTGAGATGCGCGCTGGGTCCTCGGAGGGGAAGGATAACGCAAGGGAGGATTTCTTTACTTTCCACGTTAAGGAATAGTTTTTCATGTGGCAGTGAGAGGTTGTGGCCTGTCTTCCTCTCTTCCTGGAGGGTAACTGCCTTAAACAACAAGTGGGACCATTTTGTTAACTATGACCTAGAAAACCTAGAGAAAGGCAAGCCTGAGTCAAGGAAGGAGGTGGAGGGGGGCTCTGGGCCCCTCCGTGAGCACGATCGTGCTGCTCTGCGCCCTGGCATTCAATAAGGAAAATCAAACTGAGACGCTGTTTTCTGACAAAGGAGGACTTGGGGTTCAAGTGAAGAGCAGACAGGTGTGAGACCAGCACCCATGAAATAATTACTCATTATCTTCTGCTCTGCCAGGGTTCCTGAATTTCTTATCGTATTTAGTTAAACTCAGAGTTTTTCTAAGTTATTTTAGGTTTCATTGTTCGTTCATTAGAAAGAGAAGACGTTTAAATTATTGCAATATGACTGTACCTCTTGGGAAATAGTTATATTGATTAGTGCCCTTCAGTATTAGTGTGAACGACAACATGCATTAAAAACCTCATATACAGCATAAATAAAGCGCTGAATCAAAGTAGGGTCAGATTTTCATGCAGACTATTAATAAGTATAGAGAAACACCTACATAGTAACTGCAAGGATGAGAACAAGAGCAATAGCGTTATGTTGAAAAAACTGTTCTTACTACCGCAAAAAAAAAAAAAAGATAAAAGCAAAAACCGTTCTTACATTTTGTCTGAAGGAAAGCTGGTAGATGTTGCGAGCAAACATCGAACTTGCTGACAAGATGGAAGAATCTGCTGATGACATGACAGCAGCAGAAACGGCTCCAAGACCAAAGTAAGAAATGTACACAGGGCAGAGATACTTCAGGACGATCGGCAAGATCATGTCTGACTGTTGGTTGTCCTTGGGGTCGAGAGGCCCGTATCCAGTCTGGCTCCAGTCTGTGGATAGAAACAACAAACACAACAACCAGAGAGCCATCCATTCATCCATCCATCCATCCGTCCATCCATCTGGGGTCATCCTATTTACTAGGTAGCTTTCAAAGTAAAATCAGAACCTATAAACTAGTCTAATCAGTGGGAAATCTAATTAGTCTAACAGGGCATGTTAGTTTAATTAGGTGGGAAGTCCATGTACTGGTCCAGTGAAATTGCCTCATATATTCCAGCTTCTAATGGGTTACAGTTAGTCTTATGCACAAGATCTGAACAGAATATGGTGGTGTGAAATATATATATATATAAAATTAAATACATATTTAATATATATTTCTCATCTTCAGTGTTACAATGGTGTCTGAAATATAAGACAATTGGTTGACATATTACAAAGGTAGATATATGAACAGATGAGAAACCATTGACTGTGTGGGGGTGAGAGGGAACGTGGGGGAGGGAGGGCAGCTGAGGGGTAACTGGTGACTTGGATGAAGCCTGAGTGAGTCAGTTAGTGAAGCTGCAGGAGATTTACCTGTTGACGCGCCAATGGCTCCAATGAGTATGGCTGGCAGAGCCATCACCATGCACCCAAAGGCTGCCAGGAAGGACAGCACTTGAGCGTAGGTGGCTGAGGATGAAGACAGGACCCTCTGGAAGTAGGCTTGCCACGGGATTCCACCCAGCATCTGCGTGGGAACCACGGGGACTCAAAATGAATTGGAGGCAAATAGCATCTATTAGGTATTTTTATTTTTTTAACAGTCACATTCAGAATGGTCACATGCATGGCTCTGAAGGGGAGAAAATGGTCCTACCTGCCACTTGTCTACACTGCTGTCACTAAGTCATCGTCATAGGTTCAGTCGTGCAGAATTTCTCAAGTTCTTTTCTCTCATAATTATTTATGCACAATATTTTCTTTTGCTTAATTTACCTACTTTACACTGCATTATACACAACTACCCAGAAACCTTCAATTTGTTCTTATCTGGAAGTTTTAACAGCCACAAAATTATCTCAAAAAATTAAGATTCTGAAACCATGAAGTTTCATTTGATTCAAAACACCCAGTGAATATTTCTAGATTCCAATCACGTGCCAGGCAATGTAATGGCTGTCAGAGCCCAGAGATGAGTGAAAAATTCCTGCTCTTGAGACCACTGTCCACTGGGAGGGTCAATGCGTTACGGTGTTTTCTAGACGGGGGTGTGCAGAGGCTCAAGACAATATAGAGCATCAAGAAGATACTAGAATTTCTCTTTATATTCATTTCTACCTCATACCTAAATATTGTTGTTTTATTAAATGATTTCCACAATGTGCTAGTACAGTACATATAAGCAGTTTATAATTCCTATCCCTACCTTGGGGGTGTGCTTCACATTCTTATTGAGGATATACAATAAAAAAGTTTGGAGACACTGAACTTGCATGTAATTTGTTGATGCTATAAAGAGGTACATATGGGAACAATAATGAGAAGCAATCATCTGGGGGTAACGGAGGGGAAAGGTGGGAGGAAGACAGAGGCATGGTAACCATGGTAACCATACAGAAAGAGCATTTGAGTCCCCTTAAGTATCAAGAGGGTGTCACTAGGTGGAGACGGACAGGGAGGAGAGTTCTTGGGAAAGAACCCAATATGAAAAAGAAAAAGAAAAAAACAAAGAGGCAGCCATTAGACCACCGTGTGTTTGGTATGGGTAGAGGTCAGGGTGTGTGTGGGTGGTGAGAGAGGAGGCTGGAGCATCCTCTCACTGGCGTAGAGTCAGTGTTCAGTAAATACTTATCATGTGAGTGAGTGAATTGAGGAGGGAACTTCCCACATCACAATGTACTGAAGTTGCTTCTTTGATTGTCTGTCTCTCTCACTGGCTCCGAGTTCTGGGATATCTGTCTTGTTTATTATTGTCACATCTGTGCCAATCACATATTGGCTCCAGAACAGTTTCCTTCTTATAAAAGCCATACAAGCTCAAATGCAGAACAAACAAACAAACAAAACAAAGGCAAAAGGAGAAATTCTAAAATTCATCATCCCATGCCTCAAATCTGTATGCTTCCAAAACTTTTCCTTTTGTTTTGCAACTTGTAAATCAGTATATCATTGACTTCCTCCATGTCGATGAATATTTCGTCAGTAATTTCAATGACTATGTGAATTGATATATCATAATCTACATACCTGTGTCTATGGACATTTAGGTCATCCAGGTTTGTAAGTCAGGTAAAATCTGGCCTCCACTGACAAACAGGAGCTCTGATGGAAAGGTAGAAATGGGCTTGGAGGGGTGGGATGTGGGTGGGCTGCCAGCAGGGAGACCAGTGAGGGGCTGTCACAATAGGGCCAGGTGATCCAGGAGCTTGATCTAGTGCTAATATAGGGACGGGGGAAGTTTAGGGTGGGACGGGCAGATGCCTCTAGATTACCATGAGCAGGACTTGACAAGTCATTTCCATGGCAACTGGAAGATCAGAGACCATCGGTGAAACGTTTCAAGGCTCGCATCTACAGTTTATTTATTCAGTCAGTCATTCCGCATCTATTATTTCATTGCAATTTATCTTACAATTTGAAGGATGAACATGACTTAGTCATACAATCTTTCTGAGTTGGGAGAAATTGTAGCAATCATTGGATATAATGCCTTATCTTGAAGATGAGTAAATCCGAGGACGAAAGTGTGGTGTAGGAGAAAGGACTTTGGGGTCTTGGTTCTCTGTTTCAATCTGTCACTCAGACAGTGGTGTGACTGATAATCAAAAAATTGCCTAGTTTTTCTAAGTCTCATCATCTCTCCCATATAACCATAAAATACACCAGCCATGAAGGTAAAATTACACATACATATAATATTTAATCGCCTTCTCCATTCGATTCATAATTGTAAACCATGCCCGAAAAATTTCAGCCAAATGCATTTCTTAACAATCGTTGGGGAAAACGCCCTCCTCCCCGCCACTGGAAACATTAGTTTACATGTTTTCCTGTCTTCTTACCAGTAAGTTCTTCATGGGGGCAGACACACCTACTTTCAGTGTTAAAATTTAACAAAGTGCCACAGACACAAAATGGAATCACAAAATATTGTGAATCTTCCAAAAAGGGAACAAACATAAACCATTTCCCCTTAATTTGATAACAATCTATTGCTTACTTTGAAATCAAATACATTGTTTTTTTTTAAAATACGTAACCCCTCTAGCAAAATCACAAGATCACAAAATCTCTGAGGGGGAGGTTCTCTGGTACTCCCTCCCCCTCAGTCTGTGATCCGCCTTGATTTCTTCCATGCCCACCCCTCAAGGCCACCACCTTCACCCACAGGTTCTGCACATTCCCAGCTGCCTGACCTCCCAGCCTTCTTTCTGGGCATCTGTCCTGGGTGACACCTCCCTTCCCTACGTATCTCACGCACTTAAGGCCTTATGACACCACGAATTTAATTAGAGACTGAATGAGTTACTTATTTCAGAAGAAGTTGGATTTTAATGCCTTAATCCAAGATACAAAATAGAATTTTTAGATGGTGTGGCTCTCAGATTGGGGGAGGTATCCGGCAGTAGGGCGTGGTGTTCAGCACAAGTGTGGACACACCACACATAACCCCAGGGAAGTGATCGCTTTGACACTTGTCAGTGCCCCCATCCTTCTTCCAGCAGGAAGCAGTCAACCCAGAAACGGACAGGAGCATGCATTTTAGTGTTACATAGAAACACTAAAGTCTTGGAAGTGCGTTTGACTTTAGGACAAGTGAGAGTGCATTCCTCGGGTAAGAGCATCACTTACCAACAACAGAAAGCTATCGAGCCACGTGTAGACTTCAAACGGCTCAATGGTCCCCAGCCAGGGCTTCTGGTACTTGGTGTGCACGGCCGTGAACCCGATGTCAGCAACCGCAGAATGTGACAGCGCGAAGGGGACGCTGACCCACTGCAACCAGAGCGCGGGAGAGCGTTAGGCCGTGGGACTGTCCGGGACGTGCAAGATGTAGTTTATTAGTTTTTTCTCGTAGATGGCACAGCTCAGTGTTCCTCGTGTTCAGGGAAGAACCTGGGAGCACGTTCTCTGTGGGACACTGTGCAACACTTAGGAGAGTTAGAGTAGCACATAACTTCTGTGCTAACGATGCCGTTTCACATTAGCCACAGAGCAGCCACCAGAGACCTTTGGGAAGAAAATGCTGAATTGGAGAGCTTGACATATGTTTATACATAAACATTTTGTGTTTTCTTAGAATTGGAAGAAGATATCCATTCCTTAAAGTGACCGAGAAGATTTGACTGAAAAGAATTTCTATGTCCCATGAGCAGTTTCATGGATTAACCAAAACTAATATAAGGAAGGGTTAAGAGACAAATACAGATTAGTGTCAGGATTTAAATTTTAACTCTGAGGGAAGTTATTCAAGGAAGATCCCACCTGTGTTTCCATCAAGTGGAGGCGTGAAGGAGGGGAAGCCCTAGACCCTACTAAGACTTAACTGAGGGCACTTTTCTGTCAAAATCTCACAACGTGACTAGAGGTTTTTCATCCAATTGATCCACAGAGAAATGAAAAATTGCCAATAGTATACGACTTACTGTGTATTACTCATGATGGGAAAATAGCATTTCTGTTAATTTTTGCTGAGTTAGTATAAAATACCACATTATCTTTCACAAAAGGAGAAAGGAAGGAAAGAAGGAAGAAAAGAAGGGAGAGAGAAGGAAAGGAAGAAGGGAAGGAAGGAAGAAGGAAAGTCTGTGAACGGCCCCACTTACCAGTCCCACGAAAATGCAGAAGAGCTGAACGACATCTGTGTAGGCCACGGAGTAGAGCCCGCCCACCAGGGTGTACAGCGTGGCGATAAGGGCGGAGACGATGACGGACACGCGCACATCGGCGCTAATGATCACGCTGATAGTGGCTCCTGGAAGGATTGGATGAGAACAGCCCAGGTGAAGTCTCACATTCAGATTCTTCCATCTCAGTAAACTGAATATGCACATGCATATCTGCATTTATATACATACATATATATATACATACATATGTTTAAAAACCTTCTTTCTTTCTGAAATTAGTGCTTTGCTCACTTATTTGTGTGGGGACACCTGAAATTCACGATTTGATTACAGATCCATGACATATACTACACTAAATACTACTATAAGATCTTGCAGTAATGCCACCAACTACCTGAAATTCTGACTTTGTTGAACATATGCAGTATATTTACTCACATCCATGAGAAAAATAAGCCTTTATGGTAAGCATAACACCCATCTCCACATTTTACAATCAGCGTTCATTTGCTCTTTTGCGTTAACTCTGACCTCAGCCAGCTTTTACTAGATGACACATGGTAAAAGGTACCAAGGTTTGAAACAAACTTGTAGGAGAAAATAATAAAATTGGTAACTTGTTCCTTCCAACTTTTTCAACTTCGGGAAAGACGACTTATTTTATTTGTTTGCCAGAGAATTCCAGTTTTGCCCCTAGGACACCAGGGCACTGAAGAGCCGCAGATTTTAGCATCATGTTTTAAAGTAATTTTCATCATCAAAATTGTAACCGTGCCTTGGAAGTCAATCTATGCTTTTCTGACTTTCTGACTCTGTTTACTGTGTTTGTTGGTGTCTGTATTTCCAATAGAACGTTATGGTGTGGACGCTGCAGTTCTTGGACAGCCAGTTCGGAATTCACTTGCTGCCCTACACACCCTTTCCCTGTTTTTTTCAAAAGTGGTATAGTCCAGATTTCGTATTATTAAACGCAGCAATGATATTCCTGCCACGTTAACATACATGCAACAAATCTGTGATTTCTTTGAATCATTACTTGCAATCTTGCATTCTACTATCGCTTCTCAATGGCGCGCTAATAGCAGAGGCAGCCCACCCGAGATGAAAAATCCATTATCTAAAGAGCAGTATGTTTTGATCTAAGATAACAATGCAAAATACTTTTCAAGAAATTTTTTCTTAGTGCTGTGGCTTCGGCATCAAAATTGAATTACTTTCTTGCATAAAAACCGGTTGAGGAGAGGGCATGCCTAGTAAGGAGTTGGGAGAGGAGGACAAGGGAAAGCGGCCAGTTATTTACAAGTGACTTTGGGTAACTGACTGAATTACTGTTGTATGGATATTTAACAAGTTATTGTTTTTTCTCCTGAGATGATTTACTACATGTTGAAACTTCAGGTGCAATTCTTTGTCATTCATCTTTGGTCTAGTTCTCTACTTTAAGAACAACATTTTAGAGGCATACCCCATGAATTATGAAAAGTCCAATCATTACCCAACCTCTTTTGAATACTGTTTAATTTCCCACCCTTTTGTGAAACTTCTATTAATCCTACACATCCAAAAGGTAGGGAGGCTGTATGTTATAGAAGAAAGATCACTAGACGGGGAGCCGAAAGATTTAGGGTCCTAGTAAATGCGCCATTTGGCTGTAACTCAGTGGTTTTAAAGACGTCACCTACTTTCGTCCCACTATTAAGGTTGGGATGAATTTTTTCTCTAAATATTTTCTAAATCACCCCATCATTTGTCGTGAGTAAAATCAAAGTTATACTTCCAGATCTGTTGTGAAATATTAATTAACTCATGCAGCCGTAAAACTAAATATACTGCAAATAAAGTTATAAAAATTATCTGAATTGAGCCGTGAAAAGTGTAAATATACGTTTCTTTAAGAAGCTGTAAGGGTGTTGTCTGTTGATACCAAGAAGATAGTTTAAGATACTCCTAAGCTTTAGTGGTAAGCTATGCTCATTCATACATATTCACAGTAAGGTGGTGAAAGGTCTTGTCCCAAGTTATTTCTAATAAACACTAACTTTGAGTTACGTCCGACTATTATTTTTGAAGAAAATAGAGGTGTTAATTTAAAATTCACACACATTCTCTTTACCAGAGCACATATTTCAAGAATAGCAGTAATATTTCATAAATGTTGTTTGACATGTGTGTGTGGAGACAGACATTAATATACTTTACATATGTGTTGACAGCAGACACAGATGTAGACACACGTATTTACACAAATAACTAATTGCAGCAAGGTTGAGTTTAGCTATTAAATTTCCAGAATACTTTAGAAATAATAGATGATTCATTGTGTTCTCCCTTCAGGGCTCTGTTATAGAAGTTGATCTTTATTCTGTGAGAGTGAACGTTTTGTATTCTGTTAGATATTCAGCCCCCTCCTTTTTTGATATCTCAGCAGGAGTTTGTTCTTAAAGCCAACATTTTCTGGTGTTGAAACCAGTGACAAATAAACTACCATTGCTTCCTAGCTAATGAGAGCAAGGTGGGAAGGGAGCTGTGCTTTTATGTAAAATTTCCTTAGGATATAGCAGTGGTGGCTGTGGAGTATGATTACTTAGTGCCAGCAAAGTGCAACTTTTCACTGAGTTATTACAGCTTTTTTTAAACTATCAAGTTCTCTTCTTTTCTACACCAAGTCATTCCTTCATTTTACAGCTGGAGACCAGGAAAATAAGATATGATTATACAAGAGTCTAGAGAGACAGGAATGAAAAGTGGTGTAAACTAATATCTGATATTACAGAGACCAGATCTCATGATAATACTGAGACCAGAAGACTGGCTTGTAGTCTAATATGCAACAGAGAAGGAAATTCATCTTATCTGACTTTTGTTTTGTCCACTTAAAGTTTGACTGTAGACATAAGCCCATTGTTTCCATTTGTAGGAGGAGATGGAGAATAACACGGCGTGTTCTGGGTATCACACATACACACGGCTCACTGAGGAAGGACAAGGAACGTCCAGCTCTGCTCGTCTTCAGGAAGGAACTCAACACTCAGTAGGATGGTGTAGATTTCTCCTTGATGAACAGGGAGGGTACTGAACCTGAAGATCTCCCACTGAAAGCTCTCATTTTCTAGGTCGTATCGGTGGGCTGAGAATCCAAGGACCAAAGACAGGCTGTCCTCAGCACTGATGGATCTCGATAGTAAGTTAGACCCCAAAGAGTCTAAGTCCATTTTCCTAATCCCTGAATATGTCTACAACCCAACAGTCTAAGATGTAAGGGGATTACACTGAGAAAGGAAGGACTGTTGTTTTCCTTTTTCTCTTTTGAAGAACATGTAGCTATAGGTGATGCATTCATTCATTCATTTGTGATAGGACTGTAAGTGTTAACAAGACACAGGTCCTGCCTTCAGGAAATGGATAGTTCCTTCTGTGAGGTTGGAAATTGGGAAGTAGATAAATAGGCACGTAATCAAGTGGTAAATTCAATGGAAACAGAATTCCTGGTGCCTCCGGAAGCCCATAGGAAAGGCATCCAGCAGGTTCAAGATGACTGCCCTGAGGAAGTGACATCTCTAGCAGATCTGAAGAAACTACCTGGTTGGCTAGAAAGGAAAGAGGGGCGTGAGTCCTAAGCAGAGGGCAGTGTGCTTGCAAAGTGTCAGAACTGCCATTCTGGAGGAAGGGAGAAGGAAAAGCCCAAGTTGTAAGAAGCCTTCCTAGCCTGGTTCAAAGGCCTGGTTTTAAGCAGGAAAGGGATGTGATCAGATTCAGTCTTATGGGAGAAAAGCAGGGGGGTGGTGGCATTAATCCAGGTGCTGGAGGTTGGGGGTGGCCTGGCCTGTGGCTGAAGAAAGTAAAGCTGTGTATCTGATGCTCATTCAACCAGAGATGCGCACAGAACGACGTTCTTTGGTCCTTACCTAAGGCAGAGAAAATGGCCGCAGCCCAGAACATTTCCCCCATCAGCGCGGGAATGAACAGGAGCCCTCCCATGCGCTTTCCATAGATCTGCTGAAAGGGGTCTAACATGGTCACATATCCCTTGGAACGCATGGGCTTGGCAAAGAACAGACCACCTAAAGGAAATTAAAGCAAGCGTTAATGAGAAAATGAAAAATCCCTAATACAATAGTCTTTGCCAACCTTTTACTATATATAATTTCTGAAGGGAAATGAATTTTTTAGAACACTCATACATGTTGAGGAACCTGTCTGCAAAATCCAGTGAGTACAGGACCAAGAAATATTTAGCAACAAGGTGGAAATTTCTTAATACGATTGTCGTTGTGTGCATCCAGGGCCACACATGGCATGGAAGAGGCTGTGGATTGAAACACACGGACCAGCAGTGCACTCGTCAAATGTCTTCATGTATCTGTGTCACCCAGCAGGGCATTCAGATATTTGATTAAGCACAGGATCCAACAAAAGTATTCTAAGTGCAAAAGAAATTTAGGAACCCTCTGTTATATAATATTCTTGACCTTTTATTAGTTTGATTTACAAAATGAAATGCAGGTACAATTCAAGTAGATTCATTTTTAACGATATGTCCACACTATTTTGGAAAGAAAAAGCATCATTATGTTAAGAAATTCACTGTTTTGATAGCAAAACAATCAAGGGAATTTTTTTAAACATATTCCATCATCAAGAGATCCAATCACCTAAACGTTAGTATTACCACTTTCTGATAACAGCTACTTAGGGATTTCCGGTAGCATTTCCCACAACAGTTGTTCACATCGTTTGACTTATTTCGCTTGTTATTTATACTCCTGATCTATATGCTTTACTGACTGAGTCGCTCAGGTGTAAACTTTTGCTTACCTAAGATCAGACTAAGGGAATATCCAACTGGTGCCTGAGCCCACGCTAGACCGTAATCTGGAACGTACACGGCTTCGGCTGTCCCATTGATGTAGCCTCCTCCGACCCAGGTGGCTGAAACAGAGTGAGAAGTGAGGGGAAGGCGTGTCATACCTGTCATCCCTGAGACCCGCTCAGCCCCGCACGGCGGCCCTGGACATCGAGTGGCTGGTGACACAGCCACCGGAGACATGGCTTGTCTGAAGTGTTGGAAGAATGCAAAGGGCACATCGGATTTCAAAGACTTAGCATGGAAAAATAAATGTAAGGTTTCTCATTTTTGTTTTTGTAATGGTTACAGGGCAAAAGAAAAACATTTTCCATGTACTGCGTTAAGCAATTCTATTATTTACATTAATTCACCTATTTTTTAAATGTTTTTTTGAAGTGATATGTAGAAGATTTCAGATTATATTTATGGCTTACATCATATTTCCATTGAACAGTGTTGCCCCAGATATTTTCTAAATCCATTGTCATCAACATTTTAAAATGATATTATTATATCATAAAGTCTGAGACCATATACAATATATAATACTATATGACTACTCCTCAGTAATACTATGACTTTCCCCCCAGCCTCCATAACATGGGGTCAAGTGTCTTCATTTCAAGGGCCTTTTGTTTTAATTGTATTGATCTTTCTCTTGATCATGACTGTTGTCTTCGAGGAGTGGGAGGGGTGTGTGCGTGTGCATGCGTGGTTGTGTGTGCGTGTGCTTTTCACCAATAGAGTCACTCTGTAAGCATGCTGGGTGCATAGGATTCTGGCAAATCTATTCTGAATTATAACGAAGTTGTACTCACTCCCTTACGCTGTTAAGGGAGTGGGGAGGGAGGTGGGTGCCAGGTGCCCTAACGTGAGCTTAAATTACCTTTTCCTTCTCTGTCTTCCCAAGAACCCGACCTACACTTAGGGCTAGATCAGCCTTCAGGAGAATTTACAACCTTGGCTGCAAGCCCATCTGCAGTTCTTTGTTCTGCTCCGGGTCTTTCAGTGAGATGCTTGATAGTTCATAAAGAATGATAAGAAATATGTCTTCTTCAGATGTTGTTTAATAACATTTCTGTAGTGTAGTAGGTGAAGAGGGCCATGGAACCAAAGAAAAGACGTTTTGATTAAACAAGTTTGGGCCGAGAATGCTCTGTAAACGCTATCATTTTCTCTGAGAAGACACTAGACTAGTTGATTCTTGCTGAAAAGCCAAAGTTACTGGAACACTCAGATCTTTGCAGTTTGTATCCTTTTGAGAGTCTAGTCAAGACATTTAAAATAATCCCTAGGTAGAATTTGTGTCAGATTATGAGGAACAGAGGCTGGCATGAAGCTTATCAAATATGAGACTGCACTCTGGGCTGTACCATGCAGTGGGGAATAAAATTTGACTCTGAAAAGTCCCCTGAAATTTCGCGGTTAGAATGTAAGTAAAATAAATAACATGTACATGAGACTGCCAAAGACAAGTGTTTCTTGCCAAAATTTATCTGGCGTTTAATCCAAATCCAAAGCAAAGAGGAGAGAACGTTCAAGGGTTAATCTTATTTTTAAAAGTCAACGTGAAAAGACCTTCCTGCCAAGGAAATTTAAGTACGTTTAAGTGGAGAGTTTATATACAAAATCCTCAAGTGGACAAATGCAACCACCCCGTCTTCACCGGTAGCTTTTCCATGGTGTTGATATATAACAAATGCTATGATGTGCTTTTCTCATCCTGAGCCCTGCTGAAATTTTAAAGACTCCCCCCACCCCTCACTGGACGAGTAACCAGGACCTGGAGCAGCGGATTCTCACAGGCACAGCCCCTGAGACCTCACCTTCCGCCTGGCACCTGGGACCCTTGACTCCGCACCAGCAATGTTTTGCTGCATTAAGTAAATATCTGATGGTCTGACAAGCACAACACTTACTAGTGATCATTTTTCATTGTGTAGGTCTCCTCTCCATTTCCAGAAAGAAAACTGGTGCCTGAATGATTGCAAATATTATAATATAGAAGTGCAGACTCGGTCACTTATTATGACTAGAGCCCCTCCATTCTTATCCATCTGGTCCTTTGCATGTTTGTATATTTCATGTCAGATTCATGAGTGAGAACAAGAATTCTTTTAAATTATGTGCATTTTTATTTTCAATCTTTATTCTTTGTCGAATAATACAATCAATGAATCTGACAAGGTTTAGATAATATGGTTCAGATTTTAATTGAATTATGATATTGATCAGGGCTCTTTTCAGTTCTGAGAGAGAAAAAAAAGTCTTTAAAAGCTGAGCTCGAGCATGACACTTTATAAGAAATATCATAATTCAAATTTTTTCTATACATTTTAATAGCCTATTAGATTAAAAATCACTCTAAATGATAAAAGATAAATTCTGAAATATTATCTTTACGGACATAATAAATGTACTATTAAATTAGAGTAATAGAACATGATCATAATTTACAATGAACAAAATACTTTGGTATACAACAGCTCATTTATTCTTTTCAACAGTTTGAGTGAAATCAAAAACTTCTGTCCTTCTATTTTGCTTTTCTTCTTATTTTCTTTGTCAGAGGAGAAATCTGAAGGACATATAATTACAATGCTTTAATGCGGTTCATACGGTATCATATGTGTATCTTTAGAGGAAAGAAGAAATGTTTGTGCTCTGATGAAAACTGAAAATGAAGGTATGAAGGTGTGTATTCATCAGCAGTTGGATACTAAGAGAAAAAACAAAATCTACATGAACGTTTCAGTAAACATCTGCAGGTGGTAGGAAAGTGGGTGATTTTTATTCTTCATGTTTCTGTATTTTTCTAACTTTGTATGTTGTGCATCACAGAAAATATTTTGCAAAACATTTCTTTTCTGCATATGTGTGTATGTAGAAAAAATTAGAAACAGAGGGTACAAGAGAGCTGTTTTTACCCTGGGTACCTTGACAAAGAAGTGGGGAGAGACCTGTGGAGGGCTGGGTGTGGTCACTGCAGGGGCCCCAGCATGGCTGCCAGACCTGGGTGTAGCCCTGGCTCTGGCCCTTACTAAGCACGGGAGGCTGGGTCCTGACATAACCAGAGCCCTTCCATAGTGACGTCATGAAGATTGAACGGAACCATGTACATGGTGAAGAGTTAAACAAACAAGATGTGAATATCTGAAAGGTAGAATCGATCGTCCATCAGTTATTCTACAACATTATAGGTTTCAGGTGGGCAAACAGGGATGCAGTCTTCCCAGACTGGCTTGGAAAACTCTGTGATAAACAGGGTGAATCAATTTTAACCAGCACTTCAGGAATGAAATTTGACATCATCTCGATATGATTTGCAGTGGGGTACTTTTCCACTGAGCACTCCACTCACATTAATCCACTGAGAGTTCCTGTTAGTATGGAATATGTCGCTAACATTTAAGAACTTACTAAGAGTCTAAAATGAAATGTGTGCTGTTAGTGAATACACATCAGGTGATATTACAGACATAATTTTAAATTGTTGTTTTTCCATATTATTTTCAACAACCGAGAAGAACACAAAAGAAAAACAAGCCACCACTTAATCAGAACCACCTCTGGGCAAAGGAGGAAAGACTGCTCCTAGCACAGAGAGGCTTGAATGGTCAAGAGCTGCAGCTGTAACTGAGGGATTCCTACTAGGACACACCCTGGCTTTTTTCGTTTCATATCAATGTTCCTGGGAATGTTTTTCTCAGAGCCGTGGATTCATAACATGTGATCGTCTTCCTGGGAGTAAATTATTTCATTACATGGGAGAATAAGGTTTCAAAACAGGACATCCATCAATTTGGAATTGGGCTGCCCCCATGTTGATTTATTCAGTTTTAACTAGTTAGTTAAAATCACTAGTTAGTGTTCATTGGCTAGTTAGTATTCATTAAGACAAGTCGAAGTCACAGCTCTATGCCTGTCAAAGGCACAGCTCTATGCCTGTCAGAGGCACAGCTCTATGCCTTTATGCCTGTCTCCATGAACAGGAGGGGATGCTGCTTGTATCACATTAATGAACAGAGACACAACTTGTAAGGCTAAGGCACTTCTGCACATGCCTCCACCCCTTTGTTTTTACTGCCTCCACCTGCTCAACAGCCCAGATAGCCCAGATTTGTTTCACTGATATTCTGTCCAGTAATTGATTATAAAATCATTAGTTCCAGCGCTACTGAGTTGAAACCGTTTTAATTTTGTTCTAAATAAATGTAAAAAATTATTTTTTAAATATATAAGTAGTGAACACAGAGAATCCCCCAAGGACAAAGAACAAGATTTGCTCTGTGTCTGGAGCAGCTAGGGTGGATGGCTGCAGAGGTAGGCGCGTGGGCACCCACCTGTCATGGTGAATCCGCCCACCAGCAGCCCGATGTCGCGGCCGCCCACAATGATGGCCTCGCTGCGCTCCCCCGAGCTGCCACTGTTCTTGGTTCTCCACGCGGCCCATATTCCAACCAGCAATATGAGGAGGTAGAACACCACGATGGCTATCAGCCCTTCCACCTGGAAAGTGCTGGCTCCTGACATCCTCTGCCACTTAAAGAAGAAGTACATTGAAATCGCACGTTCACCTGTGGTTGCCAACAGGTGTCCTTTCCATCACTCTGTTTCTATTCAACAACTGAACCTTGTTTCGGGTTTTCAAGAAACAGAAAAAATTGGAGATGCTGTTTAAGGAATAATCATTTTGTGTTAAATAAATCCGTGCAATGTAAAATTCACCTTGTCTTGTGTTTTAACTCAGTAACAGTCGAGAAATCCCTTACGAACAGTGTGTCCGTATTTGCTTTTTGGAACTATGTACCTATTCAATCTAGAATTGCTCAGTAGTGTAAGTGTATCATAAAAGATTACTCTGAGAATTGACCCATATTCGTTCATTCATTATCCTACCCCTCCTTTCAAACAACTTTAGGGAGTTGTTCCAGAAGTAATGTGACATGCAAATATCTGGGGGAAAAAATAACAACTTTAGGGAAATCCATTTCAGAACCACACGGCCTCCAATTTTCAACAAGTGAACTGCCCGAGGTTTAAGTTGCTGCAGCCACTGAAGGGTTGCGTTGTTTAAAGGGTCTCCCTCCCGGTCAACTGTCCCCACCCACTGTCCTCCGTTCCTCCGATCCATCCTCCACCCCCTTAATGGCACATACAAGAAAACGATTTAAAATACAGAAATGCCGAAAACATAATGGAGCGCCAGAGGCACTAAAAACAAGACGCTTGGAAGAGACATGCCAAGTTCTAACGCCTTTACTTTCTGGAATTCTCTTGTTCTCTCTTATCTTCCCCGCGTGACCGCGTCTGTTCATGCTCCCCAATTTACACAAACAAGTTTCTGGGGGAAAACTCAGATATCTGCGCACGCAGGTGAGTGACAGACCTAGGGCGAAAGAACCAGCCCCCCTGGGGTTCTGGGGAGGCGAAGGGAGCCCCGGCGGCGGGTGGGGAGGTGGGGTGGGTTTTGCCTTTGCAGCCAGAGCCGGGAGGGACGGCTGCCCCTCCCGCGTCCCCGCTGCCCCTCCCGCGCCCTCGGTGTCCCTCCTGCGCCCCGCTGCCCCTCCCGCGCCCCTGGTGTCTCTCCCGCGCCCCAGTGTCCCTCCTGCGCCCCCGGTGTCCCCGCGTCTCCGGCGCCCCTACTACGCCCCGACTTCACAGCCGCTCGCGCTCGCACCCGCACCAGAGGACCCGGACTGCGGGACCCGCCCCGCCGGGCGTGCCCGCGGGAGGCCCAGAGCCGCGTCGGAGGGCTGGCCCCGACGCGCTCCTACCTGGAGAGGTCGCCGCGCAGGGAAGCGCTCCGCGGGTCCGGGCTCCTCTCGGGAACCGTGGAGGCCGAGGCTGCGCGGGACACGGGAGGGGTGGTCAGGGGCGCAGGGCGGCAGGGCCAGGAGGGTCAGGCGCCGGAGACTCCGCACCCCGGGTCTCCCGGAACGCGGCGCGCGCGGAGCTGACAGGTGTGGGCGCGGCGAAGTGGCGATCGATCCGGTATTGGCCACAGACCCCTTTATAAGGGCGGCAGGCGGGCGATCGTCAGAGCCGGGGAGGCGGACGTCAGAGGAAAGTGCCCCGCGAGCCGGCGGGCGTGGGGCGCGGGGCGCAGGGGACGCGCCGGAGCCACCAGGCCGGGCTGGGCTCTGGGCTCCCGGCCAGCGGCCCGGCGGGGTCCCGGCCTGACGACAAGGGCGCGGCGCTGCCACTCCCGCCCCCCTCCTCCTGGAAGCAGGGCGTGATTCCCCAGGGTCATGTCCAATGCCTACTTCCCACGACTCTGGTTGGAAGCAGGGAATGGGGAGACGGGGAGGGTCTCAGGAAGTTGTTTTCAGGTGCAGCCGCTGGAGGTGCAGCAGAGAGGAGGGGTCGAGGGGTTTTGTTTGCCCAGACCCGCGGGAACGGTTTCTTGAGGGGCCTCTCACTGGTGCTCAGGGGCTGCCTCCCTCCCGGGCCTCTGCTGGAGGCTGATTCTGGCTTCCCTGCAAGGTGTTCTCTGAAGGAGATATTTTGGGAAGGTTTCGAGAGTCATTTTTAAATTCATACCCTTTCCTCTTAAAAATGGGATCAAAATGAAAGACTGTAGGAGTCGCCCAAAACAGCAATGGAGGTAGCAGGTAAGCCAGGCAAGGTTGAGCCGACATTGCTTGCCCACTGACGTACGCTGTTCCAGAGCTGGGAAATTTTGCTGTATACGTTTTAAATATCTATCTACGCCTAGACACCTATCTCTAACACCTACCTTATGTATCCACAGGTATAGTTGCTTATCTGTAGCTATATTTACGTCTAGCTATGTATCTATATAGATACAGATATCTGTGTGTATTTCTGTAAGTGTGTGAGTGTAGGGGATGGAGAGAGAGAGAGAGAGCTAGAGCGTGAGCATGCCATAGAGCTACAGCCCCTCTGGCCGCTCTCTCACTCGGTCCCACATTCCACCAGCTGTGTCAGTGAATTAAACAGTGATATATGAAAATCTAGTAAAAGATCGAATTAGTAAGAGTGTTCCTTAACTACTGTCCACCTCTCTCTGCGCAAGATTTCAGACCATCCCCCGTTTTCTTACGCTGGATTTGGGAATGAACTTTCACACTTACCTCGTCTTCTTTGTTCTCTGTATATACAATGACAGCATCCAACCACCTTGGCTGAGATAAAGCCTACGGAGGTCAAACAGCTCAGACAGAGGAGAAGGGCCTGTGTGTGGTTACCTCGTCTGGTTTGTATGATTAGCTCACGGCTTTTCTGGAAAACAGTTGCATAGCCTGTCGATATAACTCCATTTTTACAGTTTTACATTTACATTAATTTAAGCAATTTTGAGAAACGGATTGAGGGAAGACAGTTGGAATTTCATATAATTACTCAAGTGCTTTTCGCAGAGATTCACTCATTCATTCGTTTTGTTTTTGACAGTTATAACTCAGTTTCTGCTTCTGGACATTGGCCACAGGTTAACTTCCGTCCTTCCTACCAGAATATACTTCAGGTGATGATGGCAGGAAGCGTGTGACCATAGCAGGCCCGGCATGGGCAATGGCAGTGTGGGAAGTAGTGTCCACTGCTAAGGTCAGGAGGCAGACTCAGATCCAGGGAGGGACGAAATAGGAGGCTGTCCTCAGAGAAATATCACCAGGGCTTTAAGGCATAAGCGTCGGGATGCAGCCAGGATGTGGGCTCTCCGTGGGGCCCACCTAATCCCCTTTAAGAAGCTGGACTTGCCAGAGTCCAGGTTCAGTGCCAGATCTGGGAGGTATGATGACCTTGAAGGTGGCCAGACCAATTCTGACCTGGCAGAGGAGCTGTCCTTTATGACAAAGAACGCCAGCTGAAAACAACAGCAGCTGACGTACTGTACTGAGTCTACTTCTGGGGAGACGTTTGCTCATTTGCCGCGTCCTTTGAGCTCCTCCGTCCGACCTCAGGATGACGCTGCTTGTGAATTTCTGCTCCAGGACGTGCTCTCCCTGACACCCATTCCTCTTTTGTCTTCAATATGCATCATCTCTCTGTCCAAGCTCCAGAGAATACGCGATCACGCATGCAGTTAGAGAAATTCGTGTCAGTGGAAGATCAGTTGCAGCTTTGGTGGATAGAAAAGCAGGGATTGCCTTTCCAAATCCTTCATTTGTTTAATAGACATTTCCTAAGTGTCTTTTATGTTCCAAGCACTGTCCTGAGTACAGAGAAACATGCAGACTGTTATATAGCCTCTGCTCTTATGCAATTTATCATTAGTGAAAGGAAAGAAGGAAACAAGCAAAAGCTGTCCTCCAGTATTTTCTTATAAACACTGGGAAAGATGTATCATCTATACACACGGATTTCAGGGAAAACACAAACAAAAGGCCTTAAACAGAACAGGGTGTTCTCCCTGGAGGAGGGGAGCATTCATTCCACAAACACACGGTGAGCACCCACCATGCACCGGGAATTCTGCTCGGTGGTAGCTATATAGTCAAGTGACTTGAAGGAAAAGAGCCCTGTCCTCAGTGGGCTTACAGGCTGCGGCCTTGCTACTCAAAGCGTGGTCCTCAAAGCAATGTCACCAGCATCACCTTTTCTTTTTTTTTTTTTTTTTTTTTTTTTTGCGGTACACGGGCCTCTCACTGTTGTGGCCTCTGCCGTCGCGGAGCACAGGCTCCGGACGCGCAGGCTCAGCGGCCATGGCTCACGGGCCCAGCCGCTCCGCGGCATGTGGGATCCTCCCGGACCGGGGCACGAACCCGTGTCCCCTGTATCGGCAGGCGGACTCTCAACGACTGCGCCACCAGGGAAGCCCCGAGCAATAAAGTATTTTTAATAAGGTGTCTATATTGTTTTTTAGATGCTTAGTTGGTTTTTTGCACAGCTAATATATTACAGTATGGAGTGAGCATAACTTTTATGCCCTGGGAAACCCAAAAAATTGTGTGACTGCCTTTACTGCAATATTTGCTTTATTGAGGTGGTCTGGACCCAGACCTGCTGTATCTCTGAGATGTGCCGGTACTGGATTTTGACGTTGATAACTAACACGTTTCTTATTGTAAATATAATTAAAAGCGTAATAGAGATTCACTGTCCGTATCCTAGCTATCGTCAGTAAGAATTTCGGAAATGGCTGGCAGCACGGGCCAGTTTTAAGCATTGCAGTCAGTAAGAGGTTGTAAATGTCAACAACACGGAGAGGAAGCGAGCTCTCATGTAGGAGAACACCAAACCAAACATCTACAGTTACCATCATTCCAATACGGGAAAAATCAACGTCATATATTTTTTTGATGAATGTTTATTTTAGAATATTTTTAAATGACAGGAAACTTGTGCATAGATAAAAGAGTTCCCGCATATCCCACATTGCTTCCCCTATTGTCGATATTTTACATTAGTGTGGTAAGGTTGTCGCTCTGAACTAAAATACATTCTTGCTAACTCAAACCCATGCTTTATTCAGATACCCTTAGTCTCTGCCCCTTCTGTCCAGGAGACCGTATGACGTCGAATCCCCATGTTTCCTTAGATTCCTCTAGGCTGTGACAGTGTGTCAGACTTCTTCCTGTTTTTGGTGACCTCAACCATCTGAAAGGGCACTGATCAGGTAACTTATACAATGTGCTTCAGTTGCGTTTGTTTGATGTTTTTCTCATGATCAGATTGTGATTGCAGGTTTGGGGGAGGAAGATCACGGAGGTAAAATACCGTTCTTCTCGTATCGTATCAAGAACGCATGCTGTCAACCCACTGCTGGTGTGGACCTTAATTACTCGGTTGAGGTCGTGTTGTCACGTTATCTCCACTGAGAAGTTTCTCTCCCCTCCCCTCCTCTCCCCCTTTCCACACTGTATTCTTTGGAAAAATTGCTCTAGGAACCTACGTTTAAGGGGTGAGGAGTTATACTCTACCTCTTTTGGGGGGGAATAGCTACATACATTACTTGGAATTCTTCTGCATGGAAGATTTGTCTATTTTACCATATTTATATTAGTATATCTCAACTGAATTATTTATTTTGTTGCTTAAGTTGTTCCAGCTTTAGAATTAGGAACTTTACAGTTGTCTACTGTGCCCCTTTGATGTCCCCCATTGTGTGTGTGTGTGTGTCTGTTAGCATTTCTTTACCTTCTACAACTACAAGATGTTCCCAACTCATTTTGTGTATCTCCCACCCCTGCTGTAGAATGAGCCCTTTTGCCAAAGAACCCTAGTTTGTTTTATGGACAGTGGTCGTGGGTGAGCTCATTGTTTCTGGAATATCATTTCTTCTAGCTCCTTTCAGATAAAAGATTTTGGAAATATGTATGAATACTAACCGCTGTTTATGAACATATCTATCAATGGTCTACATAGGTCCGTCTGTAACGGTACGTCCATCTGTATGTGTTTTGAAACACCAGTTCATACTGACGCCCCCCAATCTAGTCCAGCTCCCGAGGGGTCATTTGGGCCTCTTCCCCTCACTTTTCTGCAGCCTCCAACTCCAACAGTGAGACACCTGGTTTCCACCGTCTTCCATCACTTGCTTAGTGCTCACTTCCAGTACACGTGTATAGAGGTTTCAGAATTTCAGCACCATATTTTAATGACAAAACAAACTTGTGTTAGCCCAGGAGATTCTTGAACGCTGTATATTTTTCTTTCTTCACATAAAGGATTCTGTACTAAGTACTCACAAGAAATACTTTATGCATTTAAGGAAATTGAAACCCAGTTAAGATGAATAATTGGGAATGGACTTTAGTTTTCCACCTGCTATTCACATGAATTATTATTAGTATCAGTACTAATATTATTAGTATTATTAGTATTACTTAGAAGCGAAGAGGAAAATAGATAAGTCAATTCTTCATCCATCACTCTTGTTGCCAGAGAGAAATCGTGCTCTCCTGTTAGGAGAAATTTGATCCAGCAGACATGAAGACCTACTCCTTAACCACGGAAGACAGTTTCTTTTTTTAAAAAAATTTTATTGAAATACTGTTGATTTACAATGTTGTATAAGACAATTTCTTTTATTCCCAGGTTCACCAAGCAGGCCTGATGTCATCTAAGATACATATGCTATCTTTTGGGGACTATTATGTTTAAAACTGTGGAATCCTAGATTTTTAGGGGATAAATATCATAAAAACTAGAAACTAAAGATAGATCTCTTTGCTAGCTTTTTTCTAATAATTGTCTTGCTATTTTAGAGATGAAGAACTGTAAGCATTTAATACAATTTTACAGTGAGTCTGTGAATGTGAGTGTGACGGGCCATTTGGTGAATCTTCTCTGATTCATAGCACTGCGACATTAATCTTTCCTTAGTCACAGTGAGAATCGTCTGCATTGGGTGTCATGTTCTGCACTTTGTAACTGATTATTTTGATCGTTTACTCTGTTCGTGTTGAATGTAAACACATTCTGTAAGTAAGTGCTTCTGACATTACTGCTCAGTAAGGAAGAAAACAAAAATGAACGTTATCTTTACCACTATCCAACCCATGATTCAACAATAGATGTGGATGTTCAGAAGATATGATATAAAAATGAACAGAAATTAACACTGTAATTATTTATATTACTGATTAACTCCTTAAAATAAATAAATAGATTTCCAAATTTTATTAAGGATAAACTTTTTTTTTTTTTTTGCCGTACGCGGGCCTCTCACTGCTGTGGCCTCTCCCGTTGCGGAGCACAGGCTCCGGACGCGCAGCCTCAGCGGCCATGGCTCACGGGCCCAGCCGCTCCGCGACATGTGGGATCCTCCCGGACCGGGGCACGAACCCGTGTCCCCTGCATCGGCAGGCGGACTCCCAACCACTGCACCATCAGGGAAGCCCAAGGATAAACATTTTACCTATACTCTTAATGTAAAATAATTTTAGAGATACCCTGGATTATTAAAAGAAGATTTATTCTGTATGCAAATATTTCACCTTTGGTCCAAATAATAGTAAAGCAATTTAACCTATAATTTCTATGTATTTCTTTATTGTATATATTTTTATGTTTATATTCAAACTGAATTTTATTAGCTGCAATAAGTCTATAGTTAATGGCTTTTAGATTGTTACATAAGCAGACCCAGTGGTATGTTCCTGTTAATTTTAGTTATAAATGTCTAAGACCCATATATGCTCTTGTGCTGAACATGGTAAGAAAACAATCCATTCTTTCAACAAATATATATTGATCACCAACTGTATGCCAGGCTTATGTACATAACTTTTTTTTTAAGAGTAACTTTTTAAAATAATATTTTATTTTTATATTTTTTAAATATTATTTATTCATTTGGTTGTGCTGGACCTTAGTTGCGGCTCGCTGGCTCATTAGCTGTGGCTTGTGAACTCTTAGTTGCAGCATGCATGTGGGATCTAGTTCCTTGACCAGGGATCGAACATGGGCCCCCTGCATTGGGAGCATGGAGTCCTAACTACTGCGCCACCAGGGAAGTCCCCATAATAGCTTTTTAATCCTTTTTTTTTTGCATGCCATGAAAGTTGAGTCATAAAAGTCAAATTTTATTTAAAGACACATGTAATTATGCACTTGTGATCCTCTCGGAATAAGCACTGGTTCACGCTGTGCTGGTATTGTGAGTAAGCAAGGCAAGGGATGTATTATTGTTCATCTCTCTCTTTCCCTGCTGACCCAGAGCTCCCTACGTACTCTTTTAGGTACTGTAGCACATAGACTGCAGAAAGTCCTGTTAACCGTGCTTTCCTAATCCTTGGCCTAATACTTGTAATTGCACTCTTCTTTTAATTTTTCTACTTAAGTATTTCAAATAAAAATAAATGTGGCATTATTATAGAAAGGATAGTATTTTATTTAAAAAAGTAAACAATTCAGCAACTTGATTCTTTTGCTTACTGAATGCTGTTGGGCTGTGGCTAAGGAGGTGAGAGCTTGAATTTCGACCCATTTGTCTGTTCTTTTCTTTTCTCCACCTCACCAAAGTAGGTCATTATATCTGGGGAATAAAATCTTGGGCAGGTGGATAGGATCTTTTTCTCTTTGCATCCCAATAATTTATACTAGTCATGTGCACCTAAACCTGTATTACTAGTAGAGAGATAACGGTTTATTGTTACCATCGTTACTGGGATGGGTGACGTGTTTTCACTGAGCTTTCAGCTCCTACTTACTCAGCTGTCTGGCTCTCCCAGGAGCAGGGAGATGTTGCATGAGCCGGGTTCAGTCTGCAGGTCTGCTGTGTTTTAGTCACAGAATTCCGACATATCTGAACGCCTTAAAACCAGATTTCCCCCCAGATTCGGATTTCTCCTGAGAGCTGACAAGCTGGCCTGGTTTTGTGGGCTTCCCCAGGGAATGACATGATGGGCCAGGTCGAATGGTCGCCGCTCCCTCTTAGTGTGGAGCCCCGGGCCTCACTGACTGCTCTTGCTTTCCCGAGACCGAGGGCAAGTGTCACTGTGCAGTTAATTCTGCATCTTTACTTTGCGTTTTAGAGTAAGAGTGAGGGTTTGGAGAAAGATGCACTGTTTATTGAATTAATATCTACCAAAAGTAGGAAAATAAAAGATAGACAGAGAGGGTCAATTGTTTCGCTCTTTCCCTCTCACTAATTGTACTATCTGCATATTTCAGTGGTGACCTCCACTGTACCTGAACATTATTTTGAATAAACATGCACTTGGGTATGTATGTGTGCTGTGGGTTTCATTAGCTAGATTCAATGCAGTGGACATTGAATTAATGAGAGCTCACGCACTCCATTAAGACCTGAGGACACAGAAATGAATGAGACGTGCTATTTTTATAAAGGAGTTCGTGGTTCAGGCAACTACAGTGGAAATCCTTGATAATTGTTTCCTCATTCATTTTTCATCCTTCAAAAGGTACCTCTTTTTGTTGTGTGTTGCATGATAATCCCCTGAACTAGCTGAATTCCCCGTGTCATTAATTGTTCATCCAAATATATACTAATCTTTAGAGGGTGGTCAAAATCTAAACTCACTTATTCAAAGGTACTCTTCATTTAAGTCTGCAAACAAATTTTCCAAAACTTACTGCTAGTGTATGTAAAACAAACCCGGTAACTGATTTATTGAGGAGGTTAAGATTATTTCTATTGAGTAAAAAGTAATTCCTGGCAAGAATTATAAGATAATACCCAGAGAAAAGGAAAAACTCCATCAGAGAAAAAATTGATCAATTCATCTGTCATTACTTGACCATCAGTCCAATCCATGAACGGATTTATCATATTGTTTGGGAAAGAAAGTGAAAAAACTGTAAACATCTATAATTCCAGGCAGGCTTTACCATCACTAACTTTCAACACTTTCATTATACACCCTGGGGATTCACAGAATGATGGGTTTCTATTTCTTAATCCTTCCACCTGGAAGAGCTCACAGGAGAGAAATCAGTTCGTAAGACTCAGTGGCAGTGGATTCCGCCGATGCTCTTACAGTTAAAGCCCTAAGTGATTGCTCTGCCGAGAGCGTGACCATCTCGACACTGAGGTTGAGGGGGTTGAAGGTGAGGCTAGAGATGCTCAAGATGAAACACAGTGGGGATCAAGAGAAACCCCACAGCTTGGTTCTGAGACTGGTCGCTAGGTAACAAGGGTGGAAGTTCGACAAATTCCCGGGGAAGCCATCAGAAAGTTGCCCTCCCTACAACACAGCTGTATTCTTGTTTCCTTTCTTCTCTTAAAACTATTCCTGTTTGTAATTTATCCCTCCCCCTTCCCCTTTGGTAACCATTAAATTTGTTTCCTATGTCTGTGGGTCTATTTCTGTTTGGTATATAAGTTCATTAGTGATTAGGAGTTTGCGATGAACACATACACCTGCTATACATAAAATAGATAACCAACAGGGACCTACTGTATAGCACAGGGAACTGTACTCGATATTTTGTAATAAGCTGTACGGGAAAAGAATCTGGAAAAAAAAGTAGATGTATATGTATGTATAAATGAATCACTGTGCTGTACACCTGAAACTAACACAACATTGTAAATCAACTATACTTCAATAAAAAATAAAAAACATAAAACCGAAAAAACCGTTCCTGTTCAAAAATGACTAAAGCAAAACCGTTGTAATAATTTAGGATCATGTGAGAAAAGCAAACATTTAATCTGATGTCCTTTGTGCCTCTGGAAGGAACTGGGCTCTGTATTTGAATGCTTTTTACCACCAACAGCACTTTCCTCTTTAGAATGCAGATCACATTAATAATTCCTGAAATAACACCACTGAAATATCGTTTCTCATGTCTGAAATTGGAAATATTAAAAATTTTGTCAAGATTTTCTAATTTACTGTGTAAAATCTTTTGGCCAGACTGCTTCTAACCACACTGGGAATTGGTTTCTTTGTACTACTCTTCAAGCCAATGATCTTTGCAAGTAATTCTCATTTATACTCAGTTTCATCTATAAATTATTTTCATTTCATAGTAACATTAATTAAGTTATTATTAGACGTCTGGGTGATAAGCTAAAAGTACCACCTGAATAAAATATTATAGAAAAGGCTGCCTGCTTAAGCAATGCTCAAAGACAACACTCCTTAATAAATTTATTCTTTCCTGAGTAACATTACAAAACCCATTTAAGGCTCAATATCTTCTTGAATATCCATGTGTGTGATTTTGAAATCATCGCCACTGGATGAGATGATGGCCTGATTCCCAAATGATGTGAAGTAGCCCATGTATTCAACTTTCTGACCACTCCTCCTCCTACAGGCCTAGGACAAAAGGTGAAAAGGAATGAGAAGAAGAGAACTTACTATGTATCAGTTGCTTTATATTCATGAATTCTTTTAACCTTCCCAAAGCAATATGAGGTAGAGTGTAGAATGTAATCACATCGAGGAGGACTTGTACAGACCAATATTTAATTAGTAATAATAATAATAAATATAAGTACAGTAAAAAGAAATAGAGTTCAGTAGATGCCCATTGGTTGAAATTTGACAATGAGAAGTGAAGGCTTATGCCAGTTTTCCTCAAATTGATATGTGGCCGTGTATGTTTGGGAATTGCTTGTCCAATGATGTCTGAAGGGATTTCTTTAAGGAAGGATATCTAAGAGCCCTTGATATGCTAATGGTGAGAAGGCATTTCCTAAACCTGTAATGTTATGTTTTAATTTTTTTTGAGAACATGTTAAGAAACTGGCGTTCCCCAATGACTCTTTGGGAAACATTGGTTTATACTAACAAAAAGGGAAACCATCGACTTCTGTCCATCTTCTCCTTTGAGACACCGTAACATAGTAACTGAAAATTACAGCCTCTCCCTACCATCTCTCACTTGATTCCTGTGCAATTTGTGACCTTGCTCTGAAACTTGCTCACCATTTTTTAGAAGAAAGAACCTGGCAGGCCATCGACTGAAGTCTTCCTTAATGACCTGCCTTTTTACTACTTGCAGGAGTCTTCATTTTATTGGAAAGGCACCAAATAAAGGCAAGTCTCCCCTTCAGAGGTTGACATCGTCCCTCTAATGACTGCTTTGTGTTATCTGGACTAACTGTGATCCAGGCTAACATGACAGGTGATAAAATATTCTTGCTTGTTGAATAAGAATCGTCTGGGGCATGATGGCCTTGAAATTAAGCAGTTGAGGAAACCACAAAGCCTTGTCAGTAGCATCTCACCATCTTCCCAATAAGCGCTCTGACAATGGCTGGGAACATTTTTCTACTGATAAGAACAGAGTCTACAGAAGAGACTTGTTCAACATTGAAGACTGTCAGTAACAGACCCAGATTCAAGCTCTTCATCTTTACTTTTTACCAAAAAACTATATTCACTGGCTTGAAGTTTTTATCAACATGTTTTCAGATGCTGGATATTGTTTAGAAAAGAGACATTTTCTTTGTTTTTGCAAATTACAAAATGCTGTTAATACAGCTATGCTAAATTTGTTTACCAACAACTGCTATCCACTAAGTATTAGACCATGTTGGTTTCTTATCAACAGATAAGAAAAATTCTATGATTGATTTTTAAGGACCATTAGCAAAACAGTCACCAAATTAGTAATACAGGTCAAAAGGAAGTGTGCTACACTGAACTGTGTAATCAACTTGCTGGGATAACCTGGAAAATACATCCAACTGTTAGTGTCCTCAAATGTAGAGTGGGAATCTATAACTAGGTTAATTCTTAAGTCTGTTTTTGAGTGTTGAGATTTAGAATATGCAACTAAAATAAATCAGAGAAAATAAATCTGTTCATTGCAATAATTTTTTGAGCTAGTGGAGTGATTCATCTTGCTTTTATTTCTGATCCCTGAAACTAATTTTTAAGAAATTCAATTATTTTAAAATATTAACAGACATTATTGAAAGTGAGATAGAAAATTTTAAGTAATTAAAATTATGTAATTTTATAGTATGTATTTATTGACTGTAAAACTTGTTTTATTATAAAAGATAAAATCATATCCATGTTCAATGATGCATGAAAAACATAAGCAGAATAATTATTCACTCATATACTTATTTATTCATATACTTTAACCAATTTCATAGCTCTGTCTCTAAGACCAAATCATTGGTATTTATCTGAAGAATGTATTTTTATATAGTCTTATTATTTTTAAAATAAAAAAAAAGATTGCCTACAATCTTCTTCAAAACTGAATTTTATGAGATTGCCTACAGTCTTCTTCAAAACTGAATTTTATGATCAATAATTGTGAAAATGTTGACATTTGCAACTTACTCTTCTCTATAGAACATAATATATTTTTAAAATTTATTTATTTATTTAGTTTTGGCTGCGTTGGGTCTTCGTTGCTGCCCGTGGGCTTTCTCTAGTTGTGGTGAGCAGGGGCTACTCTTCGTTGCGGTGCGTGGGCTTCTCATTGCGGTGGCTTTTTTGCGGAGCACGGGCGCTAGGTGTGCGGGCTTCAGTAGTTGTGGCATGTGGGCTCAGTAGTTGTGGCTCACGAGCTCTAGAGCTCAGGCTTAGTAGTTGTCGTGCACGCGCTTAAATGCTTTGCGGCATGTGGGATCTTCCCAGACCAGGCCTTGAACCCATGTCCCCTGCATTGGCAGGCGGATTCTTAACCACTGCACCACCAGGGAAGTCCTTAGAGCATAATATTTTTAATGGAGAAAATGTCTTCTTTACAGTTTGAATGATCTAGTAAGCACAGAGAAAATTCTGTTGAATAAAAGGATATTCTCAATGCTTTCTTTTATGTTAAAATTTGTAAATATTTCAAGCCTAGATATTTAACTTTTCCCCTTCCATTCAATAAAACTATCTTTATGAGATAAAACTTTTAAATAATTCTCTATACTTTAAAAAAATATTCCATCAAATTTAGACACTGCAGAATCAACTGCATTCTTGATTTCATTTCATTCTAATACAAAATATGAACTTAACCAACAAAAATAGGCGCTCCATGAAAAAAGTCTTCACCGTAGTTGAAATATTGCAAATGATAGAATTTCTAAAATAAATGTTTAGCTTTTACCACTTAAAAAATGCTATAGCATTAATTGTATCATGACTTTGGTAACTAAATTTATGTATTGGAATGTTTTAGAAATGTGATGCATTTCTAGATGATGTCGAGTCATAAAGCCACTTTTTCTTTGAAAGTTTTTAGTCACATACATTTTCCTGATACAGATAACTTCCAATCATCAGTCCCCAAGTAAGTAAGTATCTTGGAAATGACTGTCTTAATAATTTATTCAGTTATTATCTAATGGGAGTTTCATATCAGAAATGCAGGAGAAGAATATTTTAATGTGTGGACACTACATTTGTGAATTATCCATTTGGAAGTTGAAATCAAAGAGACTCTATTTTCCCCTGCACCCCTATCTTAGGGGTGGTAGGAATGTAATATAGTGTTATTCTCAGCATTGGCTGACCACAAAATGATGAAGATACATGCAAAGCATCCAGCATCCCAAAGGGTTATTTCAGGGCTTCCCTGGTGGCGCAGTGGTTGAGAGTCCGCCTGCCGATGCAGGGGACGCGTGTTCGTGCCCCGGTCTGGGAGGATCCCACGTGCCGCAGAGCGGCTGGGCCCGTGAGCCGTGGCCGCTGAGCCTGCGCGTCCGGAGCCTGTGCTCCGCAGTGGGAGAGGCCACAGCATACGAAAAAAAAAAAAAAAAAATTTCTTGACTATTTTACTTATTCTTTCAGATAAATCTTGAAACATTAAAGATCAACTTAAGACAAAAATTGTGGATTTGGGTAAGGTTTTGCTGAATAGATTAACTAGAGAAATATTGAAATATCTATAATTTCTATTCTCTTTCACTAATTTTTTATCATTTTTTAAAAATACCTTTCTTCTTGTGGGTTCTTGCAGGGTTCTCCCCAGTTTTTCTGATTTTCGCTTATTATGACTAGAGTTTTATTTTATCTTCTAATTTGGTATTATGGCATTGCTGACATATAAAAACCTTTCTTTTTAACAGGAATACTTGAATCTAAAGTAGCCATGCTTCAATAAGATTGCAAAGTCTTCTCCATATCATTTCAAAGGTGTCTTAAAAGGACAACAATATTTTAAATAATGCAGTGGCCCCTACAAAGGGCTCTGTTCTCTTTCCAGGCATCTACTATAACAAGATTAGAGTAAGGGTGGTCACTGGTCACAAGACACACTGGACCAACTAACTGTCCATTTGTATCACTTACCCGATTGTAAAATAGAGGCCCTTTTTGGCCCAGAAGTTGACTTTTAACCAATTGTGGTACTCTATCTTTCAGTCTTATTTCATCCTTTTCATAGTTTCTGTCTTATAAACTATTTGAAATATCCTTTGCAATCTTCTAAAATTTCCTGCCTGTATATCTTTGTCCACACAATTATCCTACTTAGACACCCTCTTCCTTCTGTTTTCTTCTTATATCCAAATCCTAGCTATTTTTCAGGGATTAACTAAAATGCCAACTTATCCATGGAATCTTTTCTAATCCTTTTAACCAGAAATAACTCTCTTCCATGTTCTTAAACATTTTATCATTTTATCTCTAAAACTTTTTATCTCACTTCTCTGATTGTGTCAGTTAGGATGCTTTGGTTATGGGCAACAGACTCTGCTTCTAACTTAGGTCAAAATAGAAAGATTTAAGGTAGGTCATAGAATCAATGGAAAGGAAGAGTCGCACTGGGTAGCTAGGGAATAAGAAGAAAATGTGGGCATCTGCAGGGTGCTCCTTGGAGATACTCAAGGCCAATCGTTTTCTGAACTTGTGTTCATTCATTAAAATTTAAAACCTCTGGAGAGAGTGTGTGATTGAACTGGCTGAGAGCAAACCCCTCACCTTGGGTGTCAAGGGCAGGTCTCGTGGTGGGTGGCCCAGCATGACTAGGAGTCCCACCAAAGCTACGGGAATGAGGAAAACAGGGTGTCTGGTTAACAGAATAAAGGGGAAGGAATGCTGGATGGTAGAAAACAGAAGATAGTCACTACACTTTTGTACTCAATTACTTTTGACCTCTTATTATAGATATATTGGGAAGTCTTGCCTTCAGCATTTTATTAATGTTTGGATCCTCTTCATACCCACCACAAATCTCACACACACACACACAGACACACACACACACATACACACACACATACGCACACACATACACACACACACTTATATTTGTTCAATAAATATAAACATACATAGATAAGACTTCTTATTTTAAGACAAAAACTAAAAGACAGAATGTCTTAAACAATGTACATAGTAAGTGTTAACTGAGTTCCTCACCTTATGTACATTCATATTACTCCCTTCTAGGGTATTTCCTTCTTCTTTTTAAAATCTTTACCTTTATTATATTCATACTTTGTTGTTCCTGGGTACTTTACTGTCTGTTCTCAAAACATTTCCTTCTGTAGAGCTTACTGGAGGTTAAAGGCGGAGCAGAGTCCTTCCCTAGCGGACGCACCTCCTCCTTCTTTTCCTCACGTCTGTGATGAATGGGAAAAAATTGGGAGAAGAGATTTATAATTATTTGTTTAGATTGTGAATTTGGTTACTGGGGCCCTATGGACAACTTTTAGCTTATTCGTTTGAAGATTTTCATTGTTCAGTGATTAAAACTTTTGCAAGCCTCCCCCGTTCGAAACTGAGGCGCTCAGGTGGAGGACAGGGTCCTTGTGTGGTGAGCTTGCAGTCTGCGGGGGCTCGGTACCGGGCTGGGCTGCTGTGTGTCGCCGTGATTGGGGCAGGCGCGAGGCGCAAGGTAAACGGGCAGGCACGTCTATTCCTACTGGGGATGGGAAGCAAAGACAGTGTCCTGGAGGTGGAGAATCGAGTCCTGAAGGTCACAGGGGAATCCGGCTCCAGAAGGGGACAGAAAGTTTCAGGAAGAAGATGCAGGAGCAAACGCATGGGGCACGCAGGGCATGACGTATTTAGGAAATTGCACGTATTCAAGTTTTGATTTTATTTTATTAATTCGTATAGAACTTAGTGTATGCCAGGCCTTGTTCTAAGAGTTTTATATGCTTTAATTCATTTAAGGTCCTTTAATTATGATTAGAATTAGGGTTGGCAAATTAACAACCTGCAAGCCACATCCAGATGATTATCCGTGTTGGTAAACACAGCTTTATCACAAACACTCGTGCTCACTGATTTATGTACCATCTATAGCTGCTTTCATATGCAGATGGGAATAGTGAGAACCTGCAAGAGAGATCGCATCGCCCACGAGGCCTCAGATATTTGCTGTCGGGCCCTTTATTTTAAACGTTTGCCAGCCCCTAGCGTAACTTGAGAGGGGACACATAGGCTAGAGAGAAGGGGAGAGGTCACAGAGGATGTTCCCTTAAGGAAGCAGATTCATCTACAGCATAGCAGGAGTGTAACTGTTCCCCCAACAGGCATAATTAGCAGCGGCCCTCAAAGACTGCTCAGGGAGAGCAGCTAGGGTACCTGTCAGACCACAGCAATATCTCGTGGTCTGTGGTCTACCCAGTTTTGCATTAAGTGGGAAACTTCATGAAAGCTGTGTGTTTGCACCTGCCGCTGAGGCTTTGATTGTCTCCTGAGCTGCAGCAAAACATTTCCGTATTCACAGTCTAGTAGTGTAACAGACAAGATACTGCCTGGATCGCAGACGAGCATCGTTTTAGTACAAAGATCTCAAGTATGTTTTTCAGCAACAATGATATTTAATATCTCATGCAAAGACCCTATTCATGCATAGAACCTCATACGTAGGTCCTTACATACATAAGAGCTCATTCACAGGTCCACACTACTAATTCCTTGATAAATTATGTGACTCCTTTGAACCCCATTTCCTTCACCTTGCATCAAATAATGTTTTGAGGATTCAATGAGGTAATAAACGTATAGCCCTTAGTATAGAGCTTGGTACATAACGGGAGCTCAGTAAATAAAGTTTATTATTATAGAAACCACAGAGCTTCAGAGACCTCTCTCTCTATCTCTTTAAAGCGCTTTTCTTGCAACCC
Source organism: Orcinus orca (assembly GCF_937001465.1). Lineage (NCBI taxonomy): Eukaryota > Metazoa > Chordata > Mammalia > Artiodactyla > Delphinidae > Orcinus > Orcinus orca. The sequence goes on from NC_064571.1 coordinate 1,216,704, forward strand.
ATTTATTGGGAAGAAAAGCTTACAGTTGGAAGTCAACAAAATTTACATCTCCTAAAAGCTCCACTGAGTAAACAGCTGGAAGGTTGATCACACAATCGAAGCACAAACAGATGATGATTATTGGATTTTGTTTTTCAAAATTAACCTGAGCACCAGGCAGAAATCGTCTTTTCTGAGAAGAGGTCTGATTTCAATGAAGTCTGGAAATGTTTTCAGAGGAAATTGATATAGTGTTTTGGTTTTCAATTTTCCAGACTCAGTAAACATGGAGAAGAATGGGAGTGTGATGCTGAGAAATTATGGAATTCAGGCCCCATGAAACACTCCCCCTAACCCTCAACTGTCTCCTCTAGTCCCGACTGGGAGAGTAAACCCCTCCTCCATCTGAGCTCTGGATCCACCCAGAAAGCAGCTCGGTTTCCAGGTCTCCGAGCTTCCGTACTTCCTGCCCATCAGTCAGGTGTTGTTAGAACAGCAGGGATTAGCCCTGGAGACCACAGCGTTAGAATCAGAGGAAGGGATGTTAGAGTTTCCACTCTTGATAATTAACAATCTAGAATATTGAACTGACAGAGGGGGAAAAGAAGGAGGGGAGCGAGAAAAAGCAGGGCATGGAGTCACGGGCTCCTGGTACCCACAGGTCCTGACCCAAGTGTTCTTGATAGGGACAGAGTAAAGGGACAAAGGAGGTGATTAAATAGTTAATCCCACTAGGGGATTGTAAGTCAAGAAACATGCATGGGAGACCCCGTAAGCTGCTGACCGCTCAGGAAAGCAGGTTTGCTTAACCACGAGACCAAGCAGGCCTGGCAACAAAACCGTGCAACAGAAGCATGAAACATGCCCCCAAACGATAAAACAACGGTGGCGCGAGACCCACACCCTGCCCAGTGCGCTCAGCAAGTTAGTGACCCCAGGACATGCTCCTCTGGGCACATTACAAACGAAGGTATAAGGCAAGGGTGACATTATACTGAACCTGAGATGATTTACCATTTTTAGTATATGTTACCACCTTTTTGCTCATTTCCATTGCGCCATGACATTCCCGGCTTGACCACGGAGGGACAAGAAAACTCCCCTACCCAACCGGAAGGCGGAGCTGGTGATGGAAGCGTGATGCCTACTCAAGAATGAGGAAGAAAGTCATCTTCACCCCTTCCCTGCTTTTCCTTTGATTATGAAACTGTAGCCGGCTAAGTTCTTGGGGTACGACACCTTCTCACCTGCCCCTTGTAAGCCTCACAAGCATCCTATTCTAATAAATCACTTCTTATCTATCACCGCCTCTCATTGGATTCTTTCTGCGCTGAGACATAAAGAACCGGAGCTCCTCGGAGCCCCCGAAACACCACCTAGCAGGTTCATTTCAGCAGAAGACTTTCCCATTTAACAGTCTGGGGTAGTCTTGGGAAAGGTTTTTCTCCTTGTTGAAACAAGCTCCTGGAGAACCCCAAGAGATCCACAGTTGACATGCCCCACAGGCATGGAGTCCGGGAAATGGCCGTGTCCTGTCTTTTTAACTGAGAAATAGGAACTCAAAGGCTGATTCCTTGGCGTTTCTCTGCAGATTTGTTTCCCCCTTGAACAGTACCTGGTCGGATCTCTTTCCATGAGTTCAAGAGCAGTCTGCCCTGGTGGTGTTCCCAGGTCTCGGAGCTGAAGCTCATGCAAAGGTTCCTGTCATTTATCTACGGGAGAAGCTGCCTGTACCTGCTGGTTATACACGTGGGTGTCCTGCAGAAAACAGTGTACGGCAAGTCTCAGGACAGCTTTGCAGCTCACTTGTGATGCCATTTGTTCATCCAATTTCCTCTGACGACCGAGGATGAGAGCAGTGGAGCTCCCGGGTGACAGGCAGGGTCTTTCAAAGCTCTCTCATTACTTCCTCTGTCGAATTTGCCACTATACAAACAGGAGAATAATCCCCATGTGAGAAATACAAAGTCTAGACAAGACAGTTGACTTTTGACAGAGAAAAGCATCTAGCCGTTCAGAATATAGACAGTAGTAAGAACATACTGAACGGAGAACGTCCATTCAAATGAAGTAACTGTGTAAAATCCATCTGCAAATGTTCACATAAACCTTCAAGCTCTAGTTCTCTCCTGTATCCCACCTTCACAGTTTTGCCAGGATTATGAGTTTGGCTGGTGAAAGGTGCCAGAAACTTCCTCAGCAATTTTGAATAAAATTGCTCTTTCAGTATTGCTTCCTATTGTAGCCATTTTCCCTGCTCTGCTGTAGTGATAAAATCGAACAATCGTGGCTAATGAGTTATGTTATCCATCAGTATCACAATGGAAGAGACTAGAATTCTTGCTTGAGGAATAACAAACAATTGATTGTTTACAATTAATTGTAAAGATGTAATCAATGGTTATTCTTATAAATGGTGAGACCATCAACAAATTCATACATGGTGAGAACATCAAAAAATTTCCAAGGTCTTTTGGTTTATATCCTGAATTTTATGATATTGTTCCAGATGGATAAACATACTGAAATTTATAAATAATTAGCAACTTGTACCAGTCCTATGCTTGAACAGGAATGTTTCTTTAAACCTGGGAGGTATGAAATCATTGAAAGTATTTACTTTAATACATGTTTTACCACAAATGATGAAGAATGAATTTCTCTCTTGATCTTGCAGGATTTTTTTTTCCTTTTATCTTAATTTTGGTAAACAAAGAGTTTACCAGAACTTCAATATCTTGTGTGTATGTGCAACAAATGGAATTTTTTCTGTAACTGAGCTTTATTTCTACGTTAAGCCCCCACTTGGCTGCAGTGACAATAATCTTATCAGCGGAGGCCGGCCCCCTTCCTCAGGACTGTGTCTGGTTAGGGAATTTGTGAAGTACCAGGGGTGAGGAGAAGCGGGAAAGGTCAGGTCCTCGCATCCCTGGTCCCCACACGGATTCTGACATGCTCTTGGGCCACTCTGGGGTTTGGTTTGCAGTCTTTTGGTTTTGGTGCTGACAGGCCTGGCCCTTCCAATCACGGTAAATGCCTGGCTTGAAGGTCGGGATACCTGTAGCTTCCTTATTTCGATGTGACAGGAGTCTCTGTGAGGTGGCTTTTCTGCCTGGACACATTTGAAACATCACCTTAGAACTTGTTAGAAACGCAAATTCTAGGTGCATCCCCCTCCCCCCGAGTAACCTCCGAAGCCAGAAACTCTGACTAAAAGGGTCAGCAGACTGCAAATTCTCTGGGACTTCCACTCCCCGAGGCTCTTCCCAGGATGGAGCAGGGCCAGGCGTTACCAGAGAGTTTCTCCTCCCCCTGGAGCGGGAAGGGAGATTAGAGCCTTCTTCTACTCCCTCCTCTCTCTCTTCTTTAAGACTGTCCATAGACTTTATTTTTTAGAGCAGATTAGCTCTGTAGAAAAACTACCCCTCTTCCCATCACTCAGTTTCCCCTATTACTATCTTCCTTTATCGTGGTATATTTGTTAGAACCCATCAACCAACATTTATGTGCTATTATTAACTGAAGTCCATAATTCACACGGGGGCTCACTCTTTCCGTTGTACGGTTCTGTGGGTTTTGTCATGTGTCCTTCTACACAGTATCAGACAGAACACAAAACTTAATTTTAAGTAAATTAACGTTTACAGACCACAGGGTTTTCCTAGGGAAAATGGGTTAGGTAAGTAAAGTCTTTATTCCTCATTAAATGCCTTGAGAAACAAAAACCAGTATAGGAAATAAGGTAGTTTATGGATTTAGAATAGTTTACCCCCAAAAGAGACATGGTGAAAACACTGTGCATTTATAAAGTTCAAACTGACTAAGTAAAAGTAGGCTGGAGGCAAATAACATGATTTAACTGATTAACCTAGATGAGAAATCAAGCAAAGTAATAGCCCTGGGTTCTCCAACTTGATTGAAGACTAAATTCTCAGCTAACTTAGCCTGCGAAGAAATCAGACCCTTTACAAAAGCAAGCTTTTTGATGTTAGTCCTGAAACATCATTTGCAAGAATTTCATATTAAATAATGTCTGTCAAGTCAGGCTAGGGGCTCCTTGGAATAGCTACAAACTACCTTCCACCCGTTAGCGTGTCCTGCATGACACACAGCCTGTCTCCGTATCTAGAAGGATACACGCATATGTTCTGTGACCTTACAAGCACCTCTGATTGCTTTTAAGGATGATAAATGATCTATATTTTGTAATCAAGTGAATTCTGATTTTTCTGGCCGCTTGTTCAAATTGTTTGGTTTGCAGGGGGAGAAGAAAAATGGTATCAGGGCGCCCTCTGCTGGTGAGGCCACATAAGAAATAAAAACGAGTCAAGATTTTGGAAGGATAAAATGACATATTTGGGGGCTCTCCACCCTCCCCACCCAGTCCTGTTAAAGCATTACAGGATCGGGACTCAGACACACGAGGGCTTGCACTTTGGATCTGAAGGGTAGAACACAGAACGGGGTGGGAGAACGCAGCTCTTAAATACAGCGAGGTTGATAGCCGGGTTGTTTTCCAGATTTATTGACGTATAATAGACAATATTATAATGTGTTTAAAGTATACAACGTGATTATTTAATATACTTGTACACTGCATGGATTTCCGCCAGCAAGTTATTACCATATCGCCATCACCTCATATACTTACCTTTTTAATTTATTGGTGAGAACATTTAGGTTCTCCTCTCAGCAAGTTTCAGTTGTACAATATGGTGTTACCAACTATAGTCACCGTGTTATACGTTAGATCCTCAGACCTTATTCAACTTATAACTGAAAGTTTGTGCCCTTTCACTAGCCTCTTCCTATTTCCCTCACCCCCAAGCCCCTGGCAACCACCACTTTGCTCTCTGTTTCTACGAGTTCAACTTTTTTAAGATTCCGCGTGGTAGTGACACTGGGCAGCATCGAAACCTCTCTGTATGGCTTATTTCACTTAGCATAATGTCCTCCAGCTGCACCCGCTTATCACAGAGGTTGACAGGATTTTCTTTCCCTTTCAAGGCTGAATAGTGTTCCACTGTATGTGTATATCACATTTTCCGTGTCCATTCATCGGTCAGTGGACACTTAGGTTGATTACATGCCTTGGATATTGTGACTAATGCTGAAATGAACATGGTAATACAGATATCTCTTTGAGATAATGATTTCATTTCCTTTGCATATAAATCCAGCAGTGGGGGTGCTGGACGATACGGTAGCTCGATTTTTAATTTCTTGAGGAACCAGCATACTGCTTTCCATACAGGCTGTGCAGTTTATTCCCACCGATAGTGCACAAGGGTTCTCTTTCTCCACATTCTCAACGGCATTTATCCCTTACCTCTTTGATAAAAGATATTCTAACAGGTATGAGGTGACGTCTCATTGTGGTTTTTGTTTGTTTGTTTGTTTTTGTTTTTGTGTTTTTTGCGGTACGCGGGCCTCTCACCGCTGTGGCCTCTCCCGTTGCGGAGCACAGGCTCCGGACGCGCAGGCTCAGCGACCATGGCTCACGGGCCCAGACGCTCCGCGGCACGTGGGATCTTCCCGGACCGGGGCACGAACCCTTGTCCCCTGCATCGGCAGGCGGACTCTCAACCACTGCACCACCAGGGAAGCCCTCACTGTGGTTGTGACTTGCATTTCCGTGATGATCAGTGGTGTTGAGCACTTTTTCATGTACCTGTTGACCATTTGTATGTCCTCTTTGGAAAAATGTCTCTTCAGGTCCTTTGCCCATGTTTTAATTGGATTGTTTGATTTTTTGCTATTGGGTAGTATGGTTCCTTATTTTTTGGATATTAACACCTTATCAAATATGTGGTTTGCAACTATTTTCTCCATTCCACAGATTCCTTTTTCATTTGTTGGTTGCTTCCTTTGCTGTGCAGAAGCGTTTTCTTTTGATGTACCTCCACACGTTTATTTTTGCCTTGGCGTCAGGTCCAAAAATTCACGGCCACTCGTCGAGTTTAACTGGCTCCTAGCTCAGCTTCCTCTCCTCCTGTGGCTTTGTTTTCATAGGTTCCCTTGGGTTCCAAGGAGCTTGGTAGAAAGGAGGGGACGCGATTATGTAGCTGGTCATTTAGATGGTGTAGACGACAGCCCATCTCTGTTCTGACACATCCCCCTGGGTTCTTGAAACACGTGTTATCTGTGTGTGAACTGCCTAGTTCTTGCCTCATAACGCTTCTCGAGTCCTGAGATCCTGGATCAGAGATGTTCTACCAGCACAGACGGGCTTGGTAAAATTTCTAATTTCTTCTAGATTACTTTTAAAGACCTGATGATTTGTGTTTGGAAACCGTCTCCACCAAAATAGAATTAATGCCCAAACTGAAACAACTACGAGCTTAAACTGCAAGATACTTTGACCTTTGGCAAACCCTGGGGGCTCGTGGTGTTCACTTCTCCCCAATTTAAAGTTTTAACAGGAGTTGCTTGTGTTCCTTCTGTTTTGTTGCTGTTGACTCACTAGAGGGGGGTAGAGGAAAAGGTTTCAAAGGAGCTGAGGCAGAAATCACACAGAAAACCCAGTACCCATTCAGGTTAGCGTCCGGCAGTTCTCTAAAAACAACTCGGGTCTAAATGTCAGATCCAGTGGGGAAGCAAAGTAAGGCATCGTGCCCTCACCTTGAGGATAGACTTATGATGGATAATTCAGTCAGTGCATTCTTTGGCTAGAAGTTGATGACTGATTGGATTTGATGTCTTCTGTTTCTATGTCAATTAAAAGCATTCACAGAAAACATATATTTTTCTTCTGCTCTCTCTTCCCTTGATTTTCGCTGGAAACAGCCTAATGACATCATTTCCCTACTAGTCCTCCAAATTTCTTTTGCTTGTAGATTGTAGGATGGCATTTTAAAAGTTTTGACGTTGGTACTCGGCCATGAAGATTGCTGGGAATCAAAGCATAAATACAGTTTCGGTGCACTCACTATGTCTAATAATATGGCAACCTGCCAGTTACAGGTCTCCTCTTATCGCTTCTGGGGACTCGACTGTTTCAGAGGTTTTGCATGTGGTGGGATCTTTCTGGATACACATGTGTTTTTACCCAGAGGGCTAAAACTTCGCTGGCAACATTTTGGGTGCTGGGGCAAGACCACGGAGGAAGGTTTTCTGAGTCAAGTTTCTGAGACTGTGTGTCTAGTCGCTCTGTATCCAAACTCAGGTGAGTTTCAGTATTTTAGCGTGTCTCCCTGTGGAATCACAGAAGTGAGTTGTTCTTGGTGAAATGATCTCTTCTTTTTCTTCCCACCCCCGGGCACTGGCAAAACTGTCTACAGAAGAAACCAAAATTGGCCCTTGGAGAGAGAAGTCACGTGGGCTTCTTGTATGCTCTCCCTGGGGTCGTGAGGCAAACATACCTGGCGTGAACTTTAAATAGCCTCCGACAGGTGTGTTTAAAGACACTTGTGGGAAAGTGAGCACAGCGCTGCCCCCTGCCTCGCAGCTTTAAAAGGAGAGGGAAAGAATTGTGGCCTCTCCCTGGGGTGAGGGTCCCTTCCAGGAAGCTGAGTATTAAACCCAAATTGCAGCGGTGGTGTCACCCCCCTCCTCCTGTTAATTACAGAGCAACTGCACTTCATTTCATTCTGAATGGAATACTGTTCCTATTTCACTAAGTATGTATGTTCCATAAAATACGGATTAGCATATGGCTTTGCTGGTGATCAGCGCATTGCAGACTTTCCAATCTGACCTAAATTATTCGTGTTGGTTTTATGACCTGGAAAGCAAATGTATGCATTCCAGAGACTCTTGCTAAGATGCTTTAAATTATTCCATTGTAATATGGAACAAATCCTTACATGTCATCGCTGAAAAAAAAGCAAGCCCGTTACACGGCAGAAATGAGTTAGCCATTAATTCAGGTAAGAGCCTGTGGCTCGATCACACAACTCCTCGTCATTTATTCAATGTTGCCTTCTCCTCCTGGTTTGAATCCTGTTCTCTCAGGCACTGTGACTTGTTGAAGGTTGGATGGCTTGATATATTGTTACCTTTCCTAAACAAATGAGGTGGGGTTTGTTTAAAATACAAGTAAACTAATTGGTTCTGTGCAGAAATGATACCTGGAAACTTGAAAATGTATGGCTTTCAGTGAAGGAAAAAAGGCGTGCAAAGAGATAACGATAATTTATATAATCATAAACTGTTGCTGAATCTAGCACTGTGAGTTAATTTTTAAAACTAGTCAATGTAATCAGCGGTTTATTTTTTTGCTCTCACAGGAGAAAATGTGTTTCCTTTTCTAGAAGGTTTCTCGTTTTACTGGCTATGTCTAGGTTTATTAAAATGTAAAACATATTGGAAAGAGCCCACTTTCCCCACCTCTTGATAAACTAAAACTAAAATGTAAAATGCTGCGGAAGATTAAAAACACCATCTGCTATATGGAATTGTACCACATCAAAAGTCGTGCATCATTTCTTGGGGCACCGACTGAAAGGAATCCTAGGGCATAATTTTTATGGCTTTTATTAAAGAAATGAAAATTTTATTCCTGAATAGCATACAGAGAGAGTCCGCTTTCATGTAGGATACATATTCTCTACAGATGTATTTAGCTTTATTCATATTTAAAGACATTCTTCTCTCTATAACTTCCTTTAATGTTTATGTGCAATTAATATTTACATAAAGCTTTGCATTTACAAGACAGTTTCAAAATACATGATCTATTTAATCTTCATAATAACTTTAGAGGCAGGAGTCGTAGCCCTGCTTTACAGATGGGGGCGCAGTCACTTGGAGAGATTAAATCCCTTCCCCAAACTCCCGTGGAGTAAGGGGCAACATGGGACACGAATTGCAACTTCAAGTCCCTGGTTTCAAGTCTTAACCGCCCCAAGTGTCAGCTGACATTTAGACCCCTGCTGTCCAGAGCACCATGGGGTGACCTTGGTGTCTGCCCTTCCACTCAAGGACTATTGGCAAGTTTACAGGAAGCCCATGCATTCTTACTTTTTTCCTCCTTCTACATCTAGATAAAGTTACCTACTTGCTATTGAGGTGAAATATAGAATTAGCACAATATTCCCATTTTGAAATCTTAGCAAGCTAGGTCCACGCTTGGCCCACACTCAGCTCTGGTGGCTTTTAGCGCTCATTAACATTGCTGTGCACTCACTGGGCTCCTTCTAGAAGATAAACTCCTTGGGGGATACTCTGTTGTCACAACCTTTCCTGTGCTTAACCTAGGGACTTCATATACAGTTGATGTTCAAAAAACGTTCCTCAATGATAATGCTTAAAAGGCGAAGGTAGTTTTGACTTGCATTTCTCTAATGACTAATGATGTTGAGCATTCTTTCATGTGTTTGTTGGATGGACCTAGAGTCTGTCATACAGAGTGAAGTAAGTCAGAAAGAGAAAGACAAATACCGTATGCTAACACATATATATGGAATTTAAGAAAAAAAAATGTCATGAAGAACCTAGGGGTAAGACAGGAATAAAGATGCAGACCTACTAGAGAATGGACTTGAGCATATGGGGAGGGGGAAGGGTGAGCTGTGACAAAGTGAGAGAGAGGCATGGACATATATACACTACCAAACGTAAGGTAGATAGCTAGTGGGAAGCAGCCGCACAGCACAGGGAGATTAGCTCGGTGCTTTGTGACCACCTAGAGGGGTGGGATAGGGAGGGGGGAGGGGGGGAGACGTAAGAGGGAGGGGATATGGGAACATATGTATATGTATAACTGATTCACTTTGTTATAAATCAGAAACTAACACACCATTGTAAAGCAATTATACTCCAATAAAGATGTTAAAAAAAAAAAAAAAGGCGAAGGTAAAGACCATCTTCCCTGGATGCTAAATTCTATTACAGCGAGTCTAAAATTTTATAGCAAATATACAAGAAATTTGAAATTAATGAAACTATATCATGGAACATAGATTCCTTTGACTGTATCTCACATTTATTATACAATTTATATGCTGATGAAATTACAGCTGAAGACAGTTTTGAAGATCTGTTTTGCTTATCTTTTCCCCTGGGATCATTAGAATTTGCGATGTCCGTGTTTACCTGAGGTTCTGCTAAGCAATGATGACTAACCAACATACCTGCTGATGACATCAGAGCCCTGACCATTGTCTCCGGCATTTTGAGATTTGGGGAACATTGTCAGGTGCTCTCTGAAGCCCACGCTCAAGACACCTCAAGGCACTTTCTGAGAGTGAACTCTCTGGAGGTTACCTTTGCAAAGCTTGGATAGGAGATCTCAATTTAAAATGTCTTCTGTGTCCAAGAAAACTGGTGTCTAGATTTGAATTGTTACAGAGCAGTAATTGATGATTTGAACACTTCATTTAAAATGTTTTCTATAATTATTAACCTGAAAAATGGCTGTCTTCTCCTGTATTTTTCATCAACTGTTTCTTCTGTCTCCTAAATCTCTAATCTCTGTTTTTCTGCTGTGAGTCCACAAATCTGTGGCTCGTCCTCAAAACTCTTCCCTCAGTCCTATTGCCACCTCGAGCAACTGTTCTGATCCCACCATTTCTACACTCTAAACCTTCTGTAGGAATAACTATTCTTCTTGCTTACTTACTCCACAGCCAAATCCCTTCATCCTGACATGCTTGCCTCCTGCTAATGTGGAAAGAATTTTAATAAGGTAGCTAATGTCTTTGGATCACCCGATCTAATCAGCAGTTTGACTTTTTACCTTACATTTCTATTAAATTTTAATAATGACATTTTACATATTTCTATACACATAGAAAGTATAGGAAGTACACAAAAATAATAAACACTTCCACAAAAGATCTATGTAGATTTTGTCTTATGTTAATACTTTCTCATATGTTCTTCAATAGTCCCCCTTTAAGAAATAAAATAGTTCAGTACATTTAAATACTCACCTCATCTTTTCAGTACTCCTCTGTCCACTTTTCTGCAGAATTGACCACCTTTCTTTCTACTGTCTTCCTGCCGGTACTGGTCCTGCCTGGGTGCTCCTCCTAGCACTGTGTCTGTTAACTTTCATCGCTGCTCCCCACTCTTCCTTCTCTACCTGCCCCGTACTTGTTGGAATTCCCACGTCTTGCATCTTGGTTCTGCCTTATGTCCCCAAACCTATGTTTCCAGCCGTGACTCTTTTTGAGCCCCGTGTTCCCGGGAGCACAAGACGTGGGTTTCTGGGTGTGGTACCACACCCACCCCTGCTGGTGCTTCGTGTGTTCACAAGCTCCCTCCCATGACACAGCAACCTCAGTCTCCTCCCGGCCCCATCCCTTCTCATCTGCTATGATCACCAAACACGGTAGGCGACCTCAGGAAGTCTCCCGAAATTCGGTCTCCTACCCATCGTGACTAGCGCTGCATCAATGCGCTTCCACATCACGTTATCTCAGCTTGACCCCAACCTCCACCTTCTAAATGGCTCACCTCACTAGACGTTCATACTCCATGCCATCAGTTAGCTTACACACTGTCAGAGTTTCCTTCTAAAAAAGTGTCTGGTCATGCACTGCCAACGCTTAAAAATTTCCACTGACCTCCGGCCCTACGAGGGAAGAAAAGGCGTGGGTTTATTTTTGTGCCACGTGACGCCCTGGGCACCTACCTGTTCCTTGTCTGCCTCACTGCTTCAGGCCTGTGCAGCCCTGCCTTGCGCACCTGGTCTCTATGTGCCGGGGGTGTGCTCTTCCCCACATGCAAGCAGAGCACTGGGTCCTGATGGCAGACGAGACCGATGTGCAATGCTGCCTCTTACCTTCATTCTAAACACAGGAGCTAAGTCACAGCAATAGCAAAAATAATACAAAATAAAAGAAAATGCATAGCTGAGCTTAAAGGTAAGAAAGGGAAACCTCTAGGTGCCTGAGAAGGAGTGGACCGGCCATTAACCCGAAGGACTGGAAGTTGGTCTACATCTCCAGGTAGGGTTTTCACGTCCGTTCTACAGAGGCATGAGGGCTGCATTCCCTGTGCTCCATGTGAAGGAGAACCAGGGTCCTTGAATAAGGGAGCTGAAAAGAGGTATTTATACATGAATGGAAACGAAAATAAAATTGTGTTCACCACACCAGCGATGTCCCATACAGCACGCCGTCTGCCTTGGACCACGGGCGTGGAAAGAGCTCCAGTAGCAAGATCCCCAAATGTGGGCTCTGCTGAAGTTTGGGATCCAAGCTTGAATTTGTTACATGGCGAGAAAATCATGCGCTAAGAAACCAACCATAAATACTTGATTTGGGAGACTGGTGCCGTTCACAGTGCCTGGCGAGAGGCACAGCTGCCCCGCACTGAAGGCTCCACCACCAGCCCCCAGCAAAACTCCCGCGGAAAGTGAGGCACCTGGGGCATAAGTTCGGAGTCTAAAGTAAGAGCAAAAATTAGACACAGAGAATTCGCCAGCGATGAGCTGTGGGTTCAGAGTAACCTGAAACCATTTTCCAGAAGTGTGCTTCAGTTATCCAAAATGCACCAGGGAGGACTTGAATCCGCAAGGAAACTACGAAGCGTTAGGAAAGAAATGGTGCAGCTAGATTTAGAGGGGAACTTAAATATGTGAGGACCCCCTTTCTGGCTCTGGGGGTGGGGTGTCCCTTGAGAGCAGGGAGATGGTAAGAATCCACACAGGCCTGGGGGAAAAAGTGGTCAGTTTTTCTCAGGAAGGAAAAGGGCCGAGCAGAGGGGCCCCCGCTCAGCCCTGGCTGCACCCCTGTCACCTGTACCTGCCCCCGGACCCAACTGCGGCAGCCCTGCTTGGAATCGCACTGCTCTTCTCAGGAAGTCAAAACAGCAGCGTGGACGGCCCTACTGGGGGTCTCCTGGGAGCCCCCGGTTCTCCCCCCACCCCGGGGTGAAGCCCCCCACGGGGGACAATGACCCAAGTTGGGAGACACGCTGGATCGTCACACGGGGAGGGTGAGTGGCAGCGTCTGGTGGACAGAGGCCAGGGATGCCCTCCAGGGACCACACAGACCCTACGACAAGGATGCTGTGATCCGAGTGTCAGTCGTGCTGAGGTGGAGAAGCCGTGCTGTGGACGAAGCGAGACCTTAAATATCAATCGTCAATGTCACAGTGGCTCGGAGCCGCGTACTGACCGATGGGCGGGAGGTGAAGGGACTGGATACGGGAGGGAGGGGAGCAGAGGTACTGTGAACACATGTCTATCTTACTGTGTGGAGAAGTGAAGGATTCTGCCCCAATTTAAGAAAACGCCAACGGCTAAAACTAAAACTCTTCGTTTTAGAAGATCAAATTATATGGAGATCAGATAAATAGAATATAAAATAATATAATATTTTTACAATAATGGAATAATATATAAATAATATAAAAATCGTGAGAAGGTGTGGGGAGGGAGGTGGTAGAGGTGAGCTGAGCTTCTTGATCTATAGCACAGGCGTTAATTCAAATTTGACGGATCAGGAAACAAACACAAACGGCTGTATAGTGTTAATCAGCAGATGTGCTGGAAGCAGAATTTATTGAAATACTGGGGCTCTTTGAATTTCTTCACGATGTGAACACGCTGTTTCTAAATGTAAAAGAACACAATTTTAAAACCGAGCGTGAGCAAGAGTGGGATTGTGAATGTAAGTGGACCCATCTTTCTGGAGGGCATTTTGGCAAATACGTATCAAAAGCCCTACAACATTTTCGATCGTCCTACCCAGTAATTCTGCTTTGAAGTATTTATCCTAAGGAAATGATTAGAGATGCAAAGATAGATTTATATGCAAGAATATTAATTGAAGTTATGTTTTATATAGAATTGTTAAAATTGTAATATTTGTAGTACCAGAGTAGAAATCAGCCAAGTGAAATATGGAATATATCCAGACAAAGGAATACAAGGTTCTATTAAGATCGATGCTGTTCACTATTATCCAGAGACACATACAAAAATGAACATAATAGACGTGTCCGGGCGGGCGCATATTTCAAGAGTGTGCTCCCAATTATATTAAATATATACTATTATCAAAGCGGCACCTCTGCACCTTTTCACACCCAACTTACTTTGTCCTAAGGGCAGAATGGGCTTAACGATCAGATTATCTGATATAAATTTTGTTCAGGAAGAATTAACATAAAGACTACGTTGATTCTCCCAAAGGCCTTCACAGAATAATGTTAAATAAAGAAAATGCACATTTTCCAAGAACGTATGGATTTTGATCATAAGTTTGTAAAAAAAAAAAAAAAAGTCCCTTGGTTAAAAATAGAACAGACGAGGTTATGTGGAGGAAAAAAATAGGTATCTGTAAAAAAATACTTCAAAATATTAATGGAATATGCTTCTGGGTATTGGAGCAGTGGGTACTGTTAGATTTCCTCTTAATTTGTGTTCCAAATTCTCCAAAGAAGGGAAAAAGTGTTTTTTTTGTGAGCATCTGTTTTATTTCCCACAAAAAGGCATTTGCTCTTTCCGTTAACAGAGCCTTCCTTTTCCCATGGAAAGGTACCTGGTCTTCCACTCACAGACCATGTGGCTTTAGCGAAGCGTCTTAGCCAGGATCTAAGGGTGGAGCACAGGACCCTGGACAGTGCAGTCCCCTGACCACAGGGACTCGTGTGGGGAGAGGTACGTGAGCCAGACGTATGTAAGACCTAGAGATTTCTGTAAAGGACTCTTTCCTGCCTTGGACGTGAACTTGGGTGGATGTAAGGTCTAGAGCTTCTATCTCAGAATCTGCAACAACCAGAGGAGAAACTGAGCCGACCCCAGAGGAGAGGGGAGCGTTAGGCTGTGTCCTGACGTCCCCTCCGGACTCTGCGGTTACGTGAGCTGATGCTGCCTTTATGCCTGAGGAAACTGGGCTGTGGTCTTCAGTCATTTGCAACCAAAATGACCCTGGTAAATTTTTATAGGATTTTTTATTTGTTTTTATTCATATCTTTGGTGTAGAGTTTATCTTAGAAGTTGTGTTCCAGCGGTCATAAATCTCTGAAAAGAATTATAAAAATTCATTTTGGAGAACGTTTTATTGTATTGGAGCTGTTTTTCTCCTTCAATTGTATAGAAATCAAGGTGCTCATTCATTCTCATTAAATGCAATACTTCAGTTTGTGGTGAGTCATTATATCTCTGTAATATCCCCCAGATAAACCTTAACTGAGAAAACAAAGGTAATGTAAGCAAATTTTCTCTCTCAGTTAATCCAGGTCTTCTCTCTCGCACAGCAGTAAGAGAGTGATGCAACTTTCAATCAACTCAGGCAGGAAAATGGGTAAAGGCACTTTTGACCAAAAGTTTCTCTCCCCTTGATACTCTATGACAAGACTGATGAAATAAGCCAGGGAAACCTCTAGAAATACCATGTCAAAAATTGGCTTCCAGCATTATCTTCAGGAAACAATGAAGATCCCTTCCACTTCAGAGCTCTTCCCTTCATTCGGCACATGAATGGGTGCAGAGCAGACCCTGGCTGAGTGAACGCAAGCCTGGCGACCGTGTTCACTTAGTCCAGTCAGGGTCAGCATTGACGCTGTGCACCAGTAGATGAGCCATCTCAGCCTGAATTCTGAGCCCTCTGTCGGGGATAAGCGTGCGGGGTTAACCAACGAGAGAAGACATGAATGGACCAGTTCAAAATATTACAGAGCTATTAACTCTGGTATTTATCTAGTTTTGGCAGTCCCAGAGGATAATGTCCTGATGTCTGTTGGTGTGAGTTTTACTTTTCACACTTTTAATCAGAGAGATTTTGCTCCCCTGGAAACTTTGTCTTCTGGCTGAAAACCACCAGAATCTTCTAATATTTCCTAGAAGTCATGTGGCCCAGTTTCCATCTTCCCTGTGCACTTGCCCAGGGCGGCTCAGGGCTTTTGAAATCACCGAGCGTTTCAGGCACAGGAGCGTAACTGGGAGCGCCCAGGGATGTGTAAGAATGAGGCCCACTGGGTTGTTCTTGATTGGGCTGAGCTACAATCCGAGCCTGATTTTAAAATGAAATCAGTCCTTTAAGAACCTTTTTCTTTAAGAACCTTCCTTTTCATGTCTGAATAACGCCGCTTGAGGGCTGGCTCCCCGGTGTGACAGGAGAGTGAGGACGGGCTTGTGCTGATTCCCAGCGTGGGTCTACTTGATTTTTACTGCATGCCACGTCATTCCTGTTGCGGACGGAACTCTCTTTCTCTCTGTCTCTCTGTTCAGTTTTAACTACACTGCATATGATAATGCTAATTAACGAGCACGCATTTCAGAACAATCTGGGACATGATATTTGTGAATCAATAAAAATTAAGCCAAACGGGGAATTCCCTGGCAGGCCAGTGGTTAGGGCTCTGCGCTTTCACCGATGAGGGCCTGGGTTCCATCCCTGGTCGGGGAACTGAGATCCCGCAAGTGTTGCAGCACGGCCAAAAAAATAAATAAAATAAAATGCACATCTTTATGTAAAAAGAAATTAAGCCAAACGGAACTCAGTGCCCAGAAAAATCAGGTACAATCACTTGTAAACAACTGAGGATATATATAAATATATATATATACATACTATAAATTAAGAAAAATATAATATATAAATTTAGAAAAATATAAATTAATAAAATATAAAACAGTTCAATTAATATGTGGAATATTGTGTAATTAAAAAAAATGAAAATGTCCCTTGGCCATATGGAGTCTTGGGCCTTTATGACAATGTCAGGGACAGGGTGTGGAGACAGTCCCTAGGGACAGGGTGTGGAGACAGTCCCTAGTGTGGGTCTGGCTGTGGTAGCTTTCAGCCTTGGGTGTCCTGATGGGGGGATAACAGTAGTGATGATGACAGTAGTGACGATCGTTCCTGGTGAATTTTCTCTTCGCTCATCACATCCCAAGTCACCCCTTCATCACTTTTGTTCCTACCATGAGCCGTCCCGTGTGCCTCAGTGGGCCGCTTCCCTGTCCAGTGACCATAAATGAATGAGCCAAACTTTTAGGATAATGTCAACCTCTTTAAGGCCTTTTGCAAATATACGTTACTTGGGAGTGTATTTTTCCCCAGCTGGTTATGAGAGTACAAAACTTCAATGCATCAGAGCATCAGGTCATTTGCACATGAATACTTAAATGTGTAAAAGCCAGAGGAATGCCGATGAGAGTAGATATGATCTAAATTTTTTCCTGGACGCTGAGCACCTTCTACGCTTCAGGGGGCATCCAGAATCGCTGGTAACTTAGCCGCCGCGGTTAGTGCCTTTTGAGCCAGTGTGTGAGGCAGCTCAGGGGTACCAGGGCGCTGATCGGAAGCTGCCTCTGCTGCGCGACGTTAGCAGCAGAGTAAACGGCAGGCAGACTCTTTGTTGGGAATAATGTAGGCTACTAATCTGCAAAGAAAATACTATGAAAAATAATAGAAACAAATGAGAAATTTGCTTTAATCGAGAGCTAATGAGCTCAGGAGACTAGAAAACCTTTTCTAAATAGTAATTAAGCAATGTAACTGGGCAGATTTTGCCTTTTTGTAGGATTTGACTTAGAAATGAGGAGAGAGAGCCCTGTAAGACACCATCAAAATTTGCCTCGATCCCCACCATGAATGGGAGAATGCAAAGGGGAAAACTCTTACACTGACACAGTGAGGCCCTGCGTTAGTGCTTGCCTTTCAAATCCCTGGCTTCTCCCACTAGGTACGGTAACTGTCATCACTGAAGGAAACATCTCAAAGCATCTTTAGTTGCAACAAGCAGTAAACATTTACAGAGTTGGGTACTTGTAAAATGTATTTTATATTGAAGAAGCAGTACGACATAATTCAGAAATAATCATTGCAAGCAAGACACCTTGATTAACCAATAAAGAATAAATAATCCACTTTTAATTGAATATGTAGTATGTCTATGTACTGCCCCATGAAACTGAAGATACAGTTATCTTGAGACAGAAGTCATCCCTGCCTTCCAATTGTTAACGGTCCAGCAGGAAGGACACACATGGGACAAATAATTACAAGTGTGATGAGTCTTAACACAGTAGGGGGACAGTGTGGGTCAAAGAGCTTATAGCAGGGGAACATGACTCTCACCAAGGGCACAGGGAAGGCTCTATTAAGGGAATAACATTTAGGTAGAGACCCACAGGTGAGTAAATATTATGTGGTCAAAGACGTAAGGAGAGTAATCCAGGCCGAGAAAACAACACATGAAAGGCGTTTTGGAATGAGAGTGCATTTGAGGCATAGAAAATAAATACTCCTATGGCCAGACATAGAGAATTCAGGAAAGTGTTGAGTAAAATGAGGTTGGAGAGGTTGGCCATGGATTTGGAATTTTAGAAAATTAACAGGTAACCAGTGAAGGATTTTAAGCAAGGTTAGAGTTAAACACGGTTAGGTTAGCTTTTTATTTTCATTTTTAAAAAATAAATTAAATTTACTTATTTTAAAAATTTTATTGGAGTATAGTTGACTTACAATGTTGTGTTAGTTTCAGGTGTTCAGCAAAATGAATGAGTTATACATGTACATATATCCCCTCTTTTTAAGATTCTTTTCCCCTATAGGTCATTAGAGAGTACCGAGTAGTTCCCTGTGCTATGCGGTAGGTCCTTATTAGTTACCGATTTTATACACAGTAGTGTGTATATGTCAATCCCAATCTCCCAATTTATCCCTCCCACCCCCTAACCCCCTGGTAACCTAAGTTTGTTTTCTACATCTGTGTAGCTTAGATTTTAAAAAGAACCTAGTTTTATCCTAGTCGTGCAACAATGAACCTCTCTGTCCTTCAGTGGGTCCATCAGGGCAAAGAGGCTGGGCATGCTGTTTGCAGACCCCTGCTGTTCTGAGTCAAGTGCAAATAAGGCAGACACAGAGGAACAAAATTGCTAATAGGGAGCAGGGAGGCGTGAATGTCCCGTCTTGACTAACCGGCCATTCATGCGTGCATGTGCCTGTGTGTGTGTTTGTGTGTGTTTTCTACTGGGAGTGGTGAAGGTTACTTCTTATGCTGGTGCATGACTGAGTGACAAGTGTCTGCTGTTTTCTTCAATCAGCCCAGGCACATGTACCATATAGTTGTTGAAATTATTTACATGTGGGCTTTTAATGACACATTTAAAAATATTCATCCCATTTCCTGACTTAGGCAGACAACTTTTGCAAGTGTGGGCCAGTGTCATGGTTATTCCCAAGCTCCCGTTTATTTAAAGCACTTCACCCCGGTTTCTATGCTCTCCCCACAGGAGAGAAAAGAGAATCCTGGTTCTTTGAATACTGACTCCACAGAACACCAAAACAAGATGAATGATAAAAAAAAATGCATAATAAGAGAGCCACTTCATTTTATCAACAAGGCAAGAAATAAAATAAGCTGATTTTCAAGTTGTATGCCTTGTGCTACTTTGTCCTAAAAGTTCTTGCATTTATCAGTCCTTAGGGTAGGTTAAGGTTTTTATTATGATTATTTTTATTTATTTATTTTTGGCTGCATTGGATCTTCATTGCTGCGTGTGGGCTTTCTCTAGTTGCGGCGAGCGGGAGCCCCTCTTTGTTGTGGTGCGCGGACTTCTCACCGCGGTGGCTTCTCTTGTGGCGGAGCACGGTCTCTAGGTGTGTGGGCTCAGTAGTTGTGGCATGCGGGCTCAGTAGCTGTGGCACGTGGGCTCAGTAGTTGTGGCTCACAGGCTCTAGAGTATGGGCTCAGTAGCTGTGGTGCATGGGCTTAGTTGCTCTGCGGCATGTGGGATCTTCTTGGACCAGGGATCGAGCGTGTGTCCCTGGCATTGGCAGGTGGATTCTTAACCACTGCGCCATCAGGGAAGCCCTATTATGATTATTTTTAAGGTCTCTTATCTAAAACCGAGCATGGATAGTGAAGTAGATGTTATGTTGGATGTGAACAGCATATAAGATAAAGATATTATGTTGCTTCCCAATAGTCATTGGGGAATGTACCCATTGCATCTGGTCACCTACATTTTCTAGTCAAAAAGTGGGTCGTGAGATGGCATAGTGGCAGACTTCAGGCTGTAGAGACTTCCCGCTGGCCTGGAAGCAGCTATGATACCTGAGGACTTGGAGTGTGTAATTCAGGCTTAATTCCAAATTTAAATAAATTTAGAGAAGAGTACAGATTGGTATTAGTAGTGGCTATTACCTTTCCAATTTCCAGAAGATGGTGGTGTTGATATTAAACTTTTAATCTTTGAGAACGGTTTGGAGAAGAAAATCCAAACGAAAATGCATTTAAGAATTTGATTTTAAAAGTTATGTATCTTCTCTATATGTACCAGCACTTATTCTACATTATTTTTATAAAATACATCTTGTAATTATTTTAGTGAGCCTTCTGCCCTGAATCCTATTCACAGAGTTTGTCATCATAGAATCATGGGAATATCATATGATCTTATGAGCTATAGAATCATGGGAATATCATATGATCTTATGAGCTATAGAATCATGGGAATATCAGAGAATCACTGATTACTTGCATCATATGGGGCCATGTTTTGCTTATGCTACATTTGTTTTTTTTCATTACGCTAATAGCATATGTATTCTACCCACAGTTCAAATTAGGACCTTTAATTGGAATGTACCGTGTTCGTTTTATTTTTATTTACTTTATAACATCTTTATTGGAGTACAATTGCTTTACAGTATTGGTTAGTTTCTGCTGTATAACAAAGTGAATCAGCTATATGTAGACATATATCCCCATATCCCCTCCCTCTTGCGTCTCCCTCCCACCCTCCCTATCCCACCCCTCTAGGTGGTCACAAAGCACCGAGCTGATCTCCCTGTGCTATGCGGCTGCTTCCCACTAGCTATCTGTTTTACATTTGGTAGTGCATATATGTCCATGCTACTCTCTCACTTCATCCCAGCTTACCCTTCCCCCTCCCCGTGTCCTCAAGTCCATTCTCTACGTCTGCATCTTTATTCCTGTCCTGCCCCTAGGTTACCGTGTTTGTTTTAAATGAAAATTGGACCTGTTGAATTGAGGCTAGAGACGCAGGGTAGGGCTTGACCACACGGAGTGATGGAGCCTGTGGCACTGTCACTGAGCAGCTGCTGCTGCCTGAGATTAGATGGTGACAGGACTTCTGAGACTGAAGCTGAGGACGACCCAACCTGTAGCACTCCAGGGAGAAGTGGAAATCGATAACCAGGAAGACGATAAAACGAATGTAGCAACCCAATGGCCTCTTCAGAGGCTGCTGGCATTGGGCAGGGCAGGATGGAATGTTAGGGTATCAGAGTAGGCTGGAGTGTCAGGGACAGAGCTTGACTCTTCCTGCAGACACTACAGGGCAAGTCTGCATACTTATCCCCACTTGCAGAGGTAAGCACTGGCCCAGATTCCGGATACAGACAACTGCAGATTAAGAGCAGACACTTGTGGTCAGTGAGGGTGTGGGTAGCTTTGTGGATATTCAGAGAGACTTAAAGTATTGTAGAATTTGTGGTCCTTGGTAGTGCCAGCTATTCTGCATCCTTTCTGGAGCTGTAGGGACCCCACTCCCACCCTCCAACATTGCCAACATCACCACGAACAAAGAGACTTAATAATCATTTGCACCAAGCTATTCAAAGGCTCTTTTGAACAAGCAGAGATCTAAGGACACTTTGAGTTTTGACCTTCCTTGTATCCAGAGGGTTGCTCCTTTGTGCTTTCTCCAGGAACAACTCATAAAGGAGACAGTGCTCCTGGCCTTTGGCTGTTCTCGGCAACAAGAATCAGGAGAAGCATCTAAATTTCCTGGGATCTAGAAACTGGAAGGTTGTCAGAACAAGCTCCCGGGCAAGTAGGTGTCTACATAACTCAAAGTGTCACATTGTATAATGTAGGGAAATATAGCCCACACTGATCGGATTTGGGAGAATTCCCAGTGACACAAACTCTAAGAATCCCTGAAGATACCTTGGTAAGACAGTCACTAACAACATGGAGTGAAAGAGCACAAAAAGGAAAGAAAAGGAAAAATATCAAAGGATTATTTTAAGTCAAAACAAACAAGCAAACATTGCAAGATTCTCTCCTTGGACAGGTACAAAAATCATGTTTCCGTGATGACTTAAATGGAGTGTTTGAGACTCTTTGTTTAAGTGTTGATAAAAGAGATTAGATATATTCAGCTCTAGCGTTTACCCACTGGTGACACTGAAGCTAGATTTCCCAACTGGCAAATATCTGTTTTCAGAACATGAGAGCTAACAAAATGTGAACATAAAATATCGGACAGAACCTTTGCAGATATCTGAGTAATTTAAGATTATTTTGAGGCCTAAAATCGACTCCATCGCAGCAAAGCAAGGCCCAGCTTGGAGAGAAGATAGAATACCAGACATAACAGGTATTCAATCTCACCCAAAAGAGCACAGGTTTTCACATTGCTCCTGAATAGGCTCCTATGGGTAATTCATTACAAAGAAGAAGAAACCTCTCATCCAGGTAATTGTTTTAAAGCACAAAGTCAAGTTTTTTATAGAACGACATGTGGTAAAGTGAATGTAGTGTTTCTGAGAGGAAGTTTCCTCCTAGTATTTCTCAGGGAATTCGTGTTTTTTTCAGAATCCCAAGTTCTTGGAAAAAAAAATCAACAAGTGGGGGAAGTGGGAGAGAGTAGTATAAGTCTTCTATGAGAATTGAAAGTTAACCATCAGCGCAGGGGCTAATTAATTAGTTGGTCTAAAGAATCCACTGACACAAAGTCAGCAGCTGAGGTGGGGTTGAAGGTTAAGGTCCATACTTCAGGAACAGAGGCAACCAGGCTCTGATCTGTGCGGATCGCTTGTGAGTGTTGACACGTGCAAAGCCCGGTCTGCCACTGGTGGCAACTCGTTCTTACAAACAAAACAAGTGGTAATAAGTTTATATGCAGAGTATGTTTTATGCTATGAGTGATATTCCAAGAATTGAGTATTGAAAGCCAAATGAGTCCTTAAATTGGCATTTTCAGCTCCTGAATCTGTGCTGCTAACTTTGCTAGGGGACCAGATGTTGTATTATTCAAATGCAACCCGAGTTTGCTGGTATTTTCCAGTGCTAGACTACCTGGAAAGGCTTTTGTTCTTTAACAGAAGAAATGCAAAGAGAAGGTGGGACTGATGAGGAATACTGCAATGTGACAACAGAAACTGATCTAAAATCTGAATTAGCAGCGCAATGTCAATTCCAATGGCAAACCCAAATGAGGGCAAGTAGACAAAAATATCTTCATCTTTAAAAAGAAATAAATAAAACAAAAGAAATGCTTTCTTTTTCTTCTGGAATATTTGTCATGAAACAAGGTCAAAACTACAGAAAAATTAGGGTTTTTTTTTTTGTCTATTCTAAGAATAACTTTAAAATAGTAAATATTTGTGGTATTATCTTTTAATTTTAAATGATTTTTATTAACATTCATTTTATGTTAATATTCTTTTCCTTTAATGTTTCATATTATCAAATCAGATATTTTTTACATATTAGTGAAATATATAATTTTGTCATTATCTTATATTTTATATATTATTTGTTATATCTTTTTAATTGAAAACCTCTAAAATTTTACTTCCTTAGTTAAATTTATTCCTAGGTATTTTATTCTTTCTGATGCAGTTGTAAATGGGGTTTTTTCCTTCACTTCTCTTTTACCGTAGTTTGTTGTTAGTGTAGAGAAATGCAAGCTTTCTGTATATTAATTTTTCACCTTTGCGTGTAACGTCGGCTGTAGGTTTGTCATATGTGGGCTTTATAATGTTGAAGTATGTTCGCTCTCTATATTGTAGCTCCTTTGTTGAGAGTTTTTATCATACGTGGATGCTGGGTTTTTTCAAATGCTTTTTGAGATGAGCATATAATGTTCCTCTTTCATTTTGTTAATGTGATGACATATTTTGAGTGTTCTGCAGATACTGAACCATTCTTGAACCTGGGCTAAACCCCACTTGATCATGGTATATGATTCTTTTAATGTATTGTTGATTTCAGTTTTTTTTTTTAATGTTTGAATTTATGTTTATCAAGGATATTGATCTCTAATTTTCTTTTCCGTAGTGTCTTTATCTGGTTTTGGTATCAAGATAATACTGGCCTCATAGACCAAATCTGAACGATCATTCCTCTTCGACTTTTTGAAATAATTTGAGGGGAACAGGTTTTAGCTCTTCTTTGAAGATTTGACAGATTCACCTGTGAAGTTGTCTGGTCCTGGACGTTTTTTTTTTTTGCTGGGAGTGTTTTGATTCCTGATTCAATTTCACTACTAGTAATTGGTCTGTTCTGATTTTGTTTCTTCCTGATTCAGACTTGGGAGATTGTACATTTCTAGGAATTTATCCATTTCTTCTAGGTTGTCCAATTTATTGGTATATAATTGTTATCAGTGAGCTCTTACGATCCTTTGTATTTCTGTGGTGTTGCTTGTAACTTCTCCTCTTTCATTTCTGATTATATTTATTTGAGCGCTCTCTCTATTTTTCTTAATGAATCTGGCTAAGGATTTATCAATTTTATTTATCTTTTTAAAGAACCAGCTCTTAGTTTCATTGATCTTTTCTATTGCTTTTTAGATCTGTATTTCATTTATTTTTGCTCTTATCTTCATAATTTCCTACCTTCTACTAAGTTTGGGCTTTTTTTTTCTAGTTCCTTTAGGTGTAAGGTTAGACTGCTTATTTGAAATTTTTCTTGTTTCCTGAGGTAGGCTTGTGTCGATATAAACTTCCTTCTTAGAACAGCTTTTACTGAAGCCTGTAGAGTTTGGAATGTTGTGTTTCCATTTTCACTTGTCTCAAGGTATTTTTTGATTTTCCTTTTGATTTCTTCAGTGATCAATTGGTTATTTAGTAGCATATTGTTTAGACATCCTGTGTTTGTATTATCTTCAGTTTTCTTCTTGTAATTGACTTCTAGTTTCGTACAGTTGTGGTTAGTAAAGATGGTTGATATGATTTCAATTTCCTTACGTTTCCTGAGACTTGTTTTGTTACCTAGCATGTACTCTATCCTGGAGAACGTTTCATGTGCTCATCCATTCTTTTCCTGAAGTGAGCAAGCACCTTTATGATTATTAGCTTGAATTATTTATTGGGTAGATTGCTTATCTCCTTTTCATCTCGTTCTTTTTCTGAGGTTTGGTTGTTCTTCCATGTGGAACATATCCCCACGTGTCCTCATCTTGCCTAATTCTCTGTGTTTATTCCTGTTCATTTGGTAGGTCTGTACGTCTCCCGACCTTGGAGAAGTGACCTTACGTAGGAGATGTTCTCTGGGGTCCAGCAGCATGCCTCCCTTTGGCCACCAGAGCTGGAAGCTCCAGGGTCTTCCTACCGGGGCTGCATCCTCCCTTCTGTTGTGGTGGGGTCACTGCTGCAGGCACACTGGTGGGGGTGGCTCCTGGCTCGGCTGTCTCAGAAGCCTCCCTCGTCTGGTTGCTATGGGAATGCTGGTGGGTGGGGCCAGCCCCTGTGTCAACACTGTAGATGGAGATCCTGAAAATGGCCGCAGTGGGTGTCTATGACCTTGGGGGGGAGCCCCAGCTCCCTCCTGCCTCTCCAGGTGGCTCCCCAGGATCAGTAAGTGGGTCTGACACGGGCACCTTTCAAACTGCTGCCTCTGGGCTGGGACACAGTGTGTGAGATTTTGTGCACCGCCTTTAAGAGTGGAGTCTTTGTTTCCTACAGCCCCCCAGGTCTCCTGCACATAAATTCTGCTATTTTCAAATCCTGACATTTTGGGGGTTCACCTTCCTGGTGCAGGGGAGCCTGATGTGGGGTCTAGACCCCTCGTTCCTTGGGGGAAATCTCTGTGCTTGTGATATACCTCCTGCTTGTGAGTTGCCATGCTGGGGGTGTGAGTCCTGACTCCACTGCATTTCCATTCCTCCTACCCACCTCGTTGTGGCTCCTTCTTTGTATCTTTGGTTGAGGAAAATGTTTTCTGCTAGTGTTCAGGTCGTCCTCAGAGATAGTTGCTCTGTACGTATCTGCAGTTTTGGCGTGCCCACGGGAGGGGGTGAGCTCAGGGTCTTCCTGCTCTGCCATCCGGATCCCAGCTCCAGCGCGTGTCATTTAATTGTAGCACAGTCGTGTCCTGAGAGAACTTGGATGGTAGAAAATGTCCCTAATAAAACGGGTGGATCTGGCTACGGAGGTCTCCAGGCAGAATGTTGGAAAGATTGGTTAAATTCTTCTAGTCGCATGTGATATGTTAACTGCGTGAAAGAGACACACTAAGAGGAAATTTTTCAGCTTGCAAAGAGGAGTTAGAGGAAACACAGTGTCTCTAATACTTGCTGAATTGGAAAATGATGAAAACTGTTTTTCATCCCCAGTTTCTCTAGTCTGCAAATGGTTCTCATCGTAAGAAGTGGTCTCTGGATAAGGATCAAGGCCAAGGTGTGGCTGTCAGACCCTTATGTACAACAGTGGGGCTTGAACTCTACCATGCGTCAAAATTGTCTGGAGGGCTTGTGAAAATACAGGGTCCCTCCTCTCTCTTGAGGATTCTGAACTAGTCGTTTTAAGGTGGGGTCCACACGTCGCATTTCCAGCAAGTTCTAAGTGATGCTGCTGGTCAGGAGACCTTACTTTGTGAAGCATTGTCCTACAGAGATTTAAGTCTGTGACAGTCAGGCCTGCTAATCTAGACAAAAGGCTTCTAAGAATCTTAAAGGTGCCACCCTGCCATAGCCCCAAATAGGAGGGATTAGTCTTGAAAAGAATTATGGGTGTGGTCTTTGGAGCATAGAGTCAACCCCAGTAAGATTCAATAGAAACTCAGAAAAAATATAGAGAAGTGTATTGGTGAAAGTTCTAATTGCTTGAACTAAATGGGTAGAAGCACTTACAAATGAAAAGAGGTCTCCAGAGACTGGAATTTCTGTGGGCAGGAAGTGACTGAGAAAACTCTGCAGATGCAAGCGTAGATGATGATGATGATGATTTTTTAGGCAAGGAGGACATCTCAGAGGCTGAAGCCAAAGAACCCAGGAGAACAGTGAATTAGGGAACCCCTCCCAGGGAGCAGAGCCAGGTACGTTCAAGGAGCACTCCCTGCCCCAGAGAAGTGGGCCCTGGGCCCCTGTCTGGGCTGCATTTCAGGACTCCACAGGCTCACGACAGCTCTGGGCCTCTTTCCTCCCTACTTTGAGTGTGAGTGTCTGCTCGAGTTTTCATTTCCCCAGCTCCCCCTTGCACACGTGTGGAGAGCTGATGACTTGTCCTTTCGGTTCACGGTCTCTGGATCACTATGGGATGTATCCTAGGAGCTGCACCGGGGAGCTTCACCCACGTGCGAACCTGATGCAGGACGGAGATCCCCACCTTAGCCGAATGCTGCAGTTGGGACGGGACTTGTTGGGTCTCTGGGCTGATGTGAACATTGTGCAGACAGACGTAACAGAAATACTTTAGGACAGATGGCAGACAGTCATAGATTGCCAAATGTGACCAGAACTTCCTCTGATCCCTACTCACCACGTCCCATTCAAGAGGGAGTCTGTTTCTCCACCTCCTTGGATCTGAGCTGAGCCTGTGTCTTGCTGGGACCCAAAGAATGAGCAGAGGAGGTGCTGTGAGGCTTCCAAGCTGAAGCCTGCAGAGGTTATGTCCTTCTCG
This sequence comes from Orcinus orca, assembly GCF_937001465.1. NCBI lineage: Eukaryota > Metazoa > Chordata > Mammalia > Artiodactyla > Delphinidae > Orcinus > Orcinus orca. The sequence goes on from NC_064571.1 coordinate 1,244,186, forward strand.
TTGTCTTCATGGAATGTAGATGCCACGAGCCAGCACTGCGCTGGCTGTGGAGGAGTCTCAGGGGAAGATCCAGGCAATTTAGTTGTTTTTGAAGACTAGAAAAAAGGGGACCCACGTTACGCTGGTGCAGAACAAACTCTCTCCTGGTGCGATTAGATGATAGAGATTTAAATTGTACAATACTTTGGTACATACTTTATGGAACATGCCAAGTCTACGTGCATGATTAATAAAAGGTACAGAAATTCCAAGGCCAGAGTAATTCCCATCACACACAGCATTCAGTTTTCTTTGGAGAATAGAGCCTAGATTTTAAAAGCCAACAGAATTTCATCAAAAATAAAGTGGCCACGCCCAGAAGACAGATGGTGTGTTGCCAGTGGTACCAGGTAGGCATAGTGTCAGTACCCACATCTGACCGTACTTCCAATTTGGTGTAAGTGTAAACGAAGAGAAAAGGAGGGGCCTTTTCCATTTTTCATTCGCTTCGGCAAGTACCTGTTGACAACGTACTATGTGCAAAATGCTGTACTAGATGCTGTGGAAAAGGCAATAAACTAAGCAAACAGAAGTACCTTCTGAAAGGAACTTAGACTTGTGGTGGGGGAGAAAGACGCTGCATAAAACAGGTGGGTATGTGGGAAAGCAGTGAGCGCACAGGAGAAAATGTAAACTAGAGATGGCAGGTGGACGTATCTTTGAGAGAGAGTGGCTGAAGCGTAGGTTGGTGCACGCCTTCAAGAGGGCCTCCCTTGAAGCTGATTTTCGTGTAAATACCTAAAAGGAAGGAAGGCAGGGCCATGAGGGTATTATTTTAATTGGAGTATAGCTGATTTACAGTGTTGTGTTAGTTTCAGGCGTACAGCAAAGTGATTCAGTGTGGGCAGTTTAAACAATGGGAAGCGAGGTTCTCGTAATTCTGGAGGCTAGAAGCCTAATATCAAGGTGTCGGCAGAGTTGGGTTGTTCTAGGGTCTCTCTTCTTGTCACGCAGATGGCTGTCTGGTCCCTGTGTCTTCACGTGGTCCTCTATGCCTGTACACTTGCGACCTCATTTTAGCTAAATGACCGCTTTAAAGACCTCCTGTCTGCATTCTGAGGTACTAGGGGTTAGAACTTCAACACATGAAGTCTGGGAGGACACAGTTCAGCCCGTGACCTTAGCATATGTGGTATTTAAACACGAGACTGGACGAGATCATGCAGGATGGGTTTAGATAGACGATAGAAAATGTGGCAGGATGAGGCTGGAAGTCCGACAATATTTGGAGGCTGCAGAGATGAGACAGAACCAGCAACGGAGTTGGGCCTCGTTAAACCGATCCTTTACCAAAGATATGAAGTGCTTCATAGTTTGCCAACATGGAGAGATATTTTCTGAGAACCTCTGTCTCTCCAGAAAAGCCTCCAAAACACCAGCCTCTTCTGGAATGCACATATGGGCTAGATCCCCTCTTCGGGGACTTGGGATAGGAAACTGGGAAGATTGCCTAATGGGAACTCTTCATTTGAAAATGAATTAAAGTTCTGTGACTTCCAGCTGCGGCCGTGAAATCCGGGCTTCTATGCCTGAAACGGGAATGTGAGAAAAATCACGGTTGTGTCCAAGTTTGATATTTATTTGAGTTGACACTGTCCTGCCACCGGTGCTAATTTTGAGCCTTTCTGAGTGTTCATTGCTGCTTCTCCTTTCAAGCCTCAGATAGACAGTACACCTGTGAGAGCAAGTGTTGATGGACCTGAAACCCAGCATCGGAACACTCCCTTCTCATACCGGCCTTTACTGAGCCTCCTCTCCAGGAAATATCCATTTTTTCTTTCCTTTTCTTTTGTGGTCAGTCTTCATGGAAGCAGCACTGTGCCACTGTTACTCCTTTTAAATTAGTTTCACCACCGTCATCAGCTTGGAGACTAGATCTGCTTCTTGAACACCTGGTCTGACTTAAGAAATTATTTGCCATCTGGTCAAATACTGAGTAATTGTAACAACTTGACGGCAGGAGGAAACACAGTTTGTTAAGAGACTTGATAGTCTTTTCAGAGTTAGGTGGCATTACATTAAGCTCTGCCATTAACTTAATAGATGTGCTCCCTTTACTGATAGTAAAGATGCTAGTTTTTAGGGCGTCCTTGGTGTTAGCCTTCCAGACATCGTGCTAGCGAGAGCTCAGGCGGGCAGGGGCGTTCCCTTCTCAGATTCACTGACATCACACTTACTCAACAATTTCCATCACATATTAAGCCACGAAGCAGCCCATGGCTTCTGGCTGACAAACGCAGACCTGAGACCACACTCGGTCCGCACTTCATTGCCAGGATCTTCAAGTCACCCGAAACCCCAAGTCTGTTCAGGACTGTGAGCCTCGCAGGGTGCGTTCAAAGCCGGGTACATTTTGACATTGGGAGCTCTTCGGCTGATTGGACAGGAGAGGCGTCCTCACGTCCTGCTTAAGGGCATGCAGTCCGGAGCCACCCTTCCTGAGGGGACACTGTTCTGCCACTTACTACCCTGAGTTCTAGGCCAAGATGTTATTCGTATCTGTCCTCTCATCTGTGAAGCAGGAACGATAACAGTAATTACCTGAGGGTTATGAGAAAGGATGCACACAGTAGCATCTATTAAGTGCTCAGAACAGTGCCTGGCATGTAAGAAGTGCTGGGTCAGTGTTATTAAATAAACATGACTATAGAGAACCGTACAGATGTAAAACGTAAGAAAGCAAATAGCCATTCTTGTTAAGAATTAGATGAGATTGTATAAGACTGGATAGATAAGGCTCTCGGTCTAGGACAGAAAGAAAAAGACACGCATCTCACAGGTCCCTAATCGCCTGAACCACTGAGATAAACCTTTCCTTCAATGTTCAGCTGGATTCCACTGCGTTTCCTCCCATACACAACACGTACAGTTTCAGGGCGTTTAAGCTATGTTGAATTATCACTTGTATTGTCTACCTGGCAACGTCACTGTGCTCTTCTTCTAGTTTTGGCTTTTCGCTGACCTGTTTCTTTCTTTTATTATTATTATTTTTAAATTTTATTTATTTATTTTTAAAATATTCATTTTCTATTGGAGCACAGTTGATTAACAGTGTTGTGTTAGTTTCAGGTGTACAGCAAAGTGATTCAGGTCTACATATACATGTATCTATTCTTTCTCAAATTCTTTTCCCATTTAGGTTATTACAGAATATTGAGCAGAGTTCCCTGTGCTCTACAGTAGGTCCTTGTTGGTTATCCATTTTCGATATAGCCGTGGGTACATGTCAATCCCAGACTCCCCATCTATCCTCCACCACCCTTTCCCTCCTGGTGACCATAAGTTGGTTCTCTCAGTCTGTGAGTCGGTTTCTGTTTTGTAAATGAGTTCATTTGTATCATTGTTTTAGATTCTGCATATAAGTGATATTATATAATATTTGTTTTTCTCTGTCTGACTTACTTCACTCAGTATGATAATCCCTAGGTCCATCCATGTTGCTGCAAACGGCATTATTTCATCCTTTTTAATGGCTGAGTAATATTCCACTGTATATATGCACCACATCTTCTTTATCCATTCCTCTGTCGATGGACATTTAGGTTGCTTCCATGTCTTGGCTATTGTAAATAGAGCTGCAATGAACATTGGGGTGCATGTATCCTTTTTTTTTTTTTTTTTTGGTGGTACGCGGGCCTCCCACTGCTGTGGCCTCTCCCATTGCGGAGCACAGGCTCCAGACGCGCAGGCTCAGCGGCCATGGCTCACGGGCCCAGCCGCTCCACGGCATGTGGTATCCTCCCGGACCGGGGCACGAACCCATGTCCCCTGCATCCGCAGGCGGACTCCCAACCACTGCGCCACCAGGGAAGCCCCGCGTGTATCCTTTTGAACCATGTTTTTCTCCAGATTGCTGGGCACACGGTGGCTCAGGGAAGCTGGGACAGGAGATGTGGGGAGAAAACCTGATAAAGGCCAGGACCAGCAGAGTCCCCTGCTGAGTAGTGGGGGGCGGAGACGAAAGTTAGGGGAGCGGCGGGTTCTGCCCTGCTCCCTGGGGGCTGACACGCCCCTCCGTCTCCCTCAGCACCTCTACCCCAAGGCTGTCATGCTAACGGATTCTTTCAAGATCGTTGGAAAATGCGAAATAGAGTCTGACATGGTCACGGAAAGCTGTGACTCCTGTCCTGGAGAGGTTTCCGCTCTCCCCTCGCTCCTTGGTTCCCCGAGTTACCGAACCATGTCCTTCCCGCTCCTGTCTCTGCGTCACGCGCATGTACCTGTTACCTTCTCATGCAAAGAGGCTTAACTCTCTCCCCTGCAGCCCCAGGCAGGTTCTGGGCTTACTTTGCACTTTTAAAAATATAAGTCTTCTGCTAAATAAGGAGTTGTCTACTTGTAGCAACATAAAAAAATGGAGGTTTTGAAGTTACCATTTTTTCATTCTTACACATAGCCAGCACCAAACCGTTCTAAGCCCACTCCTGCGAGCAGAATACAAGACTTCCCCATTATTTAGGATGGACATCCAGGGGACATGCTTTTTTGTTCGTTTGCTCTCCTTTCGGATCTGTAGCTAAAGCTGGCTGTGTAAGGTGTGGTTTTACCTGTAGCTGATTAAACAAACCCTTATCCTTAAAGCTTCCCCCAGTGAGGCTCCGTAAGGATTAGGCTTCTCCACAGGAGACAAAACTTCCAGCGGGAATCACCTCTTCCTTCCCCCTTTCCGTCTCAGAGCAGCATCGGACCACATGCCTTCCTTCTCCCTTCTCCCTTCTTCCCACTCTCGTCTTCTTCAAGAAGGAAGCCACTCGGCATCCTGACAGACAGACCAGAACCTCAGTGAGAGACACCAGCATTCTACTGGTGGCCTGGGAATCTAGGAGTCCCGAAGTGTGCGAGCTACTCAGAGCTCTGGGGGCTCCTCCTTTCTGACCTAAACTTCACAGAGGAAGAAAACATTTCCTGTGATCGGGCTGCATGTGAAGGCAGCACTCCCGGGGGAGGGGATGTAGCTGCCGTGATGATGACATGGCCCAACCACTCTGCTTGGCCTTCCAGTTTGCATGGGAAGCCTCCAGATGCTAGTTCCACGGCCCCGGTGACTGCTCAGACCCAGGAGCAGCCCTGATCCCGGAAGCACGGGCAGCTGCCTCAGCATCCCAGATGGCTGCTGGTGCGCCTTCCCTCACACAGACCTCCCTCCTGCCCTTGCCCTCAGCTGTGCTCACACCATCAACGTCATTTCCGCAGGACAGTTGTCTCTGTGCAGGGGCGTTGCACCCCAGGACAGCTGTGAGCCCTTGGAGTCTGTCCCCGAGCTAAGGCTTTGGAGGATTCTCCTAGAAGCCAGCAAAAAGCCCAGCTCGCTCTGCATGTCTCTGTGTCAAGTACTGATGTTTCATATTGGAGTCTAAGTGCCAGGAGCCCCGGTGAACACACAATTATTTATGTGTTATGTGTAAACCCAAGGCTTATTATTTCAGGAAGCTGCAAGCCAGAAATTTTTTTTTAAGTAACACATACGAACACACTGCATCCTCACACGTGCCTCTTGGAGGGGGTGAACGGCCGTCAGGATGAGTTATCCCCATCCAGACTTACCTGGCTTTATCAAGAATGTGGGTGGGGACTGTGTCGTCTGTATCTGGGAAATGATACAAAAGACACTTGTATCATTTGATACAATGATACAACATTAAGAAGGAAAACGGCTCTGAATGACTAACTCAGCCAGCCTGTGACCCACTTTCCTCACAGGGACCCGTCTCAGTAGTGAACTTGGAACTACACACTGGAACATAAGGCAGGCTCCTGCTCTGACTAAAGTGAATGACATGCTGCCTATGACAGCGGCTGAAACAAGGGACCTGTAATTAGCACACTAGAAAGGAGTGTCCATAAGTCAGCACACAGCTGTGTGGCTGGGTTGGGACGCAGCAGCGGGGTCTGACGGGCTGTGGCTGCGTTGGGTGGGACCACGTGATGGATCCATGGCCCCAGTCCTGAAGACGATGCAGATCTCTGCTGAGCTGCAGCGCATGAACGGATCCGATTCCGTTTTATGGCCAAGTTGGTGTGCAATGGAATCCTCTCTGTTATCTTAAACTCACTTGGAGGCTGTTAATACCAAGTGACTAGAGCCCTTGACTATAGATTTCTGTATTTAAAGAAAACACATGCTGTATTTGCCGAATTTCCACATTAGCAAATGCTTTCCATGTGAGCTTTACGTTAATTATCATGGGACCAGTATTTCGTTTTTTTGACCTCCTTCCGTTTTGATAAGGCAAACTCAGGACTGGCGTGGGTGGTCAGGCCAGAGTGAATTCTTAGTGGTGAGGATGAAAGCAAACAGTTAATAAAGCACTGATGCTAGAAGAGAAATCATGACTTGATGATATAAACACAAATTTAGATGGATTGTTAAAAAAAATTACCCGGCAGGCACGACTGCTGATGAAACTCCTCCATGGCCGTGGCCAGCTTCTTTATGAGACGTAAACTCATTAGGGTTTTCTCCACAGAGTGTCAGGGAGTTATGATTTATGTTCATCCTTATCAGACTTCACAGAGGTTTCAGAATATTCATGAAAACAGAAGAATAGGTTCCAGTAACTTCCTAGAGCAAACCTCAAATCAAACTCCTCAATGAAGATGCACTAAACTTTTAAATGACTGTCTGACCGTCCTTGTGCAACGGAGGGGATCTGCTGACATCTGGCTCCTGGTGGGGATGGTGTTGGCAGCTTTCGGTTGCAGGGTCTGTCAGGGCAGCTGCTGAGAACACCCCAAGTTTAATATCTTTAGTGACAGACATGCTGTATCCCTGGTGTACACAGCTCATCGGGAAAGTGAAATCTCTGAACGAGTGTTACATAAAAGTACCTTGTTAAGGACAAAATGTGTCCCCAACAAATCCGTATGTTGAAACCCTAACCTCCAGTGTGATGGTGTTTGGAGAGGTGTGCGGCTTTGGGAGGTGACGAGGGTGAGATGAGGTCCTGGGGGTGGTGCCCATGATGGGATTAGTGCCCTTGTAAGAACAGACATCAGGGAGTTCGTTCTGTCTCTCTCTCCTCCCCTCTCCCCCTCTCTCTCCCCCTCTCTCTGTCTCCTTTCACTACATGTGGCCACAGAAAGAAGACAAACATCTCCAAGCCATGAAAATGGTCTCACCAGGGACCAAGTCAACAGGCACCTGGATCCTGGACTCCAGCCTCCAGACTGTGAGAAATAAGTGTCTGTTGTTTGAGCCCCCAGGTCTGTGGAGTTTTCTGACAGCAGCCCGAGCAGACTGAGACAGCCATGCTTTGTACAGAATATCATGGTCTGTGATGTCGTTTGTAATGAAAACCAAGTCTGTCTTCACAGGCAGCGTGTGGCCCTTTGGAAGTAGCACTAGCCAGATGGACGGCGCTCAGGCTTTGTCCTCATGGACTGGCTTCAGGGAGCTGACCTTGAATCCCCATCTGTCCGTGTTCTGGCTGCTAGAATATCAATGGACAGATTCCCTGTGTGGGTTCACCTTCCACTGTGGTTTTTGTTTTTTTTTTTTCCACTATGGACGCCTGCCCATCACAGAGAATATAACCAGTGAAAGAAAGCAACTTAAATATGACGAGAATTAGCTTGTAGGTGGCAAAGGAAGCCTGAGGGTTTCCTTAAGGGTCTTGATGTTATTAACTGAGACAGTGGACCAGTGGCTAAGGGTGAGGGTTTCAGAGCCACATGGATTCAAGTCCTGGTTCTGCTATTTATCAGATGTGAAGCTGATGATTTTCTTACCTCTCTGTGCTCTTGTTTCCTTATTTGGAAAGTGAGGACGGTAATAGTACTTCCCTCTAAGGTGGTTGTGATCTTTGGCAGAGGTAAGATATATAAAGCACGGAGCTTGGAACATAGTAAGTGCTCAATAAACATAAGCCTTTATTACCTCCTTATATTTTGTCTGTGTTTTATCATGGCCTGGATGGGAAAATAATTGTGCTGGAGAAAGCATGCTGCCATGGTGAGATATGGCCACTTGTAATTAGCTCTTGAATATAGCACCAACATTTGGTGGCCCACTTAGCACAGATCACAGACGGGCTGCACTTATATATAACAGTGCGTGAAATATAGCAGGAAGAATATTTTCTGGTGATAATGATGGCAATTAAAATTGCAGTGATGTACTAACCAGTGCAGTGTTTGTTAGAGCTGCCCAGACAGAGAAAAAAGACAGGGAGGAAGACGGATGCTTTGCAGGAAACAGAGAAGAAATACTGAAAAAAAGAAAATTCAGTTTAAGTCTCGGCAGTGGAGACTTGCCAAGGGCGAATTCCCAAGGCTTGCCCTTTCCCCTGAAGCTGAATCCGGCCTGTGTACCCTGACACGGAATTAAATCTCGGAGACAGTTTTGGGTGAAGTAGAAAAGAACAGCCTTATTGCTTTGCCAGGCAAAGGGGGCCACAGCGGGCTAGTGCCCTCAAAACTGTGTGTCGCCACCTGGAGGGGGTCGTGAGGAGTTTTGTAGTAACGGTTCAAAGAGGGCGTGGTCAGCTCGTGGACACTCTTCTGATTGGCTGGTGGTGAGGTCATCGGGAGTCGGCATCATCAACCTTCTGGTTCCAACGGGTCTGGTGTCCCCACGCTTGTGAGCAGCAGACAGTTAACTTCTACCACCTGGAGGGGGTTTCAGTGTTTGCAAAACAGCTCAAGGATATTGTTGTGTGTATCCCTTGAGGGGAACCAGGACCTGCCCCAAGGCTGCGCTATTGTTTCCTGACTGCTCCTCCCTGGTCTCTGCATCCCCTCCCTTCCCTGATTAGCATCTGTTTGAACCTGTCTGTTGGAACTCAGGGAAGGTCGTGGAGGCTGAATGAAGTCCATTTCCTGTAATGAAGAAATGGGGAACGCAGAAAGGCCTTTGTGCCCAGGAGCCCCACAGGGCCCTGCTCGCATCACTCCTCCCACCCAGCCCTCCAACATCACCTACCTTGCTAATAACTTATGAAGAATTTTCACCACAGTAAAAAGATACCAGGAATTAGAAAATGTAACAATTATGAGTCAAAACCATTGCATAGAAAGAGGTAGGTTTCAGTCATGAACGTACCACTTACCACGTCTTAACTTTGGGCAACTTGGTCTGACACTTACCAGCTTATTGTGAACGTTTGACTTTGGTTTGTCCCGTGTACTAAAGGCTCTGGCTGGCCTTTGTCCTCTGTTCCTGGGCCCCTAAGTCCTTGACATTTCTTAAGTGACAGGAGCATCTTCGTTATTCATGATGGGCCCAAAGGTTTACGAGGTGAGGAGCACACTCAGGAGAGGCCACGTGTGCTGGGAGAACCAGGTGAGCAGGGCGCCGGGGTGATAGCAGCCCAGCCTCAGGGGAAGCGAAGGGGTTCAATCAATCACGCTGACGCAATGAGCCCCAGGAACCACTGGGACTCGAAGCTCGGTGAGCTTCCTGGGTAACAGCCCTCTGCACGTTGTGACACATGGCTGTGCTGGGAGATGGCGTGTCCTGATTCCATGGGATGAGGACCTCCAGACCACACTCTAAACACCTCTTTTTGTGGATGGTCCTGGTTTATATCCTTCTCCCTCTAATAAAACCATGATCACGAGGACTGCACTTTCCTGAGATCCATGGGCCAGCCCAGAGCCTTATCGAACATAAAGGGGTAATGAGAGCCCCGGATTTGTATCCCAGGTTGGCCTTGGGAACCCTGAGTCGTGGCTGGAGCCTGAAGTAGGGGCATCTTGTGGCGACGGTGACCCCAGCCTGTGCAGTGCTTAGTGTCGGAAGACATTTCAGCTGGGAGCTTCCTCACTCTAGCATCCAAGACACATGGCGGGAATCCCATCATCAGTGTCGTCTAGCACGGTGGTTCTCAAAGTGTGGTTCCTGAGAAGCATGTCGGGCTCCTCAGGAAGCTGGTAGAAACCAGAATCTTGGGCGCCACCCAGGCCTGCTGGTCAGAAGCTCTGGAGGGGCCCAGCGCTCTGCTTTGAGAAGCCCTGCTGCTGTCTCCAATCCCCTCGTAACCATGAGGACAACGCGCCAGCAGTTAGGGGTAGAACTCGGGTTGGGTCCCCTGGTTTGAAATCCCGTCCCACCATAGATTAGCTCTGTAACCCTGGGGAGGTTGCTTAACCTCTCTGGGCCTTGGCTTCTCATCTATAAAGGTGGAGGTGGTGATAGAATTCCCCCACAGGGATGTCGAGAGGGATAAATGAGTTACCACATGTAAAGCAGTTCGCACTGGACGTGAAACTTCGAGGGCTTTTCCAAACGTTTGTCATCATCATGGATGAAACAAGAACACTGCTGCTGGACCTGGGGTGGCGCCGAGAGCAGGTAAATTATATCACATAATCCTTGATGCAAATGACGACGATCCTTGATGATCATTGTTTTTATTACCTACAACTTCAACTCATTTAGGCATGGAGCAAATACCACAATTATTTTCCTGAAGAGCAAGTGGAAATTATAATTAAGCTGTTTGGAATTTCCTCAGAAGGACAGACTGTCCCATTCCTGACTCTTCACCAAGCCAAGGGCGTGTCCACAATATATGAGAACTTGGTGATTGTATTAGAAACGGCCCCCTCCCTGCGGGGGCTGACTTCAAGCTAACACTGAGGAGAAGACAACAATTTGTTCCTCCTCAGAGCTCAACTGGTTGTTCTAGATGGAGACCATCAAACTACTGATGGTTGTTCAATGGTTTCATCACCACTTAACGATTTTCTTTGTGACATCTCCAGATTATTTTAGGGCAAGATGGGCTCTGCTTAATTTATTGATTTTTTTTAATAAAAAAAGATATTTCAGTTTAATTTTCTGCACATAGAAATGCAATGTGTCTTAAAGACTATTCCAGAGATGTATGTGTATCGAAATTGCCTGGGGAGCTTACAGTGAAAATAATTACACAACAAAACCCGAATTAAAACCTCAGTCATGGACATTGAAGTTTGAGAACCACTGTTTTCAGAAATAACAGAATAGTAGGAAATGAATCAAAATAAAAAACCCCTAAAGCGTCAAGAGGAGTTTAAGAGACTTAGAGGGGTCACGATGAAGACCTCAGATCAGAAGAGAGACGGGAAGGGACGTGAGGACCAGGAGGGAAGCGCATCACAGCATCTCAGACACCTGGACCCGTCCCTGCGGGGGTGGCACAGGCGGCCTTTTGTCGACCGGGTGACGGAACCACGTCCGTTCAGCTCTTGATTGAGCCGTGGTGAGTGTTGTCTGTCCTGTAGCACAAACTCCAATCCCTCTAATTCTCTCTGGGTAGAGCAAGGCCCCGTAGGGCCAGAGCTCGCCACTCCTGAGGGAAATAATGGTGTTTTCTAAGAGCAACCACCTGCCATGTGCCCTGCCTGCCACTTTTTTTCCCCCTTCAGTCACTTTAGAAAGAGCATACAAAGGAATCTTCTTGTTTCTGCACATCTCCTGAATGCCAGGCATGTCTCTGCAATCCGGGGGCAACAGCTGCTCTTCTGCCCCTTCATGCCCCCGAAGCAGAGATAATCTGCTTGCTATTCCAGTGGATCCAGTGATGAGATACTTTTTCTTCTTGGACAGGTGCAGTGAACAAAACATCCTTAGAGAGACACACACAATGAGAGACTCATCTACGTGAAAGGGACTTAGTGATTTCTAAGTAAGTTACAGCTAAAAATAGGGAAACCAGATGACTTGATCCTCAGGTTGTTCACAAAACTCCTGTTAGAGTTCTGCTACCGTGAAATCTTCTTACTGATCCTGTTAAAATGGGACTTGCCAATGCTCGTCTAATTCCCTTCCCCGCTGTGCCTCTGGAGGAGACATCAGCGAGCTTTGAAGCAGGAATATGCACAAAAGAGGGAACTGTCCAGACAAGGCATGAGGTGGATGACTGGTCCCTGGATAAATAGAGATTATTTCTGGGATCGCTTGCCATCAGAAAACACAGAGTCAAAATGCAACAGTATGGGCCAGTTGTGTGTGTGTGTCTGTCTGAATGGTAGGACTCCTGTATATAGCAAGTTGGCCCATTAGGTAATCTGAAACGTTCCTGCTACCCAGACACCTAGAAATGCCGGATAAAAGTTAGCAAGTATACTTTTAAGTGCAGAGGTGCATTTGTAAGAAAGTAAGAGAAGTTGCCCAAGGCTGAAAGCAAGGAGAAAACTACAACGAACAGTGGTCGGTGGGTGCTGAACCAAGTTGCCTTGGAGATTTCCCCAATCTCAGTAACCAGGAAGCATGCATTTGATGGCCACAAAAAGTGAATCATGTACCTGATCAAGAGGGGGGACTGGAACTGAGAACCCTGCATTTGGTCCAGGCCGTGAAAGGGAAAGCCTCTAGTGGAAGCCGTAAATACAGATGAATCGCTCGTTGGTGAGGGAGGAAGTGTGGAAGCTTGTTTATCATGATTAGAGTTTGGTGTGAAAAAATGCATAATCTCCGAGAGTTTGTGATCGCTAGTGCCCCACAGCGGTGGGTTGGAGCTTGAATTTATATTAAGTTAATCCCAAATATCCCAAATGAAAAATAACAGAGACCAGAAACATCGCTGAGGAGCCTACAAAGCCAAATGTATAATTTCTTTGGAGCAATACCTTCTTAATGCAGGTGGCATACTATTCCCACACACATAACCCTCCTGAAAATGTATTCACAAACTAAAATTACAAAGCATAGGAAGACACAGAGAGAATGGCTAAGAATCAACACAAACCACAAATATCGAGACACTGGGACTTCCCTGGTGGTCTAGTTGTTAAGACTTTGCCTTCCAGTGCAGGCGACATGGGTTCGATCCCTGGTCGGGGAGCTAAGCTCCCACATGCCTCGGGGCCAAAACACCAAAACGTAAAACAGAGGCAATATTGTAACAAATTTAGCAAAGCCTTTAAAAATATGGTCTATGTCAAAAAAAAAAATCTTAAAGAAAAAGACAGTGCCCGCAGAGTTTCAAAAGTCATATAGACAGAAACTACAAAATGCGTATGTTTAAAAATAACAAATAAAAAATAAATAAGAAATGAGAAATAACAAGTTACTGTCATCCAAGATGAGACACAGTTGAGAAGAAAAGAACGTTGAGGCCAGCAAATTGATTCTGAAATTCTCCCACCCTACCCTGGTGTCTTTGACCAAGTCAATTAATCTATTTTTGGTCTAAACCAACTGATCCGTAAGACGTCCTCTTGATTCTCCCGGCTAGGTAGAGACTAGGCTCCCTTCTTATTAATTTGAGAGATCAGTGACGCTTTGGCTCTTGGTACCCACCTCTCTTGGATAGATAATTGACCAAGAAGGCAGCTGTGACAGCTGGGGGAATTTGGAGCCAAGTGGCTACATCCTTGCCTTTGATCATCATCAGTCTGTAGACTAATGGGCCACCGGGCATTCTAGTGTGCGTCCCAGCAGCAAAAGGACCCACATCAGCTTGCTAGTTTATTATCCTCTCATACAGATATTACCGCTTTCAGCACGTGCATTTCATTTGTACAGATCAGAGTTCTTTGCTAAATATAGGATTAAAAATTAGCACAATGATGGGACTGAAATCTGTTTATCATAAAGCATGATTTTGGTGCAGATTAGGGTCAGAGTGGGGGCCGGCAGTGGTGGCAGGCAGAGTCCGCTGGCAGACTGATCACTGACCACACCTACAGCCATAAGGGTGATGCCTGTGTCTGCACGTTCTTCCCTCCGGGCATTTACCTGAAGGAAGGTATTGGAAATCAAAGCAAATCCAAGTAACTTCCGTATGGGTGGAAATTAACCAGCAGTGACCCTGCAGACATACACTTCTTCCAGGACATCTTATTGTACCAATCATTCTGGGAAAAGGAAACAAGAAAATCATGTCCTTTCACCACCTGTCTGTAATTAAACCATTTAGTCCTGTGCTTGGGGACCAGCCACTATTAGCAGATTTCAAAAGAAAGGCTGTGAAATCACATCACAGATAGGAAGCTCGTGCTGGATGACAGGATACCTTTTTCTCGCCTGAGAAAATGATGCTTCTCCGAAATGTGTAAAGACATGGATTGTCACAGGGAGTTACTTCCCGAGTAATTGCTGTCTGTAAAAGGTCAGCCTGAGCAACTTTGAACAGACTCAGCCGTGATGGAAGAAGATGGAGCGTAGAGGATTCAGATGAAATCAACGCAGTATTTTATGAAGTGTGCTTGTTTCGGGCTTTTCAACAGTGAATTGCTGATTTGCATTAGCTGAGTTCCAAATAAAAGTGTGTGATGACAGGACATAGTGGATAAGGTGGGGAAAATGTCATCTTCTTTCTTTGTATGGATGTCAGTGGACGCCCTTTGGAAGAGTGTTGCTATTTTTTTAAGATGCTGCATCTATATGTGGAATCTAAAAAAGATGACAGAAATGAACTTAATTACAAAACAGAAACAGGCTCACAGATTTAGAGAACGAATTTATGGTTACCAGTGGGGGAAGTGTGGGGAGGGAGAGGGATAGATGGGAAGTCTGGGATTGACGTGTACACACGGCTATATTTAAAATAGATAACCAACAAGGACCTACTGTACAGCACAGGGAACTCTGCTCAGTGCCCTGTAATTACCTATATGGGAAGAGAATTTGAAAAAGAATAGATACATGTATATGTAGACCTGAATCACTTTGCTGTATACCTGACACTAACACACCATAGTTAATCAACTCTACTCCAATATAAAAAAAATTAAAAGAAGCTGCATGACTTTAAAAAACATCCCAGTTATCTGTCCCTCAATTTTGGTATGTAGCCTTCAGCCTGTCTTACAGTGACCCAGACAAGAAAGTAAGTCTCGAAAAAATAATCCTTGCAATAAAGACATCAGCCCTTTCCTGTCTTTGGACTCCAGCTGAAACATCAGTTCTTCTTGAGTCTTGGTCCTAAGGCCCTTCAGACTGGATCTTACACCAAGGGCTCTCCTGGGTCTGATCGTATAATCGCATGAGCCAATTCCTTATAACGTATCTCTTTAGATATATATGTATCTTGCTGGTTCTGTTTCTCTGGAGAAGCCTCACTAACACAAGGCTGACTTCTGCCATCTTGTTATTTGTTTCCTATTTGTCTTACAACTTTTTGTTCCTCAATTTCTTCATCACTGTCCTCTTTTGTGTTAAATCGATTATTTTTTTCTAGTGTGCCATTTTGATTCCCTTCTCATTTCCTTCGCTGTATATTTTAAATTTATCTTCTTGGTGCCTTTCCTGGAGATTATAATACACATTCTAAATTTCTAATAATGTAGTCTGAATCCATAACCACTTAACTTTGGAAGCATACGCAACGTGGCTTCTTGTTGAAACATTTTTGTTATGGTTGCTTTAACATCCTTCTCATCCTCTGATTCATCTCGCATCAGCTGATCATCTCTTCTCATTCATGTAATTTTCCTGGTTTTTGGTAAGACGAGCAGATTTTCAATGTGTTCGCATTCTTTGATTGTTGGCTTTTGAGAGTTCTTTATGTATTGTAGATACTAGTCCTTGTCACACAAGTAATTTGAACACACTGGATGTTACATTAAGAGAATCCTGGTCCTCTGTGACACTCTTTTTCAGCTAGTGCCCCCTCCCCCGCTCAGGTGCAGTGGGCATGTGTGTTCGGCTTCCTCTGGGTCTGGCTGACACCACCCTGCAGAAGGAGGGCTGCACGCCCCCTGCAGTGGAAGTGAGGAGCCTTAACCACTGGACCACCAGGGAAGTCCCTAGAACAGTGCCTTTTGGATGGTAATGGTAAATCTTTGATTAACACTTTGATTTCCTCTACTTTTATTAATCTATTTGGGTCCTTATTGCCTAAAGTTTTTCAAATTAACTTAATATTTACAATTTATGGTTAAGTTGTACATAGACTTCTCTTGTTAATTCTTAAATCCCTATTATATTTGAGGCTGTGCCCCACTTCCTGATATTTTCTTTATTTATATCTTTTTTTATTTTCCTATCACACTTGCCAAAGTGTTTCTACTTTATTGATTTTTTACTAGCTCTGTGATCTTGGGCCCCTCACTTTAACTCCACATGCCTTGGTTTCCTCATTTTTAAGAAAGTTATAAAAATGGCATTTATTTTGTAGGGCTGTTAAAAGATTAATTCTGTTAATAAGCATAATGCTGAGAATAGTGCCTGGGAAACCCTGTATAAATGGTAACAATTGTTATTTATTTCAAAGGATCAACTTTTGCTTTGAATACCTATTTCTGCTTTTAAGAAAACTGCTATTTCTTTAAGTATCTACTCTTATTTTTTAAATTATTTTTTCTACTTGATTTAAAGTTTTTTCTCCTAAATTTTTAAGTTTAAACTTTTGTTCAATTCTAATTCAACCTCACTTATTTCCTAATAAATCTCGATATTTTCCTCAGTTACCTCTTTGCCATGTAGCCAATGTTAACGCCTTGTGGTCATATTGTTTTTTAGGTCTAAAAAGTCTGTACTGTCTGTATTGTTTCCTCACATCGCCCTCATTGTTTCGCCTCTTTTCTTGTACAAGTCAGCTGAGAAGCCAGCCTGGCTGGTTCCATCTCCTCCAGGCATCTCGCGTCTGCTTCTTCACTCCACCTTCCGGTTGCTGCTTTCCTTCCCACCGGCACCGTCTCTTTCTCTGGAGGATCCCACGGGCCTTTTAAAGTCTACCCTCCTCCAGTTTCTTCCCTTCCACTTCATCATCCATGCAGCTGCCGTGGTGACCATTATAAAAATGAAAATTTGACCATCTAATTCATCAGCTTCCCATCAGCCACAGAAACGTGCTTATGCATCGCACCCAAAGGTTTTCACTACCTGCTGCTTCTCCAACTTATTATTATTATCCTAGTCTTCATCGTCATCATTTGGTACTTTCCTCTCTAAGTCCACTCTGTTTTGGTTGGGCTAACTTATTTGCCGGTCCCAGAATAAAGCACGTGCTTTCACATCTATATATCTTTGCACACACTTTTTTCTTTTTCTGGCAAGTTCAAGTTATACCGTAAGTCTCAGGTCAAGGGCTGTCCTTTAGTGATGTTCCTGTGACCATTCCTTTCCTCATTTAGAGTTAGGTGTCCCTTCATGCCCTCTGTTCATTAGTTATAACACATCATATTATGGTAGGATTTATTCTTCATATGTTTTTCTCCTTGTGGGTAGAGACTGGATCTGATTATTTTTGTAGCTCCAGCACCTAGTACAACAGCCAGGCACATAGTGGGTGCTCAGTAAATGTTTGTTGAAAATTATCAAAGAGGAACAAATGAGAGGACCGTATGTTTTTTTTTTTTTTCTGTAAAAATTTCAGGTCATGCCAAATGTGAAATAGAGAGCTAGTGGGAAGCAGTGGCATTGCACAGGGAGATCAGCTCGGTGCTTTGTGACCACCTAGACGGGTGAGATAGGGAGGGTGGGAGGGAGATGCAAGAGGGAGGGGATATGGGGATATATGTATATGTATAGCTGATTCACTTCGTTATACAGCAGCAACTAACACAGCATTGTAAAGCAGTTATACGCCAATAAAGATGTTAAAAAAGGAATTTCAGGTAATGAATTGGATCCTTTGGCTGCCTGAAGCGGGATTTACTGTAGCTAGGGAGTCAAGTCCTCATTCATAAAGAAAACTGACTGAATTGTGCCTTGGATGGATCATTGCATTATTAGGTAAGACACAGGGGTGTGTTTATAAAGATGAGACTGTTTGACCTAGTCCATTTACCAAAAAAGTAATTCGCATCTCTTCCAATATCCCTTTATTAATAATATTTTCTCATCATCTCTGATGATAATGAGACAATTTATTAAATGCAGGGATCGGGGGAGGTGACAGGATTGGATGTTCTTCTGCTTTTGTCTCACTGCTAGTGGTCAGGGTTTAAAAAAATTATATAAGCTTCGCTCTTGGTGTGTCCATGGTCAGTAGAAGATCTTTCATTTAGTGTCACCCAGTCCTTAGATTTGCTCATTCATACACTCCTTGTTCTGATGGCGTCCACCTGCTCTGAACCACCCCTTTGATGGAGTGAAAAATACATTTCATACCTGTATTTTTCCTGTTTTTGGCATTTCCCTTTAATTGCTTTACATTCAGGGAAATACCTGAAATCCATGCTGTTTTGACTTTGTTAACATGTGTGAAGTGGAGCACAGGGTGCTGGACGGTGAGCCTCGTTCAACAGCACAAGAGAAGTGGAAACAGAGACGCTTATGACTCATACGTCCTGGGTGAAGCACAAGGAACATCTCAGGGGGCCCAAAGGAAGGTCCAGAGGGAGGAGAGGGAGAGAGAGAGAGAGAGAGAGAGAGAGAGAGGGAGAGAGGGAGAGAGAGAGAGGGAGAGAGAGAGAGAGAGAGGGAGAGAGAGGGAGAGAGAGAGAGGGAGAGAGAGAGAGAGAGAGGGAGAGAGAGAGAGAGGGAGAGAGAGAGAGAGGAGCAGGACCAAGGTACTTGCCTTTATTAGGACAGTGAGTGGAGAGTTTTGTGGTTCCTGGGCTAAGGCCGGATGGGTCAATTCAAGCCAAAAGAGCAGGAGTTTGGTAAGACCCATAGGGGTCTTATTTAAAGGGCACATAAGGGGAAGACCCTGAGAGGCAGGGAGACCGCTCATCACAAGGGCGGCTGGGGAATCGTGTCAGGAACATACACCTGCTCGTGACCCTGTGGGCTGTCACCTAGGGCACGTGCTGGCACCAGGGGTTGGTGTCCATCTAAGGCCCCCCCCAAGGCCCCTGCCTGGCCGTACAGAACGGATGCTGAGGCAGCAGCACCACGGAGCAGCTGAGTTAAACTCTGGACACGCCTCCATTGAAACCAAGCCATAAGCACGTTGACCTAGTAGAAAAGGTTCCACTCTATGTTTTTTCCCTCAGTGGTATGTTTTCCATGCTTTTTTTTTTTTTTTTTTTACTGTATATATAGGTCACCTATTGTTTTTCCAAGAGGACCTCAGAATAGAAGACTTTTGTCATATTTTCTTAAGGACAGTGTCTTGTGAGGATGTCTTCTTCCCTTCCATGGTCAAATTACTTGAGTCTTCTTCTCAAGAGACAGCAGGATAGGAAAATGGAGCACATTCCAATAAGTTGGATTGCTACCTGGGTTCAAAGTCATTCATAAGGAAACCGCTGCCCGGTTACAAGAATTCAAAGCCTCAGGGAAGAGATGTGGTCTTGTAACCGAGCAGGACCCTCTGGGGCCTTCCCCATATCCTCTGCGTTAGCTCGTCTCTGAAGTTCCTGGATAACAGTAGTTGGTGCACACTCCTGAGCTGTTTTGCAGATGTGAACTGCCCCCCCCCCCAAATGGAAGAACTACTTGATGACCATGAGCACACAGCCCCCGGCCTCCTGGAGCCTCAGGACTGACACTGTGATCCCCTGTGACATCACCCTGCTGCCTCACCATCAGCCAATCAGAGAATCGTGCACGAGCTGATCACGTACCCTGCGACCCCCTCCCCCCCCCCCATCGCCAACTCCTGGCCTTTAAAAAGACTTTGCTGAAACCCTTCGGGGAGTTCAGGGCTTTTCAGGGCAAGCGCCACCTCGTGTCCTTGCGTGGCCCTGCAATAAACCCTTCTCTGCTCCGCACTCCGACGTTTCGGTTTGTTCGGCCCCACTATGCGTCTGGCACGCGAACTTGCACGAACAGTAACGCAACTTCTAGCCACTGCCTGGTACCTAGTACGAACTTAATATTATTTTAGCATCATACGGATAAATTAAAGCTACAATCACTTAACTTGAATCAAAAAAGCTCTCTCAAAATTTTGTTGTTTATTTTCTGTAGGAATAAATGTGTCTTAAAAAATTGAAAAAAAAAAAAAGACCCCTCAGTAACAAGAGTCCTGTTTCTTGTTCCCTGACTCCGCACATGTGTGACATTTCTGTGGTCTAGGCTGACGGCGGGGGGGACAGATCTGCTGCCAGGCTGGAGGCTGGACGGTCTCCCTCTCGGCTGTTACAAAATGTCAGAATGGACACGTCTCCAGAGGAAAATCTGAAGCAAATGCAAAAAACCTGCTTTTCAGTAGGGCTTCAAAAGTGTGTGGACTCTTGCATTCCTACGGTTTTATAATTTTGAGATCCAAAATGGTTCATCATAAAATGTGATTTAGAATATTACTTGTTTGGTCAGAATATTTCCCCTCAGTCTTCAAACTCTTACACAGGAGGATGAATCCATACCCTCTGGGGGTACAAGAGAAGTAGCTCAAAGAGACCCTCTGCAAGTCGGAGATTATTTGGCCGTCTCATTTTTCATCTTAAAAATTCAGTTGAATGTAGTATTCTTTTCCCTAAAATACCCCATGTCTCTTTTAGTAGTAATGTTTTAAATTACTTGTCATCAAATAAAATTGGGATCTTAAAAATGTCAGGTTTCCCCTGTGGGACCTTCCGGGAGGATGCTTACCCCAGAGCAATAAGCAGAAAAGAGCATGGAGAGCAGACTAGTGTAAGGACCGAGCTGTTTTGTAAAGTCCAGGAGATGACTCTGCGTTTCTACCAAGCTGACCTCTCGACCTGCCCCTGTGTCTGATGGCTTTGCCAAGGGTGCTCAAAAGTGAAGACCTGTCTTCAGAGTGTGCACAGACCCCCTCCATCTCGTCCCTCTGCCTCCCCACACATCCCCAGCCTGCAGACTGTCTGCTGCGTAACCACCTGTCATTCTCTCACGGTGAAGAGGAGAGAGGGTTGGATCTGGAGTCTGCGACGCCTCAGACCTTGTTCTGCCACCACCTCACCTCAGAGTAAAGCCTTGAGGGAACCACTTGCCTCCTTAGAGTCTACTTTTCTCTGTAATAAAATTAGAGTATGGGTTGCGATGAACATATAAGAGCCCCTTCCATGCCGAACTGCCTGTGATTTCCTCTCTCTGGCTAATGACCCTGTAGCCTCAGACACTTCTGCAAACAAGCGCAAACAGCTGGGACTCTCACGTGCGCAAAGGGAAAAACTGAGCTTAATAAACATAAGGACAGAGAACTGGCTCAGTGAGCATTTAGCAGATTTACAGACAGAATGGAAACTAACACTATAGATACGGGAAAGGACACCCTCTCTGGAAGGCAAAGTCTGAAAACATGTTTTCTGGCAACACCATTTTTATTTCCACTTTGGCATATAGAGTAATTTCAGATAGACGGCTTAAAAGGTATCCAGGACAAATTGGAAGGAAAAGGAATTCACCTGATCAGTGAACCGAAGTATTTTTCTAGGGACTATGGAAAATGCTAGTTGGAATATTTGGCAAAAGACGCCAGTGAAGGTGCTTGAAAAATGTGCATGTCACGTTCCTCTAAAGAGATCAGAGGAAGGGAGACAGGGGGAAAAGGAGTGAACATTCCAGAAGCCAATGTCATCATATTCTCTCTCTGGGGCTTGCTGGTGTTTAGCTCGGTGGCGTGATGTGATCTCAAATTATATCAAATTACTGTTAATTGTTTATAAGAGAAATGATATAAAAACGAACATGGCATTTCTTAATTTGCCACAGATTTGTGACTGAAGTCAAAAGGTGCTGAATACCCCCCCATCCATCACATCTCCCATGTGTGAGGTCTCGGGAAGGATGAGAAGAAAGGAAATAAATTCTCCCCTGCCTTCTTGTCCTCTGCTCTAGGTCTTAGTGATCCTCACTGAATCTGTTTTCTTTCCAATTCCTATTCATCCTCGAAACCGAGCAGGACCAGGCAGGGTCGTCCCAGATACAAGCCCCTCTAGGTCCCCTGCTTCTTGTTTGTAGAAAAAGCTTCATCTCCTAGACCTTTCCTGAGTTCCAAAGAGCAGACTGAAACAGTGAATAATTAAAGAAGTGAGAAGATGCAGAAACAAAGGAAAAGCAGTCAGGCAAGAAAATTAATAACCGCTTGAACAATAGTCCATCGATAAAACAGTCACAGGACTCCTAGATCCTCCGAAGGGATACAGATAGCAATCTGATGCATACCCTTCGGTTTTATAGAAACCAGGACTCCACCAGATAGAAACTGCTGACCGCAACCATGAAGACCCCCGACTGCTTGGAAGGAGAAGGTTGAGCATTGAGATTCCCAAAATATCTCCCAGTTACGTCACCACCAACCAATCATAAGAATGTTCACGAACTGATCACACACCCTGCGACCCTCATCCCTAAAGTTGCCTTTAAAAATCCTTTGCCTGGGCTCCCCTGGTGGCGCAGTGGTTGAGAGTCTGCCTGCCAATGCAGGGGACACGGGTTGGTGCCCCAGTCCGGGAAGATCCCACATGCCGCGGAGCGGCTGGGCCTGTGAGCCATGGCCGCTGGGCCTGTGCGTCCGGAGCCTGTGCTCCACAATGGGAGAGGCCACAGCAGTGAGAGGCCCGCGTACTGCAAAAAAAAAAAAAAAAAAAAAAATCCTTTGCCTGATAGCCACTGGGGGTTCGGGTCTTTTGAGCATTAGTTGCCCATTCTCCTTGCTTCGTGCCCTGCAAATAAATGCTGCACTTTCCTCCACCACAACTGGCGTCAGTAGACTGGCTTTGCTGCCTGTTGGGTGAGTGGACCCAAGGTTTGTTCGGTACCAAACTTACCTTGAACTCACTGACCCTATTGTTCTGTAGATGCTTTTGCAGTCGCTCTTCCTTGGAACTCCGATCCACCTTGTCCTTGCTGCTCCCACTTTCTTGCAGATCCATCTCATCTTTCAGGTCTCAGCTCACAGGTCTTTTCCTCAGAGGGACCCTTGGCAACCCAGTGAATGTAGCCCCTGTGTTGCTTTCCATCACACTTCAGAGGGCAGACTTGAATACACCTGGACCCTAATTTAGGGTTAAGAGTCTCTGAAAACTGTATATTAAGACCCTACCATAAATGCATCTCTGTCTGGACTGACCCCTGACCTGGCCCTGGTGTTTGCTTGTCAGCCAGCCGTCTGCACTGACCCTGTCCGTCTCTGACCTCTCCTAAGCCAGCCTGGCTCCCCTGGGCTCTCCCCACACCTGGCCATGCCTCAGTCTAGCTCCTGGGCCCTGACTACCTGGCATTCCGCACACGCCCCCTTCACGTATGCTGAGCTCACCTGCTCAGAGGCCCAGCCACACCCAGGAGGTACATGACTCGGGCTTCATCAGGCAGATTTGTTCTGCTTCCCCGGGCAGTGGGTGTCACGATGACTTCTGAACTTGCTGTACTAGGGCAACCTACTACTCAGTTTTCTCCTTCTTTAATCATGATCATATTATAAGTGACTTCAGAACAGAACCAGAGCTGAGAAGTTGATGAAAACTCTTCCCCTAGCCCATGAGGATCTGGGTGGGGCAGAGTGGCTCCCTTCCTAGGCAGTGGCTTAAAAGGCTGTTCTGTTTTAGCCAGAAGGTATTGCGGAATTATAAAACTTCCCGAGGGTTAATTAATCACTGTTTCATCCACAGCTCTCAAAACAGTGGAGCTCATAGAATGCCCTGGCTTCCTCTCAGTGAAAAACAGCCCGTGACATTTATTACGTGCATTAACAGTAATTTACCCTTGATTAATCAGAGCAGTCAGCTACAGTACTTTTCAATCATGCATAATACTTACTTTACTAGTTGGCTGGAATATTTTATTCATCCATTAGTCTCAGAGGCTCTGCAAACAGCTTGTAAATTTAGACAGGGCCCCAGGTCCTGAAAGTGTAGTGCCCTTTTTATGGCTAATTTATGGTCCATGTTTATATTTGTGCCAACACTCAGGATTTCTCACTGATCAAGGTTTGAAATATGCCGTCGTAAACTCTACTTTTGTATTGGTCCATCGGATGGAAGGTATGTGTCCTGTTGTCCCCAGCTCTCCTCTTTATGGAGTTCTTATTCACAGCTGACTGCTGGTGATCACATCTAAAAAGTATCAACTCTAACCTTCCTGGAATCAGTCATTCAATTTAATATACTACAAGGAGTCATCGTCTCTGTTTAGCTTATTTGTTCATTGAATTCCTATTGAAAAAATAAAAGGGGCATTTGTGAAGAAGCTGAAGACATCTTTAATGCCTTGGCGTCATTTATGCACAGAAATTCATTTTCTTCACAAATTCATGTCCTCGTGCATATATTTTTATGGGCTTATCTGGTTTAACAACCAAATAACCAACATTTAAAAAAATCTATACTGAGAGCAGTATGTATACAATTACTGAGAAAATACTGTATACACTTTTGTAGAGATGTTGGCTTTGGAACTTGTGCCTCAAAGAGTTGCATTTCTTGTCACCATTTTATATTCTGAACGTGCATATTTGTTTATTTCGTCTGCTTTAGATTTTCTGTCTTATAGAGTTTGAAACTGCTCTGGGTCCCAGGCAGTCACTCTAATGCATATTAAGTTCGATTTCAGTGCAATCTCATGTCGTAAGACCAAAACGCAAACCAAAATGGTTTCTTTCAGTTTCTTCCAGTTCTGTTGCCTCTCCCCGATTGGCGCATTGGGGTTCTCAACTTTTCCGTGCAGAATTCAAATCAAGGTAGAGCCTTGAATCCAAGAAAATTTCAAGAGCGAGTGAGGATCGTTGATATAACCTGTGCTAACGCAGAAGAATCCAGAAAGTCTTTCTTATTTAAAAATCCTCTGTGACCCCTAAGTTCATTTGCAACAGCACCGCTCATTAGTTTTAGTAAAGTGGCACTGGGCAGGGGAGGACTCTTACCTTTTTTTTTGCTCAATAAACAATGTGAGGCATCCTGGAGATTAGCGGCATGCAATGTGCATATCATATGTAGGGGGAATCACACATGCAGGGAAATTCCTCTAAGATTGCAAAATTCACATTAATATATGAATCTTAGAGGGTGTTTGCCAACAAGTCTTTGTCTTTCTCTCTCTCTTTCTCCCCTTCTTTCCTTTCATGATGCATACCTCACGAGGGAAGCAATCGCTTCACAGAACTTTCTTTTGGGAAATGCCAACTTGTGTAAAAGTTTAAGGAAATCTTTTGCTCTTTTGGATGAGAATTTGGTCACCGATTAGCTCCCTCTCTTGTTCTCCCAGCAGACAGATGCAATTGGATCATGCATTACAAGCAACATTTCTTGGGGTCCAAATGAGCCCCGACTGGCAAATTGCACTTGGACTATAAATACCTTATGGGAAATCAGTGTTGGGCTTCCCTACTGTACACTCGGAACCGGGCACGTTTCTTGCAGAGACCCTGGAGGTTACGCCCATGGAATTGTTACAAGAGTGTTGGCTCCTGTGCAGCTTGAGTCTTCTAGGCTGGAAAGCCCTGTGCTCGGTCAGTGTGAGGTGAGTCCTGTTTTCTGACAGGTGAGCCATCACCTGGAGAGCCGGGGAGAGCAGATTCCAGAGGGTTAAGTGGACTGTTGTGACGACTGCCCCACCGAGGAGGGTGCCTGGTGGGCTGGGCTTCCTGTCCTGTATCCCTCCGAATAGACAGGTTCCACGTGTGGTCAGTCAGAGTCTTGGGAGTTAAACTAGGAAGGCACCGAGTGGGGCGTGGCACCAGGTCTAAGAACCCGAAAGTCTTAACCACTGTGAAAAAATGGGTTTCGACCCATATAGCAAAGGAGTTTTCAAAGAAAATATTTTCCAAATCATTTTTGACAATTTTTTTAGACTCTTTGTAGCGATGTGTCTGCGATCAGCACGTCTTTTTACAAAGATGGTAGGCAAGATTGTTCCCAGGTCCTGGAGATATCATTGAACCTCCAGTGACCTTCTTTGTTTTGCTGCACTTTTCTGTTCCTTTGGCTACATCCTGGATTCATAAAAATGGCCTATAATAGTGAACAGGTTTGTTTTATTATGGTATGAAACATGCAGAGTCGGTTCTTTGACATATCCTGCAATTTTATGAGTAAATGCAACAGCTAAAGCATGAAAAATTACTTGGGATTCGTTAGAAAAGAGGCAATTTTAGCTCTTTGTTCATAACTTGGAAAATGGAAACTGTTTCTTAATGAATCCAGATGGTGCATCACAGAACCTTCAGGAGAGATGTCCCCTAGGTCATGGGTAGAAGAACCAGGAATTTTGAGGCCTGACCTTGAATGGCTACTATCTTATCTCTTCAGAAAATACAGTCTTAAACCCTCACCAACCTTTGATATTGCTTTTTGACAAAGTAGAGATGTAATTTTAAGTGGTTTAAGACAAAAAGCTATAAACAGGGATTTGGAAGAGACATAGAGACACGAGGCAAAGAGGATAAATCATGAAACAAGATTCAAAATGTTTCATAAAAGAACAGTCTGGTTCACTGAGATTGTTTCCATTCCCCTAGACGCCTCACAGCCTTTTTGATGGGTTTATTTAAGAAAGAGTTGAGAAAATCATAATTCAAAAAGACATGTACCACAGTGTTCATTGCAGCATTATTTACAATAGCCAGGACATGGAAGCAACCTAAATGTCCATCGACAGATGAATGGAGAAAGGAGATGTGGCACATACATACAATGGAATGTTGCTCAGCCATAAAAATAAACGAAATTGAGTTATTTGCAGTCAGGTGGATGAAACTAGAGTCTGTCATACAGAGTGAAGTAAGTCAGAAAGAGAAAAACAAATACCGTGTGCTAATGCATATATATGGAATCTAAAAAAAAAGGTACGGATGAACCTAGTTGCAGGGCAGGAATAAAGAGGTAGACATAGAGAATGGACTTGAGGACACGGGGTGGAGGAAGGGTAAGCTGGGGTGAAGTGAGAGTAGCATCGACATATATACACTACCAAATGTAAACTAGATAGCTAGGGGGAAGCAGCTGCATAGCACAGGGAGATCAGCTCGGTGCTTTGTGACCACCTAGAGGGGTGGGATAGGGAGGGTGGGAGGGAGACGCAAGAGGGAGGGGATATGGGGACGTGTATGCATATGGCTGATTCACTTTGGTGTGCAACAGAAACTAACAGGGTATTATGAAGCAATTATACTCCAATAAAGATCTATTAAAAATAAATAAAGTAAAAAATTTTTAAAAAAGAATGAAATATTGCCATTTGCAGCAACATGGATGGACCTAGAGAATATCATACTAAGTAAAGTAAGTCAGATGGAGAAAGACGACTATTATGTGATATTACTTATATGTGGACTCTAAAAAAATAATACAAATGAATTTATTTACGAAGCAGAAACAGACTAACAGACATAGAAAACAAACTTATGGTTACCAAAGGGGAAAGAGGAAGGGAGGGATAAATTAGGAGTATGGGATTAAGAGATACACACTATTATATATGAAACAGATAAACAACAAGGATTTACTGTATAGCACAGGGAACTATATTCAATATCTTGTAATAAGCTATAATGGAAAAGAATCTGAAAACAAGTGTAACTGAATCACTGGGCTGTATACCTGAAACTAGCACAACATTGTAAATCACGTATACTTAAAAAAAAAAAAAGAAGAGGGCTTCCCTGGTGGCGCAGTGGTTGAGAGTCCGCCTGCCGATGCAGGGGACGCGGGTTCGTGCCCCAGTCTGGGAAGATCCCACATGCCACAGAGCGGCTGGGCCCGTGAGCCATGGCTGCTGAGCCTGCGCATCCGGAGCCTGTGCTCCGCAATGGGAGAGGCCACAACAGTGAGAGGCCCGCGTACCGCAAAAAAAACAAAAAACAAAACAACAACAAAAAAAAGTGGAGTACGGATGAAGAAGTTACCTGTCATAAGGTTCCACGACACCCTCAGTTCTACTCCCAGGCACTTTATTGATATTTACTCTTTTTGCTTCTCCAAAATAATGTTAACTTAACATCCCCAGAACAGCTGTCTGACAGCCACGGAGATGGATTTTGGACTCCTTGGATTTTGCTTCGTTTGTGATTTTCCTGTCTGTCCCCTACATTATTAAAGCACACACACGCAGCAGCCCTAGCGTTTGGTCTGGTTTACTCAACTGACATCTTCCAGAGCTTGCTGGGTGATGAGACCTTCCATGTAGCTCCGGTGCAAGTAAATTAATCTCGTTGTTAACCCCAGACCTCAGGTCAGCTCAGGCTTCCTGCAGCTGTAAGTGAAACTGGAGCACTGACTCCTTAACCGATTTTGACAACACAGCTTCCTAAAGAACAAGAACTAAAGCAAAACTATGGTAGTGCCATATTAATAACTGCAGGAGGCCTTCGTACTTACATTGATAGTTTTTCAAAAAAATATATTTTTATAAGAAAGATTATTTTTTGATACAGTTTCAGGATATCCTGATTCTGCTCTGCACCAGGCATGCATCGTGTTACAGAAGCATAACGTTATCCCCAAGGGTTTAACATTCTTTCTTTTTGCCGTAAGCAGTAATACTTCTTAAACAAAGAACCCAAACTCTGCCAAAAAAAAAAAAGAAAGGAAGAAATAGGAATCCTTAGAATTCCAATATTAATCTGTCTTCTACATTCTTTGGAAAAGGCTCTAATTTAATATTTTTGTTACTGGTATTAATTATGCTGATACATTTGTATTTTCTCCCAATTCATTATAATCTATATTCAGCAGTGTTTCTGAATCTGTGGAAGGAAAGATTTTTATTGCAAAGATGAATTAGTTATTATTTTTAAAGCTGAAAACTAAGCCTATTTTCTCTCAATCTGCTTATTCTCTTTTTAGAATATTAACTCATATGTTTCAAAGTCTTCAGAAATAAAGCAGGATGTCCGATAACATCCTTTGCCATAGTCCATCAGCCTCCTTCCTAAACTTCCTGAAGTGTAGTTCACTGGCAATTATGCTTACATGTGTTATAATTGTGACTATGTTTCGTTGTTTCAACAACACCGGCCTTAACTCTATTCAGTATTTTTCCTTGGACAGAATCATCAAGTTCTCGCCTCCTTCTCCAGGATGCTAACACTGCCCCTGTCCCATCCCAGGACTCGCGGGGTGGCTTTCTGTCCTCTTCCTTCCGCTCCACAATTTTCCTTTCTCAATTGCCACAGTGTATTATTGCCCCAGTGACAGCATAAGTCATCGTTTCTCCCCAAGAGCTTTTACTTGTCCTTTCCTTGGGCCCTGAATAAATGTCTTCATCACCTTTTCAGGATTCATGAACTGAAATGTCAGTCAATCATCAAATATTTATTGAATTTTATTATGAGCTCGGCACCTTGCTGGACTTGTATAAGGATATAATAGTATCTCATCTAACCCCTGCTATTCACTTTATATCTCTGGGTGCTATTGTTATTTTTGTCTGATATTACAAGTGACTGCATTTCACAGGTCGAGTACTAAATACAGTGGAACCCTAAGTGTCATAGCTTCTAAATCTTCCTGGTTTTCCTTTCTAAGTTTGTACTCACTGCTCTTACACCGTTCCCATTTTCTCTTGTGTTTTCTGGCCGCAAGTGAGGTTTCAGGTGCTCTCATCTCCACTGTAATATGACTTTTGGTCTTTGGACATTAATCATCTTCTGTCTTGAGCTTCTAAAATGCTCCTTTTTTGACAAGGCTGCTCTTTCAGAATTTTATTCCATGTCCAACTATGCTTTTCTAATTTTTCCTATGATTCTACCATTGTCGTACTTGGAATGGAATTGGAAGAATTAGGCAAGGAATAAAATGTGTGTGTGTGTGTGTGTGTGAGAGAGAGAGAGAGAGAGAGAGACAGACAGACAGACAGACAGAGACAGAGAGACAGAGAGAGATGGAAACAGAGAGACAGAGAGCCAGAGAGAGCCAGAGACAAAGAGAGAGAGTGGAGAGTGATACAGAGAGAGGAAAGGGAGGGAAGGAGGAGGGAGGGAACCAGATGACAGCATGAGCTGATTTGACGTGTATTCGCTGCTCCTTTGAGACTCAGAACGGGTGTATCTGTAGTTTAGTCAATATTTTCGCATTTATGTGTTATTTAATCCAACAGTTCCTTACTAAGAACATTTTGTATGCTAGGAGTCGTATTGGGCACCTCCCCCCAGGATGCACATGTAAACCCTCACACTGTGTAGTAATAGGGACACACTGTAAGGAGGGGGAAAGGTAGGTGAAAATGCCACTAGGCTCTCCTACCATTTTCGTATTTCTCTTGGTTGCTGCAAACGGTGCTGTTTCCTGGAGCTCTGAAAAGTCGTTTCTGACCATTTCTTTCTGTCTTTTGATGCTTCGTGGGGATAAGAGCTTGGAGCTGCCCCTCTGCTACTTTGCTGAGTCACTGCTCTCACATACATTGAAGAAAGCCACTGATGTTTGCGGGGCAAGTCTGCCATAAAAAGAGGATTTATTAAAATTGCATTCTGTGGTTATAAAAACTTCAAAGGAGTTTTTATGCGTGAGGAAATGTCAGGTAAATCAAAATCAACTGCAGCGTGACTCAGCCTAAGAGAGGGGGCTCTGCTGACACTGGTGGGAATAACAGAGGAGGATGCAGAGGAAACTGAACTCCGGCACTGCAGTGTCTCCTGAAGAGATGCAGTAGCCCTATGACACAGACAGGTAAGCCCTGCGTTACTCGCGGTAACTACCATCATTATCACACCCCTAAATAGGCACCGCCTCTTCTGTAGAGCCCCGTGTTAGGTGCTGGTGATAAAAAGCAGGAAAAGATAAAGAATACATCTGCAGTGCTCCATCTTAACTGTACGTTAGCTTCATCCTGCTTGTATTTTTTTGATATTGAAATATAGACATTGTCCCTAGAAAATGAGCTTATACAGGTTTAAACATGAAGGTGGGCGAAAGTGCTATAACCAATAGGCCCCCGATTTTGTGGCTTAATAAAGTTTATTTCATTCATACGGCAGCTCAAAGGTCTAGATCGACCTGGGCAGGGGGTCGGTCCACGTGGAGATCCATGGATCCAGGCTCTTTATCACGTGGCTAATCCACCTCCTAGAGCAGTGGTACTCAGAGAACTTTCTGCCGTGGTGGAAAGGTTCTGTATTCGTGTTCTCCAGTGATGGTGGCCACTCACCTTAGTGCTTGAACTATGGCGAGTGTGACGAAGAGCCAAGCTGTTAGCTTGATTTAATCCCTAATTTTAATTTAGTTCATCTACATCTAGATAGCCGCGTGTGGCTACTAGTTACGGTCGGATGAAGCCTCTTTAACCACCTGCATGATCAAGGGTAGACGTCTATGTCCAGGTACTGGTCAGCCAAGGAAAAGGTTGCCTAGATGAGGCACAGTGCGTGAAGGGACCGAGGTGACACATGTCACTTCTGTCCACATTCCACTAGCTGGCTGCACTCACCTGGTTGCCAAAGAAGTCAGGGAAGTACATTCCCAGTTGTGCAGCATATCCTGACTGTAACTTCTGTGCAAGAAGAAGAGGACAGAGCCTGGGGAGTAACTAGCACAGATGCTCTGGGGTAGGGCTCAACGATCGTTTATTTCTTCAAAAACTTCCAATATGATCCTAATGTTCAGTCATAGTTGGAAACTCATAGTCTACATGGAAGTCGCTAAAGATATCTTTTATTTAGCAGACCTGTTACCATTAGACACACCCATATGTCAATGTTAACAGCATACCCAGTGCTGCATAGCGCGTGAGTACTTTGTAAATGCTGTGTAACTTAGATGACAGGAAGCTCACGGCTCATGTCAATCAGACGCGCACGAATCAGAGCTCTTACCCAGTGTCAAGCCGCACTAATAATATCAAGAACTCAAGTAAATGCAAAACACAGATGAAGAATGGAGTCTGGGACCTTCAGAGCACCTTCTATTACTGTTTTGTTTTTGCAGAGTTATATCCTGCTCTGACTCAGACTGACATCTGAGGTCTCCAGGGGATGTGTGAATTCACGTCACTCACACGTAATACATGTTTATGTTATGCTGAAGTCTTTTCAGACAGCTGCATAGCTACTTATATTCAGGGATATTCAGAGAGTTACACTTTAAAGGGAGCTATGTTTCCTAAACTCAGAGCTCCTTACCATGCGTGATCCTACACAGCCAGGTACCTCCTGATGAAAGCACCCCACAGACAAGGACTCTCCGGCTAGCAAACACAGTTAATTCATTTGTTGGAAGATCCGTCAGTAGCCTTGTCCCAGGAAATGTGATGAGGTCACCTTCTTTCCTTCCTGCTGGTGTGTTGCTCCCACGTCAGAAGGAGAGAATGAATCACAAACCTTTAGTTCCCCACGCAGCTCAAGGTTTCCCACGCTCTCATTCTGCACTTCATCCAAAACGCGGATTGAGCCTTTCCCACATGTGGGGCTTAAGCCATGTGGTGGCTTGTGTTCAAAGCCCAGTGACTCCACACTTGCCATGAGAGTTTTGAGCCTTTGCTTATAATCTGTTAAATGGGGATAATTATACCTGCTTCATAAGGTGGTTACAAGGAATTGCCCTAAAATAAGCCACATTGTAAACTTGTAGCAACTATTCTATGTCTTAGCTGTTAATTTATCATTGTTTTGTTAGTGACTATAATTTCTGAAGGAAGGACAGCACGTTCTCCTATTTCTCTGCTAGACATTAATATTCCTAAAGAAAAGAAATAACATTTTTTTCTAGATGCTATATGATGTGAAAATTTCCTTCACATATTCTGATCTCCCTACCCATTTTTACTTTTTTTAATTCTCCAATTAATAAAAAAAAAACCTCACAGAATTCTACTGTATCTAAATATTGAGAAAACCAGAAACTCCAAGATCTGGGAATACCTACATAACTAAGAGAAGACTTTCCCTTGTGAGTGATATCATGCTGCAGAATGGCGGTGCTCTGTTTAAGGTATGTGCAAAGGGCTGTGAGTGGAAAAGGCTGGGAAGAAAGCAGTTCTTTTCTGGCACATTTGAGTAGGATCCAGGTTGATGACTGTTTTCCAGGCAGAGAAATGGGAAGGCTTTGAAATCCTACGGCTCTCAGCAGAGTAACCTGCCCTGCTTATAGCAGAGGCTGAAAGTTGCCTCTTGATAATTTGTGAAGAGATCGCAGAGTCTCACATATAACAAGTTATTACAGACACACCTGATCCCTAGTCAGACTTTCAAAAAAAACCCTGAGACACTAGCACAGCTCTGTTTCGGCACTTCTGAATATCCCCTCTCAGCAGTTTCCAGATACGTCTGCCTCTGTTTCGATGCTGAAAAAATGTCACCTCTGGGCTGAATGAACTCACTGCTGGATGGAGCAGAAGACTCCTGGTTTACGCCTCTAGACTGGCAACAGTGAATGACAAATGGTAGAACAGAATTCTGGAATCAGAATGACAGTAAAGGCTCTGTCTTAGATGGTTTAACGTATTTGCCACCAGCCAAATAACTCAATCCAGTCGAGTGATAGTTTCCAAAGCCTGTTGGAATAATGACCTGGTTAGGGCTGCAGTAGAGAGCAGCTCATTAAGACTCGCAGAAGCCAACTGTCTTCGCTAGAGCGTTCTTCTCTTCACTTTTTACTCTCTAACCACTAAAAGGAAATTTAAGAATCGATATTAGTTTTACTTTCTGAAAGCACCTCTTCTTGTCAAAGAAAAAAATTACACCTCTAGCTTTTGTCGCACTGGAGCTTTTGTTTTGTTTTGCTTTTGTTGTTATTTTTAAAAAACATTTTTTGGGTTTTTTTGGCCGCAGCTTGCGGGGATCTTAGTTCCTGGACCAGGGACTGAACCTGGGCCCATGGCAGTGAAAGTGCTGAGTGCTAACCGCTGGACCGCCAGGGAATTCCCTGTTATCGTTTAAGGTTTTGTCTTTCCACCTCAGAGATTTAATATGTATATCACCTTAACCATCATCTTAACAGTTTACCATTACATACACACACACTGTATATGCAAATGTGTAGGTATGTATATGTGTATATATTCATAATTCAGCGAGACCAAGAATTGTATGTTGGGGATGGTTTAAATGAAGAGCACGTGGTTCAGGCCAGCAGAAACGCACATATACACACACACACACATACATATATATGCATTTTGTGAGAAATGCATTCTGTTTGGGGAGCCGCCGCATCCTTCAACACCTCTGTGCTTGCTCTTCTCTGGTCCCATTGGTTCTGTTTTAATGGAGAATCTTGATGAAAACAGCATGTGATGAAATTTTAGTCCCAGTTACAAAGAACTCAGAGACAGAGGTTTGGGTTTGGAGCCCAGCTTTGCCCCTGACGATGTGGCCCTCAGCCAGTCCTCCTTGGTAAGCCTCAGTGATCTCACCTGTGTTTTGGGGTGAGATCACCAGCTCGTGAGTCTGTGAGGGTCAAGTGGGAGGATGTGCTACAGACTCTGGGAAACGTTCTTCAAGGATGTAACCAAGCTCGGAGACATGGTCGGTTTTACTTGACTGTAATCTGATTTCTTTTTTAAAAAATTTTATTGAAGTCCAGTTGAGTTACATTGTTGTGTTAATTTCTTCTGTACAGCAAAGTGACTCACTTATATATATATATATATATATAATTTTCTAAAATATACAAACAGCTCACGAATCTGATTTCTATTTCTCATTTCATGATGTTCATTTTTGGCCTTTCCAATGGGTTTTTGAAGCACTTCATGAATTCATAATTCCGTAAGACCAAGAATTGTCTGTTGAGGATAGTTTCAACGAACTATGTGGTCCAGGCCAGCAGAAATATAACATGAACCACATTAAGACAGCAAGAAGAAATAGGTAAAATTAATTTTTAAAATATGTTTTACGTAACCCAATACATCCCAAATATTATAATTTCAAGGGTAATAATACAAAAAAAGAATTAATGAGATATTTTACTTTTTTTTTTCATACCATGTCTTCAAAGTCTAGTGTGCATTTTATATTCACAGTAGATCTCCTTTCGGACTGGCCACCTTTCACGTGCTCAGCTGCCACGTGGGGGGAATGACCATTGGACGGAAGAGGTCTGGGCTTCCCCAAAGGCAAAGTCCTTTGGGGAAGTCCTTGACTTTGCACTAAGCACTACACCATCTTCATTTGTGTATAATAAGGTGTAAACTTGTTTTAAAGTTCCATGTCAAATGACTAATTGTTTTTCCTACCATGAGAGGCAACCAGGGGGATGGGAGGGTCATACTCAAATATTACTGCTGCTTTGAACACTTCTGAATTAGAAGGAAAGAGAGGCAATTTTTCTTCTTTCCTTTCTTCCCCCATATGCATATTGGATTTATTAATCCTCTCCATCACTCTGCCTAAATAATTGTGTCACTCCTTTTTAAAAATGCTGCAATTACTATGAAATTTTTGATTAAACTGTAATTTGATTTTGGATTTAACATGAAGCCCAGAGTATAATTCCTGTGTAATGGCCCTCTTTCCTGGTCATATGCTTTCATTTACAAAGAACAGCTATTCAACGTCTGTGTCATCACACATAAGTGACTATAATCGCCGCTGAAGTTCAGCAAATGGAAAAGGAATTTTTCAAGTTCCATTTTAGCAAAGGCCGTTTCTGGGGAGTCATGCACTCTGAGGACAGTGCAGGGACTACCAATAACTGGAAGTTCCCCCCAGACCCGGCAGCTGAAGCGAGGCCTCTGTAAGTGTCCTCACTCTGTTTTCCAGCTAAGCTCAAGGTCATATTCAAAGAAATTCTAAGCACAGCATCTCTTGGCTTTATGGAAACGAGTGACCTGTCACCAAGGTGGCCAGAGCAGTCAACAGGGCTAAGACTTAGAAAGAGCCAAAGGGGAAACCAATCACTTTCTAATTCACTGGTTTACTTAACAAGAGTTTTCGTAAACATTTACTACGTGTAAGCAAGCATTCTACAAAGCGACAGTGGAAGTCTGATATCATATCATCGTCCACAGAACCTGAAACCACCTAAGAAAAAAACGCGACACAAATAACTGTAGTGCAGAGCAATATGAGAAATGTGTGAATAAGAACCAGGTTGTTCAGAGGAAGGAGAAAGCGTTGCTTGCTTAGTAATCAGGGGAGGCTTCCAGGAGGAGGGGGCATCAGGAATGGAGGATTTGGATGGACAAAAATTGGAAAATGGCAATTCCAGTTTGGTTTGGCGATAGGATTTAGCTAGAAGGATAGGTTTGTAACAGGTTAAAGGACGGGATGGGATGGTTGGGTACCAGACTCAGAGATTTGAGCCTCGTCTGGCAGAACGAGGACCCTGAGGCTGCAGCAGGTAGGTTGTTTTGTGCAGTGATTGGAATGGTGATCGAGGGATGTTTTTTCCAGCAGTGGCGTCCACTGGGAGGAGGGATGTCCGCAGCAGGGTTTGGGAGAGTTTACTGCAGCGGGCCAAGAATGCAGAAGCAGGGCCTGCGCTAAGTTGGTAGCAGCGGGAGCAGGGGCTGTAGCAGGAAGGTGTGATTGTGGGTCTGGACGTGAGCGTCGCGCAGAAGAAGGGGAGGGGGAGGAGAGGCTGACCCAGGTCTCAAGCCGGGAGGCAGAAAGGCCTCATAGAAGTACTGTCTTCACAATATGAGATTGTAGTGACATCGGTCATGTGCATTGAACTTGGGATGCTCAAAACTGCCCTCAGGGAAGGCTGGCAACACAGCCCAAAGATGTCCACGTCCTAAGCCCTAGAACCTGTAAACGTTACGTTATATGGTTTAATAAAAAGATTCGCAGACGTCATTAAGTGTGAGATCTGGAGATCCCGGGTTTATCCCCAGTGGTCAGGGTGGGCTGTTACAGGTCCTTGTAAGACAGAGCAAAGGGAGAAGGGACACACAGAAGAGAGACGGCAGTGAGGCCAGCCCCGCGGAGGGAGACGTAAAGATGCTGAGCTGTGGGCAGCTGCAGCGGAGGAGGGGCCCCCAATACGGGGAGTGTAGCTCTGCATCTGGAAAGGCGAGGACACAGGTCCCCCAGGGGGTCTCAGGAGGGACTTTTGACCCAGGGAGACTGACTTCAGATTTCTAGTCCCCAGCACTGTAAGAGAACAAATTGGCATTCTTTTAGACCACCACGTTTGTGGTCGTTTGTTATAGCAGCCCTAGGAAACTATGACAGAAGACATCTCCAGAACGTGGGGAAGATGAGGGTGAAGCAAAAAAGACCAAGGCCAGAGGCCAAGAAGCAGGGAGGGTCTGTGGGCGTGGGGTGGAGGGGTGAAAGGGGTGAAAGGGGGGAAGGGAGGGGAGAGCTCTGGGTCATCCACATTGGGGTCAGCGTGTGGGGAAAAGGGATCTGGCCATGACACGAGAAGCAGTTGTTGAAGACCTAAGAGGAAAGTAAGGTGGCTGAGATACTCACTCAGGATAAGATGATGTAGGTTTAAAAATAAGACGAAACAAAACAAAGGAGAAAAAGTAAAGAATTTCAGAGGTGGAGAACGTAGCAGGTGGAAATGCTAATGGACGTTCCTGGCGGGAATTCCCACGAGGCCCTTTCCGACCAGCTAAGGCTGACGAGAGCATCCCTGTGACTGGAGAAGAACAGCCGGTCCAGCGTCGCTACAGCCGTGCTGCTTCAGAAAAAGCTCCGAGAGCTGAAGCACAGAGTTCTTTTTAGCTGTAAAACACTGGATACAGACACAATAAAAGGAGAGACACTTTTAAAATTCAAAGTGAATTTTTAAGTGAAATTCATGCTTTTCAGGAATCAAGTGTTAGTGAATTCGAGCCCACGTTAAGATTTTCAGAGTAGAATTTGGCAAGTAAACGGATTCACTAACCCTAAACATTCTCCCTCGTTTCTTCCCTATTTCAGATTAAAATTTTCACCCTATTTATTTTAGAACATGTGATGGCCAACTTTAAATCTAGTGGGAGGTGATTCCAAAACATCATTTGCTTTGAACCAGAAATTTATTTTTCTCCAGAGAAATATTATTGTGAATAATGCTTGGGGAACCCAGACCAGCTCCCTCAAATCTCAGCACACGCAGTAAGATGACATAGTGTTGATGTGAGTCCCAAGCTAGAGCGCCTGTGCGCTCTGAGCTCCCTTGAGCTGCAGGCCTGCATTCCTCCTCAACCTGATGGAAATTCCACACTGTCTGAGCTCTAAGCTCTGTCCCCCTAAACCCTAGAGGACAAAGGAGTTGATTCAGGGCCTTGCAAACTCCCCTTGCCACAAAGTAGCATGCTGAAAAACAGAATCTTATAAAAAAAAGCAATACCTGGGGACTCCCCTGGACTCCGGCTGCAGGACCACGGGACAGCTGGTGGGACCAGGAGGTGGTGACCGTCACATACGTGGTCCCCAGGCCAGGCTGCACACGCAGTGCCTCCTGCACTTGCCGCCAGAGGAATCCTCTCGGTGCTTGACCTCAAGCCGAGACTGAGATCTGGGCCCAGGATCACAGGAAGGGGATGGAGGAGAAGAACAAGGATTCTACTGTACAGGAGAGCATTCGTTGTGACCGAGGTGGGCAGGATTTGTGGCCGAGCAGTAATGGCTGAGAAGGGAGACATCTGGGCGGGTAACTCTGTCTACCTCCACCTCTGTGTGCCCCTCACTCCGCCCTCCCTGCTCTGGGTCCTGGTGGCTGACCCTGCCTGGATTGTCCTGCCAGCTGGCCACCGGGAAGCAAGGGCCCGAGAACGGCGGCGGCTCCCTCCTCTTCACATCTCTTTGCACCGAGCCTGTGTCTCTGCCAGCAGCTCGGTCTTTCCTTGGTTACCTCTCCTGCCGGGCAGCCCTCACTCCCCGCTCCAGCTCCCACTGTGCCCACAGCTCCAGGGAGGGTAACTGCTGGTCCCCGGGTGCCCCAATATCCCTTGTTTTTCCTTGAACCAACTCACGTGTCCCTGTCTAGTATCTGATCGTTTTATTAGCGTCTCTTTGTTTGAACCATTTGGGCTGAATTAAGTTTCCTGCTGGGATACTCAAAACCTAAAGGTCAGAGGATGGTGTTCAGTCTTCCATCCTCCACTAGCCCACCCCACCAAAGGGAACCCTGAAGAGCCACCCCGGTGCCCCTTCTCCCCCCACCTCCTGAATGGGAGATACCCCTTCATGCCTAACAAAAGTTACTCTGAGCCACGTAACTGAGGAATAGAGAGAAAGGGAGTAAGTTGGAAAGAGAGAGAAAAGAAGTGCTCCTGGGAGCTTAATTTGTAAAGCAAAGTAATGTCAGAGTGTGGGAGGAGAGGGTGGGGAAATAAAGGACAATCTGGGGCTTCTGTAGACTCTGAAACTGCATACCCTTCATGGATTTTTAGAAAACCATATATGGAGCTCACTTATTTTGGTTGTTGATCTGTTTCTGTTTTTACTGATATGTAATTGACACGTAATCTTATGTTAGTTTCA
The DNA here is from genome assembly GCF_937001465.1 of Orcinus orca. Taxonomy (NCBI): domain Eukaryota; kingdom Metazoa; phylum Chordata; class Mammalia; order Artiodactyla; family Delphinidae; genus Orcinus; species Orcinus orca. The sequence goes on from NC_064571.1 coordinate 1,283,242, forward strand.
GGCGTACAGCATGACCGTCTGGTACTTGTATATACTGTAAAATGATCAGCACGGTAAGTCCAGCTAGCACCCATCACCACACATAGTTACAGTTTTTATTCTTGCAAGGAGAACTTTTAAGATTTACTCTCTTGGCAATTTTCAGATGTGGAGTGTTATTAACTATAGTCATCGTGCCGTGCACTACATCCCCAGGACTTATTTTATAACTGGAAGCTTGTACCTTTTGACCACCTTCGCACATTTCACCAGTACGGAGATTCCTCAAAAAGAACAGAGTAGAACTACCCTATCCATCAATTCCACGACTGGTTATTTATTGGAAGGAAACGAAGACACTAATTTGAAAAGATATCTGCACCCCCATGCTCACTGCAGGATTATTTACAAAAGCCAAGACATGGAAATGGCCCAGATGTCCATCAATGGATGAACAGATAAAGAAAATGTAGATATATAGCCATAGCTATAGATATATACCATGGAATGTTATTCCTCCATAAACAGAAGGGAGATCTTGCCATTCGCTACAACATGGATGGACCTTGAAGGCATTATGCTAAATGAAATAAGTCAAACAGAGAAAGATAAATACTGTAGGATCTGTTTTTTTGTCTAAGTTTTTGATCTGTGGTTAAATCATGCAGGTTCTGGATGTGTAAGTGTTTCATTTTTGGATAACGACATTTTTCTCTCTCTAAAGAAGTGGAGCTTTTTTCTGAACAAAATGAGGTGTCTTGAAGCCCCCTCCGCACATCCAATCCACTATCCCACATCCTTCCCAGCACCTTTCTGAATCGACTGGGTGTGGGTGCAGCAGGTCTGTTTTTTCCAGCCTAGCTCGTGGGCGTAAGTGCCGGGCTTGCACTGCCTATTTGGCAAGGATGCCATGGCATTTCCCTGACAAAAACTGGAGACATTCACATCATTAGTCATCTTTTCCACCAGCGCCTTGGGTTTAATTTCAGGCTCACCCATTACCCAATGCTTTGTTCATTGCCTGATTTTTGACATCCGTCAGGAAGGGTGTTACCCATTCACTCGCCAAGGAAGGTATTTCCTGAGCTTTCACCGTTACGGACTCTTCTAGGACTCTGGATGGCATCCTATAATTATCAACATCTGATGACTTAAGTATTGTTTGCTATTTCTTAATGTCTCTTTAAGAAATAGCACGCAATTTGCATGCATTTCTCTTATTGCCATTTAATTTATGTTACAAATATAACTTTGGAGCTGAAAATAGCATTAAAGCTCATCTACTAACCCATCCACCCACTCCCCTCAATTAGCATCAGAAAAACAGACTCCCAGACTAGTTGAGTGATTTTCACAGGGCAAGACGGCTAATTACTGAGAAATCAAAAGCTAGAACCTAGTCTTCCTATGTCTCAGGCCAAGATAGCAGCACTTTACTAATGTTGGATACCTCTTCATTTCTTTCAGAGTCTGATTTATTATACCTGCATTTATTCCTAAACAATACAAACAACAGGACGAAATCTGGATATTAAACCTCTGGGAGTTTGATTTGTATTCAGAGCATGTTCTTGGATGTGTTCATTTCCTACGGACTAGATTTAGAGTAAAGATAAGCAGGTTGATACACTGTCTTGCCCGCCTCAGATAGAAATCAGAGATCACGTAAGTGATGGATTTGGGAACCCAAACTGACAGGATGTCTTAAATGTGTATGGAGAGTTCTGGTAAACAAGTCAGCCTGTAGGTGTCTGTCGGCATCTTTGAGAGCTCTGTGTGGTGAGTGCAAAAGTGCTCTGTCGCTGGTGATACAGGTGGGAGAGGTCTGCTACGGTTCCGTCTCCTAGGAGCTTAGAGTCTAAAATAACACCAAACGCTTCTTATATCGTTTTGATACCCAAAAGGGAAAAAAGCGCACACACACAAACAGCCTCAAAATGTAATAAATGTGAATAAATATATGTGAGGGATGATCATTTATTTCTTCAAGACAGTAAGCTGTTCTATTTCAACGATATCATAAAGAGAGAGCAAAGGGAAACAAAGATAGAATATTTAATAAATCTAGCTGTAGAAATATCACGGATATGTAGGTAGAAATATAAATGTACACCCACAATAACTGACATCTTCTTTTTTGACCTTGCTTTGACCTAGACCTGGGCCCTAATCAGTCTGCAATTCACACTGCCTCATTAGAACGTAATGAGTCAGGTGCACATCCCTAGTTTTGTCCCTGGCTGCAGACAGCACCAACTTAATTTCCAAGTGGCGACCTGAACTTTTTTTTGAGCAGGTCTCAGTAAATCATAGAGAGAGAGATTGAACAGGTTTTTGTTAATACGATTATTTATGATACGCTGTTATCTGAGTGTAATTGCACCCAAAACTCAGGCGGTGGCAGGGACTCCAAAGGACCGAGCCCTGATCTCTGCCACACATCCTGTCACCGCCTGCTCGATCCTTAATGCTGTCCGTTTGCAAGGCTGCCTCTACGCTGTATGTGCTTGCAAAGCCCCTTGTTTTAGCCTCTGCAGACCCGCCCTCCACCCACTGGCCCTCCCTGTCACTCTGGAAGGCTCACTGGTTGCACCACATCCCTGGGCTCCCTTCCAGGTTCTAGTTGATCCAACCTATGGAGAGTCAGCAGATCAGAGGATAAAGAGAGTCCGGACAGGATGCCTATTTCCCCAGGTCCAGCCCTGCAGGGCTGCCTGGGGCTGATGCGTCCTTCCACGGAGGTCACTGCCTCTCTCAAGATGGGACTCTCTGAAAACTCTCTCCACATATGCTCATCTGATTTCCAGTAACTTCTCCCTCCTCTCAGCCCTTTGAGATGAGGTTGTGGTTACATTTCCATGGTTACTAGTTTCAAGCTACTGCACATCTCTAGAGCTATACCTGCTTCCCGCTCACACCATTGCAATTAGTTTCTTATTCAACCTACCTCGGATAACCCTAATTTGAGTATGTTACCTGTTTCCCGCTCTGGCCCTGGCTAATACGCCTCTCTTAAAGTATTGTAGCCCTCTGACAAAAAGTCATTGTTTCCCTTATTTTGTACTTTTGACAAATCCTTGGCAAGTTTAGAAAAAAATCTTTATGCTGGACGGCATTAGATGAGAAGTAGTGAATGTCTTTTCTGTTCTCCGTTCTCCTATTGGAGAATAACTCGAGGTGACCACCATGGAGACACCACGAAGTCACTGTCACTCCAGACACCTGAGGGCAGAAAAGTGGTGATCCAGTTTTAGAAAGCACTAAATCTTGTACTAAAAGGGTGAAGTGAGTAGATACAGGCGAACAAACAAACAAACAAAAACCATTAAGAATATGTTCTCATTCTCTTTAAGCCTTTAGCTGGTTCAAGAGTTTAAAGGCAAGTCTTTAGAAATCACTCCGTTAATAAGTCAACAGGACTGTATGGTGGACAAACACAGAATGACAACCTGAGTGACGAGAAACCTATCAAGGTGACCGGTCCCTCTCTTCTGCAGCGTGCTTGCGCGAGTTCTGAGCAGTCTGTGTGGTCCTGTCATCTTGGCTATTTTCTCGAAGGTGAGGGGGCAGGATGGCAGTGGAACCTAACCACTGATTCCCTAAAATGAGCTGCAGTCAATAAGGACCCACTGTGGGGAATGATGAAGTACAGTGAATCTCATTTCAGTGAACTGGTACAAAACCATGATTGTTGCTGCTCAACTTTGAGGTAGTCTTGGTACCACCTTGAGAAGGAGTCTATCAAAGTCGGAGATGTTTATCCCCGGAAAGAATCCTGAAAAACATCAATGTGGCGTCTTGGTTAAGTTTTCCTGATTATTTGTCTTGAAGGAAATGATGACAGATTATGCCAGTTAACTGGGTATATAGTACAGTTTCTGAAATGTTTCCAAATCCAGAATTAATTGTGGTACACCAGAAATGTTGATTATCCATCAAATTCATGGAAGGAATTTGGCCAGGGCTGTATGACAACTATCTTCTGAAATAATAGCACTTTAAAAATAAAATAAGGCATTTTTTGCGGGTAAATACTGCTGACCTTTGAGTGGTTTGAATGTCAGATGCCTCTTCCACAGCAGTATAAAATATGTAAGTGTGAAAATCCATATTTATATGAAAATCCGCACCATTTAATTTGATTATACAAAGAAGCAGATCAAGGAGTTCTTCCAAATCAAAGTTTTCAGTGTGGGATTTGCATAGGCAAACAGTGCCATGTAACAGCATTTCTTGCCTCCCTTCCCTCCTTCCCCCTTCCCTCCTTCCCCCCTTCCCTCCTTCCCCCCTTCCCTCCTTCCCCCCTTCCCTCCTTCCCCCTTCCCTCCTTCCCCCCTTCCCTCCTTCCCCCCTTCCCTCCTTCCTTCCAACCGCAGTGCCCTTATAGTTGCTATGGTTTCTATCCATCCTCCAGCTCATATGAGATGTCCTTTCAGACTTTGTATCTAACACTTTGATGGTCATAGCATTGGCGACCACGCTCTAAGGCGTGTTTTCTTCCGCTCTGCGCCGTGATACAGAGCTGTGTCCCTGGGCTGTATCTGCTCCTCTGTAACCCACTAGGGCAGAGCCCAGGAGAGCTCAGCGGGGCTGTGTGCAGCTTTGATCTTGGCTCTGAGCCCTCCTCCCTCTGAAGCTGCTTAATTTCTTTCCCACGGGGTTAATGCTACTAGTTAGAGGTGGCTCTATTCCAACGATGGAATAACTCTGGCCTTCAAATGATTCTCAGATTCAGTAGGAAGCCCTGAAGATGACTAGCCTTGCTGGTCTTTAATTCCTTGTATCTTTGCTGTTGCACTGAGGAGATTAGAGAGACCTCTGTTTCCCAGGGTTTCACTGATATGTGCCTGTAATCTTACTCACCATTTTAGTCCAGTTCTCCCTGGATTGAGAATTATTAGTGCAATTTCTCCAGATTTCTGTCATATCCACTTCTCTCCTCATTCTGCTTGTGTCAGGGAGCGTCAGAGGAAAGTGGAGAGCTTCTAGGCTGTCCAGAGACATTGCATGCTGGAATCTTGCGTCTTTCTTTGGGTACGATTTTTTTTAAGTGATGGTATGAGGTTATATCTAACTTCCTTGCTTGTTGCTGCTAATGAATTTTTGTTTTTGTTGGATACTTTACCGTTTTACTGTCCTCCTTTTATTCCCCTTTAATTAAATTAATTAATTAATTTTTGGCTGTGTTGGGTCTTCGTTGCGGTGCGCGGGCTTCTCATCATGGTGGCTGCTCTCGCTGCGGAGCACGGGCTCTAGGCGCGTGGGCTTCCGTAGTTGCAGCACGCGGGTTCAGTAGTTGCCGCACGTGGGCCCTAGAGCGCGCGGGCTTCAGTAGTTGTGGCGCACGGGCTTAGTTACTCCACGGCATGTGGGATCTTCCCGGACCAGAGCTCGAACCCGTGTCCCCTGCATTGGCAGGCGGATTCTTAACCACTGCGCCACCAGGGAAGCCCTGTACCTGGTTCTTGTGTCTCTCACTTTATATGGGAAACACCAGCCTGGACCACGACACTGACATTGAACACGACCACATGTAGAAGTTCTTCCTACAGCCTGCTGCTGTCATGCACCAGACCTCAATCCTCTGGATACAGATGCTGGTTCAGACTGAGAGCCTTGGGTTGCCTTTCCTTCTTTGCACAGAGTGACGTGGGCTTTTGGCTTGAAGTCAAGTTCTACTGTTGAAATCGTATCTCTAGGTAGGATTCTACCTATTCCATACTTCGTATCCTTCTTTGCAAGTTCAGTACGGTTGCACTTGCCTTGAGAAAAAGCCCATTGACGTGTGAGCAGGAGATCTATGTTCCCGACGCAGCCATCAGTGAATTTTTGTATAAATAATGTAGCATTTTGACCTATCTTATGCTGGGACTTCTGAATATGGTAACAATTCCTGGGGTTTCCTGCCATGTATAATCAGGAATACCTGATGCAGGATGATAAGAAAAGCTGCAGCATTTCTGAGTCTTACTATGATCAATTTGAGAGTGACAGAGTTTTCTCAAGTTATTCTTCATCTTATAGAATCTGAAGGGCAGAGAACTGGTGGGACTGTCCAAAACAGCGGGAGCTGACCTGCTCAAATCGATCTGTGAATACGGAGAGGCGCAGTTTTCCAGGCTGGCAAAAACTCTCCACCTACCTACGATAGAAGGTGGCTGTATTAAAATCCATTTGTTTCACTTCTGTGAGGTGCAATGATGCAAGGGCAGAGTTTTACGCTACAAATGGTGGTTCCAAGAACAGAGGAGGGGTGTTGAGCGTCTCGGGTAATCAAGCTTTTCAACTCTGTGGCGCGGCATTGGAGAACCAGGGGACGATGTGTCCATTTTACTTTTAGGAGTAACGCATCCTCTTTGTGCACCATAAGGGGCCATTAAAACGTCCAGAAGCGCCAACACGGCTCGGAGGGGATGCGCAGTCGGGATGCCAGAGCCCCTTCCTTTAGACGGCTCTCTAGACAGGTAAAGGAATTTGGCTTTGCTAATATTCAGGGGTATTTCAGGCATGCAGTGAAAACTGCCTCATGAATCTTTGCCCTCAATTAAAATATGCAAACTAAGATACAATTTGAATAATGTCCACCAATAATTTGCCCAATGGCAGCTCTGTTTTCCACTCCTGTAAAGGAGGCTGGCAAAAATCAAATCAGTAACGAGAAAGTATAAAAACCAGAAGGCACTCATCCAGGACTGACGGAATAAATCACTCAGGGAACATTGAGTCCTAACTGGAGAAACAACACACAGTGATCACCCCTGGGGCGCCACCAGGGGACGGGTTTGCTGAAGGCATCCCGCAGCCTGGCACAAGGGAGAGAAAATACAGATGCAGCCGAAAGATCTAGGTTTCAGTGCAAAGGTGTACGTTCAGAAGCCTAGGGGGACGTATGGTTACATCATTTTGAACTTTACAACGGAGAGAAAACCCTGGCAACACAGCATTAGTGCTGCGGACGCAGGCGCCCTCAAAGGAGGCCATTCACCTTGGAAGGTCACCGAGCTCTCTTCTGGCTTCAGCTCAAAGGCATTCGACATAAGGCAAAGCTCAACTAGGAGCTTATAAATGTTTCCATTGACCTTCAGGTTGGGAGGCAAGCAGTTTCAAATGATGGCCCTACCACTACCAGCTTCTCAGCTGAGCGGAATCGGCCAGTTATGACCACTGGTTCTCACTGGAGAAGCAACTTCAGCTTCTAAACTAAACAGCCTGAGCGATGAGAACCCGTGACAGGTCTGAGGTCTGGAGTCAGACAGACCCGTGTTCCGCTTCTACCGTGCACTGGACGGAAGGGGTCTCGATGCCCTGCCTCTCAAACGGGGACGCTGATAGCCACAGGCAGGGTCGGTGTACGGATTTCTGGTAACGTACATGGAGATTCTAGTATAATACATGGCTTCAGAAGAAAATAAGTGACAGGAATACCGTAGCCTCTGGGAACAATCCGCTGGTGCCTATGGGGGAGGGGAAGCTGGTGACTACAGGGAAATAGCTCCCAGTCAAGCCTGATTCATTGGCAGTCCCCTAAGCATTTTTGTGTGGCCTATCCATCCCTGGACAATTTTCTTACGTACAAGCTCCCGGAAGCAAGAAGGAGATAAAATGCAAAGTGAAACGTAGAACTCCAAGTGAATTAAAGCGTCCGTCAGCGTGATCAGTTCTAAATCGAAAAGTAAACTTAATTATAAAGAAAAGAAAACTCTTGTTGCTGCCCTAATGAAGTTCGGGGGTTTTGAGGCTGACGAAGAGGAAGCTGTGCGGAAAGGTTCATAATTAAATGATGGGTAAAATTATCACAGGATGTTTACTCTGCAATCTACGCTCAAATTTATTTATTTTCTTGCCTTCCAAAAATAAAGGCTAGAAAATGGAGCGCACAATTAAATTATACCTGTAGCTCCCCCAATTAACCACATCCTGGAACATTTCAATTCGTGTGATCCAGCTGTGTGCGTCAAAAATTGCACCTTAGGGGCTGGGAAATGCCTCCTTTAAGCTTGTTTCCGGGCACAGGATTTAAAAACCTGGCTGGTTAATAGCGCTCTGCGCTCCTTCTAGCCCGGTCTTGCTGGCCCTGAAGGTCAAGCCAGAGGCTGCAAGGTCAATTCACAAATGAAGTGTGAAATACAGACCTTGGACTTTGGTGAGGAGAGAGAAGGCGCTGGGGCTTAGGGGAGCTGCTCTGATGGGATTAGAGGATCCGCTGTGGTTAAAATGGTCAGCGTTCAGATGGCAGCAGGGTTTTCTCATTAGTAAATTGTTTTAAATATGCTTAGTTACCCACCGCTCAGATCAAACACATGTCAGCATTCTGGCATATTTCGTTTAGTTTAGATACATGTATGTGTAGAACTGAATCACTCTGCTGTGCACCTGACACTAACACAACATTGTGGATCCACTATGCTCCAATAGGAAATAAAAATTTAAAAATAAATAAATGAGATATAATTAAAAATTTTTAGTTTAGCCTCCCACTTTACCTCCTTCCTTTATTCCTCCCTTTCTACTGAAAGTGCTATTCGTATATGAGGTTACCATGCATTTATAATATTTTAAGTACATATGTATGCATTCGTACCCATTCTGTAGTGCTTTCTTGTGTATAAATTCATTTCAATAAACAAAATGTTCCTGTATGGGCACACAGAGACATATAAAGGATGCTCATTGCAGCCTTGCTAATAACAGCTAAAAAATTGAAAATAACCATATTCTCACCTATAAAGGATTATTTATTCATTAGTTTATTCATACCACGAAATATAACAGTTTAAATGAATGAACCAGATCTCTCTGTGTTAATATAAATATCTCTAAAATATAATTTTGAATGAAAAAACTTGCATTTGAGATTTTGAGTGAATAACGTCAGGACGAGAAGTGTGGATGGGAAGACCCCCAGGGTCCCTGTGTGTGAGATGCAGGAAGAAGCTCAGCAAATGGGGCTCTTAGATGATGCTTCCCAGGTGTTCCCACAGCCAGGTGGGCCGAGTGACAGTTCTGGTCAGCGTCACGTTGGAGAGGTCCGGTTCACCTTTCCCGGGCCTGAGCCATTCAGGCGTCTCCCAGGAACCTTTCCCACTGCTGCCCGGATGCAGACGACCCCATGGAGATGCTCAGCTCTGGGGGATGGTGGAGCCAGGAGCCTCGCCGGTAACACAGGCTGTGCTATGACATGGCCGAGAGGCACAGCTTCACTGTGTCAGGACACTGACGTTTGTGATTGTGGCTTCTCATGACATGCTCACCTCTCCAGGAGCCTCTGTGATGCTGGCCGTCAGTGAGCAGTTCGCAGGGCAAGAGCAGGAACGGCTGCGAATGGACCAGCCCCGCGTCTCCTCCATGGGGCTCAGCTCTGCTCCTGTGCTCACCTCCCACCATCCATCCTCCTTGGCTACATCCGAAGTGGGCGCCTGGCTTCCTGGGCCCCCACCACAGTGCTCCAGGCCCTGCTGCTGGTGAGAAGTTAGAGCAGAATTTCACGTAATCACAGGCTTTTTAGTGCAGAGTCATCCTTTGTCTGGAGGGCATTTCTCTAAAAAACGTAGAAGGTACCCAGTATACTTGCCTTCTTCCCTATGCTAACAGCCATGTCGGAATACACACACATCTTCTTTAGTGATTTTCCTGTTTCCTTGTACCTTACTCTCAGTTCTTTGTGAAGGTTCCCTTAAGAATGCACATGGACTTGCATGGAAAGCCAAAGGCTTAACCTAGTATTTGCCCTGGGTTACTTTAGCTGAGATTGTTTAATGGGCCATTTTCACGCAAATTGTTTGTTTTAAATAAAATCTTTGAAAAGGATCATTTTAGAATTACAGAAATGTTGGAAAAATAGTGAAGAGTTTCCATACAACCTTCACCCGGTTTCCCCCGATGCTAACTTCTTATCTAACCATAGCACAAGTATGGAAACTAGAAATTAACTTGGCCTTAATCTACAGAACCGTCTACGAAGTTCATCAGTCATCCCACTAGTGCCCTTTTTTTCTGAGCTGGGGTCCAGTCTGGGATTGCACATCGTTACATGCAGGCGCCTGGTCCCCTTGGTCTGAACAAACCTGTGTTCTTCACGTTTTTTTTGAATGACCTTCCACTTTTGAAGAGTACGTTCAACTACTCTGTAGAATGTCACCCAATGTGGATATATCTGATGTTTCCTCACGATTAGATTCAAGTCATATCTTTCTGGCAGGAATACATCAGAAGCAATGTGCCCTCCCCAACGCATTTCCAGGGGGTGTGGAATGTAGGCTCAGCATCTCACTGCCAATGATGTTAATGTTCATCTTCATTGCTGTTAGGGTGGTATCTTCAGGCTTTCTCCACTGGAAAGTCACCATCTTTCCCTTCGTAATGAATCAGTATTTTGCAGGAGATAGTTTGAGGCTAGGCAGGTACTCTATTTCTCATTGTACTTTCACTCACTAATGTTAGTATTTACGGATGATTTTTGTCTGCAGGAATTGCTACTGCAGTACTGACGTCACGGGGATACTTCTACTCCTTCCAGTCGTTCTACATTTATTAATTGAAATTCTGCTGTGAGGATGAGCTGTCCTTTCTTCCTCAAATATTTATTTATATCAATACTGAATGTGGACATTTATTCCATCTGAGGATTATAATCGAATACTCAACTATTTACTTTGCTGCTCAGATTGTCCCAGCATTGAACACTGAGGGTTCCTTCAAGTTGTTTCTGTGTCCTTTTTACATGTGCTTGTTATTTGCTGAGGATATCCTTACTTTCAGGAGCCACAAGATGTTTGGGCTCATTTTGTATTTTCCTCGTCCAGAACCAGTCATTTCTCCGAGGAGCCCTGCTTTCCTTTATGCGAGAATCTTATTTAGAAACCAAGATCTGGGTTCTGGGTACATTCACTGCTTCTGGGGTGTCACTGCCTTTAGGTGTCCCCAGGGCACACAACTAGGAAGAGTATGTAGTTTTTGTAACACACATGTATACAGTCGTCTCTCGGTATCCGTGGGGGATTGGTTCCAGGAGTCCCTTATACAAATGGTGTAGTAGAGTAAATACAGTCAGCCCTCTGTGTTCCTGGGTTTTGCATCTGTAGCTGTGGATACAAAGGGTTGTGGTACAGGTTTTCCTCATTCCTAAGAAAACTTTTGTAAGCTGAAAAGGCACAAAGTAGAGAAGCAATTAAAGAAGCAATTACGTGTTTTCATAAAAGTGATATCCTCTTCTTTCCCTCAGTGAAAACAGGTACTAGTGTACGTCTTTTGTGAAAGCAAAGTGGCGTAAAGTGAACTTTTGAAAAGCTGGGGATCCCTGTACACATATGTCAGTCTATTCCAGTTGATATCTCTGCACAGGTATTGAAACCATAAATTCATACCGGTACCTCTGATTCTAACCCAACACCACACTGTCATTATAGTCTCCCCCCTTGCAGCGATTGTTTATATTTTAGTATTTCAGTACTTCTTTATACTTTAGTATTTCAGCGCTGTGACTTTTTTCTACAACAACGAGATACCTGGTTTTCTTTTCCATATTTGCATAGTTCAGTACTAGTATGCACGTAAAACTAACCTTTGACAAATACGTTTATTAACTAGAATAAAATATTTGTGTATATTCCTTTCTGTCATAAGTCTTAGAGTATACGATCAAAATGGTGTTTTCCATAGTTACTTAGGCTAGTTCGTTTCTTTTCTACGCCCTACATTGCGATTATGTAATTAAGCAATTTTTTTTCTAAAACAGATTCATTTGTTACAGCTGGTATTAAATTTGAGTTCCATTCACATCCTAGTTAATTTTAATTTAGTATTTTGAGTGTCTATGAAGCTTTACCCTTGTTCTAAAAGTCAGAGCTATTCAGAGAAGAAGCTGTATTAAGAGCTTCATCATTCCTATTACCTTATGGCCTTTTCCTCCCTCTGCAGGTAATCAGTCTCACTAATTTCTGTTTATCCTTCCTGTAATTCTTTTGCACACAATGAGGAGACACATACAAATGTTTGTATACCCATCTCTCTTACGCGAAAGGTGACACAATACAGATACTCTTTCGGACTTTTCCTTTTTTCATTTATCAACATATCAAAAAAATCTCTATCACTGCGTAGACCTTCCACATTTCTTTACAGGTGCATGGTACTGGTACTCTGTTTTGTGGATGTGCCAGAGTTTATTTAATCATTCTTCAATGTATGGGCATCTGGTCTCTTTCAAATATTTTGCAAGTACAAACACTGCCACGATGAATAATTTCGTGCATGTTTATTTTCATATTGTTGAAGATGCATCTTCAGTGTACATTCCTAGAAGTCATATTGCTGGGTCAAAATGTAAGTATGTTTATAGTTTTACTAAATATTGCCAAATTCCTCTCCCCAAGGGTTGTGCTTGTTTGTATTTCTACCCAGCGATGTACAGAAGGTGTAATTCTTCACAGCCACACCCACAGGATGTATCGTCAGACTTTTTCATGGTCTCCAATCATCATTTCAAGGTGTCTGTGTTGTATTATTTTGCATTTATCTAATTGTGATTAACTTTGAATAGTTTTCAAGTGCTAAGAGCCATATGTATATATATATATGTATATGTGTGTGTGCAAACTTTTTCACTCAATGTTTTAAGCAAACACAATAATAGTAGTACACTTTATTGATGCATTTGACACATTATTAGTTGGCAGCTAGAGTGGTGAGATAATATAAAGGACGACAGTTATTCATGGAGTTTTAGTTTAGTGGGGGAGACCAGTTATGAAGCACTTTACTTTTTTTTAATCACATTTTTTATTTTGAGAAAACTGTATACTCACATACAATTATAAGATATAGAGAGATCATGGGTATCCTTTACACAGCTTCCCTGAATGGAAGCTGCAGTAATGGCTAAAACAAAAATAGAACAGCAAATGCTGGTGAACATGTGGATAAACTCGATCCCTCACAGGCTGCTGGCAGGGATATAAAATGGTGAATCACTCTGGAAGTCAGTTCCGCAGTACTTCACCACTGCAGTTACAATATACGACCGGGATACTGACGTCGATGTACTCGAGACACAGAACAGCCCCATCATCATGCGATCCCTCTGTGCCTTTACAGCCACACCTGCTTTCCTTCTGTCCCTACTCCTTCCCTCACCCCTAAGTGGTCGCTGTTCTGTTCTCCGTTCCTATCATTTTGCCATTCCGGGAATGTTTTATAAATGGAATCACATAGTCTGCAACTTTGGGGCACTGGCTTTTCCTCTTCTAATAGTGTTCTGGAGGTTCATTCAGGTTCTTGCATGTATCAATAGTTATTCCTTTTGGTTGCTGGGTAGTATTCTATGGTAGGAATATTTTGCTCTCAACAGTTTATCTGACCATTCACCCATTGAAGGACATCACACTTGTTCTCAGCTTTTGACTATTACAAATAAAGCTGCTGTGAACACTGGTGCAGAGGTTTTTGCATCATCTTGTTTTCATTTCTCTGGGATAAATGCCCAGGAGTGCAATTCTGGGTCATATGGTAGCCGCATGTTTAATTTTTGAAGACACTGCGGAACTGACCGCCAGAGTGATTCACCATTTTATATTCCTGCCAGCAGCCTGTGAGGGATTGAGTTTATCCACGTGTTCACCAGCATTTGCTGTTCTATTTCTGTTTTAGCCATTCTAATAGGTGTGTAAGAATATCTTGCTGCATTAGCTAATGGCTAGGGGCGTTAAGTAGCTTTTAAGAGCTAGTTGACATCTGTATATCCTTTTTACTGAAATGTCTCTTCATGGATGTTGTCCATGTTTTAACTGGATTGCTTGTTTTTCAACTGCTCTGGTTTGAGATGTGTACATGTTTACCTGTATCTATAGATACAAATATTCTAGATACCAGTTCTTTGATATGTAGCTGGGGAATATTTTCTCCCACTTGATAGCTTGTCTTTTCATTTTCTTCATAGTATCTTTTACAATGTGAGATTTTGAATTTTGATGAGGTCCATTTTATCAAATTGTCCGCTGATTGATGATGGCTTTAATGTCAAGTCTAAGAATTCTTCACCTACTCCTAGTTTTCAAAGATTTTCTCCTATGTTGTTTTCTAAAAGTTTTATAGTTTTTTGTTTTACCTTTAAGTCCATGATTTATTTGTGCACTTTGGGTTAATTATTGGATAAAGTGTGAGTCATACGTCAAGATTCTTTTTAAAATTTTTGTCCAATTGCTCCAGCCCCATTTGTTGAAAAGTCTGTATTCTTCTGTTAAATGGCGTTGGCACTTTTTTGGAAAATCTTTTGGATTTATTTGTGTGGACGTGTTTTCTGGGTTCTCTGTTCTATCCCATTAATCTGTGTGTCTATACCACTGCCAATTCCATAGATATTATTATAACCATGTAATAAGTCTTAAGACCAGGTAGACTGAATACTTCCACTTTCTTCTTCTTTTTCAGAATTATGTTAGCCACTCTAGCTCCTTTGCCCCTTCATAGAGATTTTAGAATAATTTTGCCTATATTTACAAGAAATCTTTCTGGGATTTTGATAGGAATTGTGTTACGTTTGTGCATCAATTTGTCAAGAGGTGGCTTCCTTACCATGTTGGATCTTCCGGTTTTTGAACATGGTCTGTCCCTCAATTCACTTAGTCCTTCTTGGACGTCTTTCATCAGTGTGGCTTTTAGCACATAAGTTCTATACATGTTTGTTAGGTTTACATGTAAATAATTCATTTGTTGATTTTTGAGTGGTTATAAATAGTGTTTTTAAAAGTTTGGTGCCCACATGTTTATTGCTAATACATATATATGTAATATAAATGTACAATATATGTAATATATTGTATATACATATTATTAATTCATATATAATATATGTCATATAAACATGTATATGAATTACATATATAACAACTTATAATTATAAGCATTATATTATATATAAATTATATACACACAATTGATTTTTTTTTTTTTTGCGGTACGCGCGGGCCTCTCACTGTTGTGGCCTCTCCCGTTGCGGAGCACAGGCTCCGGACGCGCAGGCTCAGCGGCCATGGCTCACGGGCCCAGCCGCTCCGCGGCATGTGAGATCTTCCTGGACCGGGCACGAACCCGTGTCCCCTGCATCGGCAGGCGGACCCTCAACCACTGCGCCACCAGGGAGGCCCTGGCTATCTATTTTTTCCAGGACCATTTACTGAGAAGGCTTTCTTTTTCTCACTGAATTACTTTGACACCTGTTTTTTGTTCTCAGAATAACCTCCGACACGTGAGTTTATTTCTAGATTCTTCTCATTTCCGCTGATCTATATGTATATACTTCTGCAAATAGCACACGATCTTTATTACTGTTGCTTTGGAGTTAGCCTTGAGGTCAGGGAGTGCAAATGCTCTAATTTTGTTTAACTTCATGATTGTCTTGCTACTTGAGGTCATTTGTATTCCCATATAAATTCTGAAATTAACTTGCCAATTTCTAGTTTTTAAAAAAGTCTGATATAATTTTTTTGGAGTTACATTGAATCTCTAGATCATTCTGGAAGAGAACTGACATTTTAACAATATAGAGCTTTTCAATGCACCAACATGATTTATAGCTCCATTTATTTGAGCCTTTTAAAATTTCTTTCAGCGATGTTTTCTAGAAGTGTTGCCCATCTTTTGTTAAATGTGTTCCTAGGGGTTCTTTATAATGCTACTAACAATTCTGGGGTTTTAAACCTCATTCTCTAATTGTTTACTGCTAGTAGAAATATAATTAATATTTTATATATTGATCTTTTAACCTGAGACCTTGCTAAATTCATCTGTTTGTTCTGGTATTTGTATATTCCCTCAGATTTTCTTTATACAAAATCATGTAACCTGCACATACAAAAGCTTTACTCTTTACTTTCCAATCTTCCCACTTGTCTGTTTCTCTTTCTTTTTGTTTTTCTCTCTCCTTTTCTCAATCTCTCTGTCCATCTGTTTCTCTCTCTTTCCCTCCCCTTCTTCCTCCTTCCCCCCACCCCTCTCTCTTAATTGCCCTCGATGGGACCCATGGTACATTTCGAATAGAAATGGTAAAAGTAGATATTCTTGCCCTGTCCCCAACCTTAAAGGGAAAGGTTTGGTATTTAACCTTTAAGAATAACATTAGCTGCAGGTTTCCATAAGGACCCTTTACCTATGTATCTTTTAAAGCTTTGTATCCTCTCAACGTTTTATTTGTGAGATTCTTCCAAGTTGGTCGGTGTGTAACTGTGTCTTCTTTTCCACTGCTGTGTGATACGTCACTCTACAAAACTGTCACAACTTATTTATTCACTACTTAATAGATATTTGATGTTTCCACTGCTTAAAAAATGCCTATAGCATCCCTTCTGTAATTCCGCTACATGCTCTGTACGCTTGTGAATTTATTTTTGGCATCTTCCCAGACCTGGAAGGCATGTTCACTGTGGACCTTAATATTTTTAGACAAAATTCCTCTGCAAAATGTTTGTCCAATTTAGCCTATGCTGTGTGCAAGAGTCTCTATCACTTTACAGTCTTATGGACTCTTGTTATTATCAGACTATTTAATTTAATTTTTACCCATCTGATGAGTACGAAATTATATCTCCTTTAAAAATGCACACCAGACACTGATTCTTTGCCGAGACTATGTGACACACACGTATTGCAGCCAGTGTCTCCCCTCTTTGTCACTTCTCTGTCTCTGTCTCTCTCTGTCTCTGTCACACATGCTTTATGCTGTGTTGTGATAAGCAGAAGGGATGATTTTTGTGTGATCAAATTTATCCATTTTTAAATGATGTTGCATCTTGTTTTAAAAATCGACTCGAGATGACAGCAGTGTTAATCCTTCATTTTCTTTCGAAACCTTCAGGTCTGACGCTTCACATGAAACACATCTTAGTTTATTCTGTCAGCGAGGGCTGCTCTCCTTCGTTTGGCTGTGTTTATAAACAGCTGTCGGGCACTGTCATGGAATGTTCCACCTTCTCTCCACAACGGGCAGGCCCGCTCTGCCACGTGACGAGAGTCATAAAAGTCTGCGTGTGTTTCCAGTCCCTCCGTCAGTTCCTGTGTTTCCACCCGTTCCTGCAAACACACTCTCCTGTCCTACTTACTGTCACTTTTCTATAAGAGATTACACCTGCGGGACTGTCCCCGAACTGTGTGTTCATTCACATACATTTTGAAATTAGTATGTTAAGTTTCAGGAAGTTCAAGAAAAACTCTCTTGGAATTTTAATTGGGTTTACATTGAATTTTTTACACGAATTTGAGGAGAACTGACAATTTTAGGACACCTTTCAATTTCTAGATATGGCATTTTGCTCCATTTATTAGGCAGGCTTTAATTTATTTAAAAAAGACTCTGAAATTTTATCCAACTGGGTTATATACTTCTCTTGAAAATTCATTCCATATATATATGGAATATTATTTTAAATGGTATCTTTTAAAAACTACATTTTGTTGTTGATGTATAGAAATGTCATTGATTTTTAATCTATATATTGTATATCCAGCAAAATTGCTAAATTCCCTTATTACGTCTATGTGTTCCCTAGTCATTCTCTTGGCTATTTTATAAGAAAACAGGATGATAGTCTTGTTTCTTTTCTTCCCATCCTAGTATATTTTGAATTTTGTTGCCTATTCAAAAAACCTGTCTGTGATGGTTGTGAGCTACAGAACGGTGAATCTGGGTAAGGAGATGTGCTGTGATTTTTTGGTACATGTGGGGAAATTTTCCTTAATTCCTTCTTGGTTCAGTTTAGGGTTTAAAGTTTTTATTTTGCTTTGTGTTTATCGTTACATTTTCCAGCATTTTATGTGTTTTATAGACAGATAAGTTTTCAAGATATCATGTTTTCCTGTTGCCAAAAGTGAGATTTAATTCAATATGTTTATTCAAATCCTATAGGATTACATCACAGTGTCTGCATTGAGGCAGGTGCAGAAAAAGCTCCAGTGTTGGTTATGAAGTAAGGTATTGTTAGGATAATCAGTCAGGATTTAGGCAAAGTAAGCTCACCCTGTTGATGGGTCAACACTTAGTTTGGAAGAGAGCTGAGACCCTCAGTTGCAGGACCAACTGGTGGAGGCCAATTGGTGGTAACTTCTCAAGGTATTGAGTATACTTTCTCTTCTGAGAGAGAGAAAGAGAGAGAGAGGGAGAAAGAGAGAGAGAGAGAGAGAGAGAAGTTTAATAACAGGGAGACCATTGGAAGACACCGATAAAACATTATGAAGAGTTCAGGCAGACCTGAGACAGACTCCCTAGATTTGAATCATGGCTCCTACCATCACTACGTATGTGACCCCAGAAAAGCGACTTAAACTTTCTGTGCTTCAGTTTCTTCCCCTGTGCAATTGGGAAAATAGTGTGCCTCTTTCAAAGGGCTGTTATAAAGAATAGGTGAGTCAATACTTAGAACGGTCTGAGGTCTGTACTATGCAAAATGCTGTGGATGCAGTAATGAATGATGGTCCCTGCTCTCAGGGCGCTCAGTCTGCTCACTGTCTTGACAGGTACTAATGAGCCACTGTACCCTCCATTTCTTACAGGTAAAAGGTGATCATCGAGCATCCGTGCATTAAACTAGGTATAGAAGTAGCTCAGAGGATGAGTTGATGGATTCCTCCTCAAGGGGTGAAATGAGGTAGGAAAGAGGAGGACCACATTTGGGAAGAACATGATGAATATACTTTGTTGTCTTGATAAATGTAACAGCCTCTTGGAGATGACTGGCAGGAGTTAGGAGGGAAGGTCTTGAGTTACCGAAGACAGCTGGAGTCCTTTGTGGGCTCCGGGTTTCTGATTCCAATGTGTTTCCAGTCTTGGGTTTCTTTGACACTTCTCTTATTGTGCAGAATTAATCACCAGGTGTTTGAGAAGGCTGATGAATGCTAGACGGAGCCTAATGCTTCAAGACCCCGACAGATTGCCTTGAAAGGACAGTCCTTGCTTCCCTTATTTCCCTCCTATTTCCTATTCACCCCAATCCCGATGAGGGTGGAAAACGACTAATGTGTCATTGTCCTTCTGTCGAATACAGAGGACACGCGAATTTCTGTGAACATTAACTTTCTACTTCATAGGACTGAAGGCTTTGTGCTCAGGACCCGCTCAGGCTTGTCCTTTTAATGAAACACTTGGTCTGAACACTTTTATCATTAAAAAAGTAATAATGAATCCATTACGAGGCCGCAGAAGGAGGGTGGAAAGTTAATGCATGTTATAGAACAGAAAACAATTGAGCCGCCGCAGCCGGTGAATACAAATTCCCTTTATTCTCCTTGAGTCATCCACTAAATTTTTAAACACTTTTCTCTTCTCTTCCTGACTCAGTTTTTACTCTGTCTTAAATGAGCAGAGTAAAAACTGACCCTTCAGCCAGAAATCATTATTACCTGCACAGCTACAGGAGTGATGATGAATGCTTCCAGCACTGACCCCAAAGTCTGTGAGATCTTCTTGAATCATCAAAGATTAAATTTCACTCAGTAGCATGTCTTTTATCCTATTCTGCTTCTTTGAAATCTGAAAATCAATTGCAATTATAAAGTGAAAAGGCAAATTCCACCAACCACTCACACAAATCCATTTCATCGCTGGGTAGTCACATCAGACTTGTTATTGCTCTCCATTAATTAGAACACTTGATGGACTAAAATGATTTCATATCCTGGACAGGCTCAATAATGACATTTAATTTATATAGGAACTATTAATTTGGGTTTCCTATTTGCAGCCCTCAATTCCTTAATATGAATGGAACCACGGAATCAGAAAATACATCCAGCTTGCCACCTAAGGGGTAGTAAGGTGCCACCTGCTAATCTTATGGGACGGGCAGATGCTGGGACATACTGTGAAGTTATGGGCTTCCTCCAGGAGACAGGTTCTGGAAAGCTGCTTTTGGAGGACTTCCAATTTATTTCTCCTACAGACACAGCCTAGCTCAGTGGCAAGTCATAGATTTCTTGGTTTATCTTGAACTTTAGATAGTACCTGCTGGCTCTCCATTATGAAAGGTGATAAATTGTCCCTTGAAATTTATTCTTTTGGAAGCCCCTTTTTTTTTGCTTTATGATTTGTGCATTTGGAGCTTCATTTAGGAAGTCCTGCTTACACAGCCAAGACATGGAAGCAACCTAAATGTCCCTCAACAGAGAATGGAGAAAGAAGATGTGGTACATATATACACAGTGGAGTATTACTCAGCCATGAAAAAGAATGAAATAATGTCATTTGCAGCAACCTACATGGACCTATAGATTGTTGTACTGAGTGAAGTAAGTCAGGCAGAGAAGGACGACTACCATATGATATTGCTTATATGTGGAATCTAAAAGAAGGGTAAAAATGAACTTATTTACAGACCAGAAATAGAGTCACAGATGGAGAAAACAAACTTTTGGTGACCAGGAGTGTAAGCGAGGGGAGGGATAAATTGGGAGATTGGGATTTACATATACATACTATTATATATAAAACAGATAATCAACAAGGACTTCCTGTATAGCACAGGGAACTCTACTCAGTACTCTGTAATAACCTATATGGGAATAGAATCTGAAAAAGAGTGGATATATGTATATGTATAACTGATTCACATGACTGTACACCTGAAACTAACACAACATTGTACGTCAACTATACTCCCCCCAAATTTTTTAAAAATGCAATTATTTCCCATACCTGCCCCCCCTCAAAGTACACATCCACATGTTTACAACATTTGACATAAAATTTCATGGGAATTTGTTGAATTCCTGAAGTTCGTACAATGACCTCATGTTGAGAATTGTTGACACCCAACTGAGTGCGTTCTATAGGCCAAACTACATGGGGGGTACAAATTGAATAGCGAGTGTTTTCTGCCTTCAAGGAACTTACAATCAATTAGAGGAGGCAAGCAGAGAATAAAAGATGCAACAGGAGTTCACTGGAAGGATACTTAGAATTATCCTGGGAGAGGGTTGAGAGAGTCGTCCCAGAGGCAGAATGCCTCACTAACAGCTACACGAAGAATGGGTAGAAATTAGCCAAGCAAAATTGGTGAAGAAGTAGATGGAAGAGGATGTTCAGTGGTCCATTTGAGGCAAGAATGCACACAGAAGTGTTCAAAGAAATGAAAGTATCTAAAATAAGTAGAGTGTGATGCAGGATGGTCAAGGGATCAGGCTAGAGGAGGGAGCTACCTTTCGTGCCTTATTAAGGAATGTGAATTTTCACCCTGCGGGCAAGAGAAAATGGTTTTAGTGTTCTAGGCTTAGGTGAAAAATACTTTGATGGGATAAGTTACAGTGAGGTGTAAGAAAGAGCACAGACTCTACTGCCAGGTCACCTGGACTTACTCTTGGTTTCACCACTAAGCACTTAAATATCTAACGTTGTGCTCCGGTTTTCTCACCTGGAAAGTGGAGAAAATGACACATCTACCCAGCTGAGCCATTGTGAGGACTGAACGAGTTCATACGTGGAAACTACTTGGCGTGTACGAGCCACGTAATTTCTGCTCATCACTGTCATCACCATCACATGATCTTCAGCCTCTTCAAGGTGCAGATGGCACAGTGTTTAAGGAAGTTTGTGGCTGTGAAAATAGAGGGACGTGTGCTGACTGGGCAGGTGCAGTTGACAGAATATGGTGATTGGCTAGATGTGGGTGAGGAGGTGAATCTGGGTGGATTCCTGTGTTTCTACATTTAAGAATTAGAGGAAGTGTGTGGTCATCACCGTGCAGACTGAGGAGTAGAGGACAATTGAAATGGATATAAATTTTCCCATTTTTAGATGTAGAACTCTATGCATCTCTACCAGATGCGAAATCAAGGTTTCTAATGGTATAGTTCAAATCTCCTGTACCTCACCAAGTGTTTGTCTGATAAAACCTTCATGTACTTATGTAAATGCATGAACATCTTCTGTTCAAATGGTGGATATGACAGTCTTGTAGCTACGTCAACGCTTATATATATACTAATTTTTATCATCCCAGTGATTTGAAAATTCTATCAGAACATATTTTCTTAAACTATTTTTTGAAAATCTATTTTATCTGATGTTAGTGTAGACACCATCTTTCTTCTGATTAATTTTTTACTTGATTTGACTATTTCCATCCTTTTATTATGCTGGAATGTTAAACTTCACATCTAATTATCTTTATATTATAATGGACACATTTTGTCACAGAATATCTAATGCAGTTTATAAGATATACAGATTAAATTTCTGTGATAGTATGGGTGGTTTCTTTTTCTCTCTTTTAATATCATCTGTGTGATTTCTCATCTCTGGCATACTTTTAGGACTGCATCATTTTATTCACATTTCTTTTCCCTTTGTCACTTTGGAAGTTGTATTCCCTGTTTCCATTCTTTTGGGAGTTGCCTTATAAATTTTAATAATTTTAACAGTGTCTCTGCCCAACTGAAAAAAATATATTCTCAAGATGATTAGATCCTTCTCTCGGTCCACACTGCTATTGATATCTGGTATTGTACTTCAGCTGTTTTTATCCCCACTCTTTGAACACGGTTATTGTTTTATGGTCAGTTTATATCAAATTTACCCATGTGTTTAACACTTTAACATTTCTTTGCTTTTGATTCCTTTCTGTATCTCAGACCTTCCATCGAATGTCATTTTCATTCTTCCTGAGGCATATCCTTTAGATGTTTCTTTAATGAGCTTCTTTCATATTTAATATCCCTCATTCTTTTGCTAAGTAGTATATGTTTTTGAGTCATATTAATTCATGCATGATAGTTTTTCTATATATGTAATTCCAGGTTGACAGTTAATTTCTCTCATTACTTCATATGTATTATTTCATTGTCTCCTGGCATTCACTGCTGCTTTGAGAAGTCAGTGGCCATATGAATAGTTTCTTCTTCTTTTTGTATGTTGCGTTTAGGAAGGGATTTTTGTTTGTTTGTTTGCATGAGGGACTTTCTAAACCTGTGAACTGGAGCCTCTTATCAGTTTTCAAAAATTCTCACCCATTATTTATTTTGCCCTATTCTCTCCTTCCTCACTTGTAGAATCCTATTCTAATAGGATTACAATGTTAGATCCATCCACCGAGCTTGTCTCTCTCATATTTCTATATTTCCATTTTTAGTCTCTCTGCGTTGCATTCTGCAATATTCCTTCAGATACATATTACAGCTCACTAATTTTCTTTCTTGCCATTTACAAAGTGTTGTATTTTTTTTCCATTGCGTTTACGTATTAGAATTTTTATTTCTAAAAGCTCTAATTGATTCTTCCTCAAATCTTCCTAGCCACATCCTGTTATATATATATATATATATATATATATATTTTTTTTTTTTTTTTTTTTTTTTTTTTTTTTTGCGGTACGCGGGCCTCTCACTGTTGTGGCCTCTCCCATTGTGGAGCACAGGCTCCGGATGCGCAGACTCAGCAGCCATGGCTCACGGGCCCAGCCGCTCCACGGCATGTGGGATCTTCCCAGACCGGGGCACAAACCCGCGTCCCCTTGCATCAGCAGGCGGACTCTCAACCACTGCACCACCAGGGAAGCCCATCCTGTTATATTTTTGAAAAATATGATTAAATATACATATTTTTTAATCTGTTGATTCTAATATCTGAAAAATATTTTATTCTAATTCTGTGTAAGGTATTTTCCTGACGTTTGCTCATCATTCTTAGTTCCTCAAGTGTTTTGTGATTTTTTTCCATACACTGATTTTCTTACATGTACCATTTGTGGGAATTATTTTGGACCCAGGTTCAGGGAGTGTCTTCTCAGAAATGGTTCGCTTCTGTCAGCCACTTAGCCGCCTTGAGGTACTGCAAACCTAACTTAAATTAAATTTGTGGCTAGAGTTACTTAGACCCTCATAGGCAGTATTTATTCCAGCCTTATAGGCTATGAGGCCGAGCTTGTTGTCAGGAATTGCCAGAGAGGGCATTTTTCTCTCTCTCTCTTCCTCTCCTCTATCCAGAGTGGAGCTCAGGAAAGGAACATCTTTTATATTCTTATTCTGGAAGTAGAGTATATTTCCCTCCATCTACCAGCAGGACAAAGAGCCTTCCAGGGGTCTCAGTTGTAAGAGGAGGTCTCTGATATGAGCCCTCTCCCTGTGAAAACACCTAGCTTTGTCTTCTGTCTCTCTCCTTAAACCTAACCAAGGCTAGCAGAGATTTTATTTCTCTGTTCCAAACCTAAGGGAAGTGGGTAGATAAATGGAAATCCTATTCAGTATAATATTTGCATTTTAATGGGGCTACACAGTAGTCTGGGTCTCTCTTCACCTCAAAGTACTGATTTTGGGCAGTTGTTTTCTGTGATCATAGGCTTATCTCTTTGGCGGAATTTATTGCTTTCCACATTCACTAGGTATTGCTATCGACGGAGGACTATTATTAAGTCCGTTTTTCTGTTTATTTATAACATTTAACTTAATCTCGAAGCTGTATAGAGCATTGTCAGCTCACTGAAAAGCCATCCAGAGATGACAGTTGAGGACAGGATGGTATTACGAGAGATAAATACACTGTTGTGTACAGTTACCATTGCCATTCTCCACTGGCACACAGATAAATGAAAGTTGAACATGAATTTTACATTGTAAGCCTGTTGGTATTAAGAGCAAAGTAATAAATGAACATGAAACTCTATTTTCTCATCATGGTGTTATTACTAATCTGGAATTATTAATCATTAAGAATTAAAAATATTATTCACTGGCTAAACCTTTAAATTATTCATTTAAAGGTTTTTTAAAATGTCTTTATAAGTTAGAGGGGTTTTTTTTGTTGTTTTAATCAAACCTGATAATTTAAAAAAATCAATTAAAAGCCTACATGGACTACGTATTAGTTTGCTAGGGTTTCCATAACACAATATCAGAGATTGGGCAGCTTAAACAACAGAAATTTATTTTCTCACAGTTCTGGAGAGCAGAGGTCCAAGATCAAGGTGCCAGCAGGGTTGGTTTCTCCTGAGGCCTCCCTCTTTGGCCTGCAATGATTGCCTTTTGCTGTGTCCTCCTGTGGCCTTTTCTCTGTGTCCTCTTCTTATGAGGACACCTATCTTATGAGATTAGGGCCCCATCCTTATGACTACATTTAATGTTAATTACCTCTGTCAGAGCCCAGTGTTCAAAGATTAGGGCTTCAACACATGAATTTTGTGAGGACACAATTCAGTCTATAACTGACTGAGATAATCGAAATAAATTTTATAAATATTTTGGTCTAAATTTTAAGGGGATGTGAAGATCTGACAGGATTGTTAGACGTCTGAAGCTTTGCTACCCGAAGCCTTCTGTCTGTCTAGCAATCTCTTCTCTTCTGTAGTAGATACTGGTTTATATTATGTATTCAGAAATAGTCAATCACATGAGTGATACCTGCTGTGCCTTTTCCATCAGAGATTAAGGTCATTCATTGCCCACTGGGAACACTAAGTCAAAGAAAACACATTTCCAAGACAACAAGGAATGACCTGCAGGTAACAGGAACCCCACCTCTCAGAACCTGACGAGGGGTGAGTAGTGTTTTGAGTGTGTGTGGAGAGAGGAGAGTGAATCATCCTTTACAGACTACGGTCTGTAGCCGCATTTGCAAATCAAAGGAGTTCTGGACAGGGGCAAGGGTCTCATTTGCAGCTTCTTAAAGAGGTATGAATAATAGCAAAGCGATTCTATAGTGGACGTGGACATGAGCTAGAGGTTTAATTACCGACTGAGCTTGTCTTAGGCGTGGTGCCGTTGGTTTTGTTTATTAAGAAATTAAACAAAGCTGTCAAAGCACCTTTTTGAAACTCACGTGCGTCATCCACCATATTGAATGCAGTTATAGCTTTTGAGATGCTCTGGGGAAGAAATGAAAATCTGCACAAACTGAAGGACTGCAGGAGCAGAGGTGCTGTGGAGCTCACAAGCCAGCATCTGTCCGAGGCACTCATGTCTGTCCCTGCATCTGGAGGCTGCAGAATCCAACCAGGCACGCGTGTTGCTAAAATCCTCAAGCCTCAAGTGGAGACACACTGTGTGGTCTCCTTCTCCTCATTTGTTAATGGTCACAAAACCACCCTGCGGTTGACCACAGTTCACTGCAGCTGGTGGCCCTCAGGAAGGGCCAGGAACAGGAAGAGCAAGAGTTATGGGAGATGGTAGCATATTGATTATGTGTAATGTTAGTTTGGAGTCCAGTCAAACTGTTTGGAAATATATCAGCTTTTAAACGTACACCTTACCTTCTCTGCCTGGATTCCGGTAATATCCAACTTTTTACTGAAGTATAGTTGATGTACAACACAATAACGTTACAGGTGCGCAATACAGCAATACACAATTTTTAAGAGTTATATTTCAACAATATCCAACTTTTAAAACTCAAGGAGTTAATTTCTTCATACATGTATTCTTATGCATCATGCAGTGGAAATGGTAGACAAAACAGAGGAGGACCAGATCACCATCACAGAGATGAGTCCTTGAATCACAGCCATACACCAGGGTTCATTGGAACCACTTATTCCCTTAGCGTTGTGGTTTAGAAAAGCTAATTACCTTGAATTTATGGGCTGGAAGGAGCAGAAGGAACTTAACCACAGAAAAGCACTGTCAGCCCCACCTGGTTTCAGGACTGAAGGGTGTTTCCAGAACGGGACTGTTGATGAGGGACCCAGACTCTGGGAAGTCTTGCCTTTCTTAGTCATGTTTAGTGGGTTAAATCCTTTCTGTGACCCTGATGAACCCAGAATCCCAGAATTTCTGAGTTGCAATTTCTTGCTGTTTATAATTGTGTAAACACTTAAGATTTATATAGCAAATTCCCTCTTAGTAGAATAACTGGACCCAATCTGTTCTGAAAGGGTTAATCAAACTCTAAAATGGCGAGAATTCTTTCCATATTTATATAGAGGACTATACTCTTTACCACAGTATTACTATTCATTACTACTGGAGGTCTAGTCTGGTCCTGGACCACCCCAGAATATCTTAATGATGAATACAATGAATAAACGCACAGCAGGTCCCAGAGACGTACACATGAGTCTTGCTCTAAGAACAGCTGACCTGGAAATTCATTTAACCGCTATTAGGTTGGACAAAAATTCTGAGCAACGGATCTTCTAAGAGCCTCCTTTGAATTGTGTTTGAAAACAGTTGAGAGATGCCTCCCAGAAATAAGAAACCTGGAAATGTCTTAGGATACAGCTTCAAAACGAAGTTCTTCCTGGGTATATATCTATTATTCAAAGCGATATATATATCTATCTATATCTCAACTGTTATATGTATACAACTTATATGTATAAAACTTAACTGCTGAACATGAGGGGACCAGAATGTGCCATCCCAAAGCAGGCCACCACTTTGGCGTGAAGATTATTTTGAGCTGAAGATAACTGAGAATCAACAGATGCAGGAAGAGTCCTCTGCCTGCCCTCATGCCCCGATGCAGGGCATAGCTTTCCCTTGATGAGGATGTGGTTTATATAAACAGATCTTACTAAAATAATTTGCACCCTTCATCCGTTCTCCCATATATTTCCTAGTCACTTCCATATGATTTATCATCCCTGAAAGCCCAAGCCCCCCCACTTTTTTTTTTTGTCAAAATGGTATATAAGACCCTGAATACAGCCACTTCCTTGAGTTTCACTTCTTTTCTGTGAACTCCCAGGCACATAAATATTAATAATTGTGTGCCTTTTCTCCTGTGCATCTCTTTTCTTAGTTTAATTTGCAGGCTCCCAAGCAATAACCCAAGAGTGTGGAGGAAAAGTTTTTCCTTCCTGACAACAGCCTCTGGTAAATCGGAGTCTAGGGAGCCTGCCTACAAGATCCCAGGCCTAGGTTGACATTTGCACTGACACCCTCAGAGTGTTTCACTGACCGAAATTTTCCAAGAAGACAGGAAAACCAGCTGACATTTTTTGAGTGCCCACTTCTCGTCAATCACTGTGTTCCTAAATGTACCAAAGCCTTCACAATAGGTCTCATTTTACAAAGTAGGTCTTCCTTTCTTAGTTTACACGTGAGGAGATTGAAGCTTAGGGAGTCTAAAGAAATTGCTGAAGGACACCCAGGCTTCCCTTTCTGCTTAGCTCCTGCTCTTTCTATGGCCCCTCTTGTCCCCGTGACATACAAATATTGTCTTAAATTATACTATTAAAACTAAAACACTCCCAAGCCAAGTTCCTGCAGAATCTTCTCTTGGTTTGCATTTTGGCACCATGAGTTTTTAATGCAACCGAAAAGTCTTCCATCTGCTTTCATTTAAGAAGCTGACTATCCTGTACTATGAATTTACATATCTGTTCCCTCTGTGATTTCATAACTTCCTAGTGAATAATGCATTAAGCTTGTGCAGTCTCCTGTGACTGCCGGATGAAACTCGCGATGCTGCCTTCATGTCCATTTCTCCTGTGATAGTGAGGGATATCCTATCCCCCATCCCCCTCCAGAACAAATTTCTGGCTGGTGAAATAAAAAAAAGAACACTCTCAAAAATTCACAGTACTTTCACACTGCTTGTCACAGCCGACAGACACCTGCCTGCCCGGCTATTAACTTTCTGCCACGGAACAGCAGTTCCATATATCCAGTTCTTTCTTGAATTATTTTTCCCCTGGGATAAGGTTTTTTTATAATAGTTGAAGACATAAGGACACACGAATCTTAGGTGCACTTGCGTGCATTGATTTCTCTGCTAATCAATCCCATTTCTGGCATTTCACCGTACAGCATATGCTTCTGTCTCAGAAATCTCTAGAATTAAGGGGAACATACCTCTTCAAGAAGACATGACACATAAAACCTCACTTACTTAAATTTTTTATTTTATTTTATTTTTTTGTGATACGCGGGCCTCTCACTGTTGTGGCCTCTCCCGTTGCGGAGCACAGGCTCCGGACGCGCAGGCTCAGCGGCCATGGCTCACGGGCCCAGCCGCTCCGCGGCATGTGGGATCCCCCCGGACCGGGGCACGAACCCGTGTCCCCTGCCTCGGCAGGCGGACTCTCAACCACTGCGCCACCAGGGAAGCCCTCACTTACTTAAATTTTATCCACATAGCCAAAATATATTTTGGTTTAATTAGGGTTCCTTTGAAGGGTAGTAATAGATGTCAATTTAGCTGTATTTTTAGCTGTGGGTCATCATTAAATGTAACAGAATTTGGGAGAACTAACCAGCTTCAAGGAAGGAGTTTGGCATTGAAATGGTTCAGAGTTTCTATTGCATCAAGGGTGAGTATTCATGGCAGGTGGAGTGAGCCTGGGGATGAACTGAGACCCAAGCAAGGGGCGAGATCTGTGGGAACAGGTGCTGAGACAAGCCTGGCTGAAAGCACAAGTTCAATGGGACGGCAAAGGCCTGGATTCTCCATGTGAGGCTCAGTTACAGCTCAGGCCATGGATTCTCTGAGATCAGACTGTGGAGGATGCTGCCCAGTCAGTGGAACAGAAGGACATCGGAAAAAATACAGCCACACGCCGGTGTTCAGGGTCTGTCACTGTAGATGAAAAGCACGTGGGGTGTGTGTGTGTGTGTGTGACGTGTAGTGTGTGCTGTGTGCATGTGCATGTGTAGGGGTGGTTTGGATATATGCACACGTAGTGTGTGGTGTGCACCTGTTTGTGAGGGAATCGTGTGTGAGGTGTGCCTATGTGTGGGTGGTGGTGTGTGTGTAGTGTGTGGCGTGTAGTGTGGTGTGCATGAGTGTGTGTGTGGTATGTTGTGTGGAGTATATGTGTGTGAGTGTGGGGTATGCATGGGGTGTGTGTGTGTGTGTGAGAGAGAGAGAGAGAGAGAGAGAGGGAGAGAACGCCACCTTTAGAACTGGGCTAGTGAAGTGTCTGTATTTTAGGGCACCTTCGTTAAAATGTCTAAGTCACTGAAGTGTCCGGGACAAGCTATGGCTGGCAGTGCCAGCGGGCTAAGGCATTTCAAATTTGAAAAGAGACCGTGTCCCCATTTCTCCCCCTTGGGAGACTATCTCTTGCATAGGGTGAGCCAGATGCCCTCTGGGAGTACACGTACGGGATCATCTCAGAACCTTGTATCCAGCTTCTGATTCTAGGAGGTGGCCTGGTAAACAGATTATTGTCACTGGTCAGGCAACATGTCTTTCACAGGATTGCATGATATTGGGCTGTTAAAATGGTGCTGACACGCCAGCTTTGGGTGAGCCCAGTTGTCTCCGTGTCCAGGAAGCCCATCAAAAGAGGTTGCCAGGGGCCCTGCACTTCAGTGGCAGCCCCGGTGTGTGAGATTTTCAAAGGTTGAAAAGGAAGACCTACGGGATGGGGCTATTTGAGTAAGATCAGGAGGAAGCGGTGGAGTAGATTCTTCCAATATCTTGGGCAGAATGTCCAGGCAGAAGATAAAAACAGTGCAAAGGTCCTGAGGCAGTAGGATGCTTGGTGTATCTGAGTAAAAGCAGAGGGCAGCACAGCTGAGCAGGATGAAGGAGGGACATGGCGGCAGAGGGGACCGAGAGGCGGAGGAGGGGCCGGATCATTCAGGTCATTGTACTCTGAAGGAGCTGGGGAGGAATTTCGGGGCTTTGAGCAGAGGATTAATTTAATGTGACAACTTTTAAAGGGTGTTTTGAGGCCTATGGTTGTAAGAGATCTAAGGTGGGAACAGAGATCTATTGCAATAATTCACGTAAGGAAGGGTAATGGCCCAGAGCTGGGTGATAGTGGAGGGTCTGATGAGACATTGTCAGGCTCTGGACGTTCGTGACAGCAAAGCCAATTGTGTTTCGATGGGCGGGAGATGGACAGGCAGGTTTTTGCTGCTCCAGAAACGTATTTATTAGGCAAGCCACTGCATTTCCTCATTAGTCAGATGTGGGCTAGGTTAGGACTGTTCCCAGCTGGTTTAGTGGTTCTGTAAATTTAGGCTTGATTTTAGTCAGCATTCATAAATCAAGCAATAATTAAGTGCTTATTGTGTGACGGGAAGAGTCCATATGCTGGGGCTCTAGAATAAAACAAGGCAGGAGAATTCTCAGGAAAGAGCAGTTTGGTGGGAGAACCAAGAACAATAAGAGAATGTAAGACCGAGGTGTAAACAGTTGCCGTCGAGCAGACCGGGGCAACAGGCGCAAGGGGCCCTCGGAGCATGCGCACCACGGCGCCTGGACCACGCCCTCCTCCCTCGTGCTCCGGCCCCGCCCACGTAGCTGCAAGAGGCCCTACGATTCCAGGTCCTGGATTTCAGTCCGATGAGGTAAGGGAAAATCACTATTTAAAACGAAAACAGACAGAGAATTTGCAGCCCGTTTTCACAGGGAGTAGGATGTCTGCCTGCTTTGGAAGTTGCCAGATATAGGTCACCGACCCTGTCAGTTCTACCATTTCAAGAAAAGCCTATTCAACCTGAAATCTGGAGCTAATTTATACATTTGGGATGGAGAAAATATCCTTATATGCACTAGAATAACTCCTCAGTAAGATAACGTCACTGCATATGTTTCCAGAGGATAAAATTAAGACCAGAAGCCCAGTTCTTGTCTTCCTGACAGTTCATCAGACTTACTTTGTTACCACAGGACTGGCTCAGGGCTAGTTAATTAGTGCGGAATATTTGGAGAGATGGATACACACAAGTCCCACGTGGTGCAACCGACGCCTCTGAGTTTCTATTCGCTGAGACAAGAGTGAGCACCTCACATGGAGGTTGACTATGGCAGGAGGAGGAACCGGGTCTCACAGGGCAGCTGAGTGTCCCCTCCTGACACGATTGCCGTGTCCCAGAGCTTCCCAGGGCCACCAGGAGAACCAAGGTCTCTGGGACCTGTTACTTAGACAACCACAGCTGCTCTCACGCACCGGTGTCAGAGGGGCTTTTGAAAGGAACATTGGATCAGAAAAAGGGAAGACAGCGACTTCCTAATGGACTAAATGCTGGAGCCGAGGGCAAACGCTCTCTGATGCTGCATCACTTCCATCGCCTCCGTCCTCACGAGATCAATGCTGCATGTCATGTTTCTTAATGAGGGGTTCGAACCGGCTCTGCTTCTGCTAGCTCAGCCGGAGCCCCCCACCCGGCCCCTGGGACCCCATCGTGTGCCGGTCACTGGGCATGCTCAGAAGACAGGACATTAGGGCGAATTAGGGCACGCTGCCTGGAGAAAGCCCAGACCTCTGAGGCAGCGTATGTTTTTTCACTGCATCGCGCTGGGCTGCTGGACTCGTGAAGTTGCACATCCTCTTGCCCTTGCCTGCTCCGCGGGGAGATGCAGCGATGTCTCTGCAAAACAGACCTAGAAGCAATATGCATGCATGAAATAAAAAGAGCGAGCGAGGTGGATTTGCCCGAGGCTAGAACAGAGCAGACACGCTCCGTGAAGGTGTCTGCTTCTGCATCAGGCAGCTGTCTGTTCAGCACCAAGTAATCACCTGACATTTTTATGCTGTGGTCACTTATGCCCGTGTGCTCGTCGGGGTTTCCTGAAAGAGCCAGGGACAGCAGGAGGTAAGAGAAATGAAAACAAGGGGCAGGAAAAATGAAACAAGTCTCAGGAAGCTACAGCAGGAACATCCGGAAGCAAGATGCTCAAGATGGGGAAATCACGTTAAAGTAGAAGTTGTCTCTTTCTGCCCTGACCGCAGAGCTGCTGGTTTCCCCTGCGCGCCTGCGTGCACACACACACGCACACACACAGCAAAACAACGTGCCAGGTTAACCCCATTCAGTTGTCTGCAGCACTCGTACATTTTAA
Organism: Orcinus orca; assembly: GCF_937001465.1. Classification (NCBI taxonomy): domain Eukaryota; kingdom Metazoa; phylum Chordata; class Mammalia; order Artiodactyla; family Delphinidae; genus Orcinus; species Orcinus orca. The sequence continues at coordinate 1,315,925 of NC_064571.1, forward strand.
CGGAGGTCACTTGCTTGTCTGCAAGTTCAGGAACGTTGATTAGCATAATCAAGCTCTCATACACAGACAGCCTGAAAAAAGATAATAAAAACAGCACCTATTTCTTAATTGGAGAAGATAGTGCTGTGAGGGCAAAAAATAAACACTGTGCCTGTGACGGGTTTTGTGGGGCAGGAGGAAGGATGTGTTAGCTGTGAAGGTTTCTCTAGACCTTGGAAGTCACGGGTGGGGAGTTCAAGTATTAGCTCTTTGAACATGGGAGACGTCTATTTCGTCATGTTTCCAAGACAGAGATGTGAACATTTTCAGTGCTTGACTGTTGTTTGTCGTGTGCGTGCGTGTGTGTGTGTCCTTTATCAACACTTAGTAGTATTTTAGGGGAAGAGGGACAAACAGTGTTCAACATGGCACTCTGACTCTACCTCACTTAGAAATCTGGAAGTGTTTTTCTCAAATAGATTTTGTTTTCTGCAATGAAGTTTTTCTTATCATCAGTGCAATTTCAGAGCTTCACTGGAAAGCCTTCACAGAAAAGGAAGCAGTGTCACACCAGGACTGTTGCGTGGTCTTCTCTGTTGAGTGATGGCGGAGTGACTTAAGGCTGAGAGTTGGGGTCTCCATCTTACCCTCCTTATTCTGCCCTTCAGAATGGAAAGTGGCGGTTATGAGTTCCGTGTGCAATGCACATGTCTGCCTTTGTATCTGTGGCCCAGCCTTACCTACATCCACCCACCTCCGTCTTCAGGGGGTAAATCCACCAAACAATGGCTTCTCAGGCCCATTTTCTAATGTTCCCCAACTCAGGAAATAGGAAGAGAGGGTGACACATTTTCCAGTCAGAGAGCTAAGGCTTCTGTTCTACCAACACCAATCACCAAAGTTCCTCTTGAAATTCATGTAATGGGCTAGGCTTTTTCTACCCTTCATATTTACAACGTTGGTGATATGAGTCTAAACATGAACAGTGATTCTCAGTGAGGAGGTGGGCAAGACTTCACCCCCATGGTCAGGAGGTTTCAAAGCCACCTGGATGGCATTTCCTAAATTACACATCCTTTTACTGAAATGTTCATGTATTTCCTTGAGACTACATCTCAGCCCTCCCCTCCCCAGGAAACAATCACTGTCTTCTTGGGAGCTATGCGTACTGGTGACGAGTGGTCCCCCCTCAGATAATAGACCCATGAGCAGTGAATACACACAAATGTCTCTAGAGTAGCAACCCCTGTGATTACATACAAGGCATTTAATGCTATAAATATGATTTAAACAACTTGTTTTCTTCATCAATAATGTGGCAATAATGATGTGTAACTTATAGGATTACTGCATTAAATGATACACTAAATATAGCGTGTTTGGCATGTAATGTGGTCAATACACATTAGCTATTTTTTTTTTTTTTAGGAGAAAAGATGGAAACCCACAAATGTAAAAGAGCGTTGGGGTATATCATCTAGTTCAGGTCAGCAAATATTTACCAATTAAGTGCCAGGTACTAGGGATACAAAGGTAAGATTTTGTTCACTTTCTCAAGGTCCTTGCATTCCGTGGGAGAGACCCTTGCACGGAAGGGTGGTCATAACTGAGTGTTACGTGGCACATGGGCTGCTAGAGGTATGCATAGGGTGCCCAGTAGCAAGAGGAGATGGGAATAATTCAGCTGGGGTGGAACTGTGGGTTTAGGAAAGATTTCTAGGTAGAGACAACATTTACTTCTGGTGTTAAAGCAGGTTGGAGGCTGAGTATTAAGGGGAGAGAGTTTGAACATCACATTGAAAGGAGACAAAACAGGCAGGCACACACTAGTATTGTACTCTTTTTAAAAAGAATTTATTGGAGTAGAGTTGATTTACAATACTGTGTTACTTTCAGGTGTACAGAAAAGTGATTCAGTATACATATATATATATATATATATATATATTCATTCTTCTTCATATTCTTTACCCATATTTATTACAGAATACTGAGTAGAAATCCCTGTGCTGTATAGTAGTTCCTTGTTGGCTATCAATTTTATATATAGTAGTATGTGTGTGTTAATCCCAAGCTCCTAATTTATCCCGCCCCCAACGTTTCCCCTTTGGTAACCATAAGTTTGTTTTTGAAACCTGTGAGTGTGTTTCTGTTTTGTAAATAAGTTCATTTGTATCATATTTTTAAAATTAGATTCCACATATAAGTGATATCATGTGATATTTGTCTTTCTCTGTCTGACTTACTTCACTTAGTATGATCATCTCCAGGTCCATCCATGTTGCTGCAAATGGTATTATTTTGTTCTTTTTTATGGCTGAGTAATATTCCATTGTATATATGCACCATATCTTCTTTATCCATTCCTCTGTCGATGGACATTGTTTTTGTTTTGATCTGTTTTGAAGACTCAGGAGGCCAGCGTTTGTGAAGGGTGTAGAAGACCTTGTGGAGAGGAACTATTTTAACTGGAGAACCAGGAATCTGCATTTCGAGAACAAAGTGTGAAGGCTTTGCTAGCCTCTCTTTTTGCATTTAGCGCCTTAACATCATCATATTTTCTCTGACGTCAAGTTGTCATCCTCAGTAATTTGGGGGAAACTCCTTTGGGAAAGCACCTTAAATGTCATCACCTTTTGAGTCTTTTGGAGCTACTCCATATTCCCGTTCTGAATTTCCACAATCTCTTCCGTGACCTCATCTTTCACTTTCCTACTCTGCACTTGTGTGTCACCGTCTTCCCCATTTCAATTCCGTGTACCCCAGCCAGGTAACCCCTGTCCAGGTTTCATTTGCCTCTCCTCCTCTGGGTTGTAGCTGAGCCCTGTACTCATTGCCAGAGTAACGTCGTTGATTTTCTCACCACTTCTCCACAGTTTCCTACTGCTTGTTCCTTGCCGACTGTCAACCCTATATGATGCACACAGCCTACTTTCTTTGATGCTAGAATTCAAGGCACTGATGGTTGAAGGCACTAAACTATCCGTTGGATTTGCCACAGATGTACCATGTGGTCCATTTTTCTGCCGATATTTAACGCTGTGCATGATAAAATTTTACTTTTCTACTAATCTTATTTGACTGAAGATCTTCGTTTTTATCACTAGCTGAAAACCCATCAAAATATTTCTTAGTGGAAGCTGACAAAATCCTTGTACATCTGTTCACTGTCTTAACTTTAAGCCTATGTTAAATACATCTGCTCCCAATTTGCTAAGAGCCTTCATCCATTCCGGTGGATTCTTCCCTCTTTGCTGACCCCTGTCCTTTGCTACTTCCCACATACATATATAAGTATGTTCAAATGTCTTTTATTTTATTTTATTTATTTATTTTTTGCCGTATGCGGGCCTCTCACTGCTGTGGCCTCTCCCGTTGCGGAGCACAGGCTCCGGACGTGCAGGCTCAGCGGCCATGGCTCACGGGCCCAGCTGCTCCGCGGCACGTGGGATCTTCCCGGACCGGGGCACGAACCCGTGTCCCCTGCCTCGGCAGGCAGACTCTCAACCACTGCGCCACCAGGGAAGCCCCAAATGTCTTTTATCTTAAATACACACACTTCCCTGTACCCCGATCGTGCTGAAGCCATCCCAAACTCTGTGTAATCTTCCAGCCTTTGCTCATGTGTCTCCCTTTGCCTGAAATTCAATCCCCTGCGTCATCTGGGTATTACATCATCAATCGTTTGAGATGCTGTCTCTTAGGTGGAGACTGTTTTTCCCCTCACTACTGGCGAGGTCAGGTGCTCCCACTGCATCCTCCCATAGCCCCTTGGGTTCGCCTCCACGATAGCCCCTCTTTCCTAAGTGTTTGCTTGGTTCACGTCCACGATAGCCCCTCTTTCCTAAGTGTTTGCTTGGTTCACGTCCACGATATCCCCTCTTTCCTAAGTGTTTGCTTTTGTGCGTATTCCAGTCTCCGAGCTGCTCCTCAGCAAACATGGTGTTTGCTGTCTACCCGTCATTGTATAAAATAGCCCGGGGCATAGCAAGACTCAGTGGAGTGGAGGAGTGATGAATGCATACACGAATGAACCACGAGGCTGCTTACCTGTGCCCTTCCCCCCCCGAAGGCCTAAGTTCTTTGTTGAAAAGCCACAGGGGGAAGCACCAAGAAAGCGGTCCTTTTTTTCCTTTCTTGCAAGAAGTAAGGAAATTGATTACATTAGCAGTAGGTTACGGTATAAGGACAAGCTACATATATATACACGCGTACATCGTCAATTTGGGAGCACTTACACTGCCACGTATGTCACGAGTTTGAGAGAAAATTCGTCACCAGATTGAGAGAAAAAGCAACATCACCAACCTGGGAGAATTTGCATCACCAGGTTGGGAAAACAAGGAACATATAAAGAGATAGCGCATACATCACCAACTTAAGAGAACTTCATCCGGATGCAAGCGATGCTGAGAAGTCCCTGGAACAGCAATCTGGAATCCCAACTGGGAAGGTCCCGGGCGGTGCGTCCACTCCACGGGTAAGACTTCAGAGTGTCGCCCCAAGGAATCCTGCTTTTTTGCCAAGCCGCAAGCTGGTAATCACCGGCTTACGTGCGAACGTGCAGCTCTGGCTATTAAGTTCAATGCTTGTATTTCTAATCATAAGTCTCAGAACGTTCGCGGATCCCTGGGAACTGGCCAGATTCCCAGGGCCCAGGAAGCTTCGCGACTAACTCCCCTTGCTGGTTCTCAAGACCTGCTGGCCTTACTCCCTTCTTTGTGAGTTGAGAAGAGCGGTCGTTTTGCAAAGGCTCTGGAGCAAGTGTTTCTCGACAGAGGCCGTAGGGTTCGGGCTGAGGAGGTTGGTTTCGCGTAGCTATTGTACTCTCCTCTCTGGCCTGTTACCTGTTCGTTCTAGCTGATGGGGAAGCATGAGGCTGCAAACTGAGAACGACTGTCAGCTTCAGTGATTTCAGAAAAGACTTCCTTCTTACTAACCAATCTGTGTTTTTAATAATAACACAAGTACATTTTATATGTGTGAGTGGCACAAAGTCTGCGGTTACTAAAAGGTGGTTTTAGCTGTACCCTATAACCACATTTGGAAAGAGGACAAAAAGCCATAATGATATCACAGCTGGGAAGCTTTCACCTTCTTATTTGAGACCTCAGTAGCAAAGCGGAGCTCGGAGAATTTATGTATGTTTCCAGGAAGAATGAAATGATGTTTAGCCTCGAAAAAATGTATCTTAGAACACCTTGAGAATTCAAGGACCCAAATAGATACTCACTAGCAGAAAGAATCTTGAGAAGCAGTTATGCTGCTTAAAAAGTAGAAAACCCTGGATTATAGTATGCAATAAGTTGGAGAGTAAGTTTAAAATTTTTAGGCTAATAAAAAGCCGATGTAGTTGCCGTTTGCACATGTCCAGGCTTTGTTTTCTGGATAGTGAGGTAATATCATCGTACCACAAAGCACAGGAAAGACCACAACAAAACTTCTGCATCAGGGGACACAAGAGATCTGGGGACCCATAACCAAAAAAGAGGGATGATTTGCAACATGAATATAAAATTTTAAAGCCCCAAACTGTGTATTGGGCAGTTAACTAAATACCCAAGGCATATATGATTATTTCTGTCAGTGTTTAATGCCAGGAAAATATTCACAGAGGTCAACAGAGAATTTTAACCATGAAAAATTAATGATACATATTTTTACATGACATAGCCTCTGAGGCTTTCGTAATATTGAGGAATTAGTAATCTGGGTAAGCAATGATATATTTCTAACCACCCTTTTTTGTTGTTGTTGTTGCGGTACGCGGGCCTCTCACTGCTGTGGCCTCTCCTGTTGCGGAGCACAGGCTCCGGACGCGCAGGCTCAGCGGCCATGGCTCACGGGCCCAGCCGCTCCGCGGCATGTGGGATCTTCCCGGACCGGGGCACGAACCCGCGTCCCCTGCATCGGCAGGCGGACTCTCAACCACTGCGCCACCAGAGAAGCTCTAAGCTGCGGTGTTTGATAGGTCAGGTGTATTAAATGCATTTCGCCTTAGGATATTTTCAACGTACAATGCGCTCATTGTGACATAAGCCTATCGGTCAAGAGAGATCCGTATTGTGGGGGTGACCTGAATGCCTGGAAGAGAAGCAGCTGCCCACCAGGGTCAGCAGCCTATGGGGGTTAGATGAGGGGAAAGTAAAATTCTATTGTATTTGAGCCATTTGCATTTTGAGTCTGTTTATTAGAACTGTCTAGCCACCATTAACTAATACAAGTGACCTGGGGACATCCAGTTTGCATCGCTGGAGGAAGGGAGAGTGCGTCATGGGGAAGAGTGATGAACATTTTAAACCCATTGAGTTGGGAACCAATTTTAAACACTGGATTTCCAGGACTTCTGATCCTGTCACACTTGAAAAAGTTTCTCTCTAGCAAAAGCTTGTGTCTGGACTTTAAAATTAAAAAAAAAAAAAGAAAAGTTGCTAACCAGTCTACTGCTCTGAGACGTAACTGTTCCCAAACTCAGGTTCAGCCTTCAATTATCCCTTCCACACAGAAGCTTCCCTTCTCTGCCTTTGCCCAAACTTGCTATCAAAGAACCCTTGCCTTACTTCAATATTTCTAATTAATCTTATCTCAGCGTTTCCCTGGGTGGTTTAATCTGTTGCTCAAATATTCTTCTTACAGAAATACAGTTAACCTGTGGCCACTCAGCAGTGTGACTGAGCAACTGTTGCCTGGCCTGACAACCTGAGGCGAGACTTGTCTGGAACGGAACTCAGACGGAAGACCGCTTGTCTGGATGGTTTGCGTAAACGCTTTGCTCCCAGAGGTGCGTGGACTGAGATTTTTCTTATACTCTTCCCTCTGCTCGTAATACAGGAATTTAATGCCTGTCCTGATGCAGGTCTGTTTACCATCTCTCATAGGTTTAGACATTTAGATCAACAAGAAAAAATGGTACAAATAGCTTACTGCTCTTTTCAAAATCGAATAAACTGAATAATATTTTTATTCAAATAGTTTAAATGTTCTAGTGCATACACAGCAGAAAATGTGGTGCTTTAACTTTTGATGGAAATGAATTCATGCCGCGCTATTAAGATGTGTTTCCAAAATAACCAATGTGCCACAGTAACTTCACGAACACACAGCTTCTAATGATCGCCTGTAGAATAAGACTATGTATTCTTTTACTACTGTGAGTTTTATTTAGGTGATGAGAGTAATTATTCTGGCTATCGTTAGATATGATCGTCCCATTTATTCTGGTATTCTTTGTTACTTTATTGAAATATCAAAAAAATTCTCCAGAAATGATCCAGAGAAGAGTAATAACATCTTTGATGTATGTCTACCCATCAGTCAACAGCTATGTACTGAGAGCTTTTTATGAGATGAACAGGAGGAGGATGTTTGAAGACCTCTGGGATGGATAATATATACCACTTAGAGGTTCAGGCAGAAGCAGATTTAATACATAAATTAGATGCTTGTAAGAGAGTTGAGATGATGAAATGATGAACGCTCCAGACTGAGCCTCCAGAATTTTACTACTAGAAAAATTCCCCAGACTGCCTTGCCAGTGGAGCCTCTGCCTCTGCCACAAGCAGGGGTCGGGGGGGCGTGGAACTGCTCCGGCAGCCTCCAGGATGATACAGCCTTACCTGAGTCCCAGGTGTGGCTCCAGGGCCAGTTGTGCACCTCATGTCCCAGCACTCACCTTCCCACTGTTCTGAATTGTGGTCCCTATGCAGGTACATCTAACTGGGGAACCTAAACGTATCCAAAACACCTGGCCACAAGGAAGTATGAGAAGTGTAGATTTTAGCTTTCAAGCCTTTGCATAACAGGAAGGCACGCTGACAAAAGCTGAAACGCGCGTGACCAGCCAAGTTACAAAGCTATTGTACGGAATAAAGGTAAGTTAACTGTCAATTGAAATAGAACATAATATAGGAAATACAGATGCTGTGAAAACACCTAAGGGCAGCATCAAAACCAGACTTGGAAGGATGGCTGGTGAAGAGTTCCTCTTAGAAGTGGTAGCTGAGCTAAGCCCTGACAAAAGAGAAAACTGAGTGTGCCCGGTGAATGGACCTTTAGCTGGTCCCATCCACTCGCCGGTTAAGGGGCTCAGGCAGGAACCTTGAAAAGAGCTCGTTGAGCAGAAGCCAGATTGCATGGGTCTTTGTAAGCCATGTTAAGGAGTTTGCTCTTTTTGCTAATAAAATGAAGCATTCAAGAATTTAAGAAAGGGAATGACATATGCAGATTTCCGTTTTAAAAAGTCCACGTTGACAGTGAAATTTTCCAAACGGATTGGAGAGAGGCAACCCCGGAGTTAGGAATACAGGTTGGTTGCAGAGGCTGGAAGTAGGTTCACAGAATTGATGATGGAAAGAGTGGACAGGTTTGAGAGCTGTTAATAACCAATGTTTGGTATTTGGTTTTAGGTTAGTTGAGAGAATAAGAGAGAGCATTTCTATCTATTTATCTATATAAAATATGTTATACTATAACTATAAAATTGTAGCACATTACACTATCATAAAATTGTGTACTGTATTATACATAAATAATACTGTAATATATAGTAACGTATATTATAATAAGTCATGCTACAGTATACTTTTTTGGCAAGACAGTGCATGCCAGTGCCATTTACTGAAAAAGGCAGCACCAGACATGACGTTTACGTGGGTACAATGACTTTATAAGGCTTATGGGGCACCCAAGCAGATATCCAAGGAGAAGTGGAATGGAAGCTCAGGAGAACGTTCTCGAGTGGCCGCAGAGATTCAGGAATTACCGTCGTATCAACGGCAGTTGTAGCAATAGGAGTGAATGGGTTGTGTAGGAAAGGCGGCAGAATAGGAAGAGAAGAGAGACTAGGATAGAACCCAGAAGAACAGAGATGGTGAAAGGACTGGAAAAAAGTAGAAATTCCTTTAACAAATGAGATGCAGGTAACCGAAAAAGGAAGAGGAAAAGGTGCAATTGTGGTAATGGACATTATGGGAAGAAAACGTTTTAATGAGAGAGAAATAATGATTCAAATCTCCCGAGAGATTAAAAAACATGGTCCTTTGAGTTATCAACAAGGCAGCTCTTGGCAAGTTTGACGGGATAATGAGAGCAGAAATGGGTGTTCAGAGGGCTGAGGTGTGAGTGAAAAGAGGTGGCAACAGGACTTTTTGCCAATTATTTCGAGAGATTTGATAGAAAAGGGGAGAAAAGAATGAAGTAATTGGGGAGGTTAGGAGATGAAGGGGTTGTGTGTCATTTTATTTTAAGTTGAAAGAGACTTGAGAACATTTAAGTTTTATTGCAAAGTCGCCAATTGAGAACAATATATTGAAATTAAAAAAAGATTTCCTGCTGCAGTTCTGACATATCGAGAGCTTAGAAGTTGTCACTCCTACCCTTACAATAAGAAAAAATGAAACGAATTAGAAAGCAACGACTTTCTTGGATCCAACAAGAATTGAGATCTCAGGGCAGTCAACCTCCGCCCCCCCGCCCGCCGCCCCAAGTCTGGAGAGATAGTTGGATCCAGAGTCCCAGTCAAGGTCTACTTACCTGGAACAGAAGCTGTTGGACCATAAACTGGCGGGAATACTTCCACGGCTGTTCTGCTGAATTGCCGGGCCTGTGTGTGGACTCGGGAAGTGAGAAGCTCACAGACCTCCATCTTGGGGGTCTCCCACACTTCTGTGGATTCTACCTCCAGGAACTTATCAGATTTTCATGGTGAAGGGCTGAGTAAGATCCCCTCCAGGCTTTGGCAGGAGGAGGAAGAGTTCTCCACAACAAGGACCTACTTTTGGGAAAAGACCTCACTGGAGCCTCACCTGCCCAGGGGATGGCATTTCTGACTCCAGACCTCTCTTCCTTCCCTTTCTCATCTCGGGTGGAGGGTGAGAGACACTTGTGAAGCCCACGGGACCAATTAAAATCTGAGATTCATTCGTAATGGAACAATTCCCCTCCCCACCCATTATCACCCCATCCACCATTCTCCAATATAAGAGTGGATTACAGCTGAAAAAGCTTCAAGATGCAGACTCAGCTAAGGAGGCCTTCTTACAGAAGCCCCCAAACGACACAGGAGATGAAAACAAGATGCTTAAGGAATTGGAAGACTCTGGCACCTACAACTAAAAATACATTAAGTACAGCCCAACTCTTATCCAGATTAACATAAAACCTCATAACAGAGGACTGTTCATCTCAGTTTCTAGCTGGCTTTTCACAACAACAGCAACAAAAGCAGAAGGCATGATAAAATGCAAGTAAAAGCAGAGACTAAAGAGACAAAACAAGCATCAGAACCGAACTCAGACATGAAACAAATTATCATGCAGGGAATTTTAGAATAACTATGATGAATATATTAAGGACTCTAATGGAAAAATTAGACAACATGTAAGACCAGATGGATAGCACTAAGCAGAGAGATAGAAGTCCTAAGACAGAATCAAAAGGAAATGCTAGAAATTAATGAGAGAAAAAAAGCTTGAAGATAGGTCAATAAGAATGTCCCCAAATGAGATGGAAAGGGGAAAAAGAATGAATAAAAATGGAACAAAGCACTCAAGAACTGTGGAGTACTTTCAAAAGGTATAACAAATATATAATTGTAATACCAGAAAGAGATGAAAGAAAGTGTGGAAGAAAAGAGACATTTGCAGTGATAATGGCCAAGAATTTTCCAAAATCAATGACAGACACCAAACCAGAGATCCAGGAATCATGAATAACACCAAGCAGGATAAATACCAAGAAGAAGGGACGGGGAGTAGATAGAATGATTTCTGGACATGGTGGTGGGTGTGAACCAGATTACAGGGGAGGTCCTAGACATGAGCGTAAGTGTCAGTTCCCATTGTATTGGGGTTGGAGGACAAGACCCACGTGGATCCAGGAGTCGTGCTTAGTGTTGAAAAGTCCAGGTGATATCAGCCTGAGGCTGGTTTCCCCCCCGCTGCTCCCCTTCCTCCTCTTCCTCCTTCTGTGGTAGCAGAAATAATTCTGACTGTGTGGTCAGGCTTAGGAGAGAGAGAGGGAGTTTTCTGGTTCAAGAATTATGGTGAAGTTTTATTGAGTATTGAGGGTCCCTTTGAAGGAGAAAACTTTATAGCCTTCATTCTGTGATCGCTATTGCTGGCTGTCCGAGGTCTGTCTACAGTTGGATGGAGACACAGGACTGCAGGATTCATCAAGGGAGTTCTCGTCGGTCAAACAGCCCAGGTAGTGGCAGAAATTCTGTGTGAAACTGTCTCTTCACTTGCCACCCCCGTCTGCCCTGACCCCAGCCTTGTCCTCCTGGGCCTTTAGCATGTGTGCTCCCTCCTTTCATCCCTCGTAGTATTTATTCATTCTTCTCACGCAACACAGTTTACAGGATCCAGTTCCTTCTCATATCCTTTATGAGAACAAAATATGGTGTAAAAATAAATGCACAAATAAATCAATAATATGCATTATTTACAATAACACTTGCCCGACTTACGTGCCTTCCCTCTCCTTCTGTACTGTACCTGTGGTGGTGCGTATAAAGTAACCGCCTGGGGACGGATGTGGAAATGTTATTTTATCTTCTGTTGTTGCCCCTCATCGTGAAGCCAGTCTTCTCACGTTTGGCAGCCAGCTGAAAAGGGACCAATGTAATAAAGATCTAAGAAAGAAGACTTGCTTTGATACTTAGCGTCTAAGTTCAAAATAGGACTTACAGTGGGTGAGAATAGACTGGAAACGCAATGCAAATGTGTAGGACAGACACCCCACAGGTCTCACACACACACACACACACAGACACACACACAGAAAAAACCAAGTCCACCACTGAATAATCCATCCAGGGGTGCAGGAGGGCATTTTGGGGGAGAAGAATGCAGTTGGAAGCAGTAGGGGTAGGTACCCTCTCCTATGCTCATATCTTGACATGAGAGAGCTGAACAGCAAAATAGAACGCTGCTCAGTGCTTCGGAGAACCTAGGAGGGCAGGGGACTTGCCATCCACTCTGCAGACCGCAGGCTCACAAATGTGACAGTCTAGCCACCAAGGCACAGAGTAGCCGTCAAAGCCCCAGAGCTTCCCTGGCTTCTTGGGAAGCCAGGGATGGAAGACAATCTGTAAACTTCCCTGGGGCCTCAGCAGAGCCCTGAGCCAACTGAGAGACAGAAATGTCTTACCAGGAGCTAAGACAAGGTCACCAGGTAGGAACATGAGAAAATGCATCCAAAAATGGGGCGCGAATGGCCTGTCAGGGACACAGGGGAAAAACTCATTGCAACTTGAAGTAAAGGCAATGCTGCCTGCCAGGGAAACAAGGCAGGGGTGGTGGGGGTCAGACAGGCTGCAGAGCCACCTGGAAGGAGCCCGCCTGCCCCTGAGCGTAGAGTTCAGACTGGCGGAGGGAGCCCCTCAGGGCACCAGGGAGGGAAGTCAGGCTCTGGTGATCTAATCATGGAAGGAATATCCCCTAAACACCGAAATGGTATATGAGTGAGAAGTCAGGCACTCAGAGGAGGGGGTTACATGGGGAAGGGCCTGCAGCAGGAGGGTTCATTGGTTCCGTCTTAGGAGCTGCAGGCCACATCCTTTCATTCTGTACTTCAGCTGGATCTAACGTGAGTTTGTAAATCACTGCATCATAAAAGAAAAGCTGATGATCTAATTAATTGTTTTTATACACTGGCGATAGCATAGCCATATGCTGTAGAAAGGCTTTCTTTTATGTAGAGACAGGTAACTGTCATCCTCGGGAATTACCAATACTGAGTGCCTTTCTTCTATCTTCCCTGCTGGCTTAGCACAGTCCTTGGAGCCGATCACGCTTCTGTCAGGATGCTTCAAGAAACAGCTAAACATGGATGGACCTAGAGATTGTCATACTGAGCGACGTAAGTCAGACAGAGCTAGACAAATACCATACGATATCACTTGTATGTGGAATCTAAAAAAGGGTACAAATGAACTTATCTATAAAACAGGAAGAGAGTCACAGATGTAGAAAACAAACTTATGGTGACCAGGGTTTAACCGGAGGGGGGGGATAAATTGGGAGATGGGCACTGACATATACACACTGCCATATAGAAAAAGATAACTAATAAGGACCTACTGTACAGTACACGGAACTCTACTCAATACTCTGTAGTGACCTGTATGGGAAAAGAATCTAGAAGAGAGTGGATATATGTATATGCATAACTGATTCACTTTGCTGTACCCCTGAAACTAACACAACATTGTAAATCAACTGTATTCCAGGAAAAATTTAAAAACCAGCGAAACGACACAGCAAAAACTTTGCTTTCCTTTTCTTTAATAGGCAGCTCCTTCTCAGGACAGCATGTCAGAATTTCATGGCTCTTAAGTTTTCCTCAGTCTTCCTTTACCTGAGCTGATTCTTCACTTCTGCCTTTATGCGGTCAGGTTCAAATCTGCCCACAGTGTGATGATTAATGGCTACATAAAAGCGCAACCCGAGTGGGAATTTGCCTGAAAGTATTGTTCTGAAGTGGTTGCGAAACAAATCAGAATTGCCTCCAGGACTCTTAGAGGGAGGATGGATCAGGCCTGAGCAATGTTACCCTCACCTACCAGGCAAAAACCCCTTTATTTCAGGAAACCTGACTCTCATGAATTCTTAATTCTCTCCTCTCTCCCTTTCTTCCATTCACTCTTGCAGCTTTCGCTCTATTGGAAACATGCTTGTCTTCATTTGCTTATATCTTCCGGTCCCAGGAGCATAGTAGGTACGTGCGTATTTGCTGTATGAATAAATGATGAATCTACCCACCCTTGATGACAGAGTCTTCTAATAATTTGTCACATCTACAAAGAAATTTGCAGCTTAGTCCAAAGGCAAACATGGCTAGTTAATAAAGATAATATCTGGCAGCACAGAAATATTATTAAATTAAAAATAAGCTTAGAATGATTTTTGTGATGAGTTACATTCTCGAAATTAGGATACGTTTTGTAACTTCTCCTTTTCAACTACGTGAGCACTTTGGCTGAGTACCTCTAGTTCTGTTGAGTTTCGTTGCTACACGTTGTTCTTTAGAGAGTTTTTAATTAGTTTTAATTTGGAAAAAGAACATTTTTGTGTTCTGTGATGAAAACTGTCAAAATAATATGAATAAAGAATATACTTCATTTGTACTCACATGGAAATTCATGATTACACTCATCTAATCTGTAAATAATTTTTCCCCTATGTCACCTTCTAATTATTTTGCACAAAGTTTTACTCATATTGGTAATGATTATGACACGTCACTTGCAAGTTTATTTGGCATCTTTACTGCATGTTTTGCAGTGGACTTTCCTTCCCATCATATTAATTTATTTGGCGTAACAAAAGCAAGTGGACGATTCCACCATCTTGTAACTTTGTGCTAGCTGGGAGATTATTATGTAATGTATATTATGAAAAATAATAACCTAATAATGTCTTAGGAGTTACTGCTGAAGGTCAGGGCACGCTTTTGACAAAAGGGAACTTGGGAGAGGAGGTGGAGCTTCTTTTCTCTTCCTGCTCTACTGACTTGCCTGCAATGCTGAAATTCATAAGGTGTCTTACAAGACTGTCCCACAAGATTAGCAATCAGTTATTCTTGGTGTCAAGCAACGATCAGCCGGTAGCGTTGCCTTATATTTGCTCTCCCTCCTTCTCTGTCTCAGTCATCTTTGCTGTCCTTCTGCTTCCCCATAATTTCATTTCACAATATATGAGTAGCATATAAGCTTTTGTGCTTATATATATATACAGAATTTTAAGAATAAATTTTCTAAATTGGTTCTGGGGTTTCTGGAATCTGATTAGATTTAAAGACACTAATGACTCTATTTCCAGTAGTAATGAGAGCACCGATAGCTCATGGCATGGTCCGGCAACAGAGATACAAAGTATCACTGTTGGAGACTCTTAGACAGCCACAGGAAATAAGAATGTCATTGAACATGTGTATGACACTTTTGAACATTTTTACCAAATTAACAAGTATAATGAGGTTGGCTAGTTACTCCTAAGGTCACTGGACAAAGTGGGGAAAGAAAGCGGTGGGGTGAGGTATTTGAATACCCAGCTCAAGTACCACAAAAATGACCTGAAAGCGTCTGTGACTACCCTGAAAGAGACCTTCATCTCCTGTAGCTGCTGGGCTGGGATTATTGAAAATCAAACTCAGAATCTCATCCTGCAAAAGGCTGAATTACAATGCTAGTTGAGAAGCCCCTGCATTCTCTCTGTAGCCTCCAGGGCAGGCACAGAATTCAGCAAACATCCCTTGAACAAAATGAAATACGTGTTCGAGGCTATTCAAGTTTCCCTGTTTTTTCCTCCAGTCCCATTTGGCTGCTTCAAGGTTTGTTTGTTTCCTTTCCCCCGACCTGGGGCTTTTCGGGACCTGCCTGATTCATACAGCTCCGGTCTACCACTGGCAAATGGCCCCGGATGGCAGGAGAGCTAGCAGCATCTCACTCACAGCTCCGCTGGGAAGGCTTCTCCTCTCTGGGATTGTATTTCATCTAGTCTTCTTCAATCCCGTCACTATCCCGAGCCTTTAAAATTAGACAATTTCTGTAAATTATCTGTTTTTTCCCTAAAGTTTGCAGAGGTGACCTTGCCTTGTGCAACCCACTCTAGGCTACCTAGAAGTGGAATCCTTCACTAATGCTTTTTTCTTAAGCTTTAACTAGATCAGGTCTCTGAATGCTGACTAGGAAAATAACTTTGGGATACTATTAGCCTAGTTCTGAAAGTTTTCCTCTAAATATAACTTTCTTTTAAGTATTAAGGGCATCTATTAATAATCTATCTCTTCATTACCAAAATTATTAATTAGTTTTAGCCTCACAGATCCTTCTTTTTTTCTTTCTTTCCTGCTTTCTGCTGCTTCCATGCCAGTTTGGGCCTTTTATCATGGAAAACATACATGAAATAACTTCCTAACAACGCTTCTAGCCGTTAACTTACATCCCTTGTCGCCATGCGTTTTCAAACCCAGCTTTATATTTAGTTCAGCTGAAGACAGAAAGATTCATTAGGACACATTGGAGAAGAGAAAGATTTTTAGCCAAAAGAAAAGATGTTTCAATGTCGTATATTTTCCAACATTTCAAGACATGTTCTTGGAAGCTGTCGTACTGCTGAGTGCAAAATTTGGGGACCAATTGAAGGTAATCATGAGAAATAAAATTTCTGGTAATAATAATAATAATAGAGCTCTTAGGAGAAAGGAAACCTCCCGAAGAAGACTTCACAAGATGCTGATTCTGCCACGAAATGAAGCTTTGCACTCCTTGTTACCAGAATTGTTCCCTGAAGGTTAAACTGTCCATGTCACGTATGTGGCTTTGACTAGAGAGTTACACCAGTTAATCCCTAGGAATTTTTCCCATCTAATATTTTATGACTTAATTCGACACAGGGTAGTGCTAAAGAAAGACAAGGGATTGGACCAGTTGGTGGTGGGAAGGAAGGGAGCAGGGAGAAACAGAAGCCTCTTCAAAAACGCAGAGGTTTGTTGAACATATAATACTTACATTTGTAAATATATATTTCATGTTTATTTAATATATACAAATATGTGTGAATGCAGGTGTAGGTATGTGTGCGTATATATGAGCATGTACATAAACACACACATATATAACTGTACATATATACATACCTTACATTTTATTTTTATATGGAAAAGAGCTCGGGGTTTATACATTATTATGTAACCTGCTTTTCCCACTCAATACATAGTGTCTCCACGTCATTACATATTTTTCCATAACCTGATTTTAGTGGCCATGAAATACTTTATTGTATTGAATTTGCCATAACTTATTAGACAAGCCTCCCTTAGTTGGACATTTGGTTTATGTCTAATTTTTACTTTTTAAGGAAAGGTAAAAATTGATGGACTTTATAGAGATCTTTATCCATCCAGAGAGTTTGCTATTATAGTACAGGGTGTCATGTGCAAACGGCATTGCCCAAGTGGATAACAATAGAGTGTTTTTCACACCTCACTAGTAATTTTTTAAACAGATTATTTGAAAAAGGAATACTTCTTTTGAATAACACGTAACTGGCAGGCGCTGTGAGATCTGGTTCCCTCGAGACACACCAGATCGTGCACACGGTTGAGTGATTAAAGCATGCCACGCGATGACGTGATAGCCTATGTGTTCCCTTCGGGAGGAAATGATACTCAGGGATGAAAAGTTTATGCTATTCTTCTACTCACTTAGCATTTACAAAAGCACTTGCTCTACGAAAAGATTTCTAAATGTAAATTATCTTACCTCATTCTCATGAAACTATATTATAACCAATGAAAACAGAGTTTCCTACAAACTTATTCCCCTGGCTTAACATGGCATGGAAGTGCTGATGAGTGAAAAGCTAAAACTGTTCCTTTTTTGAGTTGGTGCTTCCCTAGTACCTGCCTGATCTTCAGCAGTTTTGTTACTCTACAGATTCGATCACATAACCCTCCCTAAGGCTGATTAGCAGAGCTAAGATCATTCTAAAGAAATTAAGAATTGAAACATAACTACGGTGCAGAAACCCATTGTCTTACTTCCCATTTCTTACAAACAGAATCCGAGGCAGGAATTCTTGAGTAAGCAATTTTGGACAGGGGGAGTGAGAGAAGCAAGAGAGGAAGAATAAATGTTAGGAGAATATGCTGTTAGCTGGAGACAAGCCTCCCACTTAGCCTCCGAAAGGCTGTGCAGAATTGGTCCAACCTTGAGTCAAGGTCAAGCACTGGCAAGTGGCTTCTTTAGGGATGAGGGAGGGGATGGAAACGTCACCAGTGAGGTGGCTCCTAGTCAGCAGAAGAGGGCTTCCCAGAGCTATTAGCAGAAGCCAGCCCCCCAAGCTTACCTGGATGGGGTACTAAGAGCGCCTACTAAGGTCCAAAACTTGCATCACTTTGATCCACTTCCATCTGACATTGAGTTTATGTCATCCAGATCCTGCCTCTTTAGGACTCTGGTTTGTCATAACTTTTGGAAAACTTAAACGAAGAGGATTGCTGGGACAATTACTGCACTCCTGAGGCCGTAATGCATATTCTTTATCAAATTCCTCTGCCACCTGTTCTGGGTTCCCTTCTCTGGCTAGTTGATCAGCGTGTCCCGCCTTGTGGACCCAAGCTTTCACTCCTGAGACGTCTGAGTCTGGATATACTTGCCCTCAGCAGTCCTTGTTCTTGTATTTGTCCGTTTACAGTTATAACAGGATACAGAAGTAACCACGTGAGCGATTCTATCATCTCCATGTTACCAGGGAGCCCAGCTCTGTCACAGCTTCTCCTCTCATCACCGCGTCCTACGGGGAGAACTACCCTTGAGCTCACAGTGGACGGTGTGGGTGACTCACTCACCTGCACATGTCTTGTTGCTTCTGGGAACTATTTAGGAAGAAAGTCACCTGGTAGGTGTTCTGAACTTACACCATAGATCCGTTACAGCGTGCCTACTTTTTGGAGCATTTTGACTCCTTCTTCCACAGTTTTCCATGGTCTCTACGGAATATGGGCTATTGCTTCTTCCCCTACTGAGCCACCCAGGAGTGTATGAGACCCTTTTCCTGGGGAACTTGCCAGGTGTTAAGCCCTATGCCACAGTTCAGGTCTCCACAGCGACACTCTTGTCCTTACCTAGATGGGCCTCTGGAACAGCCCCTCAGATCCACACCCAGGCCTTCTCCCCTGCTTCCTTCTGGAACGTGTTTTCCAGGGATCGCAGTGCTTTTGGTGCACGATTGCTCTCCCCGTCAGCAAACAGGACAAACATTTTAAAAGATTAGTTTTACTGAGGTATAATTGACGTAAAATCGCATATTTTTAAAGAGGACAGTTGAATAAGTTTTTTAAGGTAAGAAGCAGATTTAATAATATCACCTGTAAAGAGGTTGCAGGAAAATGGGTTGCGCGAGGATGGTCACATCCCAGGTCTCGGCGATTCCCAGGTTGGGCTGCCGAGGGAGGGTCCTTGGCTGCGTGCAGGAAAGAATGAAGCCACAGTAAAATGAAAGCAGAGAAGCACATTCCATGGGCAGAATGTGGTCCATCTCAGAAGGGGAGAGCCCAGTTTAATAGGTTTTGACACATAGATAAACCTGAGAAACTATCAGCACAGTTAAGATAGTGAACATATCAACCACACTCAGAGGTATCCTCTCTCCTGACTGTGACCCCTGCCCCACATACTCCTGGGCTCCCAGGTCACCACTGTCTGCTTTCTCTGACTGTAGTTTGTATGTTCTACAGTTTTACATAAACAGAACCATGTAACCTGTACTTCTTTTTGTCCGGCTTCTCTCACTCAGCGTAATTAGTTTAAGAATCATCTGTGTTGCCACGTTTATCAGAAGTTCATGCTTTTTTATTGTTGACTATTTAAGTTTTCTATTCAATGTGTAACCGCTGTTTACACACACGGAGTTGGTTCTATTTGTCCCCAAACTACCTTGTGCCTGTAATACAGTTACCATTTGCATGTATCAATAATCTCATTAGATATTACACAAACAGATGAAATTTAACAAACAGAAGAATTTTTTTCTCTGAAAACAAATTATAACACCTTGGAAAGAATAGATGAAAGAAAGTTGCCTTAAAATATTGCTTCTAAATTAGGAACGGGCAGAGGAACATAGCACGCAGGGAACAAAGTGTAGGTTTTAGGGTCTCCTCTGCACAGTCTCCTGTCAAGTCCAGGGGAGGCCCAACCAATGTGTTTTTGTAAAATTTGTGAAAGTAAAATATTTCAATTTCAATTGATGAAGGCCTGTGTGTTCCTCTCCACTTCACCTTCAGTGATGCCTCACCTGTAACTGCGGGGTGTTGGGATGGGCAGATACCAAGTTGCAGCTAAGGGGTTGTTGAGTGAGTTGGGGGTGCATTCACTTGGGTTTCACGGAGTATATTTGTGTGGCTTGAAGTCAGATTTCTTTTGTTATTGCGAAGTATCCTGCTGTAAGAGTGGCTTCCCAGAAGAGCAATACAGTCGTTGTATGGACTCACCAGCCAGGAGCTGGTCTGTAGAAAGTCTTCCAAATCCTTGGACCTGACAAAACCCCACAATAACAAGAGCATACCAAAAACCTGGTTAATGTGTGCTGTCAATTCAGAGAATCTTAAGATGAATCACTATTCCAGAAAACTCAAACGATCCGTCTGAATTTGATAGCAAACCTAAAATGTTTATGTCATTACCAGTAATGAACTGTAAAGCTAAAAGCTCAATAATAAAAACAAAGTTTCCATCAGTAATTCTAGAGGAAAGATAAAGTGATCTTTCTGTTCTCTTTGTAATCAGTGACATTACAATAGTTTTGTCATAAAGAAAAGCAATCAAAATTAGGCAGCCTAAAAGGGAACCAAGAATAGAATTATGTCAAACAGTTGATTATTAAAAAATTATATTTGGACAATTTTGTGATTTTGCGGTAGTTATTAGTTCTTTGAAAAATTTCATTTTGTTGTGATTACTTTTCTCCTTCTAAATAAATATTCACTTTCTTACCTAACTTTTTTTTCACAAATTTGTATTATTTTTCATAAATAGATCACACAATTATATCATTTTCAGAACCCCCAAACTTACATTCACTCTGTGAACATGACAGCAGTAAATGTTTGGAGAGAAAAATTATAACATTTTGAAGCCACCTTTATTTAGTGAACAGGTCTTTAAAATTCTCATTCCACTTTAGGTTTATACCATTTTGATCAGCAGTGACACAAAGAATAAGTCTTGACACCACAACATAAGATTGGAAATGAAGGTAAAGTAGTATCTTGTCATAAAACAAAATGTCTGAAGTTGTGAGTGTATCATATTTAAAGATTCCCTGCTTTAACTAACATTAATTTATTGCTTCAACTGACGATCAATATCATCTTAGATAAGAGCACATCTACCACAATACAATCGTGGAGTATTTACCATGTGATCCTTCCCGGCCATTTGACATTCCCCTCTCCCCCAATCTCCATCCATCTCAACAAACTCCTAAATAATCTAGGTAACTGTAATCTAAACACACACACACACAGACACACACAGACACAGAGTTCACATCAAGTGTGGAGCTTCTGCTATATAGAAATTTGGAAACCTCCATGGATTTCATTCCATTCCATTTTTATACAACTTACCCAAACTCAGGGTAGGTGGAAGACAGATGAGCTGGAATTCAATTCCAGGGCTGTCTGACCCAAACCCCATTCTACTCCTGCAGGTCTCCAGCCTTCTCCGAGTAACGTCCATCAGTCACTCACCTTTCAGCATCCTTCTAACCTGTTCACCATGACTAGGTTTCATTCTTAAACATGCGATGAGTTTGGTGGTTCTAGATAAGCTGTGTCTTAGTCAGCTGGGGCTCCCATAACAAAGCACCATAGACTCAGTGGCTTGCCAACAACAGACATTCATTTCTCACAGTTCTGGAGGCTGGAAGTCTGACGTCAGCGTACCAGCATGGTTGGGCTCGGATGGGGACCCTTTTCTGGGTTTACACTGCTGACGTCTTGTACCCTCACAGGCAGAGAGCAGAGAGAGGGGTCCCAAGTCTCCTTTTTTTATAAAGGTACTAATCCCATTCATAAGGGCTCCATCCTCATGACCTAATTACCTCCCAAAGACCTCACCTCCAAATATCACAATGAGGATTAGGCTCCAAAATACTAATTTTTAGGGACAAAAATTTCCGTCCATATCAAGCCTTAACACCAAAATCGATAATGTAGTTGATAGCCTACCGATGACCACCCTCTGCTATAGGTAAATGAGCTGCTGAGTTTTAGGGACGAACTTGTGTTTCAATGGAAAACTATGCAGGTTATCTTGATTCTAGCCTTTTATTGCCTTTGAACTATTTTACAACTCTGTAAGTTGTAGGTGACTGATAGCAATGCAACCTCTTGTCCATAAACATACAGATTCATTCTTCTTCCTTCCCCATCATGAAAAGGCCCCTTTTGTATCTACCAAGTTTATTGCAACATCCCTTTACTCCATTTTCTCTTATTCTTTATGATCCTTTGAACTGGATGCAACATTTTATCAATCCCTTCATTATTGAATTAAATAAAACATGTGATATGGGTTCATTTTATATGAATCATGACTTCGCTTCTTTTTGAAAATCATCCTTTAACAAAATATAATCTAACCTGTGTGTTTTAAAAAGAAATTTTATAAAACCTTCTTTCTGGCCTCTGAGTTCTCTCACACCCTTCCACCAGTCTGTATAATTTCTGTGCCTAAATGCAGGCCTTATTTTGCTCCCAGTTCTAACTCTTGGCTTGCACTGTCTCTCCTTTTTGTCAAAGTCCATGACTTTGTGACGGTTCTCTTTCTTGTTTGGAGAGGAGAACTTTTCAAATTTACTTTGCGGTAAACAGCTGGACTGTGTTATGCGCTATTTAGTTGTATGTAAATATATTTGATTACTCACATCTTGCATATTTTAAATTTCGTATTGTTCTTTGACATAAGAGCCACATAGAATATTTAAAAACCTTGGGGAATTCTGTTAGATCCAGGAATATGCTGTGGGGTGTGAGTGACATCTTGCTGCCTAACAATGGGAACAGTAAGATAGGTGTCAGACAGGAAGCAGTGAGAACAGTGGCAAAATTTAAGTTTGATTTAAGGAAATATAATGTGTCTTTGTTAACAGACTGGTAGTTATTTAAACCGATTTCCTTCAAAGGCTGACTAACCAACTGAAACAGAGAATGAAAACTGCACAAAGTGTCCTTTCTATAGAAGGGCTAAAGGTAGCTGAGAATGAAAGGAATTCCAGTTCCCCCATATACACACTTATTTTTGTTAATTGCCAGGGAAGAGCCTCTAAATGTATTATATTAGCAAGAACGACAGGGTTTTTTTCCCCTGGCCAATTCCTGCTGCTTTTAAGGGGGTGTCAGTGTTCCCCCTTTTGCTCCTTCTCTGTTGTGCAGGCTGTCCCCACCTTGTCCACACCCTATCACTACTTCAACGAAAAAGGTTACCCAGCGTTTTTTTAAAAAATGATGTTGTAGAAAAGTTTCTTAATGAAGTAACTTTCTAACAGAAATAGACTTTAATACCTTGAGGCTTCGAGCCAAGAAGAAATGGTGAGATGTGTTTTCACGGCTGGTTGGTTTCTTTTTCTTCTTTTTTTTAGTCAGATGTGCCAGTAGGAAATTTAAAGTGTTCCTCTTGATGTAAAAGCCTATAGCATAAGAAGCTATCTTACCTTGTGTGCAAGCCATTTCTTTTTCTGAGAAGTCCATAAAATCAGGCTGATAGCTCACTAAGTGCTCTGTTTAAACTGGAGTCTTCTGCTTTAAAGAACATCTTGTCCCAGAGACTAGTCTTACATTCTTTGAGTTCAGTGACAACCCCTCTTTTATCTCTGGTGTTTGTTAACTAACAAAAATTCAACCGAGTAAATTTTTAAGATCTAATTGGCTTTTGGGAACAATTCACGACTCGGGCATCATCCCATGTAGCAAGTAGAGAGGAGCTCACAGAGCTGTAGCTTGTGTAGGCAGGAGGGGAGGGAAAAAGAGCGAGGGTTTACCTCCATGGCTCTGGGGGAAGGGAGGGGCCACATGGCCTATCACCTCACTGGTGCTGACCAGAAACTTCCAGACTGATGGTTAAGACTGCATTCCTGGGGGAGGTTTAAACTGCAATTAGCTTAGGTATTGAGTTTCAGTTGTGATGTGGGCTTAGCACAAGTGACTCCATTTTGGACCCATTGTCTCTTTTTTAACCTGTATTTGTAAAGAACTCTGAGGTTGGTGTCCAAAATGTCCAACCAGATATCTGAGAATTTGACTTTTCCCCTATGGAGGTGAGAAATGGCTCATTGATTGGGTGCAGGTGAGAAAATAGCTGTTGAAAGAGAAGAAGGGAAGCTGCAGGTGGAGGGAGAGATGGGTCTGGTTCCGTGAGAGGAAGGATGCTCAAAGGAAACAGGCACACCTGTACGTTACATCACCAGTGTAAACAGTCAGGAATCAACCTCCGTTTTCCCTTACCGAAAGCACTGAAAGGTGACTTTTCTCCATTTCTGTGTCATCAAAAGCATCAAGACATTTTATTTTTCAAAGGAAGCTAAAACAAGACGCTAAAGTCTATGACCATATTTCATACGTATAATTTGATTTGTTCTATTTTTAAAATAACTTGTAATACACAAACCAGTTTTTGAAAAATGAAAAAAAACTCAACTCTTTGTTGTGAACAGGCTGTTTAACAGGGTAAATCCATTAAGATACCTCACTATAGACCACTGTTCCCCTGGAAAAGTTAAGTGATACCAATACGAAGAAGTTCTCCATTAGAAAATGACATGTTACATAGATATGGATAAAATTATGGATAAAAAAAATTCTGGAGAAAATTCCAGAAGCAAAGGACAATATAGCAATTTAGGAAAGGTTGCTTATAACGCCCTGCAGGAAATGTTAACTGCCTCAGTATTGGACTTTAGTCTTAGCTTATCAGATTCACTCTTCCTGGACTTCCCTGGTGGCGCAGTGGTTGAGATTCCGCTTGCCCATGCAGGGGACATGGGTTCAAGCCCTGGTCCAGAAAGATCCCACATGCTGTGGAACAACTAAGCCCGTGAGCCACAACTATTGAGCCTGTGCTCTAGAGCCCGTGAGCCACAACTACTGAAGCCCGCGCACCTAGAGCCCGTGCTTTGCAACAAGAGAAGCCACCACAATGAGAAGCCCACGCACCGCAACGAAGAGTGGCCCCCGCTCGCCGCAGCTAGGGAAAGCCTGCGCGCAGCAACGAAGACCCAATGCAGCCAAAAGAAAAAACAGATTTACTCTTCGTTGCTTTTTCATTTTGCATCTGAACAGAACTTCAAGGGAAGTTAAAAAGCAGACACTTCCCACTGCATGTGGTTTGCTGTCCTCTGTATACAACAGTAGAGCTAAGACCTTTGCCTCCATTTTTTTCCCAAAGAAGTGAGTATTTTTTGCTTTATCACTGGAGCTCGTGAACTGAGTCAGCCATCTGCTTTAGAGAGTGGGAAATAAGACAGTGTTACAGTTGAGCATCTTCTCCTATTTTCTGCTCAGCCACGTGGCGTTAGCTGGGAAATAGGGCTGCACCCAGAGGGGCCTCTGAGACCGTCTCCTAAACGTAATTGCTTGTGGATGTTGACTGTGTGCGTCACTAACCAACCCTGTGTTTAGAAACTGGAGTCTGCACCTTGAAATTGGCCGCGGTGAAAGTATTTATGCCATAGACATTGACAAATGCTGCAAGTCAGAGATTACCCTCCCTGCAGTGGTTTCCCAACATACTACAGGCAGCAATCAGCTCTCTCTTTTAACTCAAGACGTATCTCAGGTGGAAATAGTCTATTCTATGCAAATAGGTTTCTATAAATCATAATAATTCTTTTTATAAAATTCTCTCTTCCCCTTTATTCAGAGGCATTACTTCTCGATTTCTTTTTGGCCCTTCCCACTTTTAGTCAGTTGGCCGTCTTTTCTTTTTGTTTACTTTAATCTCCAATAATCTTGCCTATTCAGACTTTAGCCATGTGTTCCCATTTCAAAGGAAGTTAAAAACAAGGGTTCACACAAGTGGGAAACCGAGCTGTCCTTCTCAGAAGCTGGGAATTTTTTTCTTTGGCATATGAAAATTGATCACTGTCATGCTTTCAACATCAAAAGCTTATGACATTGGTCTTTCCTCTTGCCTTTGGATAAGGCCAAAAGAGAGACACTGGCTACTTTGACAGCCTTAAAGCAGACGCCAGGAATGTCACCAACAGCATGGCCTCTGTGACCAAATCCAACAACAAGACTGGAACAATTTGAAACAATGCTCTATCGTTCTTAGTTACTTCTGCCCCAGTTGTGCAGAGAGAGAGAGACGTTAAGAACCGAGTTATGCAATTGTGAGGGCTAACAAATACAAAATCTAAAAAAGACCTTCCCAGGAACTTCTAGACTGGTATTTGACAACATATCTGGGTGCCGTGGCCAAGCTGACACTCGTAATTAACCATCACAGTAGCTACTGTTAGACTTTAAAGAAATACGTGTTGTATTTTAAATTTTCATTCCTCTCTCAGATACATGGACGACAGTCTTACTGCTGTGGGAAAGGAATGGTAAGCTGTTTGTCCTCTATAGAAGGTGCTCTGGGACCCAGAGCCGTCCAGTTCAGGGCTTTCCTGACTTATGTGGACTTTGCAGGGGTCACTTAACTTTCCTGTGCCCGAGCTTGCTGGCCACCCAAGTGGACCTCGCTGAATGTGGTCTGGGGAAAAGAGAAAAACTGCTACTCGGGGGTTAACGGAGTCCATGATGTCTCTTCACACTCCTTTGAAGAAAGGGGCTATGAGAACACAAATGTGATTATTATGAGAGACTTAAGACTTCCATTTAGATAGAAACAGATATTTATGAATTTCTTCTGAGGGCATTCAAATTAAAAGCATCTCTGAGCTACTTGAAGTGCTGTGTTGGGAATAATTACTGAAGTTTTTCTTTAGCCAGCCACTTATACACTCTCATAATTACTATCACTTTTCTGGCAAAAATTCACAATCCGATACTGAAAAAAAATACAGGACAAGATTTTTGATTAAGAAATAATAAGCTTGACAAATGTTACAACTAAATGTCTCCTTTCGTTTCTGATCCAATTTTTTTTTTAATGTGCTTTTTTTTTCAGACATGGAAGAATGATTAGGGGAAAAACGTTGAATCTTAAAATTTTATATGTTTGTGTCACTGACCATAGAAAATATAGTATTTAAGGCTTATTGTCATGGTTAACCTATCTAGTGACATTATTCATTTTATTATATACAGAATCCTATGTTGCTTTGTACCAGGAAAAGTGGCTAAAATAATTGTCTGAATAATTCTATAAAAACAGATACCTATATTTTTTTCAAATTTCCCCAAGTATCTAGGGAGGTGGGGGAACTTGAGTTTAGAACCCACATTTTCAATGTGATTAATTATTCATGTAGACATAACTTAGTTTCTTCTTATGGCTAACAAATGTAGATATAGGCTTTTATTTCCCTGTGGTGAGAGATTTTAAATCTCATTCTTAAACAAGCTCTCATAAGAGCTTGTATTTATCTGACAGCCACTTCTGTTTCGTTTTATGGAGGAGACCGTGGAAAGTTAATTTCTCACTGCCATTAAGTACCAACATTAATCTGGTCTTAATTATACCTAATTTTGTATAGACGTTGAGAGATTTGATCATCAGTTTATACAATGAGCCTTCTTATATTTGATGCGTCCCTGAGATTTAGAAAAATGTCCTTCCATTCTTACAAATACAAAGAAATGTGTAAAGTCTCCTCACTAATAAAAGTCGAAGCACCTTTGATGGTTTTGTTTACTCCACGCTCACGTAAATGCTGACAAGATGATTGCTTTCAGTCTTGTCAAACGAATTCTCCTTACGGACTGTGAAGTATATTCCAGACTGTGAGCCAGTACATCTTGCTCCGCGGGGCTTCTTACCGCTTCTCCTCCTACACTTATTCTCGTCATTTCCTAACTTCTCATGCTAACATCCTGTGTTACTCCACTCTACCGATTCTCACAACGGCTGACCTAAGACCTTTAACGTTCTTTTTCAGGATTTAGAAATAATTTTTAATGGAAATAAAAATTACCATAAAATCCACTCAGAATATGGAAATTAAAGCTATGGAAAGAATGTTATAGATATTTAACTCCATTATTTTAGAGTTAAAGGAACTGAGATCAGGAAATTTGTTAAAGATTTCTCCAAGGACAGATATTTAATGTCTCATTTATTTGGCCATGTTCCAGTGCACCTGCTGCTATCCCACCAGGACGATAAGTAGATAGCTATTTATCAGTTACGAATCAATAATAGCTTACCACATTATAATCTATTCTGTTCAACAATTTATTCTTAAATTCAGTTGGAAAGTGAGTGTTTAAGGGAAAATGTTAGGGAGTGTTTTGGGGGAAAATATTAGAAGAATGAGACATTTAGTGTAGAAATTTGATTCTTGTGATTGAATAAATATATTTTATAAATAAATCAGACCAGGGATCAGATTCCAGCCTGACAGTGTGATGTGCTTTGCTGACTAACTCTCCAGTAAAACTGGTGAAAATTAGTTATTAGAAAGTCAGACTCTGGGACTGGTTCTAAATGCAAACAGAAAGCGAAGCAAAATTTATTCAAATATATCTATGAAAATTTGTTAAGAAAGGCAAGAGTCTGCGGTGTCTGACCCGAGATCGCTCCCTCCCTGTCGTCTCTCCTCACCTCCGTGAAACAGAGACTCCATTCCAGACTGCTGTAGTCAGGAACCCAGGCTTCTCTCTCCTCCCAGATCCAGCTTGGAGGGCTTTCTTCCCAGAAGGAGTAGAACTTTAACTCTTCTCATCCTGTCCCCAGCCACCTGTTGCCGAATCTCAGTGCAGGGAAAGTGCAGTTGAGGGATAAGGGCATCCTTCCTCTGCCCTGCCCCACTCATTGGACAGAGGCTCTACCTTGAGTGCATCTGGGATCCTGGGGCCAAGCTGCACTTCCCCTGGCTTATGTGGTGGTGTTCCAGGAGACAAGATGAGAGGATCTCCAGCCGTTGCTCGCTCGCACTCTCGGCCACTGAACCACAGCTCCTACCACAGGGGCGTCACTCAGAGAGAAGTCTGCCATTGTCCTCGCACCAGCTCCAGACTCTTGGTTCAGACTTTGCCTTAAGGGCACCAGGGAGAATCAGCCCAGAAAACAAATAGAATCTTTTCCCATCAGAACTGATCTCATTTACAACAGAGTGTGGAGAAGTTAGAACCTAAAGCACTGTCAAGAACGCTGGAGGCTGTGGTGAAAGACACATGAGGGGTTGTTGGTAGACTGAAGACGGTACAACCTAGACTGTGCACTGGCTACTTCTGAGGATAGAACTAGGGAATGAAGAGCCCTCCTAGAGTCAGAACAAATATAGAAAATGGACCTGAGACGTTAATCCCTTAAAGGTGCTGCAATCTGACTAGATTAGCTGGTAGAGCAGTTTAGGTCTCAGAGAATTTCTGGAAACACTAAAACAATCAGCAACAACTAGTGGAGTTCAGAAGACCTCATGCTATACTTAGAACTTCCACCTTGTCCTGGTCTGTTGGGTGACCACTAATTGAAAAACAAAACTGATCTTAATCAGCCTTCCCTCCCTCTACATGACTCTCTCCAGAGGGCTTCCAGCACTGATACCAGTAGACCCCAGTGATGAAAACACAGAGGCGCTTCAGGGGAGTAAGAGAGCTCTCACAGTCACTTTTTACAGATGAAGGGTCAAGGGCTTCCTGTAAGTCACTCTGTTCTGACAATAAGTGGAGTACCCTGTGTCATGAATGAATTTTTGAGATAAAAGTAATGGGTCACTGCTTTATAAATGAAAACCAAAAATGTATTTCCAATGTCAGCTATCTTCTCCTTAGCAGGGCATTTTTTTCCTTCAAAAAAATTTCAGTTTTACTTGAGTATTTAGGGCAACTGCAGGTGGGTCTTTTGCTAGTGTTGTTTATTGGTGAACATCGGTGAAAAGGAGCATAAAATAACAGAACACTGAAATGCAGCAACATGAGTGGCAGGCGCTGAGCAATCCTTGTGCAACATAGGAATAGTTTTTGCTGCTGATTTTATTTTATTTTTTTAATTTTTCTTTTTTTAACATCTTTATTGGAGTATAATTGCTTTACAGTGGTGTGTTAGTTTCTGCTGTATAACAAAGTGAATCAGCTATACATATACATATATCCCCATATCCCCTCCCTCTTGCATCTCCCTCCCACCCTCCCTATCCCACTGCTCTAGGTGGTCACAAAGCACCGAGCTGATCTCCCTGTGCTATGCGGCTGCTTCCCACTAGCTATCTATTTTACATTTGGTAGTGTATATATGTCCATGCCACTCTCTCATTTTGTCCCAGCTTACCCTTCCCCCTCCCCATGTCCTCAAGTCCATTCTCTACATCTGCATCTTTATTCCTGTCCTGCCCCTAGGTTCTTCAGAACCTTTTTTTTTTTTTTTAAGATTCCATATATATGTGTTAGCATACAGTATTTGTTTTTCTCTTTCTGACTTACTTCACTCTGTATGACAGACTCTAGGTCTATCCTTCTCACTGCAAATAACTCAATTTCATTTCTTTTTATGGCTGAGTAATATTCCATTGTATGTATGTGCCACATCTTCTCTATCCATTCATCCGATGATGGACACTTAGGTTGTTTCCATCTCCGGGCTATCGTAAATAGAGCTGCAATGAACATTTTGGTACATGATTCTTTTTGATTTATGGTTTCCTCAGGGTATATTCTCAGTAGTGGGATTGCTGGGTCATATGGTAGTTCTACTTTTAGTTTTTTAAGGAACCTCCATACTGTTCTGCACAGTGGCTGTATCAATTTACATTCCCACCAACAGTGCGAGAGGGTTCCCTTTGCCCCACACGCGCTCCAGCATTTATTGTTTGTAGATTTTTTGATGATGGCCATTCTGACTGGTGTGAGGTGATATCACATTTTTTTTTTTGCGGTACGCGGGCGTCTCACTGTTGTGGCCTCTCCCGTTGTGGAGCACAGGCTCCGGACGCACAGGCTCAGTGGCCATGGCTCACGGGCCCAGCCGCTCCGCAGCATGTGGGATCTTCCCGGACCAGGGCACGAACCTGCGTCTCCTGCATCGGCAGGTGGACTCTCAACCACTGCGCCACCAGGGAAGCCCCTCATTGTAGTTCTGATTTGCATTTCTCTAATGATTAATGATGTTGAGCATTCTTTCATGTGTTTGTTGGCAATCTGTATATCTTCTTTGGAGAAATGTCTATTTAGGTCTTCTGCCCATTTTTGGATTGGGTTGTTTGTTTTTCTATTATTGAGCTGCATGAGCTGCTTGTATATTTTGGAGATTAATCCTTTGTCAGTTGCTTTGTTTGCAAATACTTTCTCCCATTCTGAGGGCTGTCTTTCATCTTGTTTATGGTTTCCTTTGCTGTGAAAAATCTTTTAGGTTTCATTAGGTCCCATTTGTTTATTGTTGTCTTTATTTCCATTTCTCTAGGAGGTGGGTCAAAATGGACCTTGCTGTGATTTATGTCATAGAGTGTTCTGCCTATGTTTTCCTCTAAGAGTTTTATAGTGTCTGGCCTTACATTTAGGTCTTTAATCCATTTGGAGTTTATTTTTGTGTATGGTGTTAGGGAGTGTTCTAATTTCATTCTTTTACATGTAGCTGTCCAGTTTTCCCAGCACCACTTATTGAAGAGGCTGTCTTTTCTCCATTGTATATTCTTGCCTCCTTTATCAAAGATAAGGTGACCATATGTGCGTGGGTTTATCTCTGGGCTTTCTATCCTGTTCCATTGATCTGTATCTCTGTTTTTGTGCCAGTACCATACTGTCTTGATTACTGTTTTGCTGCTGATTTTAAAAACAAAACTTTCCTCCGGGTAAAATGAAGGGCATTCTCCCAAGTTGCTGCAAACACTTCGGAAAAGAACCGAAGGAAAGGAAGCAAATGCGATGACTTTGCTTTAAACCCAGTGGCCTGAACGTCTCAGCCACGCGTCGTCCCCGCAACATGGGTGTTTTCATATTCAGAGACGCAGGCTCAGTGCCAGATCACAAGTAAAGAGCCCGAGTCTCTTTGGCGCCCACTGTGTGCCAGGCGGGGTCCTAGGTGCCTGGTGTGCCCACCTGGACCCTCCATCACGGCAGGTGCACAAAGGTGCCCCCTCTTCAGGTGAAGGGAGGAGCTTGAGGGTGGGTACCCGATGTTCTCAAGCGCACACAGCCAGGGAGCGTCGTGTTACTTCGTTTGAATCCCAGTGAAAGCACTTCATGTAGTTGTTTCCGTGTCATTTTATAGCTGAGGAGTCGTGTCAGGGAATTCAAGTGGCTCATCCACGGACAGGTTTCCAGCAAGCGAACTGCTGCGCAGCGTCTGCGCGGTGACAGGTGCTCCGTGATGCTCTGCTCCTCAAGGGGTGTCCAGATGGGCAGCGAGGTCGCACCTGGGAGCATGTTAGGAATACAGAGTCCTGGGCCCTCCCCAGACCTGCTGCGTCCGGTCCTCATTTTAACAGCGCCCTCTCCACCCACCCCCGACCCCCAGGGATTCTGCAGCACATGAACTTTTGAGAAGCAGCCCCCTCACCCTCTGCTCCCCTCAGATACACAGCCTGGAAGCACGTCGACTATTTCAGGGTTTCACCTGCTCTTTCCAGAAGCCCCCTGAGATTGATAGACACTCCTTCCCTGTCCCCAGCCACAGCCCTGCCGGCCCCGCCCCCAGCCCCCACCCAGACAGCACCCCCCCACTTCCCGTGTATAGAATCCCCGGCTCCAGGGAGAGATGAATTAAGTTGAAAGTTCTCTTTTCAACTTAACCGCGAGAAGCAGCATCGCCTGGTAAAAGCTACCGCTGGTTCCGCTGTGAGAGGCGATCACCCACTTCCTCCCGGAGATGCCCCCAAAGAGCTCTTCAGTTCCAGACGGCGTCGGCAGGGTGTATGTCTGGCCTGTTCCATTGATCTATATTTCTGCTTTTGAGCGTGTAGTCTGGTCCTCTGCGCTGTGCGCCGGGAGGTTTGCTGGACAGAGTTTTTAGTGGAGGTCGCCCTTCTCTCAACCTCATTGTCTCGAAATGTGCTTGTTCTCATCTGGATGAGAACTGATTGCAAGGCTGCCTTCCGTTTCCTGTCGTTTTCTGTAATGTATATGATATACGTGTGAATATGATTGGGCGTGCCCTATCCCCCCGCCCCATGTCTGATCAAACTGTGGAGAAACACGCGTGCTGCTGATGGGACGCGGGAAGCGCATCTCACAGGGGGCCCTGCGATGGCAGGGAGCACGTACACAGTGCAGTACACAGGTTATAACACTTTAAGGCCCCGCAGGATTTTTTTTTTTAGATATAAAGTAGTAAATTCTCCTTTAGCCCTTTGTACGGTGCAAAGAACTTTCTCATCGTCAGTTACAGCGTTCTTGCGATCTGTCTATCTTCATTATTCTAGGGGCAGCAAATGTCAAGCTGCCCTAAATACTCAGAGGTGAGCAACAGGAACTGGCTGTAGGTAGCGTGTGTTTGAAGCCATCTGTGTGTATGGAATAAAAGATAACTCTTGAGGTGTCACTTTCATCACTGTTGACGGGCAGGGTAGAATTTGTTCTTCCCGGGCATCTCCTCGCCTTGCATTTTCCATCAGTTCCCCCCATTCAGAGGATGATCCAATTCACGTCAGGGGTGGAGGGTTTGACAGCTTGCCGACACAGGTGTGCTGCAACCACTCTTCTTTCCTTTTTATTTTTCCTTCTATCTAAGGAAAGAGGAAGAGTGCATTTTCAATCATAGAGAAAAGAATCTGCCAGAATATTCTGATGTCTCTTTGGAAAAATAAAGCTTGGGGACACATAATTTTTAGCAGTACTTTAATTTTTAAGGCAAGTATTTATTTACAGATTCATTATCATTTCTACAATTATCATTATTGGCTAATCGGTTGAATGATACACGTGTCCTAGATACACATTATTTTTCTGCAAATATATGTTGTACCAAGGATCAAAGATGAGTAAGACCTGTCTTTGACACCAAAGAGCTCACTGACCAGTGATGAAGACAGAACTCCATAAACAGCACATAACAAACATGTTTGGAAACGTAACAAACATCATAACATACGTACTATAGAAAACTGTGTAGGATGTGCTAAGGAGGTAAGATGGGAGAAGCCGTGTGCTCTATCAAGGGTGCAGAAGAGGTGGTGCTTGGTGGAGATGCCATTTAGCTTGGCTGTGGTGCAGGTTCAGGTAGAGGAGGCTGGCACTGAAGATATTAAAAAACAGCTTGGGCAACACTGAGAGACATAGAAGGGCGTAACAGACTTAGGGCAGAGATTACTTTATTGAATCTAGGGCTGGGAAGGGGTGAGAGGTAGGACTGCGGAGTAGCATGAGCTGGTGGAGACAATTCTGTAACACGCTAAGCAATTCACATTTTCTATTGAAGGTAATGGAGAACCACCCAAGGTTTCTGAAATGCTATCTGAAAAGTTCTAGTTTAATAGAAAAGTGAATGCAAGTCAAGTGAGTTGTGGTAGTAGAGATTTGGGAACTTGGAGCTGGATAATGAGATACATCAATAAGAGGACCATAGGTTTACTCTACAAAATACTTATTGAGCACCTCCTATGTGACAAATGCTGGGGATGACAAATGAATTTAACAAGGTTACCTCCCTTGAGGAAATCACAGCCCAGTGGAGAAGCTAGACTTTTAAATATGAATATAACAATACAACTTGGCAATTCCTTGTTGGGTTTTTTTTAAAATGCCGAATAGAGAGCCACTGATCGCTATGAAGTGTCTGGGAAATGTAGCACAGGGGATAATATTTAAATGCTGCAGGTCAAATAGAAGTTTCCAAGTGTAAAAGCCCTGGGGTGGGGGAAGTAGAGTGGGAGGTTGCAGTTCAGCCAGAGTGGACAACATGACAAATAAAACCAGAGATTCTGCCTTGAGAAATATGGCAGTAAATTTATGCTAGTTAAAAAGAATAAGAAAATGATAAGACTTAACCGCAGCAGGAAATATTAGTGTTATATATGTAAGAAAGAGCTTCCTGGGAGTAAAAAGATATCCCACAAAGCTTACAAAATAGATAGTAGTAAATGGGAACTGAGTTGTAGCAAAAGGGCAAATGGACCACGATTTTTACCTGTGCCCTTGAAGAGTTAACTGAATCACAAAGACAGAAAGAGAAGGAAGAGGTTGAGAAAGAAGAATGACTCACTGAAGAGGAATCCTTGGGTTCTGATCGTCTTTTCTGGGTCTTGATATAAACTTTGACGATATAGATTTGTAATTCCTTCAATACGCAAAAGTTGTCAGTACGCCTCATAATACATCCTTTGCATCACCTACTGAGATGCCACTGTACTAAAAGATTGTGATTGTTTATATGCCAGTCTCCCGGCTAGACTGTAAATTCTTGAAGACAAGAAACACCTTCCTCACTCACATCTGCCATTGTAAATAGCTGCTCAAAATAAGCTATCGGTAAATATTTGTTGGATGCAGGGAGGTGTTAATGAGTTAACTAATTAATTAAGCACTAAAACTATTATTCAGCTGGGTGATTTTGTGCGTACTCTCCACGATGTGTGTGTAAATGCACAGTGTGAATTCAGGATTTCAATAAATGTAAGTTTTATCAGGTGATGATTCATTAGAAGTCTTTTCCACTGTCATCCATCTCAGGGAGTAAAAAACCAAAGTCCTTTTGTTGTTCTCAAGAGTAGTTTTGGGAGGGGAGCTGTTCAAGGTCTCACTGTGCAAGAAAACAAAGTTATTAATTTTCTCCACATACCCCTGCAATGATGTCGTTACTAAGGCTACGAAAAAAAAGTAATCACCCACCAGACATATCTTGCACTTGTCTCCTTTGATTCTTTCCTGCCAAGTGTTTGATGTGAGAGTTCCATTTTGCCAATAAATGGTACCTATTACCCTGAGACGGAGTTAATGATATACTAGCCAGTTTAAAGCAAACTTCTCAGAGAAGGATGGAAATTGTATTGGAAGAATCTGTACCTAGAAAATTGAAAACTGAGAAACACATTGTCAGATTGAAGTTGGAACTTGCCTATGGTAATTCCTGTTGGGGGAGGGTCGATAAGGCTGCTCTGCGTGTACAAAGTCACAGTGAAAAAACAGCCACAGAAAATCACTTCAAAATTCCCATAATATCCCTCCTTAATGACTGGATTCTGCCATTAACGGTTCTCAGCACATGGAGAAGTAAACACAGTAACTGCATCTCACATGAATAGCCAACCAGCATCGGAACGGGAGAGTCATTATCTAAATGTATTTTGCATCGGCTGGCAGAAGACCCTCAGTGACTCCAAGGGTCATGAATTCTAACTTGGTTAAAATCCAAGGCAACAGAGGCTCTGAAGGTGGTCCTCAAAGACTCCTGTAGGGTGTAATCATGTCTTGAGAAGCAGAATTAGAGATTTTTGAGGTATAGATGAAGAAGAAACCCCGAAGTGAAGGTATTAAAATCCTTGCACCTTGGTGAAATCTTAGTTTCAATCCAGTAGTGTTCTCACGGTTTGGTAGTTGTTAGATCGGAGAAAATTGAATAAAATTCTTTTGCCTTCAGCATTACTGAATATATACTGTTAGTCTCTCCAGGATGAGAGACATTTCCTGCATGAAAAAACGTATTCATTTTCAAAATGAACTGGTCATGTGGAGGACACTGAAAACTGTGCTCTTCCCCCCAAAACTGTCAGTATGGTGACATGCTTCCTGGTGTTGATGTCATTTAGTTCAGACAAGTTTCTTGTTATAATTAGTAACACCGTACGTTTTCTGAAGAATTCACCTTACAAAACATTATCCCATGCATTGTTATGCTGAAACATAACCACAGTCCCAGCTGTTTTATACTCCATTTAGCACGTGAGGAGGAAAGGGGTTAAGACTGACCTACACCGTGTAGGATAGGAGAACTCTAAGTGTGAGATCAGAGCCTCATCAGAAACATGCAGGGGCCCCCAGAGTCTATAGGACTTTTTCCTTCCTTGGTGTAATTTACCTGT
This sequence comes from Orcinus orca, assembly GCF_937001465.1. Classification (NCBI taxonomy): domain Eukaryota; kingdom Metazoa; phylum Chordata; class Mammalia; order Artiodactyla; family Delphinidae; genus Orcinus; species Orcinus orca. The sequence continues at coordinate 1,352,524 of NC_064571.1, forward strand.
TATATGTGTGTGGCTTGAAGGCCAAGCAGAACAGGGAGAGGCTGGGCTTGCCTTTCAAACCTTCCTCCTGGTCCCTCTGTTACTGAAAGTGGGGTCCGGCCGCTCGCCGCTCAAAAGCCAATACTCAAGAGGCAAGGTTGGTGGAAAGGAGAATTTGCTTTATTTGCAAGGCCAGCAACCTGGGGAGAAGGCAGACTCATGTCCAAAGGCCGACTCCCCCCTTGACAATCAGTGGGTAAGGGCTTTTAAAGAGGAGTTTCAGGGGTGTATAGACAGAGGGAGGGGGCTCCATGCAGAAACAGCACAGGCGGCTCTGACAGGCATCCTGAACTTGGTCCTCGGTGGTCTGACCTGCATCCTCTTGATCGTTTCAGGTTCCGTTCGTCTTCAGTTGTGGGGTCGGTTTGTTCCCATTTCTTTGGGGCCAGTTTTCAGAATTGTGGCAGCTTATGTCACGGCTACAGTCTGGTCATCATGTAGTTCACTTCTTCCACCGGGTGGAGGTTTCAGTATCTACAAGACAGCTGACAGGACATGGCTCAGAATATTATCTAGAGCCCTGGATTTTGCTTAATGACTACACTGTTATTGTTTTGTCCTGTTTGACGGTTTCCTTTTGCTTCTGCGTTTTCTCACTTCTCTGATTAAACTTACTCTTTGGCTAAAGTTTCTCTACAGCAAAAGACAGGCAGAGGACATGGGGTGGGGGAAGGACCATAGCGTGCTGCTCCATTTCACCTCTGCTTTGACAGGCCATGAATTCATCCACAACATGGGTGTTGAGAGCCCACCGGTGCACCCGACCCTGAGTTAGACCACCTGCCCTTCTCTCCTGGACCATTCTCACCAACAGCTCCCAACAGCAGCAGCCAGGATGATCAAACCCCAGACGCCCCTTGGTCAGCCGCGTGCTGGACCACATGCCTGAGGAGGGTACAGAGAGCTACCAGAACAGACCCTGATCACCTCTTGTACTGGTCGCTTGTTAGCTCTGTGGTCAAGGGCACTTACTTCACACCTCTGAGCTGTGGATTCCTGATTTGCAAAACAGAGATTAAAATGCTATGATGCAAGGTTTTTGTGTAGGTAAGAGAATAATAAAGCAAATCACCTGTGAGGTAGAAGACACGTATTGGTCTCTGCCCCCGTTCCTGGCACGGGAGCTCCTGAGCCCTCATAATTGCCTAAGCGATAAAATCACTGCGAGCATCTTTTGTTTTACTATTTGGTCTTTGACCCCAGTTCCTGCCACAGGGCGCCTGAAACCCTTGGAATTTCCTGGGAGATAGAGTGTCTTTTGTCCTAATGAGGAGACTCTGGGTGGGCTTCTGGGGGGCTGATCACTGGAAAGACCAAGACATAATTAGAAGCTTGCAATTTTCAGCCCCACCCATTCTCTTGAGCAGAGAGAAAGGCTGAAAGTGGAGCAGTGACTGACCATGCCTACGTGATAAAGCCTTCTTAAAACTCCCAGAAGTATGCGGTTCAGGTTGGCAAACACTCCCATGTACTAGGAGGGCGATGCAGCCCAGCCTCACGGGGACAGAAGCTCCAGGGCCCGGGACCCTCCCAAACCTCACCCTACGTATCTCTTCATCTGGCTGTTTATCTGTGTCCTTTCTCATATCCTTTAATAAACTGGTAAACCTAAGTGTTTCCCTGAGTTCTGTGAGCCACGGCTTGCGAACTAATCAAACCCCAAGTGGGGGTCATGGGAGCCTCTGATTTGTAGCCCATTGTCAGACTCTCAGATGGTAACCCAGACTCGCAGTTGACATCTGAAGTGGGTGCGAGCGGTTTTGAGGGACTGAGCCTTAACCTGTGGGTGTGACGCTGTCTCCAGGTAGTGTCTGAATTGAATTAAATTGAGTTAAACTGTAGGACCTCCAGCTTATGTCACAGAATTGGTTGGTGTGGGAAAAATCTCACACGTTTGGTGACCAGGGTGTCAGAAGTGAAGTGTTTTGTGTGAAAGTAGAGGACACACAGGAGGAAGATTGCCTGGTTTTTCAACACATTGCCAAACCACCGCCCTTGCTCTGCCATCGTGAGATGCAGGCCGATTAATCTCTAACTAAAGACGCATAGCTGATAAGGATCAAAAGGACGGCCTTCCTTCACTTGAGAAAGGACTCTTGAAGTCTTCAAAGAAATTTCAGGATAATTTCACTCTCCGTGGTAGGACTGGGCACTCTGATTACGACTTCATTCCCCTTAAAAAAAACATTGGGCACCTACCGCCTGTGAGGTTTTGGGCTAAAGAATAAGATATGGAGGCTGATTTTGAAGAGTTCATTGCAGCAATTTTTCACCCATCGGCCGAGGAGCGTGGAGAGCAGCTGTCCTCCAGCCTCAGCACCTGGTCCCTCCTCCTAGAACTCCGCCTCCTGCATTCTCATATGAGAGAGGTCGTCCTTTAAAGATCACCTGAGAACTCACCCTCTCCAAAAATATTCCATAACAGAAGCTTATGGGACGTAACCCCATCCCTACACCTCCTGCCCCAGAGCACACTGTGATTTAATTATACGCACTCACGTTACCTTTGTGCATCTGCTTACGCGTTTGTGCCAGCCCTACTATGAGCTCACTGCTTCCTCACGTCACCCGGCATCGTGCTGTGCCCTCCCCGGTAGGAAGCACGCAATTTTCGTATTGAATTAAATTGAATTGGGCTACATGAAGATGTGCGATATTTAACTAAGGTTTGAGACATTTCTAGTAGGAAAAACTGTTGAGACTGACATTCAAATCAGGTCACATAATCTGGTCCCCTTGAGAAGAATCCACCTTGAGATGCTTTAGGCATGAAATGACACAGTGACATGGGATAAAGGTAGACAAGCTCGTGGTACACTTTTTATCTGTCCACCAGCCCCTGTTTGTTATTGCCTTAACAGCAGGAAAACAACTACAGATTTTGTCAGAGGCTGGAATCCTCAGACCTTAGTAATAGAGTCGGGTTTTTAAAGTATAGTTTTTGAAGTAGAGTTCATTTACAATGTTGTGTTAGTTTCAGGTATACAACGAAGTGATTCCGTTATATATATACGTACACTTTCCAGATTCTTTTCCCACATAGGTTATTACAAGATATTGAGTAGAGTTCCTTGTGCTCTCCAGCAGGACCCTGCTGTCTGCCTATTTTACATGTAGTAGCATATATATGTTAATCCCAAACTCCTAATTTATCTTCCCTTCCCCCACTATCCCATTTGGTAACCATAAGTTTGTTTTCTACCTGTGTGAGTCTATTTCTGTTTTGTAAATGAGTTTATCATTTTTTTAGATTCCATGTGTAAGTGATATCATATGATATTTGTCTTTCTCTGACTTACTTTATTTAGTATGATAATCTCTAGGTCCATCCATGCTGCAAATGGCATTATTTCATTCTTTTTATGCTGAGTAATATTCCATTCTATCTATCTATCTATCTCACATCTTCTTTATCCATCCATTTTTTAAAGAAAAATTTTCCACTAAGTTATGAATATATTAGATAAAGCTACTGTTTTAGTAATATACTCAATAAGATAATTGCTTATCTGTGACTGTGAAAGGAGCAATTTTTCTAGCAACTTCTTCCTGACTCACCCTTCAAAAGATATGAGGTGCAAAGTTCAGGACCATCTTGCCCATTTCAGGTACTCGTTCACACCAGCCTTCTGAGTGCTACTAGGCTGTGAACAGATTTTGAAGAGAACCTTTAGGCATGTCTCTCATACCTAGTACATCTCTCTGCTTAATTAAGAGATCAAAATAAGAACGAGAAGATAATGAACTATTTTTTTTTAATTTTTCAGGAAAAAAATACAATAATGAGGTCTTGCCGAAGCGTGTCGTTGACAGCCTGGGTGCCTCACTGATAAAGTTATTTTCTTGTCTTTTCACAGCCTCTCGCTGATGAGGGTGTGTCTTGACCATTACAAACATGTTCTAGGCCATGCTGTTCATTTTGTATAATATTCTGAAAGATCAGAGAGAAGGTCTGCCTTCAATGAGGTCATGAAACATCGAGAGGAGACTCGGGAATGAGAACCCAGGGCATGGTGATGGTCGCTGGGCAGAGAGAAGATCTGCCTTAAATGAGGTCATGAAACATCGAGAGGAGACTCGGGAATGAGCACCCAGGGCGTGGTGATGGTCGCTGGGCAAGTGTAGCAAGCTCTGCACACCCACCGCTCTGTGACATCCGAACCTTTACAACTGCTTATGGACGTGCGTCTAAACAGAGTGGGTGTCTCAGAGGCTACCCTTGAGTGTTCGAAAGAGGATACTCTCTTCCACTAAAATAAAACTAAATCAGTGGAAGCAATTTTTATTTCATCATTCCCAGGTGTTCCAAGTGTTTTTGAAGATGATGCCCTTGACAATGAGGCTCCTTTTGGTTAAATACAAGCTACGTTTATCACACACTATAGGAAGATATTGCAGCAAATGACTCTGAGTGCCACTGAACGAGAAGTGAGTTCCATACCTCCACTCCTAAGCTTTATAAACCAAAGAGGAAAAACTTACCACAGCTTTCTTGCAGTTTATTGCACTAGCTAATTTCATGTTCCTGAAATGCTTAAATCAGCTTGTCTGCTCTAATTTGCCTTTTTCCCCTGATGCTCGTAACTCACCTTGTACCTGGGTTCACTGTAATCAGACCATCAGCAAGTCTCACAGAACGTTAGTGATGGATGGATGAAAGTACCATACAAATCTGTCTCACTTCCAACTTCACCCTTTTCTCTTTCCATTTTTCACTCTGGTGTGCTTTGGCTCTTACCACACACAACTAGAGAAAGGTCAAATTAGAAACAAACAGGTCTTGAAGGAAGGTACTCAGAAACCGAACATATTTTAAATGAACAGGTTGAATTCGTTTTTTTCTATGGTGACTCACATTCTTAGGACAATGTGTATGAAAATGTATCTGTTACATTTGAATTTCAGATGAGAGATAAGTACAGGACCAGAAAGGAGACGATTTTAAATCTAGGTTAGTGGGAAGGTGAAGGGGGTTCAAATGAAAATTATTTTCGGATTGAAAATTAGATTAAGATTTAGTCTAGAAAAACATTAGCACTTAGCTTTGGGTATTCAGCTGATCAGATAGAACATAGGTTGTCTGATAAAATACAGAATGCCCAGTTAAATTTGAATTTTAGATAACTGTTTAGTATCCATCTGTCACAAATATTGCATGGGACTCACGTATAATTAACTTTTATTTGTTACTTATTTGAAAACCAAATTTATCTGGACTCCTCGTATTTCATTTGCTAAATCTGACAGCCCTAATTAACATACTGAGATTTAGGCAGCAAAAGGAAACAGGCTGAAAATGAATTCAAGGACTTAAATTTTTTTGTGGTTACTCAGTAAATATTTGGTGAATAAATTAACATATTTAAAATGTGCAGGAGACACCCTGAATTTCAGAGGAAAGATCAATAGCATTTAAAGTTCTTTCCTTACAGGAAAGGTTACTCTTGAAAGGTTACTCAAATAGGCTTTACTTCAGGGATTTCTAAAATTGGGACCATGCTCCCCTCCATGGGGGAGGGGTGAAGAGTCACCTTGGCAAAAAGCAATGGATGAGAAGCATTATAATAGAAACGACACGACCGAAATAAGCCTGAAGGATGTGAGGGGTGAGATTCAAATGCCTCATGCTGAGTGGAGAAAACAGAGGGGATTCTGCTAAATAATTCAAGCCCAGGAGACTCCACTGACTATCCCTTACCAAAAGCCACTGACGTTTTAGACACATTTAGCCTCCACCTTCTTACTGAGACTTACGGGGCTGAGCTGGCCAAACAGACCCAGAGGTGACCAGAGACGCGGGGGGTCAGGGCACAGGGTCTCAGGCTGCAAAAGTCAATGCACGTTCCTAGCTCATCGAGGCCGGATGACGTGGGAAAAACAGCTAGGCAAGGAGTAGGACGTACCAGTCAACAAACAAACAAAACAAACCAAAGTGCAGAATTGAAGAGCCCACATTATTCTGTTTTAGAGTTTAAGGGCTGCAGTCCGGGTGTCCTAAACGCTGGTGGAGGTTGTGGGCCCCACCCTCAGGGTCTGTGGCCCAGTCATCGTAGTCCACCTGTGACTCCAGGGAGTGTTCAGATACTGAAGCTTGTTTTCGTCTGTCCTGCCCTCGCTAGACCCTAAGGGGCATTACTGGCTTTTCCCAAAGTGACTGGTGTCTTTGCCACCCACGTAGAGAGCCGACCAAGGAAAATCATTTTGCTGTTTCCATTTCAACTCTTAACATTAGACGGTTTTGTCCTTATGAGTTCCAGCAAGACGACTACTGAACAAAATGCCAAAAGATAATGAATTCACAGTCTTAGCAGAATCCTTTATCATTAAAAATTTAAAGTATCAGGGACCAAAACCAACCCTTAGGTACTGCTTTCTGGAGAGATGGGTAGTACTGAATATTCCATAGTTTTAAAGTGTTCGTTTGAAAGGCGTGGAGAAAGTGAGATATTTCATTGCCCTCTGTGCTTTGTTGCAACCCCACTTAACAAACCCTAGTGTCAGTAAATCACAGAAAATCTCTAGTCCTCTACCTCTGAACGGTATTGTACTGAGAGCAGAAATCCACAGAACAGTAATTATAGAGCAGTAGATGAAGTGGACTTTACGGGGGACTCTTTGGGTATCAGGATTAATAAGAAGAATAATGATAATGACAGCTAGCATTTATTGAGTGATGTTTATTGCAATCTATCAATGAGTACTTCCAACTATTCCTTAATGAAGTTACCTATTATCATTCCCATTTACCTAAGAGAAAACAGGCTTACAGGGAGGAAATGCTTCACCCTTTTGCAGCTAGCCGAGACTCCAGACTGCGTGGTGGCCACCGTTCCCGCTAGGTCCCAAAGATGAAAGAAATGCCACAGGAACATGCCAAAATGTTTATTGTTTGGTCTACCCTGATGCTTACTTAGGAAATATTTTCCAAGATGGTTAAAGTCAATAACCAGTTCATGGAAAAAACAAAGGGAAAAGAAACCTTATTTTGACTTAAGTCCATTATATATGCAAGGATAGACAGGAATAAAAGCTAACTTTGTGGATATCGAGGCTGCTTTCGGCTTAAACACAAAACAAGGCAACGCAAAACAAAAGCTGTCAGAGCCAGCAGTGAGTTGTGGGTAAGCTGCAGGGGATGGGACACAGAGGGAAGGCAGAGGTTAAAAGGCTCTGACAGGCGGAAAGCTGGCGTCAGCGCGAAGGTAGAGGGGCTGTGAATCGATACTGAGTGAGAGGTTCCCACTGTGCAGCCCATGTCAGGGTCCTCTCGGCCCACTCGGTGCCGTGTACCTTTGCCAAGCTCACCTGCTCACCCTCTCATTTGCCCTGGGCTCTGCCAGCAAAGCAGGGCCCCTTAGACGTGGGGATGCTGATGAGAGAGCGGAGCAGAGACGCCACCCTCAGCAACACGAGGTCCTCGATGATCAGATGCTTCTGCGTGAACCTCTGTACTCCCCAAATTGGCGTGAATTCCAATGCAAAACCCTCTTGTTTACTAAAGATTGAAGGCAAATTCCTAGTCTCCTAAGAAGCTATAATTCTAATGACTTCACACCACTTTTACAAAGAGAATTCCCTGACAACCATACCTCGAGGGTTTCCTTGAGTTTTCTCTTTTCTGCCACCATTGCCAAAGCAAGAGCTGTTTTGAACTAGCTGGGGGCTCTTTTTTCCTTTTTTTCATCGCTTCTCACCATTTCACATCCCTGGGCTTAACGGAGACTTCCTTAAATTTAGATCTAACCTAGATCACTAGGTGTCTATAACCTATATAACTCTTACACTGAGTTGAGCCATATGAAATTGACAATATTTGACTGTTTTTCACCACAGAAATGGTAATAAGATTTAAGATTCAGGTTTCCCCTTTCTTTCACTTGCTAATTTCGACACCGCCAGGCTGCAGTTACATAAGTCAATGAGAAAGTCTCTGTCACCTTCCAAATCAATCCCTAAAATTCCCTAACATCCTCCCACAAAATCTTCAAGGACAAACTGCCCACCCACACTCCCTCTGTTCACATTTTAGGGAATTTATTTATTTTCAGTCATTCGAGGCAACTTTAACATTTGAGGCCACTGTGCCTGCAAGCAGGAACCTGTACACCATGCGTGGGCACGAAGGTCAAGGTGAGTCGTGAGCTCCTCAGGGATGCCATTTCAATCTAAAGTAGAGACACAAGCTTTCTCCGTGAAGCCAGATGTTGCATCCCAGCTCAGCATCTGCTAAGGAAGGAAGAGCTCCAATGGGTCCTGTTCTCGGAGAGTGTGCTGGGGAGCCTGTGCTGCTTTTCCTCTCAGCAACGTAGGCGGCAGTAGGATTTAAATGCAGGGCTGTGGCCGGGAGTCAGCAGCGCAGGACCTCGTGGGGGGACAGCCGGAGAGCCTGTCCCAGAAAGCTGCACTTCATCCACGGTTCCGTTCATTTGCATCATCCTCTGGCGCTGCCAGGGACATCCCACCCCAGCTTTCTCTTTACCCACTCGCCTCTTCCCAGCCAGAGTTTTGCTGCAGTAGCTTTTGGAGAGAAGCCAGTCTACGCTTCCGTAGGACTAGACAAAGCAGCCCGAGTTAGCAGCACCAATGGGACCGTCTCGGGCCTGTGTTCAGAGATAAGAGGAACACAGCTAGACAGGGAGAACCCACATAAATATCCTAAAAGACCGTGGTTATTCGGATGAACATTTTAGGGGTATATGAACAGAAGAGATCTTAAAACATTAATAAGAGCTGGACCTTGAATATGCTCCGCAATGGAAAACACAGGTTTGACTTTGATCCAGTTCAGACCCAATACCATAAGAACGTCACTGACCTCTCCTAGGTGGACTCTGTAATTTATTGACAAGGACAGAAAACTTCTAGATATGAAACAGCCTTAATGTAGGACTAGAAATATTCCAAACTGGATTTTTAAAAATAGGTATTTTAGGACACATTTGTCTGAGAAACGAGTCTTAAAATCTTAGAAGATACGGTACCCTTGGAATAAGTTGTGCCAATGACTTAAAAGCTTAGGCTTTCTATTTCTTTTTGAGTCAATCTTGATAGGTTGTATATTTCTAGGACTTCATCCATTTTTTCTAGGTTGTCCAATTTGTCATTGTACAATAGTAGTTCATAATAGTCCTTTATGAGCTGTTTTAAATTTCTGTGGCATCAGTTCCAAGGTGTCCTCTTTCATTTCTGATTATATTTATTTGAGTCTTCTCTCTTTCTTCAGTAATCTAGCTAAAGGTTTGACGATTTTATTGATTTTTTGGTGAAAAGTCAACTCAATATTGTCAATTTTCTATTTTATAGGTATTTTACTTCCTATCTAATTTTTATAATTTGCTTTCTTCTACTAACTTTGGGCTTAGTTGGTTCCTTTTCTAGTCTCTTGAGGTGTAAATTTAGATTGTTTATTTGAGATCTTTCTTCTTCTTAAATTTAGACATTTATCACCATAGACTTCCCCCTTAGTACTGTTTTTACTGCATCACGTAAGTTTGGTACATTGTGTTTCATCTTTATTTGTCTCAAGATATTTTCTCATTTCCCTTTAGACTTCCTCTTTGCAGCGGTTGTTGAAGAGTGCCTTGCTTGATTTCCATATATTTGCGAGTTTTCTCATTTTCCTTTTATTACTGATTTCTAGTTTGATTCCATTGTTGTTGAAAAAGATACTTGAAATGATTTCAATCTTAAATTTGATAAGCCTTGTTTTGTGACCTAGCATATAATCCAACCTGGAGAATGTTCTGTGTGCATCTGAGAAGAATGTGTATCGTGCTGCTGTTGGGTGGAATATCCTGTGTATGTCTTGTTGGTCCATTGGTCTAAAGTATTGTTCAAGCCTGTTGTTTCCTTATTGATTTTATGTCTGGAGGATCTATCCAATATTTAAAGTAGTGTATTGAAGTCTCTTAATATTACTGTATTGCTGTCTATTTCTCCTTTCAGATCTGTCAAGGTTTGGTTTATATATTTAGACAGTCTGATGTTGGGTGTAGATATAATCGTTATGTTTTCCTTTTAAGTTGATTGTTTTATCATTATTTGTCTCTTGTGACAGTTTTTGATCCCGTGATCTTCCTGGAACGTAATTCTTATCTCCAGGATTCCATCACCAGTCTTTTTCTCCAATTCCCCAGTTATCTCACCTGCTTCATGACTTCAAATGCCATCTACATACCAGTGACTCCTGAAGCTGAGTCTCTAGCTCTAATAACTTGTATCAAATGTATTGTTCTACCACATTTTGGCATAAAATTTAACCCATTATATTTCACCACTTCTATCACCAGGAACAAAAGTATTTTGCTTCCTATCTTGATTAATGATACTACCATCTACCCAGTTCTTCTCTTTATATGACTCTTGATATGCACGGAGTCAGCCATCAGCCCTGTCCATTCAACATCCGAAACTTCTTCACTCTCATTTGTGCTGCCTGGTCGATTCCCCATCTACCCTTGCCTAGACTGTAACAAGCCAGCCTCCTGAGCGACCTCCTGCCGTTAGTGCCCTGCACCACCCTTTGACACACTACCGCCAGAGGTTCTGTCCACAACACCTGTCTGCTCATGCCATCTCTTCACCTAGGTGGCTCTGGAGAAGGTGAGAGGCCAAGGTGGTATCTGTATGGGCTGCTTTGATGTCTCCTTCCCCCACGCCAGGTCAAGAAACGTGTTTGAAGACATTATTTTGAGTAGGGAAAAAAAATCCCTTTTTTTCCTTTATGAGCCTTTAAAACACATAGAGCCTCTTTAGTAGAAGATTTGGTTTCAGCCACTGACGTTGGAATCCTCTCTCCCCAGGTCCTACTCTCAGGGTCCTTTTTCACCCAGCCCTCCCCCTGTTAGGGACACTCCATCAGCCCCTCGTGATACTGGCGCCCAGACTGTAGTCTAAACCTACTACCCAAACTAGCAGGTACCAATACATGCTAGAGGAAAGAATATAATTGCTAAAAATTGTCACTAACATTGGAAATCACTATAGAGTCACGAATATTGCAAATATTTTCTACTACTCTGGGATAAATTGAGTACTTTTATGAAAGTAATAAAAAATAAAGCCAATTAAAGTCTTGGATACATGCAAACTTTCTAAAGAAGACTAAACCATCTAATACTTTGATAAGTAAAAAGAAGCTAATTACAAAAAGTAGAAAATATAATTCTAATTTTGTAAAACGAAAGAACATAGAGGGTGTATTTATGAGTCATTGACTAAAACAATAGAAACAAAATCTTGAGAATAATTATCTCTGTGCGATAGGGTTATTATGGCGACTTTATTTTCTCTTTATTGTTTTGCTGATTTCTCTAAATGTTCTACAAAACTGTGGTAATTGCATAATCTGTAAAAAAAAACCCACAATTAATGTAAAAGAATAATACATTATCCTGTGTTACTGACACAGTGGTGATTTATGAGTAGTGGGGTTGTGGATGATTTAGACTTTCATTTTTATAATTTTGGTAGTGGTCTAATTTTAATTGTTTATGAAATAAGCTATTTATAATTCATGGAACAGATTTCACAATATGATTTAAATTTAAAAACATTAAATATTATTTTTATACAGAATGTGAGAAGTGTGTCATTCAGGGTTTCACTGAAAGTTAATTTCTGGGCCAATGGGACTACCTAACTTGCTAGCCACCTCTTCTATTCCCTCAGAATTTTCCCTCCGGATCAATCCCTGGGAAAAAGCCGAGGAATGATGAACAGGAAGCAGAAAGGTGAATGCGGGGCTGGCTGGGGAACACTGAGACCCCAGGGGGTGTCTAATATTTACCTTTTCTCATGCACCGTGCTCTTGCTGTGCTCCAATGCCTGAGGGCTCGCTTCTGGAAACCGGAAAGTGCGCAGCTGGCCATTCTACGACTGCTATTCCATTCACCTGCCCAGGGCTCCTCTCTCTACCCTGCAGGATGAAGCAGCCTCTGGATGTTCCCTAGGCTCGGATTCCTCCCTTATGCAGCACTGCCAGGTCGCAGGTGGGAGATGAGGCAGTATCCCAGTGCCATTCCTCATGGGAAGGACAGGCAGTGCTTTCTGCCTTGTGACCAGTGACCCAAGACACAAGTCTCATCCTTCGGCCATGGCGCCCTTTTCTCCTAATTGCTTTCAGGCTTGGCAGGGCATGTTCAGATCTTACACATAAATCTTTTCTTGGTCCACAACACAGGGAAAGTGCTTCCCTTTGGTGCCTTATCCGGGCACATGGTCATCCTAGCCTAGCTTCCCCATATCACTAAGCACGTTTGTCAACTATCTGCCCCAAATCTGAATTGTTGAGTGATCAAGGAATGCAAATCAGTCTTGCTGTCCCGTCTTAAAACGTAACTAGAAAGGGGAGTTGGAAAGTGCATCAATATATGTAGACAACATATATTCAAGGAATAACACGTCTTACGCAACATCATCAGAAAATTCACCCATTCTCATAGATTAATTTTCCTATACCTGAAGATAAAGACATTATGAGCGTGGAAACTTTCATCTTCAGCATTTTTGTTGACCAAAACACATTACCCTGTACCACAGAGCACAGAGAGGAAGTTAACCTTTTAATGGACATAAAAGCATCATGATGAACATCAATTCCTGGACTAAGCTGGGGTGCAATGTGCCTCCTTCATGGACTGTTGAAGAGGAAAGACTTTCACTTACCACCACCACAGGTTCTGGGGTTTCTCAGTCGCGTGTGTGGTTAGGGTGCAGCAGTGATGGCCATAAGCCCTGCTATGGGGATGCTTTACCGACTGGCCCTGATTGCACTGTGCTTTTGAGTCAGTGCTGACTAGGGTGTCCAGCCGTCCTGATTGGACTTCTCCTGCATTGTTTCCGTGGATACAGGACTTTCAGCGCTGAGACTGGGACATCCCAGGGGAAGGGGGAGCTTCGTCACCCAGTGCAGCCCAGTGATGCGGTGGGGGGATGGGGGGATGGCAAGTATCAGTGCTACTTGGTCCCATCACATAGGCTGTGGTAGTAGGTGACTGTAGTTAGTTAGTTGGTCAATTTCAGTGCTTTTCCTCCACTGCTCTCTTCCTCCACTGCCATGTCTTGCCATTGCTCTTCCCAACAGCTTAACCTACTATCTCCTCTCCTACTCGCTTTCCCTTCTGCCCTCCATCACCTCTGCTCTGTCTCGCTTTTCCTTCTTCTCTTCCTGCCGCTTGTCCACACCCTCCTTCCTGGTCTTTCCTCACGATGGTCATTTTGTGTGTGTGTTTGTGATTTTGTGTCTTATTCCCTTAGTTCTTTTTTTAAAAATTTATTTATTTATTTTTGGCTGCGTTGGTTCTTTGTTGCTGCACGCGGGCTTTCTCTAGTTGTGGCGAGCGGAGGCTACTCTTCGTTGCGGTGCGCGGGCTTCCCATTGCAGTGGCTTCTCTTGTTGTGGAGCACGGGCTCTAGGCGCACGGGCTTCAGTAGTTGTGGCACGTGGGCTCTAGAGCGCAGGATCAGTAGTTGTGGTGCACGGGCTTAGTTGCTCCGCGACATGTGGGATCTTCTGGGACCAGGGCTCAAACCCATGTCCCCTGCATTGGCAGGCGGGTTCTTAGCCACTGCGCCACCAGGGAAGCCCATGATGCTCATTTTTATCCGTGGGACTTCTGCTGTCTCAGCCTTCCCCGAAGTGAATCAATTTTATATTCCTTTCCTGCCAGAGAGATTCCTTTTTTCTTAACTTAGTGAAACTAACTCTGATGTCACATCATGTGTTCTTTCCCTTGCTGCTGTTTTTAACCTTAGTCACCACTTGAAGGCTCTCAGTTATGCTTCCAAGGGTGTTGCTGTTCCAGTGGTTGAGATTCTCAGGTCTGACCCCCAACGAGGGTGTTCTCCAACGTGCGGCCAATGACGCAACATTAATGTTTCATGAGTCCTTGTGGGTGTTACGGAGAAAAGTGCATACATCATTGAGTAGGTTTGGGAAGCATGAGATTAAGGGCATGGAAATGGGTGTGTTATGGGAAGTTTCTCGCCCCCGGGGTGTCCACTGTGGATCTCCAACCCGCATCGTGGCTCTTCCTGACGAGCAGCGGTGAAGGGCAGCATTGGACATCTCCAGGGCACGCTCACCTTGCAGTCACTGAACACAAAGGGTATTATGGAACTTTTCCTGGCAGAAGGCAATACAGGGCCCTGAGGAAGCAGCACCTTGTGCTAAATTGTGGAAAGTCTTTGAATCAGGTAGAGGTGGAACTAAAGCAGCATTTCCAAACTTCCTTTATTCAAGGAACATCTTACGCAGAGGTGTTAAACAGGCAATATGGGCAGACCATGTGACATACACTCCCCACTCTCAGAGGGTCACAACGCACACAGTCTGTGTCACAGGTTCTGGGTGTTCTGCAAAGCCTCCCATTTCACTGGAGCTGACCCTGTGCTTCCCAAGCCTGTTTTACTATGAAATACTGCTCTGTTTACTGTCTAATACTTCATTGCAATCTGTGGCATTAATGTCATTTGGGAAGCATTGGTTTAATATATTTTGCCATCCTTCAAAGTTACTTCCTCTAAGCCCGTTGTCTGCAAAATACCACCCTTTCTACTGCCTGGCAGCACTTCAGGACGCTTTGTTTTTGTACATAAGAAGACACATTTGCTCCTCACTGGAACAAAAAAATACTTTAAAAATTGATTAATTAATCTCTTTCCAGAATGATGTGAGAATAGTTCTGCCTGGTGTAGAGTTGTATTCGTTTTTATATCCAGATCTTTCCAAGTCCTTCTGTTTTATGATGAGCTGCTTGGGAAACACTGGAGCCAATTGCTGAACAGAGTTTGTTTATGAATGTGATAGGCATTTATAATTATTGCAAGGAAAAACATGTCTCTTCAGAAATAATACTGTCTGAGAACACACAGGTGGAAAAGGTCTTGACTACACCGTGCAGCAGACGGGTCATCAATATTTCATAAAGTACTTTTCATATTTGAGACTTCAAATGCTTTGTAAGTATCAGTACTGTCTTCACAGCACCTCTCGTAGATAAAGCAAGTACGACTTAATAAGCCATTTCACAATTCGGAAAACTGAGCCACCGAAAAGCGTATTCTTTGACTCTTATTTGTTGAGAAAAATTAGTTGCAGAGATGAGCTCTGAACAGAAAGTGAGGTGCGGTCCATAAGGGAGAGGTGAAGAAGGTTCCAAAGATGGAGAACGCACACGCTCGGGAGAGAGTGAGGGCCCTCAAGGAGGCCTCAGGTCCCAGTCACCTGGGAGCTTGTGGAGATGAGGCACCTTTGATCGAACCACCAAGGACTGACTCACAGGTCTGGGCATCACCTAACAATCTGCTGATGAAACAAGCTATTCGTGTGACTCCCCAGCCTTCTGAAGTCTGAACACCCTGCAAGGGAGAAAGGGGTCGATGATCCTGGTGCTTCTGTTAAGTGTTGAACTGGGAGGATGACATGACGTGGCGTCACAACAGAAGAGCAGCAGAGGGACTTACCTGCGTTACCTGAGGTGAAGACAGGCTAGGTTTTGGTGGGACCATTTCTTTCCTTCCACTTATAGAGCAGGAGGGGTAAGAACTAAGGACAGAGACACTCCTGGAGATGATCAAAATGGCTTTAATGTACATGTTGACATAAGGGCAAGACCATGAGCAGAAAGGAAAGGAGTCAATCTGTTGGATTTGGAGTCTGTAGAAAGGTCGGCATCAGGGACATCTTCCAGTGAGGCCCGGTGAGGAATGTGGGCCCTTCAACCCCAGATGTGTTCCCCACTAGCTTAGCTTTTCCCAGTGTAAATAGTCATCCACGTGTTGCCTGGATGAACAACGTGTTAAAAATGAGAGCCTTGGGCTTCCCTGGTGGCGCAGTGGTTGAGAGTCCGCCTGCCGATGCAGGGGACGCGGGTTCGTGCCCCGGTCTGGGAAGATCCCACATGCCGCGGAGCGGCTGGGCCCGTGAGCCATGGCCGCTGAGCCTGCGCGTCCGGAGCCTGTGCTCCGCAGCGGGAGAGGCCACAGCAGTGAGAGGCCCGCGTACCACACACACACAAAAATAATGAGAGTCTTTCTGAAGCAGCCAAGGTCCAAGTACACAACAGATGTGCTGCCTGGTACTCCATCATCTAAGGTGAAGTGTCAGGTCTTGTGAAAGAGATCAGGCCTTGTGAAAAAGATGGGTCTGTGACCTTCGACCCAACACGTATTTCAAAGTATAAACTCAAGGACTGTTTTTTAGTTCTTAGAGCACCCTGCCTCAGATAAAGGAGAAGGGTTTCGCTCTGAGACCTGGACGCAGATTTCTTGAAGCCTTTGCTGGGGCAGAATCCTCAGCAGGGAAGAGTCTGGGGGGCGTGCTATGCTGTGAGAACTGTTCTAAGGAAGCTGCGTGGACGGGGCAGCTGCCTTGGAAATGGGGTCTGCATTTTGCACAGATGGGTCAGTTCTTCCAGCCTCCGGGCTTTCTGCAAGATTCTCTCTTCTTGCTACATGCTGTACAGACAAAGCCACACGGCCTCCCCTGTGGGCCCTGAGTCAGGCCCGTGGGCTCCTGTGAGGTCAGTTCCCACCTAGATTCTTGATTGACTCCTTTCCTTCTTGTTTCTGGCACCTAAAAATATCTTTTTTCTTTTTTAACATTGGTATATATAAAAATACTATACACAGTTGTCGCTGAAGTTCAGACTCTGACTCTTATCATTCCTCTGCTGGATTCTTGTTGCTGACATTCACATGTAATATTTTGGACAACATAAAAATATCTCTGCGCTTAAGTATTTTCATTGTGGGGTTGCAATGACAGATCATTGCAAAGACAGTACAGAGAGTTCCCTGACACCTCACATCCATTTTCCTTAAGTGTTAACACCTTACGTTAGGATGGTACATTTGCCACCACTGATGAACCAGTATAGATGCATTGTTATTAAGCAAAGACCATATTTTATCCAGATTTCCTTAGTTTTAACCTAATATCCTTTCTCGGTCTCAGGATCCCACCCAGAGGACTGTGTAATGTTTAGTTTTATGTCTCCTGAAGCTCCGCTGGGCTGTGACAGTTTCTGAGATGTTCCTTGTGTTTGATGACCTTGACAGTTTTGAGGAGTATGGGCCCAGTATTCTGTAGACTGTCCCTCAGTTTGGGTTTTGTTGGATGTCTTTCTCATCATTAGATTGGGGTTTGGGGAAGGAAGACCACAGGGGTAAAGAGCAGTTCATCACATCATATCAAGAGTACACGCTATCAGCATGACGTCACTGTTGACGTTGACCTTGATCCCCTGACTGAGGTCGTGTGTAATGTAATGTGGTGGCCTAGATGGGATTCCTGGACAGAAGAAGAACATTAGGTAAACATAAGGTAATCTGAATAGCGTATGGGCTTTAATTAATAATAGTGTATCAACATTGGTTCATTAGTTGTGATAAATATACCATACATAAGTAAGATGTCAGTAATAGGGTGTGGGTATATTAGGTCTCTTCTGTATTATATTTGCCATTTTTCCTGTAACCCAAAACTATTTTAATTAAAATAAACATTATTTATTTATTTACATAGTTAAGTAAGATCACGAAGGAAAAGGAAATCCCCTGAGCTTCATGTATTCAACACTTTGCCTTGACAAGCGCTGATCTGTTTTCAACCTCCATGGTTTTGGTTTTATGAAATTTCACGTAGTTGGAAACACACAGTATGTCTCCTCCTCAGACTTGTTTGTTTCTTTCACTTAGAATGATGTGAATTTAAGATTCCTCCACTTTGTGGCATGGGTTGACAGTGTATCCTTTTTTTTTTTTTTTTGCGGTACACGGGCCTGTCACTGTTGCGGCCTCTCCCGTTGTGGAGCACAGGCTCCGGACGCGCAGGCTCAGCGGCCATGGCTCACGGGCCCAGCCGCTCCGCGGCATGTGGGATCTTCCCGGACTGGGGCACGAACCCGCGTCCCCTGCATCGGCAGGCGGACTCTCAACCACTGCGCCACCAGGGAAGCCCGACAGTGTGTCCCTTTTAAAGCTAAATGATGTTCCATTGTACAGATTCTGCTTGTTCAGTTACTGAAGGGCATTTTGTCTGCTTCGAATTTTTGATGATTGTGATTATGGCTGCTATAAGTATTTGCATGGAGATTTTTGTGTGGACATACGTTCACAGTTGGATAATCAGTTGGATAAATACCTAGGAGCATAATTGTTGGATTGTATGATTATACAATGTTTACCTTTGTAAGAAACTGCCTTCTGAAGTGACTGTACCCTACTGCATTCCTACCATCAAGGAATGTAAGTTCCTGTTGTTCCCCGTCCTCTCTAGAAATAGGTTTTTTGGGGGGATTTTAGCTCTTCTAGTAGGAGTGTAGTGTATTTCACTGTTATTTTCATCATAGACTTTTTGTGAGAATTAAATGAACGGTTGACATATAGTTTTGTATTGTTATTGTATTTTATCCACGATTTCGATGTGTTTTAGTGGACTGAGGCTTGTCCACCATGTACATGTTTCCTTCATGTAATTTTGTTTTTGCCATTTAGCACGAACTCAGGCAAGGCCATCTGTCACATCTCTCTACAAGTTATTGTTTCACTGACAGACATCCCCCAAATTAAACCTTGGGGATATTTTCTACTCACACGGTACCCAGTTCTCCAGAAGCTCATCAGTAAATGTTTGCTGAGCGATCCGGTTGGTGATCCGTTGTTTTCGTTCTTTAATTTACCCCGTCTTCTCTCCTCAGCTCTCTGTTTTACACTAATTCGAAGGATTTAGGGTTCTGAAGATTATTCAGGTGAATTACACACACGCAGATGAAGATTGCCGACGCCATCGATCTGCCTGCAGGCGTGCTGGTGCCGTGAATGTCGCCCTTGTCTTTTGCTGGTTTGTGGTGAGTCATCACCTGCCTCATCACTACAGAATGACGAGTTTGTTAAATATGCCATCTCGTCTCTGAAGTTTGGATTTATTGTAGCTAGTGCAATACATCACAATGCCTGCTCATCCCTTATCGAAACTGACATCAACACACTATCATATTCTTTTCTGTTTTTATTTAAAAATGCAACAATTATTAAAAAATGCTTTCTGTCAAGCAACGTTTCAATTAACCACTCCAGAGCTCTGCTGAGAGTGGTAGAATTAAGATTTTTATCTACCTACATTAAAGAAATGGGAACAGGGCTTCCCTGGAGGCGCAGTGGTTGAGAGTCCGCCTGCCGATGCAGGGGACGCAGGTTCGTGCCCCGGTTTGGGAAGATCCCACATGCCGCGGAGCGGCTGGGCCCGTGAGCCATGGCCGCTGAGCCTGCGCGTCCGGAGCCTGTGCTCCGCAACGGCAGAGGCCACAACGGTGAGAGGCCCGCGTACCGCAAAAAAAAAAAAAAAAAGAAAAAAAAAGAAATGGGAACATTGTGACAATGTGAAGTCTTCAAGGTAAAACAGCACAGTGTCCAAATTTATTCAGCAAACAAGTATGAACATTCCTTATCCAAAATACGAGATGTCGAAGCAATAGCTAGATAACATTAGCGGCTGCTGTTAGCCCTGGCAAAGCAGTGGTGTGGGAAATTCTTGTTGACTTCTCACGGGGGAAAATCAGATGAAAGCAATGCTCTGATTCACTGTAGACAAATAAACTTGGAACATTTCGTGCACTCCTATAGTTAATGAGAAAGCTAGCGTTTCCTGCTATGTCAAGACAGACCTACAACAGGGAGTGAAGGCTAAATCTAGAGTCTGCCGGGACTTTGTATCTGCAGGAATTCAAACCTTCTCTTCATTAAAGTCATAGAGATATGAGTTCTCAATGTTCCAAAGAACTTATAGAAAAGAGCAATAGAAAAACAGGATGATTGAACTCTGGCCGTTACATCATGGGTGTTGGTAAAGCATTCCATCCCAGGTAAGGAGATGAGCTCCATTCTACTAGAAGACTGAAGCCGAGAGATAATCTAGTCAGAAATAGTGTATAAAGGAATTATCAGAAAACAAAAGACAAGCAACAAAACATCGATAGGACTACATCATCTGTTATCCACCTGAAACAGCACCAACTCACAGAAACTTTTTAAAAGTGACTAGATCAAAAGCTGAAAATACAGAGAAAGTTTGTATTCCAAAGAATGGTGTAAGCTGGGATGGAAGAGATTAATCTATTATGTCTGAAGTAAGATCAAAAATAATTTTTTATACATGCACTTTCTGAATTAACTCTGATACTGCTGAGATATTAAAGAAATCTTTGAAGAAAGCAATCAACATTTCTGTGTTTAGTTCAGGTGACCTACTTTGGACCCAAGTACGTGTGTAACAAATGAAAAAGACAATACATGAAGGCAGCAATACAGTTGAGATTTTGTACACACAAAACCCCAGAAAATCAAATTTAAGGTTCCCATGGCAACTGTAACTCTGCCACACTGCACGTTATAGTAATCACTGCAGTGAGCTCTATAGTTATAGTCGCAAGGTATTTGGGGCTGTAACTCTTTATTTTCCAATGCTTGCAATAATTTTTAGAAAAAATTCTCTTTAAGGGCTCTAACTTTTAAAGTTTGTCTCTACTGAACGGTGAATAATATTGGAAAGTTGTTGAAAGACTCCTGTGGAAGAGAAGCCTGGAAGTTTTCTTTTTCAAATGTGTATATATTATATACATATTAGTTTATATATATACTATATATATATTCGTATATCTATATTTGTGTATATATACATGTATATATAGTGTTTGTGCCTTTTCCTTGCAAGGCACTGTGTGAGCACAAATTAGGAGTATAAACAGTGTTGTCCCCCAGTAACACAGAGTTTATATATGTGCTCATACAAGAAATACACAGAGGCATGAGCCTACACCTAGAACGTGAAATATAGTAGGCAACTCCGTATAATTTTGCTGGAATAATAAACAAAGATAATTGCATACAAAAATGTCAGAGGAGCACAAAGAAAGATGGTTTTTATCTACATCTTTATAAAGAAACTGGATGTCATGTTTGGGAAGGGGGTGCTTGATTATGACGGTAGATTGCAGGCTTTACCACCAACTAGACTGCGAACTTGGCAACGCTATGGACACTGCCAGTTGCTTATCCATTGCCCGTCGTTTCCTCCCTAACAGGCACCAAATGTGTTTGGATCTCTGGCTTTCTCCAACGGATCCCAGAGGACAATTACTCACTCCCAGCACTAGGGGCGTATCCGTTTATCTGAGTCAGCCAAGCTATCCCATTCTCTTGCCCTCAAGTGTGCTGGCCTTGGACACATGACCCAGTTGTGGTCAGTGAGAAATGAGGTCAATCTCAGGGGGAGTTTCTGGGAAAGGTTTCTTGACCCTAAGTCATGGCCCAGGAGGAGATGTCTTCGCCCTTACACTGGCCATTGTCAAGTCCAGCTGGACTGACTGAACCAGCCTGAACATCAAGGCAGAGGGTCCAGCCAACACCAAGAACGTCAGAGGAGAGAGGGAACGAGGAAGGGTGTTTAAACTCATCATGAGGGACACACACAGTTCTGAAACCTGATTTTCCCTTTGGTGTCCCCTTTACAAAAGATATTAAACTCCTTATTTTTAAGTCAACTGAAGTAAGGGGTTTCTATTATTGGCTGCCAAAATCATCCTTCTTGATACCATAAGTCATTAAATTCTCTGAGTTTTAATTTCCTCATTTATTAAACATCAAGAATAATATTTCCGTGTCTTCCAGGAAATCTGTACAAAATACTATGAATTGAAAGGCTTTCTACACCTAGGAGGCCAATACCTTGGTACATACGTTATTTATATCCAGTGGCGTGCTAAAGGCAGCTGTACCAGCTCACGCAAGCCAATTTTCAAATTTTTAGGAATTTTGAAAGCTAGTTGACATCACAATGTTTAAATTCAGCTATGATGGGCTATTTCTACTACAGGCAAATGCTACATATTAAGGCTCTTCTTTGTTTTATTTTTCTTTACTGCGGAGAGCCAGTTGTTAAAAATGTACCAATATGCCATTATTTATTTCTGTCTTGGAAACTAAAGGGCGACAACCTGGGATGTCTTGAGTATCCCAAAGAGAATGAGAACTTCTAGTTTTAAACCATGCTTAGTTAAAGGGTAGTCAATTTCCTTTAGCATCTGTCCTCTGTTCAGAAGTCCCCTTTCTTTCTATTTTTCCCAGACCCTGTCTCCTAGATATCATGCCAGCCATTCATGCCTTAGCCCAAAAGGAAATAAAGGGGAATATTAACAATAATGACTATAGATAGTTCCCATCTTCATCTTCATTCATCCACCAAATATACACTGAGGTCCTCCTACAGAGGGCCCTGTAACAATGGGCTGAACATCCGGTATAAGATAGAAAGTGTATGACACCTGTCCTCAAGGAACTCGCATTCCTACAGCAGATGGTATAAGATAGAAAGTGTATGACACCTGTCCTCAAGGAACTCGCATTCCTACAGCAGATGGTATAAGATAGAAAGTGTATGACACCTGTCCTCAAGGAACTCGCATTCCTACAGCAGATGGTATAAGATAGAAAGTGTATGACACCTGTCCTCAAGGAACTCGCATTCCTACAGCAGATGGTATAAGATAGACAGTGTATGACACCTGTCCTCAAGGAACTCGCATTCCTACAGCAGAAGACACGCAATGCAGAAGTTTGCTTTAGGAACACAGATATTTCAGAAACCCAGCCAGAAATGGTCTGGAAGGCTTCCTGGAGGAAGAAGGGTTTAGTAGGTTAAGAATAAAGGAAAAGGGGAGAGAAAGCAAGCCATCTTCCATTCAAGAAATTCTAATTTATCAGCTGTCTAGTGACCTGGACACATATAACAGATGGTTGAGATAAGAGAAAACCAACAACAGGACAGGAGTGGCAAATAGAACCAAA
Organism: Orcinus orca; assembly: GCF_937001465.1. Classification (NCBI taxonomy): domain Eukaryota; kingdom Metazoa; phylum Chordata; class Mammalia; order Artiodactyla; family Delphinidae; genus Orcinus; species Orcinus orca. Next base: position 1,375,408 of record NC_064571.1, read on the forward strand.
TTTCTCATACAGTATAATAAGCAGTGAAAATTATCTATGGGATTTATTACCTAGGGTGTCACCATTGATCTCAGAGCAGTTTGAGGGAAATCATGGGCATGAGAGTCTCATAGTCATGATGGATGGTCATGAATTAGACAGGGAGCTGCAGTCTGTGCATATCTATATATATATATACATATATACATGTGTGTATATATATATATATATATATATATATATATATAAAATCACAAACCGTACATATGTGTATGTGTATGTGAAAGAGAGAGACAGAGAGAGAGAGAGATGGACCCAGGAGATAAAGTGATGGAAGTAAGAGAAAATACTTCATAGGATAAGAAAAGGAAGTTTGAGCAGGCAGCAGGGATGTGAAAGGCTCAATCTTAAACAGAGAGAAGGATATCTTTTTCTCCAGGATGCAAAAGGAAATGGTAAATGTTTGCGTTGACATGGATATATTTGTGAATTAGGTGGGTGAGGTGTTGGGGAAACCAGAGATAAAATCACCTAGGAAAACATGTAAATCCTAGAGAACTAACATAAAACTGAATCAAATGCATAAAATGCGTCATTCACCTCACAGGCAAGGGGGCAAGCCTCTTTTTCTTCTTCTTTCCCTGTTTTATAGGATTGATTTTGTGTTTTGTTTTTATTTCATCCCTATCCCCTGACACACACATCCATTCACCCATATTCACTCTTTTGAAAACATACACTATTTCTATCCTAGTGATTATCATGAAAATTTTTATCATCAAAATCTCATAGTTATTTCAAGTCTAAGCAGTATCTCCAACCTGCTCTAGAACAGTTAGATGTATTTTAGGACGTTTTAACTTTGGTCAAACCCTTTTCCCCTTACATTTATTGTTGACCAGTATTTTAGTTCTCTCTTGTTTATTTTTATTTTTTTAATTAATTTTTATTGGAGTACAGTTGCTTTACAATGTTGTGTTAGTTTCTGCTGTACAGCAAAGTGAATCAGCTCTATGTATACATATATCCCCTCTCTTTTGGATTTCCTTCCCATTTAGGTCACCATAGAGGACATGTTTATTTTTTAAAATAAATTTCACTGAGGTATAATTTACATACAGTTTAAGTGCACAGTTTGAGTCTTGACAATTATGCACAGCCATGTAACCACCAGCCCATCAAGATACAGAGAATCCCCATAAGCCTCTACCTTTGAGCCCCTCCCCAGGCAAACTCCACCCCATCCTTGGCCCCAGGTGACCACCGATCTGCTTTTTCTGAAACTTCACGTTAGATTTCCTTCTTAGACTTTATATAAATGGAACTCATTCTTCATACAGTACATACGCATTTTTGTTTGACTTCTTTTATACACCATAATCACTGTAATGTTTTTGAGGGTGATCCACGTTTCTGCTTATAGCAATAGCTTTTCCTTTTCGTTGCTAAGCAGAATTCAGTAGTATGGACGCACAGTAATTCGCTCATCCAGGCACCTGTTGATGGATATTGGATATTGGATATTGTTTCTAGTTTGGGGCTATTATGAATCAAGCTGCTATGAACTTTCATGTAAAAGTCTCTGCATGGACACATGTTCTCATTTCTTTTCAGTAAAAACTCATAACCTGCTGGGTCATATTGCCAGTCTATGGTTAACTTAAAAGCGATTGCCAAACTGATTGCAAGATGATTGTACCTTTCATGCCCCCCCACCAACACGATGATTGTACCTTTCATGCTCCCCCCACCAACACGATGATTGTACCTTTCATGCTCCCCCCACCAACACGATTGTACCCTTTCATGCTCCCCCCACCAACACGATGATTGTACGTTTCATGCTCCCCCCACCAACACGTGAGCGCTCCCGTTTCTCTGTATCTATGCTCAAACTTGGAATTTTAATTTTAGCCATTCTACTGAATTAGAGTGGTATCACATTTGGGTTTCTATCTGTGTTTTCCTAATGCTACTGAGCATATATTAACGAGTCCATTTGCCATTCAAATATCTTTGAATGTTCAAATCTTTTGCCTATTTTTTTGTGGAGTTGCTTGTCTTCTTATTATCGAGTTGTGAGAGCTCTTTATGTACCCCTGATACAAGTCCTTCCTGAGATGATATATATTGCAAATATTTTCTCTCAGTTTCTGGCTTGCCTTTCATTTTTTAAAATATAGTGTCTTTCAAAGAATAAATGTTTTAATTTTGATAAGGTTTATTTTATTGTTTTTCTTTTATCATTCATGACTTTTAAGTGTTGTCTATGAAATTTTTACATACCACAAAGTTACAAAGATTTGTTGTATTATTTCCACTATTGCAGTTTAACTTTTATGTGTAGGCGTATGATCCTTTTTAGTTAATTTTGGCATATGGCATGAGGTAAGGGTCAAGGCATACTTATTTATTGTCCGTACAGATGTCCAGCTGTTCCAGGACCACCTGTTGAACAGATGACCTTTCTCCACTGACTCATAGCATATAGCGAGGATCAAATGAGCTAACACATGTGAAGTGCTTAGACAAATTGCCTGGTACATAGTAATTGCACAATAAGCATTTACTACGGTCTTTGGTGTCTACATTCCGTCTTGTAAATTCGACCTTTTGTTTGTCCAGCTTTGCAGTCTTCTCCTGAAATACTTTCTTTACAAAGTCCTTTAGAGAAAGTCTTTTGATGATCTGTTTTCATTAGTCTAAAAATGTCTGTATTTCACCATTCTTGCAAGACTTACTGTGAATAGAATTTGAGGTTGACGGCTGCTTTCTCTCAGCACAATTGAAGATACCATCTCTCCATCATCTCAAGCATCTTCCAATATCTGACGAGAAGAGCAGCAAAGCCTTTCCTTTGTGGTGATCTGTCTTCTCTCCCTTGTTCTTTTATTCTCTCTCTGTTTTCCTTGTGTGGATTTATTTTTATCTGGAGTGATTAGACTTTCTGGGTCTGAAGATTAGGGGTTTTTTTTCCTGCTTTTATCTTTTAAGTGCTTCCTCTCCGTTATTCTTTCCATTTTCTTTATCTAGAATTCCATTTAGACGTATATCAAACCTACGCATTTTATTTTCCATTTCTCTCTCATATTTTCTCTCTCTGTCTCTCTAACCTGCTTTATGGGGAAGTGCTTCACATCTAACTTTCAGTTTGCTACTTCTTTTATCATCTATGTCTGATTTTAGGTGCACTCATCCATTGGGGATTTTATTCCGATGGAAATGTTCTGTTTCCAGAAGTTGTATTTGAATCTTTACCAAGTTGGCTTGGTTATTTGGGAGAATAAATTGTGCCTTTCTTATATATACTATTTTCTCTTTTATAGCTTCAAACATTTAATCCTACTTCTTTTATTTAGTATCACAGAGTTCCGAAGGCTGAATCTCTTAGCTAGTGAAGATCTGACTCCACGACTGTTTATTTCTTTTCTCACTCATGGTGGTTTGTTTCCTTGTGTGTGCACAAGTGTGTGTGTGTGTGAGAGAGAGAGAGAGAGAGAGAGAGAGATTTGATTAAGAGTTCATCATATTCTGCCCACTATCTGTGAAGTGTCCTCTTGAGTTGGGCATGCAAATCTACTGAGGTTTTGCACCCTTCCAACCCAGGAACATGCTGTGATTAGAAGGCACGTCAGCTCAAAATTTAAAACCACATAAAGTAGTTGTGGTTATAAATGGATTCTCAGGTAGATTTTTCTCGCCAGAGCCAACCCAGATGGATTAATGCCATTTGAATCTCCCCACATTGGCAAGAAGATTTCTTTCTCGTCTATTTTTTCACAGAAGGTGTAGCTTATCAAAGTTCCTGGCTCTTTGGGTGAAGTTTCCTTTCTAAACCCCCATTTTTCTGTGTGTCAAATTCCTGTCTCCTCTGACGTACGTGGACCTTAAAGCCCAGTCCCTTGGAACACAGAGATCCTCACACATTTGAGGGTAGCAGAAGCTTCAGTGTCATTTTGTGGCTTTTTTGTAGCAAAACAAATGTTCTCAATTTCCAAACTTGCTCTGCCCTTATTGCTCCAATCCAGTAAGTTGAGTAAAGCCTCCAGCGTACTGAGCCCAAGTACTAAAAATTATAACTGACTCACATCTAAGTGATAACAGCTAGTAGCTAGCCAAACTTTCCGGAAGCATTTGAATCGTAGACTAATAGTGTCTTAGCTTGAACCAAAAAAAAAGGTCTCTAATGAAGACTTTTCTATAGATACATTTGAGGGGAAGGAGATTTCTGGAACCCACACATTTTACCAGCTAATCCTTGTTGTGCAAGGCATGTTCCACTGGAGCCGTCACGTTTCTTTTTCACACGTGCTGTGGTGGAGATCATGGCGCCTCTCCTTCAAATGTTAGTTTCTTCACTAATCTGTTCAATCAGTAAATATTTATCAGTGCCAGCTCTGGGCCAGGCACTGAGCTGGAATAATGATGAGAAAAGTAGTGCTTGGTCCTTGAAGACTGTGGCCTCGTCAAGAAACAAAGAACCTGATAATCACATAGATATGAAAAAATGTCAAAGGACCCCTGAGAGATGCTTTGAAGTAGACGAACCTGTGCTAGGAGAGCCGTGATGACAGATCCCAGGGTCAAAACCAGCTCCTTGGGAAGTGATGCCAGTGGCAACATGGAAAGAGTGAGGTAGTCTGGTGAGCGCGTAAAGAGGTGAGGGTGGCTGATGTGAAGGGAAAAGAAAGAGTGATGGAAACGACGCAGCCAAGGCAGCTGGGTCACGAGGGGAAGACGTTCCTCTATTTTCAGTCTCTTAATCAGGAGACAAGCATCGGGCTCTACACTAGAGGAAAGGGCGAAGGGAAAAAAACGTCATGGTTAATGTCACCAGGACTTTCTTGCCCGTGAAAATAATTTAGTTGCCTTAGTCATGTCTTAGCCATGGCTGTACCATGACACCCCGTCTTCCTCTCTTTTAAAATATTTAAAGAGGGGTTTCCCTGGTGGCGCAGTGGTTGGGAGTCCGTCTGCCGATGCAGGGGACGCGGGTTTGTGCCCCGGTCCGGGAAGATCCCACATGCCGCGGAGCGGCTGGGCCCGTGAGCCATGGCCGCTGAGCCTGCGCGTCCGGAGCCTGTGCTCCGCAATGGGAGAGGCCACAACAGTGAGAGGCCGCGTACTGCAAAAAAAAAAAAAAAATTAAAAGATATTGTGAACCTAAAATTAAAGGAATCTGATCAGTCAGTCAAAATCCTTTCATATTTTCTCACATGCAAATTTTGCAAAAGCAGCCATCTGAGACTTTGCAGAGAAAAGCTACTTGGATCCATTTCATTCCTCAATGTGCAGTCAAAGGGTCTGTCTCTCATTCAGCATCAGTCCTGGGCTAAACGGCTGACGAAACAGTTAATCAACTAGTCTACTGGAAAGAAAGTAACATTTAAGGATAAAGGAGCACCGATTCTACAATAATTGTGCATTTATCCATTCATTTAGTTAGTGAAACTTGTTCAGCAACTACTATGTGTCGGGCTCTATTCTCTATTCTAAAAAGGGAAGTTAAATAACTTCCAATAGTTTTATTTTTATTAGCAAATTTGTCAAGGTCTGCCAGAGCTGTCATCCCTCCAATAACAGCTTGTACCAAATTCCTTTCACCCCCGTTTAGTGAAACAGCAAACTAATGGACACCAAGAATACAGAAGCCAAAGCAGAGATGACTGCTCACGTCAAATTGCGTTATTCCGAGACAGAGCAGGGACATTTCAGGCCAGCACAGAGGTAATTAGTGGCTGGTCATGGACACCCGAGTATTGTATCAATCTGAGTTCTGTGCTTGTCTCACTTTTGGAAATGGCTCAGAAACAACCTGCATGCCTGTCAATGCTCTGTGAGCAGAATTTTGTACAGGGGAAGGGGAGAGAGTAAACGTCACAAAAGTGGTCACTTCCTGGTCCACAAATTTCAATAAGTTTCCTCCAGATGGACTCCAGCCTCACCTTATTTCTGTACAAGAAATTAGCTGAAATTAATATATGGGCTGACAGTTCAGCTTAAAGTCAAAAGGAAGAGATCCCAGGAACAAACACTGGCTTAAAAAACAGAAAGAAACGGTTATGTCTCTACATGCCTGCTGCATTTTTCTATTTTCTGTACCCAACCAAGACAAAGAAAGCGTGTGCATTACAGCATATTTGGATTTACCCACTTATTTTTCAGCTGTAAGTTGCCTAAATTCCAACATCTTCAATCCTGGCTAATTGATTGGGGCTGAATGGGCTTAGCTTTTATAAGGAGAAGTCATTTCTGTCCATGACAATCTTATGTTATCTTACAGTTAAATCTATCTACTATTTTTTTCCCCTTGGCAATAAAGGGAAATCATGAACGCATCATTTCTTTTTTTTTTTTTTTTGTGGTACGCGGGCCTCTCACTGTTGTGGCCTCTCCCGTTGCGGAGCACAGGCTCCAGACGCGCAGGCTCAGCGGCCATGGCTCACGGGCCCAGCCACTCCGCGGCATGTGGGGTCTTCCCGGACCGGGGCTCGAACCCGCGTCCCCTGCATCGGCAGGTGGATTCTCAACCACTGCGCCACCAGGGAAGCCCAAACGCATCGTTTCTAATTGTCCTCAGGAAACGTGCATCTGGCTGTTCCCTGGAAACATTTAAACAGAGAATGTTCTCATCTGCAGTGAATCGTTTCTGTGGAGTCATCCGTGGATGCAGGGGAAGGGCTTGGATGACCCCTTAAATCCCATCCAGCAGCAACCTTCCTGGTAAGTCTAATGGAAGCATCTTTCCTCTAAGCTGCTTTGTGAGAAAAGCAATAAGCCATGACTCCTATGGTGATTCCAGAAGTGGAGCTGCTGCCCGCAGAGCACTGTTTCCTGTCTCTCTAGGGGTGTAGCCTCTCGCCTTTGCAGGAATTTGCAGTAATGCAGATAACTGCAAAGAGGCAAATGCTTACCAGGATTTTCCCTGCCACAAATCCCTGGACCTTGGCAAGATTATTTTCCTCCCACAGTGGTGAAATAGAGTATTAAAGGCATATCTCAAAATGAAAAATGCGATAACAGTCCCTTCTTAGCCGGCTGTCTAGAGAAACTTTTCATTCTGGGTTCATTACTGAGCTTTTCTTTTTCTTTTAATTGAAGGCAGATAAAATTAGAGATGCATGAACCCATGGCAGAGAATGTCTCTTTCTGTGAAAAATGGGAGATCTAAAACTAATATCACACAGAAAGCACTTTCAGATCACAGATAACATCTCTTACCAATTTGTATCTCCGTAAGCTAAAAGAATGGCAGATATAATCACTTATAAATGATATTAACCAGTGGACAGAAATGTTATTAAAGAAAGACAAAGAAAAGAGGTTGGGAGAGATGGAGACACTTTTCGCTCTGTAGTTCGTATCTGACAAGAGTCTCTAATATAACGCTTGTGGGAGCAGAAAAGCAGAGCTGTTCAAGTGCCCTCCCCAGGGCAGGGCCCTGCTGAAGTTGCCTGCAGGGTGGCTCTCCCCATGGGCTAAGCAGCTGGTGTGAGTGGGTGCATGTGTGGATGAGAGAGTTGAGGCAAGTCACTTAGGATTCGTTTTAGGACTTTCAAAATATGGACCAGGCTTTGGGTTGTGTGTGTTTTGTTGGGTTTTTTTATTTTTTAAAGCCTTTAAAAGCCCAACAGAAGGTATTGCCAAGGGCCCTCTGCTCTTAACGCCGGATAGGAGCAAGTTTACAAAGTAGCAAAAAGCCAGAGCTGTGCTGGAGGTGACGGGGCTGGACCACCTCCCAAGGTGGCGACATGTCGACGTAGTCATTTGAAGTGTCCAGTCCTTGAGACGTGTAAACTCGCAGAGAAGCAGATTTTGGTAGGAGTTGTGGAGGAGTTAAAAAGCCAAAAGCTCAGTTTGGGGAGTTAATTTAGAGATGTCTATTAGCTACACAAGTGGAGTGGGCGTGGCTGGAAACAGGAGCTCTGGGGAGAGGGCGAGGCTGGGGATACAAATCTAGGAGTTGCTGGTGTGTAAAACGCACGTAAAGGTGTGACCCTGAATGAAATCGTCTTAGGAAGGAGAGAGACTACTTAAGGGAGACGGGAGGTGGGGACATTTATCTCTGACATGAGGAGGAACTGGGGAAGGAGACCAAGAAGAGGCGTCAGCCTAGGGAGGGAAAGAACTAGGAGAGATCGGAGTCAAGACAAAAGGGTCTCAAGAAGCAAAGAGCGATCAGCTGTGCCATGTGCCGCTGAAGATGAGTGAAGGCGACCCTTGGCTTGGGAAAGGTAGGGCTGGCTAGTGGTCTTGCTGAGAAGTGTGTTTTCACTGGCACGCTGGGGACAATGCCTGAAAGAATTGGAAGCGGAAGACAATAAAAGAAGAAAGATGGAGACGGTCGAGTACACATGAACGTTTCAAGGGGGGACCCAAGCAGGCAACCAGATGGACACACTGAGTTGGCTACAGATGAACTATTCTTGTAGAAAATTGGCCCATTGGTGATTCGGGAGGTCCGTTTGATTTGAAGACGCAAATACTGTCCAAGAAGAAACGGGTGGAGAAGTTCTCAAAAGAATTATTCAGTATTATTGCATCTGAAACACAGCCATGGTGAAACCAACCACAGACAATAGGGTCGAGTAGAGGGACTCAGACACCAGGATGTAATATTCAGATGCAGATAGACACTCAGCTGAAATGATACTAAAAATGAGTGAAAGCAGAGAAGTTAAGCAAGATGGCCAGGGGCAAAGTGAACTTGTCCTGAAAGAAATTGCAGTGGGGCTGAGTTCTAAAAATCAGGGCCAGATTTGTACTTCCAGTTCAGTCAGTGTTAAGGAAACATGAATCAAAAAGTTAAAATTTGGTGTGATACTCCCTCTAAAAGGATAAGGCTGTGTGGGGCTACAGAAAGCAGATGGCTATCCGATGAGGTTGAAGGTCGTAGGGCAAGATCCTGCCAACAAGATTTCCAGGGTACAGATCATAAATGTGAGCTTCGACTCGTTTATTTTTCTGGACCTTGAAGCACTTGCTGGAAGGGTTAATACCTTAACCTCTTACCAGGTAAAATCTGAGTGAGGGTTGGTCTTACTCTGGTGGGAACTTTTTGTAGCTGATACTAATTCCCTGGGAAGAGGTTAATCTGGAAGGAAAGAGAACAGAACCGGAGTCAGCCAGGTCTCAGCGTTGCTGAAGGCGGGTCCGTCCTCCAGCGGCTGCCCCCTCCTCCAGCGGCTGCCCCCTCCTCCAGTGGCTGCCCCCTCCTCAAGGTTTGGATGTTTGGATGTAACGGGAAAGCAATGAAGCAGGTAGTCACCAGGGAAGCGGAGTCAGAGCACAACAAAGTCGCCAGGGATTTCAGTGAAAAAGTACAGGAGAAGGAAATGTTGTTTGTTGTGTTGTGAGACTCACAGCCTTGCGTCTGGATATTCCCATGCTTTGAAACGAAGCTGGCAGGAAATAGTTAACCTTGCCTATCACTGAATTAGATGACTAGGGAATCTTCACAAAGAAGAAATAGAAGAATAATGTTGTTCATCCTTTTTTGTTTGTTTTGCTTTTTAAATTGTGATGGAATTTTATTTGAGGCTTAGGAAGAAACCTTGAACCAGAAAGAGCTAGCATGCAGCAGGTATAACGCCTTTCAGAGAAAATCTAATATCCCATACCTCATAATAAACAAATACATCTTGCTTCTAAAGGGAAAAAAAACCCCTGAATTGTTTATTTTGTCTATGGGGATGTTCTATCCATAGGCCCTTCTTTCTTTGAGCATCTGTGTTTTCCATCACCTTCAACACCCACCTTGAGTTTTCTTTTTGGCTTCAATGATTCTTCCTGGCTTTCCATTACTATATCCAACTTTCACTTACTTTTCTGCATCCTGGTTTCACCCTAAACCTCTGATGCTACAACACCTCGTTACACTAACTGTAAGTTATGCTCCCTGCTCACAGCAGGAGCTGCAAATAACACTTCTATCTGGTTTATACTTATTTTGATCTATGAGGCAGGCAGTTTCATTACTTTTGATTGTATAGAGTGTCTATTAAATGCCTACAGTACTTAGATTCCTCTACTCTACCTTGATGAAAGCGCACTTCGGGGGTAATTCCTATCCATATGTTTCTTTCATTTTATGGGACTCTTTCTTCATATAGGAAAGATTAAATTTACATCAAAATGTGGGAGAAGCAAATCCTTTAAGAACAGCAAAAAACAAAGGCAAGACAGTATGTCTGGATCTTAGAAGAGTCAACTATTCCTATATTTTAATTTCACGTTTTGTTTTTTACCTAATATTTTGAAGGTAAAATGTACCCTCTAGCTTGGCACTCTAGTTTCCTTTACATTTTATGGTAATTTCTTCTGCTTCCACATTGCTTTCCACATTTTTCCTGATTTCTTCGTCTTCGAAAAGGATGCATTTTACAGTTTTGTTATTTTAAAGGTTTCTTTGTGTTTGATAAGTTTTCTTTCAAGATTATCATCTGTCTCTTCCATCTCGCTGGTTTCCTGTCCCTCTCTCAACACACATATTCCTGTAGGAGCTTTAGAGCCATAGTTGTACATTCTGTCTGGGCTTATTACTTGGACACCCAACAGGCTCGACGTAGCACGTCCGAATAATATCATCGTTTGACTCCCAATCTAGTCACTCACACTGATTTCCTTATATCTGTCAGTGGCCACACAGGGAGTATAGCTGGGCCAGTGCCGCCATAACAACCACCAATGAGATACACACACTAAAAGCAGTGTTTGCCTCTGGGGCAACGCAGGCTTCAGAAGTAGGAGCTCTTGGTCTGGGGGACGGTCTTAGGTAACGTAATGCCATGGGAGGTATGGGGAGACTCGAACCTAGAAAATAAACTCTAGGTGAATTCCAACTTAATTCCCATCCTACTGGTCTCCTGAAATCACCAAATGTGACATTCTTCATGTGAATCTTCATTTCTTTCCAGGAATCCTTGCTGTAAATGAGAAAACAGATGACACCTAGGAACTTATCCACCTTAGACTGTTATCTACAGACATTTACACACAGGGATCAAAGCCTGAGAGAAAGACGTCAAAGAGAAAAAAACCTACAAAAACAAAATTAATAGAGTGGAAAAGAAAAACCTTGAAATAAGTAGTCCTCGTCAAAAAGTGAGATACAATCCATTAAAAAAGAATCTAAGGAGGGGGAAGAGCGGGGGTAAGGGAAGAAGAGAAGGAAAAGAAGAAATCGACGGAACAGAAGTAGTGAATAGGGAGGAAAGAAATCTCTCAAGGGTTTTTGGAGCTCTAAAATATTGCTGTGGAAACAAAAGACTAAAGATTTAGCGAGTGGATTATAAAGGGTCTTGGTGAGAAAATAATTTGTAAGGAGGAAACGTGTGTGAAGGAAATAAAAGGTGGGTATTGAAAAAAACATTGAAATACGGACGATAAATTTATAAGTTCTAAATCCACCTCTAGGAGTTCTAAAAGCCAGGTAGAAAGGTATCTAAATGATGAAAGCGTCACAGAAACTTATAGAAACGAAATGAAACTTAAAAGTGCAGAGGAACGAAAGGGCCCACAGGGTGCAGAGCAGACTAACTCAATTCGCATCCTTTGTAGAGTCGAACTCTATGGCAGGTAGTAGGATTATAAAACGTAAAACAGTTGCTAAGAAATTATTGCTGAGTACTTAGAGGCCTAATGTAAAAATAATTGTCATCTGGAACTAAAATTCCACTGGATTTTAAGAAAACACAGGAGGTGGCTAAGTTGGAAGGAAAAATAAAAGCATGTCAAAAATGAGTCTTTCAGTGTGAGTGTGGAGAGACACAAAGGAATACGTAACCAAAACATATTTTGTACAAAGCTTCTGAAAATAATGAACAAAAGAAAGACAACTCAGTAGAAAACAACCAGGCAAATGGTATAAAATCACAATTCACAAAAGTCCAAGGGCAACAAACAAGTGATAAAAGAAACAAAAATCATACGAAAAGTGACGAAATAGTACTTTTTGTTCTCCAGATTTCAAAGCTTACAAATTATACTGCTTAACGTGTACTAAGTGCTTACTGCGTACATGGTCCTGGAGAGAATGCTCCAAAGACAAGACCTCACGCAGTGCCCATGCTAAGCCTGTGTTATTTATATTAACATCCCATCTGTGTGGATAGGAACATTGCAACTGAGATTGTGGAGACTTTCCACTCCTCCAGAAATCCTGTCACGTCATCGGCACAGCTGAAACTCTTGGAAAACAACTCAGAACGTGTTACAGCCACTTCCTCACCTCCTTTTTCTTTACTCATCAATTTACAGCAGTCTTTTCTCTACCTCCAGTGAAATTTTTATTTCCAAGCAAACCACTATTTTATTGTTCTGATTCCTACGTTTCAGTCTCATCTTTATTGGCATCTCCAGATGTTTGACATTGTGTTTTTCTTGAAGGACCTTCCTCCCCGACTCTGTCCCAATGTTTGCACGTTTCTCTTGACCCTCTCTGCTCAACCCCTCATCCCCACTTTCTCTCTTTGCCTTGTCCCCTACCTCCCAAGCTCCATGGTGCTCTCCAAGTATTAGTTTTAAACAACTTTCCTTAAAATATACAGACTCTTTCAGACAAACATATTATTACATCTAGATATAAAATGAATATGCACAGAAAACAATTACATTTCTTAAGATAAAAAACTAAGTATGGCAGCTATGACCTTAGCCCACAAAATCAGACTGTTTCGTATTACACTTGTTCATGTTCAAAAATTATACTCTTAACTATGATGGTTGTTTTGGTATAAATGGGGCTAGAAAAAGAATACAGCACAGTAACTTCCTGACTTGCACCAGATAATAATCTAGTAAATACTCCAAGAGAAAGAAACTAAAAACCAGAAACAAGATTTTATCATTAAAATCATGAAACACTCAGTTTATCTCCATTTTTTTCAAAACTGGTCATGGAATTGAATCACAGTCTTTTTAAAGGAACGCCTCACTGGACCATCTACTACTATATAGTGCATCAAAAGTTCAGGAATAACGGAAGTAAAAACAATAAATCACCAAATAATAGTTAATAAAAGTTTACTGTGCACACACCAAAGAGACGGTGTGCATCCTGGGAGCATGCCAACCAAAACAAGGAAAGAAGCTCTGGGGTATATTGTTATAAAGCAGCTCATATAGTGAAAAGCAGTGACTGCTTATTCCTCACAGTGATTGATTATAATATTAGAATTTTCTTAAATGATAGGAAGTCAGTGTTATCTCACATCAACCTTGGGGAACACAAGTTTTCCTCATGATTTACAGAGGCATAAACAAGAAATGACCCAGGTCAAGGTAGTCTTGCAAAGTAAGCTAAATGAAGCTTTGTTGGTATGACTAAAATGGTACTGTACGCTCAGGGAATTTTCAAGGCTGGTCGTCATTTGTTTTTTATTTTAACACCTGCAGTCAAGCATCCCTGAATGCTCTCTGTACAGGTAGCAAGCTTCAGAGCCTTTAGAATCTTGTCATAAATTGTTGACTTGCTTAGATCCATATAATTGAGATAAATAATATCTCAAAACAAACACAGCAAAGGGCAATCATTGTTTCTGTCATTGATTGAACCCCAGGTTAACGGTTGAAAAAAGTTCCGGAGGTGCCTACAATAAATAATTTTTTACCGTCAAACTGCAGATTCTATAACTCTATGTAGTGTTTTTAAATCCCCAGTATTAAGTATGAGGAGTCAAGAAAGAGAAATTAAAATTCCCAGAAATTCTTAATATTAAAAGTTACTCTTCATTTTTTGTAACTCTTTATTTTTGTATTTTAACATAACAAGTGACCGTGATGCTAAGCAGGACATCGTATTTCTGTGGCAGAATTTCACTAAACCTTTTAGAGGTTTTCTTTAAAAAAATTATAACTATATATAATATAATAAAAGCATGGCTTATTAACCAATATATTTTGATGTATTTAAAAGTAATAAAAACAGACATATTCAAAATATTCAAATAGTAAAAATATTTGGAAATATAGAAATGATCTCTAATTGATAGAGACATTGTTTGGCAATAAAAGCAGTAATAGCAGGGAATATTGATACTAAAGGCAATTTTGTAAAAATTGAAAGATAATACTACAAATATTTAATATTAGAAGATTTCATTACCTTAAGTACAAAGGATTAATTGCCCTATCCTATAATGTTGATCTTTGTTTCATGACAAATATCCCAGATATAGAAAATGTCCCACTTTGTGTTGAAGTTGGTCTCATTGTTAAATGCGTCCCAGAGCATCTTCACATTGACTTTTGCTGTCTTGCTCTAATACTGGGTTTTTGGTTGACATCACTATCGCTTTTTAATTCAGATTTCAGATCAGTTTCTAACTCCATGTCACAATATTTCATAACATTATTATTTTTTTAAAATCTCTTCTGTTCAGTTATTTACAGAGAACTGTAGCCTATAGCTAGCAAGGTTAATAGCACTCCACGGAATCTCCTAATGAAGTCGCCAAATTAAGGACTCTTTTTCTTGCTTCCAAAGCTTGCTCTTCGTTGGAACACTGCTCACAGGAGTCATACAAAATATACTGTGCATATAAATGCATTAATATCTTTTATTTGCAAGAATGCTTCACCATTAGCGTCACACAGAGCCAGAAAACACATAATATGGTGAAAACTACAAGAGAGACGAATTAGAGCAGGATGTCTTCTCTCTCCTGTTCCTGTTCTGGTCCACGGAAATGTTGACCTTCACCTTCAACTGAGTATCAGCTCTTGCTTTTGACTTGTTGTCAATAGATCCCCCTGAACAGGTAAAGTCTCTATGTCGCTTGTTAAGTTTTATTTCTTATATGAAAATCATACTGCATTTCCTGTTTTCCTGATTTATTGAAAGATTTCTCACAGGATTTCGGATTTGATAAAGCAAAATTCCGGGAAGGAATTTGGACACAGAAGCATTTAACTATGTTTACTCATATGAGGACCATCTGTTTTATAACATAATATTTAACTTGAAAATGTTTATTGTAAAAGCCAGTAGTCGGGCTTCCCTGGTGGCGCAGTGGTTGAGAGTCCGCCTGCTGATGCAGGGGACACGGGTTCGTGCCCCAGTCCTGGAAGATCTCACATGCCGCGGAGCGGCTGGGCCCGTGAGCCATGGCCGCTGAGCCTGCGCGTCCGGAGCCTGTGCTCCGCAACGGGAGAGGCCACGACAGTGAGAAGCCAGCGTTCCGCAAAAAAAAAAAAAAAAGAAAAGAAAAAAGAAAAAAAAAGCCAATAGTCCTTTCTTCTTCTTTCTCGACAGGTATTTATCAAGTGCTTATATGTAGGAGACATTATCCTAAGTACTTAGATGAAGGAAGACGATAGAGTCGTATGGAGCTTTGAACTCTGGTGGCTCCAAAGAGGCAAGGTGACTTAGTAGTACATAAATTAGAACATAAATTAATATAAGAGCCTTAGCAAAGAAAGAAGTAGAGATAAAACATAATAGGATATCCGTGCAAGGTGAGTTACCACAGCTCTATCTATTCCATGTAGATCCAGTTATCTATTCCAAACGGCACCTTCAGATAAGTGATAAAATGGTTTAGAACGAGTTCTTAGCTCTCTCTGTCTCTCTTTCTCTTTCCATTTCTAATCCATTTAATATTAACTCTTAAATGTCAGCCCTGGGTCTGCGTTTGTGTCTGCTCTAGTAGCTTTTAGCAGACTAAACCTCCCAATAAAAACAATTAGAAAGCTCATAAAATCTCACTGAATCTCTGTCTATAATATTTTGTATAAATGTATAAATATAGTATCATGTATTATATGTACTACTATATAACATACAATACTGTTTACAATATTGTATGTTATTACATAAATAATACAGTATATCATATATTATGTATTATTATATAATATCATTAACTATGTATCTCCAGACTAGGTAGAGAAAGATTGCTAAGAGACAAGCTCACAGTTCATGGTTAATTTTCTGTGGGGACCTTTCCTGATTGTGAGGCTGGACCAAGCTTTGCCCAGGTAAAGGGTCACTACTTGGTAGTGGAAGAGCTAGGTAAATAGGCAGAGTTTGGGCAGTCATGAAACTGAAAAGGAATAAAAAGTGGAGAACTGTCTGGCTAAGATCCTGTTGACCAGAGAAGGGTGGAGAGCTAAGCTTGACAAGAGACAAAAACAATTTTTCTATATAGTGTCAGCAGCCAGTTGGAAATGCCAAGCTTTAAATACCATTTTTAATAGTGTAAAAATCATAAACTACTTAGGAACACATTTTGCAAAAGATATATAAGAACTCTACACTGAAAAAAGTTTAAAAGAAACATTGGTGAAAGAAATTAAAGAAGATCCCAATAAAAGAGTAGCTATATACTATCTGACTTCAAGACAATATAAAGCTGTAGTAATCAAGACAATGGGACTTTTCAGGCATGAAGAACAGATAAATTAATAGAACAGCTTAAACAGGACATAAAGCCCAGAAATAGAAACAAACTTAGTCATTTGCTTTTCAACCAAGGTGCCAGAGAAATCCAAAGGAAACCGAAAGTCTGTTTAAAGATGGTGATGGTAAATCTGCAAGTCCACAGGAAATAAAAAACCCAACACACTTTGATCCATGCTCCACCATGTACACAAGATTATTGTGAGCTTGATTATACAACCTAAATATAAAAGCTGAAGTTATGAAGACTTTAGAAGCAAACATAGGAGAACTTCTTCATGCCGTGGAGGAGGAACAGTCTCTTGGCCAGGATACAGAAAGCCATAAACATTATGGGAAAACTGTGCTAAATTATACTTCAGCCAAAGTAAAAGCAACAGCACATCAAAATACATCCTGAAAAATAACGGCATCCCATAGAAGGAGAAAATATTTTCAGAAAACATGTCTGACAAAGGAGTGGTATTTAGAATATATAAAAGGTTCTTATAATGCAACAAACAAGCAATTATAAAATCTTAACAAAAGACTTGGACAGACGCTTCATAAGGAAAGAAATACAAATATCCAATGACCATATGAAACATCAGAGAACATTAAGTAAAGGGGAATAAAAATTAAAGCCATAGCAAGACTGTTTGCAGGAATGTGAATTGATACAGCCACTATGGAGAACAGTGTGGAGGTTCCTTAAAAAACTAAAAATAGAAATACCATAGGACCCACCAATCCCACTACTGCGTATACACCCTGAGAAAACTGTAATTCAAAAAGAGACATGGACCACAATGTTCATTGCAGCTCTATTTACAATAGCCAGGACATAGAACCAACCTAAATGTACATCGACAGATGAATGGATAAAGAAGATGTGGCCCATATATACAGTGGAATATTACTCAGCTATAAAAAGAAACAAAACTGAGTTATTTGTAGTGAGGTGGATGGACCTAGAGTCTGTCATACAGAGTGAAGTAAGTCAGAATAAGAAAAACAAATACCGTATGCTAACACATATATATGGAATCTAAAAAAAAAAAACAAAAAAACGGTACTGATGTACCTAGTTGCAGGGCAGGCATAAAGATGTAGACATAGAGAATGGACTTGAGGACACAGGGTGGGGGGGGAAGCTGGGGCGAAGTGAGAGTAGCATGGACATATATACACTACCGAATGTAAAATAGTTGGCTGGTGGGAAGCAACCACATAGCACAGGGAGATCAGCTCGGTGCTTTGTAATGACCTAGAGGGGTGGGATAGGGAGGGCGGGAGGCTCAAGAAGGAGACGACACGGGGACACGTTTGTGCATATGGCTGATTCATTTTGTTATACAACAGAAACTAACACAGTATCGTGAAGCAATTATACTGCAATAAAGATCTATTAAAAAAATAAATAAATAAGTAAAATGGATAACCAACAAGGACCTACTGTATAGCACAGGGAACTCTGCTCAGTATTATGTAACAACCTAAACGGGAAAAGAATTTGAGAAAGAACAGGTACATTTATATGTATAACTGAATCACTTTGCTGTACACCTGAAACTATTACAACATTATTAATCAACATTTGCAGGGCAGGAATAGAGACACAGACGTAGAGGATGGACAAGTGGACACAGCAGGGAAAGGGGAGGGTGGGATGAATTGGGAAATTAGGCTTGACATATACACATACTACCATGTGTAAAACAGAGAGCTAGTGGGAACATGCCGTACAGCACAGGGCGCTCAGCTCGGTGCTCTGCGGTGACCTAGATGGGTGGGATGGCGCGGGGGTGTGGGTGGGAGGGAGGTCCAAGTGGGAGGGGATATAGGTATACATAGAGCTGATTCATTTCGTTGTACAGCAGAAACTAACACACCATGGTAAAGCAACTATACTCCAATTAAAAAAAAAAACTATACTCCAATATAAAATAAAAAGTTAAAAAAATAGCTCATGGTATGTGCTGATCTCATCTCTTACATAACCTCTCTTCGTTTTCCCCATGGTGTCTATTTCATAGGGCTGTGGAGAAAATTAGATAAGATGCCTCATCCAATCTTAGGACAGGTGAACATGCACACGTGCTAAGATCACTGGGTACTAATACCATCTCCACGATCTCAGAGAGCTCTTCCGCAAAGACCAGCTCAAACTCTGCAAAATTCTTCATAAAGTGTAGATGGGGTTTATTAATGCTTGTCAAGCCAATGACCTCTTGACTCGATGGCAGTCCAAACCAAAGCTTGTCAAACATGGGGACCGAACGTGGAAAACAGAAGAAAAAGCAGATCAGATGTAGCGTTTAGGCATAGCCTGGGTTTCAGAAAGTAAGAGCTCTTTCCAGGAGCCGCCCAGGGAATGCGGTGACCTTCTATTATTCTACATTGTATTTCATGGCGTCATTCCTGAGACTAGAGTCTCTAGTGACATTTCATTTAGAAAGCAAGTTGCCTGGGTTGAACCTCGTCCATACGCACGTGTCCGGTTTCAGAGAACACGGTCCCTTATCTACACTTTCCAAGTGACTGAGCAGGTGGCCCTAGCACAGGCCACGGAACGCCTGGAAGTTACAAAAGCTGCCTGTGTCCCAGACAAAGGCGGCTGTCGAAAGTTCTCGGGTTTACGCAAACTCTCTGCCACCGTCGGGCCTCCTCAGACAACATTTAGTATGCAAAAGTTTGCCTCAGAATAAGCACTGTTTTCACCCCCAGCAGTGAAGGACGAGACCCCCACGGGAGGCCAGCGCCAACAACGATGCTCTGTCTGAGCCCAGGTCACTCGGTAGAAGGTTGCAGTCAGGACTGGTGTGGGCTGACATTTCAACACGAGAGACCCGAGACACAGCTCCCTTTCTTCCTTTGCAGAGTGTAACCAAAGTACACTCGCTCAGAACACTGCTCTGAAAACACCCAGCAGACACCTTCCCATTCCTCCGGCGGTGGGACACGCTGATAAAGCGCCCCCCGCCCCGGTTCTGTCTGTGGTCAGGTGTGATTATGATCAGGTTTCTGTCTGTGATCAGGGATCCGCCGCCGGTGTTTAGCCCTGTGCTGTGGGGACGCCCAGCGCTAGGCCTGTGTTCCTGCTGGGGGGAGGGGGAGGCCCTGGTGTGAACTCACCCATCCCCCCAGCCAGGCCTGTCCCTGCGGTGGGTGCTTGTCAGGACACCAGCCTCGGGAGGTAGTAGGGTGCTGCACATCCAGGATGGGACACTTCTGTCAGCAGACTTTAAAATAAAGATGAAGACACAGCAGGCCTGTCTGTCCACCGTCTCAGGAGAGGAGATAAAGCTGTCCCGTTCGTGGTTTAGTGGAAAATGTGTGACATTAACCGTTGGGGGTGTGATGAGTGCAGGCCCTAGAATGTTCTGTGCAAACCCTTTGGCCTTAGTACACACTTTCCTTCAGAGTCAGCGGTCCCAGGGGAGGTTGCTAACAAGACACGAAGACAGGTCGTACTCTGTCATCTACGGCTGACAGACTCTGAGGTTACCTGGGTTATTTTCTGCAGGAGTTCTCAAAGCCTTGAAAATGCAAGTATAGGATGCGGCCGAAAGGCGGCTGTAGGGCATCCAGTGCCTCTGGTGACACACGCTTCTCCCCACAAAGCACCCCATGTGGCCCTCAAACAACGCTGTGGAGACACAGCCTCAGGGGGGCCCTGAGAAAGTACATGTGGAGCAGCTGATATAGTCCCAGTACCAGACACAGGCTCCAGTCAGCTGGGACAATTGAAACCAGGCTTCAGGCTTATTCCCCAGATCCCAGGTGGGAGGCGTCTCATAATCATGGGGGTGGGAAAAGCCAGTGTCCAGATGACTGTCCTCGGGGGGGAGTGAGGTCACGTCTCCCTGGGTGACCAGGGAGTTAAGCCTGCGGTCGCACCAAGCACACGGGTAAAAAGGAAAAGGAACTGGGTTCTGACCCGGTCCCTGAGCCTGCCCTGCCTTGCAGCTGCCCACAGGGCCCCAGGCCCATGGGTCCATTGTCTGTCCTGATGGGAGGGATACTTCTGACTCCCTGGACAAAACGAAGTGCAGAGAAATGTTCAAAGGAGCCAGAGAAAATTAAATTCTCTCCTTGGACTTCCGTCTATGTGATGGGAAGGACTCCGGGCTTGGCCCTAGGAGACCTACATGGTCATTTCCTGATCATTATGATGAGAAGATCACCTAAGAGAACCTCCAGGTACCTTGAAGGTGAAAAGTCTAGAACTCTGTGTCTGTATCAGCCCACGTTTGCCTTGCCTACTCAACACCTCGTCGCTGTTTGTTGAGTGATAGTTACCCTGTGGTCCATTAGGAAAGGAGAAAAGGAAATAGAAAGCATGAGTTTTACAAGGAATTTCTAAGCTTTTCTGTGCAGTGCACTGTTCAGAGAAAGAGCTATAGCGATGCTGGCATATTCCCAGAGGGCGCGACATGGGTTAGCACAGTGGTACTTACACCATCACCAACTCTTGTTTACAGCCATCGCCCTTTTGGGTGCTTAGGGAACAAGTAGGAATTCCCCCCTCCCTCCCTCCCTCCCTTCCTTCCTACCTGCCTTCCTTCCTCCCTCCCTGACATAAAATGAATAAAATAAAGTAATAAAATAAACCTGTAATCAATTTCTTTCAGTGCATTATTATGAAATTTTTATGCTCTTGATTAAGGCTTGTGTCAGATTTCAATGAGAGTTGAAGCTTTGCACTTGATATAAGGCTCCTGTTTCTTCATCCCATATACTGTAGAGAAATAGGAATTATTACCCTCTTGATATAACCAAAAGTACTGGACTGGGTCTTCTAGGATTAGATTTAAGTGTGGCAAACGGCACACAGCCTTACAGCTTCTTGGTAGCAGCCATGTCCACAGAAACACACGATGACATTTACCCAAACACTGCTCTTAATGATAACGGATGCTGCTGCTAACAAAAGTTGGTGTTTCAGAATCACCTTTCATCTTGAGACTCAACTTCCCGTGAAATCTAAATTGCCCCTACACTCCCAAATGGCATTAATGCAGCAGGATTAATACATCACATGTTATCCTTCGCACTGTGTTGACAACAATGTTCTCGTGCAGTTGAATTGTTCGTTTTGCTAGTTAATACAATTGTTATAACCTCCACAAATAGCGCATCTTACAGGGTGCTCTCACCACTTTCCATATTCAACCTTAATGGGTCTGACATTCTATTTTATAAAGGGTTATTTCCAATTATTAGCAAAAAGAATTCTATTTAAGCATGTGATATCATTGCTGAGATGTGCTTACGAGGTGATAAAATAGGCATTCTATCCCCCCAACAGTCTCTGTGAGGATGTTCTGTAATAAGTCAGCCATTTCTGAATGCGTGTGCTCTCCGAGTGGCTCCGTACCCCGACTGACTTCAGAAAAGCAAACTGAATTCGATTCACTCGTTAGGGAACAATATTCTACAACCTGTCAGAGAATAACATGCTTGAGTCGTTGGATTCTGTTGCCAGCATCCAAACATCAGGACTTAGCTGGTGGATGTGTGGAGAGAGCAGGTGTCACTTCTACGAGGGGACTTGAGGCACCCCCAGATGCTCCTGATGCCTCTAAAATAGCCGGGAAATAATAAAAACTCTAAAATGACGTTCACCGTTTGCTAGGGGATATGATCTCACATTAGAGGTTCGTTCTGTGGGATGAAGGTCTCACGCCTTTGGAAGGGGTATACTTACACCAGATCAGCCTGGGGTACCTGACGCTGAATGAGGTCAACTCTCCTGAGAAGAGCTTTTCCTGGAGGGAGCTCAGGAGAAGCATGGGGTTACTGGGGGGTATCTAAGGACCCAGAGCTCTCAGACCTAAAGGGAAAGGCCACTCGCACCTTCTGACAGGATCCTACTCTCATCCAGGGCAGGCTTCTCCGGGGCTTCCTCGTGGCTGGAGAGAGAGGACCGTCCAGGGCTCCCGTGCCCACGAGGAGCTGCAGCTTTCCGACTCGCTGCTTTAATCTGACGGCTTAAGAGCCCCATGGCAGGAGTGCCTTTTAACGCGAGGCACTCCAAAAGCACGTTAAAGACCCCTTTAGAATAAATACTATAGAACTGAAGTAGCGCTCAGTGCACCCCGCACAGCCGCACGTACACACACACGCACACACGTTCACCATCGTCCCTACAATCAACCTGTAGTTGGCACACTGCTCTAATAAACGCGATATTTGTCTACGCCCACACCGCTTGGCTCCTGGCACACGGCTCTGACTCACCACTGCATCCCTGAGCCCACAGCACCCACGTTAGCTCTGCAGCCTAGAGGTTAGGGTCTGGGTCAGGTGGGCGGCATCTTGGGATACAGGAGCACATTGTGATGTGAGGGTGGCGGAGGGGAGGTGTAAGAGGAGCAAATAACTGACCAGAAAACCTCCTTCTTGATTTCTGTTTGTTTGTTGGAAAGGAACCATTAGGAAACATTTTAGCTGGCTGACTTCAAAGGTAGATGTGGGAAGCCAAAGGCCACTCAACAAAGGTGTAGAGTTCTAGACCGAGTTAGAGAACACAGCTGCCCCTCTTTCCAGGTCTCCTCACCGACCCTTCCTCCCTGGTCCCCACAACACTCCTGGCTCTGGTCCAGGGCCCTGTGTCTGCTCCAGGTTACACCAGGCACGGCCAGCGGTGTTTCATGCCAGGGCCCTGTCTCTGCAGCCTTCGGCGAGCTGCCAGTGTCAGAGCACGTGACGTCTGTGCTGGATAAACACACTGCTTCTCATCTCACTTCTTTCTCTCAGCTCTGACCTCTTGAGCCAGTGGTCTTTTAACTGCAAGAAGCCCACCTGTCAAGTCAGAGCATCACCCAGGTGCCTGGCCTGGTTCTCAGAGCCGGGAGCTCAGGACAAGGAGGCCTGACCTTACCCCAGGTGACAGCCCACCTGCTGTCCACCAAGAAGGCAAGCACACCCGTCGCAAGCCTACCCTCAGCTCTGAACTCCTGGGGAGCACGAGGGATCCCCTGCAGCCTCTAATTTGGAGTCAAGGTGCTGAGAAGAAAAGACGGACAGGGAAGCATAAGCACATTGCTGTTCCTAAAAATGCAACCCAAAGTCTGTCTCCTGTGGACAGCGTGTCCTACTGAGGGATAATCTTGGCTGTGATTAAAAGTAATGTGCACTTCCTAAGTCATTCCAGGAGGCGAACGTCATCCTGATACCAAAACCAAAGCCACTACAAGAAAGGGAAACTACAGGCTAATATCTTCCATGAGCATGGATACAAACATCCTCAATAGACTTCTAGGAAAACAAATGATTAGAAAGAATTACACACCACAGCCAAGTGGGCTTTACCCCAGATGTCCAAGGCTGGCTCGGCCTCCTGAGATCAAGTATTGTCGTCCATCACATCAACAGCCTGAAAAAGAAAAGTCTCGGCTATCCACGGACGCAAGACATTAATAATAGGGAAAATGAAGTGGAGGAGGGGGAAACATTTGAAAATATAGGCTTTATAATAATTTCAATAAAGCAAGGCCAAGACACCAGGAGACGATTGCCAGTGGAGTCTGTGGAGAGGCCGGAGCTGCCAGCAAAGGGCTTATTACAATTTCCATACGAAGGAACAAGTGAGGCAGGGTAGGCAGGCTTAGAATCAGCTGGTCTCAGTGGTTCCGGTAGGCTCTGGGTCGTGGGACTGTCCCTAGCTGTGCAGGACCTGCCGCGGTGTGATGAACTGTCCAGAGAGGGGAGCTCGGCAGAGGAGAAGGTGGGTCGGGGTGTGGACCCCGTACCGGGGGTTTGCATCTGGAAGGAGTCGTTTATTCTCCAGAACTGACCAACGCTGGTGGAGGGGGGCGGGGTCTCCAGGGTCAGCCAGGCCCGTGATACCACAGCATCAGATACAGGAAACAAGAGATGCAATCGTTAGAGGAACTCTCTGTACTTTCCACTCATTTCTCTGTAAACCTTAAATTGTTTTAAAAAACAAAAGTCTACTTAAAAAAAAAAGTAATGTACAACGAAAGACACATTTTTACAAATTAGTCTGGAATTTCCTATGTGTTTCGGAGCTAAAAAGGCACGTCATTCCCCGGGCCTTTGGGTTTAATCCCCTCTGCCACATCTCTTTAAAGGGCGGTTGCTAGACCATGTGCCAAAGCAGGAATCCACCCTACCCTCCCTCCAAACTACGTAGCAAGGACTGGAGGGGCCTTTGATCCTTTGAAAGATAGAAGCAAATAAAAGTGTGGACAGAACAGGTTCATCTGTACCATTTTTCTGGATTCCACATGTATGCATTAATATAGGATATTTGTTTTTCTCTTTCTGACTTACTTCACTCTGTATGACAAGCTCTAGGTCCATCCATGTCTCTACAAATGACCCAGAAGTAGAGACACAGATATAGAGAACAAACGTATGGACACCAAGGGGGGAAAGTGGTGGTGGTGGGATGAACTGGGAGATTGGGATTGACATGTATACACTAATATGTATAAAATAGAGAACTAATAAGAACCTGCTGTAGAGCACAGGGAACTCCACTTCGCTGTACACTAGAAACTAACACAACGTTGTAAAACAACTATACTCCAATAAAGAAAAAAGAAAAAAAAAGTGTGGCCCGAGCGTGTGGTGTGGTAACAGGGCAGCACTCGGGCTGCGTCTAGAAGGGGTCTTCACTGGGATCTGTGATCAGAGAACCTCCGTGCAGCTCTTACAGGAAGGAGCGGAGGTGGGACACGGAGAGGATGCACCCCGTGCTGTCCCGGGTCTCCTAGACAAATGAGCTTCACGCTTCCTTCTCCAAGTCTTGCTAGTTGATACTTCAGGTAAACTATTCAGGCTCCTACACACTTTGCAACCTTAAGTATTTAGCCTTTCCCCTCTTCCCCTCCCCTGCAGAGAGAGACAGAGACAGAGAGACAGAGGATGGTATTTCTTTCCTGTGATTCTCGACTCTGGTTTCCCAGAGTTCTTAACATCTCCTAATCTCTTGACATTAACTTGGAAACACTTTGGCTTGCAGAGAGCCCTTTTCCGACGCCTTTCACGTAGCTCTGCTAGCGAGGCAGGAAGAGGGGTTAAGAAGCTGGCTGACCGGCAGGTTCTGCTCTGCTGGGGTGGAATGTTTTTCCATTAGCTTGTTTTTGTTTTTAGAGAACATCACTGGGGCCGTAAGACGGCTGTAATTCCTTCTTGGAAAACTACATCTTGCCGAAGGAAAGTGACGGAATCTATGCAAGCCTCGCTCCTTTCTGCTCAGAGGAGCCCATGTCCCTGAGGGAGGAAGATGTGGGTGTCTCTGAAGGGAACGAAGGAGGAACCTTTATCTACACTGCACCTTAAGGCAGGCTGTCTTCCTCCCAGTGGCTAGAGGGTCCTGAAAGCCTTTGTGCATAAAGTCCCTGAAGATACCGACAGTCTCCAGTTCTGGAGGGATGATTAAGAGGAAAATTGAAATAGATATGGAAGGACAGGTGGGAAAAGTACAGGTCTCTTGTTAAAAACATCTTTTTAAAAGCTCAAGAAAAGAAGGCGTTCCAGGAATCAGGGCCCCCGGGAGGTGGGCTCTGGTCTCTTGCTGGGGCAGGAGAAGGTGCGGGGAGAGGCCCCTGGCGTTGTGCAGGTAGAGGGGTGCCGCTCCCTCCCCTGCCCTCCCCTCCAGTCCTGTCCATCCCACAGCAGGTGGAGGCATGCCCCGGCGCTGGAGATGTGTCTCCGAGGGCGCCCCAAGCTGCTAGGACGCGGGCTCCCTTTTCCCTGCGATGCATTCTCAGCAAAAGTTGCCTCCTGTAATCAGGAGCATTAGCTGTGCTCAGAATCCTACCAGATGGCAGCAGGCTCTTAATCCGTGTCTGAGGCTGAAGATTAATAACATTACAGACGCCTGCGTCACGGTCCCCCATTCGCTTTCCCTGCGTTTGCTTGTCATGCGAAGACCTCATGAGAAGCTTTCCTACTGCAGGAAAGCTCAGACCCCAGTGCCGCAGGGCTGGGTGGTTTCCGGGTAGATGCTGCCGCCCAGAAACAGGTGGCGGCCACTCCTCACGCCTGCAGGGACCTTTCCTCTCCTTCCGTGAAGCTCTCCTCTCTCCTGGAGTCGTCTTCATAGGGTTAGATGCATTCTGTGCTCACCATTCATGAAATTCAGAAGGTGGAAGCCATCGCTGTGTCTTGGGCTACCCTGAAAGCAGAGTCGCTGTTGCTGGGAGACCAGGAACCCAATTCTTGGCTTTGCTGATGGAAGGGACACGGATGCCGTCCCGTGTACACGGGATGGAAAACAACCCACGAGAACACTGCAGAAGGGGACCCGGCCACGCGAGAGAGCTGGGACCAAGAAGTTTGCAGCAGGGCCCCGGGGGGCTCTCATCCTTTGATGGAAGAGAAGGATTTGAGAGAAGGGTAACTCCAGGAAGCTGCCTTAACAAACTCAAAACTGGAACCCTTTCCCAGGGAGTTACAAGACACTTCAGGAGTTCCTGCTTTCACTTTTATTTTTGCTTTTTTGACATTTAGTCTCATTTCAAAAGTGTTCAATTAAAATACTCGGCAAAGACATTCTGTTCATACCTCCCATCCCCTGAGATGGCAGGTCCCAGCTTCAGACCTGCAAGCTGAATTTTTCAGCAACCATTTTGTCTCCTAACAGCATTTAGTTGCTTTTATCTCCTTACTTTTGATTAAAAAAAAGAATGTTTCTCTTCCACGTGAAATTTCATCTCACAAAAAAGACTGATGGCAGGTGTCGAATCTGGAAGCTCTTCCACCAAGAATGACAAAAATAAAGAGTGATGCTGGAGGCTGCACTGCATGAAATCCTCTCTCTGCCATCCTTTCCCCAAAGCCCTAACTGGCTCTAAAAAGATATTCTGAGAACAGAAATTGGGCATCGCACGGACAGCCTTTTATGCAACGATCAAGCGATACCTCACCTCCTGTGTTTTCCAAATAGACAGCAGGGCTGTTTTCTCCAAAGTGAAAGAAAATATTGGCAAAAATCTCACAGTATCTGGTCATTTTCAAGGTCACTCACAGCCCTATTATCTACTGCTTCCTAGTAGCCCGAGGGATGGGCTCAGAGGACAGGAAAATACCCTTTAACCTTGGTCTGTAAAGGCATATTGCTGGACCTGGCCAGGGTAGAGACAGGCAACCACAGAGTTCTTTCTTGATGCAAATAAGAGGAGTCAGTCCCTTTGTTACCAGTTGGTAGCTGACGTTGGCATGTACAGCAGCAGGTAGGTGCTGGCACAGAGCAAACAAAATGGCCATTTGAAATGTTGTTGTTCGGTTGGGGCGCGTCCACAAATTGGTGTAGCGAAATCAAACCTCATGCACAGTAATGAGCCCGGAGGTTGAGTTTAGAGAGAACACCCACTTGTGTCAATGCAGACGGGCGGACACGGGAATGACCTTGGAAGCAACACAGAGACAGTGAGACAGAGAACAGTGGTGAGTGCAGGGGGCTCCTTCCAAAATGCTCTCAGCCACCGTGTGTCGCTGTCTGTGATGGAATGAAGGACAAGTCGGAACAACTGCCGGCATTTCTCTTTGCTCTGATTACTTTCACCAAGGACGGAGATAAATACGCTCATGGGAGACCTTGAGGGGCGGGGAAGACATCTCCTGATAGACACGGACGATGATTTCACAAATGGAGACCCTAAAATGTCCCCTGACAGTTGATAATTCCATGAAACTCTGTTGTCCAGGAACCCTGAGACCGACCTGGACCTGTGGAGCCGATAATCTCACGTTCACATCACAGAGTGTGACAGCGGCAAGAACGCATGCGTAATAGCCTGGTTTCCATAGTAATCGAGGATTGGCTATCAGATCCTTAACTGAAAATAATAACGGCCAACAGTTATTGAGCCCTCACTGAGTGCCGGCTGCTATAACAGGTACCTTATGTATATCTAATATCACAACATGACCATGAAGAGTAACTATTTTTACCTTCATTTTAGAGAATAGGAAGCTGAGACCTGGGAGGATAAATAAACCACACAGCTAGAAAGTGGTGGAGAGAATTAGAAACCTAAGCAATTTCACTTTAAAACTCATGCTGTTAATCACTACGTTAAATTTGCTGTCATCACAACTTTACAAGCGTCCACAAATATAGCTAAAATTACACAAATTTGAAATGCTTTGACTTTGATTTTCCAGTATTACATTTTGATTTGATAAGTCTCCAGATATCTTCGTTACTTAATTTGACTACGTTGCGTTAGACGTTCATGAAAATTGAAGAACGCTAGAACCTTGCGTTTCTTAAAAGAAACAAGTGACATCATCCTTATCCTTCCTGAGCATTGACTGAGCTGAAAATATTCTGCGTGCTGGTCATGAAGACCTCACAGACCCCTTGCTGATGGCGTTTATCCGCTTCTGATGTCACTTCAGGTGTGAAACTATGAAAAGTGTGACTCACACAATTGGAAGCAAGTTGCTAGAGACCAAGCTTTGGTGTGATTTGCGTGGCTGGAAAGAAGCAAAATGGAGACCGGAGCTGCAGCCGTGAATCGTAGTTGATCTTTTTACTGAAGCTGGTGGCAGATTTGCAATTCTAGTTTCCATTCCATATAAGCTAAAATAAAGTTGCTATCAGGCGTCAGGCAGAGATGCTCACAGACAAACTGAGCTTGTCTTAGTGATTTTGTCTTTTTCTTGCTATTTGCGGACCAAAAAGCAATATTTAAAAGAATATGCATAATATCTACTTACCCAGGAATTTCTGTACCAACGTATGCTAGGCACCAGCCACTACAAAGGGGGAAGAGGGGGAGGTTATTGGGTCATGCAAATCACTTATTAAATCATCTTATTTCATCCTCTTGACAGCCCTAAGAGTACGTAGTCCCACTGCCACCAAGTACAGGCAAGGAAACTGACCCGCCCGAGTCAGTGACCCGTCCGAGTCCCATAAATAAAAAATAGCATAGCGGACCTTAACCCCTGTTTTACTGGCCTCAGGGCCCACTCGTGGTCCTGAGCACTATAGCCCTGGCTCCGTAAAACAAGGAATTGACCATGCAGTGGAGGAGAATGTGAACTGAAGAATTCTTCAAGGCTAAGGATATATTTACTCATTAATTTAAAAAAAATCTATCTAGATGCTATCACATGCAGGCCATGTGCTGCAAGCTGAAGATACACAATCACAGCATCAAAAGTAGTTCATAGCCATTGAGAACTGACTACGGGCCAGATACTTTAATTCTCCATCTCATTTAAATCTTATAACAATACCGTGTGGTAGTTACTATTATCTCCCAAACTATTTTGTTTTTGTCAGGTAAAGTCTTTATAATTAAGAGAGAGAGTGGGGCTTCCCTGGTGGCGCAGTGGTTGAGAGTCTGCCTGCCGATGCAGGGGACAGGGGTTTGTGACCCGGATCTGCCGCGGAGCGGCTGGGCCCGTGAGCCATGGCCGCTGAGCCTGCGCGTCCGGAGCCTGTGCTCCGCAACGGGAGAGGCCACAGCAGTGAGAGGCCTGCGTACCGCCAAAAAAAAAAAAAAAGAGAGAGAGTAATAAAACATAATTTAACTAGACACAGAGACCTGATGATGGGATGTCCACAAGTATAATATGATTAATTTTTCATTGACCTAATTACTTTAATTAATAATTTAGTAATTACAATTATAATATTTATCCTGACTTAATAGGATTAATTTTTAAGATTTTTGACATTCTGTGGCTGCTCTGAGGATCACATCAGTTGTTTTTACAGTTCCGATTACTTACGTGCTTGTTTTCACAAATTTTAAGATTCCTTGAACTAAATACATTCTTAGTGTCATGGACATGATATTTGAATAGAAGGCACACATGTTTTCTCTCCACCTGTAGATGTCTTAGACGTCACCACTGTACTGAGAGAACATCGCTCCTGACCCAGGGAGGTAGTGACGAAAAATAGTAACACAGGACTCTTTCAAGGCCCCAAACTACTTTTTTACATGTAGACAATGGAATATTACTCAGCCATAAAAAGGGACGAAATAATGCCGTTTGCAGCAACATGGATGGACCTAGAGGTTGTCATACTGAGTGAAGTAAGCCAGACAAAGACAAATATCATATGATATTGCTTATATGTGGAATCTAAAAGAAGTGTACAAATGAAATTATCTACAAAATGGAAATAGAGACACAGATGTAGAAAACAAATATATGGTTACCCGGGGGGGAAAGGGGAGGGTTAAACTGGGAGATTGGGATTAACATATACACACTACTACATATAAAATATTCAATAGATAACTAATAAGGACCTACTGTAGAGCACGGGGAACTCTACTCAGTACTCTGTAATGGCCTATATGGGAATAGAATCTAAAAAAGAGTGGATCTATGTATATCTTTGCTGTACACAGGAAACTAACACAACATTGTAAATCAACTATATTCCAATAAAAATTAAAAAACTAATTTTGAAGATAAGATAGTTTGGCCACTTGCTCAAGGCCAATGGAATTGCAAGTGGCAAAGTCGAATCTCTGCAAGGCTGGAATCCAAGGTCTTCAATTTCAAATTAACAAAATGAAAACTCAGGAAGTGGCATGAAACTGGACGGTCATATGGAGAACGACTAGGGTCAGTGTTGAGACCTGAGCCTGATTCAAAGAGAGTTTATGCTGTGGTACGGAACCATCGAAAGATCTGCGTGCAGTGTAGATAAACTGATAAGGTCTATGTCTTACTTTTTTATGCTATAGGCTTATGATCAATATAGCCTAAATTTCAAGTTCTCTGTTCAATAGTGGTAATAGATTTTTATAACCCTTCACTCCTCAGCTAGTGATCCATTTGTACCTGATTCTTCTAGCTGTTTGTAATACGAATCCCCTCAAACCCACTTAAACTGAGAAGAAAAATAGACCAGCGCTAGATCCCACATCACTGTCTCCAGATGCTCAAAAGAGGCCCTGAAAATCTCTCTCTCATTCACTCCATCTCTTGTCTCTACTTCGCTCTTCAGGTGACAGCAAAGGTGGTTCGCAGGCTTACCTGGTCCCTGGTGTTCATGACCAGAATGAGACATGCTTCCTCTTCCTGGGCTCGTATAACAGACGTCCTCTATCAGGGCAGATGCCTCTATGACCGAATGGGAATGGCAAGGGAAAAAAACCCTCATTACTCACCCCTGATTCCCCACACGACCTTTCTTGGGCACAAGAATTCCACGGTTAATGACTCCTTTGGGATAGGACATTGAGGGTTCTTTTTAAAATGACAAATATGTTATATGGGAAGGCAGATACAGTAAGGCATTATCACCACTAAGAGTTTATTAGGAAAGAACTTTCCAGATTGTCCACTTGACCTCCTCGTTTGGCCCAGGGCAGGCTCTCACGTTCCTGAAAGGGTGGGTACAGTTACTCGTCGAAGAAAGAAACAAAATAAAAGGACCTTTGATGAGCTTCATTCTGCGCCATGGACTCACTAGCAGAGGGCAGTGAACTGAGAAATCTTGGTGGCGTTTTACCCCTAAGTTGTAGGATGGCCTCAGGAAAGGAGTGTCTGGACACGGGAGGTACCGACGCTGGCAGCTTCATATTTAATACCAGGTGCCCAGCACGATGCTAGACGTGCTGCCCAAGTTATCTAACTTGACGTGCTCAAGAAAACTGGACAGCACACACTTCCATTATTCCCCTCTTATGATGGAGGAGATTAACTAACTCAGTCAAGGTCACGCATCTATTAAGCTGTGGAGCATGACGGACCCCCAGGACTCCATGACTTCAAAGCC